>NC_134543.1:125350123-126670773 GCF_050624435.1 Tenrec ecaudatus
GAAATAAATCAATGTTCTAACACTAAACGCACACAGCATTCATTTCCATGGTTGCTCATTCATATGCCCATAAACTTCTTCAGTCCTTACTCCACGTCGCCCCGGGCCAAGGATAATGCAAAAGAAACAAATCGTATGTTTTCATCCAATGTCCTCCATCTAACTGAAGAAACAGGACCCCACATCTGGGGTCTAATTCTTGGACCACAGCACCAACACCTGAGGACATGAAATGCAAGGACGAGCTCTCCACAGGGCAGAAAGCCCAGAGGGAGCTGCTCTGTGCAGGAGACGTGTTCCCGGCTGGCACTTGAAGGAGTGCCGCAGGAAAGGGAGGAGGCACTGGGGGGGGGGGGGGAGGGGCTTGTTCACTGGGCTGTCACCGACCCAGATGGAGTCGGGATGCTAGGTTGGGGAACGGTAAGAACATGAAAGTAGACAAGACTAGGAGGCACAGGGTCTGAATGCCCGGGGTTGAGAGGTTGACCTTGACCAATTCAGAGCCGATCTAGTCTTGCTAAGGAGATCAAAGACCCAGAGATTCTGCCTGGAAAGTCTCTGTATTAGGTCTGAAATACACGTACCAATGAGCCAAAATAGTAAACACCCATGCCAGTATCTAGCTGGCTCTCATCCAGAGACAAACTCAAGCATTCATATGCACTTTTGCAGATGCTTCATCTCACCTGTCGATCCATCTCATGAAGCCGATATTCAATGGCCCTTTCCACATACTCCTTTCTATTGGAAAATGTGAGTGGGATACTATTTCCACCAGGGATTATGGGGACCATTTTGCCATCAGCGCTCTGGCCAACAAAAGAATCAAGAGGGATCATCTAAGAATGGAAGAGAAAAGAGTATTATATGGTAACCATGGCGACAAAAGTATGTCATTACAAAAAATATAACAAACGCCCAGGTGGGATGATCAGTTTCTTACAGGCTGACTCCTCTGGCTGGAGTCAGGCATGCAGCTGATCTTTCTGCCCCACCAGGTTTGATGCGGTCTAGTCCCCTGGACCTCCCTGCCCACCTTGGTCTCCACCCTACGAGCAGAGCAGACGAATGGGGAAAGAACAGAACTTGGAGGCTGGGCTGTTGATGGGCAGCAGTGAGCATGGCATGTGGAAGAAGCAATCTGAATAAGACAGTCAGCCCCAGCAGAAACAGAATGGCCGGGCTTCACCTCATGGAAACTCTCCTCGGTGATCCCACTGTCTTCAATGTGAAGAATGCTGTTGAGGGTCTGCACGTAGAGCAGGTCCACCTCCTCCAGGTCCTCCAGCGTGAGCGGGACGCAGCACAGCTGCTTCCACACCAGGGGGGCCAGGTGGAGGTCCAGAGGCTTCTTGGTGCGGATGGCAACCCCCATTAAAATCCCCAAGAACTTAAACTGCATCAGGTGTTCATCTAGGCAGGCGGAGGGGTTAAAAAGGAACCTGCAAAATTAAAGAAAAGATCTCACAAAACTGTCGTTTCTATTAGACTCAAGTCACCTGCGAGCTGCAGCGCTGGTCTACGCCCATGTCGATGAATCCAGGAGCTGCTAGCCCCTCCCCCCGGGGGGGATTTTAATTTAATTTTAATAATTTACTAAATAACCTTTAAGGTTCTATTTCCAGCCACATTTCAAATACTCAATAGACACACATGGCCTGTGGCTGCTATCCCATACAGTGTAAGGGACCATATTTTGGATTATTCTTACAAGAACCCCAAAAGGGCAGACAAAGGGTCTAGTCATTCTTAAGCCGTCTACTCACAATACCGTATTTCCTAAGATCATTTCACTAGAGGATAGCATATAATTATAAAGACTGAATGCGATGACTTGATGGCACAGCATTTAATGAACTGTGATGCAAAGATTCTTTACAGAAAGGGTTATGTGGTGCTTCAGAAATACAAAAGAAGTCAGGATTCGTGATCAAGCCTGCCTGAGTGTCCTCAAATTCTCTGTATTACTATTGAGTAGACCCAAGATAAACACCCCTTTACAGTGGAAGTGCCCCCGTGGGCCGTGCGCCGCCCCCGCCCTCCCCCCCAATCTATAGAAAGGGGATGATGATAGCACCTGCTGCACAGATTGACAACGGAGGATTCCGCAGCAGAAACATGTCAATTAGAACAGTAACAGTGCCCGGCACACACTAAGTGCTCCATGTGTGAGCTACTGTTATTATTGTGGGAGCCATGTAGGGCAGTGGTTCCACCGTGGGCTGAAATCTGCAAGGTCTGCAGTTCGAAACAACCAGAGCGAAAGACAGAGTTTCTGCTCCTTAGAGGGAGTCTCAAGAAACTCGCAGAATAAGTTCTACTCTCTCCCATAAGGTTGCTAGGATTCAGCATCAACTTGATGGCAGGGAGCTTGGTTTTCTTTATTCTTAGTCCGGGAGCATTCAGCAAACACTTGTTGCCAGCCTTACCTGTCCCTGTTGTAACCGACCTCTGCGGTGGCATTGGGGGAGGGTATAAGAAGGTCAACTACACCCGTTTCCAGTTCCTGTGGAAGAAAGAAAAATCTTGTTTGGATAAATGATCATCAATGAATGGAGTATATTAAAAGCCATACTGAAAACACTGTTTTTAGACATTTTAATGTTACGAGTTACCTATCTCCATATTTTAATAGTTTGAATTTAAACTAAAATGAGTTAATTTTCTATGTGGAAATATCTTGTAATATGAAGAATCATGATGAGCAAGTCAATCTAGGATAGGAATTGGGGTATCTATGAACAGAATTTAGGGTTATTTCAGCAGACTCAGTAAGTAATACCCAACTCTGTTTAAGAGGCAGACAAGAGAGCTGATTTGGAAGCAAAGGTATCATTACGGGTCTGAAGATTACAATGAGTTTGAACCCTTTGGACTATTGTTTCCCAGAGACTGCCAGTCCGACTTTGCTCCAAAAGCAGCCGAGTAAATCGATGCACAGGGCGAGCCTATGTGCACATGTGTGGCGTTAGGTTCCTCTGCCAGTGTCACAGCACAGCAGACATTTACTGAGGGACATCTGCAAGGAGGCCACTAACCCTCGTATAATTCACCTCTACACGCACTAACAGCATGACTCTGTGAGGGACGCTGTGTCACAGGCTCACAAACCCTTGTTATGTTCATGAAGGCACACAACACCCTCAAGACTGGAAACAGCAAAAAAGAGCCCCCGTCGGAGCAGACGACTCAGCAGACACTGCAGGGAGTGGAATACCTGACACATCTCTGTGATCGTGTCATCAAAGACCCCTCCAGCATCATCAGCACCTTCGCCAACCAGTTTGACTTTCCAGGCTCGGGAAGGCAGCCGGAGGTCCGACGCGTTCAGCTTAACTACCTGCCTTGCTATTTGGACAAAGATGGGCTTACATTTCCGGCCTCTGTAAAGGAACGGGAGAAGGGAATGAAGTACAACTCGCATTAACTTCCCAATCACCACAAAGATGACCTAATACCTGTTTCCATCAGTCAATGACAGTGCAGGCTCACACCGCCAGTCCCTGCCCTGGCCTCAGTGTCCACCCACATGCGTCAGAAATGAGGAAGCTAAAGTAATAGCAACGCGTTAGTTATATGTGCACTTAAGAAAGTCGAACTAACCTGGTTGATATTCTCTTTACAGTAATCTGAGGTCCGTAGTTTTTGCCCTGCACCATGGTTTTCCCTATGGAGCGCACCATCGGGAGAGTGTAGACCCTTGGGGCCAACAAAGGCCGAAGCTGCCCCTGCACGATGCCCCAGGCTCCGGCACTGTAGTGAGAGGTACTGCTCTGGAACAGAACGCAGGGCCATCAGAAAGGGGAAGAAATGACAAAATAGGCCCTTTTTAAATGGAACCCCAAACATAAACTTAGTGTTATTAATAACTTTTACATAACACTTTAAAGTATCAATATACATATTTAGCAGATCTTGATAAAATAATTTAGTAATTAAAATACATTAATCAAAAATTTAATTAATGAAAATGTCACTTAATAACATTTTAAAAAAATTCTAAATGAAAAATAATATAATCATTATAACTTAAAAATTACAGAAAAGAACATATAGCCCCAAATAAAACCTTTCCTAATCCTGTTATAGACAGATGGTCCTATGTACACTCTGATCTAAATGCCTTCTTGTTTTCATCTCTGTGTATACAAATATTTTTCACACTGCTTTAAAAACAGATCTAGAGCTAAAAACAAAACAATGAGCAAGAAAATGTTCTGAAATTGATTGTGGTGATAATTATATAACTTTTCTTAATATGAAGGATTAAATTATATAATATGTGAAGTATATGGTAATAAACCTATTTTTAAGAAAATAAAAACAAAAAAATATATATTAAGGATAAGCTTGTCGTCTAAAGACTTTATTCTAATTAAAGTTATCACCATAAAAGAAAAACAGATAAATAATCCTTAACTTCTTATTGTGAATTCAGTGAAGCAGTTTTTACATTGTTAATATATTTTAGATGCAATTTCCAGTTTCTTCCCCATAACATTACATCACAGGCATTTTTCCAACTAATTAAAAAGTTGGCTAACATTGGTCTGGGTTGCATGGTATTGCGTGCCCAGCTAAGTATCTGTTTCTAACAGTGATCTGTTAAATCTTTCGTACGCCCCATGACTGGTTTCCTAAAGAATTTTGCAAATAGTTGTCTAAGTGATACCCATTTTGGCAGGTATGCCTACATATTGAAAGAATAATCATCTTGATTTCTTCCTAAATCACTAGACTGCTCCATAAAGACAGCCAAATTTACCCTCTCTCTCCCAAGGAACCCCTAAGGCTTATGTATAAGGAGCCCCTCTCAACATTCCAGGTTCAGTATATAATAACCACCTTGACTGACTATGGTGTTAACAGATAAGAAGCTGAAGTTTTAAAATTATGGATTAGTTTTGTTTCTTAAAATCATTTTACTGGGGGCTCATACGATTCTTATCACAATCCATACAAACATCAACTGTGTCAAGCACATTAAACATCAACTGTGTCAAGCACATTTGTACATTCGTTGCCCTCATCATTCTCAAAATATTTGCTCTCCACTTAAACCCTTGGTATCAGCTCCTCATTTGTCCCTCCCCAATCCCCCCCCCACTCCCACTATGGATTAGTTGTGTAGAACACATGGTTAGTCGTTGCCATGTTCTTGAGCTTTGGACAAACCAAAACAGAGAAGAGTTCATGAAGACAGGCCACTCTGCAATCACCAGTACCTGGACTGTCCATGAACCAGTAACAGCAAAGGGCACAGGAGTGCTGCCTTTTCTGCCTCGCTGGGCACTGACGTGCTAGGCATGGAAGGATTTCCCGAGGCTGAGGGCAAAGCGCTGCCGGTTGTTACCTGGTTGTTGGGGCTGAGGTTCAGCAGCCTCCAGGAGGAGTACATGAGGTCGGAGAAGTGGTAGAGCAGCCGGAGCCTGGCCCTCACGGTGTGGATGCTCACCTCTCTCAGTGCCCCATACTGCGGGGGGACTGCGTCGGGCAGGCCCAGCTGCAAAGGCACAGACACACCTGGCCCGGAAAGCAAATGAGCATTTGTAAAGCAAACGGGCAAGGCTATTGTTCACAGTATTTTGAGAAATTTCAAACAAAGGCATTAAAAGAATTGAACAGTGAACATTCATTCTCACTATCTAGATGCAACAACGAACATTTTGTGGGTTTTGCTTTATCATATGCCTATCAACTGCTCTATCACATCAACTCATCTTTGTTTTTCACAAATGGATCTGTTCGGCTTTCAAAATCCCTTTATTTATCCATATAGTTTCCCATTCCACTGGAACTTGACGAGCCGAACACAGCGCCCTCACCCGACTCCAAAGAGGGGGACATGCTTCCTTCCAGTTTTTGTAACCAAGGTGTGGACCAGGTCCATAAGAAATGAAGGTGGCAGCCCAGCCGCGGCACCGCGACACTCCTGTCGTTGTGAGGGGCTGCCAGGACTGCATGGCGCAGCCAGACCCCCATCAGCCACAAGTCTGGCCTTTATCCTCTTTTGTCACACACGACTCCCAGCCTTTCGGAGCCTCCAGACAGACAGCTTGGCCAACAGTCTGACCGGAGGGAAACCACTGCAAATGCCCTACGAGTCGATGTTTTCATCCGCTCAGAAAGCCGACGGATGTCCAGAGTGAATTTTGTCATCAATTGACATTTCACCTTTTTTGAAACGACAAAACCACACACACACTTGTGCTTTTCCCATGCACTGTCCTTCTAAGCTATGTTGAACATCACAACAATTTCTGCGGCATTTTTCCTGAGCAGGAAACAAAACTTCACAGCCGCACACTATTCATTTAAACCAGACACACATCACAAAAAACGAGGTTCGAGTGAAACGGCTTTTACAAAAAAACTCACTGTGACCAGGGAGAACGCCCGGTCAGTAACTCAGAGTGAGCTGCTCGATGTACACCTCGTAGGGAAATGCGTACCGTGAGAGCTCTGCTCTGCCCAGCCCAATTCCATTCTGTTTCGGGTTTCTGTGCGCACCCCATCACAGGCTGAGCATGTTCTTGCCTTTCAGTTTTCTAACTAACGGTCTTTGCACATTTCATTTTAATACTCTGCCCTCCGCTGCCCTTGGCTTTTCACTTCATCATTTCTTCCATTTGTTCGAGCTGCTCTACAATTGAGAGCAAATTTCAGAAACTTCTGACATCCACGTCCATCTTTCCTCTCTTCGTGCCTTTTTGACGGCCTTTTGTTTTCCTCACGCAGCACGGCAGGTGCTGCTGTGAACGTTCAGTGAGCCAAATCCGGTCTGGAGATGCTTTGAGATTCAGGCAGGCTATACCAAAGGTCGCGTTTTGGCTCTAGGGCATGCTCTGTTTTAATTTTCTTCAACTTCAACCAAAACTTACACATGAGTAATTGATGGTCTGTTCCAGCAGTTCTCAACCTGTGGGTTGTGACCCCTTTGGGGGTCAAACGACCCTTTCACAGGGGTCACCTAAGACCGTCGGAAAACACTTATTTCCGATGGTCTCAGGATAGACCGCTCCTCTGTCCGTCTCCAGGTGGGTCCGCCCACATGCAGATACACCCACATCCGAGTGCCCGGCATGAAGCCTGTTACCCATGCTACGCCATGCTTCAAGACAACATTTCATTTGTCATTAGAATAAATACATAATTACATATTGATTTTGTGATTCATCACTATGCTTTAGTTATGTTCACTTTGTAACAATGAAAATATATCTTGCATATCAGATATTTACGTTGCGATTCCGAACAGTCGCAAGATTACAGTTATGAAGTTATGAAACTAATTTTATGGTTGGTGGTCACCAGCACGTTAGGAAGGTTGAGAACCATTGGTCTGCTGGCTCAGGAGTAGGACAAGAGCAGCCAGGATGGAAAGAGAGCGATGAGCACATGACTCATGAGGGAAAGAGAATCCTGTCAAATAAGCGCCCTGTAGAAGCAACGCCTACAAGAACTGGAGGAGCTGCGCGCAGAGCTACCTGCTTATAAAGGATACACACAGTTGGCATCAGTGTAGGGTAACTGACTTGAATTTCCTGTGAATGTGGATCTGTAAGCTCAGTTCCCAGCGGTGACTGTTACTAAAAGCTAACCCCGAGTGCTCTGTGCGTACCTCGCGCTATTCCGGTTAGTTCACCGCCAGAATCCTTCATGGACAGAGGCGCCGCTATTACCCTAATTTTACAGAAAGGGAAACCGTCTCACGGCCACAATCAGAGGAACCAGGATTCCGCTGGACCTGTGGCTCAGAATGTGAGCCTTCAAGCAAACTGCGCAGCCCTGCTCTGCGGGAGAAGTGCACCCTCTGCAGGACAGACCACTTGAAGTCGCCAAGGCAGAGGCAGTGCTGCTCACTCTGGACTCTGCAGACCAGAGAGCGCTCACGCTTGTCTAGAGTCTGCTTAGCAACCCCTCTTTCCCTAGGGGGTGGGGAGCTTCCCCAAGACGTAAAGCTGTAACCAGGAGAATGGCTAGCATAAAAAGGCTGAGAGCGCAGGGAAAAATCAGACACCGGAGGATGGTAGAAAGGAAGGAGCAGCAAAGCTGCGAAGGAGTGCAGAGGGATAAGTGCTGCACGCAGGGTACATGCTTGGGCCGCAACCCATCTGACAGTGACAGCAGCTTCTTGACACACAGCCCCACCTCCCTTTCTCCGCTCCATTCAGTACCCGGCACTTGAATTCCTGTGGCCAAGTGTTAGTGAGCAAAGCAGCAACAGTTGGTTTTCATCAGTGTTATTAAAATGGGATGACAATTCACATACTATGAAATCAGTACCGTCGAAGGGTAAGATCGTTTTTAGCATACGTAGGGTGAGTTTTAGTAGCGTCACTGAGCTCCACACCCGTCAGTGTCTACTTTTCCGAGTCTCCCTCCACCTCCTCCCGTGTAGCCCTGGCTGTTAGCGACAGCGTTTCCGTCTTGATGCACCTGACGAGGGAGGATCTGTAGAGAGACTGCACGTGTTGTGTATCTTGTGTTCTAGAAGGGCTTTGCAAGGAAATGAAAACAACGAAAGGCTAGAGGCAGCTACGGACCCAGCTACAGATGGGAGGAGAACGGCAGCACTTCCATTTGCAGTGTCCAGGCAGAGAGAACCCCATGTGTCTATTTGGTTAACTCAGCTGAGGAATCTGACAAACAGCCTCAGAACTTTGAATATTTATTGCTCCCAGTGGACCTTAGAAAGCGACAAATCTTCACTTGCTTTATACATGCTGCTTCCAGTTGCCGCTCTGAAATGATGAATGTTTGCTTGCTTATGTGATGCTTTCTTCTTAGGCAGGGGCAGCGGAGGGGACTGCCCGCTGTGGCAGTACTGACAGTGCTGGTTGCACGCAGAGTGCCCTGGCTGTGTGGGCCAGGTTTGACAGCTTCAGAACGATGCTCAGCTGCAGTTTGAACCTGGCAAGCAGACCGTGCACATATACTACTAAAATTGGGGCTGTAGGAGCCTGGGCACTTCCATCCCTCACCTGGGGCTCTTGGTGGGACAGGGGGTGCTGTCCAGGCAGCACTGTGGCAGCGGCCAGCTGAGATCTGCCGAACATTTTTCCCTTGCAGAACTGTCACCAGGGTAGGTTCTCGGACATGGTTGGTGTGGCCTAGGCCAAGCTGGAAATCAATTACAAACAAATATACAGAGATTCAATTAGAAGAGAAAGAAGCTGGGATGAGGACGTGTCTTAGTAGTAAATATAAATGAGTTAGTGATGTTTGTATCAGAGCAACATCATCAAAATAATGAAAGAAGTTCTAATTTTCTCTATTCAAATAGCCTCTGCCATTCATTCAGACTGTCTCCTAAACACCAGGCTGTAACTAGACCATTCCAAATCTAGCAGATGAGTCTTTATGACTCAATACATCACATCCTGGGATTCTACTGCTGGAGTACATTTTTAACAAGTTAAAAAACAAACAATGATCTTTTACTTCAAACATACCGACTTCTGGATTATTAACACAGACTAATATGGACCAGCATGTGTGCTGATCAATCAATAAATACATCTGTAAACAGACACCTACGTAGATTCCCATTTCTTGAGTCTGCTGGTAGGGCTATACCGGGACATCCAGTGTTAGAGCAGTCAAGCACCTCAACACTTTGAGGGTGAACTACGCCAAGGCCAGGCCATGGGACTCCTAAAGTGTCTTCACCATCAACTCTCTTTTCAGCAACGCAACATTCGAGCACTGATGAGGCTTCCCACGTGCTGATGGACGAACGGACAGACCAGAGGCACACCGAGGCTACTGTGAATGCTACTGGATCTTGCACGTGAAGGGCCAGGCTCAGGGAGGATGGACAGAGGAAGGAGAGGTGCCCCGGCATGTGGGGCTAAATGCTACCCTGTAACCATGTAAGCAGCCATCTCAGACCTCGGAACACCAAGGCCTTCACCCCTTCACCTACAAGGAGGCAGGACATTCCAACTTCCGAGCCTTTTCTCAACCTGTCACAGGCCCAGTTCACTCCTGTGAATAATGGGGGTGATGAATTTCCTACCAAACGCAAAACTACTTAGAAAAATGCCAACAAAAAATACCTATCAACAAATTCATTACTTACATTTTTTCTAGGTATGGAATTCAGTGACATTGACTACAGTCTTCCACCATTCTCCCTAGCCCTTTCCAAATTACTCCCCCATGAGCAGAAACTTCCTGCCCCAAAGCAAAATGCCCCCGTCCCTCATAACCACCAGTAACATTAGCTTCTGTATATTTGCTTAGCTCATGGAAGTAAGAGCATATACTTGTCTTTTTACAACTGATCTACTTCACTGAGTATAATGTTTTCACAGGTTACCCATGTGGTGGCATGTGTCGAATCTTCATTTCTCTTTGTGGCTGAGTAATATTTCTCTGTCTGTGTGTGCCAGGTTTTCTTAGCCATCTGTCAACACATGCCAGCTGTTTCTACCCGTGGACTACTGTGGACGGTGCTGTAATGACCCCGGGTGCACACGTTTCTGTTTGGGCTCTTCCTCTCACTGCCATGGCGTCCATTTCGAGTCAAAGCGACCCTACAGAAGGGAGTAGAACAGCCTCTGTGGGTCTCTGAGACTGAACCTGATGAGGAGAGTACACCTTCCTCATCTTCCTCTTCCTCTCGCAGAGCGCCTAGGGCTTCCAACTGCTCGCCTTCTGGGAAGCAGTCCAACTCATATTCCACTGTGCTACCAGGGTGGGGGCACACACCGGGGACTGGGCTTACTGGACCACATGGTGGGTAGTGCCTATGCCCACCTTTGTCGGGAACCACCATGCTGCTCTCTTCTCACAGCAATGGGTGATACGGCTTTCAGTCTTAGCACAACCTCACCGACCTCTGCAGTTCTCTCTGTGTCTGTGTTCTATTTCACCGCTGCCATTCTAATCAGCCTGACGTGGTATTTCACTGTGGTTTTGATGTGAATCTTCCTAATGGTTAATGACACTGAATACCTAATTCATGTGTTCCCTGGCCATTTCAGTCCTTCCTTCTCAAAACACTTTATTCTTGTGGAGGGTCCTTTCCTCCCTGGCCTCTGATGATCAAGTTTTATAGGACAGCGTGTCTCTAGGCCTCACTGGATCCTCTACCTAGACCCTCTCCTTAGGGGGTCTCATTGACACCATGGTTTTCAATACCACATACAAGGGCTCCAAAAACTTGTGGAAATGTTCAATGAAAAGATAATGCTATTTTTTTCCCCCAGGAGCTTTTTGAAGTCTCTTCACAATTGCTACAGACTCCTACCTGTATCTCTCTCAAAAAATATTCTCTTAATATTGACACTTACATTTCCAAGCAATACATCAAATATAAATCAAAACTCTAGATTTTCTAAACTACCCTTCACCAAAATAAAAAGAAATAACCCACCCAGTCGCTCTCCCAGTCTTCCCCATCACTGTACATTGCACTATCAATCGCCTCACTGCTCAAGCCAGAAGCCGAAAAATGACTCTTGCTCTCTGGAGCCCAGAGATCCTGCTGTCGTACAAATGGTGACACTGGCGCCTCACTATGTGTCAGGCTAAGTCATCCTCTTCATCATCCTGCTGCCGAGGTGCATTGGGTACAGTATGGCATATACTGTGAGCCCCCAATGAATTTCCTTCTAAAGTGAGGCACGCTGTCCGGCTTCTGAAATACGAGCGAGCAGCATGTCGGTGCCATGTTTACCTGCCCCTCTGAATTGCTTCCCCAGGCGTAGACGTCCCCTGTAGAGGCCAAAGCCAGTGTGTGCTCAGCGCCAACTGCCACGTCTTCGATAACCACCCCGGCCAGGCCGGGGATCTGCTGTGGTCGATTGTGATTGCGAGCACGCCCCTCTGGGAGGCCTATTAGGCGATCTGAAAAGACAGAGAGGACGTGTTACAGACAGCACACCACAGTCCCGTCAGCTTCCTAATGAGATCTCTAACTTTTTATGGCGGGGTGGCAATACCATCTGTAGTTCAGTGGGCAAAAGCTACCTTAATTCTGGGTTTTGAATGAATAAACGATTTGCAAAATGTTATGTCTTACTCATAAAAATAAACATGAAACCAGCAGCTTATTTCAAACCAACCAGCATCCCCGAGCTCCTCGCACTGGCAAAGACTGGCTCACAGCGCACAAAGGCTCCCCTGTCTTTTGCAACCTCACCCTCACACCCCCACCCCCTCGGTGCTGGTGCACACACTTCCTGGCCACCTCTCCCAGTCCTCTGCCAGTGCTCATCGGCCTTATACTCATCCTCCTGAGTTCTAGCAGCAACTATACGCGCGGCTCTGGGTTTCTCAGATAGTGAGTAGAATATGCTTTGAATTACTATCATTGTAAACTTATTGCCCTAAATCTACCTTTCTACCGCCAATCTCTCTGGAACAATAGATCTAAGTTGCCAAGAGCCTGTTGAGCATCTCAATACAAACACACACATATACACACGTATATATGAGAGAGACAGCATGGGGGCTAAGTGCCCCAATTCAACATGACTAAAACTATTTTCTTCCCTCAGACTAACTTTTTCAAACTCAGTCAGTGGCATTGTTTGTCCAAGACCAGAAACTTCAGTCATGCTTTATTTCTCTCTCTACTCCCTCACACATCTGTCACTATCATCTGTCAAGAAGTTCCATTTACATTGCCTAGAAATCACCTATGCAATATTTGAATCCTAAATGTCTATAAATTGCTCCAATTCTTGAGCCCCTAGTTCCTGAAAGGGCTAGGGAGTGAGGCCGGCTACAGAGAAGCTCCCCTGGCGACCACACACATCGCAGCCAGCAGTGTTTATGGCGGTGGCGGCAGCAGCAGGAAAAATAGGGGAAGGGCCTCAGGTGGGCCTCTTTTGGCAAGGGTGAAGGTTATGGCATGGTGGGCTTTGAATGGAGGAGGGGGAGAAGGGGGAAATCTGTCTTTAAGAGAAACCCATGAAGTAAAAAGACCAGGCTGACAGGCTAGGTAGAAACTGGGAAAGCCCCTGAGACTATGTCCTGTAGGCACCCATCAGGTCTGGACCGGACTTTGCCCCCATGGCTCAATCTTTGGTCAAATAATATAGTTTAGTTAGGTCTACTCCAAACCAAACTCACCGCCATCCAGTCAATGCTGACTCATAGGGACCCCTGGTGGGTTTCTGAGACTGCAACTGTTTACGGGAGTAAAAAGCCCAGGCTTTCTCACTAGTAGCTGCTGGTGGCTTTGAACTGCTGACCATGCAGATTGCAGCTCAATGTATAACCACTACACCACCAGGGTTCCTAGATAGGTACACAATCCGTAGAATAATCAAGCATTTGAGACCGAAAGAGCAGATGTGCCCACAACAAAGTTCAGCAGGGTCAGAAAGGAGGAGGAATGGGGTAAATGATGTTACATTGTGGGGATTGCAATCAATGAAATAAAGTCGTCTAATGCAAAACTGCTTTGTTCTGTAAATCTACCCAATAATGTAAATCATTTTTTACGTCAAGGAAGGAGGGAAAGAAAAGTAGCGAGTGAATATGTATCACAGTGACTGCTCATCGTTCAACACAAAATACTCAGGCACTTTTTAACACAACTAGAAGGCAAACGTTTCCACTGCAGGTGTAGGAGGAGCATATACGAAGCACTGTTACACGCTAGGATTTCACTTCATATAGCATGGGTTTACTCCAAATAAAACATGTGTTTAGCCTGTCCCTGCAATCAGTGGATGGTTGCGGCAAGTTCTCTCAGTAAAACATTTGTCTTAGTTTGGTTAAAATGCTTCAGAAATGCCCACGCATAACTGTTTCCAGAGGGATCTGCTGGGCTCAGCAAGCAGCGCCGACCATTTCCAGGATTCCAAAGGAGTCACCGTAACAGGGCTGCTTGAAGAACACAGACACTCACGGATGCTCAGTAGGAAGATGTTCCAAGAAAATGGAAAACTACGTTGTGAGAAAAGGGAGTCCAGTTATGCTGGGTCATTTTCTTCCGTCATGATACTGCATCCACTCTCTTCCAGGGTAGCAGCGGTCGGCCTATGAGAGTTTCACTGAGAAACTTGACATCAGCCATCCTACCAGTCCAGTCTGCCCTCCAGGCTTCCCTTTGTCCCACACCAGCACTTGAGAAGAACACGATCGGAGGCCAGTACTGCTGTCTGACATGACATGAATCCCAGAGTGCAGAAAGAGAAACACTGCTTCAAGCAGTGCCTAGACCCAGGCGGCAAAGAGGTTGAGAAACGATAGCGTCAAACGGTGATTTTTATTTAATAAGGGCTTCTATAATTTCATAGCAATATTTTTGATTTAGTCTTGTATATACAAAACAAGTCATGTAAGTTGAAAAATGCCTTACCTTGACCAAAGGTATATACATGACCATCCTTAGTCAGAGCAACAGAAAACTGAGTTCCACAAGCCACCTTTTTAATGCCAATTCCACAAAGGACATCGACTTTCTGCAAAATAAAAGGATAAGGCACACATTTAGGAGAAACACACACATACACACACACCCCCTTGGATTTGCCTATTTAAGCTAAACTGTCATGCGTAAACTTAACACACTACTTTTGAATAACGATATTCAGTCACCTACACGTTTCCACCTAAAGTCATACTACTGAATGGTCTTTCCTCCTATTGCTCTAAAAAGAACCTGAATCTGAATCTGGGGAGATTCATGTAGGGACTTGGGCAGATTGACTAAATTTCTAAGAACTGAAGGTGGAGTGAAGGTATTCCTCTGGGCAACAGAAATCAAACAGAATTCCCTGGCTTTTAATTCATTTTGCAATTTTGGCATTTTACTGGTGGCTTTGAGATCAGTACAGAGACATTATGAACAACTTGTACACAATTTTTAACGAACATACCAAAAATACTTAAATGGCATGGAGATAAAATTCGTTTCTAAATTCCAGTGATTTTCCAGCTTTAAAACTGGAGGCATGTTTTTTAAAAGGAGGTTATAAAGTACCCTTATCTTCAAATGTTGATAAGCTGTTACATCTTAAGTCCCACTAATTCACAATTTAATATCACAAACCACACACCGAGTAATCAGGAAAACCGGACTATCACAACCAAAGGTGTTACAGAATGCACACAGTGCTGCCCAGAAAGCCATTGTGGCAGACGGGTTTCAAACACAATTCTATTTTAAAAACAACCTATAATGTCAGCAAGTGGAATAAGGATTCTGAGGGGAGGGGGGCACAAAAGGAGGTGGCAGGATGAAGGGATGATGATGTCAAGGGCCTATATAACTAACGAATGTGTGGAAACTGTGGGAGTAAATGTACAATTCTACTGGGTGTGATTGAACTCTGGAATGATTTGATATATGCATTAATAGCAATTAATAAAAAATGTTTTAAAACACAGAAACAAAATTTTAAATGTTCAAGTCATACAAACGCAGGACAGTGACTCTAAATTGCCATTAAGTAGATTCTATGTTAGGTATACAAAACTCGCCTCTACCCCTAACCCTCAATATCCCACTATGTTCTGGTTGTACCCAAAAATAAACGATCAGTAAATGACTTCATTTCTCTAAAAAAGCATTTCCATGAAAAAAGGGGGCGGGGATGAAGTGGGATGCTTTCCTCTTCGATGACAGTGTTTCTAATGGGAGCCCTGGTGGCTCAGTGGCTACACACTGGGCGGTGACAACCAGGGTGCCCAGTTTGAGACTGCAGGGAACGACGGGCCTGCGACTCCAGTGAAGGCTACAGGCTTGGAGACTCACAGGAGCAGCTCTACCGTGTCCTCTCGTCTGCAGGAGCCACCACCTGAAAGTGCTTCTAGAGCTACTCCTGGCTGATAAAATGTCCCTCGACACGGTGAAGGAGGAAGACAGCATGGCCCACTGATACGGTAGATCCACACTCATCAGATGTGGCTTCTCTCGCCTGCTTCACCAGGGTAGGAACTCCCCTCATTGCTCATTTCTCCGTTTTCGGCAGATAAAGCTTTAGTTTCTTGGTTAGCTATTTCAGCTGTTCCCTTTGTTACCCCTTTCTCTTTTGCTCACACTCTTTTGTCTGAAGATTTATCCTTTCCGGAAGCTTTTTTTTTTTATTTCGATGCCACTTTGGCAGGTGCAGATTTCACCGACAACCTTGCCAATCACTTGGGCTCCCTCACCACCCGTTCAGCAGAGTTGATCTTCCTTTTGGATATCGTGGCTGTGGGGAGGGTACCTGTGGACACTAGGGGATCAAAAGCTTTCTTGAAACTGTGTCGCCTGGCTGCTGTCGCTCAGCCCACTACCTGAACTTCTAGGACTCACGGTGGGAGAACCCTGGCTTTTTACAGAACACTGCAAGACCATGAAAAGTCATGAGCTAGTCTTTCAGTTTGATGTTTTTATCTTTTTTTTAAATTTTTTATTTATTTATTTATTTTTAACAATTTATTGGGGCTCATACAATTCTTATCACAGTTCATACAAAAACATACATCAATTGTATAAAGCACTTCTGTACAGTCTTTGCCCTAATTATTTTTTTTTCTCTTTTCTTTTTTTACATTTTATTAGGGACTCATACAACTCTGATCATCATCCATACATATACATACATCAATTGTATAAAGCACATCCATACATTCCCTGCCCCAATCATTCTCAAGGCATTTGCTCTCCACTTAAGCCCCTTGCATCAGGTCCTCTTTTTTTTCCCCCTCCCTGCCCTCTCCCCCCTCCCTCATGTGCCCTTGGTAATTTATACATCGTTATTTTGTCATATCTTGCCCTATCCGGAGTCTCCCCTCCCCCCCTGTTTTTATCTTTTAGAGGTGTGAGTTTTAATGTTATCAACTTGGCTATGATTCTCACTGGTTTGGCAATGGATTGATTGTTCTTCCAGTATATAATAGACATCACCACCTCCACAATGAGCCCCATATAATACAACCATTTCTATGATGAAATTTGCTATGAGAGAACCAATAGAGAGTTCTGGGGGGCTGGCCCCAATCCCAACTACATGGACAGCCCCTCCCCCCTCCCAGCAGAAGAATTCACTTCGGAGGACAGCACTGAAGCTTCAGCTCAGGGAGAGGGACATGTCTGATCGGAGCACAAAGGAGCAAATGAAAGAGGAGGAAGAGAGAATGGAGCACATCCTGACCCACCAGGCCCTGAGGACGATATTCCTGTTCAGAGCAGCCAATGCACTGAGAGGACCATATGGCTGGCCCCACATCCCTCGCTGACTCATGTCCCTACAGAGGATAACACTGGAGACACAGTGTGGGAACTGTGCCCAATCTGACCCCACCACTCTTAGGATGTGCAACAGAACAGTGAGGGGAACAGAGCATGAAGTCCCCAGGGAATACCAAAAATTGACTTTGAGGCCAGGGCGTGGCACCCCGTCAGATTCCACCTGAAAATACTCCTGAAGGTCAACTAACAGACCTTGGACTATTTACAGGCTTTTCTTTTCTTTTTGTAGTTGTTGTTGTTGTTAGTTTGTCATTGTTGTTGTTCTGTTTCTTTGTTTTGCTCTCTCTTGTTTTTTGTGCATACTATTATTTCTGCAGGTCTATCTAGATAAGATAGGTGGGATAACCAATCTGGAGGAGAAAACAACGGACTGATGGTTAGGGGTGAGAGCCCTCGGGAGAGGTTGGGGAAAGGAAGTGGGTGTGAACAAACCCAGAGACAAGTGATCTAAAATCGATGGCAAGGAGGGTGTAGGAGGCCTGGTAGGACTTGATCTAGGGAAATGCAACCAAGAGGAATTACTGAAACCCAAATGAAGGTTGAGCAATGATAGTGGGACAAGAGGAAAGTAAAAGGAAATAGAGGAAAGACCTAGGAGGAAAAGGGCATTTATAGAGGTCTAAATATAGGCATGTATATATGTACATGTATTTATACATGGTGATGGGGAACAGATCTATGTGCATATATTTATAGGTTTAGTATTAAAGTAGCAGATGGACATTGGACCTCTACTCAAGTACTCCCTCAATGCAAGAACACTTTGTTCTATTAGGATTCCATGATGCTCACCTTCCTGACATGATTGCTGAAGACAAGTGGCTGCATAAGCAAATGTGGTGAAGAAAGCTGATGATGCCCGACTATGAAAAGACAATAGCATCTGGGGTCTTAAAGGCTTAAAGATAAACAAGTGGACATCTAGCTGGGAAGCAACAAAGTTCGCATGGAAGAAGCACACCAGCCTGTGAGATCATGAGGTGTCGGTGGGATCAGGTATCAGGCATCAAAGAACAAAAAAATCCTACTGTGAATGAGGGTGAGTGCAGAGTGGAGAACCAAAGCCCATTGGTAGGCAACTGGACATCCCCTTACAGAAGGGTCACGGGGAGGAGATGAGCCAGTCGGGGTGCAGTGTAGCACCAAAGAAACCTACAACTTTCCTCTAGTTCTTTAATGCTTCCTCCCCTCCACTATCATGATCCCAATTTTACCTTACAGATCCAGTTAGAGCAGAGCATGTACACTGGTACAGATCAGAGCTGGAAACACAGGGAATCCAGAAGAGATAAACCCCTCAGGACCAATAATGAGAGTATCGATAGTAGGAGGGGAAGGGGAAAGTGGGGGGAGAAAGGGGGAACCAATCACAATGATCTACATATAACCCCTTCCTAGGGGGAAGGACAACAGAAAAGTAGGTGAAGGGAGACATCACACAGTGTAAGACGTGAAAAAATAATATTAATTTATAAATTATCGAGGGTTCTTCAGGGAGGGAGGGAGGGAGGGAGGGAGAGAGGGGGAAAATGAAGAACACCAAGGGCTCAAGTAGACAGCAAATGTTTTGAGAGTGAGGTCAGCAAATGTACATATGTGCTTGATACAATGGATGGATGTATGGATTGTGTTAAGAGTTGTACGAGCCCCCAATAAAATGATTTTTTTTAAAATCTGCTATGAGCAGTCAAGTAGCTTAAGCCTAGTACCTCTCCCTCTCACCCCCTACTGGATTATATTCTAGGGTTGTGGCCTATCTCCAGTACACAAATGAATGTTTCAGTAAGGCTTGATCTTGCTCTGGTGCCTTCGTCCAAGTCACCATTGTCTAACCTCTGATACTCAGGGCGTGAGCCAGCAGTCTGTCAACTGACCTGACAATTCTGAATTTGCCAGTAGCTTGAGGCCTGACCCAGCCTCAACAACTGTGAGTCATTTCCTTGGATTAAATCAACCTGGCTCCTTCCTCACTGCCCCTCCCCCTCCCGCAAACTCATTCCATGTTTGCTCCTTTAGAGGCCCCAGTCTAGAGAAAAGGTGATTATCACGGTTTCTGTTCCCCAGAGAGGGCTCTGCTTACTTACTCTCTGTCCCCTCACCCATCTAATAACTGGTTTAGCTACCAAGATGTAATAGACTATATATGATAGTGAATAGAAACTGGATATTTGTAAATCACACTGCATGTTAAATGCTTAGAAGACTCCCACAAAAGTATGACATACGAAATCTGCAGAACCAAGAAACTTTCCATAATGTGAACAGCATTTTAATTTTTATGCCCTCAAAATTGCTTCATATTGTCTACTTAAAAGGAGAAGCACACCTGTACAATTCAATGGTAATCAACAGAAACGGCAGCTGAAAGCAAATGTTTGCAAAGGAGTGGCTCGGGGCCCCCCAAGAGCGACGCTGGAGAAACGTTTCTAACTCCCACTTCTCCACAGGGCGGTAGCCCCGTGGTATCCAGCCTATCCCTGGGGATAAGCTTATCTGTGCAGGTTTTTTAATTAGAAGATCATTTTATCAGGGGCTCTTACAACTCTTATTACAATCCATACATCAATTGTATCAGGCATATTTGTACATATGTTCCCATTCTTTTTTTCTAGACATCTACTTTCTATTGAGCCCCTGGTACCAGCTCCTCCCCCACCCACACCCGCGGGACCCCTTGGTAGATTATAAATTATTATTTCTTCATATCTCACACCGAGTGCCGTCTTCCTTCTCCCATGGTTTGTCGTTCTTCCTCCTGAAGGTGTGTGTGTGGTTATGTGTCCATCATTACGATCGGTTCTCCCTTCCTCCCCTCCTCTTCCCCCCGCCCCCCTTCAGTTTGGCTTTTAATGGCTTATTTTAAAATGCAGGTCTAGCATGTTGGTCATTGGAAAACAAGCAACAGATGTGTTTAAGGTTCATTATTGAATGACTAGAAATGTTAAACGTAAATGACTTCCAGAAAAGAAGGACCGACATAGATCAAAATGACTTAAGCCACCTGAAAATACAGATTGAAGAGAATACTGACCTGCGGTGAAGACTTTGCAGTGGAATTTCCCAAGCCCAGCTTCCCATAGTCCCCGTCTCCAAAAGCCCACACGGCAGAGCCGTCGGCCGACACCGCCAAAGTGTGGTTTAGCCCACACGCCACCTACAGAAACAACGGGGTTTCAGCACAGCAAGTCACAAGCCCTAAAAACACAGTTTCTGAGCTGGGTTTTTTTTTCCACATCAGTAAAAACTGGCTATGTGGCCAATGATTTTTTACTGACTTCAGGGCTGCCGACACATTATTAGTCAAAATACAGAACTAATTCCTAATTTCCACACATTTAAAAAAATCTGCTTTCTTCAAAGTAAAATCCTCCCAATGCCCGTGGTTAACTCAGAATTATAGGGCACAAAAGGTAGGGGCAAAAGATATATTAATCAAAATTATCCACTCACACCAGCAGACAATCTAAAGTAAGAAATGATGTAGAAAAAAATAGATCCATGTAAGTCATACTCTCAGTGTGTGCAGGCTAAGGACAAGCATGGCGGCTGGCAGAGCACAAGCTACCAATGATACTGCAATTTAGCATCCAACTCAGGGCTGCCACAGAGCAGCCAGAAGTCCCTATCGCTCACAGGTTTTACAGCACGAGGTACTGGCACATCACGGGGTGAATGTGTTAAATATTCACTTTCTGAATTAAGGGTCTTGCCCCATTATTTATTCATGACAGTTAACTTAAAATAGTTATTTTCATATTGAGGAAAACATGTTGAAAATTCTATCAAGTAAATCACATACAATTCACACAAAATTAAGGACAAGTGGTGATCCTAATCTTCCTCAGAGTGCCTGAGTGCGAACAAGAGGGCTAGGAAAGGGGGAGCAGATAGAGCACATGCCTGTCCAATCTGGTATCCCTCCAATGCAGTCACCCGCTCTGGAAGCTTTTTGTTAGACGTGTTCCCAAGACCCAGACGACCGTAGTCACCATTCCCAAAAGTAAACAGTTTGCCATCGGAAGTTACCACCGCAGAGTGCTTGAAGCCACACGACATCTACAGACAGAGCAAGGGAGAGGGTTTTTTGGATGTGTACTTTTTTAAACAAAAAGTTAAAAAGAACGCCTTGTTGCTAATAAACTTAAACTCATTAATCACAACTCAACATATTGTGCCTGCCCAAGCGGCCCTCTCTTAGGAAGTCTAGTCCAAGCAGCACTGTCTTGGAAGAACTGTTGCTACTGCCCAGCTGTGCACAGAGGTGAGCCAACTAAATGAAGCATGGGCTAGGGACTAAATAATAGATAAATACTGAAGCCCTATTTAATTTTACAGTCTGATTTTACATCACTATTAGTTTCTAGGAAATTCCCATGACTGCACAGTTTGTAAATAATGATGATAGACTGAAAACAAAGCCTTCTATTGATCCATGTAGCAAGAACTGGGTGTCTGCAGCTAAACCCCATAGTTTCTTCTAGCACCCCAGCCTGGGCCAACCAGCTGGCTCAGGAATAAAGAGTCAATTCTAACACTAGAGTCTATTCAAACTTCTGACAAGTTTAAGAATGAACATGAACAAAAAAGTCATTGTCCAAAAATAAGTAAAGATGTTCTCTCACACAATGGCTGTGAAAGACTTTGTTATTCTCCCTTTCTAAATTTAAGAACCCATTAACAGTTAAGAAGCCCTGGTGGTGCAACAGGCTAAGTGCTGCCTGCCAACTGAAAGGAAGACAGTCAAGTTCACCAGCCATTCCCTGGGAGGAAGGCAATGTAGCCTCTTTCCATAAAATCTACAGGGCAGAGCGACTCTATCCTCTAGGGATCTTATGAAGTGGGTTTTGGTATTTAACAACTAAGGTACTTATTTATACTACAAGGCAAACGTCTCCATGTCCTGCCTGACCTGGACCACTTCTTCTCCTTGTAAGGCCTCGATCTGCCTGGGTCGTCGTTGCCTGTCACTGTTCCCATGGCCAAGTTTTCCATAGTCACCATCTCCCCAGCTAAAGACCTCCCCGCTTTCAGTCAGGGCCATTGAGTGTCCATCAGAACCACAGGAAGTCACCAGCTGGGTCACTACAAAGCCTGAAACAGAGCAGAAACCCAACAGAGGTTACAGACTGTTACACCCCTCTCAGAGCTGCTAGAGTACAGTGCCTAACACAAAAGAGAAGGTCTTTACACTGAAGTGAACGTGTAGCTATCACCTAGCAGATGAGGAGTGCGACAGCGGTAGTTCAAACCCTCAAAGAATATGCTCCCAGGTGCGCCGATGAAAAGCTCCCCATGGGCCACCTCGTTTTTATGTTTACAAAGGAGCCACCAGGTAGATACTGCTATCATCCTCGCTTTTACAATCATGGAAACCGAGGCACAGAAAGATCAGGCAACTGTGTGAGGTCCTAGCTGTAGGGGAAGTGGACAGGAACCCCGCCTCGGCCGTGCGCTTCACAGCTTGGCCTCCAGGAGCTGTTCCTGTGGTCATTGTTACTTGTGGCCTCACCTAAGAAGCCCTCTTTGCTCTTCTAGGGCCAAGTGGAGCCGCGCTTAAGGAACAAGTGGGGCTCCTGCAGTGGTTCCCCTAGCGGGGTTCTTTCTCTGGCTCCCAGAGAACTCTTCACTGAGAGGCCCTCCAAAGTCGCCAGTACGTCTGTATAGCTCTGTATAAAGTTATCTTTCATGAAACATGTATATGATGCTACTGCCATTAGTAGTTGCTTAATTACAGTTTCCCAGTTTTGAAGAATGTGTTTATAATCTTAATGAATGTGATAGTTAGGTTTCTGGGTGTCAACATGGCTCCTGTAGAAACATGTGGGGGGACTTTAGCCTGACTGCAGAGCATCTGAGGTGAATGGCTCTCTGGAGGCAGGCCTTCCTCTCCTTCTGCTTCCACCTTCCTATGACGAGCCACACAGAGCCACGCTGAGACCTGCGAGGGCCTGGAGATGCTTCCCCGGCCACTGGACCCACAAGACTTCCCGCACTTTGCATCACTGCCGGTGCTGCATGAGTCTGAGCGGGATTCATGGACTAGCACTGGACCTATGCACTTGATATGGACTGGGCTGGGACGTACTCTTTGATGTAAAGCTCTTCCTTACAAACAAGTGTCTCTGGATTTGTTTCTCTAGCCAACCCGGACTAACACAGGCAATCTCAGAAATAGTGGTTTATATGATATTGTAGCATTGCCATGATAAATATCCTATAAAGGAACATAGTTAAAAACACCAAAATTAAGAGTATATACATGCCTAAACTACATCCTAGTTTAGATTGTTGACAAGATTCAAATATAAGTAAATATGCTGCATGATTTTATCTAGCCAGGGTGTGAGAGAAGCCCCAGCAGTTAGAGCATAATCCCGACGAGCTTCTACTTGAAGACTTTACCTTGTAAGGCTGAAATAACTGTCAGCACATGAAGGTCATCTGAGTTTCCTTGTCCTAGTCTGCCGTAACTTCCTTCCCCACAAGCCAAAACTGTACCATTGGCCTGGGTGACAAAGGTGCAATTCTGACCACATATGACCTAGTGTGGAGACACACAATCAAATAAGACAGGTTTTATCAGATATTTTTATAGCCAAAAATTTGAAACGATGCTAGCAATGCTTGAGATCACCTTTATTAGTTACTCTATCTTCTCTCTAAAGGAGGACTAAAACACCCCTGGGTTTCTATAAACCGTAATGATTACAAAACTGCTCACTTAGGCAAGAGCTACGTAAGGCTCACCTGATCACTTAAGATAATTTAGAACCACACTAAATGCAAGGATTTCAGCCAATTGTGTGGAGTTTAAAAAATAACATTACTGACAAAACAGATAAAAGCAGAGGAAAGGTGATGGGGACATATTACAGACAGGGCTGGGAGTCACTAAGGAAGGAGAAGCTGGAGGGGACATCCTCAAAAAAGATTTGTGTGTTCTTGTGCTTACTGAGGGTGTGAAAGATGAGAGAAAGAAGCAACTTCAAGAGAGGTTTGGAAATAAGAGTACATCATGAATTCAAATGTGCGTGTTTGCGAAGGGAGTCTCGTGCCAATGGTATATGGCAACAGATCCTGGGAAATTTATGGCTTCAAAAAAAGAATCATTAACTGACCATCTTAAACTTCTAGAAGTAATGTGCTGGGCAAGCCTGATGCCTCATATGAATCCATATACCTCGAAGTCAGGTAGATTTAGAAGCTTGTGCGTGCCTTTCTTAAGCCCTATGAAACTTATTTGGACGCTAGCCATCATGACCTTGCTTTAGTGAGTCCTCATCACAGACTATAAAATGGCTACATTTTGTCCCACAGCAAGTCACTGATAGTCAGGGAATTGAAATTTCCAGTTCTCAAAAGTTTTCCGCCCTTTCTTTACCCAGTTACCTGCTGAGCCTGTGAGAAGGAGGGAGCTGCTGCGGGTACCAGTACATTCCTTCCAGCTTCTGCCAGCTGCCCATGTCTGCCAGCACCCCACAGGTAGACATCACATTTACCTCCTAGGTGCCAGTCCTAGAAAACCACAATCATCTCTCTGTTAGCTTCCAGTCCTCCTTCAAAGAAGCACGTCCTGAGCATCAGCAGGAGTCAAAGCACCACAGAACGCCCTTCACCTTTACTGACCTCAGGTCTTGAAGTGGCCCAAGACATAATCTGTTCATCCATGCCATTGATCCATTTGCTGTTATCCTGCGAGGGCACACACAACAGGGTCAATCCTGCAGCCAAGATCTTCTCTGTTCTCAACTGACAACTACGTCTTCTTCCCCCCAAAAAGAGCCTGGTAAGATTCCCAGATAGTAAGAGCAGTTTTACAATCGAGATAAACTTGGTTTTCTGCACTGTTAACATTTCTCGTTACTATAAAGACTTTCACTGTTATGATCAATATAGAACTGGAGATTCACATGAAGTCATTTATACTGTACATCCTCAGGTGCAGAGCCACATTCAGGGGAAGGCCTGGCCCCCAAGAGCTCGCTGGAAGTCTGTGAGGAAGCCACTTCCCAGCTCTCCGGACTTTACTTTCCTCATCTACAAATTGACAGAGTTGGACCAAGTGGGTTCAGAAGGGTTCATCCTGATTAAAATATTTTATATTTAGATAATTTCATTCCTTCAAGTCCTATCTGTCTTTTGTTTTATATTGTGTTTATAATTACATGTTCAAAAGTATATATATGAAGGGGCTTCATGAAGTTTGTGGAAAAATGGAATTTTCCACAACCTCTTTGCAGCCCCCTAAACTGTATGGGTAAAGGGACTGTGAGACGGAGAGTTGGTAAGCATTTCATCGACATCAGTTTCTACAGCCAGGCACACTCAACACTCTTGGGAAGAATGGTGACTGACATGCTCTTCCATACATAGTCTTGTTTGGTACTGATCAAAGATATGATTGACATGTCAAATAATTTAGAATCTCTGTGGTGTAAGCCTCACAGGGTTACCAGGAAAAGATGCTAAAATAGACAATAATTATGCACTAACAAGGCACCTGTGAAGTACAGAAGGGGGAAAATATGAGGCCTTGTTACTGAGAACCACAACATTTTACAAAAGCTCCCTGGGTCACAGCTAGTCAACCCCTGGCAACATAGAGGCCAATTATCAAACTGAAAATGATGATCTGAAAGCAAAAATATTTTCTAATTGTTTAAATGTTGTGCTGCTAACAAATTAAGTTAGCAAATACTTAGGGGAGGGGGCTACTAAATATGCCCACACCAGTGTGCAGACTAGCTGTTCTTATTACATTTACCATTAGGAAAACAAGCTCATCCTCTGGAACAGGCTCTAGATCAGGAACGGTGAAAGATTCTGGAAACTGTGCACCATTGGTCAGGGCCTCGGCAGCTTTTATGGTGGTTGAAAAACATTCTAACCAGGCCCACTCATTTGGATTCCAGGAAGCGGGATCAGGGAGGCAGTGCTGATGGTGTGGTGGCACTGGAGGGTTACACAAGGGCTGATCCAGATGAAGTCCCACAGCAAGGGAAGCCAGGCATTGCATGTAGGGGCTGTGAACAAGCTGGTCACCACAAACCACATGAGGCTGAGGGAAAATGCAAGGAAGTAATGATAAAGATGTGCCAAACACTCCACATTTGCATACTGCATTCTGAAAGTCTATGACACTATAGAGTTGTTATCTTTTTTAAAAAGGCTTACTTTTCAACTACTTTCAATTTACCCAGTCTTCTCTCATGTTCACATCCTATATAACCATGGTACACTTCACAAAAGGAAGAAATTAACACTGGGACAAGAATATTAACTAAACTATAGACTTGTTTTGGAATCCCCCAGTTTTCCCTTTAGTACCACATCCAGGATATCACAATGCATTTAGTACATTTTCATTATAATTTTTCCCGTTAAAAAACAAAGAGAAGGAAAAGAAAGCAGACAAAAGGCAACTTAATCATATTCTGTAATTTTCTCCTTAACGAAAGAGAACTCTAGTTACCAAGGTACTTCTTCCTTGGCACTCCCTAGTGTTTGGAAAGCAAATCACAGATTCAGTGATTCAGAAAAGAAAACCTGACCAAACGAGTCTGTGAAATTAACTGTGATTATTATAAGGAGTTTCAAAAAGTTCATGGAAAAGAATAAATTTTAAAACGATTAAAAAAATAATAGATTTTTTCCACAAAATTTTTAACCCTCCTCATATTAACAGTTTGACAAAAAGCCAAAGGCAAAAACCAGAAAAAATTCTGTGTAGACTGAACAACAGAGTTGTATGTGAATGGATCAATAGGATTGTGCCAGACACAGAAGAAAACAAAAAGAATAAGGGTTTCTGGAGACATGGTGAGACAGGGATGGGGCACAGGGCACTTTATATCAAGGCGTTCAAGAAGAAAAAATGTTTTGAAACTGATTGTGGGGGCAACTGTGTAATACTGCTTGATATGCATGAATGGTGAAATGTTATGCTACTGAAGAACTCCCAATACAATGTTTGTTTTTAAAAAGAACAACCATAAGAAACCAATAAGGAAAAAAAAAGAAGAATTCTGCATAGGAATAGCACACTTTGACTACTGAGGCTGGAAGACTGATTGGCCACTGAGGTACTCAACTTAGGTCCAAATTCCATAATTCCTCATTCCAAATGGGCTACTAACTTGAAGTCTGGCAGTTCAAACCCACGTATGGTGCTAGGAAAAAAAAAACTTGGCATATACTTCCATAAGGATTACTGGGGGGAAAAAATTAGCAAAGGATAATGAGGGAGGGAGGGTGGGGGAGGGTAAAAACTGAGCTCATACCAACAACTTAAGTAGAAAGAAAATGGTTTTTTTTAAATCATTTTATTGGGGGCTCATACAACTCCTATCACGATCCATACATACATCAACTGTGTAAAGCTGTGTAAAGCACATTTGCACATTCGTTGCCCTCATCAGTCTCAAAATATTTGCTCTCTACTTAAGCCCTTGGCATCAGCTCCTCATTTTCCCCTCCCTCATGAATCCTTGATAATTCATAAATTATTATTTTGCCATGTCTTACACTGTCCGATGTCTCCCTTCACCCACTTTTTTGTTGTTCAGCCCCTAGGTAAGAGGTTATATATAGATCCTTGAAATGGGTTCAGCTTTTCCACCCCACACTCCCGGTATCACCACTCTCACCACTCGTCCTGAAGGGTTCATTTGGATTCCCCGTGTTTCCAGTTCCTATCTGTATCAGCGTACATCCTGTGGTCTAGCCAGATTTGTAAGGCAGAATTGGGATCATGATCGTGGGTGGGGAGGAAGCATTTAGGAACTAGAGGAAAGCTGTAGGCTTCATTGGTGCTACACTACACCCTGACTGGCTCATCTCCTCGTGACCCTTCCGTAAGGGGATGTCCAGTGGCCTACAGATGGGCTTTGGGTCAACACTACGCATTCCCCCTCATTCACAATGATATGATCTTTTGTTCTGATGATGCCTGATACCTGATCCTTTCGACACCTTGTGATCACACAGGCTGGTGTGCTTCTTCCATGTGGGCGTTGTTGCTTCTGAGCTAGATGGCTGCTTGTTTACCTTCAAGCCTTTAAGACCCCAGATGCTATATCTTTTGATAGCCGGCACCATCAATTTTCTTCACATTTGCTTATGTACCCATCTGTCTTCAGCAACAGTATCGGGGACGTGAGCACACAATGATATGATTTTTTGTGCTTTGATGCCTGATAATTGATCCCTTCGGCACCTCGTGATCACACAGGCTGGTGTGCTTCTTCCATGTGGGAGAAAATGTTTTTCAAAGGATAATGGAAACATATGTACAAATGTGCTTGACACAATGGATATAGGTGTGGAGTGTGATAAGAGCTGTAAAAGTCCTCAGTAAAATTATTTTTAAAAGACTGCAGTCAAGAAAATCCTATGGAGCAGTTTGACTTTCAGAACTGACTTGAGAACAGGCCATGAAGACAACGAGAGTTCACCCTTGATTGTCCCACAAGGATTTATGGAGAAGACGTTCACTATTCTACTCAAATCCAAGGGAAATCACTGTTGATGTCAGATGGATCTTGGTTAAAAGCAGAGAATACCAGAAAGATGTTTACTTGTTTTATTGACCATGCAAAGATATTTGACTGCAGGCATCATAACAAACTATGGAGAATCTCGAAAGGAACGGGAAATCCAGAATGTGCTCACGCAGAACCAGAACATGGACCAAGAGGTAGTGTGCAAATAGAACAAGGGGATACTGTATGGTCTACAATCAGGAAAGGTGTGTGTCACGGTTGTATCCTTTCACCATACGTATTCAACCTGTACACTGTAGAAAGCCTCAGAGAAGCTGGGTTGTATGAAGAAGAGTACAGCATCAGGACTGGAGGAAGGCTTACTAACAACCTGAGATTTAGGAGGACTTGAAGCACTTGTTGATGAAGATCAAGGATCGAAGCTTTCAGTATAGATTATAACTCATGCAAGAAAACCAACGTCCTCACACTGGAAGCACAACAGGTAAGACCGTTTCAAAGAGAAATGGAGCAAAGACTGAATTGTCAAAGATTCCCTCTCACTTGAAGCCACACTCAATGCCCCGGAAATAGCAATCAGGAGACCAAACAGCGGTATTGCACTGGCAAATCCGCTGCACAAGATCCCTCTAACGTGCTAAAAAGCAAGGGTGTTACTTTGAAGATTCCAACCACGGTATTTTCAATTGCCTCGTAGGCATGTGCTAGTTGGACATATGAGAAGGAAGACTACAGAATCGTCAATGCATTTGAATTGCGGTGCTGGAGAAGAATAAAGGAAGTATCATGGACTACTAACGGAGCAACCAAGTTTGTCTTGGAAGAAGTATAGCCAGACTATTCCTTAGCAGCAAGGATGGTGAGACTTGGTCTTATGTACTTTGGACATGTTGTCAGGAGAGACCAATCCCTGAAGAAGGACGCCATGCTTGGTTAGGCAGAGGAGCCGTGAAAAAGAGGAAGGTCTTTGTCACGGTGGATAGACACAGCGGCTGCACAATGCGCTCAAACATACGAACAATTGTGAGCATGGAGTGAGACTGGGCAGTGGCAAAGTTCTTGTTCTGTTGTAGACAGGGTCACTACAAGTTGGAACTGACTTGAAGGTGGCTAGCAACAAGCCATATCCACACTCTCCACACAAAGCTACACAAAAAAGACATGTAGGTCAGAAAAAGGAAGGCCTTTTTCTTGGAGGCCAAGCATTCTAAGTTGTTTAAGAGTTGGGCTTTCTTATTTTGCTCCCATGAAAACAGGCTTAGAATTACTGAACTGTTTGACACATAACTTATCTTTGTTTGATTTTGCCCAAAGAGCCCTGTTATTTTTCTTCAAACCTTATGCTCTCAAGGAATAACATCAATCACCAATACTATAATTCAAATCCTCAAACAGCAGGCACCTAAGGATCTCCAGGTGTGAATACAATGAGTTACCTTTTCATAGGCATACTGCTCCTGAAGCATCATGGGTAGTCGCTCTAGAAATGCTCTCATGCAGGGAGCCATGTTTAATCCCAGAATACCCTGCTGTTTCAGTGCTGTCCTACAGGTTGCCAAGACGTGATTGGCAGCAGCCCACTCTGCTGTACAATTCACCACCAAAACGTCCTGGTTGAAAATAAATCATGCCACATGGTATGATTGCTTAAATTAAGAGATATTTAATTGCAAGAAATATTTTTGCTTTTTGGCATTCTATGCTATATATTTACTTTAATGTTTATGAATTTTAAAACATCCAAAATTTTGTCTAAAATGAGAGAATAAGAGATAACCATAAAATATGTAAACTACCTGGGACTAGCTTATTTACAGCAGCGTTAATTATAGTTATTTCAAGAGGCTTAGAGGACTAGGAAGAAGCCAGGTGAGTTCAAAGCTGTGTTGCCAACTGTCTGTCTGGTTGTTGGTTCAAACCCACCAGTCTTTCAATAGCACGAGGCATTCTGCTCTTACAAAGACGTAGTCTTAGAAAGCCCCTGAGCAGAGTTCAACTCCAAATGACAGGGTCGCTCTAAGTTGGAATTCACTCAAAGGGAGTGGGTTTGTTGTTTATTTGATGGGAGAAGGAATCTAGTACATTTCAAAACACTGAGGAGATCGCCGAGATTCTAGAGAGGGGTTGGTAAACTGAGGTCTTCAAGCCACGTAGCTATATGTGGCTCTCAGTACATACATGGGACTCTGAAGTAAAAACGAAAAATTTTAAAGAACATTATTCATACAGTGGTGATTTCATTTGTTTGTAAAACTATAATTATGGCTCTTGAATAATTGTCAGGGACAGGACTGGCTCTTGCGTTTCAGAAATTTGCCAATCCTGGTACTAGAGGTAGTAGTTTCCTGTCTCCGGGTGGCACAGCTTTAAGTGAAGCAGCATTCCCACCGCGGGCTCTGTGGTTTATCATACACCAGCCATGATAAGTAGCTAAGAGATGATGCACCAATTACTGCCAGTAGAACTATTCATACCAGTTTACAGCTCTCCTTGTAAAACCACTGACCCACATCAACGTAAACCCAAGGAGCACATCAACTCTTAACTTTAAGGTTACAGGAAGCAATGCTGCAGGGAATGATGCCAGGACAAGAATCCCTTCAAAGCAGCGAATAAGAGGGGTTTTTTGTTGTTTTTAACTGAATATTAAATCTGAAACTCAAATTAATCTTTTATACTTGATTCAGGTTTCTTTGGAAATTTTTAGGAAAAAAAAACTATTTTAAGGTAGTTTTATGCTATCTCAAAACTCATGGCAAGTCAAAGTCCACTTACAGCTTCCAATGGAGATGAAATCACTCAAAAGTTACTTTCACAAAGTTTTAAGCATAGTAGAAACAGTAGTAACTCCTCTAGATATCAATATTCTCCCCTGGACAATGAGGTACTTAGACAATACTTAATTGCATTCTTAATAAGCTTTACCCTGTGACTGGATACAACTACATTACCTTTGATCTATTCGAGCAAGCAGCTACCCCGACGTCTGGAATCCACACTGTGGTCTGAATGGCCCCGGAGCCTATCACAACAGTTTGCAGGACAGAGCCATCCTAAAATGAGATATGTGTAGCAGTACCCATTACTTAACTTTACATATCATTTACATCTTAAATTTGTACTTCAAAAAAATGTTTTTAACTTAAAAAAATTACATTCTAAAATCCACCCTTCATCTAAATTGAGCAAGATCCAATTGTGTGGCCACTATTCAATTTCCTAGAGTCAAGATAACATTAAAAATATTTATTACCAATAAGGAAAATTTTAAAGGACAGAGGCTTTTAAAGGAGCTACTTTAGTATTCAAGGCTTTATTAACAGTATTACATAAAATATATCCTGGGTTTTAGTTAGGTTAATTTTCAGCATATATTTAAGATAATATAGAAAAATTTCTTAATAAAAATCAAATCCATAAAAAAATAAATAAAAACCATGTTCTCACCCTTAAAGACCATATGTTCATGAGCCCGCCGAGTCCACCAGACACCAGGGCTAACCCATCAGAACTAAAGGCAACGGTTCGGACGGGGGTGATGTGTCCTCGCAGCTGGTAAACACAATTGGCTCCTGTTGATTTTCTAAATCCATCCTGTAATTAATTTTCACTTTTAGAGCTTTTATGGCAATTAAAGCAAAATGTATCATATCGACTCAAGATTTACAATTCATTCTTGGAAATTTTGTATGCCACTGATGATTCTCTGGGGAGAGAATAGCTCCCTTCATAATGGTTAGCTTGACTAGACTGACAAAAATAAGTCAGTTTGGTCTTTCTCTTCTATCTCTTTAGGATACACCTCTAAGCTAGTTTTATACTCTTTTTTTTTAAAACAATTTATTGGGGCTCATACAATTCTTATCACAGTTCATACATATACATACATCAATTGTATAAAGCACATCTGTACAGTCTTTGCCCTAATCATTTTTTTCTTTTCTTTTTTTACATTTTATTAGGGACTCGTACAACTCTTATCACAATCCATACATATACATACATCAATTGTATAAAGCACATCCATACATTCCCTGCCCCAGTCATTCTCAAGGCATTTGCTCTCCACTTAAGCCCCTTGCATCAGGTCCTCTTTTTTTTTTCCCCCTCCCTCCCCGTTCCCTACTCCCTCATGTGCCCTTGGTAATTTATACATCGTTATTTTGTCATATCTTGCCCTATCCGGAGTCTCCCTTCCCCCCTTCTCTGCTGTCCCTCTCCCAGGGAAGAGGTCACATGTGGATCCTTGTAGTTTTCTACTCTTAAGCCTGACAGAAATGACAAAGTCTCTAATTTCTGACTGTCACTTTTAACCAATGTTTTAATGTTGAACGTTGTGTTATCTTGTTGTTAAGGGCGACTGAGTCAGTCCTGGCCCTAGGTACAACACAGTCTTGTGCCCTCCTCCCCGTCACTGTCGTTTGAGCCCATTGTTGCAACCACTGGTGGTGGTGATTGTGATTTTCCTCTGGCCTTCTCCCTTACCAAGCAGGATGTTCTTTCTCAAGGACCTGTCCCTCCCGATGACAGGTTGGAAGCACACGGGACCAAGTCTCAGCATCCTCACTTCTAAGGTGCATTCACGTGGTACTTCTTCCAGACAGGTTGGCTCGCTCTTCTGGCGGTCCTTGGTGTATAGTCCATGTTCTTCATCAACCCCATAGTGAAAATGCCTTGCCTTCCCTCCAGTCTTCTCCTTTCACTGCTTTCCGGTGAATATGAGGCAACTGAAAATGTCATGGCTTTGGGCCCGGTGTTCTGTAAATTCTTAGAATCCTGGTGGTTCTGTCAGCTAAGTGTTGGTTTGCTTACCACTAGGTCAGTGGACCAAAGCTACCAGCCACTCCAAGGGAGAAAGTTGAGGTTATCTGCTCCTGTGGACTGACAGCCTTGAAAACTCTATCTAGAGCTGCTCTAAGTCAGAATCGTTTTGTTGGGAGCAGGGGGAGGAGGGGGGCACACATGGGGTGGCAAGATCAGGCACACTGTAGTGAAAGTGGCATCTTTCTTTCCAAATGAACACTTTAAAGTGTTTTGTAGCACATTTGTCCAATGCAATACTGTCATTTAGGTTCCTGCCTAATAATCTTATGGGTATTGATTGATAATCCAATGAAGTCCTTGGCAACTTCAACGTTTCCCCTCCATTTATCCTGACGTTGAACACTGTGAGGACTCTGTTCCATGCTGAGCATAACCAATGTGTTTAATGTGCTCTTCCCTTTCAGCAAGCAAGGCAGCGTCATCTGCACGGTCACAGTAGGTTGTTAATCAATCTTCCTCCAATCTTGATGCCTCGCGCTTCTTCATGTGCTCTAGGTTCTCAAATTGTTTGCTCAGCATATAGGCCAAATCTGGTGAAAGGGGCACCCAGGGCTTCTTGGTTTGAAACTATGCAGTATCCCTTGGTTGTGTTCAAACAACAGCCTGTTGGACTAATTTTCATATGAGCACAATGAAGTGTTCTACAACTATTCTTTATGATGTTATCCAAACTTTGCCATCGTGCACACAGCTGAACTCCCTTGCATACTCAATAAAACAAAGGAAACCCTCTTTCTGGTATTCTCTACTTTCAGCTAAGATCCATCTGACCTCAGCAGTGATTTCCCAGGTTTCATACTTTTTTCTGAATCATTTCTGAACTTCTGATAGTTCCCTGTGGATTAACTGCTGCAATTATTTTCGAATTGTCTTCAGCAAAAGTTTACATTTATGAAGTATTCGTGACATTCTGTGATATTTTCTGTATCCTGTTGGATAACCTTTATTTCAGATGGGCAAAAATAGGTATCTCTCCCAGTCAGTTGGCCAGGTAGCTGTTTCCCAAATTTCTTAGCATGGATAAGTGAGGTTTTCTGCACGATTTCCATTGTTTAAGCATCTCAGTTGGTGTTCTGCCAGTTCCTACGATCTTGCTTTTGATCAATGTCATCGGCGTAGCTTGAACTTCTTCCTTAAATACTATTGGTTCTTGATGACATGCTACCGCCTGAAATGTTGGATGTTGACCAAATCTTTTTGGTGTGGTAACTATATTCTATGAATCTTTTCTTGAGGTGCCGGCACCACTCAGTGATATGATCTCCAATGTCATTTCTAGTCGCAATTCTGGTTTCCTACTCGCCCATTCAAATCACCAGTCATTATCAATCAAGGTATCTTGATTATAGGTTTGACCAAATTTCAAATTCTTTGGCACTAATGGTTGTTGCATAAATGTGAGCAAGAGTCCTAATAATTAATTTTCCTTATTGGCATATGAATATTACCCTATCACTTGCAGCGCTGAACTTTAGAATAGATCTTGCCATGTTCGTTTCAGCAATGTAGATTATATCATTCCTCTTCCACTAGTCTTTCTCAGCTGTGTTATTGCTTTTAGGTGCTATGGGTAGGTGCTCCAACCCATAGCAACCCCATGCACAACAGAATCAAACACTGCGCACTGGGAGGTCCTGCACATCCTCACAATTATTCCTATGCCTAAGCCCATTGAGGCAGTCACTGTGTCACAAACCATCTATCACACTGAGGGCCTTCCTCTTTTTCACCATCTCTCCACTTTACCAAACAGGATGTTCTTCTCCAAGGACCGATCTCTCCTGACAATATGTCCAAAGTATGTCAGACAAAGTCTTGCTGTCCTTGCCTTGAAGGAGCACCCTGGCCTTACTTCGTCCAATACAGGTAAGTCTGTCCTTTCAGAAGTAGTTTCAATATTCTTCTCCAGGCAACACAATTCAAATTCATCGATTCTTCTGTCTTCCTTATAGAATGTCCAACTTTCACATGCATACGAGGTGACTGAAAATACCATGGCTTGGGTCGGGTGCACTTCAGTCCTCAAAGTAACACCCTTGCTTTCCAATATTCTAAAAAGGTCTTATGCAACAGATTTGCCTAATGCAATATGTCTTTTGACATATTGCAAAATGCTGCTCCCATGAACACTGATCCAAGCAAGACAAAATCTCTGACAACAATTTTTCTCCATTTAACAATGCAATTACCTATTGATCTAGTTGTGATGATTTTGGTCTTTCTTATGTTAAGTTGTAATCCATACGGAAGACTATAATACTTGATCTTCATCAGCAAGTGCTTCCAGCCTCCTCACTGCATAATGCCAGTTGTTGATAAGCCTTCTTCCAATCCTGATGCCATACTTGTCTGATGATTTGCTTAGACTGAACAAGTATGGCAAGAGAATACAACCCGGATGCACACTTTTCCTGATTTTAATTCATGCAGCATTCCCTTGTTCTGCTTGTACAACTGCCTCTGGATCCCTGGACAGGTTCCAAACCATCATTATGAAGTGTTCTGGAATTCTGATTCTTCTCAAGGTCACCCACAGTTTATTCTGGTCCCACACAGTCGAATGCTTCTGCATAGTCAGTGAAACACAAGTAAACATCTTTCTGGTATTCTCTGCTTTGGGCCACGATCCATCTGACATCAGCAATGATACCCTTGTTCCACACACCCTCTTGTGAATCTGGCCTGAACTTCTGGAAATTTTCTGTCAATGTACTGCTGCAACTGTTATTGGATAATCTTAAGTAAAATTTTACTTGTGTGTGATCAATGATATAGTCCTCTAGTTTGAGCATGCTGTGGGGTCTCCTTTCTTTGGAATGGGCACAAATAGGGATCTCTTTTGGTCAGTTGGCCAAGTAACCACCTTCCAAATCTGCTGGCATAAATGAGTGAGTGCCCCCAGCGGTTCTCCAGCTCTCAGAAACATTTCAGTGGCACTCCATCAATTCCTGGAGCCCTGTTTGGGGCCAATGCATTCAGTGACGTTTGACCTTCTTCCCTCAGCACCACTGATTGTTGCTCATATGCTACCTCCTTATTTGGTGGACTGTCAACTAGTTCTTTTTGGTACAGTGACTCTGTGTACTCTTTCCATCGCTTCTTGATGCTTCCTACATCATTCAATATTTTGCCTATAACATCTTTCAAAATTTCAATTCTTTCCCCAGCACAGTAGACTCATTTTAAATGCCTAATGCCAGTCTACTAATGCTTACCCTATTGATCTTTATGTGCTCCATTTCAGTATTGATGGATTCCAATTTTCCTAGATTCATACTTGGTTCCAATTATTGATGGATATCTGCAACCGTTTCTTCACATTTGGAGTCATGTCACATCAGCGCATGGAGGTCCGGAGAGACTTACTCCATCCTATCCTTAAGGTTGACTACTGTGAAGAGGCAGCTGTTTTTCCTATTGAATTTTGAATGCCTTCCATCTGGAGGCAGCTCATCTCTGGCACTCTATCAGACAATGTCCTGCTGCTATTCATCCAGTTTTCACTGGCCAATTTTATTTCAGAAGTAGACCAGTGGGTCCTTCTTATCAGCCTAACCTAGTCTAGAAACTGTTGAAACCTGCCTATGAAGAATGACCCTGATAGTAAATTTGAAATACCAATGGCAATCTCCAGAAGCACAGCCACGTTGCAAGCCACCAGAGTACAACAAAGTGACGCAAAGAGTGGGAAATCTTTGCTCTTAGTTCCTAATATTTGTGAATTGCATATGCTGACTCTACACAATGAGTTTTTCATTTTGTTGGCTTAAGATTCTGCCTGTCGTATAGTGTCTAATCTACACATTTGCTCTGCATGTTTATAGCAGAAGAGGTACGGCCTGTTCAGAGGGCTACTTCCCCTCACAAGAAGCAAACCAGATTTAGTTGAATGATCCTACCTCCACTTCTGTGATGCGCTAGTGACTCTCTACCCCCTCCTCCCTCTCTTCCTACTCTGAATCCCTACCTTCCTTCTCCTTATGACAGCGCACAAAAGCTGACACATTCATTCACCCAAAGGAGACTGAAAGGGCATTTCTTCCAAAGGGATCTGTATCACAGACAGCACATGGGCTGCAAACGGATAGCTCAGAGACGTGACTTGAGTGGTCACTCAGGATTTAAATAATTTTAGAAAAAAATACAATAATTTTAAGTCAGTTGCCAATGTTTAATATTGAGAGCTTTTACTTAAACCACTGGATTTCTAGCTCTTCTTAAAAAAAAAATCTGATTTTTCAAGTAACAACATGCTCTCACACACCTGAAAGGTGACTATCAACTCTGGGGCAGCCTTGTCCTTTATATGACACATGTATTCTTCTGTTTTTCTTTCCAACACCTGGCTTCATGTATTTACTTTCCTGGATTGCCTTTTAAGTATCTGGATCGGCAACCTCTGCCTAAGACACACCACGCACCACGGGTAGAATTTCTGGTATCTTTACTATAGACACTTTGGGCAAGGCAGGACTGCTCTCCTGCTCCCACCGTTACTAGCGCACTGTCCCAAAGACTGAATTTAGATCTAGCTGGTCTCTTATAGTGTTGATTATAACAATTACCACCATCATAATAATAACCAATTAGTATTTATTAAATCTCTCACAGTAACTAGAAATGAGGGTATCCATGACATAAAAAGGAAAAAAAAATCAGGCTATCAGAGAGCTCACCAAACATGACAAATATTCACAGTGCAGAATGTGTAGTGATGATCTCAGTCATCGAGAGAGGGCTTCCTTTGATGACATATACTACACGTAGTTTCAGCGCTTTCAAAACCACCAGAACAGTTACCTGACAACTGGATTCCTGGTCCCACCATCCTTCTGAACTAGCCACACTGGTTTGTGAGATGTCTTGTGGAATTCGCCAAACACACACTAAACCACTCTGGCAGCCACTTAGAAGGAAAAAAGAAAAGGGTGTGGGTGTTTGTGTTTTTTATATATACACACACACATCCTACATCACAAATTATGCAAAGCTAAAACACACCAATGTACCGAACCAAACAAAATTATTTTCAAATGGAAAACATTTAAGTGCTGGTAGTACTACAAAATTACTTTTTAGAATTTATTGTTGTACATATGCTATAGTCTTTGACAAGAAATACAATTGGGACCATTATCCTAACAATATCACATCAAGTTCAATACCAGAAAGCTGCTTCTTTTTCCCTCTGAGGTGGTCTTATGGTATCAAATATTTTAAGAATAATAAACAGCAATAAATGATTTAAGACTATTAAGAAGTCACATTCAAGGTAAATAATCTATTTTATTACAAAAACTAAGTCACCAACATACACATACACACAAATTTACAACATACGTAGCCAACAGTAACTGCAACTTGGATCCTTTCCCTGGGAGGCTGCACCAAGCAATGCCATTTACAGTCGATGGGTGACAGAGGGAATGCAGGCAGCGCCAGCAGCCCGAAACGCATCCCCAGAGTTTGACGTTTTCCTCTTTGGCACAGGTCATAAGAATATGACCCGTTGGGTCCCACTTCATACTAACAAGAGTATCCTTAAAACAGTAAGGGGAAGAATAAAAATGAGACTAATGCTTCTTTCACAGTGCCTTTAAGAAATAAAAACATTAAATTAAGTAATCTATGACCTGTACTACCACCACTCAATAATGTTGAAATCAACATTTTATGCAAATAAGATACTGCCATATCACTCCATCATAAGAACAATTCACCCTATAATATAGCCTGCATTATAAATATTTGCTGTAGTCAAGCTGAATAAATGTCACTGAATGAAGAAATTCCAAAATTCTGATTAAGATATATTTATTAATCTTTTATTAGCATGTGTTCATTTTGTTTACTGTTATTTTTATTGATTGGTACCCGCCGCAAAGTAAACAAACAAACAAACATCTCCTTAAACCCAAGCAAAAGCATCCCTTCTCCACTAGGGGGAACAGCAAATACTTATCAGACTTTAGGACAGTGGTTCTCAACCTGTGGGTCGTGACCCCTTGGGGAAGGTGTGTTGAACAACCCTTTTACAGGGGTCGCCCAATTCATAACAGTAGCAAAATTAGAGTTATGAAGTAGCAACGAAAGTAATGTTATGGTTGGGGGTCACCACCACATGAGGAAAATTGTATTAAAGGGTCACCGCACTAGGAAGGTTGAGAACCACTACTCTAGGACAGCGTAGTGCTCCTCTGTTTTTATTTGTTTCTCATCTTGCGTCGCACCCTTTAACGCCTGGTCTTAAGCATTTATGTTACTTTGCCAGATGGCCTTCTAAGTGTCTCAGACAACCTCTGTTTAAGATATTTAATTAAAAAAAAATAAAACTAGTATTAAGATACACTAGAGTTTAATTAGTCATTAGCAAATAGTAAAGAGAAAAAACAATCATGTGGCACAGTTGCTTTACCTTATGTGCATCAATCAGAACAATGCCTCCTTTCTCAAGGGGTTCCTTTGATCCCAGCAACAATTTCCCATCAAAATATCCCACTGCAAACGGTCTGTCTTCACTGAACCAAGCAATGCAAGTTACGGACACTACAAAGATTTTTTTAAAGAATAAAGAAAAGAGATACATTTGCTACCATAGAACTTAGAAGTCAGGGCTTTTGAAACAAATATATGCTACTGTAATCACTGTAAGTTTACAAATACCTTTAGACAAAATGTAAGCTTATAATTGTGATTTCAATATTCTTTTTTGGGGGTGGTAAAAATATATTTTAATAAAACATTTGTCATTTCAATTTTTTTACATGTGTAATTTAGTGACATTGATTCCCTATGATGTACATACCATGATGTTTCCAAAATTTTCAATCACCTGTAACAGAAACTCAATGATTCTCCCTTTCTTCTCCCCATTCTAAACACAAAAGCAAACTCATTGCCACAAAGTCGCTTTCAACTCAAAGTAACCTATGGATAGAGTAGCACTAACTGGCCCAAATGGTTTCCATGGCTGGAATAATTCCTTACAGAAGCTGATTGCCACATCTTTCTATAATCTAGAAAACAAAGCCTAGTAATAGTCACTCAGCATTTTAAAACTCAAATCTTAAAAAAGGTAAGTATTTGATGGGGTCTTGTCACGTACCATCTTTTCGATAGCAATGCTCCATTTCTCTACGGTGCATGGTAGACACATCAACAACTTCAATGAGTCCTAGAGATCCATCCATTCGTCCCACCAACAATAATTCTGGAGACTCTCCGGACCAGGCTGCAGCAGGACTCTCTTCTGGCCAAGCCAGGGCAGATACCCAATGAGGCTGAATATCTACTAATCCTTTGCCACCTAAAAAGAGAGAAAATGTTAACTAGGAGTTCTTCATTCTTAAAAACAGTAACACTAAAAATAAACATTATATACAGCAGACATGCAAGGCAGTTCCCAATTTCATAAAAACTGCCGTTAAGACCAAGAACTCAACCAAGAGGAATTACTGAAACCCAAATGAAGAGTGAGCATGATAGTGGGACAAGAGGAAAGTCAAAGGAAATAGAGGAAAGAGCTAGGAGGCAAAGGGCATTTATAGAGGTCTAAATAAAGGCATGAACATATGCAAATATATTTATATATGAGAATGAGGAAATAGATCTAGGTCTATGTATTTATAGGTTTAGTATTAAGGTAACAGAAGGACACTGCGCCTCCACACAAGTACTCTCTCAATGCAAGAATACTTTCTTCTATTAAAATGCCATTCTATGATGCTCACCTTCCCAACACAACTGCTGAAGACAAAGCAGGTGAATAAGCAAATGTGGTCAAGAAAGCTGATGGTGCCTGGTGATTGAAAGATATAGTGTCTGGGGTCTTAAAGGCTTGAAGGTAAACAAGTGGCCATCTAGCTGGGAAGCAACAAAGCCCACATGGAAGAAGCACACCAACCTGTGCTATCAAGAGGTGTCGAAGGGATCAGGCATCAGGCATCATCAGAACAAAAAATCATATCATTGTGAATGAGGGGGGAAGTACAGAGTGGAGACACAAAGCCTATTTGTAGGCCACTGGACATCCCCTTACAGATAGGTCTCGGGGAGGAGACGAGCCAGTCAGGGTGTGATGTAGCAACGATGAAACGTACAACTTTTCTCTAGTTCCTAAATGGTTCCTCCTACCCCATTATCATGACCCCAATTCTGCCTTACAAATCTGGCTAGACCAGAGGATGTACACTGGGACAGATAGGAACTGGAAACACAGGGAATCCAGGGCGGATGATCACTTCAGGACCAGTGGTGTGGGTGGCAATACTGGGAGGGTGGACAACAGAGAAGTGGGTGAAAGGAGACATTGGACAGGGAAAGATATGACAAAATAATTTATAAATTATCAAGGGTTCATGAGGGAGGGGGCAGCAGGGAGGGAGGAGAAACATGAGCTGCTGCCAGGGGCTTAGGTAGAGAGCAAATGTTTAAAGAATGATGAGGGTAATGAATGTCCAAATGTGCTTTACACCATTGATGTATGTATGGATTGTGATGAGTTGTATGAGCCCCTAATAAAACTATTTAAAAAAAGATCAAGAACTCAGGACCCTTCATTTATGTGCTACGCGTAACTGTCAATTAGTAGGACTTCTGTAACTGTGGAATACTGAGGAACTGAATGGAAATATAAGCAGCCAAATTCTCTATGCTCATTATCACAGGGTTTGGAAGGCCAACTCAGGTGGGGAAAGGCTCCCAGTTATGAGATAGAGATGACAATCGCCCCCACTATGTGCCCCCCTCCCCAGTAAAGGTGCTACCATAAAGGATGCCTTTTTCTGCTCACTGAGCACCCGGAGGCTATCTGCCTCAAAGAATATGAAGAACACACCAGCCTGAGTGAGCGAGTGGTCCCAAAGGGATCAGTTACCAGGCATCAAAGAACAAAAAATCATATCATTGACTGCACACCTCCATGATAGGATCGCTGAAGACAAATGGGTGCATAAGCAAATGTGGTGAAGAAAGCTGATGGTGCCCGGCTATCAAAAGAGATAGTGTCTGGGGTCTTAAAGGCTTGAAGGTGAACAAGCAGCCATCTAGCTCAGAAGCAAATAAGCCCACATGGAAGAAGCACACCGGCCAGTGCGATCACGAGGTGCCCAAGGGACCAGGTATAGGGCATCATGCAAAAAAAAAAAAAAGATATAAGTGTGTGTATGTATGTGTATATATGTGTATATGTATATATGCATGTATATATATGTATATATATATCATATTAAATGAAGGGGGAAGTGCAGAGTGGAGACCCAAGGCCCAAGTGTCGACCAATGGAGATCCCCTCATAGAGGGGTTTAGGAGAGGAGATGGGTTAATTAGGGTGTGAGGTAGTATCGATGAAGAACACAGCTTTCCCCCGGATCCTGGATGCTTCCTCCCCGCAACTACCATGATCCGAATTCTACCTTGCAGGGCTGGATAGGACAGAGGCTCTACACTGGTGCATATGAGGGTTGGAGGTACAGGGAATCCAGGGTGGATGATACCTTCAGGACCAAGGGTGTGAGGGACGATGCTGGGAGAGTGGAGGGTGAGTGGGTTGGAAAGGGGGAACTGATTACAAGGATCCACATGTGACCTCTTCCCTGGGAGAGGGACAGCAGAGAAGGGGGGAAGGGAGACTCCGGATAGGGCAAGATATGACAAAACAACGATGTATAAATTACCAAGGGCATATGAGGGAGGGGGGAAGGGGGAGGGAGGAGGGGAAAAAAAAGAGGACCTGATGCAAGGGGCTTAAGTGGAGAGCAAATGCCTTGAGAATGATTGGGGCAGGGAATGTATGGATGTGCTTTATACAATTGATGTATGTATATGTATGGATTGTGGTAAGAGTTGTATGAGTCCCTAATAAAATGTAAAAGAAGAAAAGAGAAAAAAATGATTAGGGCAAAGACTGTACAGATGTGCTTTATACAATTGATGTATGTATATGCATGAACTGTGAAAAGAATTGTATGAGCCCCAATAAATTGTTAAAATTAAAAAAAAAAAAACCCTCTTATATACATAAAAAAAAAAAAAAAAGAATGATGAGATTCTACTGCCTGTCCCACCCAAACTGCAACCAACGCCCTTCTGATACTGATTGCTCCCTGGAGAGAGGTCAGGGATAGCCAAGGTTGAGCCACTGACTCATTCTAGTACCTGCCTACCCTACTGCATCCGAGCCTGCTGGATGTTTGCAAGCCCCAAGACTACATCAACCCATTGGAAAATACATTCGCTCTCTGGATCCTGACATCAGGAAAGGTGAGACCCTGTGCCCAACTCTTTCTGTCCTGCTTTTTCCACCGCTGTCTGCACCACCGCTCCTCGGGACCACTTGACCATGGGGTCAGTCCCCACCTGTAACTATGAACAGGACAGAAGTGGCAGCTTTCCAGGGAAGAGAATTAAGGAAGCACTCATGCATAAATGCCAGACATGTAAATCCTCTCCTTCTAACTGCTGGAAACCAAAGTAAAATGGGAAATTTACCTACAATTAAAGCTAGCTACTGCTCAAACAAGTAAAAATAAATAAAAACACAAGGTAACAGAAACGTTCTTTTTCATTTTTCAGAGAGGGATAATAAAAAATTGCAACAAGCTTATATTTGTGAAATAAACTAATTTAAAAATTAAAAAAACAAAAGAAAGAAACTAAATTAGAGCAATTCAGAACACATGGCTTAAAATTCACTAACCACTGCTTCTCCTCAAACTTTAATCTGAACACATACTAGTACATGAAAATAGGTTTTAGCTTACAACTATTGGGTAATTTTAAATCCCCTGAAAGTCAAGAAATGAGCATCTCTAACTTAAACCACACTACCCATGCAGTTCCACGGCTGTGACCAGCTAGTGCGTTTTAAGGTAACGAGAAGTGGCTGGTTTGCACTCTGAAAACTAAGAGAAAGGCTGGACAAACAGCAATTTTTAAAGTACCCCCAGTTTTCAAGAATTTACTTTACTCTTACCATTAACTTGCCAGATATTCACCATTATTTCCAGAGCCCCAGCTAGGTATTTGCCACTGATGCTCCAAGAGACAGGTGAGAAACTTGGGTCACTGGGAGACCCCAGGCTTTCCTCAGCATCCCCTTCCCTAGAATATAAAAGATACGCATGAAATTCTAATCCCTACCTCCCCAAAGGAAGCTAAGCACACCCCTTAAAATAAGGATTCATTTAAACTAGAGAACCTCATAGCAAACTTAGCTTGAAAAGCTTGGCTTGTGGTAAGTGTGTGACAAGCATACATTTGCCAATGTTTACCATAATGTAAAAACTGTGATGCTTACACTCTTCATCATTTAATGTCGTACAGAACATGCCAACCCAAGCATTCTGATTTTGCATGGGTTACACACAGTCATCATTCAAGTCTATTGACTCCTGTCTGCTTACTTTGCAGGAAGACCTCAGGAAAATATTTCTTACAGCTGACCATAAATCTATAAGGAATGCTGGATTATGACCAAAAGCAATATAATTGCTTGATTCCTATACAGTTCTTAAAAACCAAAGGAAAATTAGCCAGCTATAATTAGCTATCTAACTGGACAGTTGCTAGGAAACCTTGACTTGACTCTAATACATATGGAGTAATAATATAATTTGAAGTAATATATGTCCTAAAATACACATCACAGATATAATAAGAATATTCTACAAGAAATTCTAGAAACTCAATGGGAATGTGACACAAGCGAGATGAGGCCTATTTCAGGGCCAGCAAAGGCACTCACAATCTGTTGAACACACAGGTCTGTTGCAGTGAGTACTGCTTCTTGGAGACATTCCACACTCGGATGGTACCATCGTTGCCACTGGTGGCAAGGAGACCTTTTTTATTACACCAAACACATGTCATTACCTAAAAAAGTGGAAAAGATGCACTCAGCAAGATTTAAAGATGTTTTTATTCTAGTGATGAAATCAGACTCCCACATTCTATCAAGTTGGGGGAGAAAACTATCTGTATTTTGATGTAACATACTTGGACTCATTCAAACAACCCCCTCAAAACAAACAACGCATCGCCATTGAATTGATTTGGACTCTGGTGTAGTGGATTATGTTCATGTTGCTCACTTCAATGTCAGCAGTTCAAAACTACCAGCCACCCCCATGGAAAAAAGATGAGGCTTTCTATTCCTATGAAGAATGAGCGTAGGGAATCTGCAGGGGGTCGTTCCACCCTGTCCTGACGAGTTCCAATGATGAAGTCTAAAGGGCAGCTGGGGCGATGGGGGGTGGGCACCACAAAAAGTTGGTGAAAAAAAGATAATGGTGTTTTCCTCACACCCTTTTGGAATTCCCTTTATATATTTATTTGAAGCATAGTTTTAAAGTACTAAGCTCAAACTCTTTTAGCTGAGCACATTAAAAATACTGACAGGTTAAAGCAATATGCTAGAATACTTCAGTATGTTTATTTGTTCTATAAAGTAAATAAAAGAGGCTAAGAAGTGATTTTAATACCATTTAACTAACAGAAGTTAGTCTTCATTTCCTAAACTGCCCTCAGCACTGTTTAGGGGCCCAAATGAGAAGAGAGAGGCTGTCCTTACACATAACAGCTTTCATCTTATGTGGGGCGATTCTTTTGACTTTCTTCCCCCCTCGCGCTTTCTCACTGCGTCCGGTTAGGCTCAGCCAGCACACAGAGAGAAGAACTGGGAATACCAGCACACCTTGGGAGTTTCATCAGAGAGCTAGAAGGACCAGCACCACTTTGGCAAACATAAGAGGAGGAAGACATCTGGGGTCAGAATACATACTCTGTTCTGATGAGCCTCCAGCTTGATAAAGGAACATTTTCGGAGATCTCCGCCCATGTCCGCGAGTGTTTGTGGAGTAGTTTGGTTGTCTCGGTCATGAGCGGCTAGAGTGCGCACGAGCTGTTGAGCAGCCCATTGCCTGTGCTGTGAGGACAGCCTCGAGGAGAGGCAGCAGGCTGCCAGGGCATTAGCCAGCTCCAGAGGGCCTACAGCAGAAGGATCATAGGAAGGATGGGCATACAATTGGGCAATTAAACCTGCTTAAACAAAACAATGAAATAATACCCAGGTGAGAAGCTGGTGGTGGTAAACAAACCAAATGGGTTAACCATATTTTCTACAATCACAATCACAATCATTCACTAAAGTATGTATCCAAGGTATAAAACATTCATTTCACATCAAATTCTAAAATAAATCTGATTCTTTGACAATGCACTTTTTATACATATCAACAATAGTCTTTGCTCTAAGTCAGCGGTTCTCAACCTCCCTAATGCCGCTGCCCTTTAATACAGTTCCTCATGTGGTGACCCCAAACCATAAAGTTATTGTTGCACTTCATAACTGTAATTTTGCTACTGATATGAATTGGACGACCCCTGTGAAAGGGTCGTTCGACCTCAAAGGGGTTGCGACCCACAGGCTGAGAACCACTGCTCTAAGTACACCGGTCCCCATAAAGGCAGCAGCAAATATTTTAAGGCAAGACAGGCTGCAAGGCCCTTAAGAACACAAGTTTGGCTTTTGCTGCTCAAAAGTGATTTTAGGACATGACAAAATAATAATAATTTATAAGTTAACAAGGGTTCATGAGGGAGGGGGAAGTGAGGAAGGAGAGGGAGAAAAATGAGGACCTGATACCAAGCATTTAAGTGGAGAGCAAATATTTTGAGAATACATGGATTGGGATAAGAGTTGTAAGAGCCCCCAATAAATTTTTTTTTTTAAATTGGAGAAAAAAAAGTGAGTTGGGGCTTTTAGATCCATCAATCCAGGTCCTTGACTGGCTCCTAAGATCACTCTAGGCAAAATGGCCCTGATGGAGAAGGGGAGGCAGCAGTGATTCAGCAGCCCCTTCAAAGTGCTTTCATCGTAAGACAATGAAAAAATAACCCACTACCAAAGTTTTATTAAGAAAAACTATGAAATACTTAGGATGAATAGCTGATGTTTCAAGCCATAATCTGTCATGAGACTAACATCACATTTTCTAGTATTTGTTTCCATGCACACCGAAAATGTACACATGCACTTCTGTATGATTTAAACTTATATGATCTAAACATGCTATGCAGTTCATCAGATACAGCAATGAAAAAACATCCATTTAAAAATATATGAATCAAGTTAATTAGAAAGCTATATATTAAAATCATATGAAACCTACCTTTCTTTTCAATTTCTGACTTATCATAGTTAGGTCTCAGTTTGGCCCCTTTGTCAGCTAGTAATGCCACAAGGGCCTGAGTTACGACAAAGTTGGGGGAGGTAACAAGCTTATTTTCTTCAGCAATTCCTCGAAGAAAACTGGGTAGAAACTTTCGTTGAATTGGGTCATCGACCGTGGTTAGATTTACACCTGTTGCAGCAGAAATCAAGTTCTGAAGAGGCAATTAGAACAAACAGGTTTACTTTTTTTACGCATAATTTTGCAACAAAAAGAAGATGATCTCAGTTCAAGACGCTCTTTGAGAATCAGCCGAAAATAAGCAAGGCCTCAGAAAAAGCACCAAATGAGCTTACCTGTGTACACAACTGCACAAGCAGTTTTGCGGCACTAGGGGTGTTAGATGCCAGGCAGCCCACTGCCGTGCTCAGATAGGCCAGGCAAGAGATGGGCTTGTTGGTCTTGCTGTGCCCGCCCCGGGAACGCTCTGCGGCGTTCGCCATGGCAGAGGGGCTGGTGGAGAGGCCGGCTCTCCCCGCCGCAGCCAGGCACATTAATCGCACCAGTGTTCGGATGTCTGTTAGCCCCAGAGACTCAAGACCAGCAGCCAGGCTGCAACTGGAGCCGCTGTCAGGAAAGGAAAGTGCTTTAGAGGAGGAAGGAAATGGATTTCTAAGGGGAACACTGAGATCCTCACACACCACCCAAAGTAAAGCCCACCAGGATAAAGGCCACTCATGCCCTATTAAAAATGCCAAAAAGTTTACCCAAACTGGAAACTGCTTCCAAAACTTTTTTCACTACTAGAAAGAGCTATACTTGAAGTATAACCGAGTTACCAAAGTACAACATACAGAAAGGTTCATCAATCATTAACTTTTCACAAATAAGAAATCTGTGCAATAAAGAACCAAAATATGACCAGCTCCCCAGAAGTACACCAAGGGGCCCCCTTCCCAGTCACGAAGCCTCCAAAGTAAATCCTCTCTTCATCTCTAGCCATAAATTAGTTTTGCCTGACTTTGAACTTTGTAGCTTTTGTTTCTGGTTTCTTTCCCTCCTCATTATGTTTGTAAGTCATTTGTGTTTCTGCGTCACGTTATGGTTGTTGTCCAGTTGGCTCTTGACTCATGGAAATCTTATGTACAACAGAATGAGACACTGCTTGGACCTGGTGCCATCCGCATGGCCAGTTGTAGACTGGCTGATTTTCAGACTGTCAGGCCTTTCTTCCAAGTGTCTTTGCTTGGCTGGGATGCTGTGCTGAAACCTGTGTAGTATGATAGCAATACCCACTGCACCACTGACAGTTTATAAGATGCATGGGCTGGGAACTGGACCTGGGACTCCCAAATGTAAGGTGAGAATTCCACCACTGAAACGTCAATGCTTCACTGTTACATTGTAACTACTCATTTCAAATGCTGTTCATTTTCATTGATGCAACAATGAAATCTGCAACAGTTCGTTACACATTCAACAGCTAACAATTGGGCGTTTCCACTTTGAGATTATAAGGAAGAATACTGCCATTCACACACTGATGTGTGCTTTTCCGCAAACACATGCTGACTGCAGCTCACAGTGGGTTTCTGGATCACAGTGTATTTGGTGCTCAGCTTTAGTTGTTGCAATCCAACAGTTTTCCAAAGTAATTGCACCAATTAAGTTTCTTACTAGCAGCATCTCAGGTGTTCTATGTCTGATGGTCTGTCTTTTAAATTTTAACCATCTGGTAGATGTTTAGTAGTTTTTTGCTATGGTTTTGAGTTTCATTTTTCCAAAGACTAATGTGGTTGATCACCTTTTCACGTTATTGGCCGTCTGAGGATCCACTTTTGTGAAGCACTTCACAATGCATTTTGCCCATTTTTTGTTTCCCTTTGGGTCATAGTTTTCTGATTGATTGATATGGATGCTATGCATATCCTATTGGTTACATACATTGCTAACATAATCCATTCTAGCTTTCCCTTTTTCCCTCCCTCCACTTTCCTTTATGGTGGCTTTGGATGAACAAAAATTGTTTCATCTAGTCTATGAATCTTTTATAACTTAAAAAATTTCTGTCCATCCCAAAGTCATTAGTATATTCTTCTACCTGATTGACCTTTTCACATGTGAGTCTAGAGTGCACCTGAAATTATTTGTTTTATACGATTTATGGTGGGGGGGGGGGTGGTGGTTAAAAACGATTCACAGAAAATTCCATTACCCTATGAACTTTTTGAAAACCCTTCATATAATATGAGGTTGGGAGCAAAATTCTTTTTGCCACCCCCATATGGATAGTCATCTGAGCCAGGGCCAGTTACTTACGGCTGCCCAACCCCACTGCTCGGTTAACTGCTATCAAAGGCAAGTGTCTGCATACGTGTGGGCCAGTTTCTGGACGATTTGGTCTGTCTATCTAAATTTTATTCTGATTCTTTTCCCTTAGAATCTTTCTGCCATTACTGATTTGATATTAAAGACCAGAGCTTAGTCATTTCTTAAATATGGGTGTGCTTTAGGTAATCTTGGTTCCCTGATGATTTCTACATCACACGTTACAAACGTGACAAAGAGTTCCTGTAATAGAATGTGTAGGCTGATTCAGCTAAATAGCTGGTTAAGGCTACAGAAAAACTTTTAAGTCTAAATAGATAAATAGCCCTAGCTTCCTATTTCAGATCACAAAATTAAACATAAGCAGTTTACTCAGTTATTTTAATGACATTATTTTCTACCTAGAAAGAAACAAGTACGAGGGGGACTTCAAAAGTTGATGGGGAAATTCCATTATTTTCCCCAGGGACTTTCTATTTCCTCACAGACTTTATGCAGCCCTTCTTTTAACTGAACGGATGACAAGGATGACAAGGTCGAACATCATACAGACAGTGTACGTCCAACATTTCTGAACATCCTATCTTGTCCCCCTACAGCCCACACACTACCAGACGTAGAGACACCACACAGCAGCAGCTGGCTCGGCGTCATTCGGCAAGCTCACCTGACTGAGAGGAGAGACAGTGCTCTCATGACCATGGTTCTGGCCAGAAGCACCTGAGCAGCGGCAGTCACCCTCCTTAAAGCGACTACTCGGTCGTGAGGGCTTGCCAGCGCAGCCGCCTGTTCACCCAGAGTTATCCTCCCAGAGGAGTTCTTCTCGACAGAGCCGTGGCAACCTGGGAAACACAAAGACTTTGCTTAGTACGCAGTAGACCACACTACTGGAGAACTTCTCCATTTTACCGAGGCTCAGTGGTGTAAAGAACTATTGCTCATAATACAAGGCAGGATTCAAACCCACTGCAAATCAGAGGGGCTGTCCAATGTGTTCTGCTCATCTGAGAGTTTGATACACAGAAAACTTCTTGAAATGGTTATTTCTAAGTGAATCATCTATATCAGGTAATCTCCAATTTATGATGTGGTTCTGTGCCAAGGACTCTGTTATAATTAATCACTAGCACAAGTTAAGATACCTCATTTTTAAAAAAGTTTTCATTACGACTGCTCTTCATTATCACGAGCTTTATAAACCCAAACTTTGTCTTAAAGGGTTGAAAACATCATCTACAACTTACAGGTATATTTTAACATTGTATGGTAGTACATATTACTTATGAAAAGATTTTAAAAATAAACTGATGGCCATAATTGTGATATGGCATAATTAGAATGCATCCTAAGTTGGGGACTATCTATAGAGGAGAAATTTTCTTTTGAATAATTAATCTTGCTCATTAATCATTTCTAATTAATGAATATTAAGAAATACAAAATGGAGCCCTGGTAGCATAGTGAGTTACAAGTTGGGCTGCTAACCACAAGGTCAGTAGTTTGAAACCACCAAGATGAGGCTTTCTATTCCTGCAAAGAATTCCTGTTTCAGAACCCACAGGAGCAGTCTCCTCTGTCCCATAAGGTCACCAGGAGTCAGAACCGACTCGATGGCAGTGCGTTATGTAACACAGAAGTTACAACCCCTTTTAACTCACGCTTCTGAATATGAATGTACGTCATGCTTTTGACAGCTGAACAATCAAAGACTGCCTCTCTATCTTTATCTTGCATCCCAGGGACAGAGAGGTGCCATACGCGCTCACCCAAATAAAAAAAGAGTACAGAACAGTTCTTACTAATTTCTAGAAGTCTCTTGGCACAAAGCTAAATAAAACAAAAATTTTACTCACATTGATACATTTTAAATTGTTATAATATTTTTTTAAAATCCAAACTTAAGCAAACTTGAAACTATCAAAATAGACGCAAATGCACATCGTCAGCATTTGAGTTTACCTATTTGCATCAGAGTCTCTTCCATACTGTTTGTGGCTGTGACCATGGCTACTGATGCGCCCAGCGGATCACTATCAGGGAACTGAACTGGTTCTGGTACAATGCGCCGGTCGTTTAAACCAAGTGGCCCAGCAAGCAGTTCAAATTCTTCTTCACCTGTTAGCTTTTCATCTTCATCAACATCCAACATGTCCCAATCTTCTGGAATTAAAAAAAAAAAAGAAGCAGCATGGTATATGAATAGAAGTACAACACACCTTTGCTGGTAATGGTTATTGTGAGACCTAAGACACACCTGACTTCAATCCAGTATCTACAAAATGAACTACAGCACCATCTGCTGGTAGTCTAACGAAACTGCAGGCCTGAGGCATAGCAAGATCAAAGTAAAAGTCAGCTGGCATAGACAAATCCATTCAAAGTAATGGCAAACTTCACAGCTGGTAATGACGGGTTCAAATAATACTAGATGTATTCATAATCACTAGGAAATGAGCTTCTTCGTGTAAATGAATGCACCAGATAAACTGATGTTTATATCAGGTTTTTTGTTTGTTTTTTTACTTTCTTCACTTAATAAAAATTCAAAATGTACTTTCCCTACTTTGAAGGAAATAAAAAAATCTACCAGACAGAAATTTACACTCTGTAGTAGTACTAGTGTTTGAACCTAAGTACTTTTCCTTTGACTTCAAACCAGGGGGGCTGGTATATCTTAAACTACCTTAAGCTTGCATGTGGTAGTGATGGAGGGAGTTAATTCAAATACACACACACACACGAAGGTAAATTCTGGGACAAGTAGAGGTACATATTAAAAAAATACATGTAAAACAAAAAAGCTCTGAAAACAACAACTACCTTCATACACACTGTCCTGCTTGCCAATTAAATCTGGAGCTTGTCCCTTGTACCTGCACGAAACATGAAGAACACTGTATTTTTATATAAAATAGTACCCAACATGCAAATTAAGTCATTCAAGTATTTCAAAAGGTCATTAATAAAACAACAGAAAATCTGAAAGTTTGTTTAATGTTATAGACTCATTTAATAAAAATTACTGGTATACAGACACAAACATGGTTACAAAATCAATTGACTACTTTACCAAAATATTGGGGATTTTTATGGGTTACCTGCAACTCTCTTAATAAAAATCAAACAAACAAATAAATAAAAATAAAACTCAGGAATCCTTAAAGAGTTTATAGCCGGTAGAGGGGGAAAATCGATTCCAAGGGTCTACATCTACATATAACTTCCTCCCTGGGAGATGGACAACAGAAAAGTGGGTGAAGGGAGACCTGAGACAGTGTAAGATATGACAAAATACTAATTTATAAATTATCAAGGGCTCAGGAGGGAGGGGGAAAATGAGGAGCTGATATGAGGTGATATTAGTTTCATAAAAGCTTATTAAACAAAAAATCTATATTTCCATGAAGAAAAAAGGTATTAAGATAACAGCAATCTGGTTAACAAGAGCCATGAAATAAATCCAACACAGCTTCTGAAGGCTCTGATCAAAACTTGCTACCAAGACAAAGTCCAACCCAATCCAACTCTAGCAGATGACCCATGTTCGAAGCCCTCGCTCTCCCTGGACTCTCAGCGATTCTGAGAGGCTACTAGCTCGGGTAGGAACATGAATTCCTCAATCCTTTCCATCATCCTTCCTGACCCAAATTCTGATGGGACTTTTGGGAAAGTCAAAAGTAACCTGTCACATAAGGAAAGCTAGGGTTTCATGCCTTAAAAGATGCGATACTCTATACACTTCATTCATAGTGTCTGGAAATCCATATAATTTCCAGTTACCTTTCAGAACTTGTTGTCTTGGATTTGGTCTTCAGGGATAAGTACTTCTCCCTGCAGCTGCCACATAGCAGGTAGTACGGATTCCCACTCCCACATTCACCACCGAACCAGCCATCCACATAGGAGCCATTGCTGCGATAACCTTGCCGGTTCGCACTTCGCCCGCAACCTGGGTGATTTCTCTTCATGTGCTGATTGAAGCTGACGACACTGCATTCACACAGCTCACACACCACCACTTCTTCCCTGTCTTCAGACTCACAAACATGCTGCACAAAATGATTTCATATCAAATTGTTACAGTCAAATTCACATAAAATTAAGAAGAGGTAAACAGAGCATGACATTATTTTGCTTGATTATAATGGAATATTTTCAAAATGTTCATGAATGGGTCATAGCAAATTTCTATCAAATCAGAATTCAAATCACACAATCTGAATATGTCCTTTGTCTTCCCTTGTGACAATAAATGTAACCAATTACCTTACTAAGAAAAGTATTAATACAAATGGCAATCTGACTCGGGGGCAGAAAGGTCTTCTTAAATCCTCTAGTGAAAAGAGAACAAGAAGCGCAAGGCTAGAGGCTGACTGCAGGACAGACAGATCCTCACTTGCTCCTATGTGCGTGCAAACTGACGAAAATGAAAACGAGTCCCTGAAAGTCAGAGTACAACCTGAAGGATGCTCCACCTGGATTTAGACACCATCTCAAGATGAGATTTGATGCATTAGACACTGATGACTGAACATCAGATGAATTATGGAAGGACATCATACATAAACAAATAAAAAATCATTTAAAAGAAAGGGGCTACTAAGGAAAGACTAGGAGGAGACCATAAAAGGCGCTCTAAAGAGCATCTAGATTAGCTAAAGTAGCGGCCAGAAATGAGAAGTGAAAAATGAAAAGGACATTTCAAAGGGCGTCTAGAAAAGATGACGTATTGCAATGAAACATATAAAGACCTGGAGTGAGAAATCCAAGAGTAGAGTATACTTGGCATTTTTCAAGAAGAAAGAACTGAAGGGAAAAAATGCAGGGCTTGAGTTTACAATACTGAAGGAAGGATTCGATGGGAAAATAAGGAAGCAACCAAGAATCATCCCGAAGAGGAGGCGGGGGGAAAAGAATCACTGCGTCCAAAGAACTGGTCCACATCCAACCATCTCAGAGGTACCATCAAGAACTGCCGGTGCTGAGGGGAGACGCGCGAGCAGCACTGAAGACAGTGAAGACACCGAGACTCTGGGCACGGACGGAGCACCAGCTGAGACGTTTCCACAAATGGACGCAGCGCGAGACAGGCTTTCATCCATGCCAAGCACTCTGGAAGAGAGCTACTTGCTAACTGACAGGAAGAGATCCAGATTAGTGCCCACTCCAGAGAAAAATGACCCGATAGAATGTGAAAATGATCAAACAACGTCACTGAATATCACTTTCAAGTGAAATTTTGCTGAAAATAATTTTAAAAGATCACAGTTGTACATCGACAGAGAACTACTGGAAATTCAAGCCAGATTCAGAAGAGGCTACATAATGCAGAATATCATTATTGATGTCAGAATAACCTTAGGTGAAAGCAGGGAACAACAGAAAGACTGTGACTATACAAAGGCATTTGACTGAGTGAATCATAACAAATTATGAATAACATAGCAAAGAATGGGAATTTCAGAATACGTAATTGTGCTTAAATGCAACTTGGTTGTAGAACCAGGGGATATAAGACATTAGTGTGTGGTTTAAGATCAGGAAAGATGTACGTCAGGTTTGTAACCTTTCCTTCTACTAATTTAATCTGTATGCTTAGCAAATAATCGGAAGCGCTGGACTCCATGAAGAAGAACACAAGGTATCAGGATTGGAAGAAGATTCATTAATGACCTGCAACATGCAGACAACATAACCCGGCTTGACGGAAGCAAAGAGAGCTTGAGTCACTTACTGACAAAGATCACAGACTACAGTCTTCAGGGTGAATTAAACTTCAACACAAAGTAAACGACAATGGTCCTGAGAATCAGGCAGTAAGTCACATCATCAATGGAGAAAAGACTGGTGCTGTCAAAGAATTGGGTAGAGGGTTAGGAAGCAAGGATGTCACTTTGAGGGCTGAGGTGTGCCTGAGCCACGCCCAGGCATCTTCAATCACCTCACACGCACTGGAACGCTGGGTAAGAGCTGACACATCTGGATGACAGCATCGGTGCAGCACACTGAATACGCCGGATGGCCAGCACAACAAACACGTGTGTGTTGGAAGAAGTACAGTAAGAGTGCTCTGTAGCAGCAAGGAGGGCATGACCTCGGTCACGTACTTTGGACATAGCAGGAGTGAGATCGTTCTCCAGCAAAGAGCAGCATGCCGGGAAAGTAGGGGTCCACGACAGACTCAAGCTCAGCCATGACTGTGACGGTGACAAAGGGCCATGTATACACTCAGTCGACACCAATGTGACACTGTCTAACAGTGATAGCAACTAGTCACAGGAACTAGTTTCCATTTGCTCATCACATGCAGGTCTATGTTTTGAAGGCTGTAGAAATGTCAGGAAGATTCACTTTTGTACTGACTTAATGTTAAGAGGTTCTCTTTTCTGTAGGACTCATGATTACACTACAACCTTCTCCGTCATCATGCTACAACAGTTTAATGCTAAGCAAGGAGTGCATGCAGACACACCAAACACCTGGACAGAAGTATTTACAAGATCTATGTGGGTACTAGTTCCTGGAAATGCGGCATTAAAGCCATTCACTGGAACCTAAGAAGGAGAAGAGCATGTATGTAATCAGATAGCAATGTGGGCAAAGCAGTCACGCTACAGAACCAGCAGAGGCCACCGGGATGCCTCGTTTGTACTCTAGCTTTGACTTCAGAATCAAACAGTACCACAGTGCAGCTCTATTCAACTAAGTCTGGGGAGAGAAATAACAAAATCACAGAGATGCACCAATAGAAGCCTTTTCCTGTTTGTAAGTATCAAAGGAACCTCACACAGTAAGTCTCCTAACTTCAAGATGAGATGCAAGATTTTTAGAGCGTTACAACTGCAAGCAAGCTGGTCCGTAAGCTGCATGAAGGGGGCAGGAAACAGTCAGAGCAGCCCCCGCTGCAGTCACACACACCCAGGTAGGCCAATCCAGTACCTCTGGGATCCACATTCCCAGAATATCATTGTCACTGCTCAAGTCCTGTCCAAACATGGCTTCCATCGCTTCATCATCAAGGTCAATTTCCAATTCTTCGTCTAAATTAAAGTCGTACAACGCTCCTGGGTCTTGCTGCAGCGATATTCCTTCTCTCCGACTTTGACTCCTGTGGGCCTGCACAGAGCGGTATAACCCCGCTCAGAACAAAAGGCAAAATGCATTTTATTTGCAAACACACAGTAAGTCTGAATATGTTATCAATTTTCCACAGTCATACATGTAGGTTCTCTTAGCTGACCTATTGAGTCCCAGACCACACGCATCACACTGTGCCTCTCACGTGGGCCGGTGCCTACTTCTAAGCACAGAGACTTTTCAGCTTTTTCCTCACCACTGAAACAGGCATCATTACTTCTACATGGCAAGCTGCTTGAGGGTGGTGAGAGCAGTTATAAAACTCCCCTAAGACCACTAGCGACTGGGGAAGCCATCGCACCCAGAGGGAACGTAGAAACGAATCTATGAAGGTACAGGGTGTTTTCATTACATAAAAGTATGTGAATGGGCAGAAAGTAATATGCAAGCAGCTACTGTGTTAACATGATGGGACTGAGTACTCAGGATCATTATTACATTTTTCTTGAATGCTGTTTTTATAGTGACTTTAAAAACAAAACACACAATACGTTCACTCTCCAAAAATAACTTGAAACATATCATTACCTGCTCTCGCTAATAATGTGCGAGCAGCTAAATCAAATTTATGCCTCCTTGTTACTGCTGAGCGGCCCCTAGCTGGTGGTCCACTTCCAGAAGCTGCACTCTCTGTGTGATCCAGATTGTCTGGGCTACAGACACAAGTTTAAAAGAAACATCACTTTAAAGAAATCAGGTAAAGAAAGTCTTGTTGCAAGTTTGCTTATGGTCTTGCTTTCTCCTACAAACGTCAGTGACAATATGGTATATGAGGATAAATTATGAACCGCCTTGTCTTCCTTATAAAATTCCTGCCTTAGGTTACCGGCTGTGTCTTGGGCAATCATTTTCTCTCAGTTTTGAACTATGCCAGCAATGAAATAATGCCCAGTGCATGCTCAAATTCAAATGAGGTCAAATATGGCTTGAACTAATATCTTCAGTGATTAAATACAATTTGCAGCACTTGGGAATCCTTGCTTAAGAGGACCAGACATTTCAAAAATAAGTTATGAAAATAATCACTGAGGCGATGTGAGGACTTTTGCATGTTGGATAAGACACAAGCCTTTTGTTGCTGTTGCTGAAGGTTAACATTTCATCATAGTTAAAATGAAAAACAAAGGTCCAAATCCTAAGAAGTACTAAAAATGGAAAGGTTTTAAGGGGAATTGCAGAATATTTTATTACAGCCCACTTTAGCCTAGGTGCCATCACAGAATTTTTTTTATCCCTTAAACAGAGGTTTGGTGTGTTGAATGCTTAAAAACTATAGAAAAGAAGAAAACATAAAATTATGAAGAAAAAATATTTTACATCCATTTTTATCATGTGATTAAGTCTTTAATATTAAAATATTCTCCTTCATAAACATTTTCAGCATATATTTTGTTTTAAAATAAATTTCAGATTTAAATTTTAGTTTAGCAACATTTTACCTAAAAAAACCGTCAAGTCAAAATGGGCCATGCCATTTTCCCTCCAGAGAAAACTACATTTATAACCGAAATGCCCCCATTTCTATGTACCCACTGTTATCAACTTTATACACGATTAGAAGCACCTCTGAGGGAAGTGAAAAGAGCGTCTGGGTTCACCATTTAAGAAAAACAAAAATTAGAATGTCACCTTTCCCTGAAGCCCTCCTCTGTTTCAGCAGCATCAGCTGAGGGGATGTCTCCTGGAGACTGTAAGTAACAGGGATCACTGGACTTCCCACTGCCCGGCACTGCTGCTCCGCGCCTGGAGTCAGTTGTGCTGCCGGCCTGTGGAGGCTCTTCCTCATCCTCATGGCCAGGGTGCTCGATCATCCACATGGCCAGGACAGTGATGTTCTGAGCATCAGCCTCTCCTCGAGCACCTGCGCAGAAGGGAAAAGACCTAGTGCTGAATTTGAGCAGTTATTATTAATGCTATCAACTAAGAGTGTCTGCTATTATGGCTTCATAATTAAATCTGGCATTAAAATTAAAATCTTACCAAGTTTTATGGCCTCTTAAAAAGTTTTTTTTTAATACGACCTTTAATAAAACTTTTCATACATGCATATAAAAATAAACCGAACCCACTGTCAGAGTCAGTTCTGAGTCATAGTGACCTATAATATAGGACAGACGAGAATCGTCCGATATCTTGTTTATTTTTAAGATCATTTATTGGGGGCTCGTACAAATCTTGTTACAATCCATACATCAATTGTATCAGACAATATTTGTACATATGCTGCCATCGTTCTTTTCTAGACATTTACCTTCTATTGAGCCCTTGGGATCAGCTCCTCTTTTTTGCCTCCCTCCACCCCCGACCCTTGTGACCCCTTGATAGATTATAGATGATTACCTTCATATCTCAATATCTCCCCCTCTGGTTTCTGTTGTTCTTCCCCCTGGAGGGGGGTATGTGGCTATGTGCCATTCATTGCCATCGGTAATCCCTTCCTCCCCACTCTCCCCACCCTTCTCCCTACCCTTGGCTATAAATCTTTCTAGAAGTAGATGGTTTCATCTTCGTTGAAGGGAACCGTTAGTGGATTTGAACTGCTAACCTTTTGATTACCAACCCAATGCTTAACTCAATGAACCATCAAGGCTCCTGTATATACGGAGATACTGACACAGGAAACATATCCTACCTGTGGCTTCCATGGCTTTAGCAATCTGCCGGAGAGAAAACCCCATTTCCAGCAAAGGCACAGCAATTGCTGGAGGAGGGGGGGAAGTTGAAAGTCTACTGCTTGGGTCTGATAAGGCTGTAACAAATGAAACAGAAATAAGGGCCTAAGTTTTACCACATGCCATGAGTACAAAAAAGTACACCCATATACTCAAGTACAAGTCGATCCGAATATCAGCCGAGGCACCTAATTTTACCACAAAACTACATTAAAAATGTGCTATTAAGAATTCACTAACTGTATAACTAAATGCAATTAATTTTGTCAATAGCTTTATGACGTTTTTCATACCGGTTAATCTGTTAGTAATACAAAGTGAACCTGATAATAAAGAACATTTTAAAAAGTTTTCTGATCCTGAAATAATTTTCTGATTATGATTTGGGACAAACAACTTATCTCAAGAATATACTTGTCTTGGTTTTATTAGGATGTCTGAAAAGTGCTTTCCAAGGGGATCAGCTGGGTCAATGTAATTCAAGACAGGACAGTCAGCGCAAAGCTACGGGGACTGTTTTCTTAGCGCACACAGGACAATCATGGGGGCTTATGAAGAAGTTTTAAGAAAACGGAAAAGAGCATCAGTGAGAAAAAGGCCAGGGAAAGTTGCAACAAGGAATTTTATACCAACAGGACAAGGTCCCTACTCATCATCATTTGAAGGCAGCAAGGACTGTCCTGTGAGAGTTTCATTGGAAACAGCACCTCATCTACCTGCAGCCTTGAACTTGTCCCTCCAGATTCTTTTTGTTTTGTTTACCAAACTCAAAGAACATCAAAAGGAACACACTTTCAATCCCTGAGGATGCCAAAACTGTCATTTTGACTTGGTGTAAACTTAAGAACACAGAATTTTCTTTTGGAAAAGTTACAGGGATGGAGACACCACCTTTAGAAGTATACCAACCTTGGTGGAAGATATGTCAAGAAATAATAGCTTTAAAAAATAATAATAGCTTTACATTTTAATGTTTCTGTTTAATAAAGGTATCTGTGATTTTGGAGCTTTATAAAACATCCTCGTATTTGCAAATATGTCACAAAGTACTCATTTCTCCCTGAACCATGTGAAAGTAAGGGCAGACTTAATGCTTCGTCTCTCAGAGTACATTAGCGTGTGACTCTTAACAAATAAGGACATTCTCCTGCAGAACAATACAAGGGGGCTTCACAAATTGTGTGGGGGAAAAAATGGAATGAAACGAAGATTACTTCCCACAAACTTTTTAAAGCCCTCTCGTAAAAGCACCAAAGTCAGAAAATCACCATCGAATCCAGATCCCATTCTAGTTCCACCAAATACTTCCCAGAATGCTTTCTACTGAAAAGGACCCAATCTGGGCTCATCTCTGCATGCAGTAGGGCTGTGTGCACAATGACCTTTACTGTGGGTTTGTCGGTTTTCCTCACGGTTAGACTCACCTTACGCTTTATGGCGGGAATCCCACAAAAGTGATGAACATGCATCACAACAGAGCAAACGTGGGAGCCATAAAACAAGTTTCAACACATTCAAAATAATCCAAATTATATACAGTATGTTCTCTGATGAAAGTGAAATTAAATTAGAAATCAACAAAAGAAAGATATCTGGAAAATCCCTAAATATTTGTAAACTAAGTAACAAACTTCCAAATCACCCATATGTCAAAGATGGTATCAAAGGTAAATTAGAATATACTTTAAATCGAATGAAAATTAAAGCAGCATCTCAAAATTTGTGGCATGCAGATAAACAGTATAGAGAGGAAATTTTATAGAACGAGGCTGCCTACATCAGCAAAGAAGAATGGTATAATGTGAAGGCGACACAGTACATGAATTACTTTCTAAACAGCCCTAATTCAGTCGACAGCTGCAGAATGGAGAAAACCATTCAGTCCAATGGGAGAGGCCCTCCTCTTCCTTAAACAAAGACAACACATCCACATAATGACACCCCACATCGGGACTTCTACGAGGTTTGGACGTCACAGGGCACGAGAGCACACGCACCTGTGCGGTTGGCTGGCCTTGCTGACTGGGAATCTGGAGACGTTAAGCTTTGTCTCCTTCCTACTTCATCAGAAGGAGAGGTTGGTAAGGATGATATTGGAGGCGTCTGCGCACGACGTGTGGGCAGTACAGTGGTGGTTGGGTAGCTAGAGAACATTTGCCTTTAAGAAAATAAGAGGGGTTAGCATAAAAATCCAATTGTAAATGACATATAGATCACAATCTTCTTATAAACAGTACGCAGCTTGAAACATTACATGAATTAGGCATAGCATAATGAGGGGGAAAGATTCCTTGGTTTTACAAATCATTAACTTAAGAGTGCTTTAACTGTAAAAGGAACAAACCCTTATCACCACGTGTTCAACAAAATGTGAGCCACACCAGAAACAGGGAAGCAAAGCAATTCACAAAAAGCCTTGCTCAGGACACTAAGCGGCAGGGGCATTTTGGTAATCACACAATAGAGAGTACGAGAAACTTTTAAAACTAGGGAATCTGCAGTTACTTCAAATGTCAACTCATGAGCTAGGCATGCAAGCTTTCTCGTGGACTAAGAGTGACAGAGTCCAGGCCAGCTGCCCAGCACAATTGAAACAGATACATGAATAGTACACAGAAAGAAGGAAGGTACAGGAGAAGCAGCCTCTCTCAAGCTAAGACGGCAAAGACTGACTGGAGAAAGTACAAGAAAATTCTTGCTGTTCTTTAGATTTTCTCCCCCAAATGAAGAACGTTTAACCATCACTATTATCACTGTAACAATAGTGAGTTACAAGTTAGGCTGCAAACCACAATGTTAGCGGTTCGAAACCATGAGTTGTTGTGCAGGAGGCTTTTCTACTCCCATACAGAGTTAGTCTTGGAAATCCACAGGGGCAGTTCTACCCTGCCCTACAGGGTCCCTATAAATCAGAACTAACTCCATGGCAGTGAGTTTCGTTTGTTTGGGGTATCACTGTTAAATAACTGTGATATGATCGTGTTCACATGAAGGGCAGTAGTTTTCCAACTGACTTTTCTTTTGTTAAATGACTCACAGCCAGGCTGACATCTGAAACCAAGACTGAGAACAAAGGCACCAAAGGGGCCATTCCGTCACCTGATTTCTATAACCAGTGGATGAAAGGGAAGGAGTGACCGTGTTGCTGATCCTTTGCAGATGCCTGGAATCCTGTCACTGATAAACCAAAAACTAACCCCATTGCTGTTGATCTGCTTGTCAATCAATGTGACCCTGCATGGTTTCCGAGACTGTAAATCTTCACAGAAACAGACCGCCCCATCTTTCTCCTGCAGAGTAGCTGATGGGTTTGAACCACCAACCTTTCAGGCAGCAGCGAAGCCCTTAACCACTACAACAAAACTGCACTGTCATATGCTATTCTTCTCTTCCTCATAACTGAACAGAAGACACCTTCTGGAACTGGGCTACTCGAGTGACAAAGGCCCCTGGAGGCTGGCCTTCCAGCAGGGAATGCTTACTACTCACGTGCTCCTACCCAAGACCAGAGCAGAAGAGCAATGGTTTTGTTTTCAAAGTGTTAAATTCTACTACCTACTGCATCAGAATCACCTGAAAACCCAATGAAAATGCAAGCCATAATAAGCTTACCAGACCTGCTGGGTCCGACTTGCTAGACACTATAGCCCGGAGCTTTAAGAAACTCCTCAGATGGTTCTATAGACACCAAAAATTGAGACTACCAGGGGCTCAATAGAAGGTAATTGTCTAGAAAAGAATGATGGCAACATAGGTACAAATATGCCTGATACAATTGATGTATGGATTGTAGTAAGAATTAAGTGCCCTCAAAAAATGCTCAAAACAAACAAACAAAAATTGAGACTACTTACAACTACTTTTCTACTTTAAAAGGTAATAATAATCTGTCATCGAAGGGAAGGGGAAAGGAAGCTGCCATTCGGCCTCCCTTTAGTTCACATAAGCCTCAGTTAGGAGAGCTCACCCTAAATAGTAAGTAAATAAAGAGAGAGCTCACAAAAAGGTCCCTTTCTACAGCCTCCCCCCCCCCCCCCCGAAGACTTTCATCTCGTACATGCAGCAGGCAAACAAGAGTGAAAAGAAATTTTTTTAAGTAATTGTTACTTGAAGTTTACAAACCAAAATAGGGGTGACTATTTTGAAAGAGCATCTTATGACATGCTCTTTCGTTTGGAAAGTATACTTGCTTGATCTTACAGTAAGAATAGAGGAATAGTTAAGGAACTGTACTTAAATGAGAAATAACGAAAAGAAAAAAAAGATCACAAGAAGATAGCTATTTGATAAACAACAGAGTTGATTACACCTGGGGCTACCACTAACTAGCTGAGACTTAGGGCAAGTTACTAAATTTCTCTGGTGGGCATTTTCAACTTCCAGAAGGTAAGTATGACTATCTGATCTCTCAGGAGACCTGGCTGCAGAGTGGTTGCGCACTGGTTACAGAGTGAGTGTCTGGAGACACACGGGCAGTTCTACCCTGTCCCACAGGGTCACTGTAAGTGGCACTGACTGGATGGCCGTGAGTTTCTTTTATCTGATTTCTTTTAAATCTGATTTCTTAGGTTCTCTTAGGTGCCTTCTAACTCTATAGAGCAACGATTCGTCTGGGCACCCAACGCATCCACAAAAGAGCAACCGCGCGTTCCCTATCTCCAGGCAGACAAGAGGTGTCACTCTCTGTACCTGAGAAGACTAAGAGGCATCACTCCTGGGGACTCTGACGCAGGCACCGTTTCCGTGTCAGTGACTGGAGTGGTGGCAGTTGTGGTGTCCTCCAGGGAGCTGCTCATGAAGGAAGTTGTGCTCGAGGCTGATGGGCTAGTGGTAACCGGGGTCTGTGCCTGCTGGGCTTGGTCACTTTCGTCAGCTTGTTGCTCAATCTCTATATATAACACAAGGTAAAGGTTAAGAACCAGGATTTGTCTATTCAAGAGTAACTATGGGAGGGAAAATGTGTACTTTTATAAATATTTCAAAATGTTCAACTTTTATGAAGAATTTATAGAAAATTAGAAGCTTCCAAATGAATTTACATTCTTATATTCACGATTATACTGTTAGCGCAGACCTACACACAAGAACATAACATGCCTTTATTACTACTGATTTCTTTTTTTTTTTTTAAAGAAGGCTCTTTCGCAAAAATAGTAACCTTGCTTTTGGTTGTAAATTTTTTCAAAAGATTCTCTATAGAGAGGCTCAATCATTAAAAATTGTATTTCCTTAGCTCTGATTTTTATTTCCAATCTCCCCCACACCCAATCTTTAATAGCTGGAGAATCTACAGATGAAGAAACTATAAACACTGAAAGACGTATGAGTGATAAAAGAATAAAAACAAAACTCCTATGATCTAAAGCAGCAGCGATGCCTCAAAAACTCCCCCACTAAGAGTTTAAAGAGAGAAGTTTGGTTCAAATGCTTAAAGGTTCAAGAAGCATTTACACATGTGTTTTTTCACTAGCTGGTAAAGGAACCTACAAACAAACATAATGGCATATGGAGTTGTTGCAAAGACAATTAACTTCACGACCCTTGCTAAATGGCTACATTTCTTCATCAAACACGTGCTGAATAAATTTCAAAATTCAGATCCAAAGGTGAGAATAAAAATAAAACAAGGTTTTTACCCTGTATATCACCTATGTAGATATTTACACAGAATGTACATCATTTTATATGCACTATAAAATTTAAATGCCCTTTAAAATGTCTCAGAGACTAGAGGAACTTCTAATTTTAACAAGATCAATAACTACCTAAGATGACAAACCTGACTTGAACAGTTAAAATCTTGTAATTTGATCTCTTTTGATACACTTGAAGAGTACTATGTGGTACTCATTTAATATTAATATTTTGTTTTTGTTTTCGGATTGGAGCTCTTATCTTGTTATTGTATTTGGGGGCTTGTATTTTGTTATTGTTAGTAGCATTCTTAACTCTCTATTATGTATCTTTCTATGTTTTCTGGTATATGAAACCTGGTTGGATGAATCGATAGAAAGAATAACTAGATTAAGGGTTACTGGGGAAATAGGGGGGTTGGGAGGGGCAGGTAACAGGGAGCCAACATCAAGGAGTACAAGGAAGAAAATGTTTTGAAAATGATGTGGTAGCGATTGTACAACACTGCTTGATATGACTGAACTATTGAATGGCATAATGTTGACATAATATCCCCATAAAATGATTTTTGTGGAAAAAAATCAATAAAACCCTTTCCAGCATGAGTTAAATTTCAATTTTACAACTTTTCCAGCACGAGTTAAATTTCAATTTTACAAAATGTAGTAATAAGGATCAAGTTCTAACTCTTGCGTGGGTTTGCAATAAAATATCATGGGGAGAGATGATTATTAATATAAAAGGAGAGAAAAGTTTGCCTTGTAAAGAAAAAATACTATGAAAATGGCTTCCACCCTTTCCTCTGCAAAAAAAAAAATTTTTTTGAGATACAAAGGGGCTTTAAAATTTTCCTAGAAAGATTCCAGCATCTTTTCATTCCATTTTTACACAAACTTTGTGAAGTCCAGCATATGTTAGAGTATATAATTTCTGGTGATTACTAATAATTTCAACAGGTCAAAAATCAAAAGAAATATATATATATAAATATACATTACATACCTTGCTTAATTTTGCCCCCAAACTGGTCTTCCAAAAGCCCGTGGACCACTAATTTATAGATCATGGCTTGTGCACGTTCCAAATCTGCTAGTCCCAAAGCTCTCTTTATGGGCGAGCGCATGACGGCCCGCTTCACCATGTGTCGCATGAGGAACTGCAGGGCGGCGCGCATCTCCACATCTTCGTGAACCACCGGAGAGCTTGCGCAGTCTGAGTTGTGGCCGTTCTCAGCCAGAACCTTGGGGATCAGCAGCAGTTCGGCATATTTGCTACAGCCCAGAAGGGCACTCAGTGATTTCATTGCCCCAAGGGACAGATAGGACAGCTGGACTGCTCTGATTTCTGATTGAGCTAGGTCATGGTTTCTGGACATGTGTTCATGACTTTTTCTTTTTCCTTCTGTCATTTGGTGTTGAGGTTCCAAACCTAGCGGCGTCGGATCTAAAGGAAATGAAGAGATTTCATTTTCTGATTTGGAGCTTGTGGTGCCCTGACTCTTGGCATCGTCCGATGTTAAGCCTGTTCGCACATCTAAAGTAGAGTCGCTCTCAGTTTTCTGCTCAACTTCGCCTTTTTCCTCCGACTCATGCCGGTGTTTCTTTTCATGTCGCTTGGCGCTCTGTTTTCCCGTGTCTTCGTGAATGCCGGTCAGATAGGTTAGGTCCAGTAGCACAGACGCGGTCAGGCCTCGGAATCGCGCCACGTCAAACAGCAGTGGCTCACAGGGCTCCAGGTTATACAATGGAGTATCACTAGGCGACCAAAAAGTTGGGAAGCTTTAACAAAGACCAGAATGACACAGGAAGAAGCAAGTGAGGGATAGACAAGAGGAAGGTACAGAAAATAATGTAGACAAAATAAGATGTATCATGTACACAGCACAGAAAATAATTACACCAACTAGAAAAGTCATTACAAACAGAGGGAAAAACAAGTCTAAAACGAGAAAATGGGGAGATGTGATGTTAAATGAAAAAGCAATGGAATGTGCATGTGATTTCAAATGAGAATGTTCACTACTACATAATGCAAGCCAGGAGTTGGTACACTTGGTATCAAGGAACCAGGTAGTTAGTATTTCAGATTTTGCATGCCATATGGCCTCTGTTAACTGTGATACGAAAGCAGCCACCGAGCCACCAAATGAATGAGCGTGACCGAGTGCCTATTTACAAAACCCAGGAGTGGGGCTGGATTTGGCCAGTAGGTAAACCATTTCTATTACTGGAGTAGCTGTCTAATAAATTCAGTTTGTTATGTGGGTAATGGCTATTTATAACCATCCAGAAAACACGGTTTCATTGAGAATTTTTAATTTACAATCATCAATTAAGGCTTCTAATTTAGAGTTCAAATAAAAATAGGGTCCTGTAATGTGACAAGAATTTCCAAGACCCTAAAACCATGACCCTTACACACACATGAACAAGGTCTCAGCAAGGTCAGTGCTGTAGCACATACTTGCTGCACGCGTGAAATCCCGGCTCCACTTCATCTTCCTAATCTTATTTTCAATTTGTCTCGTTTTCTTACTTGCTTTAATTTTAATTTCATTAACTCAAGTATCTAATTTTCCACATTACACAAATCTTGGTAAGGCATCATAAATCCTTTGTAAAACAGCACTGAGAAGAAAATAAGTAGTGCATACTTTCACGCAACTGAAATTTCTCTGTGGTTTCTCAACTGGAGGAGGGTGAAGACAGGTGGGTGTATGTTTCAACGGAGAGGGCCCGTGAATTTCACTGGAATCTGGAACAGCACTGCCTCCAAAACAACCCTAAGAACTGCTCTTTCAGATACGATTTCATGTCAACACTATACAAACTACATTAGGTAGTTTTACGATCAGTCGCATGATAGCAATAAATCAATGTTTTCAAATAGGACTGTTGTACAGAATCATTAGGTAAGTGAATCCCCTTAGCACTGGACATATTTAACATATTTTCTTTTAGACATATGAACTCTGTTTCATGCAAATTATATTTGAAAGCAAGCATACCTGAATGCTTTTAAACATTTAGTTAGTGTCAGATAAATAGAATTTTCCTATCTACTAGAAATGTTACATATTGAGGGGATAGAACTATGTGCTTTAAAAAGGCACAGCAATAGTTAAAATCACAGGCAATCTTAAATTTAGTTTTAGTGGTGTAAATGTTCTCCCTTAACATGTAAGCCCCTTTAACATAAAATTTAATGGCTGGTATGGAATTTCTGGCTGTTTTTTTCAATCCCAGTATATAGTGGAAATGATAAATAAAAAAAGCAAGAAGCCAAAAGAAAAGTAGAAAGAATCCCAGTTAAGCCTAAATTAGTGAGCTTACCATTCTTCTACCAAAATACCCATCATGTATAAACAAGTATTCTAAGATATATAAGTTTGGGAAATGTTCCTTTTAGAAGTTACAGATCAATATTTAGCTTTATGGAACAAAGAGTGAACTGTTAGCTCACTGAAAATGCTAATTATTCCCTCTCCATTTTCTCCAGCAGCCACTCGTTTAGCCAAAAGTGTAACTCAACTCATCATACCTGATGGTAATTTCTGCTTCGTCCCATTGCACTTTGGCAGACGTGCTGCCCTCTTTGACCACTCCCAGCAGCGTGGCATGGCGCCCAGTCTGCTTGTGAACACACCGACCTCCGACTCGAAGACCAGCATCAACTCCTCCGATCACTGCCAGCACGGGCCACACCTCCACGCAGAGCGTCCTCAGCTGTGGTTCCGAGAGGTCAGCAAGGCCATGTCTACCGTGTCTGCCCTTATCCTCCTCCTTGAGCTCCTTCTCGTCTCTTTCGTTTTCCTCCCGGCTCTGGACAGAGCGGCTCTTCTTTAGTTTCTGCCCGGGCTCCTTAACACACAGCTTAATTCTGTGCAGCCTTTCCATCATCTTTCTGTTAATGCAGTAAGTCCAGCGGTCTGTTCGGTGAAGGATCCGGAGAAGCTGGATGGTGGCCTCAGCTAGCACCGCCGCTACTGGACTACAAATGGGATCTCCGGGAAGTAAGTCTCGTGGTGTGCCGCGCATTTGCATGTCGCAAATTTTCACCTGTATAAAGAAAGGGGGGGAATGTATAATGTCAACAGTTCCCCTAAAAGGTTGCAGTTGTTGGGTGCCGCCGAGTGGATTCCGACTTACAGCAACCCAGCGTGCGAGTAAAACTGCCCTTCTGGGTTCACCAACCTGAAGCCCCTATGGAAGCAGCTTGCCTGGTTCGTCTACTGCAGACCCTGTGTACGGGTCACAATGGCCAAGCTCTCAATTTCTAGCTGAGCACTCAACTGACACCACTAGGGCTCCTTCCACTTCAAATTCTAGCACATGTTGCACTAGTGTTTGCACTCCTAACACAAACAAGTTTACTGTCTGTCTGTCATCAAGTGACTCCAACCCGGAGCGAGTAACTGTGACAGACGGGCCAGAATTGCAGCGTCTGGAGTCTAGATAAGTCTGGACTGCCCTGTTCAACTAATGGCCTCTTCAAACATTTATGGAGAAAGGCAGAGCTTTCGAGTCCTGTAAAAGTTACGGTCTCAAACTCACTGGGGCAGTTCTTCCTCGTGCTATGAGTTAGAACTGACTTAATCACAGTGAGTTTAGTGTGGTTTGGGGTTAACATTTAAGATGATTTTCAGATTTCTCTCCCAGGGCATAACTATCAATGAACCATATTATCCCTAAGCTATTTTCTACAATTTCTGTAACATATATACTTAAAAGTTGACTCACCATTATTTAAAAGGCCAGAATATTAAGTAATGTTTTATTGAAAATATCTATCTTCTAGAAAAGTAAATGATCAGTATCAGCTATTTTAATGGTATAAAGAGTTAATTATACTCCAGGTTCTAACAGATGTTAACAGACACTAATTAAAAATAGCAAATATCCTTTATGTTTAAGAAGAAAGGTTGGAGGCTCCATTACCTTCTCTCCGGGGTTGCTACTATAGAACATCACACAAGGGTACAACTCTGCTGCATCCACATCTTCAAAGGCTAATTTGGGTTCCTAGAGTATGGCAGGAGTGATGACAAGGAAAAAACACAAAAATATTTTTTAAGATTAGTAATGTCCAGCCATAGTAAATTCCAGGCTTTTATGAGACAGAGTAAAAGTTGGTGCATGTCCATGCCTTTCAGACACGAGTGCTGAAAACTAAAAGGGTATTATGAATGCTGTTAGCTAAGAGGGTTGGCGATATGGAACCCTGAAAAAAAAAGGGATTGGGCTAATGGACCATCACAGGGCCTGCTCACTAGTTTACAGAGAGACACTCATCTACTCTGGGTCGGGATGCCAGCTATATTTGGAACTATTTGTATGGTCTTATCTTCTTCTTCTTTTTGGTGATTTCTCTCTGTGGCAGGATAAGCCCAAGGAGAAAGTGCCAGAACCAATGGTTCAGAGGGGGGAATGGGGGAGGGCAACAACGAAGACACAGGAGGGAGGGGGGGAGCGGTGAGCCAATAACAACAGGGAAAGGGGGAGAGCAAGGGTTGTAAAACTGAAGGTGAGGAGCACCTAGTGTTCCTGGAGTGTCTGATACGTTTCAACTGAAATGTATCTAAGTGGAGTGACTGGAAAGGTAAATGATGGATGACCATGATAGTGGCGCAGGAGGGAAGAAAAAGAAAAAGGGTAAAAATTACATATAAAGGTATAAACATAGATATATATGTATGGAAATACGTAAATATAGGTGTATCTATCTATATATGTTCCTCTATATGCAAATGAAACAAGGAAGCAGATGGACTTTGGGTCTCTACTTAAATCTTACCTCAGTTGAATGGTCTGTTCTAATAATGTGGCACTGTATGACACCCACCATCCCAAAACAATCGCTGAAGACAAAATGGGTGTATAAGCAACTGTGGTGAAGAAAGCTGAGGATGCCTGGCTATTAAAAGATAGCGCATCTTGGGCCTTAGTGGCTTGGAGTCAAACAAGCGACCACATAGCACACCAGCCTGTGTGATCATGAGGAGTTGATGGGAATATGCATCAGAAGTTCAAAAATAAGCAATGAAATTGATAAGTGTGGACCAAGTGTAGAGCCCAAACACCCACCTTGTAAGATAACCCACACAGAGAGGATAATAAATTCAGGGTGCAGGATGGCATTGATGAAGCACCTAACTATCCTCTAGTTCTTTACTATTTCCTCCCATTTCTATTACGGCCCTTATTTTCCCTCATTAATCTTACTAGACCTCCATATGCTCATGTGGATAATTAAGATTGTTCAATGCATGAAAGCCAACATAGATATCCCTGCAAAAACAGTAATGGAAATAATGATTCCCTGAGGATATGGGAAGTGGGGGGAGGGGAGCTAATAGCAAGGACAAGTGCAAAATCCACTTGAGCGAGTGAATAACAGAATTGTAGGTGAATGGATATACTGGATGGAATAAGATATGCCCCCCAAAACTATAATAATGATAATATATAATAAAAATAATGGGTTCTTAGGGGGGAGGGAAAAGATAAAGGGGAGCTTTAGTCGAAGGGAAACTGATTGTGGTAGCAACTGTACAATTATGCTTGATCTAACTGAACCATGGAATGTTATATCTATGAGTTCCTAATAAAATGATTTTAAAAAAAAGTTGGTGCATCTCCACGAGCCTTGCTAACCAAGAAAATTCCAAAGAAAGGATCCTAAATTTTTTCATCCCATTTCAACAGTCTTACTAAGATTTTACTCTCTCCCTTTCTGTCACTTGTCTGGTGCTGACACGTACTGTCAGAACCAAAAGGGATGAGAGAATAGTTAGAGGAGAATGATTAATCCACAAACTGAGTAACCAGCACTTGAATAAATGTAAATAAAGAACAAAGAAATACAGCATACTTGTGAATGGGTTTCCGTACCTCTCCATTTTTCCCAAAGGAGATGGTCCTGGCCTCCATGTCTAACACACAGGTGATGAAATCGCCTTGAGTAAAGCTGGACAGTGTCAGAGTCTGCTCTCCATTATGATAGAGGTTACCACTGTAGGCCCTGTACAGCCACATATCCGAGGTAGTGCGGTGGTTAAAGTCATGGACTGGCCAGCGGGAAACACCAACACACGTGCCTTCATTCCCTCTGTTTTCCTTCACAAGGTAAAACTGAAATGAAAGGAGGGATGCTCATTAATATTGAGAAACCCTTACAGATTATGAATGGTAATAACCAATACTGGAAAATATGTTTGTAATAAATATTTAGGCACTTATGGGTACACGGTAAGTTTATTCTCAGCCTAAGTGAACATAAGATAAAAATAAAAAAAACAATTTGCAAAGTTTCTATGACAGACTTATTCTTTACCTTGCACAACATTTAAAGTAACCACTGAGTACCTAGAAAATACAAAAATAAGTATTTTCATCTCACAACTTTGAAGTCAAGGAAATATGTCTAGTGTCAGAGCTATTGGTGAGAGCTCAGACACACACTGCTGCACTTTCATGGCTGGGAGAAGGGTGTGTTCTATGTGACCCCTTGTTAAAAGAACATGCGTTCTCAACTTTTAAAAATATATAATTGTAGACTTATAGCAGGGTTATAAAATAATAGTATGAGGTGTCCATCTAACATTACACATGATAGTAGAAAGTTGTGTGTATGGAAGGGGGGCGTACATATAAATTTCCCTCACTTGTTCTTTGTTTTCCAAACATTTTTCATAAAGCCTGGGGGAAAAGGACTAAGAGGGGAAAAAAAAGTCGTGTTTGGAATTCTACGTACCTTCCACTGATAGCAGCCAGAAGTTACTCCAGTTGATGCCAATCCATATCCTTTTCCTCCACTGCCATGAGTTAAAATCTGTCCATTTTCCACTAGGCAACACTGAGCTTTTTCTGGGTCAAATGATACTTCTTGTATAGGAAGATTCTCATCTTCTTCCTCTAACTCTCCTTGCTTCTACCAGAAAAGAAGATGGGTCAGTATGTTGGAGAAAGACCCAGCTCTGCACTAATAAACACTTAATGTTACTCTTCAGTTTTATCCCACAAATAAATCAAGTGAGCTCTAGTGACATAATAGGCCATGCATTGAGCTGAAAACTGCAAAGGTCAGTGGTCTGAACAAACCACTCACTCCATGGGAGAAAGGTGAGGCTGTCTACTCCCATCAAGATTTAGTCTCAAATGCCCCCAGGGTAGTTCTACTTGGTATGAGTTGGAATCAACTCAGTGGAAGGGGTTTTTTGTTCCACACATTTTGCCATGTTCTATGTATTCAGCAGTATTAAGAAAGAAAAGGAAAGCGTGCAGGAGGGACAGGTTTTATCCCCAGAATGATTAAGGCCTGTTGGAGAGTTTCAAGAAGAGGAACAACCTCCTCTGATTTACACTTTTAAGAGATCCAGCTGGATCCTACGTAGAGAATGGCCAACAGGGGAACAGCCACCAGAGAGATGAGTTAGGAGGCGGACTGTGTGGCCCAAGACAGGGGTAGCAGTGGTAGAAACAGAGTGCTGGCAGAGGAGCTGGAAAAGTAACACATTCAAGTTTGTTTCACAGAGAAGCCATCAGGACCTGGAGATGGTAAGGTAGAGAAAATGGAGGAAGGGGGTGTGGTGATACAAAAAAAGGAATCAAGGATGACATCTAAGATTTTTGCCTGAGTAACAAAGCGACTGAGAAAATCTAAGAGTAAGATATGATGAAACCGGGGATGCTATTTTTGAAAAAAGAAAGTAAGGCATGCCTGGTAGACTTTAATTTAGGGGTTGGAATAAGAGGAAAATGGCTAGCTATGTCTAGAGACTGGAATTTTCATCAGTCTGGCAGTCAGAGATAGGAGTTTGAATAAAGCAGTGGTGGGGAGCATCCAGCCCGCGGGGAAATCACTGACAGCTGACATTGCACACCTCACCAAAGAGGAGCAGCCCAAGCATTCACATACTCACTGCCATCAAGTCAATGGCCACCCATAGCGACCCTAGAGGACTGGGAGAACTGCACCTGTGCGCTTTGAGACTGTACCTCTTGATAGGAGTAGGAAGCCCCACCTCTCCTCTTACATTAGGGGTGAGTTAATTACATGTTTAACAAGTCTGGCCATGAATCCTGCTATAATTATCCAAATGGCCTTTGGCAGAACAAAGGTTCCCCACCAATGGGATAGTTTCCTGAGAAACAGGAGAAGAAATGGGAGTGAGGATTGCGAAAAGAAAGTTTCTCAAGACATCCCTTCGATTGATGGATGGAATATTTAAAGAGTTGAAAGAGCCTCCATTAAAATGATTTTAAAAAACCAAAACAGACCAATCCCTGGAAGAATACTAACACTGAAGAGCTTAAACAAAAGGAAAGCTAACACAAGAGAATGAGAAAACAAACTCATTGTACTGAGATAGAAGAAAATCCAGAAAAAGAGTGTAACCATGAAGAACAAGAGAACCATTAAAGTGATGAATGGATGGATTCAAGAGGTATTTAAGTGACAAATATCAATGGAGCTGGTACAAAACTGCCCCTCTGGTGTTCTAAGACTGTAAATCTTTGAATGAATAGAAAGCTTCCTCTTTCTCCCACAGGGAGGCAGGTGGGTTCCAACTGCTGACCATGTGGTTCGTAGGCCAACAAGTAACACACCATGTCACCAGGGCTCCTTTAAAAGAAGAATTTACATTGGCAAAGGGAGACAGTTGACGGTGTAATCTATGAAAATAATAATACCCCTGCCCGCAAAGAATACACCTCAGACGACAGCACTGAAGCTACAGCTTGGGGAGAGGGCCACGTATGATTCTAGCACACAGAGGAAACTAAGAGGGATGGAGAGGGAGGGGAACACATCCTGGTCCCCTAATCCCCGAGAACAATATTCCTGCACAGAGCAGACAATGCAGAGAGAGGACCATAGGAGGGTGTCCCTCACTGAACCATAGCACTATGGGGGACAACACTGGAGACACAGTGTGGGAACTGTGCCCAATCTGACCCCACCACACTGGGGCGAAACACTAAGGGCATGCAACAGAGCAGCAAGGAGCGCAAAGTGATGAAACCCCCAGGGAATACCAAAAATAGACTTGGGAGACAGAGTGTGGCACCCCATCAGATTTGACTGGAAAACACTTGTAAAAGCCAACAAACAGACCTTGAACTATTAATAGGCTTTTCCACTTTTGTCAGTGGCTTTGCTTTTGTTATTTTGTTTTTGTTTTAGTTGTTATTGTTTTGTTGGTTTTGACTTCCTTTGTTGTTTTGTTTGGCTTTACCTGGTTTTTGCGCTTATTAATGTCTCTGCATGTCTATCTAGGTAAGATAAGCTGGATAAACAATTCCGAGATGAAAAGAACGGGGCCAATGGTTCCAGGGGGATATGGGAAAAGGGGAGGTGGGAGGAAGGGAATGGGGAGAAACCAACCTAGAGACAAAGGAACTAAAATCAATGCAGAGAAAGAAGTAGGAATGCCTAGTAGGGCTTAATGAAGGGCAATGTAGCAGTGAGAAATTACTAAACCCGAATGAAAGCTGAACATGATGGTCGGACAAGAGGAAAGTAAAAGGAAATAAAGGAAAGAACCAGGAGACAAGGAACATTTATAGAAGTCTAAATACAAGCATGTAGAAATGTAAATATTTGGGAGGGTGGGGTGGCGAGGGGGAACCGATTACAGGGATCTACATATAACCTCCTCCCTGGGGGATGGACAGCAGAAAAGTGGGTAAAGGGAGATGCTGGACAGTGTAAGATATGACAAAATAATAATTTATAAATTATCAAGGGTTCATAAGAGAGGGGGAACAGGGAGAGGGAAAAATGAGGAGCTGATTCAGGGGCTTACATGGAGAGCAAATATTTTGAGAATGATGAGGTCCAGGAATGCACAAATATGCTTTATACACACTGAGGTATGTATGGATTATGAGGAGTTGTATGAGCCCCCCAATGAAATGATTTTTTAAAGTAAATATATTTATATATAACAAGACAGCAATAGATCTATGTACTTTTATCTCTATGTTAAGAATTAAGGTTGCAGATGGGCATTGGGCCTCAAGTACTCTCTCACTTTGTTCTAATAATCCGGCATTCTATGATGCTCACCTTCCTGACACGATTGCTGAAGACAAGTGGGTGCATAAGCAAATGTGGTGAAGAAAGCTGATGGTGCCCGGCTATCAAAAGATATAGAGTCTGGGGTCTTAAAGGCTTGAAGATAAACAAGCGGCCATCTAGCTTAGAAGCAACAAAGCCCACACGGAAGAGGCACACCAGCCTATGTAATCACGAGGTGTCGATGGGATCAGGCATCTAAGACCCAGAACAAAATCATGCCCAATGTGAATGGGGGGTGGGGTCAGGAGCATGGAATGGAAACCCAAAGCCCATCTCTAGACAACTGGACACAGAGGGGTCACAAAGAAGAGAGAAGCCAGTCAGGTTGCAGTATAGCAGCCCCGAGGAAACACACAACTTTCCTCTAGTTCTTTCTTTCTTTTAGTATATGTGCTGCCGAAGCGAGCACTCCTCTAGTTCTTTAATGCTTCCTTCCTCCTAATATCATGACCTCAAATTCTACCTTATAAATCAGATTAGACCAGAACATGCACACAACACAGGAAATCCAAGACAGATAAATCCCTCAGGGCCAACAATGAGAATAGAGATATCAGGAGGACTAGGGGAAGGATTAGGGGGAGAAAAAGGGACTCAATCACAAGGATCAACATATAACCCCCTCCCAGGGGGACAAATGGAAAAGTGGGTGAAGGGCGACAGAGGATGATGTAAGATATGAAAATAATGATCTATAACTTATCAAGGGTTCATGAGGGATGGCAGGCGGGGGAGGGAGAAGAGAAAAATGAGGAGCTGATATCAAGGGCTCAAGTAGAAAGAAAATGATTTGAAAATGATGATGGCAGCATATGTGCAAATGTGCTTGAGACGATGGATGTAAGAGCCCCCAATAAAAGTATTTCATTTTAAAAAACACATTATGGTCAGGCCTGAATGGTACTCCTACTAAATATGACATTTTGAAGAACACACAAAAAAGAAAATTATAATTTATAATTTATGCATGAAGGTGGGGGGAAGGGGGAAAAAGAGGAGGTAATACCAAAGGCTCAAGTTGAAAGAAAATATTTTGAAAATAATGATGGCAACATATGAACAAATGAGTTTGATACAGTTGATGTATGGATTGTTAAAAGAGCTGTAAGAGCCCCCAATAAAATGATTAATTAAAAAAGAAGAATTTACCCTAGAGAAATAAAGAATTGTTAGAGTGTACAGTATATGGAGATCTAAGAGAAGATAATGGTCTGAAAACAACAGGCTAGAATTTCCAGATGTCAAGTAAAATACAGACCCTCCAAAAAGTGTACACTGTGGTTGGCAATTGACACTTTTTTATCTTTTAATTTTGGTGTCTTGATAGAGGAGAAGCTATTGAAAAGTGAAAGAAGTGGATGGAACATGTAGACTACTCTTTTGAGAAGCTTAGCGGTGAAAAGTGAGAGAAAAATCAGAAAGGTTTAATGGAGTAAAAAAGGGTAGTTGGAAGAGTAGAAATGAGAAACTGCTGTTTATCGGCTGAAGGGAAAGGAGATGTACAGAGGGAAGACGGAGTAGCTGATAGGACAGGGGACCTCAGAGAAGGGATCCAGAGACAGGTGACATATTAGCCACATATGCTGTTTAAAAGTACCCTTTTAGAAGGATCAGTTACCTGCAATTTCACATCTTGTTCTTTTTCCTTGATCTGAATAGCATGTTTGGCCTGAGCAATGGGCGACTCCCACATACAATCCGACAGAAGGGAAAATAAACGTTCAACCACCTATTTTATTGAAAGGAAAAACTGATGTAATATGATAAGATTAATGTTAAATACTTGCAGAAAAGATAAATCATAAAACTGTAATAGTAGGTCACATACTAAGTGTGATAACACAACTGTTAGCTGCCTTTTATGGTTAAAGTTCTTTAGAAAAACCACTAACCCATTGCCCTCCTGCTGCCGTACTATAGGGACTTCTGACCAGGCAAGACCACTTCACACATCTCTCTAGGGAATCCCAAGCCCAGGAAGAAATGTCCACCACTCACAGCCCGTAACTTACTTTCATTTCCCCTTGCCTGTAGTGTGATTGTACAGAGAGCTATCTCAAAAGTGGGAACTACAGAACAAATGACACCATTTACAATTATCGGGCCTATGAGTGAAGATTTTTGGATGAATCACATGGTGGGTAAGAAAAACATCTTAACAACTTTAAAAATAGAAACCTGGGCCATCTGATCGTCTTCGACACCAGATTCACAAGCTGGCAGCACAGCTTCGAGGACATGAAGTGCCAGGAGCCTTGTTCTTAAGTTACCAACTAGAGGAATACCTGGGGGGAAAAGACATTTTCTTTTTATCAGTATGACTTAAACTTAAAGGCGCTCCCGTTTTTTATGTACATATAACAAGAAAAGCACTACAGAACAACCTGTGCCAGCTACTCTGCTACTCGTTTCATGCATACGTACTCCACAAATCCTGCATCACAGCCCCATTTCTGATAGAGAGACTGGGACTCCTAGGAACCGACTACAATGACTGACATATTATTCCCCCCTCCCCAGGGGGATGAACACCAGTAACACGTGGGGAGAAGGAGACAGCAGGCGACGTAAGATACGAAAATAATAATTTATAATTTATCAGGAGTCCATGAGGGAGGGGGGGAGGGTGGGAGAGGAAGGAAAAGAGGAACTGATACTAAGGCTCAAACAAAAAGAAATTATTTTTTAAATGATGACAACATATGCACAAATGCGCTTGATGCAATTGATGTATGGATTGTTCAAGAGCTCTAAGAGCTCCCCCCAAAATGATTTATTAAAAAGAAAAAAAAAACGAATTGTCCAATCACTACCACAAAAAAAGAAAGAAACTGAGACTCAGAAAAGTAAGTTAACCCCAGTCACAGAGGTCAGTAGAGTGACACTTTTAATTGGGTCTGTCCTCTCTAAAGTTGTTACTTAAATACATTCATTTCCTCTCCCCTGTCCCATGCCCTCCTGGCTGACTACAGAGATCATTAGGGCTGATGAGGAGAAAGCAAGCTGGACTTTTTAAAAGTAAGCTAGAGTAGAGAAGAGACATTGGGGTATAAATACCATGAATACAATAAAACCAGATGAAAAATAAATGGGGAGCTGATTTTTTTTTATGCTCTAAATCTATAACCTAGGTCAGACAAGCCTCACTTTACTAAAGGGAAAAATAAAGCTACTCCAAGTTATACTAATTGAGCAAAGCTTAAGTAAACTGAGAATGCACACAGATAGAATAACATGTAACAGGGAAGATTATATTACATTTTAGCATGCTTGAGCAGACAGGGAAAGGACTGACAGCAATCTATGTGAGCTGACCCACTCTTCAAGTTAAGAACCAGGAAATAAAACCATCACATATATCACACCATCACAAGTCACAATCAAAGCAATGGAAATGGCATGATGATAAAAGAATGGACAAATGTAGCCTGCATTCTCAAAGAAGTTGAAATCAAAGAAATCAAAATGTGAGGTAGGGTAACATATTAAACAGGGGGTGTTCTCTGGATTAAATCTAAGATCTTCTCTAGTGCTTTCTCCTATTAATTCCTATCCATTTTTATTCCTGAAATTAGAGTTTCCTTTTGATCCATTAAGTACTCAGAAAATAATTAAGCTTCACAACTGAGGTCAAGTGGTCAGTGCTGCTGAAATCTGGAATTACAAACAAAATACATGCCGTATAAAAACTCTCAACAGTGAAGGTAAAGATTATATATACCTGAAGAACATTTCTGAGAGGCTATATTTAGAAGCACTTCTGTCCATTTGGGGGAAGCCATTTTTGACTGAATTGCTTTTGAAGACACAACTCTGCGAAGGAAAACTAAAAAATCCCCCAGGTGCAGTTCCGCAGCGCGCTGTTTCCTAAGAGCAGCTGAAGAGGGAGGAGAAAAGCGAGCACTTTAACCACAAGCTAACAGGAACCAGTCTTCCATCAGACCGTTTACATTTTGAGTGTAGTAAGCACAAACTTAATTTAAAAGCAAGGATGTCAGTAAGTTAATAAGTTTTGAAACTTAAAGAAGAAGGAACACAGGTCTGAAAATAAAGACCAACTTTTTAAAGTTTTGAAACATTTAGGTCTGTACGCAATATGAGTGCACATGCTAGTATAAAGTCTGTGAACTCGGCGTTATTTTTCCCCAATAGATGTTGCTGAATGTCCATGCAGCAAAAAAAAAAAAAGGCAATTCAGTTACTTGTACATGTAACTACCTAATACTCTGCAAGTGATTGCTGCTGTCCCCACGGACATAAACTCACAGCCCTAAGGCTCCAGCTCATGTTCTGAGCTGCTCGTGTCATGCTGAGTCCCACAGATCACAGAGCACACTGTTCAAGGCAGACTGCTCGGTTAAGTGATTTTTTGGTTTGAAAAGGTTTCTTGGTTTCGTACTGCTTTGTTGTCTTCCTTTACCATACGGACCGCACTCAGACAGTCCTGATGGGACAGCTCGACTCTGGTACATAGGGCTGCTGTGAACGGACACCCATTCCACACCATCACCACCACCAACCTGACAAGCAGGGCACCTCGAAACTGGAGGGCGTTTGCTTTGCCTAACCAAGGCTAGGACAGGATTAAAGTGGTAAGGATAAACAGAGCAAACGGTAAGAGAATTCTTTTTCCATCTTTCTTCCGCATAGTATTCTACCCCTTCTTTCGTTAAATGCTAAGCAAATGTTTAGATTCGAATAATCTGAAGACTCTCAAGCTTTAGCCTGTCCTGCATACAGTGTGGCTATGGGTGGGGTTGAAGGTTTGGGGGTTGTTTGGTTGGTTCTGCTTATGCACACTCACGTAACTCACTTCAACCTTGCTCCTACACATTCCTTCCAGATCTAGCTCAAAAGCTACCTCTTCTATGGAACCTTCTCTACCTGAGCTCCTTTCATTCTCCGTTGTGCCCCACAGGGAGGGGCCGTGCTCCTCACTTTCCAAGACAACTGAAAGGAAGGGTGAACTCTGGATGCTGCCACTGCTGAGAGCCCTCACAGAGCTGGGCCTCTCTTTACTGGAGTCAAGAGCCAGCTTTCTGGTGGGCCTATATGGGCTAACAGTAGTTTTACTACCTTCTTCCAGCTGTCCATTTGTGCAGTACTTACCACGGAGGGTAAGAAACTGTTACCTTAACAACCCTGGGTTCCCCTAATGGATCCAAGGAACACAAGAGATGGCAGTATATATTTATTTTATCCTATTGTCTGAGTCTGCTCAAGCCCTTTGTATACAAAGATAACACTGTATATAAACAGAGAAAAGGGATATGCTAAGCCTCAAATATGCTCACTGATTGTGACTGAAAAGCTTTATATATTTCTTCTTATATGATGCTCTAAATGTTTTTGCCTATGTCTATCTCCCTTATTACCTTAGCGCAGTGGTTCTCAACCTTCCTAATGCCATGACCCTTTAGTACATTTCCTCATGTTGTGGTGATCCGCAACCAAAAAATTATTTTTGTTGCTACTTCATAACTGTAATTTTGCTACTGTTCTGAATCGGGCGACCCCTGTGAAAGGGTCGTTTAACCCCCAAAGAGGTCGCGACCCACAGGTTGAAACCGCAGCCCTAGATGGTCTCTAAGGGCAGAGAAAAAGTTCTGCCATCTTTGTATCACTAGGGTATCTCCATTATCTAATCATCTATCCACCTATCAACAAAAATATTACTTTTCATATGAGTCTGGTATCAATACGAACATGTACCAAGCTCTCACTCTGAGAGTGTATGCAATTGTTTAATGTTCCCATAAACCTCAGAAGGCTGCTCCTATTATTATCTTCATCCTTCGTGAAGGAGTTGGAGCACCAAGAGGTAAAATACCTGGAGTGTGGCCTCCAGCTACCTACCTGGTCCAGAATAGACTTAACCTCCCAGAGTTTACTGTAACACTGGGACATGGTGGAGTAATCAGCTATTTTGAATAGATACTTTTAGATCTTTATTGATTATAAAAGGGGCTTTGGCAGTAAAGTTTTGCTTCTCAGAGTTTAAGTTCTACTGAAATACAATGCTCGTGTTATTTTTTTTAAGTTGTGTGTAAATGATCATATTACTGAAAGCAAACAAATTTTTAGAGAGAATCTCTTTATTTTTGTAAAAATATATGTATCATTTGCCAGTGAAGTATTTTTCATGTGTTTAGTGAAAGTCGTCTGCAAGCAACATTTATGACGGCCAAATATAGTCGAGAATGAGTGACTAGGAAGCAGAGCCACCCAGGGAAATGCCCAGCATCTTTATTATAACCCCGTTCCTCCAAATCAAAACCCCTGGTCCTGGGGAAACATTTAGGCCAGGACTGTGGTCACCGATAGCTTTATCAAGATCCCATGCTAAGAAAACATTTGACCTTCCTCTAAGCCAGTGGTTCTCAACCTTACTAATGTCACGACCCTTGAATACAGTTCCTCATGTTTGTGGTGACCCCCCAACCATAAAATGATTTTCGTTGCTACTGCATCACTGTCATTTTGCTACTGTGATGAATTGGGTGACACCTGTGACCTGTAAAAGGGTGGTTCAACCCCCAAAGGGGTCACGACTAACAGGCTGAGAACCACTGCTCTAGGGAAATCAGGCACCGATGCGGTAGGCCCCCGAGGCAAGACATCAAGGTTAGGAGGTTCTTTCAAAAATCTGGAGGCAGGGTCAGAAGCTCATTTAAACCATACATATGTGGAGAGAAAAAAGGCTTGAAAACCAACAGGCTATTAAAAACTCCTCATAATGGAAATAGGCCTCCATTGTACTGATGAGTGCACAACGGAGGTGTAAATAACAGCAGAAGTAAGTTTCATGGTACCTCTAAAATCTCGCTTCTCAATTTCTCCACTAGTGTCGACTTTTTTTTCATCCTCCTCTTCTCCCTCTTCTTCCCCTTCTCCAAAAGAGGCCATAAGCAGTACACCAGCCTGAGACAATAAATTCTTCAACTGACTACACAGCAGATCCAACAAGGACTGAACTACTTTGGGGCTCAGCTTATCAGCATAGGTCCTAAGTGAAACAAGAAGGACAGAGTAAGTTGCAGGGATGCCGAGGGAAATGTTCTGTGACGCACAGGAAGGGAGAGAATCGTGGGAAGTGGAGCTTGATGACGGAAAGGTAAAGACAACAGGTCCCATCGAGTTCTACCAAGACACCGACGATGCTCACCCCGTCGTGATGGCTAGGATCTGGAGCAGTCTCGTACTGGCCACTTGCAAAGCTGTGCTGAGCTGGGAAATGCCTGTCTTTGGCAACAACTGCAGAGGCTGCCCTAGCATGGTGTCAGTGCCACAGAGCTGCGACAAGACATTTAAGAGGCCGGTGGAAATGGCCAGAGAAACATCCACTGGCTGGTAATGGACACTCAAGGCGAAAACTGTAACCAAAAGCAGACGCTGCTGGGCTTCTGAAACAAGAGAGAGGGAGCCGAGAATGTTGTCCGATGGAGATAAAGCATTTACAAAAATAAACATTTATCCGAAACACGACTAATATGAATTGCCAGCACATTTTCAAATATATGATGGGGCACCCCCCCCAAAAAAAAACAGAAAAAACCTCTGCTGGGCAGAGCTTTCAAAGAAAGCATTTTCCCGTTAGATGAGCCTCTTGCATCTCCTTCTGCATTCGTGCACCCAGTGGTGTCATAGCCCGAGACAGTTCTCTCTGGGCACAGTGAATGTTTTCATAAAAGCAGTTTCACTCGAACCTTGTTTTTTGTGATGGTCGATTTAAGAGAACACTGTGAAATTTTGTTTCCTGCTCGGGAAAAATGCCGAAGAAACTGTTGTGATGTTAAACACAGCTTACAAGGGCAATGCTATGGAAAAACTCAAGCCTGTGAGTGGTTCTCTCATTTCAAAAAAGGTGAAATGTCAACTGATGACAAACTTCATTCTGGACATCTGTCAACTACCCAAACAGATGGAAATGTAGACTCATGATGCATTTGGAGTTTGTTCTACCAGGTCAGATTGCTAATTAAGCTTTCTATTTAGAGGATCTGAAAAGATTACATAACTGTGTGTAATAAAAAAAGGCCTGATTTGTGGCAGACAGCAGGCTGGTTTGGACACCACGACAGTGCACCTGCTCACACAGCATCTCAGTGTGCCAGGTTTTGGCAAAACCCAGCATGTCTCTCTTTCCCCACGCACCCTACACACCTGACCTCGCTCCGTGCAAATTCTTCTTGTTTCCACGAACGCAGAGGGATATGAAGGGACAACAATTTGACAACACAGAAGAAGTGGCCAAAAAAATGAGGCAGGTGCTGTCAGTCCTCCAAACAGATGAGTTTGAAAAACGTTTCCAAGAATGGAATCACAGCTTTGACAAAGGTATTAAGCGTAATAGAGAGTATTTTGAAGCTGATAAGGTTGTTTTGTAAAAAAAAAAAAAAAATTAAACACATAGCTTTGGGGAAAAGGTTCTGTATTTTGGGGGGTGCGCCCTCGCATATGCTTTATCCATAACCTTATCTATGCATGTTTAATACAAGGCAGAGAGTGCCACAGCCCAATGGGACCCCTATTTTGTACTTGCAGGGCAGCTCCTCACCAATATGATGCTTGTTTGCTTGTAGGGCTCTCTCCAGGGTAGCGGACAGCTGTTGATAAATCTTATGCACAGCCACCTGGATTTCAAGCTGAATATTTCTTTTAGCTGCTCGGATCCCATCCTAAATTACACATAAAGATTCACTTTTTCTATGTGCAACAATAAGCTACTTGCCTCCCCCAAAAGTATTAGCATCTTATACCTAGTATATGATGGAGTCCTTTCATGGGTTTTTAATTATACCGTATTTCAGTATGGAAAAGGGTTTTTGTAATTGTTATTCTTTATCTTTTTTTGCGGGGCTTTGACAGATATCATAACATTCCATAGTTCAATCACAGTATTGTAAAATTGCTACCAGTCAGTTTCAAACCTTTTCTTTCTTGTTGAACTCCTTGATAACAGCTCCCTTTGACCCCCTCCCTCCCCTTCTCTATCCCCCCATGATCCCCTGTTGTTTTTTGCTGCATCTTGCACCACTCAGTATATCCATTTAGACACACCCCTGCTGTTCGAGCCCCTCCCGTGGTCATCAGTGCTATTAGCTGCTCCCTTTTTCCCTTCCCCACCCACTCCCACAGCCCTGCCGCCCATTCCCTGAGGGAACCATTACGCTTGCTGCTGTTTCTGAAGTTATCCATCTTGACTTTCATGTATCAAACTAAATTATACAAAAGAACATTCCCAAGACTAACATGATTAATGAAGTAAAACAAATAAAAACCATAATAGTAAGGGGAGAAACTATTAAAGAAGTAGAGGACAGTTATGTGCTTCATCATTTTCAAATGCTTGATGACTCTTTTTTTTTAAATCATTTTATTAGGGGGCTCATACAACTCTTACCAAAATCCATACATATATCCACTTTGTAAACCACATTTGTACATTTGCTGCCCTCATCATTCTCAAAACATTTGCTCTCCACTTAAGCCCTTGACATCAGCTCCTCATTCCACCCCTCCCTCCCTGCTCCCCCCACCCTCATGAACCCTTGATAATTTAAAACTATTATTTTGTCATATCTTACACTGTCCGATGTCTCCCTTCACCCACTTTTCTGTTGTCCATCCCCCACAGAGGTCATATGTAGATCCTTGTAATCGGTTCCCCTTTCCACCACACCCTCCCTCCACCCTCCTGGTATCGCCACTCTTGGCACTGGTCCTGAAGGGATCATCTGTCCTGGATTCCCTGTGTTTCCAGTTCCTATCTGCACCAGTGTACATCCTCTGGTCCAGCCAGATTTGTAAGGTAGAATTGGGATCATGACAGTGGAGGGGGAGGAAGCATTTAGGAACTAGAGGAAAGTTGTATGTTTCATCATTGCTACACCACACCCTGACTGGCTTGTCTCCTCCCCATGACCCTTCTGTAAAGGGATGTCCAGCTGCATACAGATGGGTCTTGGGTCCCCACTCTGCACTCCCCCTCATTCACAATATGATTTTTTTTTGTTCTTTGATGTCTGATACCTGATCCCATTGACACCTCGTGATCACGCAGGCTGGTGTGCTTCTTCCATGTGGGCTTTGTTGCTTCTGAGCTAGATGGCCGCTTGTTTACCTTCAAGCATTTAAGACCCCAGATGCTATATCTTTTGATAGCTGGGCACCATCAGCTTTCTTCACCACATTTGCTTATGCACCTATTTGTCTGCAGTGATCGTATTGAGGAGGTGAGCATACAATGATGTGATTTTCTGTTCTTTGATGCCTGATAATTGAATCCCTCGGCACCTTGTGATGATAATTCTTAATTGTATATCTCTCTCCTACCTCACAAACTAAACTGCCCTCTCTAGTAGAAGACATAGGACAATATAAACACAGCATTTAAAAAAATATATTGTCAGAATCAGACAAACTAGGTAAAATGATCAGAATAAAAGTGTAAACACTTAAAATTCATCCTCCCGAACTAAAACCCCTATCACAACTTATATATTTATCTGTAATCAGTTTTACTAAGGGTTAATAAAACTGACCCAGCAAAGAATCTAAAAGTATAACAGTTCCATAGCTCACCCAGTCCCAATACACTAATTAGGTAACGAAACCAATAAGATAGCCTAAAACAGTACTATAAAAGTCTACTTTTTAAAAATCTTAAACACTAACAAGAATTATACACTGGCTTTGTAAAAAGTAAGTGAAAATCTGAATATGAACATCCTGCTAGATATCACCCTCATAAGACAGCTCTGTCACCTACCTGATAGTGATGCAATCGGCCACTCTCTCCTTTGGCTCCTGCATGCCCGACAGTGCCTAACCCAAAGCACCCGGCTAGAAACTGCAGCCTCACGGATGTGAGCAGTGCACACGACTGGAAGCCTGAGCCCGACCTGCTTCCTGCCAGAGGGATGCTACCTTTTTCCTCCATCCCAGACAACAGGACAAGGATCTGGTGAAGCGCCTCTAATCGAAGCTTGAAAAAAGAGTAAAAGGAAAATCTTTCAGAGTTCACTGAATGCAGACACAATGAAACTATGCTAATATGAATTACTGCTTAGCACACAGGCATTTCTGATATTTCCTAAGAATCTATTTGATTTTAAGACAAACTCATTAAACTATTTTGATGGACTTTTATCAAAATATATCTACAAACTCTATAAGCAAAATATTTAGTATAAAAGTGGCTACATTATACCAAGGGAAAGTAAGTAGAATTCTATGTAGGAGACCTGGCTTCAAGACCAAACTCTTTCATGTACTATGTAGCCTTGGGAAAGGCATGTAATATCCTGAGTTTTCTACCATGTACAAAACGCGGTGACTTCCAGGGTTACCACGATGAAGCTCATGAGGAGATATGTGCTCCCTTGATGTACAATAAAGGTACATCGAATGAGTACTCCAGGATTAAAGGATGTGCTTCTTGGTGGTTTTTGAAACTTCTGACACAAGTTTCCCTAGGACACTAGGTACCACTGCAATTCATCAACCCATCCTTCTGACGTTTTACTTTGAATTAATGTTAAAATTACAGAAGAGTTGTGAAGACCATTCAGTGTGCTCATATGCCGTTTCCTTAACTTCCCCTAATGTCAATATCTCATAAAACCATTGTATAGTAATAAAGTCTAAGGGATTAACATTGCTCACAGTATTAACTGAAGCAAAGATTTTAATTGCATTTCACTAGTTTCCCATAGTGTCCCTTTCCCACCCCCACCCCACCCCCAGGGACTACTGCAGGATTCCACATTGCCTTTAGCTGTCATGTCCCAAGTTGGTGAATAATATCTGTCTTTCCTTTTCATTAGCTTTACACATTTGAAAAGCTGTTCATGTATTTTGTAGACTATTTCTCATTTGTCCCAATGATTAGAGTTTTGTTCTTGGGACAAATATCTCAGAAGTGAGGGTCTTCATCACACATTATCAGGAGCACCTGCTAACATATCTTAGCACCAGTGATGTTAACCTTACCGTGTATACTTGAGTATAAGCCAAGCCAAATATCAGCCAAGGCACCTAATTTTACCGCACAGACTTCATGAAAAAGATGCTGAAAAACTTGGCTTATACATGAGTATTTACTGTATTTGTTTAAGCTGTACAGTCTATGGTTTCATGTAGGTTTCCATAGTCCCTCCCATGGAGCAAATATAAAGTCTCACCTCTGCCCTTAACTGCTGCTGTTCCATGGCAATGATGGAGGCCTGGGGGCTTGTAGACATACTTTCTTCTGGCTCTTTAAAACCTGGGGCATTCCCCACGTCTCCACTCACAAAGCTTACAATGTTTTCAATCAAAGTGTGAACTCCCAAAGACTTAGTAAGATCAAAATCAGATTCAAAGGAATAAGAGTTGGACAACCAGTCTCTGCTATGTTTTAGGTGAGCCCAAGAGTCACTCAAGGATTCCAATGGACTCTGCATAGGACCTACATACAAAGAGAACAAGCACGCATCAATGGCAGTCAAGGAGAGCAAACATTCTAAAACTGGGTGAGAGCTGAGCACTGCTACCACACCAACTGGGAGAAATGAATACTCATGTTTGGCTACATGCATGCATTAAGTGAATCGGAGCAAAATGCTTTTGTAAAAAATAACAACCCAACAAATAAAACTAGAGCAATGTAGAGAAATAAAGGAAAAGCCCTATTTGATGTACCAGTGTTTGTACAAGCGCTTTAGCAACAGGCTGCCACAGAAAAAGAAAGGCAGAAGCTGCTCTCAAGATGCTTGCTGACAATGCTCTGCAGATCTCCCCAGACGGTCACGTATGAGTAAAAGGAAGGAACCAAGTATTTAGGACGCTGAGGGTACAACCTACTCATACGGAAGGCATTCACCTGACTGAACATCATCATTTGCAAAGGTTAAGACCATGTGTCTACATGTCTGCAATGAAACATTACCAAAAAATTAAAATTAAGCAAATGAATATAGAAGGGCAAGTAAACTTAGACCAAAAGGAGATACATATATGACTCTTTCATTAATAACAAGGAATGACTGTGTCATGGGCATGTTTATTACAGATCTCAAAACTCCTACATAGAGGAAGCACAGTTTCACAAACAAATCTATCAGATTTACTACCTTAAAATGTAGTAAGGTGGGAACCTGTGAGAGAAAGGAAACTCATATATTTCCCACTAACAGGAAGGAAGGGGTGGAAACGTGGTAAGGCTGCACCCTGTCAAGGGTGGAAACGTGCTGGCCTGGGGACACAAGGGAAGCCCACTGCGTTCCAGTTCTCAGAGTTCACTGTGTGAAACGACTCTCGCTACTGAACTGTCAGGTGGAGCCACACTGGGAATTTCCCAGACAACAAAAAATGTTAGCCTGCCTGAGCACAAAACAACTGTCCACCTCATTTGTCAACATTAGCTTTGATAAAATATAGTCATGTTCAATTCTTGTACAGCTTGTGTTTTTAAATTTAACTGATCTCAAGTACATGAACTGGGCGAATCACAATCCTTAGTTCATGGAACACTCTCACAATTGGTTCATGGATGGTCTGCCACTATGTTTACATATTTGTCTGTGAATATGAGAACTAGAAACTGTCTACTCTTCCTCTAGCCAGCTCCTCCTAGCTAAGCTCATCATTATCCTAAACGTGGGTTTTTCATTCCCTTGCTTATGTTATATGACTTTATTGTATATGTTTCCTTAAGATGAAAATGATTAATTTCAGTTGTTTCCAACTTTCTAAATAAAACTATACATTACATAATCTTTTAAAGCACTTTTTTCATTCAATATAGATTATTAACATTCATCTATATTACTGCTATAATCATAGTTCATTTATATTGACCACTGAATAATATCCTATCATGTGAATACATCACATTTCCTATTGGGAATGTCTTTTAAGGAAACCAATAAAATATGCATAGCAAAAGCTATTTGTTAGATAGCTCGGTGTAAAATATTTGCAAAGAAGCTACTTAAACACCAATTAATGCTCACAGAGAAAAACAAACCAACACAATATTAAATGTATGATCTTATTTTTGAATTATTACACTGGTGTCAGTGAAAGAAACCCCAGGACTTTGAAATCAGCCATAGTAATTCACAATAGGTATCTATTATTAAAAAGCAACTATGAAACAATTTATGTGCATTCTAGTAGAATAACTTAGAAATATATGGTTTAAAAAAGAAATATACGGTTTATCTGCCTTGCTTATCTTAAAATATATTTTAAAGATAAAAAATTCTGAATTTTCAGTTTCAGTGAGCAACAACCAAAAATCAATACAAAAATTCCCCCAATTTGTAAAGCTGAGTCTTTTTCAAGTAAATAGAAACAGTAAAAATTTAAAGAACGCCACAGATGTATAATGTATTAAACCGAAATGGTATTTAGAAAGTAAAGCTGTTTTTAATATTAAAAAAAACAGATTATTTTTCCATTTCTTTAAGCACCCTAAATTTAGCATCTGGATTTGCCCTTTAATTAGAAATATTCTTTGATTTCTTGTATTGAGCTTGTTTTCTTAATACAGAATAAAATTTTCTTCTATTTTCCAATCCTTGTAAATTACTTTTGAAAATGAAAAATATGTAATTAAACTAGTGTTAGAGCCACAGACAGAAAAGAGACATTAAAGATAATATAATCAAATTTCTTCAATTGAGGAAGTGAAAGTTCAAGAGAACTGGACCTACTAACTTAATAAGACAAATCTTTAATTTCCAAGGAGGCAGTCTTACATATTCCTATTAATCAACTAAAAAATTCCTGATCCATGGGAATCTTAAATGCCGGCTGATACAAAGATGCAATCACTGAGAGCTTCTGTGCACTCCAAAAGAGTCTATGGAGTAGATGACCAAACCCACATAATACATTTCCACAGTTGAAGCGGGAGATTAGCAAACTTTCTGTAACAGGCTAGATAAGAAATGTTTTAGGCTTTGCAAGATATACCGTCATTATCACAACTACTCCACCCTGCTGTTGTAGTGTGAAATCAGCCAGAGATAACACATAAACAAATGAGCATGGCTGTGTTTCAATAAAATTTTATTAACATAAACCCTTATTTACACAGGCCAGATTTAGCCCACTGGTCCATTAAGTTTGCCAGCCTCTGATTCAGTGGATTTAATTTATTACATGGTCCAAATAAAATTCCCTTTGAATAAAATGTTAAGAAAGCATAGGAAAAACACTATCTGAAAGCATGAAAATGAATGAGTAAAAAAAAAAAGTTTAAACCCAAGAATTCAATGTAACATCAAAATACTTTGAAACACAAAAATTTATAGCATGGAAATGGAAGATAAAGGGATGCAAATTAAAAATCCATATATGCATCTATAACTGGTTTGTTTTGTACTGTTTTATCTGGATATGAGACATAATGTCTGAAATAGCATATAAAAAGTTTCTATAGTATAATTGAGACTAAGTCTAATTCTCATTTAATGCTTAATTCAGATCCATCTACTATGTAAAGAAAACAAAACATAATGTCTGACAATAACATTTTCGGATTGTTTACTTGTCCTTACAACTTGGCTCAGAAATGGAACTTTCTAAATGAACATGGCAGAGCTGCAATACATACTTTATAAACCATAAAATATGTAGGCAAGCTAAAAGGGGAAAAAAATTAAACATGCCATCATGTACTTGCTTGAAGCTCTTCTTTTTTCTGGGGCTCAACTGGCCAAATAGGAGTAAATACACTACCACACAAGAACCAGAAGACAAAAGGAGAAATTTGATACAGGAGACAACATTTACATTTGTTCTTCTTTCTTTATATAATCCAATTTGAAATGCATAAATAAAACAGCATTTCACACATACATTTTTATATCATGAGACAAGTGCTGACACATTTCCAGCATAATTTTATCAATAAAACCCTAACACGACATATGAAAACCTAGGGGGAAAAACAAAACAAAACATACAGAAGTGTAACTAATAAGATCCCTGATGTTAATTCTTAAATTGTTGCCTTGATAGTCTCAACATTTTTCACTCTATCAGCCATCAGCTTTAGCCATACATGAAAATGGAAATCAATCATATCTGCAAAAGGTATTTCATCTGTGAAGAATAAGCCTAGTTCTACAGAATTAATACAGCAAATCTTTTACCTGAAACTATGAAATACTTTTATGGGTTGTATCAAGAATTTTGATGGGCTATTTTAAGGGATTAAGTGAGTTAATATTATTGAATACATAGAACAATGCTTGGAATAAACAGTTTACTTAACAAGTGCATATTTCATTATTACCTCCTAGGAGATAAGCAGAAGCAATATTTGTTTCATCTGGCTTTTTGAAAGTATGATGTATTTTTGGTTTTACATTTTAGCTTTGATGCCTCTGAAAAGTTTATCAAGGAGACTAAGCTGAATATATTTGTTCACAATGCTCTGCCCCTTCCCACCTTCACATCCTTGCACCCAGAGATTGATCAACTACTGTGGAAACACTAACAGGAGTGAGAGGAGGAGGAGCAATCATGGTTGAACAGCTTGAATCCTTGTACCCTCAACTCCAAACAGTACAATTACAGGGAGCAGGCCCTCTGAGGGAGGGCTCTTTGGAGGCATTAGAACAGGTGAAAATAGATATACAACCACTACCTGTCATATACCCATTTAATTTAAATGAAAAGAATATAATTAAACAGTCTCTCTCTTCTATTGCTCAATAGGATTTTAGAAACTCAGAACCATCAAGATTAACAAATGCAGTTGGCTATGGGAAAGTTAAGAAATAGCGGGGGGGGGGGAACTAACATTTCTTCTTCAAACATTGAAAAGAGGTACTAACATGCACACAGGAGCCCTGGTGGTATAGTGAGTCATTAACTGCGAGATGAGCAGTTCGAAACCACCAACCACTCCAGGGAAGAAAGATTCAACTTTCTATTCCCATAGGAGTTACAGATTGGGAAACCCACAGGGGCAGCTCTACCCTGCCCTGCAGGATGGGTTGCAATCAATTCAACAGCAGGGTGTTTAATTTAACAGAATTCTCACTTGGCTGGACATTTGCTTGTCTTTCCTGGATCAGGTCAGATTCAGAACACCAAGTGATCCCAAACAGTTTTCAAACTGGCGAGTTCATCTACCCAACTGAAGATCAGCATATTATGGTTTATGAAATATGGCCTATATTGACATTAAGGGGAAAATTCAGAGTTTGTTTGACCGTATTTGAAGAGCAAAATAAGGAAGGAAAAAAAAAAAAGACCGTGTGGTCAGAGGGTAGTCATTCTATGTCACTTTCTAAAAATTCTGTTACAATGTAATTATCTTAAAAGTATTTTCAATGGTAATCTTCTTTTTCAGGAGAAATCCAGTAAAGCAAAAACCGAATAAAAGCTGGTATTTTTATTGTTTAGAATTCAGAGTAAAGGATTTATAAGATTGAAAAGCAATTTTTCACTTTTGTGTCCTTCCTAAAATAAAAACTCTCCTAATCAAAAAACTCTTGTTACCAGTTTCTAGGTAAAAAATCATCAGTAAAATTTTTCCCTAAGATCATTAAAATGGAATGATTATCAGAACAAATTGATATCACATTACATGGTATCATGAAAATGTGTAGCACTAGTTTGCATCACTATTATCACTTCCTAAATGGATAGCTTTTAAAAAAGAGGCTTTACTCATTGTGTACTCTCTACAATTTTTCTGATTTCGATAAGATAAAGTTAAATTAATAGTAACTTAATAGGTTTCAGTACTGTCTTGAGCTTTTTTTGTCTTGAGCTTTTTAAAGAAAACAGTTTATCTAAAAACAAAATGTGAGTTAATGGCTTAATTTATTAATATCTATTTAGACACAAAACTACACAAAGTCCACATCGACTTATAAGATAATTTAATACTTGTTTAAAATTCATTTTGTGAGGCTTCAAAAACGTTCTGGAAAATCCACAAAATTTTTGAAGCCCTGACTCACTCCACCCCCCCTTAATAATTCCACCCTAATTCCACGTTACTAAAGGTTCAAAGATAAAAAATACTACTAACTATTTTCTTGCAAAGATATCACTTGCCACAGGCTTGGTAAACATAGGTTGAATTTAAAATTGATATTCCTATATGCATGAGAAAGAGCTTAGAGAAATAATAATTTTAGTCAAAAGATTACCACTTATAAATATCAATACAGTTGTTATAGTAGGAAGCTCTTGTATTATAGTTTGGATTCCTTATGTAACTCAGTAAGTCTCATCATCTCTCTACCATCAAATGATATGCACTTACTAATACATACTGAAATCATAGCAATGTGACATAACTAGATATTTAATTCCAATGGTTAAGGAAAAGTATACTCTGGCCAATTATGAAACCTGAATTATAATATATTTTCAAATAATTAAAACATAAAAAGGTATATTTTGCATTATACTATATCACATGTTTAAAAATCATACATACCTTGTCATATTTTTAGAAATAGAACAGTATGATGTTACATCCTCAAAAAACCTTCCAATATAGAAAGTACCAGCTCTAGCCCTTATCATTCTTACTGTTTCAGAAAAACTATTCTCTGTATTATAAATAAATAATGAAACTGCTGCTAAATTTAACTCTAGTGAAGCTTGAGCGTTTTCTTCCAATTTCCACTGTGGATATACAGCCCACCCCACCGCCGACCGCCTCACAGGCATGTGGAAAGCTGCTGCCACGGGCAACTGTTCACATTCCACATTTCATAACCACAGCCAAGGTAAACTTAGCAAAGGGCCAGTTAGACAGAATAGCACTCTGGAGAATTTTCAGGTATCCTTGATGTATACCAAATAAAACCTGTCCTTTCCTTCTATCTGGACATCTAAGAATGTGATCCATTAGGCTCCTAACAAAATGCCTTAATCCCTAGGGACACTCTAAAATGATTCCAAAAGAGGGGGTGGCGATGGGAGAGCAATCATTCATCAGTTACTCACTCACATGGTTTATCTCAAGAGGCCAAGGAAGAAGAAAAGTAAAAAAGAACAAGTAACTCTAAAGCAACTATTTGTGTGTGTGTGTGTGTGTGTGTGTGTCTGTGGAGGTGGAGGTGGTTAGAGTGAAAGACAGTCTCCTTGCAATGCCATTTGAACTAATGTAAACTATAGCGACTCTATCAGTGAACTAAAAAGTTATGGCAAATTGTGCACCGAACCTTCTGTAGTGGAATGCACTGTTTTAGTGTTTCCCAAGTGTTTTTAAAAAGTCAAAAACATAACAAGAAACAGAAATTATTATTAAATCATTGATATTCCTAGATTATAAAAGAATGCACCAAGGAAAGTCTTCCTTTTAATGATAAAGTAATTCTAAATTAACATTTTGCAATAATATATATATATTTAAAATTTTGTTGGGTGATCATATAACTCATCACAATCTATCCATCCATCCATCCATAGTGTCAAGCACATTTGTATACTTGTTGCCCTTATCATTCTCAAAACATGTGCTTTCTACTTGAGCCCTTGGTATCAGCCCATTTTTCCCCTCCTTTCCCGCCCCACCCCCCTCACAAACCCTTGATAATTGCAATAATATTTCAATGTCAACCATATCTAAATATATCAAACATAAAAACAGCTACTTCCTCTGACCAGATACTTAATATGTTCTTCGGACTTACCTCTCTTCCTATGAGATGACGCTAAATCCAAATCAACATTTCGTCTTCCACTCTATGAAAAGTTAAAAATAAATATAGTTGTGAAAGAGATTCAGATTTGATAGAGCATTAGAATTCTTTAAATGACACTACAGTGATGTTCTACTTATTGAGTAGAATAGTAATCAAGTTTTAAAAAATATATTACAAAACAACTATAGAAAAGCATACTAACGCAAACACTGAGTCAGGGTGAACATCAGCTAACACTGTCGTTTGGTTTGTCTTTGCTGTCATTTCCTTTTCTTCCTAGGAATCTTTGTTGCTGCTCTTCCAGGCACAACATGACCTTAGCACGACCCTTCTAGCAGCCTAAGGCCTATGCAGCAAAACCCCGTTTTCTAAAGTTGCTTTTCCTTCCTCTATCCTCACTTTTCATTGTTTTGGACCCCCAGGAGCTCTGGCTAAATGTTCGGAGTCAACTAAAAAATAATATAGTTCTGTTCTAATACAAGACAGTTTCAAAAAAAAATGTGGGGGGAAACCGTATTATCTTTTAATTCCAATTTTCTACAAAGTTTTTGACACCTCCTCCTATTCTGAAAGACTGAAAAATATTTTAAAAGACCTATCAAAGAAATTTTAAAATGGACTGACTACTAAAATATCTCAAAGCAGTAACATTCCAGACAGCTTAATTAAACACAGAGATCTAGCAGATTGGAAGCGTATTTCTCTCCGTGTCTCATGAAGAGATCACACAGACAGCTGTCTGCCCATATGTACGATCAACCATGTACAGACCATGAAACTTAATTTAAGGATGTGTTAGCGATCTCAGTTGTACTCTATTACACAGTCAGAAAATGTAACAGCAAAGCAAGATACAGAAGTGACAAAATAGACCCAAATAGATAGTTTGCTTTATACATACACCCATATATAAGCACATATATACACCGCACATACATCAACAATTAAATATATTCTTATTCCATTTGGGAATCAACAACACTGCCCTGGCCATCACGACATGTCATGCATTAAACATGTTCACCTCATGTACTTTAGCTACAAGGGCTTATGGAAGAAATTTATTTCAGGCGTTAAATTCAGACATTCCTATGCTTCTTAAACAACTGATTTGTTTTTCTCTTTTAGGCACTGTGAATCATAAAACTTATTATGCTTTTAAAAAACAGTATCAATTATGGAGCTCACTTCTAGTCATTATACATCATAAGACATATGCTGAAGTATGTAATGTCTTCCATGTGTCTTCTCAAATTAATCTATATCTATTTTTGAGATAAATCAAATCCCTTGAGAAAAGAGTGGAGTAGGGAATAGATTAGTAGAATATAGTAAGGAATGTTAACATGGTTGCCAATTGTTTGCCATTTATTATAATATAACAGAGTACTACAGAGTGCTTCAAAAGGTCCATGAAAAAATGCAATAGAAAGATAACAGAATTTTTCCACGAGCTCTTTGAAATCCGTCATATATAAGACTGGTTACCTTTCGTCATTTTAAAAAAGGTCTCTCACTAGCTAAGAATTCACAATAAAGGCGGCACAGTACTTGGGGCAGACAGGTAACGTATTTGAGGGTAACGGGCCCCACTGCTGGCCCTGCTTTCCTGGAGCTCGAGTCACAAGCTAAAGGTCTCTAACAGAATCCTTTCCCCCTTCTATGTGTCATCCTTGCCTAATTTGTTACTATCCTTTAAATATTCCAAAGAGAATAATCCAGAGTAAATTTTCATTAAAACTCATGTTAATTAATCTTAGAAAAACTGAAAGAACAATTTTGGCAGTTACCACATTAAATAAATCCTCTCTCATTGGTCTGTCTTCCCCATTTAAATTTTCACAATGTTCTGAAATCACTTTTACTGAACTTGCTCATCACAACAACCTAACGGACACTAACTATGTGTGCCTATTACAAAAAGCTTACACGTCTCTCCTGGTCAAAATCTATAGTGAATCTTAAGGAAATTCTGACACATAGTCAGATTTCACTGTTTGTTTCCCCCAAAAAGGGAAGTGACTTGAACTACACTAACCCTTATTTTTTCATTTCAATTCAAATATGTTTAAAACATCATGTGAAACATTATAAGAATTATCAGGGGGCAGGGATTATCAGGGGTATTAAAAATACACTCGACCTAGATGTTTTTAATGAACAAAAATACTACTAGAACATGAATGAGTCATATATGGGATGAATCATCAGTGGTTTATTAGAGGTAGGATTATTATGGGACAATTGTTATGGGAATAACAAGATTTGGGGGTGGAAGAGCAATCTGGAAAAGGTGACATTTCACCAGTCATTGAAGGAGAGTCAGGATTCAGCAAGAAAACCAGGGAAAAGGGCATCCAAGTGAACAGTGCATGAGCAAAGGCTCACGAGATGCAGATGGACTAATGTTAACAGAAATGCAGGTTCCTGCATAGGAAAACTCCAAAAGCTGGCAGGCAACACGTTACTGAAACTTTGATTTTTGAATAGACAATGCACAGTCACTGAATTTTTCTTAGTAGGAAGGTATCATGACCAGTGAGTGTATGTGTGTGCATTTTTAATGTGTTCTCACTTTGGGAAGAAAGCCTAAGAAATGAAAAAGCAGGAAGATCAGATTGAAAAGTATCATTCCACAAAGGTATTACCACAAAGGTAAATGAGAGTCTAAATTAAAGAGTAGAAGGGCAGGAATGAGACTAACATTTTAATTAAAGTAGATCACAGTCATTTTTTATTTGAAAAAGTAATTACTGGCTGCCTGCTATGGGCCAAGTACTATGACAGTCCTTGAGCAGTAAAACAGGGGGAAAAAAATCCCTGCCTCCTAGTGGAAGCGGGTGGAACTTATCAACCATGGCCATTTTCAATAAGGAGGTCGAGGTGGGCCGGGGGACTTGGGGTGCGGGGAAGTGGGTGGGGGTAAAGAAGTGGTGTTAAACACAGGGACAAGGGAACAACATGGGACCCAAAATGGTCGTGAGGGGGGAGTGGTAGGCCTGGTGGGGAATGATCAAGGGTAGGGTTGCTTAGAGAAGAGGTACAGCTATAGCCCAGGTGGGGATGGAGCATGGTAGTAGGGCAGGAGGAAAGTCAAGGGAGATGGAGGAAAGAGCTAGGAGTCAAGGGGCATATATGGAGGTCTAGACAAAGACATGTACATGCAAATATATATATGAGGATGGGGAAATAGAACTATGTGTCTATATTTATAGGTTTAGTATTAAGGTGGCGGAAGGACCTTGGGCCTCTACTCAAGCACTCCCTCAATGCATGAATACTTTCTTTTATTAAATTGGCACTCTACGATGCTGACCCTCCCGACACAACTGCTGAAGCCAAAGCGGGTGAACTACTGCCAGAAACGGTGTGATTTATCATTTATACAAGTTCTGCAAAATAGCCATTTGTAACTTTATTCATCTATGGTTCAATTATTACCAGGTTATGAGGCTGATTATAAGAATACCTGTTGGGGAAATACCGTAAGTGAACTTAGAGGCATCTCAGTGGACTGCAAAGCCAGAGATGATGAACTGGAGCATTAGGAGACAGTAATGGCTCCCCCTTTACATACCCCCACTTAGGGGGAAACCGGTCACAATGATTGACCCATGGCCCCCACCCCAGAGGGACGGACGGACAGCAGAAAAGTGGGTGAAATGAGACAGCAGTGGGTGTAAAACATGAAAAGAAAAAAGAAACAAGAATAATTTATAAATTATCAAGGGGGCATGAGGAGCTGATGCCAGGGGTTCAAGTAGAAAGAAAAATGTTTTGAAAAAGCTGATAACGTATGTAAAATCGTGTTTGAAAAAATGGATATATGTATGGATTGTGATAAGAGGTGTAAGAGCCCCCAATAAAATAACATTAAAAAAAGAGAAACAGAGAGACAGTAATGGAGCATGTAGCAATAGAAGACAAAAGGGAGAAAACTCAACAAAAACATGAGGATACAATGAAACCTGAAGGCATTGTTTATCGTAGTGAAGCATGGAAGAGGGGGACACAAGGGAGGCGGGACCACCAGTTTGGAGGCTTCTGTACCATTCCAGGCACAAGAGAGAAAAAGGGCGGAAACAATGGCAGCTGGGGAGATAGAGAAGAGAGGGTTCCGTGGAAAGCATTCTTAACAGCCAACTTTCAAGAAGTCGTGGCGACCAATTAGTGGCGACCAATTAGACGGCAGGGATAAGGGAATGGAGGAATCAGGAGCTAAGAGGAGTTTAGAGTGACCCTCACGTTTCTAGTCTGGGTAGTTAAGAGTATTACCAACTAAGACAGAGAAATTAGAAGAAGCGGAATGGAGAATGTCATTGCTGGGTAGTTTATGACTGGGATAGCCTCACATATTCAGGTAACCTGTCCATTAAGCAATCAGTTCTAAGAATCTGTTGTTCTAGCAAGAATTCATGGTTAGAGAGACACTAGCAAATCATTAATATATAAGTAGTAAATATTTATGCAGTACAATTAGCTTATTTCTCTTGAAGTTCTTTAAAAAGAATTGTTATATGTCTAAAATAAATATACAAGGGGGTACGCCCAAAAAAACCAGAATGGCGCTGGGTGGAGCAGAGCTTTCATAGTACACATTTTCCCTGCTAGTACACTCTGAGCAACTCCGCTCTGAGTCAGTGCACCCAGTGGTTCACCTGGGAAGGTTCTCTCTGGTCACAGTGAATTTTTTTGTAAAAAGTTTTGCTCAAACCTCAATTTTTGTGAAGGCTGACTAAGAAAACAGCATGCGGCTGTGAAATTTTGTGTCCTACTCAGGGAAAAATGCCACAGAAACGGTTGTGATATTGAACAGCTTACAAGGATAGCGCTATGGGAAAAATTCAAGTGTCCGAGTGGTTTTCTTGTTTCAGAAAAGGTGAAATGTCGATTAATGACAAAACTTATTCTGGACATCGGTCAATTTCCTGAAGGGACAAAAACGTCATAAAAAAGATCGAGTAGCACTGTGCACCTTCTACTGATGTGTGGCAGACGGGGGAGTGGTTTTGACACCACGACAGTGCCCCTGCTCACACAGCCATCTCAGTATGCCAGTTTTGGGCCAAAAAACAGCATGCCTCTCTTGCACTGTGCACCTTACTCATATGACCTTGCTACGTACAACTTATTTTTGTTTCCGACAAGGCAGAAGGACGTGAAGGACAATGATTTCACGACATAAAAAGGGGCAAAGGAAAAAAAAACAAGGAAGTGCATCAGCCATCCCAACAGATCAGTTTGAAAAATCTTTCCAAGAACGGAATCGCAGAGCTGATAAATGTATTAAGTGTAATGGAGAATACTTTGAAGGTGATTTTTTAAAAATTTAAATACATAACTTTGAAAAAAAATTCCGTTTTTTGGGGGAGTATCCCCTCGTATATATTACTTCCTCTAACCCAAGTGTAAGTATCTAGACTTTGAAAACACAAACCCTTCTTTACTGAATCTAGGATACCTACCAGTGCGTAACCCTCTTCATCTGATTCAGGCTGAGACAAATCAGATTCACTCCTCGATTTGATCAGTCTATAATTTGGACTTGCGTGGACTAGCCGGCTCTCTGCAGTAAGACTTTCACTCCTGTCTCACATGCACAAAGAAAAGTTTTTCGATTTGGGACTGTTAGTAAACATAAAATTGAATGGGAACTGGCAGCATAGAGATAATAGGCACACACACGTACACACAGTGAAGGGTAATCAGCTGTCAATGGGAAATCCTGACCCGTGTCTTAAGCACAAGCCTTCTGAGCTACATCAAAATAACTTGCACTCCACTAAATGAAAGAGAGATTCAAATGACTTGTTTCTCAACTGCTGCTACATATATGTATGAAAACTTGTGCCTTCTCATTTAATCAGAAAGTTATATCCCAAAATTAGTATCCCTGTTAACATTACTTTTAGTTCAGCCCAGTAAATTGGTATTTCTGACCCCATGTTCACGTTAATTTGAAGAACAAACCATTTTAATGCATAAAGCAATAAAGCAGGGACTTTTAAGTTTCTAGTCAGCCCCACCTGGTCATAAGTCCACTCCCCTCAGAGGCACTTGTTGACGGCTGCTGCAACTGTCCTTCTTCCCTTCGCTTCTGAAGCTCATCAATCACAGGACTTACTCCTAGTATTAACAGGGCACACCGATGGATGACAGAGTTGCAGGCGGCAGTGTACACATCCTGACCCTCAGGCAGGTCCGTGCTGACCCTTCGCTCTTGTTGAGACTGAGGAGGTGGATCATCAGCTCGAGCCCCAGACCCTGCCCCACTGTTCATTCTATCTCGATCTCGGCTACGAGCTACTTCACGAGCTGAGAGGAAACACTGAAAGATTTCTGTAACATGCAACACAAAAACAAGGTCTTAACACATGGGGAGAGAAGAGCAAAGAAGATAACAAACATAGTCAAAAAGTTAGGACCCAAAACTTAATGAAAAATGGAAAAATTATATTTTCAACATTACATCACAATGTAGTTACAATTAGTTTAAAATACATACACATTACATTTTTTTAGAAAATAGAAAAATAGTCGTACGCTTTTGTAGAACAGAATTGACTGACTGTACTTATACTCTCATTCATGAGTTAGTTCAGTGGTTTTCAAAGGTTAGACCCAAGACCAATAGCAGCAGCTGCATCTGGGAAATGCGAATTCTCAGGTATTCCCCAGACCTACTGCATCAGAAGCTGTAAGGGCCCAGCAATCAGTGACTGGTTTTCCAAATGCCTATTTCTGAAATGTTCATGACCTTGTTATGAACAATAACAGGTTACAAAGGAAGCCAAAGTTTAAAGATTCACTAGTTGTAATGTAAAACCTCCTTTCTCTTTCCAAAGTTCCTACTACACTTCGCTGAATGTTGAACACATTAATAAGCAAAACCAGCAGAAGTATTAGTGAGACAGAACCTGCTACAGCGCCAAGACTGACTCGAGTCCAGTTTGCAGAAGACTATGGATCCCAGTGGGACCCCAAGCTACCTCTGTGGAAACTACCTAGGAAACAAGCCTCCAGGGATCTCCTTCTATCCATACCTGTGGGATGGGAGGAAAGTGGTTACTAAACAGAGTGCATCGGAGAGAGAAGTATAGAAGAGCAAAGTTGAACAGTTAAAACTTTGTCAGTTGATCCCTCCCTCTGATGCACACCGGACCTGAGCTAGTTTTCAACATTTTCTATTTTGGTTTGTTTGTTTGTATTAGGATTTGTCTCAGAGGCGTTGTGTCATCGGGGTCACCCTCTTCAAGTTACGTTACATGTCTTTCTGTGTTCTGGTATCGATGAACCAGGACTGATGAGCCTCTAGGGACAGGAAGTAGAGTAACGGTTTCAGGGGCTGAGGGGGGTAAAAGGGAGATGATGTCAGGGAGTCCAGGAAGTAAAAAATGTTTGGAAACTGATTGTGGTAGTAATTGAACAATACTACTTGACATGATTGAACTATGGAATGATTTGTATTAACTCCCAAATAATAATTAAAAAAAGAGATTGACTTCAGAGCCAGGTGACACCACCAGGAATGTTCATTCAATGCCAGCTCTCCCCCAATTCACAAGTGTAAAAAGTCAGTGGAGTGAATAGGCTTCTGATACAGTGTTACGGTATCTTAGAACAGGAAAATAATTTTCTGCTCAAATATGGACTGAAGGTAGTGTTCTTAATGAGAAACCTGGGGGGGTGGGGACTCGTAAATACTTGACTCATCTGTAACTATGGAAGTATAAACTTTAAAAATGGTTCTGTGCAGTTCACAATACTATCTGTCCCTCTCTCTAAAACTGAAGCAATAACCCCTGGTCCAGGCCCAGAGACAGAAATCAAACAGCAGTTGGCCACTGGAGTTTTGGATGCACCTGTGGCCTAATTCTAGCTGCCATGCACTAACTTTGGCTTTGCACACATACATAATCTTGCCTACTTAACTTGCATCTTTAGGACCAGACAGTAAGACTCACTTCATCAATCTGTTGCTAGGGTGATATGAGTTAATCTACATGAAGCATTTGACATTCGGGACCCAGCATACAATGGTGCTCAAAATGGTACCTCCTTTTAAAAGTTACTCGCTGGATAACTACTATGTTTCATTTTATTGTAAGTGAGGGTTACTTCTGTTGCTGTGGTTACTCCTTTGGACTTTGCTTCCAAGATTTCTAAAGTTTTTTTATTCAACTTAAAAGTTCTCTCAGCCTTGATTTTTTAAAATATAATTATTTTCATTTTGAGCTCCCTTTCTCCATTTGGATCTCATCTTTTTCCTCTTGTTTTAATGGCTTTGGGTTTTGTGTGAGCTACCTCAAAATAGTTTTTTAGAAGTCTGAGGAACACAAATGAATCAATAAATTATTGACCAATTCTATACAGACAATCCCAATACCATATTACTGGCCATGTTACTTTAAGTTATAAACTGAATAGATACTTTCACTTCAAATAGCCATATCATGTAAAAGATACTAGTAAATCCTCTAGCAGCTTTCTTTAAAGGTCTAAATAATCACATTTAAGAACAATCTACAGCTTTGGAATATTTTTTATTCACTCAACTGGCAGTATTCTCAAGCAGATGCTTGCTTTTTACTGTAAATAACACTGTAATAGGAAGGTGAGTTATACAATTTTAAATATTCTACATATCCAGAACAATTGGGCTCTCTTACGAAATATACAAGGGGGCTCTGCGGGGCAGAGAGACAGCCTGGTACCCTCCGAGAGCAGACTCTGAAAGAGGTGCATTCCGTGTGAGGAATTAGGACTGGCACCTCTGCTCCCACGGCCATTCAACCCTGAACCCTGTTTCAGACTGTACCCAGCAAGCACGGTTGTAAGAGCCCCTGAGACATTCAGGCTTAGACAAGCCTAACAAATTATGAATATTAAGCTACAGAAAGACAACAAGAAGTATATTCCAATTCATTAAAAATCGTGACTAAACGGATTCTCATATTTCATTTAAAATCTTTGAGTACTTTAGTTTACATATTCAAAGCAACCTACCAGCTATCTAATTTAAACCCAGATCAACTCAGATCACTGGTAGATTATCAGACCCTTTTAGAAAACTTTGGAGAGACTTTTGTCTTTCCCTCCCAAGTGAGCGCCCCCACCAGGAAGGAGTGTACTCACTGCCGGCTGTCATCACTTCATGCTCCCGCTCTTCCTCCTCATCCTCCGGCTCTGGATGCCCCTCCTCTCTGTCTCTCTCAGCCTGTTCTTCCAGTTCAGCCTCTTCATCAATGGTCCGGGTGAATGAGTGCTCCTGAGGATCAACATCTGTAGAGTCTTGGTTTTCTGAAATCTTAAAGAAGTTACCAGAAGCTACACTGAACATATGTTTTCAAAACTTTAAAAAACTTCATTAAAACCTTAAGATTGTTTTATCAAGGAAAATACTGTTGATGTCAATAACAGCACATTCTTTTTGTTACAAAAATAACAAAAGAAATCGCATGCAAGTCCAAAAGAGTAGAAACAGGTATGCATGCATACACAGTGTATATATATATAGACACACATACATTCTTTGTTCCTTGGTATTTTCATTATCATGTCACACTATGAATTGATTCCTACTTACACTGCTCTATAGTTATAAATCCCTAAGAATCTGAAACCCAGCATGATACCCAGCATTACAGGAACTTAAAGAAAACCAGTGCAATTATTCAATTTATTACTTTCCCTCAAGTTATATGTTGCTGCTGCTGCTAGTTAGTTCCGATTCACACCGACCTTATGTATAAGAGAATTAAACTTTTCCCCCAACTGAGCTATTTGCTCTGTATAAATGTTTAATCTCCTAAATTAAAGGCATTATTATTTCTGGTTTCTTGTCGTCTTTGTTTGGCCTGGGAGAAACCAAAATATTAGAAGTCCTCATGCTGAATCTGCTACTGGCCGTCTTCCACCAGAGTCCTTACAGTAGGTGCCTCAAAGGCCACCAGTGCTACAAGTACATAGTATTTCACACAACTTCAGTATGAAGCAAAAATAACTTACATGACAAGGAACTTACTGCTTCCAAAGGTATGGGGATAGGATACTGAGCGGTCAGTTAAACACATAGTACGGAAGTGATTTATTCCCTCGAGTCTCAATAAAATGGCAAATTAATACATTTCACGGACATTCCAGGTCACTAGCAGATAGTCATATCTATAAATGTTAACTTGGTGGGTGCCAAAAAGTCTACTGTACTATATGAATGCTTCAATAAGTTCGTGGAAAACCCCATCGTCTTTTAATCCCATTTGTCCGTAAACTTTGCCGCATCCTTGTAAATATAGTTAGGTTTCCCTGAATCTAAGAACTGAATGAAGGAGTGCAAAGTCTCTTGTGTGTGATGTTTCAAAATAGGCATTTCTGAAGGTGACGTGTCATCCAGGTACATATTTATATCTACAAAGATAGAATGGTGCGATCAGGATTATCAAACACCTTAAAAAGAATCTCATTTTGTTGCAAGAATTACTTTTACACCGTCTACATTAAATAGTTTCAATCTTTATTTCCACTGGTGGACTTCTCTAATTATTAGAAGTGGTTTTTTTTTTAATACTCTAGCAATAATTGTACATTTGGTTATACACCTATGCCTTCTGGAACAACAAGGAACTGATTTATTTCCTCTCTTACCTGGTAGGTCCTTATATAATTGTAAGGCAACTATCTCGCTACCCTTTTTGTTTTCATTTCTCTAGACTGAACATGTTGGATACTTTCCACTTCTTTAAGCTAATCTGTTAAGGTCCCTTTATCAATTTAGCCCCCAAACCACACCTGATGCTACTGAGTTGATTCTGCCTCATAGCGACCCCAAAGGACAGAGTGGAATGGTTCCGTGGGTTTCTTAGTTTGATGTCTGTATCTTTATCTTGGGTGCCCCAAGGAGCCCCCCAATCTTTCTTTTGGAAGACCCGTGGCATACAGTTTTCCTTTGACAGAGGAGGCTGCCATGAGGCAGAACTTCCATGACAGAGACTGGCTCTCATCAGCATAAAAGGGAGAAAAGTGTTTCCTGTAAGTAGGATCGTTCAGTTTGGTATTTATGTAGCCTCAGGCTATGTACATACATGTTCTTCACAGTCATATACTTAATGTCATGTTAAATAAATCACACACCTTTCTCTTTTTTTAAGTTAAAAAAAAACACTCAGCATCTACTGAACATATGTGATAATTGAAGCAGATTTAGAGCTTTCTAAAAAGCAGAAAAGGTACTGATTTTCAAGCTTACCCATCTGTCTCTTGATGATGACCTGGTTTGAATAAGCTCCAAGTTCTTGCAGGCCAGTAAGCGACTTCGTACTTTATATACACAACGGTATACTTCTGATAAACTTTTACCAGGTTGATATCTAAATAAAGAACCAAAATAGAAAAATTACCTAATTTCTAACATCATTAGAGCAAATATTAGTCTGTGGATAATTTTAAGTGACTTGCCGGCTTTCTCCACAGGCTTGACTAAGTAAATTTGTGTGTTTCAGAAGAGCAGCAAGAACAAATCTAGATACAGTGTCCAGGAGTGACTCGTTACTTAAAGTTGCACTATCCCAATCTGAAAATTAAAAAGATACATAAACATTTAACAGAGTTCAGAAAACATTTTGGGTCATTTAACAGCTTCGACGATACAAAACTAGAATTTGCCCATCTTCCTCAATAGTTATTTAACAAACGCACCTACTAGATCCCACATACCAGGTACCAGGTGGTAGGCATACAGCAGTAAACAAAACTAAGTCCATTATCTCATAGTGCTTCCATTCTAATTGGAGAAGAGACAACTGACACATGCATATTATTAACAGATGTTAAGTGCTTTGGGGAAAAATAAATCTTGGTAAGGAAATTGAATATCATAGTATGGGAGGCTACCATTTTATACAGGGTGGGGTTACATAAGGCCACGCTGACAAGGTGACATTTAAGCAGAGACAGAACGCAGTAGCAGAAGGTGCCACATGCCCAGTGCCCTCCAGCAAAACCTAGTGCACACACTGAGGTGGGTCCAAAGAGAGCTTGCACCAGTGGTAGGACGTGAGAGCGAGCTGGCTGGAGGTCAGTTCATAGAGAACCTCCCAGGTAACTGCAAGTACTCCTAAGTTTTACCCTGAGTTGGCTAAGAAATGTTTTAAAAGTTTTTTTGTGCTGACTGGAGGAACAGACTAAAGCGAGAGCAAGAGCTGAAATTATTTATTGCAACCATTCCAGGAAGAGACAACGGCAGTGTCATTGGAGACAATAATGAGGTCCCAAATGTGTTTTGAAGCCATGCTGAGAGGGTCCGTGGATGGACAGGAAAAGAAAGACTACGGGAAGAATATTTTCTGGGGAAAAGGGAATGGAATCAAGGGTATGGTTTTGAAACTGTCTCTTAAACCTCCTCCTAGTAAAGTTATTGAGTAACTAGCCAAGGGTGTACGTATTTGGTATCTGGAGGCATGAAAACAGATAAATATGAATTCATGTACATTTAGGTGGGTGAGAAATGAACTATTTGACTGAGATTAAAAAACAAAACGAAAGCGCTGCTCACTGACATGGAGCCAATTCCGACTCACGGCAACCTATAGGGCAGAATAGAGTTGTGCTTGTGGACTTCCGAAGCTAAACTGTGACAGTAGAAAGCCCCGTCTTTCTTCCGTGGAGCAGCTGTTAGCAGTGGGCAGTGCAATGAGTAGCTTCTCACTCTTTAATTCTGTTAGCACACTAACACGGAACTTTAAAATACAGCTACAATGATCGACCTGTACCCCCAGCCCAGGGGGAAGAACAACCGAAATGTGGGCAGAGAGACAGTGGACAGTGTATGGTATGAAAATAATAATTTAGCAGGGGGCCATGAGGGTCAGAGAGGGAGGCAAAAAAGAGGAGGTAATACCAAGGGCTCAAGCAAAAAAAATGGTTTGAAAATGATGGCAACATATATACAAATGTATTTGATACAACTGAAGTACAGATTGCTACACGAGCTGTAAGAACCCCCAATAAAATGATTTATTACTTTTAAGACTTCAAATGAAGTAGGGAGGCATCTGTCCACCTTGTCATAGAATGACTGCTAGACACTATTCACTTGAGAATGCCTAAGCCACTTACAAAAAGAAATACAAACAAAAATGTAAATATTAAAACCCAAGTTAATTTGTTCTTGATCCCTATTTAAAACACCTATTTTCAGAAATGCAAATGTTATATCTTAGTTTTCCAGTCATTTCTGTATGGACTGTGATTAAGCATTAAAAAATTCTAAACATTTTATTAGGAGCTCTTATAGATATTATTACAATCCAAAGTCCCATTAGATCAAGCATAATTGTACAATTGCTGTCATCATCATTTTAAATACATTTTCTTTACTTCTTGAACTCTATGATATCAGCTCTCCTTTATTCCTTCCCTCCCCCATCCTACTACCCTTCCTGAATCCTCATTATATATTATGTTTGTTCGTCATGACTTTCAGCATCCCATGTATCCAATCACCTAAAAGTATGCAGTTCTTTCCCTCTGAGAGGGGTTATATAGTCATTACTATCAGTTCCCCTCTTTCCCTTCCCCACTCCCATCTCTCCCCATATCCTCAGGGAGTCATTACTCTCCTTTCTGTTTCTGAGGGATTTATCTATCTTGACTTCCGTGCAGGGAAAGATCTTGATTGAACCCATGTGCAAGATCAGTGAGGTAAAACTAAGGTCACGATGGTGGAAGGAGAACATGGTAAAGAACTAAAGAATGATTGTGCGTTTCATCCATGCTCTAACTGCACCCTTGATATATATATAGATAGTCCCTTCCATGTGGCCCTTCTGTGAGGGACTGTCCCATTATTTTACAGGGGAGCTTTGGGTCTTCCCCTTACCTATGTTCCTTCACATCAGTTAATTACCTGTTTTTGAACTTCTGATACCTATTCCCATCAACACCTCGCAATCACAGACTGGTGTGCTTCTTCCATATGGGCTTTGCTGCTTCCCTACTAGATAGCTCCTTGTTTAACTTCAAGCCTTTAAAACCCCAGACATTGTATCTTTTAAAAGCCGGACACGATCAGCTTTCTTTACCACATTTGCTTATGCACCCACCTGGTCTTCAGCAAGTGTCAGGAAGGTGATTATCAGACATTGTCACATTACTATAACAAACCATTCTCATACTGAGGTAGGATTTAAATAGAGGCCCAAAGTCCATCTGCTTTCTTATTATATGTACAAGTTCAGAATTATGGACTTTATAGGAGAAAAACTGAAAATGTGAACTGCTTGATATTGAAAAAAACTGGTGTGATTTAAAATAAAACAAGAGCTTAGTAATGAAAGTTACACTCCTTACTGTGTTTCAAATTTGGCAGGAATTATCTTCTTATGCAATTTTGACGTAAAAGGCCCTTTTAAAACACTTTCATGAAGGTTATTTACATTTCTATCTACACCAAGCACTATAGAATTGTTTTTCTTTTTAAGTTTCCATTGTCTAGTATAAAGGCTTTACAACTTTTTTTGGTAAGAAATTCAACAAATGAAGTCACATAAATTTTTATTCACCTTCCCTCAATTTATGCCTATAATCTCAATATTATTACAATGTAACAAGCAATAAGGTGTTATAAAAGAAAATCTAACTGCACACTTCAAGCAAATGAGAAATCAGAAGATACATTTTAGAAAGTACACTTTTTTCTCTTTTTCATTCCCTAACTTCACCTCTGGTGGAAGTCGAGTCAACACAACACAAAGTATGACTAAGTGGTAAACAAACTGAATAGGATGAAACCTTCCAAAGGCATCAACTCATGGTGCTTTACATATATGAATAATAAATACTTCATTTTAACATTATACAAAATAAAATGCAATAAAGTGAAAATATATTTCCTTATGTCATTTTTATCACAGAATGGAAAAAATCCCTGCAGATGTCGAAAAACTAAATAGGACAAAAGTTACCAGTGATAGATGGATCTCAACCATCTAGAAGAACGGTTCTCAACCTGTGGGTTGCAACCCTTTGGGGAGCTGAACAATCCTTTCACAGGGTCCCCCAATTCATAACAGTAGCAAAATAACAGTTTTATGGCTGGGTGGTCACCACAACACAAGGAACTGTATGAAAGGGTCGAGGCATTAGGAAGGTTGAGAGCCGCTGATCTAGATCATTGTCAAAGGGAAAGCATGGTACTACAAAAAGAATGTAGTTCAATCATTGAAAAGTTGCATGTAAAATTAATGTTATTAATGAAATAATGTTAGACATGAAAATACTTCCATATACTTGTATAATTATCTACTACTATATTAATTATATATCTTATCTACAATCAGTATCTTCCCCAGGAATCTGATAGAGGTGTTTTACAGGTAAGGAAACTGTCTAACAGTGTGTCCTTGTAGTTCTTACACTAGAGCTAGCAATGGGAAGGTTTTCCTTTCCTATGCCACAGTCATTTACACAGCATGGAATCCTTCAGTAAATAGATTACCTACGAATTTATCTTCTATATAAATTTCAATTTTCACACAGTGGGTTCACTTCACGATATGTGTACAGAGTATAAATACTCAAGGTCTCCATAAAGGGATAAAAGACCCTTTTCTATAAAAAAGTAAAATAATATCTGCAATTTTCAACTTGCATCTAGTAACAACTAAGTGTTAGCCATCCTGGAGTTAACTGCATAGATCTTTACCCTCTTTATTCTCTTGCCTTACCTTTACTAACAGCGTAATCCTGCATGCTGATCCATAGACTTCGTGCAGGCTCTTTTGAACAACCCAATGCCAAGTCTACATAGACAGAAATTTCAGGCCGCAATTTGTAATCAAAAGGCTTCTGTTCTTCATTACCTGAAAGAGCCACTTCCAGGAGGCAACTCATACATTTATCTAAAAAGAAAAACATGACTCAGGTCATTAATGCTAAAACTCACACATTTCAGTTCCGACAAAATCTTGTCAGACTTAAAGTTAAGGCACATAAAAGGATCACCTCCAAACCAGTTTAAGTACATGCTACAAAGGCAGATTCTTTCAGCTTCTCAATCTGCAGCGCCCCCTCCTGGCCCCTCCAGAATGTAGCAATGTACACAGGATTGTTGGCATTTTGGTGGGCAAGACCAGGGATGCTGACTGTCTTAATGTTCAGAATAGCACGGAACAACAAATCAGGGTATAATGAAAGTGGAATGGCAACCCCACTGAGCAACATGTGGCCATTGAGAAAGTCCCTGCTCTTAAGTTGGGAAAGAAAGAAAATTTTTAATTGCTCCCCTGAATTCCACTCTCTACCACTCTGGCCTCTAAAGCAAAATTTTCCTCTCACTTTTTCATAATTTCATCCCCGCCCCCCTCGGTTCCTCCTAGACTTTTTCTTGGATACTTGCTGAGTCTCCCATATGACAAAAATAATTAATTTTTAGTAAAAACCACAAAAAATATCTAATCTAGCTAATTGTTTTATACAATCCAAATTAGAGGCCCTGAAAGATTAAAGGACTGATTCAAATTAAGACAACGAGATCATCTATTGGGTTACTGGCGAAGCCCTCCTATCCTGATTGAAAACTAGCATGTAGTAGTACACAATGAGATGTGGCAGAAAGGGACACCCCAAAAGCACTGTAAGTGGAAGGGATCACCCAAGATGCCACCGGCCCTGATAGCAGGGCAGGCTGGGAGGAGAAGGGCCTGCCATTCACTCATGGAGGTGCTGGATCGGAGTACTGGGAAGCCAGGCTTGCCAGGCTTTACACTGCTCCATTTCACAACCTCTAGGCCTCAGAATACAAGTACTTGAGGACTTGCCCGTTTTTGAGTTAGCAAACTCCCCTCAAATTAAGAAATAAAATTGAAGACCAGGATTTAGTTTTCTAGTTCAGGGATCTGTTCTCTACACGATGCTGTAGGATGTGACTGCTTTCCTGAGAACTCTCGAGTTAGTTTCAGGGCCTTACAGTGCTGATGCTTTCCATCAGTTCTTGTGAATTCAAGCCAGATTAAGAGAAATCCGCACTGGAAGCATAACAATAAGCATATACCTTTAACGTTTGAGGAGTACCTTACCTAACTGTGGGGTGTCCATTTCCACACCATCACTGAAAAGTGGTGTTTTCATCCAATAAGCAGTGTCCTGCTCCTCTGGGGACATAGGGGAGCCCTGAAGCATGCCACCAAGACACCGCCCAATTAGCAGAGCAATGGTTCTTTCCAGATCCACCAGCCACACCCAGGACTGCGCTGGCTGAGGTAATGGCAAGCCAGCAGGATCTATCAGTTCCGGGCCTCCTAAAGACAAAATCGTGAGTAATGGTGCCTTTATCTGGTTCTTGTAAGATCCAAAGCCTCTCATGGTCTGCTATTCTAATGACAGTATTTTCTGTATATATTCTCTTTACTAATTTGAAATCTATTCAGAGACATTATGCTATCAAATAAAAGTTTTCTTTGTAAAGTTACTATACTTTTAAGATAAGCATTAAAATGGTACATGATAAAATTATCCCAAGGAGTTCTATTCCTGCTTTTCTTCATCAAGATCAAATCTCACCACTTCTAATAAGTAAGTGCTTAAGGCAGTTCATTCCTCCAAAATCAACCAGAGTTTGCTCGACTAAAGTGACATTTAGCAATAATGATAAGAACAAATACCAATGAGATAGTTTTAAAAAACATACAAATTTAAAAATTGTCACCTGGAAAGACAAATAAAATTAATCAAGGAAAAACTGGTAGGAATTTAAAAGTTAGGAGTTTTTTTACACTAGCACTAAAACTATAAGTAAATATAATGAATAATTTCATGCCAATAAATTTGAAAAACAATAAACTGATATTTTTCTGGAGGAAACTGTTTTCAAAAATATTTTGAGAAATATTAACAAGAAACAAAAGGCTGGAAGAAAACAATAAGAAAAAAAGGGAATTGATAGCTACAATCTATCTACATAAAAGACTCCCAAGGTCAAGTAGTTTAATGTACACGTGCTTCTAAAATGTCAAGAAGAGAAAATTCATGCCATGAGATTGGTTTAACTTTGTTAGTAAATTCAGTCAAGGATGCATGAGAAAGGAACGTTATAGAAATACAGCAGTTACTAACACAGATACAGAAATTCAAAATAAAATGACACTTAGGTCACATTCAAAATCGAGTGATTCTTAGAAAATTGTGATACTTTAGAAAATAGTAAACTGAGAGAGCAGTCCTCTATGAGTTCTTTGTGCCAGCTATGAATCCTGGCAGTTTTAAACTGACACAGCTTCACCTACATTCAGTGGTTCTAGAACCAATGTGAACACAAGACATGTTTATACACACACACACACACACACACACTTTTATTTGGGGCTATTACATCACTTATCACAATCCATACATTCATCCAGTGTATCAAACACATTTGCACATATGCTGCCAATCATTTTTTTAAATCATTTTATTGGGGGCTTGTACAATTCTTATCACAATCTCTCCATACATCCATTGTGTCGAGAACATATGTACATTTGTTGCCATCATCATTCTCAAAACATTTGCTTTCTACTTGAGCCCTTAATATCTGCTGCTCATTTCCCCCTCCCTCCCCACTACCCCCTACCTCATGAACCCTTCATCATTCATATATTATTATTATTTTGTCATATGTTACACTGTCTGACGTCTCCCCCCACCCTCTTCTCTGCTGTCCCTCCCCCAAGGAGGAGGCTATACACAGATTCCTGTAATCAGTTCCCCCTTTCTACCCCACATTCTCTCCACCCTCCAGGCATCGCCACTCTCAGCACTGGTCCTGGAGGAGTCATCTGTCCTGGATTCCCTGTGTTTCCATTGCCTATCTGTACCTATGTACATCCTCTGGTCTAGCCAGATTTGCAAGGTAGGATTGGGATCATGATAGTGGCGGGGAGGAAGTATTTAAGAACTAGAGGAAAGTTATATGTTTCATCGTTGCTACCCTGCACCCTGGCTGGTTCATCTCCTCCCCACAACCCTTCTTTGAGGGGTGTCCAGTTGGCTACCATTGGGCTGAGTCTCCACTCACCCACATTTTCAATGATATAATTTTTTGTTCCTTGATGCTTGATACCTGATCTCTTTGACAGCTCGTGGTCACACAGGCTAGTGTGTTTCTTCCATGTGGGCTTTGTTGCTTCTCAGCTAGGTGGCCGCTTGTTTATCTTTGAGCCTTTAAACCCCAGACGCTGTATCTTTTGATAGTCAGGTACCATTAGCTTTCTTCACCACATTTGCTTATGCACACGTTTGTCTTCAGTGGTTGTGTCAGGAAGGTGGGCACCCACTGATAAAGTTTTTAGCTCTTTGATGTCTGATAACTGGTCCCTTCTGCACCTTGTGGGCAGACAGGCTGGTTTGCTTCTTCCATGTGGGCTTTCATGCTTCTCAGCTAGATGGCCTCTTGTTTATCTTCAAGTCTTTAAGACCCCAGACACTGTATTTTTTGATAGCTGGGCACCATCAGCTTTCTTCACATTTGCTTAGGCACACATTTTTCTTCAGCAATCATGTCGGGAAGGTGTGCATCCTGGAATGCCAATTTATTAGAACAAAGTGTTCTTGCATTGAGTAAATGCTTGAGTGGAGGCCCAATGTCCACCTGCTGCCTTAAGACTAAACCTATAAATATATGCACATAGATCTGTTTCCCTACACTCATATAAATATATTTACATATGTACATTCCAGTCTTTGGACCTCTATGAATACCCTTTGTCACCTAGTTCTTTCCTCTATTTCCTTTTACTTTCCTCTTGTCCCACCATCATGCTCAGCCTTCATTTGGGTTTCAGTAATTCCTCTTGGTTACATTGCCCTTGCTGAATCCCTACCAGGCCACTCACACCCTCCTTGCTATTGATTTTGGATCACTTATTGCTCCCGCCAATCATCATTTTTAAACATTCTTTTCTGATTTGAGCCCCTGATATCCCATTTCTTCCCCCTCCCTTGACTAGTTAGAGTATTATCTTCATATCTTACATTGTCCTCTGTCGCCCCTCACCCATTTTTCTGTTGTTCATCCCCCTGGGGTGAGAGAGGTTCTAGGTTGATTCTGACGATCGATTCCCCCTTTCTCCTCCCACTCTCCCCTAATCTCCTGGTATCTCTACTCTCATTGTTGGCCCAGAGGGGTCTATCAATCCTGGATTCCCTGTGTTTCGGGATCTTATCTGTAGCAGCGTGCATGTTCTGTTCTAATCCTATTTGTAAGGTAAAATTGAGATCATGATAGTGGGGGGAAGGAAGCACCAAAGAACGAGAGATAAGTTCATCAGTGCTATTCTACACCCTGACTGGCTCGTCTCTTCCCTGTGACCCCTCTGTGAGGTGATGTCTAATTGTCTACAGATGGGCACCAGATCTCCACTCCAATGCCCCCCACCCCAGGCTCCCATTCACATTGGATATGATTTTGTTCTGGGTCTTAGATGCCTGGTCCCATCGATACCTCATGATCACACAGGCTGGTGTGCTTCTTCCATGTGGGCTTTGTTGCTTCTGAGCTAGATGGCCACTTGTTTATCTTCAAGCCTTTAAGACCCCAGATGCTATATCTTTTGATAGCCAAGCACCATCAGCTTTCTTCACCACATTTGCTTATGTACCCCTTTTTGACAAGACATGTTCTTTTTTTTTTTTAACAATTTATTGGGGCTCATACAATTCTTATCACAGTTCATACATCTACATACATCAATTGTATAAAGCACATCAGTACAGTCTTTGCCCTAATCATTTTTTTCTCCTCTTTTCTTTTTTTACATTTTATTAGGGACCCATACAACTCTTATCACCATACATACATCAATTGTATAAAGCACATCCATACATTCCCTGCCCCAATCATTCTCAAGGTATTTGCTCTCCACTTAAGCCCCTCGCATCAGGTCCTCTTTTTTTTCCCCCTCCCTCCCCTTTCCCCCCTCCTTCATGTGCCCCTGGTAATTTATACATCGTTATTTTGTCATATCTTGCCCTATCCGGAGTCTTCCTTCCCCCCTTCTCTGCTGTCCCTCTCCCAGGGAAGAGGTCACATGTGGATCCTTGTAATCAGTTCCCCCTTTCCAACCCACTCACCCTCCACTCTCCCAGCATCGTCCCTCACACCCTTGGTCCTGAAGGTATCATCCACCCTGGATTCCCTGTACCTCCAGCCCTCATATGTACCAGTGTACAGTCTCTGTCCTATCCAGGCCTGCAAGGTAGAATTCGGATCATGGTAGTTGGGGGAAGGAAGCATCCAGGATCTGGGGAAAGCTGTGTTCTTCATTGGTACTACCTCATACCCTAATTAACTCATCTCCTCTCCTAAACCCCTCTATGAGGGGATCTCCATTGGCCGACACTTGGGCCTTGGGTCTCCACTCTGCACTTCCCCCTTCATTTAATATGGTATATATACACATATACATATACACATATATACACATACATACACACACTTATATCGTTGGTTTTTTTTTTTTTGCATGATGTCTTATACCTGGTCCCTTGGCACCTCGTGATCGGACTGGCCGGTGTGCTTCTTCCATGTGGGCTTTTTTGCTTCTGAGCTATATGGCCGCTTGTTCACCTTCAAGCCTTTAAGACCCCAGACACTATCTCTTTTGATAGCCGGGCACCATCAGCTTTCTTCACCACATTTGCTTATGCACCCATTTGTCTTCAGCAATCCTATCATGGAGGTGTGCAGTCAATGATATGATTTTTTGTTCTTTGATGCCTGGTAACTGATCCCTTTGGGACCACTCGATCACACAGGCTGGTGTGTTCTTCCATGTGAACTTTGTTGCTTCTGAGCTAGATGGCCGCTTGTTTATCTTCAAGCCTTTAAGACCCCAGTCACCATCTCTTTTGATAGCCGGGCACCATCAGCTTTCTTCACCACATTTACTTGTTCACCCAACAAGACATGTTCTTATAGGTCATTTTGCCCAACCCCACTGCTGACCAGCAGGGGGAAAAAAATCAGGACTCCAAGAAGTTATAAGTGAATTGTTTAGGATCAATCAAGAAGTTACAGTGAATTGTTTAGAATCGACCAAGATGAAATTCTAGATGTTTTTTATGCCCATCCCAGCATCTTTTCAAAAATCAACTGCCCTTGCTTGAAAAGATTTTTCAGTGATACAAGTTACTTGAAACCGCTAGAATGACTCCAAAGAAAAAATACATGGATGTTCTTCTAGTCACACTATTTTAAGTTTCTTCCACTATCTAGGACACCAATACTTGTAATAAATCAAGAATGTTTCTTTTTTTAAAAAAGAAAGTTCTTGAGCTATGTTTATAATTAGAATGCTATTTCCTATAAAGTTACTAATAATAAAAACAAGATCCCCCCAAAATAAAAATACTAATAAATATAATTTTAAAAAACAAGATCCCAATATATTAATCAATCCCAAATATTTTACTGTCAAAGATTTAAAACTAAACATTGTATTTGAAAAATAAAATGTTTTCATCAAATCGATCAAGTGCATAATGTATCCGTTTGCGTGCCTGTGAGAAAAAATGAGCACTAATGGTTTAATGGCTAAGCACTAAGAGGTCAGAAGTATGAACCCACCAGCCATTCCACCAGAAAAAGATGTGGCCGTTTGTTTCTGTACAAGATTTACAGCCTTGTAGGCCTTCTGGGGGCATTTCTCCTCTGTCCTATAGGGTTTCTATAAGACAGAATCAACTCAACAGCCATTGGTTTGGGATTGGTTAAGTAAATAAACAAAAATTCTCCCCTCCCCCAATTAACCTATTAGGCAATGCTTTCCTCTCATACACTTTAAGATGCATCCAATTTTCAACTATTTTTTAAAAATTGTCTTAGAATCATGCTTCAAGGCAAAATTTCATTTATTTTTAATTAGAAATAAATATTTCACAATATAAAAAAAGAAAAAGAATCAATAAAACACAGTATTTAAATTGACCATCAAAGACCTTTTTTATGATACTCTGATATACATATATTTGAACAATTTCCCTAAGTTATTCCATCCCAGTTGTCCACATTAGGGTGTCAGTTCTTAGAAAATAGCAGCCATATCTTTTCGGTCATACAAAACACACAGGGACAGATATGATTTACCTGACGAATGCAGGAGGGCTCACTGTTCTCGAAAGCATTATTTGCTCTTTCATTATCTTTCCTTACCATGAAGAGGCCACTGTAACTCTTGGTCCTCTAAAAGAGCAGCAGCCGGCAGGAGTCTATTAAGGCAATCAAGAGGTGGCAGCAGATCTAGGAGGTAACTCAAGAGAGGCCGAGCCACCGACACTGGGAGCAACAGCAGGGAGTTAACGATCTGGCAGAGCATACTGCCTGCAGCAGATACATATATCACATCTAGGAAAGATGAGAAAGGTAGCATGAATGAAGTGTTTCAGCCAAACTTCCTACAATGAAACGTATTCAACAACTCTTGGTTACACACTGTTCCTCCTATCTCCTATGGTATTAGATTTACTTATTTTTTGACAGTGCTACCAAGAGACAATTTGTGGAAAAGCATACATATTGTCCATGTCAACCAATTCCAACTTCCCTTAAAATGCATTATGAGTTTCTCATTCACAAATTTATCCTCGTTTTAAAATTTACACAATAAATATTTACTAAATGACTACAATATCACGGCACTGATATGGGTGAAAAAGAAGGGTATACAGCCATGAACCATGCAGATAAAATTCTTGCCTTACACTTATATTTCAGTGAGGGACGTCTTTATTTTAAAATAAAAATTTACTTTTTTTCCCCTAAGATCACCTTAATAGATCTGTCTTTTGGTTATCTGTATTAGTTTTAGATTGGCAATTTTGCTTCAAATCCTTTTTTTTCAAGAAAAGCAAAATTATCACTTAAAATTACCTTGACAGCATTATCAAACCATAGTAGTTTCAAACTATTCATATTTTTAACCAACATCAACTTTGTGGTAGATACTGTATCAGCACGGATTACATAGTGAAAGGGCGAGACCCTAACTGATACTCTCAAAATATCCGCTGTCACCCAGTGAGGTACACAGACAATTAGCATCAGTGATTAGAATCCATTTCAGAGAGGAAATAATACAGGGTGACATGGGAGAACACAATGGATGCAAACCAATCTTTGGGATCAAGGTTTTCTGCTCAAGGCTCCGCTAAGATGTTAAAGTAATGTCTAAGCTAAGACCTAAAGAACAAGCAAGACCACATCCTCCTTTAACCTGAGACCACAGAACTTGATGGTGCCTGCTATTACACTACCTACTGTGCCGACTCCTAAAAGACTGGGAGAAAAATGTGGAAGTGCAGATTCTTAAAGAAATTTTTAAAAATCCAGATGTGCTGGACTTGCAGCAGATGAATCCCAGAGAATGTCACCCTGAGATAATTAAAATTTAAACTTGGAATTGAACCATTCCTGGAGGACACCTTTCAGCTAAGTATCAGACTGAATCACAAATAAAAAATGTTATGAATACTGAGCTCTTAAAAAATTACCTACATGACATCAAATGGTCAACACTGCCATAAAACAAAATTTGCGGGATGAGGGCTAGAAGCAAGCATAATGGAAACAGAATAAATAAGTGGAAAAAAAGAAATGTTTGACACATTGTAAAAAATGTCACAAATGTCACTGAACTATATGTAGAGAAACTGTTAAATGCAAGCCTTATTTGCTGTGTAAATTTTCACCAAAAACATGATCTTTGAAAAGAACAGGTAGAGTTATTTTTATTTTCTAGACACAAGTCTGCACATATGTGTTAACAGCAAAATATTTAAGGACACGAAAGAGTTTGTACAAGTCCTTTGAGAAACTATAAGCTGTTGCTCTGCCGATAGGAGACTTAGAGAACACTGAAAAAGAACCCGGGGCTGGTTACAGAGACAACGCACACCTACACACAGCGACACCTACACACAGCGACACCTACACACAGCGACACCTACACACAGCGACACCTACACACAGCGACACCTACACACAGCGACACCTACACACAGCGACACCTACACACAGCGACACCTACACACAGCGACACCTACACACAGCGACACCTACACACAGCGACACCTACACACAGCGACACCTACACACAGCGACACAGGGTGGCAGCACAAGAAAAGGCACAAATACTAAAGGGTCTAGGAAAATAGACTCAATGGTGCTTTGAGGAATTGCAGAGGAAGGATATTTGGTTGGGTTTTATTGCTTTTCTTAGTACTCTGTGGTAGGGAGGACCGTGGAGAAATGAGCTCTTTGAATGCATTAAACTGTAGTTGCTGGAAAATAGCCAGCGAAGAAGCAGCTTTCGTTTTTTGTGTCTTTCTTTCTTCAGCAGAGGACTTGAGATGACATACTGAATAGACAATTTAAACTTTTAGTTGCCTTGGGGAAAGTATACATAACCAAGAGAAAGACACTCAGTGGGCAATTAGAAAAAAGCTCTGGCGGTAAGAAACAGAGGTCTCAGCAATATGCAGATGCTGGAGAATCACTGGGCATATGCGTGGTTAAAGAAATTAGGGAGATCAGCTAGGGAGAATAATGAGTTGAAGGCAAAGTTCAGAGAATGCTCAATATTAAAGGACATGTCCAAAGAGGGACTTACCCAAGTATTTTAATTCCCAGAAAGATTTTAACTGAACTCCAGTCTCCATATGTCAAACTGTCATCAGGTAAAAAGTGTTTTTTAACCTCTATGTCAGCCGTCAACACCCACAGGGTGGCACCACAAAGCTTCTATACTGGGGAAAGTGGAGGGGGAGGGGAGTGAGGCAGCCCCTTCACCCCGCCTCCTCTCCTGTTTATATATATATGTGCAAAAGAGACATTAAGAAATAAAATAATGATCTCTGATGCTTAAAAACAGAGGAATGTCAGTAGAATATCAGAAGCACCACTAAATAGACATCGAGAGAAGAAGGCATCTTGAGAAGAAAATAAAAACAACAGCAAAAAGCTGAAGATAGGTAATTAACAGCATATACGAACATCACTTTACGCCATCTAAAAACTGATTGTTTAGAATTTATATTCTTTGTTATGTCTTTAAATTAGGCCTCCCTTCATGCCAATTGGAATCTTTTAATACTGATCAGATCCATCATTACTACCTCTGACCCCAAACCAAGACTGAAGGGATCTTCATTAGAATGGAGACTCACGAAGATCATTCTTATTCCACTCAGACTTCATGGCCTCTTCAGGCTTTGGAAAGGCTACAGGTGTTTGCTTTCCAATCACTGATTAAATCCAACACCACACACCTCTTAATTTTCCTCCAACGCTGCCATTCCAAGGACTTTCTCTGAGCAAATTTGAAGAGCGTAAATAAATATCTGTGGCATGAGGCAACAGGAGCTGAAGGTGCTTATGAAGCAATGCCACACTGCTTGAGTTCTGAGGAGGGGGAAAAGTTGCCTAAATTACAATTTTGAAAGATTCAAAGTACACAGATATAATGGCATCCCCAAATATCAGGACCCTGATAAATATCCCCAAATACTTAAGAACCGATAAGCCACCCTAAGCAGCAGAGAATCACGCACCTCACTAATGTTACTGATATGGCAAAACGCCAGCAGCTGCTTCTGCAGGGAACACAGCAGCTCGTGAAGGTGCGCAGGCTGGCTGTTCTCTGACGACGAGGCTCCAAGCAGAAATTTATCACTGTTCTTTTCCAGCTCTCCAAGTGCTTGATCCTGCAACGCACAAAGGAGGATCACATCTGGAGTGTTTCAAGACGAAAGAACAAGCACAAGATTCTGACGTGAGAAGCCACGGTCCTCCTCCCATAGGCAATTTTTAAATCTTTGCTATGATCCTCGTGTTAGTGACTACTAAGTGGTAACATCTATCAAGCAGTTGCTTAATTATTATAACTACATTAATACCAGAAAAATTAAGTAAATTTCTGAAAGAAATCTCTTTGGAATTCTGAAATATATGTTTTTTGACCCACACAATATTCCAGAAGATTTTATAAGGCCCCCTTTCCCCTTTGGTGGGTGGGGTGGGGTGGGAGCAGTGCAGTGCAGTGCAGTGCGGGACAGGGTTTCATTTGTCTCTTGAGTACTTAAATGTGAAATACCTAGAGACTTTCAAATATTCCCACTCCTATAAAAAGTGCTTTACTTTCTTTTTTTACTATAATGAAAAACAACAACTTACTGTATAAAATCCTAAATTTCTTAAGAGAGTCTTCATCAAAATTTCAGCCAGATGGGTATCTGGATAGCAGCTCTGAGTGCCATAAGGTTGATCTGCCAGGTTTCCATAGCTAGTACACACAGAAGAGAGGTCAGCAGCATCAGAGGGTGAGCTATAGCCAAGTAAGGAGGCTACATGGGTGTGATCTTGCAAACTTGTCAGAATGATATCCAGTTGCATTCTCTAAAGAAAAAATATTTCCACTGATGAAATAGAAGTAAGTAAATAATCAGCCTAAAATGAATAGACAAGGGAAATGGGAGAATTCTAGAAAAAAATCTAAATTTACATTAATCACTCATTTTTTTCTACTGAGTTGAGCAATATATATAAGATATTAAAAATGGAAAAGAAAAGTACACTCATATAATCAAATACTTTTACATAAACCTTTAAAACATAAAAACCTCTTTGTATACGCAATTTCAGACAAAGTTCTGGGCATCAAACAAACAGCAGGGCACACCTTGATTTCAACCCAGCATACTACAAATAATAAGTCAAAGGGTCTCTGGTTTGATTCTGAAAGCATCATTAGAAAAATTATAATTTTAATATTAGCTGAAAATCTTAATAAATCATCCCTTGCTTCACCCAGAGTTTTTAGAAATCTAAGAACTCTTTCAGCACGTAACATTAAATAAGTAGGATTTAACAGATCCATCAAGTATTACGTGATGAATTGATTAGCTTTATTGACTTGTGAGAGAGGGAGAGGGATTACTGTTTGCTTCGATGCCACTGAAAGGCATACCTGTCCTTTAGATAAACTTTCCCATCTGTCAGGTCCTTGGGGTAAAAGAGAATGAAGTAATTCCATCCGCTCTCGTAAGGGAGGTAATAACATGGTTGCTCCCACTGACAGAGTTTCAATTACTACCTAAAATCAAAAAAGAAGAGTAAATGTATGAGACCTGCTCTTTCTTGGTAATAAAAATACTCAAAGCATAAATTCACATCCTAAATAAAGTGGCATGTGAGTAAAAAAGAAAGCATGCAAGTTCTTCTTTGGAAGTCTTTAAGAAAAATACCAAGACAGGCATATTTTATCTAGAAATTTCTGTATGGCAATAGTAATGTCTCCCTCTTAATATTGATTTTAGTAATCTGAATTCCTGTTTTTCCCCTTTTGGCCAAACAATGTCACTTTGATTTTTAAAAAACTACCATGTTTTAGTGTTTTTTCTCAATTGTTTTTCTATTCTCTAATTCATTTGTTTCACTGTAATATTTATTATCTCTTTCCTGATGCTTGCTCTGAGTTTAGATATACCTTCTTTTTCTAATTTCCTAAGTTGAGATCTCAATAATTTAAGATCATTCCTATTTTTTAATATAGGCATTAAGCACTGCAATCAAGTGGGTTCTGACTCATAAAAGCACGACCCGGGGTTCGGAGGTTGTAAATCCTTCCAGGGGCAGACAGCTTCATCTTTCCCCTGGAGAGCAGACGGTGGGAGTGAACGTGTGGCCTTTTAGTCAACAGTAAAACGCTTACCCATCAGGGCTCCTTCTAGTTGCTGTAAATTTTTCTCTAGCACAGCTTTTGCTACAGTCCATAAATTTTGATATGCTGTGTCTCTAGCTTCATTCTTCTAAAGTATTTTTAAATTCCCTTCATGATGTCTTCTTTAACCAATGGTTATTTAGGATTATGTGAGTTTTATGTTTTGCTTTATATTGCAAAAAATAAGAGTTTTTCCTAAATTTCCTCAAATTTAATATTGTAATAAATATATGTATTAATCATTATTATAACTATTATAAATGAATCCTCTTAACATAAATAAGTTGTATTGATGTTACATTACACATTATGTGTTAAATAACATGAACTAATCAGGCTTCTATCCTTGGCCTCCTATTCCTCTATCAAGTAAACTTTTCTCCCCTAAATGTGCATGGCTAGTCGATGATGCAAACCACTACTGAATCAACAACACTGAGCAAGCCATGCACTCAGGGCAACAGTTACAGATACGTAAAATTGACTCCTTGCCTTCAAATCCACCGTCCGGTGGAAAGGACAGACATGCTTATATACTGTCCACTACAATAAAGTGTGAAGCCATGAGATCATGGCGAATGTGATGGAAATGCAGGTAAAGAAAGGTTTCGTAGAGCTATCAAATGAACTTTGTTTTAAAGGGTATGTTAATCCCAAAAAAGGTCTTCCACCAGGAAATAGAAGAAAGGAAAGAGCATTTGACTAAAGATGTCCAATGCACAGTTGAATATACGAGTCTTAATACCTCAAGGAAGGAAGTAGTTTAGTTACAGATTCACAACTGCTAGATTCTTACCTCCTGGATTTCATCTGGGACAGTGGAGTCCATCAGTCTGAAGAGCAAATTTCTAAGTGGACCTGCCTGCCTCCCAAGAATGCTGGTAGCTACCCCTCCTGCGAGCGCAAGAGCAAGGTGATTTGAAAGCAGCTTCAGGCAGAGCTGGAGGAAACTGTGGTGTTCCCTGAAACCAAATAAAAGGCTCTGAGGTTTTCTAATATAAAAGAGCAAGTGTCACTCAGCTTGAAAAACAATTTTTCTCTTTAGTAACTTTGTTGAGTCATGACCAAGAATAATGTTTAAAGCTTGATGTGCAATACTGATTACAACTTCCTCTAGAGGTTATTATCAGTAACGAAGGTTAGCTCCTTTTTAGAATGTAGAGGAGTATCGTTCAACTGGGGGTGGGGGTGGTGAGAAATAGTAAAGACTAATAGTAGCAGTAAATACAAACAAGCAGCTAATATACACACATGCACCCACACGTGTTAGGTGTAAAGAAAGCATACCTTGATGAAGGAAAAGGGAGTGGAGGGATTTCACTGTTTATTTTATCACAGTATCTCTCAAGAAAAGAACGCAGGTGTGAGAAGGTACTCTCTTCAAGATCTACACAATAAGGTCGGTGCCATGCAACAACTTGTCTAAAAGAAAGAATAGAAAAGTCATGAAACAGTTCTAAAGTGAAGATTTCACACAAGATGACAACATTAGATTTCAAAAGGATACACAAAGACCTCCTTGACTATGGAGATAAAATCTTTTACTTTGGCTACTGAAAGAAACCAAGAATTTACCATCCAAACAGTTCTTGGAGAAGAACCTGTTTTGGAAATGTTGGACACTCACCTACCTAAAGGCAAAGGGATGGGCCTAAAGCCTCTTCTTGTCTAACTGCCCATAGGTCTGTCTCTTATCAGGAGAAAATCCTGATTCTTTAGACACACTGAAATCTACTGAAAGAAAAGTTCTACAACTCTTGTGTGAATTTTTATGATCTTAGAAGCCAAACTGATGAACTATAAATTCTTTTTCCCTAAATCATTTTACTGGGGGCTCATACAACTCTTCTTACCATCCATCCATACATCAATTGTGTAAAGCACATTTGTACATTTGCTCTCCATGTAAGCTCCTAGCATCAGCTCATTTTCCCCTCCCTCCCCGCTCTTCCCTGCTTCATGAACCCTCGATAATTTATAAATTATTATCTTGTCATCTTACACTGTCCGACGTTCTCCCTTCACCCACTTTTCTGTTGTCCATCCCCCAGGGAGGAGGTTATATGTAGATCCTTGTAATCCGTTCCCCTTGTCCACCCTACCCTAACCTCTACCCTCCCGGTATCGCCACTCTCACCACTGGTCCTGAAGGGATCATCTGTCCTGGATTCCCTGTGTTTCCAGTTCCTATCTGTACCACTGTACATCCTCTGGTCTAGCCGGATTTGTAAAGTAGAATTGGGATCATGATAGTGGGGGTGGGAGGAAGCATTTAAGAACTAGTGGAAAGTTGTGTGTTTCATCGATGCTACACCGCACCCTGAGTGGCTCGTCTCCTCCCCACTGCCCCTCTGCAATGTCCAGTTGTCTACAGATGGGCCCTGGGTCCCCACCCACACCCCCCTGCATTCATGAGATGATTTTTTTTGTTCTTTGGTATGAACTGCAAGTGTAATACAAGTTATTCATATTTAACATATTTTGTTTATGGCTTTTGTTTTGGAAAATAATTCTGTAAGATTGTCCTGAACACCTTCTAAGCCAAAAGTATAAAATTTGAATCTAACTCTCTCTAAATTATAAACTAGCCTATTTTGTCTAAAACCATGAGGAACCCTGGAAACAGGATAGTATGCATTGGGCTGCTATCTGAAAGGTCAGCAGTTTAAAACCACCAGCCACTCCACAGTAGAAAGGAGAAGCTTTCTACTCCTGCAAAGAGTATAAAGCGTGGAAACCTACAAGGGCAGTTCTAGCCTGTCCTGTAGATTCACTATGAATTGGAAATGATTTGATGGCAGTGAGTTTAGAGGTTTTGGACTCTAAAAAGATTTGAAAATTCCTTAAAATTCAATCTTCTAATGTGGCTTAAAAATCAAAAGATGTGGCTAACTCAAAAGATCTGCTTGTCCAATCACAATGCTCGACACAGAGCTCGCCCCACCCCAACCAGGGACGGACAACATAAATGTGGGTGATGGAGACAGTGGTTGGTGTAAGATCGGAAAATAATGATAACTTATCATTCACTAAGGGAGGAGAGAGATAAGGGGAGCTGATACCAAGGGCTCAAGTAGAAAGAAAATGTTTTGAAAATGATGAGGGCACCATGTATGTACACACGTGCTTGACACGATGGATGGACTGTGATAAGACCTGTACGAGCCCCCAAAAAAATGATTTAAAAAAAAGAAAATAATGGCAACTTATGTACAAAAACACTTGATACAATTGATATGTGAATTGTTATAAGAGCTGTAAGAGCCCCCAATAAAATGATCTCTAAAAAAAGAAGAAAAAGACCTGGTTGTCTCTATCCCTTTAGGAAACAGATTTCTACACAAAGCAACCGCTTTAGGTTGTAATTATGGTCTCTGTATTGTTGTTTTCCAATAAAACCAACCAGATAAAGGGCACTGAGATAATCAAGTACTTAAAAAAATAAAAGTGAGTTCTGATTTTGATTATTTCAGTTCAATCTTTTCTTTGATATGTAGACATCTTCCTTTTCTATGTCTTAAATTAAAAATGTTCACAAGAAACTTAAATTTTTAAAATGTCTTTAAATAATTCTCAACATTCAAATAAAAGGAAATCTAAATGTTAATTCTATAATACTGAAAAGAAAGCAATACTAGAAATGCTCATGAACAATGTATGGTTATTTGTTTTGTTTTTTCCAACAGCTTTATTGATATATACCATAAAATATAGACCATACAATTTAATAGATTAATCACATGGATTATTTGATTCTGTGGCTATTTCTGTTGTAATTAAAAATTAAAATTAAAATGTTATAAAATTAAAATTGAAAAAATGTTCAAGCGAGCACTCATACCTGTCCCTAGGAAGCGCAGTCCATGCCAGGCTATGAGATGTCCCGGCTGAGACCTGCTGAACTGCTATGCCGTCTAAGCCGCTCACTTTCTTTGGTTTAGTTATAGGGCCTGTGGAATTTCCTTGGCCACACTGTCCCATAGAGTTATTGCCCCAGGCATAAACTTCATTGTCTATAAAAAACCAAAGTTACAAAAGCAAGGACAAATTTATAAGGAATACATTTTGGAAAATCATGGTTAATATTATTTGCTTAAAATAATAAAGGACTTTTACCATGAGAAAGGGCTAAACAATGACTGTCTCCAATAGAAATATCCACTATTCTTGTGGCAGCCAGTTCTTCAATAAGCTTGGGTCTCAAGGCAGTAGCTTCTGAAGAACCACAACCCAGGCAAGCTCCACAGCCCCACGCATAGACCTGGAATACAAACAGAAATACATCGCACATAATTTCCTGAGACCTTCTCTTGATGACTGAAATTCTGTTAAAAAAAAGTATAACCTATCAATCAAGCAAACAAGAGAATGGTATAATTCTAAATAGCTTTTTTGTGTTAAAATGAGAATTACTGTTTTGATCATTGTATAGATTGCCACAGGGATTTAGTTTGTGCTTTTTTCCCAACCTATCTGTCCGAGGCGTGCCTTTCCACCGTGGAGCTTTTCCTTGGGGACACTATTTCCCAGAGCTGGTGAGCTCGGTGTGAGAAGGCGGGTGGCTCCTGGCCATGATGCTGGGGCTTGCTATACCTACCAAGTCACATGTAAAAAATAAAATAAAATCACAGGGACGCGCAAGGCAAACAGGGTGCACAGGGCGGAGACGGCGGTGGGCGGGACCTCAATCACGAGGGGGCGTGGCCTGGTCACGGAGGGGCGTGGCAGGGGGGTCCCTGAAAACTGTAGTTCCCCTGGACCTCCTGGGACGCATCATGCCTCCAGATCGGGGAGAGACTGGGGGACGCCCTGCCTGTGGCAGAAATTGCTCCCACATATTTCTGATTTGCCTTTGCCATGCCTCACTATTGCTGCTTCCTTCGGTCCGCCTCCTCCGCAGCTGCCACAGCCACGTGCTCCCTGCCGCCTGGGTCACCTCCGACAGCTGGACTCCCATCCCAGCCAGCACGAGGGAAGCCCCGGCTAATCTGTTTTGTGCTTTTTTCAATGTCCCACAGACATGGGCCTCTACTGACGCAGACCTTGCCCTATTATCTATTTGAGGAAAGTGTTTAACTTGTGGCTGTTGTTTAACTTGTGGCTGTTGTTGGTTTTCTCAGATTCACTCAACAATTATTATTAACAGCTAACAAGCAAAAGAGTGTTTGATCAGAAAAATATTTGATCATTAAAAAAATTCAAAAATTATTCTATATGGCCATTTGTAGGCCAAGTAGAAATCATTACCCCTCTTCATACGAAGGAAGTATATACGGCTCAAGGAACAGCTGGTGTGTCTGCAGACACAGAGCTACTAAATAAGCATCTTCTGACTTCAATATATGGGTTATCTCCATAAAATCCAAAAGGTAAATGAGAAATTTTAGGTTTTAAGGCAGCAACTAGAGTTGTAGCGTGTAATTAACATAACAAAGGCAAGGAATAGTTTGAGTTAAATTCTTTCCAGGACATAATCTTTCAACAACCACCAAAAAAATTACATGCTCATTTCAGCTTTGGGGAATTAAGTCAGAAAACAGTATACAAACAAGATTGTGCCTGACACATAATACCAAATCCAATACCATCAAGTCAATTTTGAATCATTGTGACCCAAGAATAAATCTTTATGTAATCAAACTACCTCATCTTTCTCCATCAGCATGAATGGTGGGTTTGAAATGCTGCTCTTGGAGTTAGCACCCTAACATCTCACCCACCAGCGCACATAATCGGACCCATAAAAGTGAAAGAATGGGTGGTCAGCTTAGGTTTCCCTGTCATCACTGGCAAATGCCAGGGGGAAGTTACTGTCAGCCCTCATTATATTGGGTTATATCCCTCCCATCACCAGACTATTGCCAATGTCCGTTAAAGGTTTCAAATCATTTTTCTAATTACTATCTACAAGAGAGAACCAAACAAATAGGGAGGAAGTATCAAAATACTCATGTGACAGTTCAAAATCTATTCAAGGAATTATAAATCCTGACTACCCAAAACCCAATTCACTGTTTCATTCTATATGGAAGTGGTGCTGTTCTCCTTACTCTCTGACTTAGTCCAAATCACTGGTTCTGGCAATATCTATGTTTGCTTTCCCCACGAGCCATGATGTTTAGGGAAATGGTGTCTAAAGGGTGGTGAGTGGGAAAGGGGTTTATGAAACCATTTTAAAGACCAGGGGACTGCAGGAAGGTTTATCCTGGCGGTCACATAGGCCAGCACAGACAGCTTAGTGCTCTCTCTCTTCAAACATTAGCAAACCTTTTGTTTTGTAGGTCAGCTAAGAAAATAATTTAACTATACATTCCAATACGACTATTGCTTTTTTGTTACCTAGTCCTGAGACACTCTTTCTACACCTTGCATGCTCATTGCTAGTCCTACCTGCCCTGTTGATGTCAAAGCAAGTGAAGACTGGCTCCCGGCACAAACTTTGCGAATGAACATTCCTTGTAAAGCTTCGATCACTTTAGGTTTATACACTCTGTTGGTATCACCATGGCCAAGTTTCCCTATAAAAACAAACACATTAAAATGAAAAAAAATATTTTTTTAGTCTAGTGCTTTTCTAAGTACTTAAGTTGATCAAGTTAAAATCTTTAGATGTGGAAAGTTATAAATTTCTGGTTAGTGAATGTTAATAGATAAGCATTTCTGTTACAGGAAAAGTAACAACCAACATCCTGTGTATCTTAATTTCCAATAATTAAAGCCACTTGAAAAGAGATAAGGAAAATTATTTTTCTACATGCTTCCTTCCTTTAATGATCATTATTTCTAACTTCAAATTCATTCAAAGAACATAAGGTCATAAACAAGAATGTATACGCATATTAGTTTTTTAGCTTTAAAAAATACTCAGTAGTTCACTAGATAGAAAACTTGGCAAATCACTAAAGAAGGAAAACAAATGGGCAACAACACAAAAACTTAACCTCACAGGGAACCGAGACAATACAAATTAAATGCCATTTTCACTCTTAAAATCACTGAAAAAGAAAAAAGAGGACCTGATGCAAAGGGCTTCAGTGGAGAGCAAATGCCTTGAGAATGATTGGGGCAGAGAGTGTATGGATGTGCTTTATACAATTGATGTATGTATATGTGTGGATTGTGATAAGAGTTGTATGAGCCCCTAATAAATTGTTAAAAAAAATACTGAATGATGTAGGGAACATCCAAGGAAGACAGAAAAAGACCTACTGAAAAAGAAGTCTTTAATTCTATAGGGATATGTGCACTCTCATCCTGATGGGATTGGGAGTGATTAAAGTGGCCCAAGATTTAGCCATAGACTATTCACTGAGTGGTGGCTTTTAATATTGAAATAATTCAAAGCTATCTAGATATTCAATATTTAGAAACAAAGTTTATAAATTGGGTCATAAACATAAGAATGAATACTTAACAGTCATTTAAAAGCAAGAGTGGAATCATGTTTGGCATAGAAAGATAACCATAAAATACTATTAGAAAAAAGCCAGCGTGTTATAAAATGTCAATGAATACATATTGGTCCTCTGTGGTTTTTAAAAAGATATCTATATACATATTTTTGTAAGTATGTATTTCATTTGTATAAATATGTATATTAGGAAGTCCTTCAAAAGGCTAACATGGTTATGAGAACATACACAGAAAGTTTACTATTTTCTGCTCATTTGTATGAGTGTTTTGATGATAAGCATATATGAAAAAAGAAAACGAGCTACCAGTAAATGCAGTAAGTAGTTGTTACATACCGTTGTCTCCTCCTCCAAAAGACCACACAGTTCTCCCATCTTTAGACAGAGCGATGGTATGTGAACTGCCACACGAGACCTCGCCCACATTGCTAATGTCTTTTACTAAGGTGGGAATATTGCGGCTATTACTGTCACCGTGACCTTGAATAAAACACAGGCGATATAAAGAAATAATGCTGAATTAACTCTTTTCTCTACTTGACAAGTAGAATAAATATACAAATTAGTAAGACTGAGGTTTTGTGATGATGCACGTGTTTTTAAAGTACAATTAAGTATGAAAAACAGAATCATCTGCAATATCTTCACAACCATTTTTCCAGGCTCTTCCGAAACAGAGACACCAATTCATTCAATGAACTGTTAGAACAATTTTGAGTGCTCTTCTTTCAGCACTTATCTTATGCCACCTTGTATCCTGCTCATATGGGCTTGTTTTCACTGCTCACTAGAATCTAATAGATTATAATCTAATGATGGGATTACAACAGTAGGTGGTATCTTTGCTCTTCCCCAAACCCTACATATCGCCTGCTGACAAAAGGCACTCAACAAATATTTGATGGACTTAACTCAAATATTAGCACCAAAATCTAGATTATTTAATAAGATTATCTTCCTCTAATGACAGTCATTGGCTAGTAAATCTATCAATGCTTCTCAGTAACTAATCATTTCTATTTTTCTGTGAGTATAACTCCAATTAAAAAAAATCTTACCTAATCTTCCAAAGTCTCCTTCACCCCAGGTGTACAATTCACCATCTTCTGTGACAGCAGCACTATGTCGATAACCAGCTGATACACAAACAACGACCTACATTGCACACAAAATGAATGTGATTAGCACAAAGAAGCTAAAGCTAAAATATTCAGTCCACATCTGATCCTCATCACAGACACTTAGAGATACTGCTATCTACAACTCATCCAGGAACTGCCATGTATGGTTGTGGAGGCTGGATCTGGGACAAGTGTATCTTCCCAAGAAAGAATACATATGGTGTTCAGCTTGCCAAGTCATGGATTCTGGCAAAGGAGTGCATTCACCTGGAGAAGACATGTCTCTTAATGCACACAAAGTCACTGTAATGGTTAGCAGGGTCCCTAACTTTATCAATTCAATCACCTGTAGGACTATTACATCACCAATCAACTCTTTAGTCAAAGAGTTGGAAAGAAATCAGCATCCTTGGAACGAGGTCAATTTTTAAAATATTAATATAAAACCTCCAGTTCTGGCTCATTAAAAATCATTATATAATAGGAATGAGACTCAAAAGAGACCTAAGCAGAATATAAGCTTATATTAATTAAACTGATAATATCTTCCTTTGATAAATAGAATCACAGAGAACACGGAGACACAGCAAAATATGAGGTTCATTAACGCTTTCTAACACTGACCAACACCAATGGCTACTGAGAAAAGATAGAGTAAAAATTCCACACTAATGGCTCTACCTCTATTTAATCTCTGAGAACAAGAATTTATCTTAAGAAATCCAAATTTGATATTCAACTAAAAATGCTGAGCACATAATATATGCTAGGTATTCAAGAACATCGTAATTTTAGTCTGAAATTTTTCATTTAAAATTTTGTAGTTTACTTCCATATTTATACTATGCTATGTTTAACAAACTGTATTTTCATTATAAAATAGAAGAAAATTATAAAGTGTTAAAATCAAGGAAGAAAAATGGTACTAGAAAGACCTAGAAAATACAACTTCAAATAGTATTTATCTAAAACTTCTTTAAGTCTCCACATTCAGAATCTTATCAACGTAACCTTAGTTGATATTTAAGTTAAATATTGAAAGTTATAATAATGTAAAATTAATTTGATAGCCCACCCTAACAGACAATCTCTCATGAAAGGAGAGTATCATACTGTAGTTCTGGAATAAAGTTAAATTTTAAACTTTATAAGATATATATAATACAATCTTAAAATGTAAGAAGCCATTTATAATTAGGAAAATACTTTTACCTCTTTCAAAAGAGGCAAAAGAGAAATAAAACATGAGAACTAAATGCAGTTCTTGGTGGTACCAACATTTGGTATGTGACTTTGGGCAAGTGAGCTGACCATTCTAAATGTCTCCTCACTTGGGTCTCTGTAAAAACGCCAACTCCTCGAGGACCCTCCAGCTTCATTAGCTAATATCACACCATGCTTACTTCTTAAAATTTTCAATATAATCATGAGAAATTATCTTGTGTATGTTTCTTATCTCTACCCCACAGATTAAAACCCCATGAAAATAAAAGTTTGTCTTGTTCACCGCTATTTGTCTATTGCCTGAAAAATGCTTGACAATTGTATGATACAGGATAAACATTAATTGAATGACTGACTGGTGGTTTTCTTAACTGTAAGGTGGGAAGTAATAACTATATCACAAGGTTGTCATAGGATTAAATTTAAGTAATTCATGAATTTTTCAGTGATCTAAGAAAGTATTTCATAAACTCTAAGGATATAACAAACTATGAGCCAAACTATATGTGTGTGTGGGGGTGGGGAGACTTCGGAAAGAACCTGTCAAAATCTGAATGGCAGTGTCAATTATAGCAGTGCATCTAATTATCTTAAATTCAGAAGAGAAAGCACATACCTTTCCCTGCAGAGGACCCTGAATAAGTTTGGGATATTTCTGTGTTGAACTATTTCCATGTCCTAGTTTCCCATAATCACCATCGCCCCAACTGAAGACTTCTCCTTCTGTTGTAAAAGCTAGAGTGTGCCCATCAGATCCTTTAGAAGAGGAAACCTTTTTGATGGACCTATGAGGCTCAAATGTTAATTTTTTTAAAGTAGATTGATTATTGGAATCTCCAAGGCCCAGTCTCCCATAGCTGCCTTTACCACAAGCTCTGACAGAGCCATCCGTAGAAATTACAAATGTGCAATACTGTCCAGCTTCAATCTATAAGCAAACAAACAAAAACATAATCATACATTGTTTCTGTGAGAGTCAAAGTATAACACTTCAGGCTAGTTTCATCAAGGGGAGCTCAAAGAAAGTCTTTCCAAGCAGGACTTGGCATGACTCTCCGTAACAATTATGAATAAACAGAAAATTTCTTTTTCTTGTTGACTTTTTTGTGAAGCTTAAATTCATTTATATCTTATCTTTGAAGGTTATCTACAGGTAATGGTTCAATGAAATGACGAAATAAAAAGCTATGGCTTCCTCTTATTATTTGGGAAGGGTAAGAAAATATTTCCCAATACATTCCTTAAGGTGCATTACAATTATTCTGAACCCATATGCAAAAAATGAATGAAAATAATTTTTAAAACAGGCATAAAGGTCTATCAGCTAAAATACATAAACAACTTTTAAAATTTACATGCCACGTTAGCAAAAAGAAAATTCTAGTTTTTATTTCTTAAAACTTAGAATACCTCTGAGCTTTGGGTAACTGAAAATATATTCTTCTATTAAAATGAAAAATTGTTGCAGTATGGTATAGACACATTGTAGATAAAAACCCTTCGATGACGAATTTTCACTTGTTTCAAACGTCTTCAACATTATTTAAAGCAAGTATGCATAAGTACATGTGTGTCATCTACAAGAACTCACAGTCTGAGCATCAGAGAAACTAGGAGCCAGCTTAGGCTGTAATATTTTTTCCTGGGTGCCTTCTACCAACTGATGGCTGCTGTTGCTCCCCCACACATAAACCTCACAGGTCTCTGAGACGATGGGTGCATCTCCGGTCTGAATGTTATCTGGGCTAGCACATGTTCTTGAGTAGTCAGAAGCCATTCTGCAAACCTATTAAAAATATGAAATAAGCAATTAATATCCTCAATGGGCATTTTTATAAATATTCTCTGAAGTAACTATTGACTTTCCTTCATAAGACTCTCAGCTGCTCAAATAATCTAAGTATAACATAGCTGGTCGTGAACACCAATGACTAGAGAATTTACTTCTGCAGAAGAAACCACACAAAGTTATTGTTAAGGCAGCAAAAAGGGGATGCACAACCAACTTTTTTACCTAGATATTTTATTACATCTAACAGCAGTTAAAAAATGCCACTATTACTAATTCTATCACCTTTTCCTACACTAGATGTTATCTTTTTATGTATATCTTTCAAGGATTTTTATATACATGCCACCATGGTTATATATAAGAGCACCAAATGATACAAAAGTAACATGCAAAATTCTGTCTACCCAATCTTTAAAACTGAGCATATAATACTGTCTAATATAAAAATCACAATTTCTGCATCATTTTCCTTTAACTAGACATTAATATTTTTTTTAAGTTGTCTTGTGTTCTTAAGAATACAGCTCTTTGAGGGACTGGCCCTAATCCCAACTACATGGACAGCCCCCATCCCAGCAGAAGAATTCCCTTCGGAGGACAGCACTGAAGCTACAGCTCAGGGAGAGGGACATGAATGATCAGAACACAGAGGAGCAAATGAAAGGGGAGGAAGAGAGAGTGGAACACATCCTGACCCACCAGGCCCTGAGGACGATACTCCTGCTCAGAGCAGCCAATGCACTGAGAGGAACATATGGCTTGCCCCACTATGAGACGCGATGTCCCTTGCTGACTCATAGCCCTACAGGGGGCAACACTGGAGGCACAGTGTGGGAATTGCGCCCAATCTGACCCCACCACACTGAGGTGAAACCCTAATGGTGTGCAACAGAAAGCAAGGGGAACAGAGCAAAGAAGTCCCCACAGAATACCAAAAATAGACTTTGGGACCGGGGCATGGCACCCCAGCGGACCCAACCAGAAAACATTCCTAAAGGTCAACAAACAGACCTGGAACTATTCACAGGCTTTTTTCTCTCTTTTTTTTTTCATTGCTTTTTTTTTTTTGGGGGGGGGTGTTGCTGTTGTTGTCTTGTCCTCTTTTGTTGCTTTGTTTTGCTGTCTTGTTTTTGTGCATATTATTATCCCTGCAGGTCTGTCTAGATAAGATAGGCGGGATAAACAAGCTGGAGTAGAAACAACTGATGGTTCCAGGGGAACATAAGAGAGGGGAAGGAGGGGAAAGAAGGGGGTGCTAACAAACCCAGGGGCAAGGGAACAACAAGGGATCCAAAATCCATGGCGAGAAGGGTGTAGGTGGCCTGGTAGGGCTTAATCAAGGGCAATGTAACTGAGAGGAATTACTGAACCCCAAATGAAGGCTGAGCATAATAGTGGGACAAGAGGAAAGTAAAAGGAAATAGAGAAAAGAACTACGAGGCAAAGGGCATTTATAGAGGTCTAAATACAGGAATGTACATATGTACCACATATACTTGAGTATAAGTCAACCCGAATATTAGCCGAGGCACCTAATTTTACCACAAAAACTGCATTAAAAAATGTGCTGGAAAACTCAGCTTATACACAAGTATATACAGTAAATATTTTTATATATGACTATAGGGAAATAGATCTATGTGCATATATTTATAGGTTTAGTATTAAGGTAGCAGATGGACATTAGGCCTCTACTCAAGTACTCCCTGAATGCAAGAACACTTTGTTCTATTAAACTGGCATTCCATGATGCGCACCTTTCCAACACAATCACTGCAGACAAAGCAGGTGCACAACCAAATGTGGTGAAGAAAGCTGATGGTGCCTGGCTATCAAAAGATACAGAGTCTGGGGTCTTAAAGACTTGAAGATAAACAAGCAGCCACCTAGCTCAGAAGCAACAAAGCCCACACAGAAGAACCACACCAGTCTGTGTGATCATGAGGTGTTGATAGGATCAGGCACCAAAGAACAAAAAATCCTATCATTGTGAATGAGGAAGAGTGTGGAGTGGAGACCCAAAGCCCATTTGTAGCAACTGGATATCCCCTTACAGAAAGGGAGGAGACAAGCCAGTCAGGGTGCAGTATAGTACCGATGAAACATCCAATTTTACTCTACTTATTTAATGTTTCCTTTCCCCCTCCCCCCCCACTATCAAGATCCCAATTCTACCTTACAGATCCAGCTAAACGAGAGTGTGTACACTGGGACAGATAAGAGCTGGAGACACAGGGAATCCAGGACGGATAAACCCCTCAGGACCAACAGTGACAATAGTGATACCAGGAGGGTAAGGGAAAGGTGGGGGAGAGAGGGGGAACCGATCACAATGATCTACATATGATCCCCTCCCTGGAGGACGGACAACAGAAAAGTGAGTGAAGGGAGACAGACAGTGTAAGGCATGAAAAAAAAAAAAAAGATAAATTATCAAGGGTTCGTAAGAGAGGAAGGGAGGGAGGGAGGGGAAAAAGAGGAGCTGATATCAAGGGCTCAAGCAGAAGGAAAATGTTCTGAGAATGATGATGGCAACAAATATACAAATGTGCTTGACACAGGATTGATGTATGGATGATGATAAGCGTTGTATGAGCCCCCAATAAAAGTTTTTTAAAGATTAAAAAAAGAATATAGCTCTTCCTGTATTTTTCATTACTTCCTTTAATAGAAAGCCTCAACTACTCAGTGCCCCATTAAGGCAGACTAGAATTGTACATTTGTTCTGTACAGAAGTCTCATCTGTTTCCTTCATAACAGCTGGTGGGCTTGAACTACTGACTTTGTAATTAGCAGCTCAATGAGCAGTTACTTTGCCACCAGTGATTACTACCCTCCCCAAAATGACAACAATCTTATGATTCTTAAAACATTGTGTAAAAGAAGGCTTCAACAAGTTCATGGAAAATTGTTATCTTCTAATTCCACTTTTCCACAAGCTTTTTAAAGCCCCTTCATATACCAAATTATTTCCCAAATGGTGATAGCATTATTATGTCACCAGCAATAAACAAAGGGAGGGCTGTACTTAAAGGATGAAGGTGCAAGTAATCTAAAATGAAACTGTACGTTCAAAAGCCCCAGATCTTCCAAATAAAAGTGCAGGGCCCACTCTGGTCATTCCAGTCACGCTACCCAAAGGATGGGTCTACATTAGAACACCTGTCCTCACTGCAGACATGCCATTATTCATTATTACGTTTTATGAATTCAAAATAGAGAAAGACGAACCCCATTTTCATTTCACATTTCCTTATTAGATGCAGGGCCAACATTTTTCATTTGTTTATTGTATTTTGTGAAGTGAACTAATGTCTTCCCATTTATTCATTAATCTTAATGGGTTTTATTGATTTGTATGAAATCAGTACAATAATTAACTCTGACGGTATCTGTTGTCAATTTGTTGTCTGCATTTTAGTTGTCTTTTGCTGACTCATTTTAACCTGGCAAAACAATAAAGGAAGAATCTTCCAAAGTCAATATATTTGTCAACCCATTAAATAGGAGATGATGGAGTAATTTTAGACGGAATATTTAAATATTACACAAAATAATAGAATGTGTATGTCAGACAAACTTTTTCAATGACCATGAGAAAAGTTGTAAGGGCACACTAAAAATGCATAAGGGAGGGCTTCCCATCCCAAATAAACTAGGGGTGGGGGGGAGGAGCCAGTTGCTCTCAAGTCAATTCTAATTAATATAACCCTATAGGGCAAAGGCTGATTCCAATATTTATAAGAGCAAATTCCCACATCCTTCTCCCAGAGAGCAACAAATCTCTCTCATTTCCCTGGAGTTATTTCCAAACCATACCCTTATAGAACAGGGAAGAACTACCCCTTTGGGTTTCCAAGACTATAAATCGCTAAGGAACAGAAAGCCTCATCTCTCTCCATAAGCAGCAGCAGCTGGTGGTTTTGAACCAATACCCGTGAGGTTAGCAGCATAATCTACTACACCACCAGAGTTCCAGAGACTAGTACGTTTGAAATGCTGGTCTTTTGGTTAACAGCCAAATGCCATTAGGGCTTCTGATCCATAAAAAGAGATCTAAAACTGTGCTGGCAACAAAAGGAGAAGAAAGAAGGTTCCCTTTTTAATGTAAATAAAGATCTATAACTACTATGGTGCTTACAAAAAAATCATAAGAAAAATAAAGAGCAGGGAGAAAGAAATCAACTTGCATGTCTTATAAAATACATTTCCAAAAAAATTAGGCATGAGTAGCTAGATGATTCAAGGTCTGGAGCAAGAAATGCACGAAGTAAGCTTAGAAGTATTTGATATATCATATTGCAAAGACATTGTCAATGATTACCAGGTTTATGCCAAAAGAAGGTCACCAAGAACTTTTCTGAAGGAACTCCCACTGGCCAAGGATGGAACAATATGTCCCTCACTACACATAATAATTCAGTAAACTGAAATTCAAATATATTTAAATCCATGAGTTCATGATACTTTTAAAACAAAAATAACTTGGCAAGTTTGGAAGATGACAGGGAACATACTGAGTAAGAAAACTAGGGGGTGAGGGGGGGGGGCATCAGCATTTATCCTACCTTTCTTGTGTGAACAGTACCAGAAGAACCTACTATTCAAGAGGGGAAGCATCTTTATTAAAGCACTTCAACTAACACATGAAAAAGAAACAACAAAGTTAGAATACCATCACTTTGCAATCGCCAATGATTTAACACACCTAAGTATTAAGCATCTGGAAAGACAGGTAATGATTAAGAGTTTCCTGTTGAAATAACACACCATCATGTTGTCTTGCCAAAGTGAGACTGATCTAGCCTCTAGATGCATTTGTCAATTTGCAAGAAATAGAGAGGCAGGGAAACATTGAAGTGCACCAGGAGGGATCCATCAACAAAATCCAGACTAGGGAAAACTCTACAGACTAAAAAGCCCAAGTTTCTGAACAAATATTGAAGGGAACAAAGTAAAAAGAAGATCCATAGTAAGAGAATTTTAAAACACGAAAACTTTATGTTCAGACAGGCAAGACTGAACTTGAGTCTAGTGGCTCACACCTAGGTGACACGAGTCTAAGACAAGCATAGACCACTCTACGTCAGGACAGTAGTTCTTTGGGGAGGAGAAAGAAATTCTGGAGGGCTGGCAAAGTTCTATTATTTGGCCTGGGTAGAGATTAGAAGGGTATTTATTTTGTAATAACTCAGCAAGCAGCCATTACTTTCTTCATCTTTTTAGGAGCCCTAGTAGTGCAGTGATTAGGCACTGGGCTGCATCCTCAAGGTTGAGGCTCTGTAACCACCAGTACCTCTGTGGGATAAAGACCTGCCCACACGGGGGAAAACCAAGAGGGGAGTGCAACAGACCAGTGACAGGAGCAAAGCCACGATGCCTCTCAGGAATCCCCACCGTAGACTTCTGACTCGGGGGTCAGCACTTGTCACCCCATATGAACTGGCTGGAGGTTACTGACAAGGGAGCCACACTGAAAGTCTAAAGATGTAATGGTGGTGGGAGGGGTAGGGGGGACACTAGACCTCTCCATCCTGGTCTACAGGATAAACAATGGGGACTTTTAGGTGTTTGCCTTTCAGACATGAAAACTGAAGACCAAAAGGGTTTATGTGTTGCTAGGTAAGCGGAATCTGGGATATGGAATCCTGTCAGAAAAGGGGACTGGATTGATGGATTATAACATGTCCTTCTCTCTATTTAACAGAGAGATATTCATCTGCTCTATGTCAAGATTCCTAATAGACTTGTGACTACTTGTAATTTCTTTTGTGTGTGTGTATCTAAACAAGATAGGCAGGTAAGCAATCCTACAAAGACAGTGACTGAATCAATGGTCCTGGGAGGCAGGGGAGAAGAGGAGGCAGGGGTTGGAGTGGGAGGAGAGCAGTGAAGACAATAATGACAGGCACAAGGGAACAGTATGTGTTCTAAAATTGATGGCAAGGAGAATATAGCTCTTTTGGTTGTTTGATCAATAGAATTGTATCTGAGAAGAATTACTAAAAGGTGAACAATGGGTAAACATGATAGAGGGGCAGGAGCAAAGAAAAAGAGGAAAGAAGAAAAAGAAAAAATATCCATGTATATGTGAATATACAAATATTTAAATATAGGTATATTTGTTTATATACACATATAATGACAAATGCAATAAGGAAGCAGATAGACTTTGGGTCTCTACTTAAATCTTACCTCAGTACAAGAACAGTTTGTTCTAATAAAGTGGCATTGTATGATACTCACCTTCCTGACAAGATCGCTAAAGAAAAACTGGGTGCATAAGCAAATGTGAAGAAAGCTGATGGTGCCTGGCTATTTAAAAATACAGTGTCTGGAGTCTTAAAGGCTTGAATTCAAACAAACAGCCATCTAGCAGGGAAGGAACAAAGCCCACACACGAGAAGCACACCAACCTGTGTGATCATGAGGTGTTGACAGGAAAAGGTATCAGATGGTCAAAACCAAGCAACCAAATCAATGTGGAGGGGTGGGGATGGTGTGGTGTGGAGACTCAAAACCCACCTGCAAGATAACTGGACAGTCCTCCTCAGAATGGTCATGCGTCTCGGAAGGGATGATAAATCCAGGGTGTGGTAGAGCATTGAGGAAACATGTAACTATCCTCTAGTTGTTGAATATTTCCTTCCCTTACTATTATGGCTTTTATTTGTTTAACCTAATTAACCATGTTAGACTTGTGTATGTTCATTTGTATAACTGAGATCACTAGATTCATGTAAGCCAAGAAAAATAACCCTTCAGAAACAGTAACAGGAGTAATGGTTCCCTAAGGGAACGGGAAGTGAAGGAGGGGAAGGGGTAGTGATAGCACTGATGTCTGTAACCCCACTTGAGGGGTGCAAACAACAAAAGTAAGATGCAGCCAACAATAATAATAATAGTAATGCTCTTGGTTAGAGGGAGGAGATAAAGTGGAGCTGATATGAAGGAGTTCAAGAAGAAAAAAATTGTTTTGAAACTGACTGTGGAAACATTTATACAATACTGTTTGATGTGATTGAACTACGGAATGTTATATCTGTAAGAGCTCCCAATAAAATGATAAAAAAGAAAAGAAAGAAAACACTGGGGTTTCTACTCCTGTAAACAGTTACAGTCTCGGAAACCCAGAGGTCACTATGAGTCAGCACTGACGCTATGGTAGGGAGTTTGGTTTGGTTTTCTTCATCTGTATTTTAGTTAATAAATTTTTAGTTTGTGCATGCTACAAGATTAAAAGGGAATAAAAGTTTACACACTTAATGTATGATCCCAGATAGCCCAGCTCTACTGTCAAGGTAACCATGGATGTCATTTTCTTTTACTTCCAGAGATTATGGTTAGAAAATAAACACACGTCATACATAGCATTTTAAGACACAAAGCCATAATTATTTCATACCTCTTCAAAAAGACATAAAGCTGCTTCATAGAGTGAGCACAAGCCATCAGGCGTTCTGGTTGGTTCCCTCCACTGACTCCGATCAGCAGATGATCCCTATAATTAAAACATTGTGGGATACAGTATGGAAAGGAGAGGCACATGTGTTAAAATCACTTGCACAGTTCATAGAAACAATATTTATTTCTGGAACTATTTTTATGATTACATGCATTGAGATCAAACCTCAATGAGTTATGAAAACACTATGATATAAAAGAGGCCTGACTCTAGGGTGAAATTATATACTAGCTTTTTCTCACTAATTATCTTATTAGATATCAATTTGTTTCAATAGTCATAGGCTCTGGAAAGAGTTAAGGAGGCAAAATTTTACCAGTTATGTACTCTTTGTAAACGGGGATTCAGGAGACACTCAGTTCCCTGGGGACTGTACTTCTCATTGTGTGCAAGGATAAGTTTGAGTCATGACTTTGACCAGAACAGAAAGTCTGTCTCCTTTTCATAGTTTTAGTGCAACCTAGGCTAGTGGTTCTCAACCTTCTCAATGCCGTCACCCTGTAGTACAGTTCCTCATGTTGTGTTGACACCAACCATAACATTATTTGCGTTGCTACTTCATAACTGTAATTTTGCTACTGTTATGAATCGTAATGTAAATATCTGATATGCAGGATGTATTTTCATTGTTACATATTGCACATAATTAAAGCAGTGATTAATCACAAAAACAATATGTAATTATGTACTGTGAAATATTTATTTCTAATTACAAATAAATGAAATGTTGTCTTGATGCATGGTGTAGCTGGGTAACAGTCTTCACCAGGGACCCGTATGTGGGGATATCTACATGTGTTTTCCCATGGTCTGAGGCGACCCCTGTGAAGGGATTGCGACCCACAGGTTGAGAACTGCTGACCTCGGCCGAGGAAGTCAGTTCATAATAGCTACTTAACGGCAACATAACATCTTTGTCTTATCACACCTATAGAATCACAGCACTTCTTTGGAACTAAATGCCTACTTGAAGGCTGTTCAGGAGGACAGAAACCAAACACAGTGAGGAACAGGTCAGGTGGGGCCCAGCACACCAGAAGAGGCTCTAGAAACTCTCTAAGTTCTCAGACAACAGAGGAAAGTATAAGAAACAATAGGTTACAGAAACCAACGCATCATACTGTTATAAGGAAGAAAAATATAAAATTCAATAAATAATCATTCCATTCTCCTAAGACCAATACGAGATGTAATTAAATTTCATTTAATGTGGGCCTTGAGTAACTTTTAGAGTGATTCCTAGAACCCAGTGACAGAAATAATTCTCTCACTGAAAAAAGATATATCAGAAGCCACACAATCTCTCCCTTCAAATTTTACTATCTTTAAACCTTTAGAATAGAAATGGCTCTACATTATGAATCTAGTGTTTATGAAATTATCACTGGTGGCCTTATTTCAAATGATACTATATTATAAAAATACTCATATTCTCTAAATGATCTCTTGGCAGATATATCAGACATATATCTATGCCTTCATATACACATACAGCTCAGTGTAAAGGGGACCAAAATCCTCATAACTGGACCAATAGGGTAACATCATTACAAATGGAGAAAAGGTTGAAGTTGTAAAGGATTTTGTCTTGCTTGGATCCACGATCAATGCTCATAGAAGCAGCAGTCAAGAGATCAAAAAACGTGTTACATTAGGTAAATCTACTACACAAGATCTCTTTAGAGTATTTAAAATCATGTTTGGGGACTGAGGTACACTTGACACAAGCCATCGTATTTTCTTTTTCTTAAGCCATGGTATTTTCAATCGCCTCGTATGAGCATGAACAGTTGAACATTGAATAAGGAAGACCAAAGAAGAATCTATGCATTTGAATTGTGAGGCTGGAGAAGAACACTGAAAGTACCATGGACAGCTCAAGGGAAAAACTGATCTGTCTTGAAGAAGTATGGCCAGTGCTCCTTAGAGATAAGGATGGCAAGACTTTGTCTTCGGTACTTTGGACATGTCGGGAGAACCAGTCCCTGCTAGGTAACGTGGAGAAGCAGTGAACAAGAGGAAGGCCTGACACGAGATGGCTGCAACATCGGGCTCAGGCACAGCAATAAGTGTGAGGATTCTGCTGTGCGTAAGGTCGCTATGGACTGGAACCAACTGGATGGCACCTAACAATGCATGTACCTCCCACTATGGAAGACAAGTTAGCCAAATACCCAGTCAACTCATGAATTAACATGATTCCTAAATAATAAAAGGTGCGTTTTGGATCAATGTCAAAACCCAATTAACTTCTTCAAAAATGCCCATAGCATTTAAATGTACTTTTTAACAACTCTCAGACTTTCGTAAAGTTTCGTGAAATACTTAAAGCATTGCAGTTTTTGCTTTTTAAAGTTAGTCTTATACAATTCACTCATACCAGTGACCATTGTTCTGTCCTGCATAAGGTAAGTTGGAGTGAGCTCAACAAAATTAATTTGAAGTTTCACTAGCTTTCCTTTTAATTACTTCTTAAATATCTACCATCCAAAATAATGTAAGTTTTTTCGTTTGTTTTTTCATGTTTGTCCATTTCAGATATTACAAAAAGAGCAAAGACTGACAAGTATATTTCCTTATGTTCCTAATGCCTAGTTCCACTCTGTTTAAAACGGCTTCTATAACTGTCTACTACCTGTATCACATCACATTCTAACTCATACACCCAGGGGCTTGCTTTCCCAGTGCCTGTTATTCTGTGACTTCTGGTCCTCTCATGTGAAAACTCCTCCAGTTCTTCCCACTCACAGATCTCAGTGTTAGGGGTTTTTTTGCACATTTCCCTCTAGGCCTCTTCCTATGACCCCTAGTCTCTTCTCTGTGCCGCCCTCCACTAACAGCCCATTACCATTATGCTGCAACGGCACCTCTCTCATTCATTCAACTGTAAGCTGTTAGCGGTTACGGGCACTTATTGGCTCATCTTTTTAACACAAAGTATACCAGTATTGGACACAAAGTGCCCAGTAAAAACCTACTAGCATCAGAGGTCAGCAGGGTTTTTATCCTTTATTTTTTTAGAATTTGAAGATAAACAGTGACACCATTTCTTTGTCATCTTAAGCAGCTGTCAAGTCAACTCCAACTCACAGCAATTTTTAAGTAGAATGGAATACAAGATTGCCTGGTTTTGCTTCCTGTTCAGTTGTTCGCTCAGTGTTTCACTCTGTTGTGGTGGTTATTCTGTCAATTCATTTCACTGAGGGTGCCCCTTGCTTATGCTGATCCTCTACGTTACCAAACATGATATCCTTTAGCTACTGGTCTTTCTGAATGATGTGCTCATATTTAAAGATCAGTTACTAAGTTGCTTACAAGCTCCTACTCCAACACAATAATGGTGTGTGGATGGGGGGAATGGGAGGAATGGCAGAGCTGAAGAATCAAACAAGTAAATATAACTGTGTTTCTCCCTCTAACTTGAAAGTCGTTCCGGACAGAAAACTAACACAGTGAGGAACAGGTCAGAGAGGGCCCCACATAACAGGAGGAGTTCTAGATATGTTCTAAGTTCTCAGACAACAAAGGAAAGCATAAGAAACATGGGTTAAGGAGAAAGGTAAGTCTGTCTGCTCCTGTAGATGTCCAGCTTCGGAAATCTTTCCAGGCTCACTCTGAGTCAGAAGCGATGGCAGAGGGGATGATAGTTAGCAAGTTCCCTGAGTGGTGCAAATGGTTAACTATATCACTCATTGTGGAAAGGCTGGCAGTTAAAATCCACCAGAAGACAGGCCTGGGGATCCACATCTGAAGAATCAGCCTTGAAACGCAGATGGAGCACACACAGGGTTGCTTAGGCTCTGGATCAACCCAACACCAAAAATAACACTAGTTCACAACAGAATAAATTGAAAGAGAAATTATAACACACATTTAAAAAAAAGAAGCATGGGTTATGGAAACCAAAAGCATCAGACTCAATCACATACTGTAAAAAAAAATTCAGTAAATAATCATTCCTTTCCCTACAGCCAATATGAAATTCAGTTAAATTTCATTTAACGTAGGCCTGGAGTGACTCGTAGAGTTAAACGAAATCCAGCTCATGATTTGACCTAAGAATATTTCCAGAATTCTGAAGAAAGCAATCTCATTCTCTGCAGCAGCTTCCTCTGACTGAAGAACTGTTTGTAGGATTAGAATGTAAGGAGGAAATTGCCCTCTCACTGGGTATATTTGGTATTCTGTCCACAATCATAGAGGTCAAATGGAGAGAAAATTGGAAATCCAACAATAAAATCAATTAGTTATATTTTGTCTATTTTAAGACAGGCTTTTATGTGAAGAAAATTAATTTATTATATGATTATACTGCATATGCTGGTAAGAGAAAACATGGTTTTACAGATTGAGATTGTAAGAATTATGTAGAGCAGTTCACCTAGAACTTAGTGCTTAATTAGAGATACATATTACACTTGTAACAAGGTGATGCAAAATGAATAGCCATGGAATGAGGAATTAAGTGACTTGTAACTCTGAATCAGTATATTATTTTAGGTTTTTAAATGGCTTAACATTTAAAAGCAGTGTCAGTCAAGAGAATGTTATCAACAAACATTTAAAAAATAAAATTAGTAAAACAATAGAGAGAAACTAAATCTTAAATAAGACAAAACACATAAAGGCGCCTAGCTGCTTTCCACAGCTGTTCTGTTAGGTCTTTCTCAGCCCCATCACAGCATCCTGGGCTCCAGGTCTCCATCCCAGCGCAAATAAGAAAGCCCATTTTCAACATTTTATAGCACAAAACACTACATGCTTCTCTTGCCTTACCATTTTCATTAATCATTAGAAATTCAAATTTTTACAGATTTTATCATCTAAAATTTTATGATCCAAGTATTTAACTATGATAAAAATTATCTTAAAAGGCCTAAATGTATCATTCCATTCACAAATGCAAAATATAAAACAAGCAAAAATTCAAATGCCTGATTTGAAAATAAATACAATGTAATGTTTTTTATGAAACATTTGTGTTGAAGAGGTTTCCATTGAAGGGGGAGGTTGCGCTCTTGAGCTATACACACATAACTTGGAAGAGACATTTTTATTATTATTTTAACTAAATGCTTACATATTTATTGACCACTGGTTAAAAAAAGCACAGCAAAAAGATTAACCAATGTATCCTAACTGAAATGAAGTTATTCTGTGTGTCAGTCTTAGTAGTCTGTTTGTATTTATATTCTGAATTCTTATGTTTGGTTTTCAAAAGGACACTATAATTCAGTCTTATAAATTCTTGATATGGATCATGTTGTACAATATCTTATTTTTCACTCCATTATTAGTTCTTTATAAGAGTCAAGGAACTCTGTCTAGAACACACTTTTTCAGTTCCATCTTCCCTTCATTCATGTCCTTTCCTGACCCCACTAACTAGAACAGCACTCTTTCCCCCTCACCTCTATCCTGAACCTATTATTTACTCTCTGTGATCTACCATTTCCTTTCCTTATTTTTCACCTTAGAATTTTTCACCATCCGAAATTATGTCTTTCAGGTTATATAAACTCTCACTAGGCTATAAGCTCCACAGGGTCAAAAAACTCTTATTTTTCTCTGTTGTATCCCCAGTGCCTAGAAGGATATTTGGCATATAAAAAATGCTTAATAAAAGATGGGGTGGATAAAATTTAATACAAAAAATGCTAAGAATTTCCCAAGCTCAAATAATTATGAAGCTATAAAACTATAATCCTGACTCCTGGTTCAGTGGTCATTAACACCACACCAACTACCCTAGTCCTAGATACTGACATGCATAAAAGGTTCTTTACTCAAAGAATTTGATAAAAATTTGGGTAGGTAAAAATGAATTTTTTTCAAAAGATTCACACTCACTAGACAAGGTGTCCTCATTTTACAAACTAAAAACCAATCCTGTTGCTATCAGGTCAATTCTGACTTATAGCAACCCTATATGAGAGGTCCTCCCAAAAGCCTGGAATCCCCCAACCTCCCCAAAGCTATGTATTTACAAAACCACCTTATCATTTTCAAAGTACCATCCATTACACTTAATACATTTGTCAAATCTGCAATTCTATTCTTGGAAACATTTTTCAAACTCTTCTGTTGGGATGGCTAACAGCACCTCCTCGGTTTTTTCTTCGCCTTTTCTAGGTCATGAAATCACTGTCCTTTCATGTCCCTCTTCATTCACAGAAACACAAAAAGAAGCCGCAAGTAACGAAGTCAAGTGAGGTCTGGTGAGTAAGGTGCATGGGGCAAAAACTAGCTGCATGTGCAGATCCACTGTCATGGTGGCAAAACCAGTCCCCAGCCTACCACAAATAAGGCCTTTTTGGTCACACACTGTTATGCAATCATCCCAGAACCTCTACATAGAAAGATTGATTAACAGTCTGACCGGGTAGAACAAACTCCAGATACACTACAAGCTGACACTTTAGTCCCTTCGGGAAATTGATGGACATCCAGAATGAAGTTTGTTATCAATCGACATTTCATGTTTTTGAAATGAGAAAACCACTTGTACACTTGAGTTTTTCCCATAGCATTGTCCTTGTAAGCTGCCTTCAACATCACAATTTCTGCAGCATGTTTCCCGAGCAGGAAACAAAATTTCACAGCCACTTGCTGTTCTCTTAAATTAGCCATCACGAAAAACTAAGTTTGAGCAAAACTGCTTTTATGAAAAAATTCACTGTGACCAGAGGGAACCCTCCCAGGCGATGGCACTGGGTGCACTAACTCAGAGATGTTGCATGATGATGACCTAACTAAAAAAACACATACTGTGAAAGGTCAGCTCCACCAGCACAATTCTGGTTTGGGTTACCCCCTTGTTGGTCAGATGAGAACTGACTCCTAGTGTTTCCAAGACTGTAAATCTCTAAGGAGCAGACTGCTTCTGTCCTGTTTCCCATGGAGCACATGGTGGGCTCAAACTGCCAACCTTTCAGTAACAGCCCAGTGCCCCTTATTTGACATATTAGTCGCCAAAATACCAAGAAATTAGAATTATTTCGCAAATTCCTTGTGAGGATTAAGAGTGAAGGGGTGGAGTCAAGGCCTGTCAATCAGGTGGTAGCCAACCAATGAGGCCTCTGTGTGGGCATGGCCTTCTGAGAATTCTGGGACCTCCTGTATTCCTCCCTGGAATTGGGAGACTCTCTCTCCCCCTCCCTCTCTCTCAGCTCACTCCCTGAGAGACTCTCAGCTGGCAAGACTCATGGAACTGGGTTAGAACTCTTGAGCTCGAGAAGCCACATGGAGACCCCTGCCAGTGCTGAGATGCTTACGCTGTCACTGGATCCATAAGACTTTCCACCCACTAGCCTGTGATCTTCCTGCACTCAGCATCTGTGCATGTTTCGTGAGTCAGAAGAGGACTTTATAGATTGTATTGGGCATATGGGCTAATATCAGACTTAAGGACTTGATCTGAGGCAGTTTCTCAATATTCAATTACTCTTGCATATAAAGCTCTTTCTTATATACATATGAATTTCCATGAATTGAATTCTATAGGGTACCTGGACTAACATACTCCTGTAATTATGAGGCTGTGAAACTATAACCCTGACTCCTGAGCCAATGGTCTTTAATACCAACAAGCCTGGCTCTGAATATAATGCATACAAACATGCACAAGTTTCTTTACTCAAAGCATTTAAAATATTACCTATCTTAACAATCACCAAAGTATTCATTCACACTACCATCAATTTATTAAAAGTTGTGCTGATTTCCCAAAGTTGACAGATAAAAGTTTTAAAGCTGCTATTTAAAATACCTACCAAGGAACACCTCATCTGCATTAATATACTCATAAAGCAGTCAAAGCTGATCATTCCTTCCTGGCTTGATAGTAGTTTGCTTTTCTCCAGGGTATTCACAACCGCCGAAGCCCCCAATGCCATTTCTATCCATTCCAGAAGATACCGCAAAGAACCTCGCTGAGCTGCTAAACCAAGCAGCAACTCAGAAGCTAACCTACGACCTAAAGTGTCTGCCCCAGAATTGGGAATAGTTACGCCTTTAAGAAATGTTGTTACTTGTGATAAGCAGTCCAAGCCCATAGGAGGAATCTTGCTTTCATTTGCTAAAGATAACGGTGGCAAAGAGCTCACGACTTCAATCGCAGTATGAATAACGTCGTTGCAAAGACTCAGACCAGGTCCCGACACAGGCATCATCCAGCTTTGTCTTAGAAGTGCAAATAATAAACTTAGGCCAGTTCGAACACCCATTTCTATAAGTGCATCAGTGCTGGACCGTGGACGTTCACTAACAGAATGAATATCTGCTGACCCAGAGCTGCTCTCCGGAGAATGCTGCTGCTGTTTCACTTTGCCTTTGTCGTGGTATTTATTAGAAAGTGCATAAAAGACACGTTGGAGTACAAGCAATCGTTTCCGAAGTGCCCCAGCAAAGGGGGAATCAGAGCATACCATCTTTGCCAGGGCAAGCTGGCTACTGAGAAGGGCGTCCAAATAGTGGTCCTGCTCATCACTGGAAAGAGACTCACGCTCAAAGTCTGGCAATTGGGGTCCTTTGAGGCACAAAACTTGTTGGGGCAAAGGTACAACTTCCTTGTTGCTGACTAGTTTAGAATACAGAACAGCAACTCCCTCCCTGGTAGCAATCGATTCGCTGTCCTCGGTAATCCAGGAGCTGTTCAAGTGTTCAAGCCATTTCAGTTTCACTGGTGGAACCATAGTTGCCATGGTGATCTGCTTACTCTTCAGCCATTAGTTCTGAAAAGAAAGAAAACAGTCAAAAACCTACATAAAGGATGTATAAGTGTCTGCAACCAGTGATTTCACATCGGTGAAATCCACATAACATCTGGAGTTTAGTTAACAGTAGTGCGCCCACATTAGTTTTAATAAACATCCCTTGGTTAGATAGGATGTTAACATTATGGGGAACCAGAGCAAAGGGAACTAAGATAACTAGAAAAGAGACATAATACACAAACACACGGGTATAAATATACATAATTTACCTGTATAAAGACATTAAAATGACAAATCCAGGGATGAGGAAAATTCATAGAAGTGAGGTAATTTTCTGAAAGTAATTTTTCCCCCCAAGAACATTTGCCAGTTGTGATCATAGGACAGGATGCTAATGAGAATCAACTTCCCTATGCAGAAGTTTGTTGCGCTAAGGACAGAGAAACCAGAAGAGCGTTGGGCTGCATTGAGCAGCTCTTGTTAGGTGCTGTCCAACTTCTGGAGGCCTTACGTATTGTATAACAGGATGAAACCCTGCCCGACCCCACGCCATCTTCATGGTTCTTGGTGCATCTGAGTTCACTGTTGTGGCTACTGAGGGCACCTTGCATTTTCACTGGTCTTTCAAAAACCACTGACAACTGGCAGGGGGGCGGTGTGTGTGTAGGGGGTGAGGGGAGGGGGTGTGACAAGGCTTTCTAATCCCATAAAGAGTTACAGTCGCCTTTTCACGAAGATGGTGCCGAAGGCAAAGGAGGAAGCTCCTGCCCCTCCCAAAACGGAAGCCAAAGCAAAGGCTTTAAAAGCCAAGAAGGCCGTGCTGAAAGGCGTCCACAGCCACACAAAAAAGAAGATCCGCACGTCACCCACCTTCCGGTGGCCCAAAACCTTGAGACTAAGAAGGCAGCCCAAATACCCTTGGAAGAGCGCCCCCAGGAGAAATAAGCTGGACCATTATGCCATCATCAAGTTCCCCTTGACTACAGAGTTTGCCATGAAGATCGAATATAACAACACACTTGTATTCATGGTGGATGTCAAAGCCAACAAACACCAGATCAAACAGGCTGTGAAGAAGCTCTATGACATTGACGTAGCCAAGGTCAACACCTTGATCAGGCCTGACGGGGAGAAAGCATATGTTCGACTGGCTCCTGACTATGACGCTTTAGAGGTTGCCAACAAAATTGGAATCATCTAAAGTGAGTCCAGCTGGCTAATGCTAAATATAAAGTTTTTCAATATATTAAATTTAAAAAAAAGAGTTACAGTCTTGGAAACCCACAGGGGGGCAGTTCTACCTGTCCTACAGGGTTACTGTGAATCGGCATCCACTTGACAGCAGTGAGTTTGTTTTTCTGTGGTGGTCTGGTTTTGTTTTTACTTTATCAAGAGGTAGAGAACTGTGCTCTGAAAACATCCGCTGTATTATAAAGCTACATACCACAGAAGGTCAACAAGCTAAGCAGTAAGTCTTTTAGAAGCAGAGCAGGGAGGCATGTTAGGAAGATTATAAATTCAAGTTCATGATCTGCCAGAGAAGGTGCCTCATGAACCTGGGGGCACTGAAGGGCTAACAACCTAAAAGCCAGGTAAACCAAAGTAGTCTGGCCAAAACCCAAACTAAAACCCAGGCTTGGCTCAACCTAACCCTCCCTCTGCCTCCCTGACAGAGAAAAGAAAGCCTTTTAAACTTTCATATGAAATTCTCACCACTTAATAGAAAATTGCCAAGCATACCTAGAGACTAACACTATTCTAAAACCCAAGCAGTCAAGAAAAATGGCAGATCCAACGATGACCCAAGTATCAGAGTTAGCAGACAAGTCTAACATGTATATCAAATCATCCCTTTCCCTTTGCTTAAAAATTCTATAGGCTCCACTCTCACTCAGATTAAAAGGTACAACTTTAAAATCCTTACAGTGAATGTCAAAAAGTCACCATAGCCAAGGCCTGGCCTATCTACTACTTCTCTGGTCTCTCATCTCATCTACTTGTTCACTGCTTCCTTGGCTCCAGACACATTGATTTTCTTGCTGTTCCTTCCGCATGTAGAATACTTGCAACTTTCTCAGGCTGGCAATCTCTTTCCTCAAAGAACAGCACTACATATTCACTTACTTCCCCTTCTTCTATGCTCAAAGGTTTACTTCTCATATTTCTCACATGATAACCTACAGAAAATCACACCCCCTACTGCAGTCATTCTCTTTCTTCCTTCTCTGCTTTAAGTCTTCTTTATAGCACTTACCACCCTTTGACGCACTCTATCTATTGTGCTTGGGGGTGGGGAGGACACTAGGAGGCCTGGTGATGTCCTGATTAAATGCCTGCCTTGTGGTGACAGTCAGCGTTTGTAAATGGCTTAGCCTTGGACAACCTACGAGGCAGTTGTATTCTGTCCCTTTGCCCTATATGGGGTTGCTATAGTCAGCATCGCTTTGATAGCGGCAAAAGGGGTTTGGTATTTTCTGTTTTTAGTACCAGCCCTAGCAGGGTAGATTCGAAAAGGACAAAAATTTCTCAAACATATTTTGTTTACTACTGTATTCATAGTACACAGTAAGCGCTCAATAAGTATTTGCTGGGGAAAAATTACTTAAAAACAAAAGAAAAACTAAGTTGTCAAGGAGAAAATATTCTCAAAACATTTATCCCCAAAATAATTGGCATCCAGACATGAGAAAATGAGTCATAAAGCAGGCTACTAGGGTTCCCATTTATACACACACGGGTTAATTCCAAACAAGACATGTTTACACAATGACTGCAATCAGTGGATAATTGCAGACAAGTTCTCTAGTAATACACTTCTCAGTCTCACTGGGGTGCCTTCGGCAAAAGATTCAATCAAAAGAGTAACTTCTGAGAAGATCAACTGGGTCTGTTTAATTCAAGGCAGAGAGGTTGATTCATAAAGTTATAGAGACAGATTTTTGAGATTCTAAAGAAGTCATTTTGACAGTTCTTCTCTAAGGACCCCAGATGATCATGGAAGCTTACTAAGAAGACTTAAGAAAATTGAAAACTGTACTGATGAGAATAAAGGCTAAGAAAGTTGTACCAAGAAAATTTTTTTCCCATCCCTCATTCTTCAAGTGTAGAAAGGGCTATCCTAGTAAGACTTCATTTTGAAACCTAATCCCATCCACCCCACATCGCCCACTTGCCCCTTCAGTCTTCTTTTATTACTAAAACACAGAGAACACTTAAAAGTAAGGGCTCTTTGGGACCCATTGAGGATGCCCCAAACTGCCCTTTTGATGTAGTATGCGTTGAAGAGAGCAGAATTCTCAAGGAAAGCGTGACAGAGATGCAACCACCTTCGGAAGGTTATACACCTAGATAAGAGGGTAAGTTATGAAACAACAGCTTCATATTTTTATATTTTGGTTTAATAAAGATTTTTATGATTTTTTAAATTTAATCATTTTATTGGGGGCTCTATGTCAAGCACATTTGTACATTTCTTGCCATCATTCTCAAAACGTTTTCTTTCTACTTGAGCCCTTGGGATCAGCTCCTCATTTTTTCCCTCCTTCTCTGCTCCCCCGTCCCTCATGAACCCTAGATAATTTATAAATTTTTGTTTTTTCATATCTTGCACTGTCCAACATCTCCCTTCACCCATTTTTCTGTTATCCATATCCCCGGGTGGAGGTTATATGTAGATTCTTATAATTGGTTCCCCCTTTCCACCCCACTGGCCCTACACCCTCCTGGTATCGCCACTCTTATCACTGGTGCTGAAGGGATCATCTGTCCTGGATTCCTTGTGTTTCCAGTTCCTATCTGTACCAGTGTACATCCTCTGGTCTAGCCAAATTTGTAAAGTAGAATTGGGATCATGATAGTGGGTAGGAAACATTTAGGAACTAGAGGAAAGTTGTATGTTTCATTGTTGCTACACTACACCCTGACTGGATCATCTCCTCCCCGCGACCCTTCCATAAGGGGATGTTCAATTGCCTACAGATGGGCTTTGGGTGTCGAGTCCACACTCACCCTCATTCACTATGATATGATTTTTTGTTCTGATGATGCCTGATACCTGATCCCCTTGACACCTCGTGATCCCACAGGCTGGTGTGCTTCTTCCATGTGGTCTTTGTTGATTCTGAGCTAGATGGCCGCTTGTTTACCTTCAAGTCTTTAAGACCCCAGAAGCTATATCTTTTGATAGCCGGGCACCATCAGCTATCTTCACATTTGCTTATGCACCCTCTTTGTCCTCAGCAATGGTGTGGGGAAGGTGAGCATCATGGAATTGAAGTACAAATGCATTATATATAAGAGTAAGGATTCTTTTCCATGATAAAAGTCAAAAGTCACAATAAAATGTTAAAATATGTACCAATTAGCACCATAAAAGTTTTTAGGAAGCAAAAATTATGAGAAATTCAAGGAAAGATAAATGAAAATACACTAACAAAGCAAGATTTTCATAAAGCATTTTTAGTAGATAGATCAAGTGAACAAAAAATGTTTGAAACTAGAAGAATTTTTTTTAACATTTTAATAGGGCCTCATACAACTCTTATCACAATCCATACATATACATACATCAACTGTATAAAGCACATCCGCACATTCCCTACCCAAATCATTCTCAAAGCATTTGCTCTCCACTTAAGCCCTTTGCATCAGGTCCTCTTTTTTTTTCCCCAAAAATAATAATCTACTCTTTCTACTAATGGGATCTATTGCTGGATTCTCTATTCTAGACTACTTGTCCATTCCTATACCATTAGTGACTGGATGAAAGTAGCTTTATAAAGGTCCTGATGACTCATAAAGTGAATCCCTAACCTTTAAGTTCATGTATTCAATTCCCTCTCCCAACACCCTACTTAGATTCTAGTTAAATTGCTTTAAACTTATATATTTTTAGGAAATACAATTAATTTTTTTAATTTGTCCTACCCAAGAACCATAAAGTCATTTCCAACTCTGGGATATTATGCCTTTTTATGTGTCCCATCTTATTTTAGATTTTCTTTATATAAGTTCTTGTGTCTTTCTCATGAAATTAAATTTTAAGTATTTTTGTTCGTGCGCCCATTATGAATGGAATTTCCCCATCTTTTTGTCTAGTTAACTTTTGTTATCCAGTCATCTGAGTATACAACTCCTATACTTTTTGAAGTTACTCAGGAAGAGAGCAGATAATTAATCAAAGAAACAAAGACCATACAGCAAAGCATGAGGGTGGGGCTTGCAGAGGGGAAAGAGGATTAAGAGTATTAAAAAGATAGAACAGATATAAAGGGCAAGGAAGTCCTCAGGGAAGACCAAAAATAAGACTTTGGGGCCAAGGTGTGGCACCCCATCAGACTCTGCCACAAAACACTCCTAAAGGCCAACAAACAGTCCTGGAACTAACTATAGGCTTTTCCTTTTTTCTTTTTTTTTTCAGTCATTGGTTTGTTGTTGTTGTTTTATTTTGTTTCTTTTGTTGCTTTGTTTTTCTCTGCCTTGTTTTTGTGCATGCTTTTCTCTCCACAGGTTTGTCTAAATAAGAAAGGCTGGATGAGCAATTGGAGGAGAAAACAATGGAACCAACTGTCCAGGAGGACATGGGAAAAGGGAGTGGGGGGAGGAAATAGGTGTTAACAAACCATGAGACAAGGGGGCAACAAGTGATCCAAATCGGTGGTGAGGAGGGTGTAGGAGGCCTGGTAGGGCATGACCAACGGTAATGTAACCGAGAGGAATTACTGAAACCCAAATGAAGGCTGAACATGATAGTGGGACAAGAGGAAAGTAAAAGGAAACAGAGGAAAGAGCTAGGAGGCAAAGGGCATTTATAGAGGTCTAAATAAAGGCAAGTAATATGTAACTATATGTATATATGGGAATGGGGAAACAGATCTATGTGCATATATTTAAAGGTTTAGTATTAAGGTAGCAGATGGATATTGGGGCTCCACTCAAGTACTCCCTCAACACAAGAATACTTCGTTCTATTAAAATGGTATTCCATGATGCTCTCCTTCCCGATATAATCGCTGAAGGCAAATGGGTGCATAGCAAATGTGGTGAAGAAAGCTGATGGTGCCCGGATATCAAAAGATATAGTATCTGGGATCTGAAAGGCTTGAAGGTAAACAAGCGGCCATCTAGCTCAGAAGCAACAAAGACCACATGGAAGAAGCACACCAGCCTGTATGATCACAAGGTGACAAAGGGATCAGGTAGCAGGCATCAAAGAACAAAAAATCAAATCATTGTGAATGAGGGGGAGTGCAGATTGGGACCCAATACCCATCTGTAGGCAACTGGACATCCCCTTACAGAAAGGTCGCGGAGAGGAAAAAAGCCAGTCAGGGTGCAGTGTAGCAACAATGAATCATACAAGTTTCCTCTAGTTCCTAAATGCTTCCTCCCCCCACAACAATCATGATCCCAATTCTACTTTACAAATCTGGCTAGACCAGAGGATGTACACTGGTACAGATGGGAACTGGAAACACAGGGAATCCAGGATACAAGATCCCTTTGGTACCAGTGCTGAGTGGCGATATAAGGAGGAGAGAGGGAAGGTGAAGTAGAAAGGGGGGATTGATTACAAGAAGGGCCCACATATAACCCCCTCCCTGGGGCATGGACAACAGAAAAGTGGATGAAGGGAGACATCGGACAGTGTAAGACATGACAAAATAATAATAATTTATAAATTATCAAGGGTTCATGAGGAAGGGGGGAGCAGAGACGGAGGGGGAAAATGAGGAGCTGATAGCAAGGGCTCAAGTAGAAAGCAAATGTTTTGAGAATGATGAGGGCAACAAATGCACAAATATGCTTGACACAATGGATGGATGGATGGATTGTGATAAGAGTTGTATGAGCCCCCAATGAAATGATTAAAAAAATAAAAACATAAAACAAGAAACAAACAGGAAGAAAAGGACAGAGATATAGAATCAGCTGTAAGTCATTATCTATAACACACCTACTAAAGCCAAAAGACAAAGATTAATAAAAAACAAACAAAAATCATTATATACTATCCAAACAAAAGTATTTAAGACCGAAGTTTATTAAATTAAATATATATAACAATAGAATCTAAGAAGTAAAATGTATTACTTAAACTACATGTGCTACCTATAAGAGATAAGACACAAAACATCATGTCTTAGTAAAGTTGAAAGAAAAATGTACACAAAATATACAATGAATTCTTAAAATTCACCAATAAGGAAATCTAATTACAAAATGGACAAAAGATCTTAACAGACACCTTACCAAAGTAGATACACAGATGGCAAATAAGCACACAAAACATGCTCAACATGCTTATCAAATAATTGCACCTTAAAATAGTAAGAAATCACTCACTACATACCTAAGAAATGGCTAAAATCTCAAACACAAACACCATAGTGAGACTGTGAAGAAGCAAGGATGTTCATGCAGTGCTGGTCGGAATGCCAAGTGTTGGAAGCTACTCTGGCAGTGTTTTACTAACCATCAGTCTACAGGCAGCCATCCTGTTCCTAGGAATGTCCACATGTATGTCCACATAAAATATTTACAGCACCTTTATTCAAAAGTGCCAAAAACTACAGGCAAATTAGATATTTCTCAGTAGGTGAATAAATAAAGGTTGTATTATATCCATATAATGGAGTATTGCTTAGCAATAAAAAGAAATGTGCTATCAAGCTATGAAAAGACATGGAGAAACTAATGTATACTGCTAAATAAGAGAGTCTGGAAAGGCTAGACATTGGATACAACCTTCTGACTAGAGGAGATCAGGGGAGTGGGAGGATGAGCAAGTAAAGCACAGGGCATTTATGGCAAACATCCATTTGCTGAAACCTACAGGGCTGTACAACAGAGTCAACCCTAATACACACAATGGACTTCAGTTAATAGTGTTATCGATATTGGTTCATTAATAAATGTACCACAGGATTAAAAGATGTATTAGGAGAAACTGTGTACTAGGGAAAATCAGAACTTTCTGTTCTTTCTCTACAATTGCACAGTAACAAAAAACTGTTGCAAGAAAACGTCTATTTAACATGAGGGGGTCATTTAAATTTTCCAGAAGCAGAAAGGAAGATCATTCCTTGGCATTTTTTCCCCAATTGCTGAAGAAGGACTTTGAATGGAAGGAAATTATCTGGCCTGTAGTAAAAGTGTGGCATTGTCTATTAGTCTCAGTTTTAGAAGATGGCGATTTGAAGTATAGTTCTATATTAAAGCTGCATCATATATTATGAAAAATGTCAAAATAATAGGGAGCTAAAGTAATTTCTTGCTGAAAATGTACCCTTTAGTTTGGGATACCTCACACTAATTAAATACACATTTATTCTATGTACTCTGCTAATAGGACCATGTCCACAAAGGCTGGAAAAGTCAACTGCAATCAGTAAACTTGTTTATGTCTTTTATATTCTTCCCTCTAAGTGGGCAAAATGGAGAGAGATACAAACTGGGCTTCATTATAAAGACTTAAAAAAATAGAAGACAAGTTGGTGATTATTTTATCCTAATCCTTTTTTTGGCCTATGGTAAGAGCAAGTTTTAGAGTCTCTTCTGACATCAACTTTGGTCTTTTCTTTCTTTCTTGTTTTGTTTTTTTAATGACCTTTTGCTTTCTTCATGAAGGATGTTCTTGATGTCCTCCCACAGCTCAACAGGTCTTTCACTAGTGTTCAATGCATCACATTTGTTCTTAAGATGCTCTCAAAATTCTGGTAAGATATACTCAAGGTCATACTTTGGCTCTCATGAATTTCTTATACCATTCTTCAGCTTCAATCTGAACGTACAGTAGCCGTTTGTGTTGTTGAAAAAGGTATTGGGGAAAAAAAGGTATTTGTTGTGAATATGTTGGTGGTCTTGCAAAATTCTATCATGCGATCTCCAGCTGCATTTCTATCACCAAGACCATGTTTTCCAACCATTGTTCCTCCTTTCTCTTTGCTTCCAATTTTTGAATTTCAAACACCAACAATTATCAGTATATCTCGATTGCATGCTTGATCAATTTCAGACTGAAGATTTTGATAGAATTCTTCAATTTCTGCATCACTAGCTTTAATGGTTCATGTGTGATGCAAATGGAAACCCTTAAGAAGTTTAAGAGCTGAACAGAAGACTTCAAAGGATAGCTGGAGAACCCACAGTATTCAAATGAAATTGCAAATCACCTGGAGTCAGAAAACCAAAAAGGAAGAACATGCTGAGCATCTCTGAAAAGGAAAGAGCTAACGTAAAACTGAAGCCTTGAGTTGCAATACTTAAAGATTCTATGGGCGAAATATTGAATGGTGCAAGAAGCGTCAGAAGAAAATGGAAAGAATGCAGTCACTGTACTAAAAAGAACTAATTGACATCCAACCATTTCAAGTAGTAGCAGATGAGCAAAACCAAAGGTTCTGAAGGAAGAAATCCAAGCTGCACTGAAAGCATAAGCCCAAAACAAGGCTCCAAGAACTGATAGAATACCAACTGAAATGTTTCAACAGACTGATAAAACACTGGAAGCACTCACTCATCTATGCCAGGAAATGTGGAAGCCAGCTAAGTGGCCAAGTGTCTGAAAGAGATCTTTATTGTACTCATTTCAAAGAAAGACAAAACAAAGCACAGGGTTTAAAACAGTTATCATTAACATCACATACAAGTAAAATTTTGAAGCTCATCCAACAGTTGCAGTAGTACATGAAGAATGTTTTTAGGATCTGGCTATACTGTGACAATACTGTTTTCTTCTGCCTATTGTTATTGATATAATGTGTGACAGGAATGATTCTTGGGATGTAAAAATAGAGTTCGTAGGCCAATTGCCTTCTGGCATTAAAGTGGATCTTTAAATGGATTTAAGACATACCTGCAAAGAAGGCTCTGAAAAGACTCGCCGAGAAGGGCTGTAGACAGACTGAAGGGGAAAAAAGGAACCATTTGGCTTTCTGAATTTTTTTTTTAAACATTTTATTAGAAGCTCATACTGGCTTTCTGAATTTTTAACTAGTGGTTTCTGCCTAAAGCTGGAAACATCTGGTGCCATCAGGGAAGGCTACTCTAGGAGGCTGACCGACAAAGGCAGCCTGCACACAGCCAGAAATGCTTCCCAGGCGACCACCAGGGTCCACTTGAGTTGAAGGGGGAGAAATGCAGCAATAGAGACGGGTTGAGTCTTGGTCACTGACACTCGTGGACCTGGTTCACAGAGACTAAAGGGGAAGACGAGAGGGGGTTGGCTGGTCTGAAGTTCATGACCTAGCCCAAGTGGGCTGGGGATTGTTGAGAATTTGTGTTGGAGCCCATGATCAAAAGGCAAGGTGGCCAATGGGCATCCTGGTGAGGATAATAGGCAAGGAGCCCCACATTGAGATGACCAGAACCTGAACTTATGAAAAGAAGATTTTTGGGCCTGTGAATCGGTGCATATTGCTGACTTTACGGACAGCCTGTCCTGATTTGACTTAGCTTATGGATGTAGACTTACAAGGTTCCAACTGAAGATATTTCACATCAAAGAACGTGTTTGTCTCCTCATAGTCCTGGGTTGACAGAAGTGGGCAACATGAAAATGTGATACCAAAGTTGGGGGGATAAAGGCATAAAATGGCTGGCTTACCAACTTTCACAGGTGGAGCACATGTTCACAGAGTTGCAGGATTACGGTGTAGGTGCTCACATAACTGCAACTGGTAAGTATATCGTATTTTTTGTTTTGTTTATTTATAGAATATTATACTCTATAAAAAGCTCTGCTTGCTCCATGCATTGCCTTTCAGAAGGCTTTGTTAGCCTGAATGTTGACTTTAGCACTCTTCCCCATTAAGACACACAGATTAACAATGCTTAACTGCCCCAAATCAAACACATAATGAAATAAAAGAGAAGAGGCTGGCTGTCATTGCTATTTAGAAAGTGAGTACAGCTAGAAAAGGAAGGTTTTCTGAGTTCACTGGGAAACTGTTTTGCTACCTCAATATTAAGAATGAGTCAAATAAACCAGGATGCAGATATGCTTATTCAGCAAGTACTATAAACAAAATTGAATGAAACTGATGGATTGCCACTTGTTTTCCAGAAGAACCACCAATTCACAATCCTGATGAACCAGCTAAATACTGGCAAAGAAAAAATATTTATTACTGGTTTTGTTTTGTTCAGATTTACAGTGATGATTTAAACACTAAAGGCCAAAGTCTCCTTTCCACTCCTGGTCCAATGCATAAATCCAGATTTAATTAAACACATAAAAATTGTCAAATTCATTGAAAATAAAGCAGGGTTACAAAACCACCAAGAGACTGGAGAATAAACCAATTAACACAACAATTATCTTTCTAAAACCACAATAAACCAGAAAGGCTGACAAATTTAAAGATATTCCCTCAAGCAAATTTATTAAATTGTGATGCTTTCAGCATCCTCTAGACAAACAGAGCAATAATTAAATCTGCTATAATAACCTTCCCCCATAATTATCTTTTTCATTCTAGAATTTCTATCTCTCATATAGAAAACTAGACCCGTTGCCATTTAAACAATTCCAGCTGATAGCTACTCTGTATAAGGTTTCTGAAGCTCTAAGTCTTTGTTAGCAGATAGCTTCATCTCTCTTCTGAGGGGCCACTACAGGGTTTGAACCATCAACCTGTGGTTAGTGATCCAGCACTTACTCTACAGTGCCCCTGGGGGTCCTTTTCATACAGAAGTACTCTGAAAACTAGAAAAATAGGTCACAGTTAGGCGATGTCTTCTATAGTCTCTAACTGCTCACTACATATCGCTAAGGAAAGAATGAAGAATGTACGTGATATGAATAAGCTGAAACATTATCCTGAGAGTAATCAGTTAGACGCAAAAGGAAAACATTAAAAGAGCTAATTTAGTCAAAGGTGGTCATCCCATGAATGCTAAAACCATTAGGAAAAAATTGCACTTTCACACAATTCTAAAATATCACTTACTAGACTACTCATTAAATAGCTAAGTGACTCATTAAATAACAAAGTGAGGAAAATGTGCATTTGCAACCCAGTGACCTGGTGGTGGCAGTCTCCACGTTAAACAAGTGATCAAACTCAGCATCATCTGTAACGGGAAAATGTTTTATTCACTGCCTCCTGAAGACAAGAATACGCAGCATCATGTACACAGAGTTATGTTCATGTGGCAAACATGTAGCCTGGATACATCACATCATCATAAAGAAAGAATTCAGATTTGTAGCACATTCTACAAGACAATGGCCTACACTTCATTAAAGTTAACATTACTTTTTAAGTGACAGTAAGATTGTTCTAGATTAAGACACATAAAAACAAAAGACAATATATGAATGTGACTGGGCCCTGAAAAGGGGGTTGGAGCGCAGCTATAAAAGATAAGTGTATAACAACAAAGAAAAATTTAAATGAAGACATTACCTGTGAAATGCTGAAGGAATATTTTTTTCTAAGGTACTGTAGATATTGTGGTTATGTTGAAGACAACCCTTAGTTTTAGAAGATACACAATAAAATATTGAGGGGAAGAGTATCAATGATGCCGACAACTTGCTCTCAGTTAAAGGAAAATGTGCTTAGACGGTAGAAAAATGAATTTGCACGAAATATTATAATATGTGGATCTAAGTTCATAATGCCTACAGGTTGGGGACATTTTCCATAATAAAGGGTTGGAGGGGATAGTAGAAACAGCTGAACTAGGCCCAGTGGTGCCCCAATGTTTTAAAAAGAAGGAAAAACAGATTCTATTTTACAATGTAAGTATACCAGAGTTAAGGAGTGATTAGGATTTGCACCCTCATTGTTAGCCATGCTCTTTCTGAAGGAGCCTGTAAAATAAACGCATTTATTCAGGAGACTGCCCGTATTAATTTCCCCTTTTGACATAACCATTCTGCTTTAGTAATTAGAGTAATGTCATCTCGATGAGCTCAGAAGAGCAAGATTTATAATTCCCTCAAAAAAGAAGCTGTAGGAAAAAGTGCCTCCCATAAACACACACATTAAGTTGTCCATCTTCCCTACAAGGAAAATAAAAGCCAGACAGCAAGATGACAGGCTTACTTATGCTTATATTTGTACACAGTTCCCACAACGAAATCATTTTTGTGTGTGCCTGTTTTCTTTTTCTGATTCTAAGTCTCCATATCTTAAATCTTTAACCACACCTTTATTGTTTTAAAATATTATAAATTAAATCCCCATGACTGGATGTAAGCAGCAGCAGAACATCTAAATGGCACAACTGATCTGGATATGTGCTGTATGCTGGATAGCAAGCACACTATGAAAACCTAACGCAGAAGGAACGGGGAACTTTTCTTGCTGTTGTCTCTTCTCTGGGGTTGACAAAAATACCAGACCTTAATGCAACACCTGTCAATATCCAAGTAAAACTTACTGTAGCTATAAACCCACTACCAATTGAATAGATTCCAACTCATTACAACTTAATATAGGATTTCTGAAGCTCTAAATCTTTTTGGTGAAGTCTCATTTTTCTCCCCCAGAGCAGTTGGCAGGCTTGAACCACCAACCCTTACAGTCAGAGGCCCAATCAATGTGACAGTGCCACTAGGGCTCCTTATTTCAAAAGTTTATTTCCAAGCTTATTTCAAAAGTTATATGAAAAGGCAAAGGAACTAAAATAGCTTAAAGAATAAACCTTATATCCTTTTAGAACCAATAAAGAAATATAGTGAGATGTACATAAAATATAACCCAATTCTAAAAAGAAATATTACATGAGCGAATGATTAACAAGGCACTAATGAAAATATACACAACACATCACAGAATAATTCTACATATGCCACCCCATGACATCTTCCTGAATTACTAAAAAGGAAATCCATTAGATTAACACCATTCCTTTCCCCACCCAGTACCCCCACACACACTGTACTGATAATCAGAAAAAGGTATTCACACACACACACACTTTTAAAAGCCCATCTATAGTATCCCAAAAGAACTATATTTTTATTATGCTTGCTTATAAAGTTCAGTCACTCATCTTTTCATTTAGTATATTACATAAAAGACTTATTTTCTGTCAAACCACACAATCAATAATCTTAAATTCTACAGAAAAATAAGATGATATACTATTCATTCCCTCCTAAAATTATCCTAAACTCAAATATATTTTTTGCCTACTCATCCAGCCTTTACTAACAGGTCAGCTATTAGTGTGTGAGTTGAGGGATTGGTAGGGAATGGGGGGAGAGGGGGAAATAGGGGTGGAGGGAATACGTACACATCTCAATTTTCCCAGGACATTAATTACCATTTTATTCACTTTTCCTAAATGTGCTTTTTTTTTACTGTGCAAGAGAGCCAATCCCTTATCGATGTCCTCTTTTAAGAATGCAGGATTACAGGGTATATAAAACAACATGTGTCATTTCTGTAGAGAGAAATCTGGAAAATCACCTCTTAGCAGTTAACAATGATTGTTTTCTGAGTGGTAGAACTACAGATGACTTTTTCACCTTTCTTTTTTATTATCTTCTTAAGCCAGCTTTTACAATGACTTTTCAAACAAGCATACAGTTCTTTTCAGGTCTGAGACAGAGTTATTTCATTTGCTAAATGCAACCTTTCCTTTCTGACACAACTCCTCTCGTTTTATTTATTTATTTTTTCAGCTCTCATTTTGAAAGAATGCACTACTCTTCTCTGTTATTTTCATCAAGAACCTTAAGAAATGGCTACTACTAAAACAAAAATTAGCTTTGGGAGAAAAGAACACAGCTTATTAAAATAAATTATTCCTCTTATAATTTTTTCTTTTTAATTATGGTGAAAATATACAGAAAATATATGGTACTGGTCCTTTTGTGGCTGACTTACTTCACTCGGCACCATGTTTTCTAGATTCATCCCAACACTATCTTTTAAGAAACAGAAAGCCTAGGTTAAAGAACCACCTTTGCTGTGGAAAGAACCTACCTAAATATCTTCCAGGAATATTATGATCAAATGAGAATATATGTGAATGTGCTTTAATTCAATGGGCAAAGGAGTTACTATTACTATAAATCCATGAATAAACTATGTAATCTCGGATATAAGGTATAAAATGGGGATGTCTTAGTAAGTGATCCCCAATTCACTTCTATGTCTGAAATTCTAGTATTAATCAAATAACCAAATTCTCTGCCATCAAGTCTATTTCAACTCATAGCAACCCTATAGGACAGAGTAGAGTTACTCCTTAAGATTTCAAGACTGTAAATCTTTAGGAGAGCAGACAGCCTCATCTTTCTCCCTTGGAGCAAGTGACAGGGTGTGAACTGAGACCCGAGCTTAGAAGCTCAGTCCTCAGCCCATGGTGCCACTAGGGCGCCTCTGGTATGAACAGTGTCCTCTTAACTCAAGCATCTCATCTACCTCACCTTGAGTACCTTTTTTACGGTTCCCTGATCTTCCTGTTTTCTGTCTTGCCTGGGACAGCCAGTTCTCCACATTCTTCTCTTACGGCCCTGATTGTCTGAAAGTTAAAGAAAATATGTCTTTTCTCTCTAAACAGACTTTAAATCTTCTTTTTGTTTTAGATTTAATGCTTTCAATATGCCATACTACTAAGAGTAGTGGCTATATCGTGAACATGGACTCTGAAGTCAGGAAGTTTCTCCACACCACTGTGGTAAACCGTCTTCATCATGAGACATTTATCTTTAGCCTTTCTTCAAATCCTCTCATTCAAAATTTCCTGAAAGATCTTCCTGAGGTCACTAGTTCGCCAAGATGTTATGAGGTAGAAAAATTGTCCCATGATCAAATAAATTTGTCAAACAAGTTTGTCTTACTGTAGGCCTTTTTATGTTACTATATACTATGATATTCCAAGCAAAGATAAAGTCCATATTATTTCCTAAGTTTATCTGACCCCAGAGCCCTCTTATCAAGGATCATTACACTGGGATGTGTTGCTGTGTTTTGTTAATCTGATTCAAACATAAAAGGCCTGCTCACAAACTCTCGCTAAGAAATTGGGCTCATAAAACTAATACCCGCTGCCCTGCACAAATTACTTTTGGATTTTAATATGCACACTGACCTCTTAACAGAACAGACACCAATTTCCAACTATACGCTCTAGGAACCAAGCTATTTATACCTAATGGCATGTTAACCTATTTATTACCCAGATATCTTCTCAACAGAGTGTACTTATTCAATGTTCCTAAAGTTCTCTGAATTTTCATAAAAAGCATTTGCATTCTTTCCTTAAAAGAATACCACCACAGAACTTTGTCAAGTTATACTAGAATCAGTGATGGTATGGTATATAGTAGCCTAAACATATAACTTGTATCAAATAAATGAAGAAAGCATAATAGAATTTCACTATTTTAGAATACCTGCTGAATTAAAAATCCAATCCAATAATTAATAGCTGATAACATCATAATAAGAGATAAAACCGTACACACCAAACTGAAAACAAACCACTCCTATGACAAACCACTCTTACCAAAAAAGACAAAAATCAAAACTGAATCTAAATAATTTACCAATGTACAGGCAATCCAGGATACAAACATATTAAAAGTCATTGCAGAGATGCAGTCAGAAAAATTCGACTATGAGAAGCTTCTCAAAGAAATCATTTTAATAAAAATTATAGGGGGCAAGGGATGAAAGAAACACCTACAGATGAAAAGTTATTTCATTAACATGCCAAGCAATTATAACACCCGGCCCTTGTTTGAATCCCAATTCAAGAAAACATGTTATATATCTACAACCTATGATAATTAACCAAGGAAATATGAAACCTGACAATATTAAATGTTTAGTAATATTGTTATTTAAATGTGATCATTATGTTATGTTTATGTTACTAGGAAGAGAGTCTAAGTTTTAGAGACTCAGTGAAATTTACAAATTAAATTTGGTAATTCACTCAAAACAATCTATGGAATGGGGAAAAGTAGATAAATAAATGGATAAAGCAAGATTTTTATGAGTTGATAATTCTTGAAACTCAGTAGTGGCTAAATGGGAATTGTTTCTATTTATTCTCATTTTTATTAATGTAGGTTTAAAATATTCTATAATAAAAGGGGAAAAAAAGAAAACAACACTGTTTAGGAATTGGATTACCAGCCTACGACTGCAGTTGTCTCTCACTTTCCCACAATAGATTAATTCCAGTCTGCCATAAATGAATATAAATTGATCATATGAATAGAATACTATAAGAAATCATTTGAGTTGACACAAAAACACAAAGCAGCAAAAAATACTCTGTAATTCATTCTAGGAAGCCAATATAACCTTGATATCAAAGTCAGGCAAAACCTAAACTCATTGTGTATGGAGTAGATGCCAACTAATAGCAACCTGTAGGACAAAGCAGAGCTGACCCTGTGAGTATCCGAGATTCAAACTCTTTACAAGAGAAGATAGCCTGCTCTTTCTCCTATGGAGTGTCTGCTGGTTTTGAACTGATGACCTGTGGTTAGCAACCTAACTTGTAACCACTATGTCACCATGGCTCCTAAAGCCAAGTAAACCAAAACCGAAGTCACTGCCATCAAGTCAATGCTGATTCACAGTGGTCCCCTGGGGTTTCCAAGACTGTAACTGTTTATAGGAAGAGAAAGCCCAGTCTTTCTCTGGCAGTCTGCAGGTGGCTCTGAACTGTTCTTAAACATGTGGATCACAGTACAACTCCACTCCTAACCACTACATGACCAGGGCTCCTCAACACACCAATAAAAAAGAAAATTGAAATCCAACTTCCCTCATGAAAATAAATACCAAAATTCTCAACAACATTCTAGCCAACAGAATTCAGGAGTATATTATTTTTTTAAGATTATAATTAAGTAGGACTCTTATTAAGGACACAAAAATGGTTCAATATTAGAAATTCTACCAAAATACATAATTCATCCAATAGATAAAAGAATCACATGATCATTTCAACCAATGCAGAAAGGAATTTGATAAAATTCAACATGCTTTCCTGATGAAAAGTCACTGCAAAATTGAAATGTAAGGGAAATTCCTCAATATAATTAAGGGCACATATGTAAAAACAACAGGCAACAATACTCTCTTCGTTTCCCTTAAGAATGGGAATGAGACAGGATGCCTGCTATCACCCCACTTTTATTTAATATTTCACTAGAAGTCTTAGAACTGTGGAAAGAATGATGTAAAACTACTTATTTGCATGATCAAAAAAAATTCAAGAGAGACTGCAAATAAAAGTTGCTAGTTATAGAAGAATTCAGCAAAATGGCAAAGTATAAGATCAACGCTTTTCCCAACATGCCTAAATTAGTTTACCTGCCATTTACACACACACACGCGCGCGCACACACACACACACACACACACACGAAAGGAGAACTCTGAAAATAAAATCAAGAAATCATTACCATTTATAATTACCCCTAAATAGAATACCTAGGAAATAAAACTAAGTAGGGGTGTAAAAGATGAATACAGGGAAACTAAAAAGCACCACAGCAAGAAATTTAAAGATTTACATAAAAAGAAAATCACTGTACACTCATGGATTGGAAGACATAATGTTGTGAAATTATCAATAGAACCTATAGCTATCTATAGCTATCAACGAAATCTCAAACACAACATTATTTAATAAAATAGAAAAACTAAGCTCTAACTTTATTTGAAAAAGAAAGCAGTGCCAAATAACTAAAACAATATTAACACTAAGTTTATGGACATTTCTTATATTCCCGTCTCTATGGACACGTGTCAAAATGACACAAACAAAACCACATTTTCTTTTAAGTAACAAGTTATTTAAAAACAATGTAATTATACACTATTAACTTATAAATGAAACTATGTAATACTTTATATTTGTATAAAATTTACAACACTTAATATTATACATTTGAGAAATTGGGTTCGAGAATGTGAGGGTTACTCGGGTCAATATAATAATTTTTGCTGCATTGTCTTTACATTTGATGTTTACTTTCTAAGAATCTTAATTGACTACATTTATATTTATGATACTGCTTTCAGGAACGAAATCTATTTACTGTGATTAATGTTCAAACTATCAAACTGTCGCATATCCATAGAGATAGGTATAACATACAACGAATTTTGATATTAGAAGCCTTAGAAGAAAATTAATTTGGATGTATGCTTATCTCATGAAATGAATAAAAACTAGCATAAATGGCAGGAGATGAATGTAAATGGTTTCTATAATTTTTTTGAGAAAACCAAAATGCATCAAAATGATAACGTCTTATAAACTTAGTGTTAAGAAAAACAAAGTAGGAGGCCTCACACTTATGCCAAAACTTACAGCCATGATAAACCTGCCAACCACTCTGTGGGACAAAGATGTGGCAGTCTGCTTCCATTGTGTGCTCCAAAGACGATAATTACAAAATTCAAATATGGCGAAGAAAAAGGTATCAGAACTAAAGTTATTAACACCCAATTTGTAAAAGGCTGTGGAGGACAGTGTGAGCTCAAAACCCATCTGCAGAGTATCTAGTCAGACTGAGCCCCTGGCAGATCTGCTCTAGCCAAAGGCAAGAGTCTCAAACAGCCTTACTATCAGACAGACTATTGTAATGTTGATTATACTGGACGGAACTCCATACTTGGGCAGTTCACCACGTATTAAAATTGTACTGGGGGCAAGCATTCTTACTTGTTTCATGACAGAAATTTCCTCCCTGGCTTTTTGAATGTTGATGGGGGTCTTTTCCTTGTGACACATTATTTGTGATTTTGTCTTTATACTATTATGATGTTAGCCTTATCACCTTAGTGTGATTCTGTTTTTATTATTTCCTGTTGGATTTTCCAGTTTTGAAGCACAGGAGGAATGGATACATAATGAGAATAAATGATACAGAGGTTATAGGGAATGCAGGGGTGGGGCGTGGGCAATAGGGAGGGAAGGGGGATTTGGGGAGTAAATAATGAAGGCGGTAGGGGGAACACTAGAATTGATTGTGATTGCACAACTCATTTTACGGAGGTAATTTACAGATAACTAGGGCCTTCCAAGAATTAAATACTGCTTTTGACCAAGCACCTTTACCAAGAGAGCCTACACGCTGGGGAAAAACTTTGGCAACAACCTGTCCAAGAAGGGTACACAGAAAATTGCAACAACAAAGGGACAAATAGCCCAATCAAAGAATGGACAAAGGACATAAACAAGATATTTATCAGAGCAGACATTCTGGTGACCAATAAATACAAAAAAAGATGCTCAGAATCATTCGCCACTTGTTAGGTGCTGTCTAGTCAGCTCACTCATAGCAAACCAATGGACAACAGAAGGAAACACTGCCCATCTTCACAATCATTCTTAGGTCTCAGCCCATTGTTCCAGCTACTGTTTCAACTTATTTTGTTGAGGGTCTTACTCATTTTTAATGACCCTCTACTTAACAAAACCTGATGTCCTTTCCAGGGACTGGTGGGTCACTCCTGATCCCAAGTCCAAAGTGTGTGAGACAAAGTCTCATCATCCTCACTTCTAAGGAGCATGCTGGCTGTACTTCTTCCAGTGTTCTTCACCAACGCTATAATCCAAATGAATGCATCCAACTTTCACATGTGTACGAGATGAATGAAAATACATGGCCTCAGATTAGGCACAGCTTAGTCCAAAACTACAATGAGATACTGCCTGGTTGCTGTAAAAAATGGCAATGATGGAGGGGGTAAGAGTGGGGCGTTGGCAGTGTTTATTCTTAAGGCTATGATCCCCAAGGTCAGCAGCTGAAAACTACTAGACGCTCCTTGTGAGAAAGACAGGAATTTCTATTCCCATTAACAGTTAGTCTCAGAAACTCACAGGGGCAGTTCTATCCTGTCCTATGAGTTGGCATCGAATCAACGACAAGGGAGTTATTATGGAATTATAAGTACATCCTCACAAAGCTAGAATAGAAATACCATATGATCCAGCAATACTGTATATGTGTCTAAGATATAAGAACAGTGACATGAATAGGCACACCAATGTTCACTGCAGTATTCATAATAGTAAAAAGAAGAAACAGCCCAAGCACCCATCAGGAGATAAATGAGTAAACTGTGTCTCATACAATGGAATTTTATGCAACTATAAGAACAATGAGTTCAAAAACCATCTTTAAATCTAGAGAACATTATGCTGAGTAAAATAAGCCAATTACAAAAGGAAAACTATTTTGTGGTCCCACTACTATAATAAGTTAAGACTAGATATACCCATCAAAAGGAATATTCTTTGATGGCTACCAGGGATGGTAGGGGAAAGGTGGAGAACCACTTTCTAGGGAGTGAACATGTTATCTGGGGTCCATGAGAAAGATAATACCAAGTAACAGTGAAGTTCACAAAACTTGACAGAAGGAATGAACACAATAAAAAGTATCAAGAAAAAATGACTTCAGTAAATGTTACAACCTATTCAATTTTCAACAATAATCAAAAGGTATGTATGTGGTTATACAGGTACGAGTGTATTCCTGTGTATATATATAAGAAGGAATATGTGAGCGTATCACCTATACCCACTGTGTCAAGAGGACCCATTCGGAATTGCTCCATAGGATTTCTGAGGCTGTCAATCTTTACAAAAGCAGATTGCCTCATCTTTCTCCCTCAGAGCTACTGCAGGGTTCAAACCGATGACTTTCCAGTTAGTTCTCCAACTCTTACCTCACTAGGGCTTCTCAGTTTATCTATAAAATCAAACTCAAACTCAATGCCATCCAATCAATTCTGATTCATATTGACTCTATAGAACAGACTAGAACTGCCCCCAGTGGGTTTCTGAGACTCTAACTCTCTTTACAACAGTAGCAAACTTCATCTTTCTAACTTGTAGATGCTGGTGGTTTCCAACTGCTGACCCTGAGGTTAGCATTACCCACTACACCACCAGGTTTTCAACTTAATCTGTAGATATATATAAATACTTGTGTGTTTGTACATCTACATACCCATAGAAATAATAAAGCACATAAAGAGCATAACTGTGGGGATTTCCTAAATATATCCAAACAACTCATGAAATTGGTTGCCTGGGTTGAAGAGCTTAAGATCATTGTCTTTCTGTACAGATGTGCTTTATACAATTGATGTATGTATATGTATGAACTGTGATAAGAATTGTATGAGCCCCTAATAAATTGTTAAAATTTTTTAAAAATTAAAAAAATAAAATGCAAAAAAAAAGATCATTGTCTTTTCTTAATTTTTTAAAATAGTTTTAAAACCTTTGATTGTAAATTGGATGACCATTTATAGAACATATCCATTTTACATTTGATGATTCAGACATAATTGTTTCATCTCATTCACTGTACTCTCTCTTCAATATAATATCAATTATCCCATTTTCTCCCGTATTTCCTGTTTCCATTTCTCCTTTCGAAACTCTCCTATACATGTTGACCTTGGGTAAATACCAGTCCTTTTGTGTTAATCCAAAACCAAATCCATTGCCAACAACTCTATTCTGACTCATAGCAACTATATTTATGGTTTCTACATATGGCTGATTATTCTAAGTTGTGAAAATTGAGTCAAAGAGGTGTTCAGTTTCAAACCTGAAGTGTGACTAAGGGTGTATTGGGGTTCTACATGTCTTTATCCAGTCTGATCTTATTTTGATTTTATGGTTTTCAGCTTTATTCCAGGACCATAGTTTTATGGATATCGTAGTCAACTGACATAATATAGTTTGTAAAGCTAATTTTTACATCCTACTTTGGCCAGGAGCTCTTGGGTTCCTTTTTAAAGCTTTGGAACAGCCATCTGAGATACAAAGATTGGGCCTCTACTCATTTGGAATAAAAGAGAATGAAGGAAACCAAAGATTCAAAAAAGAAACTAGTCTACAGGACTAACATCCACAGGAACCATGGCATCTTCTAATCAGAGACCAATGGAAAGAAAATGAAAAATAAAACTCCAATGCATAAAAAAAGATCAAACTTGCTGGACTGATAGAGACTTGAAGAACCCAGAGATACCTTTTTACCCTGAAAATGAAACCACTCTCTGAGGTCACCTTTTGGGACTTCCGACAAGATGGCGACCAGGTAGGCAGCCCACTCAGGCAGCCCACTCGGAGTTTTGTGGATATCTGTGAGTAGGAAGAACGGGGGCGCCCACTGGGGGATCCGCGGCTGTGAGTTAATCTCAGCAACAGCCCAGAGCACTTCCCCAAACTGGAAACTGACTTTCACCCCCTCTCCTATAGCCATTGTGAAGTGCCAGAGAACTGTGGCCTAATGCAAGGGCTGCTCCAGCCAGCTTGGCCCACGCTGCTGTGGATCCCACCATGGCTACCAGCCCCCCCCCTCACACCCCTCATTGTCCAACCACTCCCCAGCTACCGCACCTTAAGCTTGCCAATAACTCAGCGGAGGCTCTTGTAGCTGAGGTTTGACACCCCAAATCACCGCTGTCCAAGACAACATTGGCTTAACAGAGAAAAGAATGTATAAATGAACTCCCACACACACACACACAACACTGATAAGAATCAAGGCAGGAAAACACTCAATACAAAAGGTACAAGTTGATATTACAGAGTCTACAGATGGATGTAATAACACTGAATATCAATAGACTGAACTGCTGTCTAAAAGGGACACATCTCAAGCTTGCAGACAAAATAGGTTGACAATCAAAGGCTGGAGAAAATATACAAAGCAAATGGCAATTCAAAAAGAACAGGAGTTAACAATCCTGATCTCTGACAAAACCGATCTCATGGTGCAAACCGTACCAACAGATAAGGAGCAGCATTATATAATGCTCAAGGGGACAATAGATCAAGAACCAGTGAGCATAATGTATACACACCTAACAAAAGACCCACAAAATTCAAACACCCCCAAAGATGAAAAAAGAAATCACAGGCTCAATAATCATAGTAAGTGACCTTATGTTCATCACAGCACAGTTCACAATCACAAAGAGTTCAATACAACCTCAATTTCCATCAATGGTCAAATGGATTTAAAAACTCTGTTACATACACACTTTGGAGAACTGTGCATCCCTAAACGCACAAATTCTCAGGGCGAGGTTCAGGCACTCTGGTAGAGGTCAGACTCAACCCAGGAATGTATATGGCAGCCAACTAAAATAGGAAGGGAAAGGGGGGAAAATGACATGAGTAGCGGGGGAACAAGACACTAACCCACCCCTGGGGAGGGTATTGTTTATATTTATGTCTCCACAGCAAAGGAAGAGAGGAACCAGACCTCAACCTGGTGCACCAAGCCTTGGGGGCAACACACCAGCATGAAGCAGCAATCTGACAGAGAGGTTTGTGGGGTAGCCCAAATCCCAACTATGTCGACCCTACTGCCCAGAAGAATGCACTACAGAGAACAACACTGAAGATACAGACACGGAAAGTGACAGACTTGCCCAGACCACATGGGAGCAAAAGAGTAAAGAGAGAGTGTGGATCACATCCTAGCCACACTACAAGGCACGAACAATGTCCCCTCACTGACCCACAGCACTATGGGGATGGTACTGGAGACACAGTGTGGGAATTGTGCCCTATCTGACCCATCCCCACTTCACCCCCCCACCGCCCCCCCCACACACACACACTGGGGTGAAACACAAGGGAGCACAACAGAGCTTCAAGGGGAGCAAAGCAATGAAGTTTTTGAGGAATCCCAAAAATAGACTTCTGACTCGGGGGCAGGGCTTGGCAACTCATCAGACCCAATCAGAAAACATTCATAAGGATCAGCGGACAGGCCTGGTACTATTTATGGGCTTTTTTCCCTCTTCTCCTCTTTCTTTCTATGTCTATCTATATAAAATAGGGTAAACAATCTTGAGGAGAAAACAATGGGACCAATGGTTCAGGGGCATCTGGGAAAGGAAGATGTGGGGAAAATGGAGGGGGGAGACAACAAATTCAGGGACAAGGGAACAAGAGATCGAAAATTGATGATGACAAGGGCAGAGAATGTCTAGTGGGGTTTGATCAAGTGCAGTGTAGTCAAGAGGAATTCAGAGAGCCGGATGAAGTTCGAACAGAATAACAGAGGAAAGAAAAGGAAAACAAGAAAAGAATTAGGAGGCAAAAGAGGTATAAATATAGGCATGTATATATGTAAATATATTAATATATAACGATAGGGATATAGGTCTATGCCCATCTATTTATATGTTAAGTATTAAAGTAGCAGACGGACATTGGGCCTCTATTCAAGCCCTCCCACAATGCAAGAACTCTGTTCTAATAACCTGGCATTCTGTAATGCTCACCTTCCCGACAAGATCACTGAAGGCAAAATGGGTGGATAGGCAAATGTGGTGAAGAAAGGTGATGGTGTCCAGCTATTAGACAAACTAGCATCTGGGGTCTTAAAGGTTTGAAATTAAACAAGTAGCCATCTAGCAGGGAAGTAGTAAAGCCCACATGGAAGAAGCACACTGGCCTGTGTGATCACAAGCTGTTGCAGGATCAGGTATCAGGCACTGGAAGAGCTAAAACAAACAATCATATTGATGCAAATGAAGAGAGTTGGAATGGAGACCCAAAGCCCTCACAGAGGGTCACAGTGAAGGAATGCGTCAGCAAGGGTACGTTATAGCAGCAAGGATACACACAACAACATTCCTCTCATTCTCTAATGCTTCTCCCCACTCCCCCACTATCATGACCCAGTTCTACCTTCAAATTCAGCTAGACCAAAACATGTACATTGGTATAGATAAGACCCCTCAACATACAGAATCCAGGACAGATGAATCTTTCAGGAACAGTAATGAACAGTAATGGGTGTAGCGATGCTATGAGGGTAGGGAGGAGGTGAGGAAAGAAGGAGAGAAAGAGTGCAGGGTGGGGGGGAGCATAAAACAGAAACATGGGTGAAAGGAGGCAGCAGACGGTGTAAGATACGAAAATAACAATAATTTACAATTTATCAAGGGCCCACAAGGGTGGGAGGGTAATGGAAAGGATAAAAGAGGAGCTGATACCAAGGACTCAAGTTGAAAGAAAATGCTTTGAAAATGATGGCAACATATACCCAAATGTGACTGATACATCTGACGTATGAACTGTTATAAGAGATGTAAGAGCTCCCAATAAAATGATCTTTTTGTATTCTTTTTTTTTTCATCATTTTATTGGGGCCTCATACAATTCTTATCACAATCCATACATACATCCATTGTGTCAAGCACATTAGTACATTTGTTGCCCTCATCATTCTCAAAACATTTGCTTTCTACTTGAGCCCTTGATATCAGCTCCTCATTTCCCCCACACGCCCCTGCCTCAAGAACCCTTCATAATTCATAAATTATTATTATTTTGTCATATCTTACACTATCTGACGTCTCCCTTCACCCACTTTTCTGTTGTCCATCCTCCAGGGAGGAGGTTATATGTAAATCCTTGTAATCAGTTCCCCCTTTCTACCCCACCTTCCCTCCACCTTCCAGGTATCGGCCACGCTCACCACTGGTCCTCAAGGGGAAATGATTTTTTTTTTAAGAAAAGAAACATCACCTATAAATAATGTGTTCCTTAAACATCACTATGTGAACCCAAACAGTCAACACTAACCAAAAGCAAAGATGAGAGGGCAAGGCAGGGAAATAAAGCTAGATCCACAGAAAAAGAACAAACAGAATGGAAACAATGAGAAGGCTGACACGCTGTGAAAACTAACCAATGTCCCAGAACAATTTGTATTAAAAATGTTCACGGAAAACTAATTTAATGGATTAGAAACAAAATACTGAAGAAAAAAACATGATAGCTTTCCCAAGTAATAACTCTTATTTTCAAGTCTGTTAGCAATAGCAAACCAATTTATAACTTCCCATGATGCAAAGTATGATTAATTTCTCATTTCTACTTATAAAATAAAGACTAGTCACGGGACGAAAATGCAAACATCAGTACGCAGTCATCACTCACTATCTTTCGTGTCCCAGTGTGCCTCTGGTACTTCTGGGATCTATCCCCAGCAGACTTGCTGCATAAGCACCCAGTTCACTGAGCTCTCAGAGGGCACCAGGCTTATCTTGTGTACAAAAAGTCTTTTCCTGCCTTTCTGCTCTAAAAAGTCAAACTAACAGATGGCAGACCAAGAAGGGAGGAGAAGGTGATAAGGAGGCAATAGACGAGAGCGCCACGTTAAAAGAAAATAATACACAACACTGAAAGACATCTTAAAATAATTTAAGAATAGGGAGGGAGGGGAAAAAAAAAGAGGACCTGATGCAAGGGGCTTAAGTGGAGAGCAAATGCCTTGAGAATGATTGGGGCAGGGAATGTATGGATGTGCTTTATACAATTGATATATGTATATGTATGGATGGTGATAAGAGTTGTATGAGTCCCTAATAAAATGTAAAAAAAGAAAAAAAATAATAATTTAAGAATAAAAGATACCCAGCAATTCCTTAGATTTGTGCAAAGCAAAGACTTACTTTGTCCACTTTTGTGACTTTAAAGTGAAAGACTTTTGTGAAATCAACATCTGAGAATTCAGTTGTACAGTATACCTTTAAAAGTTTTGAAAAGTCCCTGTTTATATATCAGGCAAATTTAAATTAGACAAAGTCACATCATTTTCGAAAGAACAGGAGAACTAAGAACAGAGGACACAAGACATACTACATCCTATAGAACAGGATAGAACTGCCTCTGTGGGTTTCAGAGATGGTAACTTTTCACGGAAGTAGTAAGCCTCATCTTTCACCCGGATTTTTCAGTTAGCAGCTCAACTAGTGTGCTCCCCCTCTAATCTACAGTGCTATTAAAACAACATCTCTGTAAGTAGATTTTAATTACGATATTGCTTTGAAAAGTATTACAACAGTATTGTTGTTAGAACTAAAGTTTTAAGCTCAATTACATTCCTTAAAATGTAGGCCTATGCTTTCCATATAACACACACAGATGAGAGCATGCCAAGTACAACATCCTATGTGGGCACTCAGGACACCAACCACCATCTGCTACTGATGAAGCAACTCTCCAGTCCAGCGGTTAGAAGGAACCTGTGGGTCGCGATCCCTTTGGGGTTTGAATGACCTCGGAAAACACCTATTTCCAATGGTCTTAGGAACCAAGACACCGCTCCTCTACCCGTCTCCAGGCAGGTTCACTGACATACAAGTACCCGGCATGAAGACCCATGCTACACCATGCTTCAAGACAAAGTTTCACTTATTTGTAATTAGAAATAAATATTTCACAATATATGATTACATATTGTTTTTGTGATTAATCACGATGCTTTAATTATGTTCAATTTGTAACAATGAAAATACATCCTGCCTATCAGATATTTACATTACAATTCATAACAATAGCAAAATTACAGCTATGAAGTAGCAATGAAAATAATTTTATGGCTGGGGGTCCCTACAACATGAGGAACTGTATGAAAGGGTTCGGCGTTACGGAGGCTGAGAACCCCTGCTCTAGTCACTACTTAGGAGATCAAGAATGTGATACCATTCAATCCAAAAGTCCACCAGTTACACTGGCACTTTTGCCTAGGAATGGCAACTTCTACATTCTGATTGCAGACCTTCACAAAAGAGAATCTGCCAACTAGAGCTTATTCGGGGATCATTCAATAGGGACTCTCTGCTGTGGAAGTTAGTCAAATAAATGGGAGAGCAACATCTGCCTGCCAATCTCACAGAGCTGTTAGGAAAATGAGAGAAAGTTCACAAAAGTACTCGATAAACTAATAAACTATAAGCAACTACATTATTTCACTACTTACTTGTTTCTAGACCATTGATCTTTCTCAATATTATCGGGGTTCAACGTGTTTAGTAAAACTTTAGATTTGGGAATATAGAAACTCACTAATATCTTTAAGAAGCAATTCAATACCAAGTACTCATCTGTGTTAACATCTTAGCCCCCCCTTCCCCTTGGCAAAAAAGAACTAAAAAGAAAGCAATGTGCCGGCTTCTAAAATTCTGTAGCATTATCGCTATGAATTCCTACACACCGTGTAGAAGAGTCCTGCCCACACACATTACTTGGGTGGGAGCCCACACCGTCATGGGAACCCTGGTGAAGCAGTGGGTTAGCAGTGTAAGTCCACCAGCTGCTCAAAAGGAGAAAGAAGAGGCATTCTGTTCCCTTAAAGATCTGCAGCCTTAGAAACTTCAAGGAGCAACTCTATTCCAGCCTGTGGGTCATGATGAGTCAGAATTGACTCAGCAGAGGGCACTGAATTTCATTGTTTTTGCTCTGTTGTTTTGTTTTTTTGTGGGGATAGGTGGTGGGTGGGAAACACCATCACAAAGACTAGCCATTTCCATGTTCTGTTCCCTTTGGTTTCTGCCAATATTCCTCCTTCCTCAACACCAGCTTCATTTTTGAAATCTAATCAATGTTCTGCCACTAATTAGCTGTGTAAACTTGGGCAATTTACTTTGTGATTCAATTTATTTGAAAAATAGGATTTTTCATAGGTTTAAACATAGTTTAAATAATGCCAGAAAGTGCTCAGCACGGTGCCTGGTACACAGTAAAACTTCCATAAATGTTAGTCAGTATTGTTCCTTTATATGTGCACCTGTCTACTTCCTAATCACAACCATCATCACCAAGCCCCAAAAAACACACATGCACTGCCACTCAGCCATTTTCAACTCACCACCATCATTAAACAATATAAATCTGTCCATCATTCTCCTTCATTCTTTACAAAAGAATGAGCAATTTTGAGAAAGCAGACACTATAACCATTTACTGATAAATTTAATTATATATGACTGAATTTTTATAAGAAAATTGATTATCTTTTAAAATGATCCTCAATTACCTCCCTATCATGGTTTTAAGTTACATTGATAATAAAACCTTCCTAGCTCTAGAGCAGTGGTTCTCAACCTTTCTAATGCTGTGACCCTTTCATACAGTTCCTCATGTTATGGTAACCCAAATCATAAAATTATTGTCATTGCTACTTCATAACTGTAATTTTGCTACTGTTATGAATTGGGCAACCCCTGTGAAAAGGTCATTCGACCTCCAAAAGGGTCGCAACCCACAAGTTGAGAACGGCTACTCTAGAGAATGTGTGGCCCAGGGGTTAAATGCTTGGCTACCAACCAAAAGATCAGCGCTTTGAACCCACAGTCACTCTCCAGGTAAAAGATAAGACAGTCTATACCCATAAAGACTACAGCCTTGGAAATCCGATGGGGCAGTTCTACTCTGCCTTACAGTATTGCTAAAATTTATCAGTTTCTCCAGCAACTAATTTTTTTTGGTTGTTTAAGTTCAATATTAAATAATTTGCTTATTTCCAAGTACTGGAAATATTCCTTACTTAAATTTTATCATCAGAGCACACAGGAGCAAACAAAGAGGGAAGGGGAGAGTGTGGAATACATCTACCAAGCCCTGAGGACAATATTCCTGCTCAGAGCAGCCAATACGGAGAGGACCATAGGGCCGGGCCCACTATGAGACAAGATGTGCCTCACTGACTCATATCGCTATGAGGGACAACTGAAGAAACAGTGCAGGAATTGTGCCCGATCTGACCTACCACACCAGGGCGAAACACTAAGGGAGTGTAACAGTGCAGCAAGGGAAGCAAAGGAATGAAGTCCCTGGGGACTACCAAAAATAGACGCTGCAGTCAGGAGGTGGCATCCCAGCAAACTCAACCAGAAAACACACCTAAAGGTCAACAAACAGACCTGGAACGATTTATAGGCTTTTCTATTCTTTTGTGCTTTGTCATTGGTTTTTTTGTTGCTGTTGTTTTTGTTGTTGTGTTTTCTTTTGTCATTTTGTTTTGCTGTCTTGTTTTTGTGCTTATTATTGTCTCTGCATGACTAGTTAGATAAGATAGGGGGATAAACAATCCAAGGGAGAAAACAATGGGAGTGATGGTTCTGGGTAGGGGTAACACAGGAGGGGGGAAGGCGGGGGAAAGGATATGAGTGTTAACAAACCCAGGGACAAGGGAACAACAAGTGATCTAAAATTGGCGGTAAGGAGTGTATAGGATGCCTAGTAGGGCTTGATCAAGAGCAATGTAACCGTGAGGAATTACTGAAACCCAAATGAAGGCCAAACATGATAGTGGGACAAGAGGAAACTAAAAGGAAATAGAGGAAAGAACTAGGAGGCAAAGGGCATTTAGAGAGGTCGAAATACAGACATGTACATATGTAAATATATTTTTATATAACAATAGGGAAACAGATCTATGTCCATATATTTATATGTTAAGTATCAAGGTAGCAGATGGAGATTGGGCCTCTACTCAAGTACTCCCTCAACACAAGAACACTTTGTTCTAATAACCTGGCATTCTGTAATGTTCAGCTTCCCGACATGATCGCTGAAGTAAAATGGGTCCATAGCTAATGTGGTGAAGAAAACTGATGGTGCCCGGCTATCCAAAGATATAGCGTCTGGGGTCTTAAAGGCTTGAAGACAAACAAGCAGCCATCTAGCTGAGAAGCAACAAAGCCCACATGGAAGAAGCACACCAGCCTATATGATCATAAGGTGTTGATGGGATCAGGCATCAAAGACCCAGAACAAAATATCCTATCAATGTGAATGAGGGGAGTGCAGAGTGGAGACTCAAAGCCCATCTGTATAGACAATTGGACATTCCCTTACAGAAGGGTCACGAGGAAGAGACGAGCCTCTCAGGGTGCAGTACAGCACTGATGAAACATACAACCTTAATGCTCCCTTCCCCCACTATCATGATCCTAATTCTACCTTACAAATCTGACTAGACCAGAGCATGTACATGGGTACAGATAAGAGCTGGAAACACAGGGAATCCAGGACAGATAAATCCCTCAGGACCAATAATGAGAGTAGCCATACCAGGAGGGAAAGGGGAAAGTAACCAACCACAATGATCTATGTATAACCCCCTCCTTGGAGGGCAGACAACAGAAAAGTGGGTGGAGGGTGATGGAGGGCAAAAAATGAGGAGCTGATACCAAGGGCTCAAGTAGAGAGAAAATGTATTGAAAATGATGATGACAACAAATGTTGAAATGTGCTTGACACAATGGATGCATGTACGTATTGTCATAAGAGCTGTATGAACCCCCAATAAAATGATTAAAAAGTAAATAAAATTATCATATAAAATTGCTCATGACCAAGGAATTTAATAACGGTGATTAGTAGGGAAGGCCTAAAGAGATGCCCTCCAAATTGTAAAAGGGCTTCTATAAATACTACTACATTAAGTTAAAAATACTATGAACTTGAGCTTCATCATAATTAACATTTGTAATTCCACGGGCATCATCAAGAAAGTGAACAACACACTGCATTGGAAGAAATAGCTGAAACTCCAGTAACCGAAAAGAGAATTGCATCCAGAATATATAAAGAACTGTTACAATTCAAAATTAAAAAGATGGGATTGGAGCAACAGCAATCTAGCTGAGAGTATTCACTAAGAGGCAGAAGGCGGGGCGAGCATAATGGTGGGGCAGGAGGAAGGTAAAAGGAAATAAAGGAAAGATCTAGGAAGCAAAGTTATGGACAGAGGTATAAACATAGGTGAGTACATCCATAAATATATTAATTCCTAAAATAGAGGTATTGGCCTATGTATATATGTTAAGAATACATTAAGAAAGTAGACAGACTTTGGGCCTCTGCTCAAGCCCTCCCTCAATGCAACCTAACAACCTGTCATTCTGTGATGCTCACCCACCTGGTACGATCACTGAAGACAAAATGGGTGCATAAGCAAATGTGGTAAAGAAAGCTGACAGTGCTCAGCTATCGAAAGATATAGGCTTAAAGGGGTCTTAAGGGCTTGAAGTTAAACAAGCGGCCATCTAAGAGAAGCAACACGCCTACATGGAAGCAGCACACCAGCCTGTGCGATCATCAGATGTCGATGGGATCAGGTAACAGTCATCAGAAGACACAAAAAAAACATACTGTTGAGTACAAGGTGGGTCAGAGAAGAGACCCAAATCCCATCTGTAGACAACAGGACATCCCCTCACAGAAGGGTCACAAGGAAGGGGTGTGTCAACCAGGACGCAGGATAGCACTGATGAAACACAACATTCCTCTGATTCTTTAAGGCTTCCTCACCTTCAACTATCCTGCCTTTCAGTTCTGGCTAGAGTGGAGCATGTACACTGGTACAGAGAAGAGCTCATGACACATGGAATCCAGGATAAGCCCCTCAGGTACAGAAATAGGAGTAGGGATACCAGGAGGGTAAGGAGATGGGAGGAAGAAAGGGGAGGAAGGAGAAATAGATTGTATGAAAACAATCATTATTTATAATTTGTCAAGGGTTCACGTGAGTGGAAAGATCAGGAAGGAAGGGGGGAAAGGAACTGATACCAAGGGCTCAAGTAGAAAGTTATTTTTAGAAAATGATGATGGCAACATATGTACAAAAATGCTTGATATATGGAATGTTATAAGAGCTGTAAGAGCACCAAATAAAATGATTATATACGTGTGTGTATATAACTTCAACAATGGACCCTGTAAAATCAAAATCAATAGACTTTAATAAAAAAATTAAAGTGAAGAAAATTAGCTTGCCTGAAGCAAGAGGAAGTACCACTACTAATACATTAACATCACTAGCTTTATAATTAATGGGCAACCCGAAAGTATGCTAAACACTGCTATAAACACAGGAACTGAAAATCCAAGTTTATTTTTTACAGATTATTCAGCACACCCTATGCATAGCTATATATGCTCTTGGTAGTGTTAAAAATTCTAAATCCTAACATTTCCCTTGTGAATAACAATGTAAAATTCATAGCACTATTTAACTGACTTAACAGTTCTCCTTTAGCTTAAGACCTATAAAGGGTGGTGTGGGAAAGTGACATTTCTTAATATGGTTCTTCTTTCCATGTCTCTGTAACTCCCACCCAATGATTGGGAGGGACGATGCAAGCAAGGTGGTGAAACACTTTAAATTCTGCCATCCTCATGGCTCTAAGAATGAGACAGCCCAGAAGCCAGAATTCCCAGGAACATCAAGGCAGAAGTTCTATCAGGCAGGAAATTCTTGCCTGTAGTGGCAGAGGAAGCAGATGCCATCGAACCCCCGAGACCAGAAGCTGAAGCAAGAAGACCATGAGACAGAGCGGAGAATCACTGCTGAGACTGAGCCCATAATACAGAGCAGCAAGCGGGTTTCCTGGCCCACAGAGACCAAATCCAACTGACCATGTGGCTGAAGACCATAGAGACTTGGCTGCCCACTAAGGAGAGATGTTGCTGTACACTAATGACTATACTCTTAATATTTTCTGATCTTAGCTTGTGGTAACCTGTTAATTTCCCTAAGAAACCCCTTAACCTGTGAGTTCTGGATGGCCATTGCAATGGAACCCAGCAAAGAAGGAGAGTTCTGTGGAAGGAATGGGTGGTGTCAGCAGAGGGTAAAAGGAAGATGGAGGGTGGAGGCATGTCTGACCTCTGCCTCATGGCAGTAGGCCTTAAGCTGCTGAGGACTTGGATTCTCCTCCCTTGTGTAACGAGATCAGACGTGGCCACTGCACCATTTTCACAGATAAAATTACTTAATTTTATTTGGAGACTATTTGACTCCACAGATAACACTTTAGATAGGTGCCCCTGACTTATGTGTCAAAGACTTTTTCAGCACTGAAATGAACAAGACAGGTAAATTTCCTGTTCTCCAAGACTTTACATTCTAGTATAGTAAAACAAATAATAAGTTGATAAATAAGTAATTAAATTTCAGGAAGCACAAGTGGTATAAGAAATAAAGTAGAAATGTCAAGGGAATAAGAGAGGGTCACTATTTTCTATAATGTGCTCACTGAAGATCTCTCCAGAGAGACAGGCTCTGAGGATCTCCCTTTCAGCAGACCCTAAATGGCTTCAGAGTGCAAGTGGAGAGATCCGAAAGAAGACCATCAAGGCAAAAGCAAGACCAAGCATTTGTGGGTGTACTGGAAACACCTGTAGGTGTACTGGAATGGTAAGTGGAGTGAGAAAAATTACAGGTCGAAGCCCTATCATGGGAGACATGGCATAGTGAGCCCTTTCTAGAGATTAAAGAGCCTGATGCCACAGGCTGTGGCCAGGACTGCAGACAGCAACACACAATCACACCAGTCCACTGGCTGCCGTGTGAGTGGGCAGCAATGCCGCCTATTCTCCCAGTCCAAAGACATGGTTGCTGAGTGCTGCACATGCTGCCCTTGTTTTCTAAGAGAAAGGTTCCGTTTCCAGCACGGCGTCAGTCCCTAAGTTACCCAATTCTAGTTCTCAATCAAAGCCTCAATAAAACTTCACCCTGGCAAAAGCAGCAAACATCCAAGACCTAAAAAAAAAAAAAATTACTTTCCGTTTAATCCAAGAAACAGCCCTATGATGCAGCAAATATTCTTGCCCCCACTTTTTAGATAAAGACATCGAGGCTAAGATATTAAAACATGGCAACATCATTCTGTAAATAAGTGGTTTCGTTAGAAAGCAAATAAATGTTTTATTATAATGTCCATAACCATTCTCAAGTGGGGTTCCTAATAGCCAAAATAAAATCCATATGTTCATCAATGGATGACAGGATGCAGAAATGTATACAGACATACACTGGCTATCATTCAGGCAATGAAAGGAATAAAGTATTGCTATAACATTTTTTAAAGTTATGCTTAATGAAAGAAGCCAGGTACAAAAAGGCACATGTAAGACAGTCCATGAATATAAAAGGTGTAGAACAGTAACAAAGTAGCAGAAAGTAAAGTAGTGGCTATCAGAAAGGACATGTGGAGCGACTAGCACAGGGCACAGGGTTCATTTAGGTGATAAAAATGTTCTGGAGTAGATAGTGGTAATGGCTGTACCATGCAGGGGTGGGAGGAATAGATATATATATACTTATGTTACTGAATTGTGCATTCTTCCAAAAGGATGAGTTTTATCATGTGTGCATTATATATCAATTTTTAACAATTATACTGAGGGAAAAAACTGGGATATAAGAAAAATAGATGTATCGTTCGTATAAGAGATTTTAAAAGGATAAACCAGAAATAGAGAGCTCAGTTATTTACAGGGAATGAGGACCAAGTGAAAATGCAGGTGGTAGGGTAGGAAGGAAAAAGTGCTGCTTCTACTATAATGTTCAGATACAGTCAAAAAATAAAATCAACGAAACACCAGGAACTCAAATGGAATGCAGGCAGCAACAAATGTACTATATTACAGATGAATAAGATAACCACACCAAAGGAATGGAAGGCACGTCGCACCATGTCTTCTGGAATGTCTTCCCATGCATCTCGAACCCACTTTGCTATTAACTCTATGTCAGGCTTCATGAGATTTCCTCCTTTTGTTAGTTGGGCTTGACCAGATGACATCCATTCATGCCACTGACCCGTGTATAAGCTGAACCTCAGTTTTTCAGCACATTTTTTGTGTGCTGTAAAACTCGGCTATACACGAATATATACGGTAGGTTAACATTACTAGAAATAAAACATTGATATGTGGCCTCGATGAAGTTTTCTTGTCAAAAATGCATAAACTTGGTCAAATTTTAAGAAAAATATCAGACAAACCAAATAGAAATGTGTTCTACAAACTGGCAAATAATCTTCAAAAGTGTCATGGTCATGAAAGACAAGAAAAGAGACCCTGAAACATGCTACTGAATGCAGAGTAGCTAAATCACATGCTAAATCACATGCAAGAAATCATGAAAGGGAAGAGCTCACCGGAAGATTTCAAGGAGTGCTCCCGGAGACAGCCCTGGAGTGAGAAAACCAACAGAATACACTTGATATTTTTCAAGCCGAAAGAACTGAAGAAAAAACCTCATGTCTCCCAGAGAAATGCTGAAGGAGTCTAAGGACAAATTTTTGAGCAACACAAGAAGCATCAAAAGAAAGGAGAATACACAGAATTACTATGCCACAAAGACCTGAATAACATTCAGCTGTGTTGGAAGGTAATCTGTGATCTGGAACCGATGGCATTTAGGAAGAACAGAAGCAACACCAGAAACACCCCCTTGTCTCTATCAAGAAATGTGGAAGACAGCTAGGGACCTGATCAACAGCCTGGAGGAAATCCTTATGTGTGCCTACTATGTGTAAATGACAGAATGTCAATGACAAAAGGTAATGTAAAAACGATTGCAGCAGAACATCAACAGAAAACAGATTCAAAAAGGACATGAAGTTGACATATCACTGCTTGTGTCAGGTGGATCTTGGCTGAAAGGAGACAATATCAGAAAGATGTTTACCTGTGTTTTATTAACTGCATGAAAGACAGTGCGGATCCTAACAAAATACAGACCGTGCTGTAAAGAATGGAAAACCTAGAATACTGCACAGTACTCACATGGAACTTGTAGCTAGAACAAGAGGCAGATGTTGGAACAGAACGAGGGGATACTCAGGAAAGGGATGTGTTAAGAGTTGTATTCTTTCACCATCCCCATACTTATTCAACTTGTATGCTGAGCAAATAATCCAAGATGGACTACATGAAGAAGAACGTGGCACTGGGACTAAAGGAGAACTGGTTAGTAACCTATGACGTGCACGATAGGGGCCCCTTGGTACAGTGGTTACACACTGGGGTGCAATTAGCATGGTTGGCAGTTCAAAACCTCTGGTTCGGCGGAAAACTGGGCTTTCTACTCCCACAAAGAGTTATAGTCTCGGAAATCCACAAGGGGACACTATGAGTCAGCATGGACTTGGTGGCAGTGAGTACACATATGATGTTGCTTGCTGAAGGTGAAGAAGACTTGAAGCATTTACTATTAAGGATCAAAGATTACACCTTTAGTATAACTACACCTCAACACAAAGAAAACAAAAGTCCTGAGGAGTCAATTAAGTGCACATGTAAGAAGCACACCAGCTCACATGATCCAAAGACGACAATAACAAAATTCAGATATGACAAAGGGAAATGTATCATAGCCTAAATTTCGAACACCCAATTTGTAGAAGGCTATGGAGGGAAGTGGGAACCCAAACACATCTGCCAAATATCTAGCCTGATTAAGCCTATAGCAGATTCCCCCCAGGAGATTCTCCCCACCCCCCAGCCACCACTACCCCCCAATTCGGTATTTGTTTCGATGTATTACATCCTTAGAAAAAAAGCCCAGGATTTTCCCTCCCGGTGGAGGTCGTCAGCACGATGAAACCAAATCAACAACACACTCGCCGAACTTCTTTTAACTCAAATTGGATTTTCAGTAAACACTTATATTAATAAGCAGATTAACAGACATTTACATTTGCTCTCTCCTCCATGCACTACCATCACCACCAGCATCATGAAGCCGGCATTGGGCAAGGAATACAGGACCAGCAAATAAATAGGTAAGTGTCACATGCCAACAGCATGACTGGAAATTTAAGAAGCAAAACTGTAAGAACCGTAAAGAAAGCAAAATACATACAAGTGTATAATTACAAGTGGCCTTAATAGATTATTTAAATTTTTCTGATGACAACAACCACAAACAGATGACAATCTGTCCTATTTTTAAAAGCCTATAGATTTCCAACCTCCATAGAGGTCTCATTCTGCCATACAATCCTGTCATGTGTCTTAGTGAAAATATTATAAGCCTAATTTTGCCCACATAATGCTGTCTTTTCTCAAATATTATAACACATTTTAACTCACAAGGAATATGATCGTGTGTAAACATATAATACATGTATATGTGTGTGTATTATGCAAACAGGCACTTAGAAGACTCCATTTTTCTTGTGTAAACACATTCTACAGAAATATACACGTATAACCAAAGATACATGCCCATCCCACCCCATCCCTATGCCTTTTTTCCCCACAAAAGGCACTATGAAACAAACAATGCCATGAGCGCATGAAACAATTGTAGCCTATAAATAACCAATGGGAATCAATTTCATAAAACCTTGACGTTAAATAATTTTCTTCCCACTATGAATAGCCATAGTCTCTTTGCAGTGCACAATACTGCATTTTAGCAGCCACCGCACAAATAAAACTTCAGACACACACGGAGGAGAAACAAATAGAAAACATTTACTTTTTTTAAATGTTTGGCCTTTTCAACCACCTAGCTAACAGTCATCTGTGAAGAGGACTTACAGAAATCAAGAGTGATGAAAAAGTACAGCCAGTGATAACAACTAGCCAACAAGCAGGCCAACGAACTGACGGAAATAAACCAATTCCTTTGGAAACGGGTAGAGAAATGAGGGCGTCCCACGCAAGGGCTACTTTTAAAGTGTCATGAAATAACATCAAAATGCTAACGTGAGACGCTACCTCTGTGAGTCGGTTTGTTCAGATGTGCGATTCCTATTATTCTGATGCTACAAATTTTTTACCGCGGCTATTATTATTTACAGATAGCATCTTAACATTCAGGCAAATACGGACCTGGTGATTCACAGCTCTCTAGGATGAAGAGCAAGCCTTTTTACATAACCTCCTGGGAGAGGGGTGCCGCCGGCTTCTGCCCTTCCCAGGAAGCTGCCACCATCACCGCGTTCCCTGAGGCAGAACCCATCATCTTCATCATCCTCCTCGTCACCCGCGTCTCACCCAGAAAACTAAACAATGCGTCTCATCTCCCCCCACCACCACCCTTCGCCCAAGCGGAGAGCCTTTGTTAATGTATCACCGGCAGGGTGAGGGGGCAGGCTTGGAGAAAGGTTTGCCCCCCACCCAAAGGCAGTGAGGAGAAAGTAGCGTCGTCCCAACCTCCGCCCCTCGAGAAGCTGGGGAGCACGAGTCGCTCCGTCCCCGGATTCCAATAGTCGGGCTGCAGCCCCCGCCCTGAGCACCGGCCGGGGGGAGGGGCGCTCGTTGGCGGATGGGGGCGAGGGAGAGGGTCCCGGACCAAGAGGCGACCCCCGAGAGTCAAGGGCAGCTCCGGCGAGCCGCCCGAGGGGCGGGTCTCTGCCCAGGCTGGCAGTTCCGCTTCTAAGGCGGCGCTGGCGGCGCCGGGTGACGGGCAGCCTCGAGAGCCCGGGAGCGCACTGCCTTGGGGACCGGCTCCCTCAGGCCTCCGCCCGCCGCCCGTCCGCGACCCCGGCGGCCCCGCTCGGCAGCGGCCCCGGAACGACCCAGCCGGCCTCGCCCAGAAGAGCCGGGCGCACGCACACGCGGACCGGAGAGCAGAGGCGGAGGCGTTACCATGCTCGGCGGTGGAGCTGGCGGGGGTGGAGGCGGCTCCGGCGACCCGAGCCCAGCCCGGCAGTGGCTGCAGCGCCCGCGTCCTTTATTTTTTGCTGCAGCAGCGGCGACTTGTCAAAGGGAAAGACGTAAGAGGCGGCGGCCGCAAAGTCTCGCGGGGCTTGGACGGAACTCTCGCGCAGCTTGCAACCCTCGCCCCGCCCACCTGGCCCAGAGCGGGAGGCGAGATTTGCTGCGGAGGGGACCGCTCACGATCCAGCGAGGCTGAGTGCGGCCTGAGGAGGACCGGGGAAGGGCGTTAATGGCGGACAGGTGGCGGTTCTAGCGACTCCTGACCACGGCTCCCTCACCTTTCAGCCTTTGCGAAGCGCAGTCCGCCAGCGGGGGCTGGACTCCGCAGATGAGACTCAACTGGGGATGTTTCACCAAAGACTGTGAGAAGAGAGGGGCCCGCCGACTCCACCTGTTTTTCTCATGATCGGCGGGGGAGACCCCTCGGCCGGTGCCGCGGGCTGCTGGGATGTGCGGGGAAGCCTGCGGCGCGGAGGGACCACACCCCTGTATCCCTGACGATAGGGACCGCCAGCTCAGCGCTCTTTATCTCGCATCACACAGGACCCAGGACCTCTAGGCGGTCAAGTTCAACCACTTGAAAAGCTTTCACTTGACCTACTTTTACCTTGCCTTGCCTTGCCTTTGTGCGGGGCAGTACTGCCCGACCCTGCTGATGCCTGGACCGGCGGCTCCCTGGTTTTCTTTTTTATTGAGGTACACTCCGCAAATAGTCACTGACCTCTACAGTAAGCCTTCATAAAGAGAAAGACTGCTGGCTTGGTCACCGCGGCTTCGCCAGGGCCTATCAAGGCAAGGTGCTCCATAAATAGCCTGTATTCCTCCTCAAGGAGCCCTGGTGACCCAGTGGTTTAAGCTAGCTGCAACGTCCACGTGTGGCGTGTCCAGCCCACCAGTTGCTGAGGGAGAAAGATGAGGCTGTCTGCCTCCCTAAGTATTTAGTCTCAGAAACCCTGTACAGTTAGAATGAACTCAACGGCAGTGGGTTCAGTTAGTTGGGTTTGGAATCTTTACAGAAACATATTGTTCTCCAACAGAGTGGCTGGGATTATACAACCTTTGGATTATAACTGTGTTCAGCCACATTGCCACTCGGGATCCTTCAGATCAATTATGTGTGACTGTGCGAATCAGTTGCTGCTTGTTTTAAATAGAGCCCGGGTCTGTCCTCCATAAAATCACATTATTTGGGGACCTAAGAGGAATACGTAAGTAAATATGGAGCCATGTATGTGTTCTGAGTGCCGTGAAATAGGGTATAGGCAAAAAAAGGAACACTTGTTCCTGGTTGACTTGGATGTATGTGTATCTATATGTGGTACCACAGTTAGCGGTTGGCTGCTAACCAAAGCTCAATGGTTTAAACCCACCAGCCTTTCCATAGGAGAAAGATGGGACTGTCTGCTTCTGTGAAGATTACAGCCACGGAAATCCTGCAGGACAGTTCTACTCTGTTCTACAGGATCACTATGAGTCAGCATCAACCTGAAGGCAAAGGGCTTGGTTTTAGGGTTTGATATGTCTCTATCATGTAAACAGTTTAGAACTGCATGTGCTTTTCTGCCAGACAGTGTTTGACCTCTCTGAGCCTATTTTCTCATTGGTCAATTTATAGTGCAATTCTTATCTCCACATTGTTCCTGGGATGACTAAAATATATGTAGGTGTGCACTTAAATAGCTATCAAATGATAGGTCTTTGTAACTTCTATGTTTTATGTATAAAGTTTGTATCTTTCTTACTTGGGAAGCAAGAGTAGATATGAGGGAGGAGGGCTATTGGGAAAGAGGTCACTGTTGCTAGTGCTTCATGATCAGGCATTGTGTGTGGTGCTGAGACCAGGCCAACAAGCTCCCCTGTCATCTTTTTAAGTTGTAGATGCTTTTCACAAATGTCCCATAGCATCCTGATTTTCTGGAATTGATCAACTATACTGCTTTTGCCCATTCTTTCCAGAAAAGATCTCTGCTAACTTTTAAAGCCAGCCAAGAAATTCCTCCTTGTAGGGGGGAGCAGGGTATGAACCCACCCAAGGGGAAGGTATTGTTTATATCTCCACAGGAGAGGGAGAATGAGACCAGGCTTCAACCCAATGTGCTAAGGCATGAATACAACATACCAGCATGTACCAAGGAACCAATAGAGAGGTCTGCAAGACCGGACCCAATCCCAACTATGTGGACAACTACCCCTACCCCACCCCCACCTGGCCCCTCAAAAAAATGCATTTCAGAGGACAGCACTGGGGCTACAGCTTGGTGAGAGTGGCTTGTCCGATTAGAGCACCCTGGAGAAATAGAGATGGAGGGGAGGACATCCTGGCCCACCAAGCCCTGAGGACATTATTCCCTCTTGGAGTAGACAACACGTAGAGAGAACCATAGGACCAGCCCCACCACAAGGCACAATCTGACCCCATCATACTGGGGTGAAACACTAAGAGCATGCAACAGAGCAACAAGGGGAACAAAGTGATGAAATCCCTGAGGAATACCAAAAATAGGCTTGGAGACAGAGTGTGGCACCCCATCAGACTTGACTGGAAAATGCTAGTAAAGGCCAAAAACAGATCTTGAATTATTTATTGGCCTTTCCATTTTTGTCAGTGGCTTTCATTTTGTTGTTGTTATTGTTTTATTGGTCTTGACTTCCTTTGTTGTTTTCTTTGGCTTTGCTGGGTTTTTGTGCTTATTAATGTATTGCATGTCTATCTAGATAAGATAGGCGGGATAAATAATTCTGAGATAAAAAGAACGGGACTAATGGCTCCAAGGTGGTGGGGAGGGATACAGGAGAAGGGGAGGTGGGAAAAAGGAAGCGCGGGGGGGGGGAGGGAGGTGGTGGAAAGAATCCAACCCAGGAACAAGGGAACAACAAGTAAACTAAAATCAATGGAGAGACGGGTGTAGGATGCCTAGTGGGGCTAATCAAGGGCAATATAGCAGCGAGGAATTACTAAACCCAAATGAAGGTCAAACGTGATGGTGGGACAAGAGGAAAGGAAAAGGAAATAGAGGGAAGAACCAGGAGGCAAAGGACATTTATAGAGCTCTAAATACAGGCATGTACATATGTAAATATACATATAAAAAATGAGAGGGGAATAGAACTATGTACTAATATCTATATGTTAAGAATTAAGGTAGCACCAGAGGATGTACACTGGTACAGATGGGAACTGGAAACAGGGAATCCAGGATGGATGATCCCTTCAGGACCAGTGGTGAGAGTGGCGATACTGGGAGGATAGAGGGAGAATAGGGTGGAAAGAGGGTACCAATTATAAGGATCTACATATAACCTCCTCCCTGGAGGATGGACAACAGAGAAGTGGGTGAAGGGAGACGTCAGACAGTGTAAGATATGACAAAATAATAATTTATAAATTATCAAGGGCTCATGAGGGAGGGGGGAGCAGGGAGAGGAGAAATGAGCTGATGCCAGGGGCTGACGAAAGCAGATGTTTTGAAAATGATGAGGGTAATGAATGTACAAATGTGCTTTATACAATTGATGTATGTATGGATTATAAGAGTTGTATGAACCCCCAATAAAATGATTTAAAAAGAGAGAAAAAGAAGGTAGCAGAGGGACATTGAGCCTCGACTCAAGTACTCCTTCAACACAAGAACAACACTTTGTTCTATTAACCTGGCATTCCATGATACTCACTTTCCCGACACCTACCCAACACAATCGCTGAAGACAAAATGGGTGCATAAGTAAATGTGATGAAGAAAGCTGATAGTGCCCAGCTATCGAAAGATATAGTGTCTGGGGTCTTAAAGGCTTCAAGATAAACAAGTGGCCACCTAGCTGAGAAGCAACAAAGCCAACATGGAAGAAGCACACCAGCCTGTGTGATCACGAGGTATCAATGGGATCAGGTATCAGGCATCTAAGACCCAGAACAAAATCATACCCAATATGAATGGGGGGGAGGGGGACAGAGTGTGGAGTGGAGACCAAAAGCCCATCTGTAGACAATTGTACATCCCCCTACAGAGGGGTCACGGGAAAAATGAGCCAGTCAGGATGCAGTATAGCAGCAATGAAACACACAACTTTCCTCTAGTTCTTTGGTGCTTCCTTCCCCCCACTATCGTGACCTCAGTTCTACCTTACAAATAGGATTAGACCAGAACATGCACGCTGCTACAGATAAGAGCCTGAAACACAGGGAATCCAGGATTGATAGACCCGTCAGGGCCAACAATGAAAGTAGAGATACTAGGAGGACTAGTGGAGGGGGTGGATTAGAAAGGGGGAATCCATCACAAGGATCAACCTATAACCCCCTCTCAGGAGGACAATGTAAGATATGAAAATAATCTATAACTGATCAAGGGTTCATGAGGGAGGATGGGTGGGGGCGGGAAGGCTAAGAAATGGGAAGCTGATATCAGGGGCTCAAATGGGAAGAGAATGCTTTGAAAATGATGGCAGCCTATGTGCAAATGTGTTTGACACACTGGATAATTGTATGTATTGTGACAGGAGATGTAAAAGCCCCCAGTAAAAGTATTTGAAAAAAAACTTTTCCCTTTGCCCTCCTCTTAGCTTCCATCCTCAGGATTGAGTGGAAAGAACAATTAAATACCATGGAGTCCAGTAGCAAGCAATTATCAAATACATTCATGTAGCAAGTAAGCCCGCACCACTTGCCTCCCTCTTCTTGATCACCTTGTCCCTGTTCCATGCCACTTTACTACAACAACCTTCAGGATCCCTTTTGTTATCATCATTCTCCCAACTCTACCAGTCATTTGACCCGTTTTCCCTTAGAGCAGTGATTCTCAACTTTCCTTATGCCATGACCCTTTAATACAGTTTCTCATGTTGTGGTGACCCCCCCCAACCATAAAATTACTTTCATTGCTACTTCATAACTGTATTTTTGCTACTGTTATGAGTTGGGCAATGTCTGTGAAAGGGTCGTTTGACACCCCCCCCAAAGGGGTCGTGACCCACACATTGAGAACCACTGCCTAACAGCTGGGAATGGGAGAGGCAAATAGAGTATTGCCAGTTCTTTCCCTGATCGTCCCCCAGGCAGCACTCTCTAACCACATCTATTACCCTCTCACACATATCAGTTCCAACTCATATCAAAAAGTCTGTTGTGGGTTCAAATAAATGACAGCCACTATAATGTCTTGCAAATTTAGAGGAGTCTTTTATTCGGCTAGGTAGGCTGCAAAGAAACTGAAAGCATTTCCTTAGGCTGAGCTGCAAGTGAAATCAGTGAGCTGATAAAGGCAAAACCCACAAAATTATTTAGCTCATTTGTTCGGGACTTAAGTAAAAGTATGACCAAAGCAGAAAGAAAAATTAATGGCTTAAATGGAACATCAAAAAGGAACAATATTAAGGAATAGCAAGACTAATGACAATATTCAGATTACAACTTCAGAGGGAATAATATTAAAGAATAACAAGATTAATTATAACGTCCTGAGTCCACATACATATGAGTACATTCTGAAATCAATTGCCAGTGGGACTTTCCAAGAAGGGAGAGGGAAGCGGCCAAGTCCTCCAGCAGTCCACTGTTTGCCTCACTCCTGACTCTTCTTATTTGGGAATCAAATCATTGATTCATCAGTAACTCCTTCTGGATTTAGAGCTGTATCTTGGGTTCGTAACACCTTAAGCTTAACAGTTTTGGATGAACTTCATTAATGCATGAATAATGCATGGTCCAATCAAAAGTCTCAGTATTAATAATAATAGGGACCAGCAAGGCCAGTAATTAAGGTCTTGACTCAGGGAGACCAATTAAGCAATTTTATACCAGCTACCTGTACACTTCATTTTAAGTTGCCTTTTCTCCATACTCTTTGAAACTAAGGTAAGAGATCCCTGCACAAGCCCACTTATTCTTACATAAAAACAGCATTCTTCCCAAGGGCAGAGCATAGCCCACCTTGTTTAAGAAATAACAAATTAAGACCTTATCTATTCTGCAAGGCTACTTCCGCGAAGGACTCAATCTGTTCTGACAGTTGTGAAATGGTGGCTTCTAGTTTGCTGATGTCAGCACTAACAAGGTTGGAGAGGCCATTTAGGCCATGACTGCACAGTGCGTCCCAAAATGCCTACAGCTGTAGAAACTGCAATACTTAATCCTATTAAAATTTGGATTAATATAGCGGTTCGTTTGTGTCTAGGAAATTCAGTCGTAGTTATCAGGGCTAAGTCTTGATCCCCTCATATATATCAATACGAGGCAACAAATACGCTAAGGTACAAAGCTCTGGCGTTTTAGAAGCTTTAATCACATAAGCAGACAAGTAGGTGGTAAGGCCAAAAAAGCAAGAGAACCATGTTTCCAGGGGAGCCTTAAGATACACTAATGACCCATTGTAGCACATTTCAATAGTTTGATTACAAAATACAGAAAACATGGACTTAAATAACAGTATTAGGAAACCTGAAAGTCTTAGTTTCAGGAGTCTTCTATGGAAGAATGCACCTTTCATTCTGCATTGGGTGGGGCAATTTGAGATTTGAGTGGTGAATTTAGGCAGCAAGTCCATCTACCTTGGCCACAGATGGAGTTGTAAGGATGATGGTCAAGAGTCAAATTGGTATAGGTCCAGTGGACATGAACCACTGGTTTGGGATGGGTGCACAGGTAGGCTGCTTGCTGGTTGCTGGTGTACTACTTCTCTCAAGAATTTGTGGAAATGGTGCTGGACAATCTGCAAGGCTTGCAGGACCTTAAGCAATTATGATTGTGAATCTCTGTCAGCAGGTGCCCTTGGAACAAGAAAGAGGTCAGTGTCAGATTAATTTGACACCTTTACACAACTCTTTACCATATATCATTTTTAAATCAAGGACAATAGTCCCAACAGGATAAAACTAAAAATACAATTTGAAATGCATCAGCCTTATTCAAATATAATATTCCATAAGTAAGCAAAACAAAAATATTTTATATTTCCATCCATGAAAGTTTGTAAGTCAGCCATCTTATGCCTTTATCCCCCAATTTTTGGTATTCAATTTCTATACTGCCCACTTATATTAGCCTAGTGCGCTGAGGACACAAGTATGTTTTTTGATGTGAAGAATCTTCATTCCAGTTGGAACTTTGTGAGTCCGAATCCATAAGCAAAGTCAAATCAGGACAGGCTCCCTTTAACATTCAGTCCTAGAGAGGAGAGTTCCTTCATGGCTCCAGATTTGTCCAGCTGCAGGCACAAACCACTAGTTCAAAAGTTTTAAAAAGCCCAAAGGGTTCCCTTTTGTTCTTCCGACTGTCAACAGCCTCCTAGGCAAGTTCCTTGGAATACAGATGTCCCGAGTTCTCAAAAGCACTGAGTGTGGCTGATCTTTTCAGAGCCTTCATTGCAGGCATGTTCTAACCCATTTAAAAATCCAATTTTAATGGTGAAGGCAAGTAGGCTTATAAACTATTTTTTCCTTTCCAATGATTATTTCTATTACAATAGGCAAAAGAAAACATTGTGGACCTAGTACAGCCCAGTACTAAACTCAAATTTTAATATTTGTTTATTCTAATCATTATTTTAAGTATTCTAAGAAAATTGCCTTAGGCATTTGTCTGTATCAAGCTAGGGTGGGGCCTTCTGTCAGTCTTTTTGACTAGGCAGCAGTCTCTGCCAGAGAAGCAGTTCAAGGGGCCTTTTTTGCCCCCTTAGTTAAAGTTTACATTTATTACATTCATTTTGGCCTTTTTAAGCAGAAGGAGTAAAAGACAACCAAGGAAAGGTTTTTGGTTTTGGTTTTTTGGAAAATTTTCTTTGGCTCTAACACTGGGAAGCACAGGCTGAGAAATCTTTGCACTAACTTGTGTGCATGCTGGACATCCTGAGGTGACACTAAAAGTTATTTGATTTAAATAAGGAACGTGATACCTATTTTTGGAGCAACTCTACTAATCTAGACTGTTGGTTTTGTCAAAATTGAGTGAGTTTGTGTTAGGCAGGGTTCTCTAGAGAGACAAAACCAGATTGCTAGTAATTATATATATATATATATACACACACATATATATATAAAGATAGATATATAACACAAGGATTATATACAGATAGAATTAAATTATATACAGATAGATATATAATACAAGAAATGAACAGTTAAATTATAAAGCAGTACAAATGGCTCAGTGTAACTCATTCCCCTGAGAGAGTTGTGAGACACGAAGTCCTTTAAGCCTCGAGGGCCACCAGTTCGTCCTCTATAGAGAGAGCTAGGCTATATCAGCATAGGCAGCAAACAGCAAGGCAGGTCACCAACTGTCAGCCAGGTCACCAACCATCAGTCCCCTGCTCCAGAGATGTACATTCCAATCATGTGGTCTTAAAAAGGGACCTCAATTACAGCAACACAGTTCATAGGCTAGGTGTCCCACAGGTAGTGTGGCCTATAAATTGAGGCACAGAACAAGCAAGCACACTGGTCTGATGATCAAAGAGCGAGAGACAAGAAAGGCAAGGCTCACCAAGCCATTTATCTCTCCGCCCTTCAATTAATCCCACTTGTGTTTATTGGCCAAGCTGGCACAATAAACTAACTATCTCATAGTTGCGCCAGTATTTACTTTGTAAAAATTTAAAGACTTTATTGTGGTTTTTTAGACCTCATTTGCAGGTATTATAAACTAAGGCAAATAGAGGTCACCTTTTTTTAAGCCTTTTACAACTTACTACATATCCTCAAGTTTATCTTTATTATTATTATTACATTTTGACACAACCAGACATTTTACTTTAAGACAAAACTATTAGTTCCTTCGTTACAAACAAAACACGAAAGCCTATTACCCATTGTTCTGCTTTTCCCTTTTGATCTTCAGCTTGACAAATTTTTTTCACTAGCTGGTGCTGGAAACTTACTTCTTGATGCTTGTCATATTGCAGCTAACATAACATGCAATTTTGTCTGTTTGGTGCATTTCTTTAACCAAAGAGAAGGATTCTGAAAGAGGCTAAGCCACACATTAATGTTAGGGTATTGATCAGGATATTCAGGGGTCCCCGTAACTATAATTTATACTGCCTGGGCTAAATAAGGATCATATGTGCACTAGCCTGTCTAAAAAAAAAAAAAAAGATGGCTGGAGATTCCTGAGGACCCTGAGCAGCAGCACTTAAACTGGGCAAATTTATAGGACGTCTGGCTGCCCCCTTTAACCCAGTCCAATAAGTACCAGTGAAAATTTTCTAGCACCCAAAGCCCTCCTGTCGTGTTGGGGGCCCATTGGGGTTTATTTTGAGAAAACACTTTCTCCAATTTGCCTTTATTTTTTATTTCTGCATGCTGCCAGTTGGCCCCAATATAGCTTTTCAGGCTTCCTGGTGGGTACAATTTCTTTCTTCAGCTGTGAACAAAACTACGAGTATTTGTTACCAATCTTTCCAAGTGGGTGATGAGTTTGGAACACAGACTTTAATAACCCAATTAAACCTAGGTGTTTTTCAGATCACTGGTTGACAAAGGGATGTGAGTTTGCTATCCTTAGAAGCAAAACAGGGGCTTCACATGGAGTCCTGCTATGGGTATGCATGGGAGACAAAACTTGTTCCCCCGTTTAGGGCTATATGGTAGCAGGGACTGAACCAGAGCCACTGAACTGTAGAGCAAGGAGGCAACGTAGTCTGCTAACACGCTCTGATCTCCAGGGGTGAGAGGATGGGGGCTGGTGCCGGTGGGGATCAGGGACAGAGGCCATGGCAGGCAGACTCAGGCAATGCAGGAAGAAATTTTGCCTTGGGGCCACCACAGAGATTCCCTATTTCACAAAGAGATCCTGGGGTTCAGGCAGCACCAGAGGTGTCGCCGAGAGGCAGGACAAGAAGATAAAACAACAGAGGAGTTGGGTAGGGGGGGGGGGGTGGTAAACAGAAGGACACACACAAAAGAAAACAAATAACCAGACTAATGAAGTTACACAAAAAGACAAATGATTAACCAAGTTACCCAAGAAGACAAACAGCCATGGCTAACCAAACCAAGTCACCAAGCTTGTTAAGTGGCAGTCTGAAAAGACAAGCAGCCAACCTAACAAGTTACCAAACTTCTCAAGCGGCGTCCAGGTGAGAAGTGACTGGGAAGAGTTAAGACTGCATGTGACCCCTTTCCCTAGTCAAACTGAAGGACCAGTCCCACAGTCAGACTTCTCTCTTAGGCCGAATTCCAACATCCTCAGGAAGTCACTCATCTGGGTCCCTGGAACTTCATCAGGGGTGTACCTCACAGCCCCCCCCCCCATCCCACACTTCCAGGAGCAGCCGTGGGGTGCCAGCATGAAGACACAGTGGCTTCCTGACCAGCACACCAAAATGTTGGGGATTCAAATAAATGGCAGTCATTATAATGTCTTGAAAATTTAGAAGAGTTTTATTCGGCTAACTAGGCTGTGAGGAAACTGAAAGCATTTCTTTGAGCTGCAGCTGCAAATGAAATTATCAGTGAGCTCTTTAAAGGCAAAAACTTTAAAATTACTTGGCTCATTTGTTAGGGACTTAAGCAAGTGTAAGACAGAAGCCGAAAGCAAAATTGATGGCTTAATTGAAAAGAATATTAAAGAATAGCAAGATTAATCACAACATTCAGATCACAAAATCAAAGGGAACAATACTAGAGAATAAGACTAATTACTGTTGGGCCAGGTCCAGACCAAGGCAGCCCCTTGTACCAGCATCTCGAGAGGACAGATGACCTGGCTGAATTCCAAAGCACCCGAACATCAAAGTACCTGATTTCAGCGTTTCGCAGAGCTTGCCTCCCCGGACAGAACACAGCCCCCCTCTCCCTAGCATTGTTTCCTAGGAACAGCATGATTTACTAACAAAATGTCACCTGGCCCAAAACTTGCAACCGCAGCACAAAGAACCTCCCTTCCCCTTACCGGCTCATATGCCTTTAAGCTCATACCCTATAAAAGTCCCACGGCCTCACTGCCAGGTGAGGCTTCCCTGACCTAACTCCTTGGGTCACAGAACCCGCCTGGGGGCTCAAGATGCCCCATCCCTTTCTTTGCCCTCCCTTCCCTCCCGGGAGTTCTTTCCCTGCCTCAGTAAAATCTTTCTCAACTTCACATTCCTGGCTAAATTCTATCTCTGTTCTGTGCCTCTGTCTCCAACCTTTTAATCACAACGTCCTGATTCTGGGTGCATATGAGTACATTCTTAAAGATTTCCAAGAAGGAGGGGGAATCAGGTCATCTAGCAGTCAGCTGCTATATGGAATTACTTTGGTCAGTTTGCCTCCAGTCCACAGCTGCAGTCCTCGGCCAGGAGGTACCAGGCTGAGGCTGAGGTAACCAGAGAATCAACAGGAGAGTGTGGAAGCGTGTGCGTGCCTCATCTTTCATCTGCATGTTGGAAGTCTGTGGCTTCTAAATAAAAAATGAGGCTCAGTCAGAAGGTCAGAAGAGAAAGCACCCGCAAAGCATTACAAGTTGGGAGGCAGTTCGGAAAGGATGTAAAGGGGCTGGGAAAGTTTGTTTCGGTCTTGGCACTGGTGACAGGAAAGGGTTCCACAGTAGAAGGCAACCAACACGAGTCCTGGAGTCTCCAGAAAGGCATCCTGTTTCCTTCATATTGCACAGTCTAGTCTTGCTAGATCTCTCGGGGGATAGATACACCTCAGTCCTTGGCTCCGTGCGAGAAAGAATTCATGCCGAAGCCTGGTTTGTGGTGCAAGTGAGTTTTATGAGCGTTAGAAGCAGTCTCAGGTTCACACAGCACCCACAGGGCTCCTCACGAACATGCAGCCTCCCTGGAAGCTGCTCGCAGGCATGCAAAAAGGTCCGGGTCAGCTCCGGGCTCCTGTCTTTTCAAGGATTCCGCAGGGAGGTGTAGTAGACAACCCCTGGCCAACCCCACTGGCTGAATTGAATTCACCTGACCTAGGTGGGCCAATCCAGGTGCAGCGCCCACCCATGCGTACCTGGCGGGAAATCTGAACCTCTGAGCATGTGCAGTGTGCCACTCCTTTGTTTCCCTAGCTTGGACCAATGGGCATGCGTTAATGGACGTCCCAGCCCTATGATAGCCTACCTAACAGTCTCATATCTGTAAATAGTGATGAGAGCAAGTTCCCTGCTGGCCTCAGAGTTCAAGGAATGTCAAATAACACTGAAGAGTCTAAGTAACTTTGTATACATAAAGCATCATGAAATTGTGAAGCATCTTTATTTATTCATTTAAGAGATGTTGGATGAATATCTGTCAAAAGTCAGGCACTGTTTATAAACTCACTGCCATCAAGTTGATTCCAAGTGATTCTATAGTACAGAATAGAGCTGCCCTGTGATAGATTCGGAGATGGGGTGGAATGTGAATACCGATCAATAGGCTTTATTGAGAAATAATGCCCTGCAGAGTTTTTAGACTAGAAGGGAGAGCAAAGAAACAGGTATCAGAATAGCCGAAGGTGAGAGCAGGCAGGAGTGAGATCAGAGAGTAAGCCAGAGCGAGATACAAGGCAAGAGCGAGAAGAGGAGCCAAGTAAAGAAACCCTGTGCTGCTACACCCTCGGACGCTGTGGTTTGATAATTCGGTTTGGGAAGACACCATGCATCCTCTTAATCTGGAAATTTGAAGGAAGTGGGGGGGGGGGTTAAGGCGGGGATGTAAATTCTGACATTCCTTTGGCGCATGCTGGAACAGGAGTGGAAAGAATCATAGGAAGAAGAAGCTCAAAGCAGTTGGGTGCCTATTTAAGCTCTGCTGGACCCATTAATATGGTTTTCTAATACTGGAAATCTTTTTTATAAAACTGCATCTTTAAGGGAGTAGAACATAAGTACTGAATTGTAAGTTGAGCAAATTTTAGTACCTGCCCTCAAGGTGCTTGTGATTTGATGGGAGGAGATTGGGGGAGAGGGGAATTGATCATTTCAATGTGCAAGTGATAAGGGTGTAGGGCTGAAGAGTCAGAGAAAGGGAGGCAGGAGGGGTAGAGGAAATGGGTAGGCTTCTTGGAGAAGGTTTAGAAAGATAGCACACATATTGAGGATCCAGTCCATTCTATGCAGTGATTCAAAATTCAACTCCAAAATAACTTCAACAAGTTGCTTTGTTGTAGGTTGTGAATTCTGCTTTATTCTAATAAAACTCATATCTCACAAACCATTGGAATAGAGTCTTTGATGTGGAGTCATTATATGCACCCATTAGCTTTGAAGAAAGATAGAAGTAATAGAGGGGGGAATCAGTATTATCTTAATTGGAAACATTTTGTTCTTCTTACAGCTTGTGTTTGAAACACACACACAGACACACACAGAATGCTTTCTACCTCACATTCTTGTTCCTTAGTAGTTGCTTACAGTCAGTCTTTCTGATCCAAGTAATATTGCACAAATAGCATTGCCTTATTGTTCCGTGTATGTTTATACTCTGCTTCTTTTCAGAAAACCTTTGAGTTAGTTATGAACACTTTATTTTCAAATATGTCCCCCACAAAGAAATGTCAAAGATAGCTTACCAGTTCTCCTATTTGTTGAGAACCTACCAGAGCAAAAGGAGCTCTGGTGGGACTGTCAAGCACTGGACTGATAGCCTCCAGGTAAATGGTTCAAGCCCACCACCTGTTCCACAGGACAAAGAGGAGGCTATCTGCTCCCATGAAGATTTACACCCTTGAGACCCCTATATCGGGTGGCTATGAATCAGAACTCATTGCGGGCCAAGTTAGTTCCCAACATGTAACCCACTAAGCCACCAGGGCTCGCTCTGTAGAGTCCTTTTAAGTCAGAATTGATTCAGTGGCAGTGGGTTTATTTTTGTCCTAGGAGGCCTGGTGGCACTGTGGTGAAACACTCAGCCTGGCTGTTTGAATCCACCAGCTGCTCTGTAGAAGAAAGATGTGTCAGTCTACTTCCAGAAAGATCACAATCTTGGAAACCAGAATCTACATGAGTCAGAATTAACGCAAGGGCTCACACTAACATGTTTATCAGGAACAAAATTGGAGTTAGGTGTCTACTTTCTGATATTTGTCTATCCTCAATAAGCATTTGCTGTTTCTTCGTCTTGTACTTCTCCCCTAGGATTCCCCTAGAAGTTGAACACCAAGGAAGGGCAAGACATTTACTGTATCAATATTTATGACATGTATTTCAGTAGGTAATCTGGAGTATATTGTCCTTTAAAATAGAGTGCAACCATTACAGTTCTATCTTGGTACAGGTAAAATGTGAAATTCACTAAACGCAAGGACCAATTAAGATCAATTCTGGAAGACAAAGACCAGCGCAAATGACAGCTACCAATAAAATATCTCCTCCTCACATCAATTCTGACTTATAACAACCCTATAGTATAGAATAAAATTGCCCCTGTGGGTTTCTGAGTTTATAAATCTGTGGAAGCAGAAAGTCTCAAGTTTTCTCCCACAGAGCAGTCGGTGATCTCAAGCTGCTGACCTTGTGGTTAGCAGACCGACTCCTAACCCACTACACCACCAGTTCCTAGAAATCCCATATGGCACTAACTAAAAGACAGTACAGGAAAAGAAAACACTCCAAACTCAAAATAAAAATTGCTAGACAGAAAGAACTTCATCCAGGTGGTAGGGCTTGAGAAGGGAGTTACCAGCTAAAAATAAAGTTATCAGGTGTGATGTTTTCAAAACATCAATCTCTAAGCCATAAAAGTTACCTAGAATTTTTATTAAATGTATCTACATACACAAACACATTCTATATCTCCTTTATTCCTGGTAAAGGATAACTGATCTACTAAAGGGGAGAGGCAAGGACATAAAACAACATAGGCAGGTAGTTCTTTGGAAATGGAGTCCTTTCTTGCTGACTGCTCACCTGACAGGGTTTCCATTTGAAATCCACAGCCCAGATGAAACACCACGTACCGGGACAACCCACCCTCCAAACCAGGGGCAGGAAGTCGGCCCACAGGCCAAATGAGACCCATACAATCATCAGTAGCAACTAGCACCACGTGCCTCCCCAAAGAGAGTGATTGCAGTCATCACATTGGCGAGAGTTAATAAAATATTTGACCAACGGTAGCAGGCTAATTTTTAAGTTGATCATTTGGTATGGTCCACAAGTGACACTATAAATATCCAAATGGTCCTTGGCAGAAAAAAGTTTCCGGGCCCTGCTCTAAACAATGTAACAACGTCCCCCACCAGCTTGTTCCTTAAGCCGGTGATGCAACAACCACTTCATGATTATTTTACTACTATTAGACAAGCATTTCTCACTCAGCAGCAGGGCACGGAGTGCTGACGCTAGGGACAGACAATAAAGCTTCAGGGGGAAACTTGTGTCTACAATGGGGCAAGGGAAGCAGAAGGGAGCTAGGTTTACAGAGTGCTTTCCATGCTACATGGAAGGAAGACTGGGCTTTCTACTCCCTTAAAGAGTCCTATTCTTACAGGCAGTTACAGTATGCCTTGCCCTATAGGCTCACAGAGTCAGTTACAGTATGCCTTGCCCGATAGGGTCGCTCTGAGTTCCCTGCCAGACACTCTTATAGCACAGTGGGAACATAGAGAGAGAGCAAGGTGACTCTTTGTTCTGCAAAGTCATTAGTAGATATGCAATTTATAACAAAAGTTAGCAAGTTCCCAGTAAAATAAGAGATGCTCCCTTTTTTTTCTCTTTTAAGGGAAGGAGGAGTTTAGCAGAGGAATGGTTGAAGTTCATCTGGATAGATCAAGGGCAGGTTATGAGAAATGAGGCTGATTAGTTATGGCCATGTGGGAATAGAGAACATTCTACTAGCAAAACTGTCCTCAAGATCAGCAGGAAGCCCGGGTTGGTGTGGTTACCTGGTGTTTGGAGTGCCTGGGTGGTGCAGTTACCGGGCTCACTGGTAACTGAGAGGTTGGAAGTTTGAATTCACCCCGAGGCATCTCAGGAGAGAGGCACCATGAAAGCAGCTAGGAGACGCCCTCCAGAGGACAGGTCTCCTGACAAACTCGGGCTGCCGTGAGTCAGAATCAACTTGACAGCAACTGATAGGTGGGGTTTATGTTTCCCAGGACTTGTGGTTGCAAGTGACAGAAACTCAACGTGAAACTGTTTAGACAAAAGAGGAATTCTCTCAAGGAGTCCAGAAGAGGGTTGAAGGGTCACATCAGGAAAGGGCAATAACGTACTGAGGCTTCAAGAACGTCAGACACCAAGAACTTCACCACCTGGAACTTCACTAATACCAGAACCCTATTGTGCTTCTTATTTGCTTCCCTTGCTACAATGATCCTCCCCACCCCTGCTTTTTTTTTAACCCCTTAAAGTGGACCAACTTATTTCACAGCACCGGAAACTGGGGCCCTCCAGAGCTGACATCTGGGGGGAAAGCATGATTGGCCAAACCCATCCCTTGAGCAATCCCCAGAGGTGACCAAGCGGGACGCTTCATGGTTTGCCAGCACCACAGTGCTTGTGAGGCTGTAGCCAGAGAGTTGATAAAGACTCAAATTGGTATCTATACAAGGAGCCTATCAACAAGGATTGAAATGGATTGGTTGGACTGCCCTGTTAAAATGAGATTGGTGTATTTTTTAAAAATTGTAGTTTGGGTAAAAGTTTACCGAGCACATTAGTTTCACATTCAACAATACATGCCCATTAGTTGCATGCCTACAATGATGTAACAGCACTCTCCCCACTTCCTCCTTGGCTTCCCATTTGTTTCCATTGGTCCTTCTCTGCTGCCCCGTCATGGCTTCTGAACTTTGATTTTGGTAAGCCCTTCCCTTTTGGTCTCCTGTGGTTAATTGTTCTGAGAAGAACATTTCTCTTGAATGCTATTGTTCACTTTGTATATCTGTCTATTGTTTGAGTGGAACGCACTCTGCAGTGGGCTCAGTTTCTGATGTCAAAGAGGACTGAGGGCTGCATTCTCCAGAGTTCTGCCAATATTTCTCAGATTGATAAGCCGGATCTTTTTCATTAATATGAATTTTGTTCCACTGCCCACCCCCCACCCCCCGCCCAGGACCTGGTCTTGTGATCCTGACCAGAGCCATAGTTGCTGGCAGCTGGGTTATGGCTGTGTGATCCATTAGTCCCATTAGTACGTGTCTCCCTAAGTCTTGAATCTTCGTCACTCTTCTGTGCTCTGGATGCAGAGAAGACCAACGGATGTATCTTAGATGACCGTTTTTTCAAAGACTCCAGTTGCTATTCACCAGAAAAGGATGTAAAACATGGTCTTTATATAGTGCTATGCAGATTGACCCAGATGTACCGCAAGACTCGCATGGTTTTAAGGACATCCAGTCCTGGGATTCAATCCTGGTTCTTCACTCCTCTGGCTGGATAACCTTAGGAGAATGTTAACCATTCTGAGGCTCAATCTCCTCACTGAACAATAATAGTAATCATGATAGTTGATACCTCTTGAGTATTCCATTCCAGACACTTTCCAAATTTTATTTCACTTAATCTTTAAAACATCCCTGTAAACTCACTGCCATCCAGTCAATTTCAATTCGTAGCGACCCTGCAAGACACGGTAGAACTGTCCCCTAGGGTTTCCAGTTCTGTAATCTTACGAGTAGGAAGATGGTGCAGGACTAGGCAGTGTTTCATTCTGTTGTACACAGGGTCACTCCGAGTCAGAATCAACTGGATGGCATGTAACAACAACAATCTTTAGTGAAGTAGACTACCGTCATTTTCTCTTGGGAGCGGCTGGTGGGTTTGAACTGCCGGCCTTTCAATTAGTTAGTAGCCAAGCACTTTCCCGTGCCCTAAATTTGAGATTGCAGCCCTCTCTCCCTCCCCATGTAAAATGTGCAATCCAGTTGCCTGGCACACACCCAGCTCTCCCCACATCATTATTTTTAATTATCTGTTGCCCAGCAGAGGAAACTCCCTGTACTTCCTGACTGCCTTGGGCACCAGAAGCTGATACTTTGAGAAAACAAAAAGAAACAGAATGGAAGGACCTTACCACTTATCTCTGATAAGGGTGGAGGTGGAGGAAGTTATATTGTGACTCAATAGAGGCTGAAATTTACCAGGAATATGTCATTATTATAAATAAATAGGAACTAAGCTCTTGAGAAATATGGTTGTAGAATGTCAGATGAATGAGTAGTTTTCTATCTTGCAAAACACCCAAACAAACAAAGAACAAACTCTCTACCATCAAGTCAATACTGACTCATAGTGACCCTAAAAGGCAGAGCGGAACTACCCCTGTGGGTTTCTGAAATTGTACCTCTTTTTAAGGGCATAGGGAGTCCCATCTTTCGTCCACAGAGCAGCTGAGGGTTTCAAAACCCTGACCTTGAGGTTAGCAGCCCACCAAGCACCCACCAGGCTACCAAGGCTCCTTGCCAGCTAGGACGTCTCCCAAAAGCCCCCGTGTAAAGCTGATCTGAGGAGGCCTGCAGGTCCAGTGGCACAGCTGTGCTAGAGAAAGATGCGGCAGTCTGCTCTTGGAAACCCTGTGGGGCAGTTGGACTCTGTCCTATATGGTCCCTGTGACTCAGAGTCAATTGGATGGCGGCAGGTTTGTAAAACTGATCTAGAGGTCCATTTGAAGCGCATCATCTCTTTGACCTAAATGTTGTCAAACAACTGAGTTATTCAGCCAACAACAGGGACTGACACTCACTCACTCAGAAATACAAAAGTGCTTGGGCATTGTGTTGAACCCTTTATGTCCATTACTCCAGTTTCTCCCCACGCCCCGCCCCAGGAAGGTGGGTATTTTCTCTGTGATAAACCAGAGAAAGAAGCTGAGGCTGAGCGTTTAGAGTGAATGGTACAGGTCACGAGTTGAGCTTGATTTCAAACACAAACCTGTCTGATTTTAATGCCTACAATATAAATAAGTCCACTTCATAATGTGAGAAAGAAATTCAAATCAAAGGTACTACAGAAATTAATCATATTAATTTTATTAATTATAAATGATGATTAATTTTTAAAGAAACGTAATAGGCACTTCTCACCTTATCTTGTCTGTAACCCTTGTCACCATGGTCATCACCACCCCTACCCACCACTTACTCTAGATACCACCTCCGGGCTGCCAGGGCTGCAGAATTTTCCAAGACTATTTTCTCATCAAAATATGAGGTGGTACCTAAAGAAAACTGGATTTTTTTCAAAGCTATGTATTTAATTTTTCTTTTTACAAAACAACTTGGTCACCTTCAAAGTACTCTCCATTGCACTTAATACATTTGCCAAATCTGTAATTCCATTCTGGGAAACATTTTTTCAAATTCATGTATTTGGATGGCTGAGAGCATCTCTCTCATTTTTTTCCTCACCTCTTCTAAGTAGTCAAATTGCTGTCTTTTCATGTCCCTCTGCATTTGCGGAGACAAAAAAAAGTCATGCAGAGTGAGGTCAGGTGAGTAAGAAGTGTGGGGCAAGAGAGGCCTGCTGTTTTTGTCCAAACTGGAGCACGGAAATGGCTGTGTGAGCAGGTGTATTGTTGTGGTGGCAAAACCAGTCCCCCATCTGCCACAAAGCAAGACTTTTGTGTTGTGCACGGTTACATTGTCTTTTCAGAACCTCTCAATAGAAAGCTTGATTAACAGTCTGACCTGGTGGAACAAACTCCAAATGCACCAAGAGTCAACATTTTCATCCATTTGGAAAGTTGACACATGTCCAGAACAAGGTTTGTCATCAATCGACATTTCACCATTTTTGAAACAAGAAAACCATTCGTACACTTGAGTTTTTCCCATCATGCTGTCTTTCTAAGCTGTGTTTAACATCACAGCCATTTCTGTGCAATTTTTCCTGAGCAGGAAACAAAATTTCACAGCCACACATGTTCTCTTAAATCGGCTCTCACAAAAAATGAGGTTCAAGCAAAACTGCTTATATGAAAAAATTCACTGTGAGCAGAGAGCACCTTCCCAGGCAATGGCACTGGGTGCTCACCTAGCAGGAAAAACGCATATACTATGAACACTCTGCTCCAACCAGCGCAATTCCGGGTTTGGGGGGCACCCCCTTGTATGTCTGATCACTCCATCTCTTCATCATTATTGTCCTAAAGGGATGGTGTGTTAGGCAGCGGCATTGACAATAAAAACAAATCCAGTGATACTCATGTACATATTAAAAAGAGCTTTAGACTAAGAAGTAATTATATATCAAGAAAGCATCCCAGTCCCGTCCAACTCAGGTCTAGAAGTCCAATCCTAGTCTGTAAATCCCTCTTTAGACTCATGCAGTCACGTGCAATCATGGCCGGTGGGTGCCGAATCTTATGGGTCCAAGGTCATTGGAAACATGGCAGGGTACCAGCAACTCTCAGGGTGGCCAACTCTCAGAGTACCAGCAAGTAGGAAGGCAGATTGCTTAAAGAAAGGAGGTTCCCTGGATCCTCCTTATGAGAAGGTTCCACCCCCAACAAGGTACCATCAGGCTGTGACCTGATTGACAGGTTGGATACCAACCCTACACTTTAATACATCTTCAAGTTGATATAAAACCATCTAACTACCACAGATGGTGTACTTATTCTTCTGGTTAACACATTTTTATATTTGGAATTGGATTTCTTGGGAGTCAGACAGCAATATTAAGAAATAATTCAAATTATGGGAGTTTCAGAACTTAGAGGAGAGGCGTTTAATCAAAACTAAAGTGTTTAGAGACAAGTGGTCTTCTACACACCACCCAGTTGTGCCACATTGATCTTTACCCCCCACATATACCCAGTCTATATGTTCCCTGAGAACTGAGCTGGGATTCTCTTGTCGAGTGCCTATAGATCAGTGAACCTATGATGAATGAATGGATGATACTCAAAACACATGAGCTGCCCATTACTTCCCTTGGATCTCAGGTGAACCCAACAAATGGGTTCACTGTTCTACCCAAACCAAACCAAACCTACTGCCATGCAGTTGATACTGGTTCACAGTGATTTTGTAAGATAGAACTGAACGGTTCCTAGAGTTTCCAAGGCTATAATCTTTATGGGAGGAGACTGCCACCTTTGAACTGCCAATCTTTTGCTTATCAGCCAAGTACTTAAACCGATTGTTCCAGGTGACAGGAAAAGCACTCCTTCCTGTGCCTTCCCCAGTGAATATTGCTGGTCCTCAGACACAATCAGAACAAGCCAAGCTCGTATACCAGTGGATCACAATGGACTTCACCATTATGGAATATCACATAAATCCCTCAAGAGCATCATGAGACTGAAGATGAGTAGTTTGCTTCTGTGTGGAGGTAAATGTGTATAAATTGCTTCCCACAGTTGAATCACTAAAAGTCCAATAAAACCTACAGTTACAGTCCTTGAGAAGCATTCACCACATTCACCAGCCTCTTGAGGAACTACCGATTATGGATGGACTCTTAGTTGAAATCAAAGCAATGCAACTAAAGAGGATTTTATTGGTTTGTAAAACTAAAAAGTCCACAGGTATGGCTAGCTTCAGAATGGCAGGGTGCAGGTAAGTAAACAAGGTCATCGTGGACTTTATGTTTCACATTCTATTTATTTCCTGACCTCGCATCCCTGTAGGATGACTACATGTCCGAGCAGATCTCTGTATAGAAAAGGAGTCATGGTAGCCAGCAGCTCCAGGCTTAAGTTGCTACAACTCTTTCATCCTTAACTCCAAAATAAAACACAATTACAAACACTCAAAACAAATGTAGTTGTATACCTCCATGTACTGCTGACAGGTGAACACGCTTGTCACTACCACCAGCTCCAGAAATATGAGTAGAAGCCCCTTCCCACCCCACCATGTGCCCCTTCCCAATCACACCCTTTCCTAGACTCTGGGTTTCATAGTAATTACCTAAATGTGCATTCCTAAATCACGGTTTAGTCTTTACCTTGCTTCTTTAAGCTACTATGTCCCTAAATCTCTTGTAGTCCATATTTCCACCTATCGTCCTTTGCTCTAGAAGGCCTGGTGACATAGTGGGTTACATATTGGGCTTCTAACCACAAGGCCACCAGTTCAAAATCACTAGCTTCTTTGTGGGAGAAAGTGGAAGCTTTCTACTCCAATAATGATTTACATCCTTGGAAACCCTCAGGCACAGTCTACCCTGTCAGATTCAATCCAATGGTAGTGAGTTTGGTTTTTGAGTTTAAGCTTGGTGCTCTATCCTGTTACCCTGACTTGTGTAGAGCTTCCCACGGTCTAGCTTTTTCTGACTGCATAATCTTGGTGCTTTTCAACCTGTTTTCTATCCTTTGTATTGCCTATAAGTCATCAACTGAATCTAGAGACTAGGTTGTAATAAGGTAAACTTCCCCAGCACATTTTCTAGGCTATATAATCTCTTGGAGAGCAGATCACTTAAGCTGAGAGTTTGTGTCACACAAGCTCCTTAGAAACTAGATTTGATACATAAAAATATATTCCATTGGAAAGATTATAGGTGGAGTCTGGAAAGACTGTACCCCATCCAGTGCCATCTAGTCTATTCCAATTAACAACAGCCCCACAGGGCAGAATAGAACCTAACACAGGGTTTCCAAGCCCTGGAGGAATTGGGGGGCAGGCGATTAATACCAAGCAGCTCACACTCACCAGTCAATCTGGGGGAAAGGTGAGGCTGTCTGCTGCCATAAAGATTTAGTGTCAGAAGCTCTACAGAGGAAGAATTGCTAACAGTTGGAATAGACTTGATGGTAGTTGGTTTGGATTTTTTGGGAGGTTAATCTTTATGGAAGCAGGCTGCCTGTAGAGCGACCAGTGGGGTCAACCTTTTGTTTAGCAGCCAAACACTTAACCACTGTGCCACCAGCACTTCTTTGGAAGATCATCAAAAAGAAAGGAAGGAGGAAGATGGCAACTGATAACACATACCGGAGGGACCCCCTAGAAATCAGTGCAAGAGAGTCACTAAGAGGGGAATCCACACTGCCAGGTCACAGGAGGAGCATCATAAAGATAAGTAGGCACTGATGCACTAGGTTTTGAGGAGCTGTGGGCTTTTGACTTGCCATTGTAGAGGCTGGCTAGGATTTGACCTTAGTCCCACCACTGTCTCGGCCAGAGCTGGGATCCTTTGGCCATCCTAAAGGCCTTATCTCAAATAGTCACAGCTTGCCACTTGGAGGGGTTTAAACCCCTCCAGACCCACAATCAGGGATCAGGGCTCAGCTATATTGTTACTTTTGTTTCCCTCTCTTCTCTCTTTCCCCCCACAGTCTCAGCAGCCTTGGTATATTTTTTCCTTTTTCTCTTCCTTTCTCTGTCACATGCCACTGCTGACCTCCAGGCCACTCCCCTTAGCCTACGGCATTTACACCTGCCTTCCACCCAGCTGGGGGAGCTCCATCCACTGCAGCATAACAGGAGGCTGGGGAAATCCCCTCACCTTCCTCCAGGGGAAATACCACCACCCACCTGCCCTCTGAGATGCCTACATTATATACTTGTGTTAAGACGAGTTTTTCAGCACATTTTTTATGCTGAAAACAAAACAAAAAAACCCTTGGCTTATACTTGAGTGAGGGTCCCACTTACCTGTTCTCCAATGCAGTGCGGGTGTTCTCCGGTCTCTCCCACTCATCTGTGGGTGCCTGCAGCCTCTGTGGATGGTCTGATGATTGCTGATATCACTGCTTTACTTTTCTTTGCACTCTATATTGTCTGTGCCATACTGGCAGGAATCTGCCCATTTCTGTGTGTTTGTACCTGGAACACACTGCAGCCTTGTCAGATGAATGTTGGAGGCAGCTGCTCTTCTTCTCCCACTCTTTTCCAGGGCTGTGACCAATGATGTAGCCTTTACAGTCTTATCCATACTTGGTCATGCCCCCTTGCTCCACCCAAGCATTGGTGAATATAAGTAACAATATATCTCTGGTCTTTGATATACAATACGTTTATTTAAAATGCATAGTCTGCTTTTTAAAATTTTTTATTCTCTTATTAACCCCTATTTAGACCCAGTGCTGAGTGTGCTTGCATAATGGCTTCTTGTGAGATCACCCAGTGCACACCATCCTTGTGGGTCAACAACCACCCAATCAGCGTCACGTGAGAGGACCATCCAACTTGCCCTCCAAATAACAGAATACTGACTGACAAGGGAAAGAGTGAAGCCACAGGAGGATAAATCAGTAGGTCAATCCCATAGTGAAATTAGCTGCAGGCAGTTCAAAGAAGGGTTCCTATGAGTCTCCCAGAGAGAGCACAGTGCTCTTCAACTTTCTGGAAAATGGCACTGGGCTCCACTAAATCAACGCAACATAAACGGCAATCAACCCCAATGAACTCAATGAAGAAGAAAAAAACAGGAGAAACAAAAGGCAATGTCGGAAGATGTCCTGAACCTAACGATATACATAGAAGCAGAGCTTGATCTGCCACAGAAAGAAAATTTCAGAATGCTGCTTGGAGTCATATAGGATATGAGGTAAAAAATACATAAAAATAATAAAATGATAGAGGAGATAAAGACCATACACGAAAGGGAAATACAAGCGCTTAGGGAGGAGATAACAAAAACCAGTAGCAAACTCTCGGACTTCACCAACCAACTGGAGGAGGCAGATAACCACACCAGTGACCTAAAGGACAGCCAAGCAAACTTTAACAAACGTGAACAAGAGTCTAATAAGATCAACAGAGAAGTTGAAGAAAACCTAAGAGCTATGTCTGATGCTATGAAGAGAATCATCAGAATAATTGAATTACTGGAGGAAGACACAAAAAAGAAGTCAGCTGCAAAGCAGAGAGAATTATTGGGGGAAAACTTCCCCAGATTAATAAATGAAGACCAGGCAACCATTCAGGAGGCTGAAAGAGCACCAGCTATACTTAATCCAAAGAAGTCACCAAGGCACATAAGAGTTAAACTACCCAACTTTGAGGAAAAGGAGAATATCATGAGAGCAGCTAGGGAAAATAAGCAGTCACATATAAAGTTTCCCAAATAAGAATATGCTCAGTCCTATCATTGGACACTTTGAAGAAGAGGAGAGAGTGAAGTAACATATCCCAAAAATTGAAGGAAAATAACGCAAACCCAAGAATACTCTATGCAGCCAAATTATCTATCAAGTTAGATGGAAAAGTAAGAGTCTTCCCAGACAAGGAAAAACTAAAATAATCCATTAAAAGAAACGCAGCACTACAAAAGATCCTTGCTGACCCAGTATGAGCAGAAGAACAGCACTCACCGAGCACAAATAAGAGATCGCCACATAGAACAATCTCACCCAGAGAGCAACAAAGAGAAAACAGCTCCCATGATAGCATTGGCTTAAGGTGGAAAGAAGTCAAGAATAAAACACACACACCCACACACACCCACAACACACTGATAAGAAACGGAGATAGGAAAACACACAACACAAAAGGTATAAGATGACATCACAGAGTCCATAGATGAATGTAATAATCTTGAATATCAATGGACTGAATTCAGGCATTAAAAGTCTGAGGCTACCAGACCGGCTTAAAAAAACACAACCTATCAATGTGCTGTGTACTGGTGACACATCTCAAGATTACAGACAAAACTAGGCTGAGAATCAAAGGCTGGAGAAAAACATACCAAACAAACAGCAATTTTTAAAAAAGCAGGGTTGCAATCCTAATCTCGGCTAAAACTGATGCAAAGTGCAAAAGGAGTGTGTACTGGCCCAGATCACAGAGAAAATTAGGACACTTCTAGAAACCAATGAGAATGAGAACATGATGTACCAAAACTTATGGGACACAGCAAAGGCTGTTATCAGAGGAAGTTTCATAGCAATACATGTACACATGAAAAAGGAAGAGAGACCTGATTGATATACTGTGACAAAATTTACAGCAACTAGAGCAGAGTCAACAGGACAAGCCTACAAATAGCAAACGAAAAGAAATAATAAAAATCAGGGCTGAGATTCAGGTGAGGGAAAATAAGAAAACTATGGGAAAAAATTAATGTTGCTAAAAATTGGTTCTTTGAAAGCTTAACAGAATCGACAGATCGCTGGCAAACCTAATGAAAGAAAGGAACAAACCTCAATAGCAAAGATGAGGGACAAAATAGGAGATGTTACAACAGACGCCAATGAAATAAAAATAATAATTACACAGTATTACAATGGACTGTACTCCAATGAATTCAACAACTTGGAAGACATGGACAAATTCCTGGAAAAGCAATCCCTCCCTAGACTATCCCCGATGGACATCAAGAATATGAACAGACACATAGCACTAGAAGAAATAGACAAGATTATCAAGGGATTACCAACAAAAGAAACCCTTGGACCAGATGGTTTCACAGGAGAATTCTATCAAGCTTTCAGGGAAGAACTGACACCAATCCTGCACAAACTCTTCAAGATCATAGAAAAAGAGCAAACTCCAGAACTCTTTCTATGAAGCTAGTATAACTCTGAAACTTAAAGTGGGCAAGGATTCCACAAGAATTGAGAACTACAGACCAATATTCCTAAATGAACATTGATATAAAAAGCCTTAACAAAATACTGGCCCATAGAATCCAAAAGTATATAAAACAAATAATTTACTATGAACAAGTGGGATTCATAACAGGGATGCAGGGATGGTTCAACATATGAAAGACCATTAGTATCATTCGCCACATTGATATGAAAAGTTATAAAAAACCACATGATAATATCAATAGATGTGGAAAAAACATTCAACAACATGCAACACCAAGTCCTGTTTAAGACATTCAAGAAGCTAGAAATGGAAGGAAAATTCCTCATTATTTTACAAGCTATATATAAAAATCCAACAGCCAAGTTGGTAGTCAATGGAGAAAAGATGAAAACAATCCCACTGAAAAAGAGGATCAGACAAGGATGCCCCTTGTCCCCACTCTCATTTAACATTGTACTGGAGGTCTTAGCTAACAGCATAAGACAAAGAAAAGGCATCAAAGGGACAACAAACATACAAATGTGCTTGTGGGGAGGATATGAGCCAGTGCAGTGTAGCACTGATGAAACATACAACATTCCTCTAGTTCCTAAATGTTTCCTCCTTCCACCCCATCCCCACCCCACTATCATGATCCCAATTCTACCTTACAAATCTGGCTAGACCAGGTAATGTACACTGGTACAGATAGGAACTGGAAACACAGGGAACCCAAGGCAAGGTGATCCCTGCAGGACCAGTGGTGAGAGTGGCAATGCTGGGAGGATGGAGGGAAAAGGTGGGGTGCAGAGGGGGAACCAATTACAAGGATCTACATATAACACCCTTCCTAGGGGACGGGCAACAGAAAAGTGGGTGAAGGGAGACATCGGACAGTGTAAGTTATGGCAAAATAATAATAATTTATAAATTATCAAGGGTTCATGAGGTAGTGGGGACCGAAGGGAGGGGGGAAATGAGGAGCTGATCCCAGGTGTTTATGTGGAGAATAAATGTTATGAGAATGATGAGGGCAACGAATGTACAAATGTGCTTTACACAATTGATGTGTGTGTGTGGATTGTGATAAGAGTTCTATGTGCCCCTAATAAAATGCTTTAAGATAAAGAAAATTCTCTAAAATTGATTTCGTGACATTGGTTGCACAGCTCTGAATATGCAATGGATTCATTGTAAGGATGCAAATTAAATCTCAATGAAACTGCTATTTTAAAAGATGTATGACAAGTTTTCCTATTCCTTAATCAAAACAGAACTTTTGCACACAAAAAAACAATCCAAAATATACAAATGTGCTTGACACAATGGATGCATGTATGGAATGTGATGAGTTATACGAGTCCTCCAATAAAATGATTAAATTTTTTTTTAAAAGAAAAGGCATCAAAGGTATTTGCCTGGGGGAGTAAGAGGTGAAACTATCATTATCCGCAGATGATATGAGTTTACATATGGAAAATCCCAAAACCTCCACAAGGGGAGTACTAGAAGCATTAGAGGAATATGGCAGAGTGGCAGGATACAAGATCAAGAAACAGAAGTCTATCAGATTGCTCAGAGAAGATTACAGAAGGAAGACTCAAAAGGGGGTACCCTTCACAATAGTCAAGCACAAATGGAAATTTCTAGGGATATACCTGACTGAAAAACCAAAAGAGTTGTATGAGGAAAACTACAGACCATTATTACAAAAAAACAAGAGTGACCTCAACAAATGGAAGAATATCCTATGCCCGTGAATTGTTAGACTCAATATAGTAAAGATGTCATTTCTGCCCAAGGCACTATATGAGTTTAATACAATCCCAATACAATTACCATCATCTTTCTTCAAAGAATTGGAAAAACTGATTACCAACTTCATGTAGAGAGGGAAGAAGGCCAGAAGTAGCAGAAAACTCCACAAGAAGGACAGAGTGGGAGGGCTTGCTTTACCTGACTGTATCACATAAAATACCATCACAGTGGTCAAAACTGCATGGTATTGGTATAATGACAGAGACTCAGACCAATGGAAAAGAACTAAAAATTCAGAAATGAAAGCATGGGCATACAGACAACTGTATTATGTATAGGCTTTTCTATTTTTTGTCGTCGTCGTTGTTGTTTTGTTTTCCGTTGTTGCTTTGTTTTGCTCTGTCTTGTCTTTGTGCATATTATTATCTCTGCATGACTAGATAAGATAGGTGGGATAAACAGTCTGGAGGAGAAAAGAATGGGACCCATGGCTCTGGGGGGCATGGGAAAGGGGAATGTAGGGGAAGGGAAGTGGGTGTTAACAAACCCAGGGACAAGGGAACAACAAGTGATCTAAAATCAATGGCATGGAGGGTGTAGGAGGCCTGGTAGGGCTTGATCAAGGGCAATGTAACTGAGAGGAATTACTGAAACCCAAATGAAGACAGAGCATGATAGTGGGACAAGAGGAAAATAAAAGGAAATAGAGGAAAGAACTAGGAGGCAGAGGGCATTTATAGAGGTCTAAATACAGGTATGTACATATGTAAATATATTTATATACGACAATGGGGAAATAAACCTATGTACATATATTTATAGGTTTAGTATTAAGGTAGCAGATGGACATTGGGCCTCCACTCAAGTACTTCCTCAATGCAAGAACACTGTTCTATTAACCTGGCATTCCATGATGCTCACCTTCCCTACACGATCGCTGAAGACAAAGTGGGTACATAAGCAATTGTGGTGAAGAAAGCTAATGATCTCTGGCTATCAAAATAGCTAGCGTCTGGGGCCTTAAAGGCTTGAAGATAAACAAGTGCCCGTCTAGCTGAGAAACAACAAAACCCACATCATAGAAGCACACCAATCTATGTGATCATGAGGTGTTGAAGGGATCAGGTATCAGGCATCAAAACCCAGAGCAAAAAAATCATATCATTGTAAATGAGGGGGAGTGCAGCGTGGAGACTCAAAGCCCATCTGTAGGCAACTGGACACCCCCTTACAGAAGAATTGCAGGGAGGAGATGAGCTAGTCAGAGTGCAGTATAGCAAAGATGAAACATACAACCTCCCTCTAGTTCTCTAATGCTCTCCTCACTCCCACAATCATGATCCCCATTATACCTTACAAATCTGGCTACACTAGAGCGTTTACACAGGTACACATAAGAACTAGAAATAAAGGGAATCCAGGACAGATAAACCCCTCAGGACCAATATTGAAAATAGCCCTACCAGGAGGGTAAGAGTAATGTGGGAGGAGAAAGAGGAACCAATCACAATGATCCACCTATAACTCCCTTCCAGAGGGAATGACAACAAAAAAAGTGGGTGAAGGCAGACATCAGTCAGACATGAAAAAAAAACCACACACAATAGTTTATAAATTATCAAGAGTTCATGAAGAAGGGAAGGTGTGAGAGGGAGGGTAAAAACTTAGAAGTTGATACCAAGGGTTCAAGTAGAAAGGAAATGTTTTCAAAAGGATGGTGGCAACAAATGTACAAATGTGCTTGACACAATGGATGGATGTAAGGGTTGTGATAGGAGTTGTATGAGCCCCAAATAAAATGATTTTTTAAAAAGGCGATAAACCAGTTCACACCGGAGCCTGTGGAAGGAAGCCTCTTAGGTGGATCCGACTGCCTCGTGGGACTGAGGAAAAGTTTCTAGGCTTGCACCACTCAGACACCGAGCCTCACGATGGGCACAGGAGACCCCAACATGCCACGGGGCAAATGTCCTCGTACGCCTTCTTCGTGCAGACCTGCCAGGAAGAGCACAAGAGCAGCACCCTGTCTCCTCAGTCAACTTCGCCGAGGTCTCCAAGAAGTGTTCCGAGAGACGGAAGACCATGTCTGCAAAGTCAACATCAAAGTTTGAAGATATGGCAAAAAGTGCAAAGCACGCTGACAGGGAGGTGAAAAATGACGTGCCTCCCAAAGGTGATAAGAAGGGAAAGAAAAAGACCCCAGTACCCCTAAAAGATCGCTTTCTTGCTGATTTGCTCCGAACATCGTCCAAAGATCAAAAGTGAACACCCAGGCTTGTCTATTGGGGATACTGCAAAAAAATTGGGTGAAAAGTGGTCTGAACAATCAGTGAAAGATAAAAAACCCTATGAGCAGAAAGCAGCCAAGCTAAAGGAGGAAGATGAAAGGGATATGGCTGCAGACCGTGCCAAGGGCAAAGTGAAGCCAGAAAGAAGGGTCGTGGCAGGCCCACAGGTTCAAAGAAAAAGAATGAACCGGAAGATGAAGGGGAGGAGGAGCAGGAGGAGGAGGAGGAGGAGGAAGAGGAAGAGTAAGTGACTATCCTGCAATAAGGGTGTGGAGTATAGGTGTGTGCTCAGGCAATTGTTTAGCTAAGGATGTGAATTCAAGTGCAGCTCAAAGTTAGCTTCAGTATAAAAAACTGTATAGAATTGTGTATCGCTGGTAGAGAAAGTTCTTGTGTTAAATGCAGGTTGTAGCTTTCTGAGGGGCTACTCCATCGTTAGATCATACAGCTTCTGATGTTGAATGTTTCTAAACTATTTAATGGTTTCTTGACTTATGTGTGGTAGCACAGCAAACTCCTAGGAATTAGCATCAAGACTCAATTTGGGTTTTTTTTTAGGATGTTTCATTTTGTTTGTTTGTTTTTTAATTGTAATAAATTGTGTATATTAAAAAAAAAGGATGAAAGGAAAAGAAACCAAACCCATTGCTATCTATTGGTCAATTCTAACTCACAGTGATCTAACCCAAAGTGATCCTGTGGGATAGAGGAGATCTGCCCCATAGCGTTTCCAAGGCTTCACATTTTTACCGAAGCAGACAGTCCTGACTTTCAAGCGACACATGGCGGGTTCAAACGTCAATCTGAGTTTCACAGTGAGCACTTGACCACTGTTCCACCAGGGTGCTGTAGCAAGATCTAAGGCTGTTTTTTGGCCTCAGTTATCTGCTTATTTTCCTTTTGATGATGTTGACAGCCATTGATGTGTAATGCCCACATCTATTAACTCATTGAAGGAACCATGATGGCACTATTGGGCTGCTAACTGCAAGGGTGCTGGTTCAAACCCAACCAGCTGCTCTATGAATGAAGATGAGACTTTTCTCCCATGAATATTTACAAAACCCCAGAAACCCCATATGTGGTTGCTATGAGTCAACATTGACTTGATGGCTTTGTTTCACTGCCATCGAGTCATTGCTGACTCATAGCAGTCCCCAGTGGGTTTCTAAGACTGTAACTGTGTACAGGAGTACAAAGCCTAGTCTTTCTCCCATAGAGCCTCTGGTGGTTTCGAACTGCTGACCATGTGGATCACAACCCAACTTGTAACCACTCTGCCACCAGGGATCCCCGAAGCAGTGGGCATTAATTCATGGAGAGTTGTTAAATGGCATCACACTTGTTTATAAGAGCAGAACCATGCTCATTTGTTTACTTTTTGGCCGTAGCTGCTCTCTGCTAAAAAGGCAGAGTTGAGTAGTGGAGGAACAAACTAATTGGCACACAAAGCCTGATGTTTAACCTCTGACCCCTTACAGAACAAGTTTGCCAGCCATTGATAAAATTTCACTCCATTTCTGTTTGGTGGAATACTCTTATCAGAAGACATTTTCCATCATCTGTAGACATACCTGCTTTATTTCACTCTACTTTGTGAATATTGCACTTCTTACAAATGTTGGGTTTATAGTAATCTTGCATCAAGCACCATTTTTTCCAATAGCCTGTGCTCACTCTGAGTCAAATTTTAGTAATTCTAAAAATATTTCAAACTTTTTAATAATGTTACTACACATTTAATAGGCTCTCCAAGAAGCCCACTGCCATTAAGTTGATTCCAACTCATAGCTACCTTACAGAGTTTCCGAGGCTTTAAACCTTTGTAGGAGCAAATAGCCTCATATGTGTGCTTGGAGCCCCAGAGAGCCCCACCAAAGTTCCTATAAATAGACTACCAAAAACCAACCAAACTCACTGTCATCAGGGGAATTCTGACTCTTAGCGACCTTGTAGGACAGGGTAGAACTGGCCTTGTGAGTTTCTGAGACTGTAACTCTTTATAAGGCCGCTGGAAAGCCCTGTCTCCTGCAGAGTGGCTGGTGATTTTGAACTGCTGACCCTGCAGTTAGTAGCCAGATGAGTAGCCAGTCTACCACTAGGCCTCCTTTAATACACTGCAGTATAGTGTAAAAACCTTTTGTAATCACTAGGACACCAAAAAAATAATGCGTGGCACTCACTTGATTGCATGATAATTGCTTTCTTTCAGTCGCTTGGAGCTGAACCTATGGTATGTCTAAGAAATTCCTATACTTCCTGAAGAAAGAAGACAGATTCCATTAGAAATTAAGGCTTCTCACACCACTGCCCACCTCTTCTTCCCTCAGCCAGCAATGTATCCCTTACACACACACCAGCCTTGACAGGTGTTGGGTCAGAATCTTGGGGATTCTGGGAGTGAACATCTGGAGGGAGCATGGTCAATGAAAGTTTACATCAGTACCCTTGTCCACTTCGATTGATAATCCTGCCCTCTCCTTGACATCTTAGCTCAGTCATTTCTGTGTCAGCAAGTTCCCAGCACCATCCGACCCCTGGCCTTGCTGAAAGAGCGAAGCCTCACTGTTGCTTGGTTTTAACGGCATTAATAATAGCTGGGACAAAAGAAAGAGCACTCCATCTATGTCTGTCCTAAAGCGTGTTCAGCGGCTTGATTGCAAACGGTTTGAGAAAGAACCTCGGGTGGGAGGAAGGAAAAAGCCCTGTGTACCTGCAAGGAACTTACATTTCCTCTAATCGAGGAAAAGGGGCACCTTAAAGCTTTCACAAGCCTGTAAGCAAAGATTTGAATGAAGTAATAGTATGCGAACGCATGCTACTTTCAACAGTGAGCCAGCTCTACAATTCCAGTGCGCAGGGCTAGGCAGGAGCTGTGGAAACAGCTTCTGTGATAGGCCTTAGCTTCACTCCGCCTTCAGTCAGACAACATCTTGTCAAAGATGGGAAACTAGGGAGCGCCGGCTCTCCCGGGGCTGTCTGTGTTTTATTTAAAGCAAGAGGAAGATGGGCATTGGAGACTGCTAGCTGCCTCTCTCACTGTCCACATCAAAGGCTGGTTGTTCAAAACAGAGACGAGTGTGCTCCCTTCCGAGCCAATGCTAAAGACAGTGTAAGGAGCTGTGCCCTGTGAAGAGAGAGCAGCTGACACCAACAGGAAATAGACCTGGCGCTTCCCTCCTGTACGACTTATTCACAAAAATGAGGTGCCCAGATGAAGGCTATGTGTATATTCAATCCCCATTTATATGACCAGATGACTCCTAAGAAGGCGGCAATGATTCCCATGTCTATCTACTAGAAATGGCACAAATGGTTAGGCACGTACCTGCGAACCGAAAGGTTGTTGGTTTGAACACTGCCACAGGCACCTGACCCAAGGAGCGGCAGGAGAAAGGCTTGGCAGTCTCTTCCTCTTTCTGGAGCACAGGGTACCAATCCTGGGAATCAGAAAGGACGCCCTGGCAGCTGGTTTGAGTTTGCTGCTGGTGCATCCACTTGAGTTTGAGGTGCGTGCAGCCCTGTCTCTGTCTGTTCCCAGTCTTTGCAAGTTTTGCAAAAAATGCGCTCTCCCTGGCTCGTAAGTGATTTTGCACTTTCAGTTTTAAGCAGGGTAAGTAAGTTTCTGTTTGCACATTTTATTTGGTCTTGTCCTCAGGACACAATGCAGCCAGTTTGTGGCATCCTTTCAACCCACCTTCATTTGCGGGGCCTGACAGCCACCACAACTCAGCCTCTCAGCCTCAGCAGCTGCACCACGCCCCACGTCCATAGACATGGGAGCAGCCCTCCCGGAAAGCCATTTGGTGAAGTGCCTCACTGTGCTCACCTTATCTCCCCTCCGCTGAGAATCCGTCAAATGGACATAATCTAACGGAGAGAGCGCTAGCTGCACTTAGATGTTCCTTACAGCAGGATCAATCATGGAATTTTGGAAACAATCTGAGTAGCCAACAATATTTAACAGTGCTTGGGTAAGTTATGATATGACAGAAATCTAAATGCATTAGGAATCTAATTATGAAGACTATGGCGTGACTTAAAATTATTCGTCATATAAAATATAGATGAAGGATGACTCCTGCTTCCGTGTGTCTGGCACCTGTCTTTCTATGACAGCAATGGCCCTTCCTCCTGGGTGCATGGCAGTCACACTCTTCCTCCTGGAGTGTGCATATGATGTTGGTCTGGACAATCATAATCCCACCCCTGTCTCCCACCCTCGCTGAATCGTCAGAGAGGTGGGCGTGTGACTCATGAAAGGTCATCCAGGGTCTTGGCATGATCTTTGGTCTTCTCCTGTGATCAAGAGCTATGTTATGAATTGATTTGTGCCCCCCACAAAATATGTGCCAACTTGGCCAGGCCATATGCTCAGGATTATATGATGATTCTCCATGTTACAGTATGATGTAATTATCCCATGTACGAAGTTCCTAACCTCTATGCCTCTATGAGGCAGACATAATCTACACTGACTTTTGAGACGGAAGAGATTAAAGCAGCAAGCGGAGATCAGAGGGCCCTCAGTAACACCAAGACAGAAGAGCCTGAAGGGTAGCAGGACTTTGGAGCTGGGCCCTTATGCTGAGAACCTTCTAGAGCTATCAGGAAAAACGGATACCAAGACACTAGAGAGCTCCACAGAATAATAGGCCCACAGGGGTTGAAAGGAAACAGAGACTTTCCCCAGAGCTGACAGAAGGAGAAAGCCCCCCACTAGGGTCAGTGCCCTGAGTTCAGAAAACTAGCTTCTTCCCAAACTGTGGGAGAATACATTAGTTTGGCAAGGCCATCCACTAGACAATGAAGCCAAGACGCAGAGAGGCTTCAAAGACCACAGGCGCTGTTGGCCCTAAGCAGGCCCCTTGGAGAGAGAAGCTAGTTAACCAGAGGGAAGCAGAGCCCAGGCATTCAGAGACAACAGGACCCCCACAACATCACTTGAGCACATCAATCTGGCGATTCCCAAAACCAGCTCTCTCTCAGACTTCCCAATTATCGGGAAGTCTTTCAACTTTAATGACTTAAAAAAAAAAATCTTAAAGGACTCTGAGTCAGGAACCCTGGTCACACAGTGGGTTAGACATTATAGACTGCTATCCAAAGTCAGCCGTGTGAACCCGCCATCCTTCTCTGGTCTGATTCTACACAGATTTACAGCCTCTGAAGCCTGGGGGGCAGTTCTACTCTGTCTGTGTAAGGTCTCCGTGAGTCAAAGTCGGATCTCTGGCGGGGGGTTTGCTGGACTGAGTTGAGTTTCAGTGACTTACAATCAAGAGCCCGAATACACTCCCTTATGCTCGCTCGCTCTCCCCGTCTCAGGATGAAGGAATTGTGGGCATTTCTTCCTCTCTATTTTCTATCCATTTTAAAATGTTATTTTATAATTCTTAACAAAATCATTTAAGAGACAGAAAGAGTCCTACTTTCTAGGCATAGTGATTTTATGCCTTGAGCTGCTTACGGCCAAGTCAGCAATTCAAAACCACCTGCTACTCCGCAGGAGAAAGACGAGGCTTTCTGCTCCTGTAAAGATTACAGTCTGGGCTCCCACAGGGCAGTTCTGCTCTGCCCTATAAGGCCGCTATGAGTCAGCATGGAAGACATAGCAGTGAGTTTAGTTTCAGTCTTACCATCTTGGGGCCCACTAGCAGGTGGCTGTGGCCGTATTTCAGAGCCCCTGAAATATGTGGACTTGAGGATCAGAAAAGCTTTGACTGTCAGGCCTCACAACCACCATCTGAGGGGCTGAGCTGAAAACTCAGGCCTGCCTCTCTCTAAGCCAGTGCTGGGAATCAAGTCTCTTTCACACCCAAAGGAAAGTGTCTTGGGTATGAGCAAGAAGAAAATACATAATTAATCTACTGCATCTGATACCATGCTTTTGTAATAGCTAGCAATTTGGAAAATTATGAGTATTTAATTGGGCACATTGTCATTGGTCTCCTGTTATTTTACAGTTCTGGAGGTCAGAGGTCTGAGATGGGTTTTGCTGGGCTCCAGCCAAGATGTCCGGGAAGCTGTATTCTGAGTGGCTGCTGTTATTTCATGACTCATGTCCCTTTCCTCCACTTTCAAAACCAGCATTTAACTTTCTCTGGTGCCTCACTATTGTTGTTAAGTGCCATTGAATGCATTTCAACTCATAGTGACCCCATGTGACAGAGTAGAACTGTCTCATGGAATCTGCACCTGGTGGCATAGTGGGTACGTGTTGGGCGGCTTACTGCAAGGTCAGCAGTTTGAAACCACCAGCTGCTCCATGGGACAACCACAGAACAACGTGACTTTCTACTCCCAGAAAGAGTGACTGCCTCAGAAACTCACAGGGACAAGACTCTCCTGTCCTATGAGGCAGAATGGGCTCGATGGCAGGGATTTCGGCTTGGGACTCTTCACTTGACAGGAACCCTAGTGGTGTAGTAGTTAAGTTCTTACCTGCTAACCAAAAAAGCAGGAACTTTGAAGCCAGCAGCCCTTCTGAGGGAGAAAGATGTGGCAGTCTGCTTCCGCACAGATGTATAGATTTAGAAACCCTGGCCAGCAGTTCTACGCTGTCCTATGGGATTCAGATGAGTTTGAGTCAATTCACCAGCAGGTTTGTTTTTTCTGGTTTTAATATTTACAGGAGCAAGAACATACTCAGGTCTTTCTCCTAGGAAGGTCTTCTTTCCACCAACCTTTTGGCTTGACCCTGGCATCACTAAAGCATTCAACCCTCCCCTACCCAACCCCACACCTCTCTCCTCTAAAGACCCTGTGACTGTATTGGACCCACTGGGTTCATCCAGGAAACTCTCTCCTCAAAATCCTACGCTTCATCACATCTGCAGAGTGTCTTTTTCCACACACAGAAACACATTCGTACATTTCTACGGTTTAACCACAAATTTGAAAACCCAAGACAAGTACAAAAAAGAGATGGATGCCAGTCTTTTATTCCTAGGCACAGCTTTTCACATAACTATCGTTATATCATTCTGCACCTACCTTGCTTCACATAATAAAGACCCAAGCTGCTATCCGGTCTTTAGGATCACCATTAGAAATGGTTGCACAAGCTTCCTTTCACTGAGTGTGCTGCCCTTTGGTCAACCTGCCCCTGTTAACTTTAGAAGCCCTGGCGCCTCAGTGGGCTGTGCACTGAGAGGTCGGCAGTTCAAACTCATTAGCAGCTCCGCGGGAGGACAATATGGTAGTGTCAGTTCGTCAGATTGCATCCTTGGGAGCCCTGGGTTGTCAGTTCAAGACTGTGCTATAGAGTAAAACAAAACTCAAACACACTGCCATCAAGTTGATTCTGACTCATAGGAATCCCGTAGCACAGACAGAATTGCCCCTGTGGGTAACTGTCACTCTTTACTGGCATAGAAGGCCTCATCTTTCTCCCACCAAGTAGTTGGTGGTTTTGAACACCTGACCTTGTGGTTAGCAGCCCAAGGCACAACCACTCCATCACCAGTGCTCTCTACTCTGCCACTGAGTCAATGCTGACTCCTAGCAACCCCCTGTGGGTTTCCAAGACTGTAATTTTTTAATCATTTTATTAGGGGCACATACAACTCATATCACAATCCATACATAGGTCAATTGTGTAAAGCACATTTGTACATTCATTGCCCTCATCTTTGTCAAAACATTTGCTCTCCACTTAAGCCCCTGGCATCAGCTCCTCATTTTCCTCCTCCCTCTCCACTCCCCCTCCCTTATGAACCCTTGATAATTCATAAACTATTATTTTGTCATATCTTACACTGTCCGACGATTCGAAGACTGTAATTGTTTACAGGAGTAAAAAGACCAATCTTTCTCCCACAGAGCTGATGGTTTTGAACTGTCAACCAGGCGGACTGCAGCTAGAGGGTCGCTTTAAATCAGAATGGACTTGGCATGTAAATCAGAATGGGTTTTTAGTGGGCATGTTGTAGACTGGGAGGCTCTGGGGGTGCAAATAGTGAACACGTTCAGCGGCTAACTGAAAGGCTGGAGGTCCAAGTTCACTCACAAAGAAAGGCTAGAAATTATACTCCTGAAAAAATTACCCATTACGTCTTAAAGGCTTGAAGATAAACCAGCGGCCATCTGGTTCAGAAGCAACAAAGCCCACATGGAAGAAGCACACCAGCCTGTGTGATCATGAGGTGTTGAAGGGATCAGGTGTCAGGCATCAAGAACAAAAAATCATATCATTGTGAATGAGGGGGAGTGGAAACCTAAAGCCCATCTGTAGGCAATTGGACATCCCCTTAGGGAAGGGTCTCGGGGAGGATATGAACCAGTCAGGGTGCAGTGTAGCAACAATGAAGCATACAATTTTCCTCTAGTTCCTAAATGCTTCCTCCCTCTCCCGCCCACCACCACTAACATGATCCCAATTTTACCTTAAAAATCTCCCTAGACCAGACGATGTACACGGGTACAGATAGGAACTGGAAACACAGGGAATCCTGAGCAGATGATCTCTTCAGGACCAGTGGTAAGAGCAGTGATACTGGCAGGTTGGAGGGAGGGTGGGGTGGAAAGAAAGAACTGATTACAAGGATCTACTTATAACCTCCTCCCTGGGTGACAGACAACAGAAAAGTGGGTGAAGGGAGACATCGGGCAGTGTAAGATATGGCAAAATAATAATTTATAAATTATGAAGGGTTCATGAGGGTGGGAGGAGCGGGGAGGGAGCAGGAAAATGAGGACCTGATGCCAGGGGCTTAAATGGAGAGCAAATGTTTTGAGAATGATGTTGGCAACAAATGTACAAATGTGCTTGACACATGGATGTATGTATGGATTGTGATAAGAGTTGTACAAGCCCCCAATAAAATGATTTTTTAAATGTTTAAGGAGCTATCACCAAGGTGTTTTAGCATACAAAACTGAAGGCCAGCCACCACCTCTGAGATTGGAAACGAGCAGGAGTCCTCTCCGCAGAGGCTAGCGCTGGGTCCTCCTTCCCAGCATCTCTTCCTCCTGGATGAAGTAGTGACCTACACCCCTGAGTTTTCAGAGGGTGTGACCTTCTCTAATTTTACACGCTCTATGTTACAGCAAAGGAGCCCTGCTGGCACAATGGCTACTAACCAAAAAGTTAATGGTTCAAACCCACCAGCTGCTCTGAGGAAGAAAGATGTGGCTGTCTGCTTATGTAACAACTGTAGCCTTGGAAACCCCGGGGGGCAGTCCTACTTTGTGCTCTCTGGTTGCTGAGTTGGACTTGACTCAACAGCAATGATTTTGTTTGGTTGGTTGGTGTCTTGTGTGACAACAAAAGGAACCCAGTTGGTTCAGGTTCTGTACCACATGGACTAGTTTGTCCATTTAGGAAGAAAAAGTGGTGGTGGGGTCTTTATTGATTGAATATGTGTTATGGATGTTATTCATGGGTTATATACTTTATAGCCATTTTCTTGTATTTTGATAAAATAATTTTGCTGATAAAAAATGATTTCTGTTATTACAACCCTTTTAAAGGTAAGGAAATGGGGCCTCAGAAAAGGTAAGGAATTCTCCCAAGGCCACACAGCTAAAAAGTGGCAAAGTCAAGATGTCAGGCCCGATTTTGTCTGACTCCACAGGAGGTTCCTCCACCACCATATTAGGTAGTGCCGCAGGCTAAACATACAGCACCGTGCCAGTGTGTTACGCATTAAAGCCCCGGGCCATAGGGAACCGCAACATGGCACATCTGTTAAGCTGCCTTCTGTACATTCAAAGAAAAAAGCAAGGTGAACCCTTCAACAGCGTTTGGCCTTGAAAGAATGTAGCCGAGATCATGAAGGGGGTGGCATATGTACCTTCCCCACACATTCTTTCACTGTCTGGAAAATAACAGGAGGAAATCCATGTGTGATGGGGTTCAGGCTCCTGGTTTCTCTCCCAGAACAGAAAACGAGTGCACTGGGGACCCCAGCATCCTTCCAGTATAGGAGGCCAGTGCCTCTCAACATCAAGGCGTTCCCCCAATGTGGGGCTTGTTTACCTTCAAGCCTTGTTTACCTTCAAGCTTGTTGACGTGCTTGTTTACCTTCAAGCCTTGAAGACCTGTTTGTTTACCTTGAAGCCTTGAAGACCCCAGACACTATATCTTTTGATAGCTGGGCCTCTATCAGCTTTCTTCACCACTTTTGCTTATGCACCCGTTTGTTGGGAAGGTGAGCATCATGGAATGCCAGCTGAATAGAACAAAGCACCGATGTAATGTTTTAGCTACAATGCTGAGCCAGTCTCAAGGTCAAGAGGCTGCACCCCGAGACATGGACACTTCAGCATAGAACCCAGCAGGGCTTGCAGGCCACCCCCTCAGCCTCAGGAGACCTCCGCCTCAGAGACCAGTTTACAGCTGTGACCCCTACTGTCTGCACCTTTCTATTCCCTCACTACTGATTCTGACCCTTCCATGGCACCCACTCTGCTCTTCAGCCGCAGATAATCGTTATTACTATGGTTAATAGTGGTAGCAGCAATGTGAGTAAATACTGCTGTTATTTACCAAACCGTTCCTACACTGTAGTGAGGAGTCGCAGTGTCGCAGTGGGTTACATATTGATAGGCTAACTGAAAAGTCAGAAGTTAAAATCCAGTGGTCAGATTAAAATAACGTAACAACTGGTTTGCTTCACTAATGACCATTTTAAGCATATAAAAAAGATGTACTGAAAGGTAGCTTATTACTTCATATAGTTAATAAATAAGCACAATAAAAGAGGCACATGAAATTAGATCGTGAATTCTAAAATAGTAGTAAAAAATATTAAGTAATACCTGACCAACGCAACCAATGAAACTGTTAAGATATTTCCACACTGCTTCTTGATTGGTATCCTCACTTGCAGTACTCACTTTTATCCAGTCACCATTGACTGTAGGAATGATCCTTAGAAATCTTTTCACTGTAGGAGCAGGATTTCATTCCTTAAGGTAGGCCAATTAGACAACAATCATTCTGTTTGACTTACCTTCTCTCAACATATTATATTCATCTTTGAAAAGCCCCTTTCTTCTTCGGCTGAGCTTACAGCAATTGCTCGGACAATATTTTTTGCTCTTCATTTTGAGGAATTGCATCGTTCACTCATTATATTGCTTAGAAATTTGGGGAGTAACACAAAGCTGAACTGAATGACAGCACATTACCCTCTGCTTGTTAGGCACATTTTCTCTTTCTGTTATGTTTGTTTACTGATGTAAGCAACACAAGGGGATAACAATGTGACACTTCAACAAAAGTATAAGGAGTTTTTTAAAAAACGAATAAATAAATAAAGATTACAAGCATAGTTGCATTAGATTTTTTTTATGCTTAAGGATGGAATGAACACTGCCACAGGTGCTTAGAATATGCTATTGCACAGATGAAGGTTCAAAGAGAGAGAGAGGAATTTGTGATTTCCTCATTGGGTGGCTGCTCAGTCGCCCGCTTTAGAAAGGGAAGTGACAAGTGCAACTTTAACTACTGGCTCAAAAAATCAACAACAACTTAGGAATGGTTCTGCTGAGCCTTCGGCTGACTGAACCCCATCACTGTTCACACCCGGCAGTTGCTCTGAGGGGGCAGATGATGCTGTCTGCAGAAATTCAAAGGGGCAGTTCTGCTCTGCCCACAGGCTCACTAGGAGTTGGAATCAGCAGAAGCAGTGGGGTTACATTGCTGGTAATACGCTGAGTGCTTTAGTAGCATCATTTTTTAAAATGTTACTTTTAAGTCATTTTATTGGGGCTCATACAACTTTTATAACAATCCATACGTCCATCCATTGTGTCAAGCATATTTGTACATTTGTTGCCCTCATCATTCTCAAAACATTTGCTTTCTACTTGAGCCCTTGGTATCAGCTCTTCATTTTTCCGTCCCTCCCAGCTCCCCCTATTCCTCATGAACCTTTGATAATTTATAAATTATTATTATTTTGCCATGTCTTATACTGTAAGACGTCTCCCTTCACCCGCTTTTCTGTTGTCTGTTCCCCAGGGAGGAGGTTATATGTAGATCCTTGTAATCGGTTCCCCCTTTCCATTCCACCCTGCCAATATCGCCACTCTCACCTTTGGTCCTGAAGGGATCATCTGTCCTGGATTCCCCGTGTTTCCAGTTCTTATCTGTACCAGTGTACATCCTCTGGTCTAGCCAGATTTGTAAAGTAGAATTGGGATCATGATAGTGGGGAGCAAGGGGAGGAAACATGTAAGAACTAGAGGAAGGTTGTATGTTTCCTCATTGCTACACTGCACCCTGACTGGCTCATCTCCTCCCTGATACCCTTCTGTAAGAGGATGTCCAGTTGCCTACAGATGGGTCTTGGGTCCCCAATCTGCACTCCCCCTCACTCACAATGATTTGATTTCTTGTTCTTTGATGTCTGATACTTGATCCCTTTGGCATCTCGTGATCACACAAACTGGTGTGCTAATTCCATGTGGGCTTTGTTGTTTCTGAGCTAGATGGCCTTAAAGTCTTGAAGACCCCAGATGCGATATCTTTTGATAGCTGGGTCTCTATCAGCTTTCTTCACCACTTTTGCTTATGCATCCGTTTGTCTTCAGCAATCATGTCGGGAAGGTGAGCATCATAGAATGCCAGCTTAATAGAACAAACTATTCTTGCATTGAGGGAGTATTTGAGTGGAGGCCCAATGTCCATCTGCTACCTTAATACTAAACCTATAAATATATGCACATAGATCTATCTCCCCATCCTCATATATAAATTTATTTACATATGTACATGTCTTTATTTAGACCTCTATAAATGCCTGGCATCATTTTATTTTATCTTCACAAAACCCATTTACACACGAGGAAATGAGATTCTGGGATATACGTCACCCTGAGTAACAGAGCAGGCATTAGAATTCATGTCTGTAAAGTGGGTGAAGCAGGACATTGGACAGTGTAAGACAAGGAAAAAAATTTAAAAATTATCAAGTGTTCGTGAGGGAGGGAGGGTGGGGGAGGGAAGGGAAAAATTCAGGAGCTGATACCAAGGCCTCAAGTAGAAAGCAAATGTTTTGAGAATGATGATGTCAACAAATGTACAAATTTGCTTGACACAATGGATGCATGGATAATGTTAAGAGTTGTACGAGCCTCCAATCCCAGTTGTCAAAATATATAGAATCTGGGGTCCCATAGGCTGGAAGATAAACAAGGGGCCATCTAACTGAGAAACAACAAAGCCCACATGGAAAATGCACACCAGCCTGTGAGATGACAAGGCATCGAAGGGATCAGGTATCAGGCATCAAAGACCAAATAAATAAATAAGTAAATAAATAATCATAGCATTGTTAATGAGGGGGAGTGCAGAGTGGAAACCCAGGGCCCATCTGGGGGGAAATTGGACATCTCATTGCAGAAGGGCTGTGGGGAGGTGACAAGCCAGTCAGAAAGCAGTGTAGGAACGATGAAATATACAATTTTCCTCTAATTCCTAAATGCTTCCTCGCCCCACCCAACTATCGTGATCCCAATTCTACCTTACAAATCTAGCTAGACCACAGGATGTACACTGGTACAGATAGGAACTGGAAACACAGGGAATCCAGGACATGATCCCTCAGGACCAGTGGTGAGAGTGGTGACATTGGGAGGGTGGAGGGAGGGTGAGGGAGAAAAGGGGAGCAGATGACAAGGTCTACATGTAACCTCCTCCCTGGGAGACAGACAGTGGAGAACTGGGTGAAGGAGATGTCGGATGGTGTAAGATATGATAAAATAATAATTATTTATAAATTATCAAGGGTTCAGGGGAAGGGGGGAGCAGGGAGAGAGGGGCAAAAGTAAGGAGCTGATACACAAGGGCTCAAGAAGAAAGCAGGTGTTTTGAGGATGATGATGGCAACATATGTACGAATGTGCTGGACACAAATGATGTATGTACGGATTGTGAAAAGAGTTGTATGAGCCCCTAATAAAATGATTTTTTTAAAAGGATTTAAAAAATCCATGCCTGTCTGTCTCCAAGACCCATGTTCTTTTTTGTTTTCTTTCTTCTTTTTACAAAGTTCTTTATTTTCTCTTTATGTGAAAATATTCTTATTTCTACTTCATACTGGAGGGGTAATTTTAAAAATCATTTTATTAGGAGCTCATACAACTCTTATCAGAATCCATACATACATCAATTGTGTAAAGCACATTTGTACATTTATTGTCCTCATCATTCTCAAAACATTTGCTCTCCACCCAAGCCCCTGGCATCAGTTCATTTTTCCCTCCCTCCCCGTTCCCCCCTCATTCATGAACCCTTGATAATTTATAAATGACTATTTTGTCATATCTTGCCATGTCCAGCATCTCCCTTCACCCACTTTTCTGTTATCCATCCCCCAGGAAGGAGGTCACATATAGATCCTTGTAATCGGTTCCCCCTTTCCAACCCATCCTCCCTCTACCCTCCCAGTATCGCCACTCACACCACTGGTCCTAAAGGGATCATCCTCCCTGGATTCCCTGTGTTTCCAGTTCCTATCTGTACCAGTGTACATCCTCTGGTCCAGCCATATTTGTAAGGTCAAATTGGGATCATGATAGTGGGAGATGAGGAAGCATGTAGGAACTAGAGGAAAGTTGTATGTTTCTTTTTTTTAAACATTTTATTAGGGACTCATACAACTTATCACAATCCATACATACATCAATTGTGTAACGGGCTTAAGTGGAGAGCAAATGATGAGGACAAAGAACGTAAAGATGTGCTTTACACAATTGAGGTGTGCACCCAATGATAGGATTTTTTGTTCTTTGATGCCTGATAACTGATCCCTTTGGCACCTCATGATCACGCAGGCTGGCGTTCTTCCCCATCCTCATAAATATATTTACATATGTACATGCCCTTTGCCTCCTAGCTCTTTCCTCTATTTCCCTTGACTTTCCTCCTGTCCCACTATCATGCTCCGTCCCCACCTGGGTTTCAGGTCTACCTATTCGTTACCTTACCCTTGATCATGCCCTACCAGGCCTGTCACACCCACCTCACCACCAATTTGGATCCCTTGTTGTTCCCTTGTCCCTGGATTTGTTAACACCACTTCCTTACTCCCCACGTCCCCCTATTCCATGTCCCTCGGAACTGTCGGTCCCGTTGTTTTTCCTTCAGATAGTTCATCCAGCCTATCTTATTTAGACAGACCTTCGGAGATAACAACATGCACAAACACAAGAGAGAGCAAAACCAAGCAACAGTGTACAACAAAACAACAACAACAAACCACTGACAAAGAACAAAACTAAACACAACAAGAAAGAAAAGCTTGTAGTTAGTTCAAGGATCGTTTGTTGGCCTTTAGGAGTGTTTTCCAGTCCAGTCTGTTGAGGCACCACGGCCTGACCTCAAAGTCCACTTTCAGCACTCCCTGGGGACCTTGCCACTCCATTCCCTTGCTGTTCCGCTGCACTCCCCCAGTGCTTTGCCTCGATGTGGTGGGATCAGGTCAGGTGTAATTCCCACACTGTGTCTCTGGTGCTGTCCCCTGCAGGGCCATGAAGATCCATGTTCTTAACTGCCATGTTGACTCCCTCTTTATAGAAAATGGATTTTCTTTCTTTCTTTTTTTAAAATGCTTTTATTGGTGGCTCTTACATTTCTTATCACAATCCTCACATTCCTCCAACGTGTCAAGCACATTTGCACGTATGCCACCATCATCATTTTCAAAGCATTCTCTTCCCACTTGAGCCCCTGATATCCACTCCCCATTCCTTCCCCTCCCTTCCCTGGAATCCCTCCCTCACGAACCCTTGATAAGTTATAGATTATTTTTCCATATCTTACATCGTCCTCCGTTGCCCTCACCCACTTTTCCATTATCGCCTCCCTGGGAGGGGGTTCTAGGTTGGGAACATGGATTTTTTATCTTTTCCTAGGAATCCTTGTGGGGTGCAAATAGTTAATGCTCTTGGCTGCTAATCAAAGGTTGGACATTCACATAGAAGAGTCTCAAAAGAGAGGCTGAAGGTCGACTTCTGAAGAAGCGCCCTCAGAAGCCTGAAGGAGCACTCTCCTGCGGGCCTCACGGGAGCACAGCGCTCATCGGCAATTGGGACTGCGATCTACTGCAAGGCTGGGTGTTTGAGCAGAAGATTCCAAAGCTCAGCTTCCTCAACCCAAACGCCAAGGGAGGAGTTGGCCATGGGAATGGGGGTCAAGCAGTAAGGGAGAGACTCATGGGGAGACTGGCCCCTGCCTCCCCTCCCCCTCAGCTGCTCCCTTGCCAGTCACAGAACCTAGGACGTGAGGTTGGAATGCGGAACGATGTATGAGAGTGGAGAGAGGCTCAAAAAGCAAAGAGCTGGGTGGTCAGCCACGGCTGTCAGAGTGGGGCAGGGTTAGAAGCGTCAGGGAAGCCTACATTGGATGTACACAGGGAAGGTTTCCCTCTACGACATTCTAGTGTGCAGCCCATGCTCGGTACCTCCTGCAGCAGAAAGCGAACTCCTTCACAAGATAGCTGGTTCCACTGCGGCAGGTCTAGGGATTCAAAATATCTTCCTTAATTTAAGCCTTTTTCTTCCTGGGTCTGCCCGCTGCCCCAGCCGGTCCTAGCTCTGCTGAGGCTGAACCCACTCCAGGGGAGGCCTTCCCCGGCTCCGGAGACTGTGACACCCATTCCCCAGGGTGCGTGCTGTTGTCTTCCACGGCAGCCACCGAGTCAATGCTGACACCATAACAGTGGGTCCTCTGAAGGCCGTCAGAGTCCCGTGTGCCCCTGGACAGTGACCATCTGGTTGGTGCCTGGCACACAATAAAGAGCTCTGAAGGGCAGTGCCCTGGACTGACGTCAAATGGCAGGATGGGTTGGTTCAACCTTGAAGAAGCTGAAGAGCAAGGAGAGATTTACAAGTCCAGGCAGAAACCTGAGGCAGAAACCCGAGGCACAGTGGCCAAAGAGGAGAGACTGAAAACAAGTGATACAAATTATACCTGGGAGTAGGAGAGAGGGCATTTCCCCGCAGTCCTAGTCTAAACAGAACTTAAACTTGGATCTGATTTTTCTTCCTTGCTCACACTCCAGGCCCTGCTGCTACCCCAGCCTCTCTCCACCTCCTCTTGTAGCTGTTGAAACTATTGAGCGCTTGTGTGCCCACCTGGATGTATTTGCCTTTAAACCTACTCCCCTGTTTCTCTGCTCTGGTGTGTTTTTTAGGGGCTAACCTTTATAGACTGGGTTTCCCAGGCCCCTGGATCAGTTATCTTCCAGCGAGTTGGTTCTCCCAGTGGGAAGCATTTGAGGGAGATTAGGTGGTTGAGCTAATGTTCCCCAAGACACACACCTCTGGTTACATATGTGCCAGCTTCCATTGGCACCCTTGGCCCCTGCGCCCTGGTAAAACCCCCACTCCACTGACCCTCCGGCCCAGGGTAGAGAGGGCTTCCAGCTGCTGCTGAGTTCTGAGTTGCTTCTTGCTTCTTTCATCACTCATGTAGCCAATGCTCTTCATCAACATCTCTCTGTGGTAAATACTCTTACGTGGTCTTTGTGTCCAGCCTAGACATACCCAATTTGGGTGTGTTACTCTTTCAACTGCCATGCTTCAAGCAGCCTGTGTTGTTCATGGAGTCTGCATGATGAGGTGTAGACTTTTCCATGGAGTCTCCTCGGTCACTGCTTTAGAAAATTGCTTCTTGGTTCCGAGAATCTCAGAAAAGGAAGCTACCAGTCCATGGGACCCATGGAGTTGAAGGATAGAGTCTAGTTCCACTCAATTCAATACGTATTTAGCTGGTTCCAGCATTCATTCACTCATTTACCAAATGTTTTTTGAGTACCCATGAGGCTAAGCCTAAGGAGCGCTGGCAGTGCTGTGGGCTACGTTTGGGGCTGCTAGCTGTAAGGTTGGCGATTCAGCCTCGAGCAGCAGCTCCATGAGAGCGAGAGATGAGGTTGTCTGTTCCAGGACAGATTTACAGCCTCAGAACGCCTGAGTCAGAATGAAACCAATGGCACTAAACAAGACGAAGACTTGGCCTTCGTAAAGCTCATGTTCTATGGTGCGTTAGTGAGTAAGGGAGGGAGACACTAACAGAGAGGTGACATCTCAGCAGAGAACTTAAGGCCCTGAGAGAGTGCGTCATGTGGACAACAGAGAAGAGGTAGCAACCAGACGCTGAGAGAGAGGCCTGGACATGCTCCAGAGACAGCAAAGTGACAAGCGTGGGTGGAGGGGCATGAACAAGGGAAGAGGGGAGAAGTGACAGGAGACGAGGAAAGAGAAGGAGAAGTTGAGTGAGAGCCACATGGGTCAGTGGAAATCTCAGCAAAGGCTTCCGAAGGTTGTACTCTAAGATTGGGCCACTAACGAATTGTGCAAGTGTCTTTTGTTTTTGTTTCTCCCCAAAGCTGAGTTTTATTGTATCCTTTTTGGAGGGATAGAGTTATCAGTTTCCTTTAGCATTTATAGCTATGCAATTATGTATCCACTATATGTTTAGAATTATACGAATATAGTTATATACATATCATTGTATTTGCTTGGCTGTTGTTGACAAGATACAGTCAAACACAGACCAACTCAAACGTTTCCAGGAGGAGGACCTTTCAGGGACATTGATTGCCTTGTGTGGCCATTCCCACACCCCCTTCCCCTGAGCTGTTTCCTCCCCGTTAGCATGCACTGTCCCTCCGGTTCCTATCCAACCTTGCTGAGTTTCTGTTGTCAGTTTAGTCCCAGATAGATCATTCTTAAAGAGCATACTTGCAGTTCCTAACGTGGTTACCAACAAGGTTATGAATGAGATCCTATTTCTTGAGCATGTCTTTAAGATTTTATAGGTAAATGGAAGTAGGTTCTTATTTAGCCTTACTTTATTTATTTTACTGATTAAATATTCTTTATTTTCTATTTCAAGCCCATCTGCTGGAGTTGGGGCCAAAGTTTGAAAATAAATAGGTTATACCTTTTCTCCCTTCCTTCCTCTCTCTCCTCTTCGTCCCACCTTCCTTTCTCTTTGGGTCTCCTACTCATGTGCCTCCCCCTTCTTTTTGGAGTATTTTATTGTGGTTTGGGTAACAGTTTATGGAATATTTTTGCCTTACTTTAGAGGAGCCCTGGTGGCACTGTGATTACCCGTTGGGTTGCTAACCATGAGGTCAGCAGTTTGAAACCTCCAGCTGCTCTGCAGGAGAAAGCCCAGGCTTTCTCCTCCTGTGAACAGTCACAGTCTCGGAAACCCACGGGGCAGTTCTAGTCTGCCCTGCAGGGTCACCAGCAGTGAGAGAGTTGTAAGGAAAGAAAAACCTTCTCAACGACTCAAAGGCTGCACAGGCAGTAGGAAAAGGTGGCTGTATCTGCTGCAAGTAATGGGTCTACACCTAGGAGTGGAGTTACTTGACCATATAGTAAATTATTTTTAGTTTAGTTTTTAGTCCACTCCCCCACGTCGTTCCCCCCCCCAACCCAACCAAACTAAGTGTTTTGTCACTGTGGCTTGGCTTTGCATCTCTCTGATGGCTGATGGGGCTTAAGGGCTGCTCTCTGTGTTTAGTGACCACGGGAAGTCCTCTTTGGTGAAATGTCTATGCCACTCCTTTGTCCACTTTATGACTGGGTCATTTGCCTGTTTGTTGTTAACTTGTCAGAGTTTTGTATATGTTTTGGTCAATAGATTCTTGTCGGATATGTAGTTCCCAATGATATTCTCCCACTAAATAACTTGTCTTTTCACTGATTTTGTGAAGTCTTTTGATGAACTGAAATTTCCCATATTCATGAGGGCCCATTTATTTATTTTGTCTTTTGCGGTTTGTGCTTTTGTGATTTTCATACTTAACCCATTGTTGAAAGCATTGCTTGATGGAGTTGCCCCTGCTTTATTTCCATCTAGGAATTTGATGGCACTGTGAGTTTTGAACAGATGAATGGTTTACTCTGAATTATATTTGTAAATATAATTTGGCTGCTGCAGAGTGGGGGTGAGGGATGAGGCATGTGGACCTTTAACAATAACTCAGGAGGATTAGAGCAATTTCTGAGAGAAGTTGATGATGATTTGGCCAGCATGGAAGGCCTGGCGATTTTGAATTTACTTGGTAAGTTTTGCTGTATGGATAGAAGATACAGTGTGAGAGAGGGGATTGCCAATGATTCTATTTTCTGGCCAGGACAACTGGGAAAATGCAGCTTCTGTTTATGAAAAGTGGAAGGCTACAGGAGGAATATGTTTCGGTTTGGGACGTGTTGGATTCGAGATGCCCATTAGAGAGCCAGGTGGATGTGTCAAACAGACAGCTGGAGAGGAATGAGTCTGGACTTGAGGGGAAAGGCCTGGGTTGAATCTATGAAGTGAGGTGTGTCAGAGAAGAGAGGGTGCTTGGAATCCTGGGAATGGATAAGATCACCCAAGGAGGGGGTGCAAGCAAGAGTAGGGGAGGTTTAGGGAATAAGCTCTCTGGATTCTTCAATGTTTAGAGGCCAGGAACTAGGAAGAGGGGACTGCAGAGGGCTTCCTGGGGGATGGGCTGGAGAACCAGGACTCGGGACGGAGAAGGCAGAATGGGTGCGTTTGTGAGTGTGTGTGCATTTGTGTGTGTGTGAGAGAGAGAGAGAGAGAGAACATGTCTGTGAGTGAGCTCGTGGGTGATGGGCTGCGTCTATGACTGTCCTGTCCACAGGTCCCGTTCTGTTTGTGCAGCACAGGAAAGCCACATGGGCTTTGAGTCTGCAGCCAAGTCCCAGGGCTTGCAGTGGGAGTTCAGTAAACACCCTAAGAGGCATCCATAAGCTGAGCTTCGTGCGTCCCCATGAATGTCCCAGAAAGCCTCACTTCCTGACAGGTTTCTGAGAGTTTGCTATGTCTCTAACTCAAGACCCTAAGGCCCAAGAGTGGCAAAGGAGCCCCGATGGGTTGGCTACTAACCAAAAGTTCACTAGTTCAAACCCACCAGCTGCCACACAGGATAAAGATGAGGCATTCTGAAAAAAGGTTTACTGCCTGGGAAGCTTTATGAGGCAGTTTTATTCTTTCCTATACGTTGCTATGTCCCAGGAGCAACTAGACTACAATGGGTTTGTTTTTCTGTTTTAAGAATGGCCCAAACAAATCCACCAGAAGCTACTGGAAAGACAGCTCAGCAACCTGCCTTCCAAAGGTAACATAGCAGCGTTGGTGACTTCGTGGTGAGCTTACCTGCCTTCCAAAGGTAACATAGCCTTGAAGACTCTGCATAGCGGTTCTGACCCGCACCCACAGGCTCTCCAAGGATCGGAGTGGACTCACCAGCAGCAAGGCCATCAAGGTAGCTGAAGCCAGGCGCCTTTCCCTGCAGCGGGGTGGGGGTGGGGTGGGCAGGGGGAGGAGGGGCAGATGGACCTGCGGCGACACTGACAAAGGCAGCCTAAGGCCGCCTGCCAAGTGGATCTGGATGCAGACTCAGAAGAGTCACATTTCCAGGCTTCGTGGTACCAACGACAAATCTAGCTGTTAGTTGCTGAGCAACTTATCAAAACAAACAAACAATCCCCCAAATTTACATTCAAAAGTTAAAAAGCCTGAGTTCAAGGTTAGTCCAGCTCCTCCTACTCACCTGAACTCGTATTCTCTGCACTTCAGATTTGCTGATCTGTGAAGTGAAACAATAATACCAGCCTCATCAAATTGTGAGAACCGGTGAACTCTTTCTTATGTGTGGCAGCACACCTCCCGGTGGGTGGTGGATCCCAGGGAGGGAGTCTCCTGGCAACTCCTCCTCCTGCGTTCCAATCTTCCATCTTCATGTCCTGTGCTGCACAACCACTGGGGGCAGCTCCCAGATCCTGTTCTCTGCAGGACTTGCGGTGGTGAGCGGGAGGAGTAAGGAGAGAGGTCCGTGGTAGGAGGCCAAGGTAGCCCAGACCCAGGTCAGGATCTTTGCAAGCAGCTGATGGCGGGCTCTGCTATCATGGAGCCCTTCCGCATAGGCCCCTAGGAAGGAAGCTTTGAGGTGGGCTGGGCCTAGGGCTGCCCCTCAGCATGCTACAGGGAGCAGGCAGAGTCATTAAAACACCATCCCCTGTACTGAGAATTTATGCGGAGAGCAACAGGCCTTTGTTGAGTTTTCAACAGGCTAAGTCAAGGTCATATTTAGACTGGAATGTTTTGAGACGGGAGAGGAGGTCACAGAGAGGAGGTTGTGACACCTGTCTTGGTAAGATGAGTGGAGATTGGGCCAGACTTGCCTGAGAGGGGTTGGAGAAAGCAAAAGCACTCGAGGAAAAAAAATAGGAAAAACCCTGTTATTGCCAGTTGCGGGAAGGTTTGCAGAGCAGAGCTGTTTTCATCTCACCATCCTTCCACATTTCTTTTCCTGTTCCTGATGGCAGATCCCTCACGGTAGCACCACTTATCCACGCCCCCCTTGTGTTCCCTGTTCCAGTCACCCTTCGTTCCGAACCCTCCAGAACATTGTCCTTGAGTGAAAAAAATGATTTAAGGGAGTGGCCAGGTGGTAGGGGATGGTTTAGAGATGCTGGATATACGGAGAGACCAAGCATTCATTCAGTAAATATTTCTTTGGAACCATATATAACCTGACTCAGTTCCAGAGTATAGGCCGAAGGGTTGGCATGGGGAATCCTGCCCTCATGGAGTTCACATACCAGGGAACGACCCCTAGGTCTCTGACCCTAGTGACTGGGTGGGTGGTGGGTTACTTCTGAAGTGGGAACAGGACAAAGAGTGGCTGGTTTGGTGGAGAAGTTGCTGAGTTCCATTATAGAGATGGTTCAAGCACGGAGCCTTTGGTATGACCAGGAAAGGTAGGCAGGCAGGGGAGTTGAGATTGGAACTCAAACGATAAAGAGCCTGGCAGGATACATCGACTTGGCATTAACCACAAATGGGTCGTTCTGAATCCCAAGATGTGGAGGTTGTTCAGGGCAAGTAAGTATAGTGACTGAACTCTGAGGGTAGGGCAGAGTGAGGGGCTGCAGGAGCAGTCAGAGAGTGGGAAGGACATGTGTGTGCGTGTGTGTGCCATGGAAGCAATGGGAAAAGACCGCTCCAAGGAGGCACGAATGATCAATGATCTCTAACAGAGCTGTGTTGGACAGGGTTCTCTAGAGAGACAAACCAGATTGCTAGTAATTATATATAAATATATTTATAAAGATAGATATATAATACAAGAAATGAACCGTTAAATTCTATACAGATAGATCATACAAGAAATTAACAGTTAAATTATAAAGCAGTGAGACACTAGCAGTCCTTTAAGGCTTGAGAGCCGCCAGTTGCCAGTCCCTTTCTGTAGAGAGAGCTGAGCTATATGTATCCAGGCAGCAAACAGCAAGGCAGGTCCCCAACTGTCGGTCCCCAGCTCCAGAGATGAACATTCCAATCGTGTGGGCTTAAAGGGACCTCAACTTACACCGACACAGTCCACAGGCTAGGCATCCCACAGGTGGTGTACCCCTTTAAACTGAGGCACAGGACAAGCATGGCGAGGCTCACTGAGCCATTTATCCCTCTGCCCTTCAGTTAATCCTACTTGTGTTTATCGGCCAGGCTGGCACAATAAACTATCGCAAGAGCCATGAAGAAAATCCGGTTATCAAGGCCACCAGTAACAGTGATGGGAACAATGTTAGAAGGGTGATGGGATTTGGACTGTGGTGGGGTGAAGAACAGTAAGGAAGAGTGAGGCAGAGAGCCTGGTGGGCCCTGCTTTCGAGAAGTTTGGCCATGAGGAAGAGGAAGATGGCCCATTCGTGCCCTCAAAGGAGGCTGGGGGACTGAGCTCAATGGAGAACACAGCTAACTGGAGGTCAAAGATGAGAAGGGAGGCTAAGCATGGAACCAGGAGACCAAGGAGGGTGCTGGACCTCCTTTAGGCAGTGACGAGCCCACATCCCAACTAGTATGGACTGCTGAACTGTGAGGGTCTTCTGCTTCAATAGAAAGCAACGTGTTCTCCTGAGGTAAGACCACTTTCAGAGGCTGACAGATTTGGGTTTGACACGTCTTGGCTGCTTCTCAGCTGAGTTGTAAAACAAAGAAGAGAAAAGGCCAAAGCAGTTGCCTCAGTGTTGATTCCAACTCACCGTGACCTCATGTGCTCTGAGCAGAGCCAGGTCTACTAGGGTTTCAGATCCGTGACCTCCAGGAGGCACACGGCCAGGTCTTTCTTCTGAGGCGCTTCTGGGAGGACTCAAACCTCCAGTCTGCTAGTCTCTGAGTGTGTTAGCTGTTTGCACTCCCAGGCACTCCTAGTTGAGTAACTTGGGGTAAATGACGGAATCTCACCTAGTTTTCTCATCTGTAAGACGGTGTCTGTATCGGGATTGCGTATAAACCATGGATGGAATCACTGCGTTACTTAAAACCAGCAGACAAAATAAGCATGGATTTACTTGTGCTTACTTAATAATCTGCTGGGTACTCCATCTCTGTCAGGGATTGCACATTTTCAAAAAAGCTTTGATTTTGTAGAAAGGGGTTGTGAGGTTGGGAGATAGACTGATGCTATTCATACCCAGCAGCAGAATCTTTGGTGCAGGGGGGGGGGAAATGTGAAATTCTTCTCTAGAGATTAGTAAGTAAGCACAAGTGAGCTCTTGCTCACCCTGCTTATTAGGTAATCTGACACTGGTGTTGGGTCTGGCCTTCACTTTAAAAGTGGTCAGATTCTAGCTGCACAGCTTCCTGTGGTGACTGAGCCCTAGGAATCCAGGCTTTGGTCCAAATTGCTGAGACTGATTAATAAGTAGGGAGGCCAACTGATTCTTTTATTGACCAATGAGGACAGAGCAGCAGTCCTGGGGCAGGCCCTCCCCCTTGCTGGATGCCCGGAAGAACACAGGGTACAGTATTCTCAGGTACCTCTTCCGACAATAACAAGAATGACAACAACCATGTTTTTGCATTGGCCCGGCTCAATGTTCCTCTGGAATGAAAATCCATGACTCAAAATAGATAGCGCATGAGGATCACGGAAAAATAATGAGCCAGGAGCTCTCTGACTTCATAAAGGCACATTTGTGTTTGTTTTTGTGAAACGCACACGTATGTGTAATCTGTACATAAAGAGTCCAATCGTCCAAGGCTTGTTAGGGAAAACATCAGTCGCACAATTCCACTCTCCTCCCTAGAGGAACTGCTTCTCTTTATGGGGGGAGGGGTGTGCTGTCATTTATTTTCTCTTTATCTACCTCATCCTGATACTCGACAGATCAGAATGCAGCTGTAGAAGCCCTGGAGGAGGGCCCCAATTCTGATGACCGCTCCGCCAGGCACATAAACACTGTATTCCGACCACTTTAACCACAACAAATAGCTTCAGCTTGCTCTGCAGATTTCTAAACACGCTCCTTTGCATTTTAGCCCTTCTTCTCTGGTCCATAGGGGAAGCACGCTGAGTGCCTCCAGGCAGGAGGCTTGCTGCCAGGGAGCTTCTTTGGGGCATTTAAAAGCAGAGCAGAAAAGAGCTTTGTAATAATTTTCCAAGTACAGCAGAGGCCACGTTTCTCCGTGGCTGAGAGGAAGAGGACAAGAGAGAGGTGTGTCTTGGGCAAGCAGAAGCGGCTATCCTGACTGAAGAACTGCATCCTGAACACTTCTGATCCTAACCCTGTTAACTTTCCCAATAAATCCCCTAGCTGTGAATATTATCTGTGAGATGGATGTGGCCATTATAATGAATCCTTGAACCCAGCAGGAAGGTAGAGTGCCATGGGAGAGATGGCTGGTATCAGAATTGATGAAGAGGTCGGAGGGTGGAGGTATGCCTGACCACTGTCTCACAAGAATCAGACTTGGGCTGATGTTGAGTCTTATTCTCTTTCCCTCTTGTGAGGTTAGAGGAAGTCGGACACCAGCCCCAATGCATTCTTACACTCATCCTGAAGACCATCACTACCTACAAGTTGATTCTGATTCATAGCAATCCTATAGCACAGAGTAGAACTGTCCCTGTGGGTTTCCAAGATTGTAACTCTGTATGAGGAGAAATCCTTGGCTTTCTCCCGTGGAGCAGCTGGTGGTTTTAAATTACTGACCTTGCAATTAGCAGCACAATGCATAGGAGGACTGCAGGAGGAAAGCCGAGTCAGTGAGCTTGTAAGCATCTCAGTGCTGGCAGGGTCTCCACAGGGCTGCTCCAGCATCCAGGACTGCATCCAGGTAGGTCCATGTAGCTTCTCCTCAGGGATGTCTTGCAGGAAGTGAGCCTTGCCAGCTGAAGCAGGAACTGGCTAAAGCAGCTGCACCTTGGTCCGACCATCACAAAGCAAGAGACCCGAGAACTAGAAAGGCGAGGCTCACTGAGCCATTTATTTCTCCGCCCTTCAATTAACCCCACTCGTCTTTATCGGCCAGGTTGGCACAGTAAACTTTAACTGTATCACCCATCTCCCAGTTGATGGTGAAATGTTAGGTATGGAAGGGAGATCAAAGTTTCCAGTGCATGGGAAACCCTACATGAACACGTCCTATGAGAAAACGGATTGATGACCTAGAGAAAAAATGTGCTTTATAGAATCTGCTTAAGCTTTGCAGTGTGGCAATATTGTAGCCAGTGAGGTTTATCTGAGGTGCATTTATTTCTAATTGGAAAAAAAGAATCTGCTTAAAAATGCACAGTCTTTAATATTTATACACATGCATGTCATCTTTGGGAACTGTGATGGTTAAGGTTGTGTGTCAACTTAGCTGGGCCACAATTCTCACTTCTTGGGTAACTATTCAATAATGTAATTCAGAAGGTATATGATGATATACTCACACCCATGATGTCATTTCATTTGAGCAGCCAAAGGGTTGTGAGGGGAGTTTAGCCTGTATGCAATATATATATGGACATGCTGACCAAACTAACTTACAGGCTCTGGATCCTGCATCCAGCTTGTCATCATCTGAACTCTGGTTCTTAGGTTAAATTGACCTCCACAATCTGTGAGCCAGCAGCCTGTCTCTGCTGATCTTAGTTAGCTCCTGTGACTGTGGAGGTGTCAGACTCTAGCCTGACCTCTGACATTATATATATATATATATATATGTATATGTATATATATATTTCACTGGTTTTGCTTCATTAGAGAACTCAGCCTATAAATGTCATCAGTCACTAAAATAAGATATGTTGGTCTATGATGACTCTCAGTGGGCATGCAACCTCTCTAGAAACTAAAACCAAAGACTGAATCCAGCATCAAAAGCCCAAAGAAGGACTTGACACAAAAAAATCTCCATAGTCCAGAACGTGACAGTGTTGCTGTGTGTGGGGCGCAGCCCTTGATTTCTCACAAGGCTCTGAACATTCACTGGGGAAATTTTTTTCTTCTCCATAGCATCAAGTGAGACTCTTTTATCTTATATTTGGATTAGGGCCAATCAAGGCATCGAGGGCTAAATGATGAGGTGGTGGTGGTGATGTTAGCCTGAAAGAGGATTAGCAAACCCCCAAAGCTAAAGTTTCTAAGATCCTCCACGAACAGGTTAACATCTTCCCAGCCCCTTCTGCCCCCTGCTTGAGATCTTGGGAGCTTCCCACACACTCCACCGGGAGTTCTAGGCTTAATCTTCCTGCCAGCCAGGCCTCCCTCCACCTCGGCAGCCCCAGGTGCTGTCCAGATGCTGAGAGTCAGGAGCCTCCATGGCCTCCAGAAATTCCACGGGAGCTGTCCAGCCTGGGAGTCAGCACAGGAAGGGGGAGTTGGGCAGGACTTGGGAGCTCAGCAGTGTCTGCAGAACCCATGACCCAGAGCCTCCAAGTCAACGGTCAGGAGGGCCTACAGAGGCCACACCCAACTGTACAATGAGAGCAAGGGTGGGCTCAGAGGCACACAGCCCACCAGCAGCAGAGGCAGAAGCAGGTCTCCCCACCATGAGTCAGTGCTCTTTCCACATGGCCACCCTGTGGGCTCTCCTGCCCCACCACACTAGCTTACCTGCTCCCAGAGAACTATCTACTGGACACACAACAATCGATGAGCATAGTAACAACTCATACAAGGGGCTTTTGTCATGATTTCATTTCATTCTCACCACGACACTGCCATTAGTTCCATGTCATCATAGCTCCATTTTCTAGACACAAAAACGGAGGCATGGGAGATGGAATGACAGGAATGGAGAACTGGAGTAGACCGGGGTGTGTGGGTAACAAAAGACTGGACACAGAAGGGCCATCTGAGTGGGATTGGGAAGATGGTCTCCCTTAGCAGGATGAGAGAAGGGGGAGGACATTGCAACCAGCAGGACCAGTAAGGAAAAAGACCTGGATTTATAAAAGGGAGAGTGAGTTAGAGATCCAGAGAAGAAAGAAAGGGAGGGAGCAGGGAAGACGGAGAGAGAGAGAGAGAGAGAGAGAGAGAGAGAGAGAGAGAGAGAGAGAGAGAGAGAGAGAGATTGAGTAGAAGCATGAGCCCATGCAGTTTGATAAAGGTGAGATTAAAGCAGTGGCAGAGAAAAGACTGGGGACCACTTTGCACAGCTGTCTCTGAAAGGTCCCTTTGAGGAAGCTAGCTGTCCAGCAGTCAACAGGCCTGGGCAGCAGACAGTCTGTACCTTAGCTTGAAGTATTAGTGGCAGAGCCTGCTTGCGAGTCATTTCTGAGAGGTGTGACTCATTCCTCTGACCAGCCGGTACATTGCCCGTACGCAGGAGTGTTAGCTAGAGTTCTAGGGTCTAAGGGTCGTCTGGACCCTCCCCCTCAAGGTCTAGTCATCCCTCTGCATCTCCCTTCTCCCTTTACTACAGCGTTGGAGTCCTTGCCAGTCACGATAAAGCCATGAGTCATGTGACCCCAAACTGGGCCACACAGATCTGCTTCCTGTTGTGTATGAGGGGATGGAATGAGATGAAGGAGGGACTGGTCTATGGGAGAGCTGGCTGGGGGGGGAGGGGGCGGGGGGGGGGAGGTCATCTAGCTGTGCTGACCTTGACTCAGGATGGAGAATGAGGGAAATTTAGATTCACTGAACATTGTGGGGGCACTCAGCTCTATTCTAAATACCTGAAGGGTTTTGTTTTACTTAATGCTCACAGCAGTCTTTCTGTACAGTTGGGGAAACCGAGACTCAGAGAAGTGAGATTGCATTTCTGATGTGCTCACTCTGAGACCACGTTTACCCAGGCTGCTCTAGACAATGGCTGGGCAGATCAGGCATATTATTTCCTGTGGCTGCTGAGCAAACTATCACAAACAGAGCTGCTTTAAACAACAGAATTGTGTTGCCTTCCAGTTCTGGAAGCTAATAGTTTTAATAGGGGACAACAGTCTTCTCTCAGAAGACTCTACGGGAAGTTGTTTTCTTAACTAGCTCAGTTTCTGGTAGACCTGGGTGTTCCTTTGTGGGTAGCTACCATCCAATAGATGCCATGTGGCCAACTTCCCTATGTGTGCCTCGCTGAGCCTCTTATCTTTTTAAAGGATATCACTCAAATGTAATTAGGTCCCGTCAAATCTATGTCTTGGTAGTAATAGTCCAAAGCAAAACAAACAAAAAACAATGGTAATCAAATTGTTTGGTTATATAAGGGAGTAACCCCCACCCCACCCCCCAAAATGGAAAAAGTTCCACTGGGCAGAGCTTTGGTAGTACGCATGCCCCCCCCCCCCCCCCCCCGCTAGCTGAGCATAGAGCAGCTCCCTCTGAGTCAGTGCACCCAGTGGCATCACTTGGGAAGGTTCTCTCTGGTCACAGTGAATTTTTTCGTAAAAGCAGTTTCACTTGAACCTTGTTTTTTGTGATGGCTGATTTAAGAGAACAGAGTGCAGCTATGAAATTTTGTTTCCTGCTCGAAAAAAATGCTGCAGAAACTGTTGTGATGTTGAACACAGCTTACAAGGACAGTGCTTTGGGAAAAGGTGAAATGTCGATTGACAAACCTGGTTCTGGTAGCCTATCAACAAATGTCAACAAAATGCCTGCACTTGTGCTCAGAGACTGACGGTGGACCATTAAAGAGATGGGGGAAGTTCTCTGGGCTGTCTTGGAGTGTGGTTTGGCGATTTTTAACGGAAGATTTGAGAATGAGAAGGCTTGTTGCAAAATGTGTGCCTTGGGTTCTGACTGATCAGGAAAAAGAGTGTTGATGGAACATGCTGTGCTTTGAAAGAATAGCTTCAAAGTGACCCAGACCTTTTTTTCTGAGGTCACTCCTGGGGACAGGACATGGTGCCATTCTTATGACCCCAAAAGCAAACATCAATCAAGCCAGTGGAAGATTCTGTTGTCACCTCACCCAAGGAAAACTTGTCAAGTGAAATCAAAGATCAAGATGATGCTCATTTGTTTTTGTTTGCTTTTGATGTGAACGGATAATGCATTTGGAGTTTGTTCAACCAGGTCAGACTGTTAATGAAGCTTTCCATTTAGAGGTTCTAGAAAGATAGCATAATAGTGTGTGACAAAAAAGGCCTGATTTGTGGCAGATGGAGGGCTTGTTTTGTTACCACGACAATGTACTTGCACATGCAGCTGTCTCAGTGCACCAGTTTTTGGCAAAAACAAAAAACCCAGCATGCTTCTCTTGCCCCATGCACCTTACTCACCAGACCTTTGCAATTTCTTTTTGCTTCCGAGAATGAAGAGGGACATGAAAGGACAGTGATTTGATGACGTAGAAGAGGTGAAGAAAAAAACGAGGAGGTGCTGTCAGCCATCCAAATAGATGACTTTGAAAAATGTTTCCAAGAGTGGAATCACAGATTTGACAAATGTATTAAGTGTAATGGAGAGTACTTTGAAGGTGATAAGGTTGTTTTGTAAAAAAATATTTCAATACATAGCTTTGAAAAACATCCGGATATATATATATATATATATATATATATAAAATTAGGACCCCCCCTACTCCAATATGACCTCATAGTATGTGGTAGCATCTTCAAGGACTCAAACAGCCTGCCTTCACAGGCACTCAGAGACACAATTCAACCCATAAGGCCAGGGACGCGCAGGTAGACTCCAGGGCGCCCCTCTGATCCTTGGCTGGGGAGCCCCACGCTGCCGTGCTGCACGTCCGTAGAATTGCACTGCGGTCTAAACTGTTCCTATCCAAGCCTCCTTCCCTCTGACCGTCACATGGGTCAGTCCTGCACTGAAGTCCTGAGAACTCTCCCAATGTCCTCAACTCCCTCCCATTGCCGTCCTTTCCCTAGTGCAGCGTTTGCGTGTCCTGGAAGACCCAGGCTAACAGAGCCACCCAGCTGGCGAGTGGGGCTGCCTGGATTTAAACCAACTCAGCCTCACTCCCCGGCATCACGCGCCTTCTGTCCTGACACAATTAGAAGCATCCGAGGGCTGCCTGGTTTTCTTGAGACAGATGCACGTGAGAGAGCTCTGTTGTCCTCCTCCCTTCCACGGCCCACTTGCTTCCTTCCATCGGGAACGGCTGGCTGGTTTGGGGATCACAGGGAACTCTGCGTGCCTGCCTGCCGCCTCTCATTTTCATCTGGAGCTCCAGTGGGGAAGAAAGCCTATGTGGGTTTATTTTCCTCTCAGGAGGACTCTTCCGGCCTGTTTTACCCCTGTCTCTCAGCTTTAATTTTAATTCTACTCAAGGTTTAAACAATTCCTTCTGAGATAACAATGTTCAAAGTTTCCCAAACTTTGTACTGTCCTTCAAGCCTTAAAATAAACTTCTAATGAGGTAGGGATACCTCTTGGACTGGAAAAACAGCACGTTTCTGAAAAGTTGTATAAACAGACCACACATTGAATCACAGTTCATATTCAAATGGCACAGGGAATCACTCTCTAAAGTAATCTTGAATCAATAACTTACTCGCCCTTTTATTTCCATATTTTTAAATTAAGAGTGGGTACTTGGTAAATAACTTTACTGCGTCAAAAAAGGAGATTATTCCTCATGGAGTCATTCTACAAATTCAGATTTTCTCCAGGCTGGATTCTGGAAACAGAATATAGTCTTAGCCATCCAAATAATAAAAGAACACGATGTCACTCTTCCTGCTTCCAGAAATGTATTAAAAGCCCATCCAGGGAATCCAATAAATTCTCAGCTGCCCTGGCTATTTTCTCAGCAGCAGAAATGAGCATGATCCAGTGTTAGGACGTGAGAGGACACCTGGATCCACATAGACTGTATTTGGGGACCCTGAAGCTGATGTTTGCAGTTTGATGTCCTAATCTACCTAGAGTATTACAAACAACTTTTTGCAGCGTGGCTCATTCTGACATCAGCCAGCTGATGTAAGTCCTTGATCATCCAGGTCAATTATTAGAGGCACGTAGACACAGGAGTAGAAAAAAGAAGGGTTATGATGTAGCTGGCTGTTATGATAATGTTAACAAACCAAAAAGTAGAGGGCATCAGGCCCAAATAACGAGTGCCCAAAATCAGTGTATGGTTCTGAGACACACAGGTGCCAGGCCCAGTCCAGCCAACCAGTCCTTTTTTTTTTTCAAGTAGGTTCCATCCACCCTTTAAAGCCCAGCTCAAGTCCTCCCACCTCCATCAAGCTTTCCACGTCTCTCCAGCCCACGCTGACCTCTACGCCCACCTCTAAACTCTCAGAGGGGTTCCAGGCTGTTCTGCCCCATCAAAACCACGGCAGACTCACTGGCATTGTGTAGATGCTGACTCCCAGCAACCTTTAGGACAACGTAGCACTGCCCCTGCAGGATTCTGGGACCGTAGCTCTTTACGGGAGTAGAAAGCCCTGCCTTATTCCCTCGGAGCTGCTGGTGGTTTCCAACTGCTGGCCTTGCAGTGGGCAGTTGAACGGTGTAGCCACTACATCACCAGGGCCCCACTCTGTCCCACTCCACACTTACGTTATTAAGTCTTGCCTTTCATAGCTAGAGGTCTACATTCAAACTTGCCTCCTTCACTCACTTGTAATTTCCTAAGAAAGAAGTAGCCTTTACCTTTGCTTTCTTCTCAGTTATGGGCTCAAAGGACTGCTAATTTGAATGGAGGTGCTGAATAAATGCATACCGATTTGGCACATAATGAACTCACTGGCATCAAGTTGACGGCAACTCATAGCAACCCTATAGGTTAGGGTCGAACTACCTCCTTTGAGTTTCCCAGACTGCAACTGTTTACAGGAGTAGGAAACCCATCTTTCTACCTCAGAGCAGCTGGTGGTTTCAGGTGGTTGCCCAAAGCGAAACCGCCAACCTTCCAGGGCTGCTCATAGTTCCTCAATAAATGTTTGTTGTCCTAACGCGCCTTCAAGTCAGCTTGGACATAGAGCAACCCTGTGCTCCATAGAACTAGACCCCACCCAGTCCTGCACCATCCTTCCAGTTGTTGCCATGATTGAGCCCCTTGCTGTAGCTTCTGTGTAAACTCATCTCTTTGAGGGTCTTCCTCTATTTCTTTTTAATCCTTTTATTAGGGGCTCATACAACTCTTATCACAATCCATACATACATCAATTGTGTAAAGCACATTTGTACATTCGTTGCCCTCATCATTCTCAAAACATTTGCTCTCCACCCAAGCCCCTCCCTCCCCACTCCTTCCTCCCTCATGAACCCCTGATAATTTATAAATTATTATTTTGTCATATCTTGCACTTCCCGACATCTCCCTGCATCCACTTTTCTATTGTCCATCCCCCAGGGAAGAGGTTATATGTAGATCCTTATAATCGGTTCCCCCTTTCCACCCCACCCTCCTTCTACCCTCCTGGTATCCTGCTCACACCACTGGTCCTAAGGGGATCATCCACCCTGATTCCCTGTGCTTCCAGTTCCTATCTGTACCAGTGTCCATCCTCTGGTCTAGCCAGACTTGCAAGGGAGAATTGGGATCATGATAGCTGTGGGGTGGGGTAGGAAGCATTTAGGAACTAGAGGAAAGTTGTATGTTTCATCGTTGCTAGGCTGCACCCTGACTGGCTCATCTCCTCCCCGTGACCCTTCCGTAAGGGGATGTCCAATTGTCTACAGATGGGCTTTGGGCCTCTACTCCACACTCCCCTTCCTTCACTGTGATATGATGTTTTTGTCCTGATGATGCCTGATACCTGTCCCTTTGGCACCTTGTGTGCTTCCTCCAGAGCGGGTCCTCCCCTTTCTCACTGCCCCTCTATTTTACCAAGCATGACATCTTTCTCCAGGGACTGCTCCCTCCTGACAACATGTCCAAGGACATGAGACAGTGGTTCATCATCCTTACTTCTATGGATCATTCCAGCTGCACTTCTTCCGAATCCGATTTGTTTGTTATTTTGGCAGTCTGCAGTGTATTTAATCTTCACCGACACCATCATTCAAAAGCATCCATTCTTCTTCAGTCTCCCTTAGTCATTGTTCAGTTTTCACATGGATGTGAGGCAATTGAAAATATCATGACTTGGGTCAATTGCACATTAGTATTCAAAGTTATGTCTTTACTCTTTAAGACTTTAAAGAGGCTTTTTGCAGCTGATTTGCCCAAGGCAGGATGGCTTTGGATTTCTTGACTGCTGCTTCCATGAGCATTGATTGGATACAACTTTGATGCACATTTTCCCTGACTTTAAATCATGCAGTATTCCCTTATTCTGCTTGTACAACTGCCTCTTGGTCCATATACATTGTGGCAGTTATATAATCTCCTGTCAATTTATGAAGGGGTGGAGTCTAGCCTGTCAGTCAGGTCACAGCTTGATGACCTCATTTGGAGGTGCTATGGATGCAAAATAGCTCCCTGGGGGCAGGGCACGCAGAGACTATCCCTGCTGTACATTCCTGTTGGCAAGCCAGATGGAGCTACACTGATGCAGCCAGAGCCTTGGAGCTGGAGGAGCCAAGTGGATACCCACATCGGCACTAAGATGCTTTTGCCACCACTGGATCCACAAGACTTTCCACTCACTGGCCAGTGATCTTCCTGCACTGGGTGTCATTGCATGTGTTGCGTGAGTCTGAAGAAGAATTTATGGACTAATATCAGACAAATGGGCTAATATCAGACATATGGACTTGGTATCAACTGGGATGGTTATTTTCTTTCTTTTTTAAAAACATTTTATTAGGGGCTCATACAACTCTTATCACAATCCATACATGTACATACATCAATTGTATAAAGCACATCTGTACATTCTTTGCCCTAATCATTTTCAAAGCATTTGCTCTCCACTTAAGCCTTTTGCATCAGGTCCTCTTTTTTCCCCCTTCGCTCCCCACTCCCTCTCCCTCAAAAGCCCTTGATAATTTATAGATTGTTATTTTGTCATATCTTGCCCTATCCGGCGTCTCCCTTCCTCCCCTTCTCTGCCGTCCGTCTCCCAGGGAGGAGGTCACATGTAGATCTTTATATGCAATTACTCTTCGATAGAAAGCTCTTTACTATACAATATTTGTTTCTCTAGTCTACCTGGACGACTAACACATACATGTTCTGTATGGGCACAGTGAAGTGTTCTGGAATTGCCATTCTTCTCTAGACGATCCATAGTTTATCGTGAACACACATTTGAATGCCTTCATATAGTCAATAAAACGGAAGTAAGCATCTTTCTGACCTTCTCTGATTTCAGCAATGATCCACCTGACATCAGCAATGCTATCTATCCCTCAAGCCATGTCCTCTTCTGAACCTGACTTCAATTTTTGGCAGCTCCCTGTGGAGGTAATGCTGCAACTGTGGTTGAATCATGTTCAGCAAAATTAACTTGCATGTGACAGTAGTGATGTTGTTTGATCATTTCTGCATTCTGTTGGGCCATCTTTCTTTGGAGTCGGCAGACAGTTAGGTTATAAATATATATTCATTCTTCTCCACTCACAGTGTGGGTGGCATATACGTCCTTGTTCCACTGATCTTGGGTTTAGCCGTGTGACTTGCTTTAGTCAATGAAATGTTTGTGAAATCGTGTAAGCTGAGGCTTTTCTATGTGCTTGCATGGTTTGGCTTGCCTCTCGGGCTCCAGTGATCTGGAGTGAGATGCAAGCCCTGAGTAGCTTATTGCTATACTGCATCCTGACTGGGTTGTCTCCCCTCCGCGACTCTTCTGTAAGGGGATGTCCAGTTGCCTACAGATGGGCTTTGCGTCTCCCACTCCACACTCCCCCTTAATCACAATGATATGGTTTTGTGTTGTTTGATGGCTGATACCTGATCCCATTGACACCTCGTGGTCACACAGGCTGGTGTGGTTCTTCCATGTGGGCTTTTTTGCTTCTGAGCTAGATGGCCACTTGTTTACCTTCAAGCCTTTAAGACCCCAGTCACTATCTCTTTTGATAACCAGGCACCATCAGTTTTCTTCACCACATTTGCTTATGCACCCACTTTGTCTTCAGCGATTGTGTCGGGAAGGTGAGCATCACAGAATGCCAGGTTAATAGAATAAAGTGTTCTTGCATTGAGGGAGTACTTGAATGGAGGCCCAAGTTCTGTCTGCTACCTTAATACTAAACCTATAAATATATGAACATAGATCTATTTCCCCATCATTATATATAAGTATAGTTGCATATGTATATGGCTGTACTTAGACCTCTATACATGCCCTTTGCCTCCTAGTTCTTTCTTCTATTTCCTTTGACTTTCCTCTTGCCCCACTATCATGCTCAGCCTTAATTTGAGTTTCAGTAATTCCTCTCAGTTACATTGCCCTTGATCAAGCCCTACCAGGTCTCCTATACCCTCCTCACCATCGATTTTGGATCGCTGTTGTTCCCTTGTCCCTGGTTTGGTAATACCCACTTCCTTTCCCCCCAACGCCCTCTCCTATGGAGGAGGCTTATTATGAATACGTTTTAAGAAAACTGAAAACAATATCAGCGAGTAAATGGGCAGGAACGTCGCATCAAGGGATTTGTTTCCATCACGACAATGCACCTGCTCATTTGTAGGGGGTAGAAAAGGCTATCCCCTATGAGATTTTCACTGGAAATCTAACTCGATCCACCCTACAGCTCTGTATGTGATCTCCTTCAAATTTCTTTTTGCTACCCAAACTCAAAGCACATTTGAAAGAAACATAATTTAAGTCCCTCAAGGATGTCGTGTGAACAAAGGAGCACAGGGTTCTTCAGCACACCAGCCTGGGTGATCATGGGGTGTCGAAAGGATCAGATATCAGACATCAAAGAACAAAAAAAATCATATCACTGTGTGCCCACCTTCCAGATACTATCACTGAAGACCAATGAGTGCATAAGCAAATGTGGTGAAGAAAGCTGACGGAGCCCGGCTGTCAAAAGATATAATGTCCGGGGTTTTAAGGCTTGAAGGTAAACAAGCGACCATCTAGTTCAGAAGCAACAAAGCCCATATGGAAGAAGCACACCAGCCTGTGCGATCACGAGGTGTCAAAGAAATCAGGTATGAAGCATCACGGAACAAAGTCACATCATTGTGAATGAGGAGGAGTGCAGAGTGGGGACCCAAAGGCCATTTGTGGGCAACTGGACATCCCCTTACAGAAGGGTCTCGGGAAGGAGATGAGCCAGTCAGGGTGCAGTGCAGCAACGATGAAACATACAACTTTCCTCTAGTTTTTAAATGCTTCCTCCCCTCCACTACCATGATCCCAATTCTACCTTACAAATATGGCTGGACCAGAGGGTGTGCACTGGTACAGACAGGAACTGGAAACACAGGGAATCAGGACAGATGAACCCCTCAGGACCAGTGGTGAGAGTGGGGATATCGGGAGGGTGGAGCAAAGGTAGGGTAGAAAAGGGGAACCGATTACAAGGATCTAGTATAACCTCCTCCCTGGGGGATGGACAACAGAAAAGTGGGTGAAGGGAGACGTTGGACAGTGCAATATATGACAAAATAATAATTTATAAATTATCAAGTGTTCATGAGGGAGCGGGAATGGGGAGGGAGGGGAAAATGAGGAACTGATGCCAAGGGCTTAAGTGGAGAGCAAATGTTTGGAGAATGATGTTGGCAACAAATGTACAAATGTGTTTGACACAATGGATGGATGTATGGATTGTGATAAGCGTTGTAAAAGACCCCCCAAAATGATGTTTTTTTAAAAAGTAAACCCCAACTTCTGAAGTGTCTAGACTTAGATGGAGGATATGTCAAACAATAACTCCACATTTTGATTTTCTTTTTTTAAAAACATTTTATTAGGGGCTCATACAACTCTTATCACAATCCATATATATACATACATCAATTGCATAAAGCACATCTGTACATTCTTTGCCCTAATCATTTTCAAAGCATTTGCTCTCCACCTAAGCCCTTTGCATCAGGTCCTCTTTTTTTCTCCCCTCCCTCCCTGCTCCCCCCTCCTTCATGAGCCCTTGATAATTTATAGATTATTATTTTGTCATATCTTACACTGTCCAACGTCTCCTTTCACCCATTTTTCTGTTGTCCGTCCCCCACGGAGGAGGTCACATGTAGATCCTTGTAATCGGTTCCCCCTTTCCAACCCACTCACCCTCTATTCTCCCAGTATCGCCCCTCACACCCCTGGTCCTGAAGGTATCATCCGCCCTGGACTCCCTGTGCCTCCAGCTCCTATCTGCACCAGTGTACATCCTCTGCTCTAGCCAGACTTGCAATGTAGAATTCGGATCGTGGTAGTTGAGGGGGGAGGAAGCATTTAGGAACTGGAGGAAAGCTGTATTCTTCATTGGTGCTATGTAGCACCCTGACTGACTCATCTCCTCCCCTAGACCCCTCTGTGAGGGGATCTCCAGTGGCCGACAAATGGGCTTTGGGTCTCCACTCTGCACTTCCCTCTTCATTCACTATGGTAAGATTTTTTTTTTGATGATGCCTTATCCCTGATCCCTTTGACACCTCGTGATCGCACAGGCTGACATTTTGATTTTCTTGTTCAATAAGAGTTTCTTTGATTTTATAGCAATACATTTAAGTTAAATTTCATATTTCTAAAGCCATAAGCAGTGCAGTCACCCCTCTGGGGCCCAGCAGAGCCCCATGCAACTCCCAAGTTCAGTGCCCTCTCAGCCAGGCAGGCTCTCTCTTGGGGAGTCATTAGCATTTTTTGGCAGCTGGCATGGGAGGCTCCTTCCACAACAAAAACAAAGTATCAAAGCCTTTATCTTATCTGGAGGGAAACATGCATGTTTGGTTCCCCCCCCCTCCCGGTTCACCTGTTACTAAGGATTGTAGCAAAGCCTTGGCTCAAAGCCCCTGTTGCTAACCCCCTTCTGCATATGTTCTGGGGGTTGTTGCTTCTGCTTTATGGCTGGTTGGGGGAAGGCAAGTGCAAATGATGATGGGGAAATAAGTTCTGATGGAGTTCTTGGCAGGCCAACATTTTCCAACTCCATCTAGGAGAGAAAACCAACTGAAAGATGCTATTTCTATATTGACATCAGATTAACAAAAGATGTGCACAGAAGGGCCCCCACTAAGAAAAACAATAGAGCGCTACCTACCACATGCTAACTGTGATTACTCATTCTGGGTGTTGGGTCAATTGTGCCTCATCTGCCTCTCCTTCTTTATTGGTATTTTCAGCAGGTCTGGGGGGAGAAGGTGGCTTCCGTTCTTGAAGCTTTTTGGACTCATCTGGGAAGTCAGGCTGCCCCAAACTCCAGATCATTTCAGCAAGAGAGTGTGTTGGAGGCTGGAGGAAGGGGCAGGGAATGACCCACCGGAAGCTGCAGTCACTCGCCCTAGCAAATGGCTGGGCTCTGAGATGGAAGACCTGCTAGTCACGAGGCCTCCATTTTCACATCTGTCAAATGGTGCCACCCGGGGCCGTGATGTAACGGACTGTGGAGCTCACCGGGGGAGCTCACCCGCAGACTCCTGCAGGCAGGATCTGCCGGCCCTCACTTGCCAAGCCCACGGACAGCAAGGAGAGAAAGCGCCTAGCTTTGAGGAGCTTCAGGTGGGGAAAGTGGGCCCCAAGAAACCATGAACCTTGGTAGAATGTAGGCCGCAGTCATAGCACCTATGAGATCAGTGATTTCCCTGAAGAAAATACTCAGTTGGTGGGGTCATTCGAGGGGGCTTCAAAAAGTTTGTGAGAAAATTCCACTCTTTTTTAATTCTAAGTTCCCAAAAGCTCGTTTGACATCCTGTGTTTGTTTCCTTCAGTTGATTTCCTGCTGGTGAAAAAGAAAGGAAGCTGGAGAGATGGAAAGAAGGGAGGAAGGAAGGAAGGAAGGAAGGAAGGAAGGAAGGAAGGAAGGAAGGAGAGGGGGAGGGAGGGAGAGAAGGAGGGAAGAAGGGGGAAGGAGGGAGGGGGAGGGATGGAGGGGAGGAGGGAGGAGGAGGGATGGAGGGGAGGAGGGAGGGGGAGGGATGGAGGGGAGGAGGGAGGGCAGGAGGGAGGGGGGAAGGAGGGAGGGAAGGAGGGAGGGGGAGGGATGGAGGGGAGGAGGGAGGGCAGGAGGGAAGGAGCCCATGCTGGATGGACTGGGGCAGTGGAGGTGTGTGCGAAGGAGCACTGAGCACACTAGATGGGGCCGTCGTGAAGCCCCCTTCTCTGACCTCCTCCCCAAAGCAGAAGCCTTGTTGGAACTCCAGCCGGAAGACCTAGTGGGGAACAACCTCTGATGGCAATGATAGGCTCGCTCAGCTGCAGGGCTTCAGTCCTTCGTGAACTCGGCTCCTTTCCAGGGTGAGGAAGAGCTGGGAAGACCAGAGATGGAGGTAAGGTAAGGAAAAAAGAGCAGCAGTCTGAGCCTCGGCGACAACTGCCTCCAAGTGTCAGCATGTGATCTAGGACACTCCATGGAGGCATAAGTACATGAAGATATTAATCATTTTTAAGCATGTAAAGTATGTGCCTAACACATACAAGGCACATCACCAATATTGCCCAAAGGCAGGTGGAGAGAGTCCAGGGCTCCAGAGCTCATGTCCCAGGCCTGCTTTTCTGATCTTTTCATTGGTGGCTGGGAGCAGTCAGTGCCCCAACCCTTGGCAGTAAGGATGACTGCAGTTTAGATACACAGAGAAACTCAAACATCCCTCCCTTCCCCAGGGTTCCCGTTGCCACGGTTGCCTCTCAGCTAGTCAGGAGGATGGTAGGCTCCCTCTTCCCCGGAGCCAAGAGCACATCTCCACAGGAGAGGCAGGCTTCCTGGGGCAGTACTCCCCAGGCCTTGGGAAAGCCACGGGGACAGAAGTCTAGTGGCTGCGCTGAGTGCTGACCCCAGGGAGCCAGATTTCCACAGCTGTGCCCTTAGGAGTCAGCAAAGAAGAGGGGCCCCTGTGGGCCCAGAGCGCCCTACCAAAGACTCAGGGGCCTGCAAGCCCCAACAGAGTCCCCGTTACAGCATGTGGGGGCCCACTACCCAACTGGATGTCGCACCTTAGGTCTTTCCTCCCTACAAATCATTCCTTCATGTCTAAATGCCATTGTCATTGCCAGAGGAGTTCTTATAGAGTATGTCCAAGCAAACTTCTTGAGAATGGAGACCCCGGCTTCTTCAGCACAGGGTCAGAGCCAGGATGAGCTGTGCTCACACGATGGGCATTGAACCTCAAATGAAGGCAATGAGTTGGAGTTGGCGGGGCTCTGAATGGACCTGATGTGTTTGTGGAACTGAAATAAGCGAGGAGATGTTATAAGTCATCGAGTGGACATTGGAGCTGTTTGATTTATACATCAACCCACCTTACAGACTTCAGTGCCTTAAAGAAAACAAACGTCGACACAATTGCTAGAATGGAGCAGAAATTTTATTAAACATTTATTTTGTTTCTTATTATAAAAACACTGTGCATTCAATAGAAAGGATGGAAATGTGTAAAAATAGAGTTATGCTATAACTTAGGGTGTGTGTGTGTGTGTGTGTGTGTGTGTGTGTGTGTGTACAACCACCTAAAACCCAGAGCCACTGAGCCAATTTCAACTCAGAGGGTTTCTGAAACGGTAAGTCCTTAAGGGAGCAGCTTGTATCTTTCTTTTACCTCATATCTGAGATGACGCAGTTTATTCAAGGGTTTAAGTAATAGTGGCTCCTTTGTCCATTGAATTAAAACACACTCACATATATGCTCCCTGGGTCATAACAGTCCTGAAAGATCTTTAGGTAGGTTATTTTTTTTTTTATAGGTAGGTTCTTGTCCACAGAAAAAAAGGTGGCTGATTTTGTTTTTGTTTCTATCATTTTATTGGGGGCTCATCCAGCTCTTACCACAATCCATCGGTTCATCCATTGTGTCAAGCACATTTGTACCTAGGGTGCCACCATCCTTTTCAAAACATTTGCTTTCTGCTTGAGCCCTTGGTATCGGCTCATTTCCCCCACCCCCACTCAGATTGTATCATTCCTCTCCTGTGGAGCAACAGCAGGTTTTGAACCACCAACTTTGTGGTCAGCAGCCCAATACCTAACCCGCAATTACACCAGGGTGCCTTGTCAATATCCAAATAGATGTATATATAGTCGTTGTTACATAGTACCACTATTTATATGTCAATGTGTAGACTCACAGTCATTTGGTAAGTAAAGATATGCAGTTTCCAAAATACATATTTAAGCATATTTCTCCACCTGAAGTGAGTCCTCTCTAGCCATCCCGAGGCTCTAAGTTGCTTGCCTACGGAGGCAAAAACAAACCAACCAGCTACGCCCACAAAGAAGGGTGGTTGGTTGGTGTTGTTAGGTGTCCTGGGTTTGGTTCCGCTCATGGTGACCCTATGTGCGACAGAGCAGAACACTGCCAGACCTGCACTGTTCACAGTACTAGTCACGTTTGAGCCCATGCTTGCCGCCACGGCGTCAATCCGTCTTGCCAAGGGCCTTTCTCGTTTTCATTGTCTGCATTAGCAAGTATGACGGTCCTCAGCAGGTACTGGTCTTTTCTGATAACACGTCCCAAGTATGTGAGACGGGGACGCGCCTCCTCCCCTTGCCCGGGGCAGGCATGGTGAGTTGGATCCCAGCACTCTTTCCAGCTGCTTTTTGTAAGGTTTTTAGAGACCAGAGACAGAGGGAGAAGATGACGGTACATACTTTATTAAGAAACGGGACCTAAATTAAATTCAAACGAAGGGAAGATCAGAGGAAGTCAGGATGAAGGGAGTTGGGAAACAGTGAGAAGTGCTAGCGGGCGAGTGCCCCCGGGGTAGAAGCAGAGGGAAGAGGCAGCAGAGAGAAGTAGCTTCCCACACATCTTGTTCCTTAACCTCCTTAGCCTCTTAGGGCAGTACGTTTCCAGTGAGACCGGAAGGATCCTGGCGCACTGCCCTGACTGGAAGTTGGAAGTCCGGGAAGGAACGTAGTCCTTATTAGGAGTCTCTGAATCCTTCGGTGGGTGAGGAGGATGTAGGCCCCTGACCCACGGCCAGGCTGGAGGGCCCGGCAGGGCTTTGTAAACAAAGAACAGAGACATTTGAAATTGGCTGAACCGGTTTCACCCCAGTTACGGAAGCTGATACTTGAATTAATAGGCTCTGTCTGTTTATTGCCTCTTTTAGACCTCAGACTTAAAAAAAAAAAAGTTGCTATCCAGGACTATATTCCAACTCACAATGACTGTGTAGAGTAGAGCTTGCCCCTGGGGCTTTCGGCTTTCTCCCAGGCCCCTCTGGCTGCGGTTGAGCAGCACTGGAGCATGCGGCCATCAGCGCCACCCAGCGTCACAGCAGCCCGTCCTGTTTCCCACGAGGGGGCTGCGGTTCCTATAGGAAGCCATTCCCCACCGCAGAACACTCAGTGCACGTGGCAGAGCCGGGATCCAAATCCAGTCTGTCAGACTCATGGATGGATTCCCTCTCTCTCCTCAACCTGGGCACCTGGAGAAGGGCAACTTCCATAGCAGCAGCCATGGGAGCTCCACAAGGATTTTGGAATAGCCTCTTGCTTCCTTTCCCATGTTCTTCATTTAACACCAGGGCTGGGTCTGTGACATCAGTCACTACTGAGTCATGTTCCTTATCTCTCTCTCTCTCTCTCTCTCTCTCCACACACACACACACACACACACACACACACACACACACACACACACACACACAACCTACCCTTCTTTGTTCCTAGAGGCTTCCAGAGTCCACCTACCAACCAGGTCCACATCAAATGGGCAGACTAAGTCCAGGCAGCATGGCCACAGTCTTGCCTTGACCTGTTCTCTGGCCTGGAGCCAAACAGGCAGAGAGAGTAGGGAACTAGCCTCTTGGGAATTTTCTAGGGAAGCTCGTAGGGAAACACCTCAGATCCAGGAGAAAAATCTCTAAAGAAAAAGTTCAACTAAGTCACTCTTCTGTGGCTAGCGTCACCCCAGGGTCTGACTGGCTCTGTATAAAACAGAGAGCATCAAACCTGGGGCCCCGCCTTGGAGCTCCCTGGGGAGGAGGATATGGTTAACCCAAATCATCCATTTGCATTCTAGTTTACAGTGAACTTCCCCATCCATTTTCCCAGAAGCTAGAGACAAAGATAGCCCTATAAGGTCCTCACCAGGGAAAGTAAGTTCCAAGCTGAAGCAAGACGTAGGTCTCAGTCCAGGTGTTCCCGTTTTCTAGCCAAGTGATTTGAAGCTAGTGACTCTACCTCTGATCTCAGTGTCTCCCTCCCTATGTCAGGGCAGAAATGAGTCCAAGATTGTTGCGTCCTGCGGTCATGGGTGGCGATACCTCCGTGAACATATTTGGCATGCAATTAGTGCTTCGTGGTTGGGGTTGTCCTTCCTTCCTCACAGTCCCCAGACCTAGCTGTCCATACAAATATTGCCCGGTGGCATGGCCTGGAGACCATTGCTAGGCACTTTGTTGGGCACTGAGAGTTCTGAGTGACCTGGTTAAATACAAAGCTGGAGCCTGACATGGAATTTATAGAGGTCTAAACACAGGCATGTATATATGTAAATATACTTATATATGACAATGGGGAAATAGATTTATGTACATATATAAAGGTTTAGTATTAAGGTAGCAGATGGACACTGGCCCTCAGCTCAAGTATTCCCTCAATGCAAGAACACTTTGTTCTAAAAACCTGGCATTCTGTAATGTTCAGCTTCCCGACACAGTCGCTGAAGACAAATGGGTGCATAAGCAAAAGGTAAAGAAAGCTGATGGTGCCTGGCTATCAAAAGATATAGCATCTGGAGTCTTAAAGGCTTGAAGACAAACAAGCGGCCATCTAGCTGAGAAGCAACAAAGCCCACATGGAAGAAGCACACCAGCCTGTGTGAGGTGTCAATGGGATCAGGTATCAGGCATCAAAGACCCAGAACAAAAAAAATCATATCAATGTGAATGAGGGGAAGTGTGGAGTAGAGACCCAAAGCCCATCTGTAGATAACTGGACACCCCTTACAAAACGGTCACAAGGAAGAGACAAGCCAGTCAAGGTGCAGTGTAGTACTGATGAAACACAACTTTCCTCTAGTTCTTTAATGCTTTCTCCCTCCCCACTATCATGACCCCAATTCTACCTTACAAAGTCGCTTAGATCAGAGCATGTACATGGATACAGATAAGAGCTCACAACACAGGGATTCCAGGACAGATGAACCACCCAGGACCAATAATGAAAGTAGCAATACCAGGAGGGGAAGGGCAAGGTGGGGGGACAAGGGGGAACCAATAACAATGATCTACATATAGCCCCCTCCCAGGGGAACAGACAACAGAAAAGTGGGTTAAGGGAGGACATCGGTCATTGTCAGACATGAAAATATATATATATATATATATATATAATCAAGGGTTCTTGAGGGAGGTAGAGTGGGGGAGGGAGGGGAAAAATGAGGAGCTGATACCAAGGGCTCAAGTAGAAAGAAATGTTTTGAAAATGATGAGGGCAACAAATGTACAAATGTGCTTGACACAATGGATATATGTATGGATTGTGATAAGAACTGTATGAACCCTCAATAAAATGATTTAAATAAAAACAAAGCTGGAGCTTGAAGCAGGGCTCTAAATCAGTTGTCTGGAGCTGCCCTTGACCTCATTTGCTGAAGTGTTACTTTTGGATGTGTCCTGGACACCTGGGGCTGACCGGAACACTGACATCATCCACACTTTGCCAAGGGAAGTTTTAACTTGAGTTTGGTGGCCTGAGGAGGCATGGGGAAATGTTCTTGACTTGGCTACATCTCAGGGATGGGGAGACAGAACCATGCCCGGTGCCCTATAGTTTACAGAATACATCCTAGCTAGTGGGAAACAGAAAAGTTTCCTGTTGGTATTGAAAACAGTATGGGCAGGTTGTATCAAACTTGCCAGGCAACACGACATATGAATATATACTCAGCCTCACCAGTTATCAAAACTACACTGAATTGGCTTTTCTTTTTACGCCCCCACCCTTTTTTTAAAGAAAGTAAAACATTGTCTTCCTGGACTATGCTATACCAATTGACCTTGGTCTCCCCAGAAACTACAGTCTTGAGGCTCCTGATTAGCATCTCATTCCCTCAAGGTATTTGCTTATGGCTAAGTTTTCATTACATTCCCCCCTGTATGTTCACGGATATATCGGCAGCATAGGTAATTACATTGGTAGAAATATCTTCTGTCAAACCTACGTATGCTCTGGATAGAGTCCCACTCTCCTCCAAACACCTGTTAGCTTGCGTGTCTGTCTCTGCGCCTGCCCATAAATTATTATTGTTGCAGGGTTATTTACATAATCGTATGTACCTCTGTTGCCTTTAAATTCTTATTGTAGTCCTTGAAACGCCTTCCTTCACCACCACCATTTTCACTGACCTCCCTCTTATTATTTTTTTAACTTCTCCGACTGGCTAAGGTTTTAAAAACTTGAAAATACTGAGCCTGGGCATGACTATTCAGAAATGAGCACACGAACACTCAGACGTGGGGATGTAAATGGAAGTCAACTTTACAACAGCAACTCGGTAGTTTGTTTCTAAACCGCTCCTTTGCTCAGCCAATTCCCTGGAAGTGAGTGAAAAGGCACAGATAAGGGATTCACAGCAGTGCTCCTCATGGCACTACAATCGATATGCTTGCAAACAATATAACACGATATGCTTGCAAATAATCAACAATGTGCTCCGCAGGCATTAAAATATACATGCCACCAAAGTGTGTTTATTGACACGGGAAATCATGATACTAAGAAAGGATGAAAACATGAGGAAAGTGAGTGTATTATGAAAACATCCCAGCCCGGTCCAGATCAAGTCCAAGTCCACAAGTTGGACATTAGCCCATAAGCTCAGTAGTAGCCCATGAATTCTTTTACAGACTCACGCAGCACATGCAATGCTGCTGAATTCAGGAAGATCACAGGCAAGTGGGTAGAAAGTCTTGTGGATCGAGTGGTGCTGGAAGCATCTCAGTGCTGGCATGGATCTCCATGTAACTCCTCCAGCTCCAAGGCTCTGGCTGCCAACAATATAGCTCCATGTGGCTTGTCAATAGGAAAGCCAAGCAGAGAGTGTGTCCCGCCTCCAGGGAGGAAGACAGGAGTTCCCAGATTCCTCAGGAGAAGGCCATTCCCACACAGAAGCCGCATTGGCTATGACCTGATTGACGGGCTAGACTCCACCCCTTCGTAAGTTGACAGGCGATTGTGTAACTGCCACAGGGGGTTTGGCAGGGGAGGGTGGGGCTTAAATGGGGTGCTAATAAGGAGGACAAGGGTGAAGAAATGTTCTAAAACTGATTGTAGAACTCTTCTTGATTGCACTATTGAATTGTGTGCTATGTGAATGATATGCCAATAAAACTGATGGAAAGAATCTATATTCCTAGTGGTGCTTTATGAGTAGGATTATTCCGGGGGGAGGGGAAGGGGGGAGGGGGCTTCCTGCTTGTTTTTCTGTCTGTTCCTAATTTTATTCATCAAGTATTTTGATTTTGTTGGTAATGAGGGAAAAAAAATCCCCCAAATGAAAATTAATGTAAGGCCACCTGCCTCGCCCTCTGTGTATACTTGATGTGTGCTTCCGAACAGTGCAGGCACTCTGGTGCAGCGGATAATGCACTCAGCCTCCAACAGGAAAGTCGGTGGGAGAGTCTCCATGGAAGAAAGATGCGGTGGCCTGCTCCATCCTCACAACTGGTAACTGTGCTAATTTACATTATTGACTCTTCTAACACGCTCCATTTCCACCCAGTGACAGTGAGGCTTCAAATTGTGTTGTTTCATCTGCAGGTGCTATAAGCGTGCACTGGTTTTCCTTATATGGTTTGGTGTTTTCATCGTTGTGATGTTGTCAGATTTTCTAGTGTTTTAGCTACAATGTCATCGTGAGTAGTATTTGTGAAACTATATCAATGACTATTGTATTGGACAGGGTTCTCTAGAGAGACAAACCAGATTGCTAGTAATTATATATAAATATATTTATAAAGATAGATATATAATTCAAGAAATAAACCGTTAAATAATATACAGATAGATAATACAAGAAATTAACAGTTAAATTTTAAAGCAGTGAGACACTAGCAGTCCTTCAAGTTTTGAGAGCTGCCAGGTACCAGTTTCCTTCTGTAGAGAGAGCTGGGCTATATATACCCAGGCAGCAAACTGCAGGGCAGGTCCCCAACTGTCATCAACTGTCAGTCCCCAGCTCCAGAGATGAACAGTCCAATCGTGTGGGCTTAAAGGGACCTCAACTTACAGCGACACAGTCCACAGGCTAGGCACCCCACAGGTAGTGTACCCCTTTAAACTGAGGCACAGAACAACCAAGGTGAGGAGGCTCACCGAGCCATTTATCACTCTGCTCTTCAGTTAATCCTACTTGTGTTTATCGGCCAGGCTGGCACAATAAACTATAGCAACTATTTTAGAATAAAGTAGCAATTAAAGAAAAAAGGCAAGGGACAAAAGGTTTTTCCTCAGTAACAAGTAAAGTTACTAGTAATGTTGTAACTAATAATGTCATTCAGTGTAGAAAGATTTTACAAAACAATTTTGTGGTTAGTGTTCATATAAGACATCATTTCAGGTAAACAAGCGGCCAGCTGGCTCAGAAGCAACAAAGCCCACATGGAAGAAGCACACCAGCCTGTGCGATCACGAGGTGTCGAGGTGTCGAAGGGATCAGATATCAGGCATCATCAGAACAAAAAAATCTTATCATAGTGAATGAGGTGGGAGTGTGGAGTGGGGACTCAAAGCCCATTTGTAGGCCACTGGAGATCCCCTTGCAGAAGGGTCTCTGGGAAGAGACGAGCCAGTCAGGGTGTGATGTAGCAATGATGAAAAAAAAAGAAAAGAAAAGAAAAATGATGTTCTCAAATGATTCCATTGCAGCTAATCTGATCCTTGGAAACTCCTTCTGTACAGGACAAAGGAAGCAGAGTTTTATGGGTACCATCTCTGTTCTAATAATACAAAGGAATAGTTCATATCATTTCATTGTATAAAAATGTTTGATGACATTAAAAATATGTAAGACCCATGGTCAAGGATGGCCTCAATGCCAGCTTTCCAAGGCCTACAAATAAAAATGTTTTTATATTTTTAAATGGCTGAAAAGAAAACAAGGGCAATGATTCATGACATATGGAAATTATCTAAACCTCAAATATAAATATTGATAAATAAAGTTTCATTGGAATGCTAAAAAATAAGACATCATTTCATTACAACAATTTATAACTAGACTCATTACTTTTAAATCTGGGATTAAACTTGACAGTAAACATTAATTAAAAAACAGAAAAGACTATGGCTATGGAAATCCGGTGAGGGCAAGTCTACTTTGTAAATTCTAAAATTTACAATTTTAGGTTGGAATCGACTTGACAGCAGGGGCTTTTTTGTTTGTTTGTTGTTTGCTTTCTTGTGGCACAAGTCAGAGTCCTGACCTGGAAGCCGGGGCTTGAGTCTCATTTGCAGCTGGGTAAGTCTCTCCTCCTCTCTCATAGTGACCGGAGAGGAGAACTGCTTCTTCGGGTTTCCGAGGCTGTAAATCCTTACTGGAGCAGACAGCCTTGGTCGGAATCAACTGAGTGGCAGTGAGGTTTTTTACTGTAAGTCTCTCCTCATCTGTGGGGTTTTCAGAGCTAAGGCTTTTGAGAGTGAGATAATTCCTGACAGGCTTTCAGAAAGTAGGGGTAACAGCTCCCCTAAGCATCCTGAGTGGGATCCAGCCCTGCCAGCATGTGCTCAGGCGTTCTTCACGCAGATCTAGGGTTGGAAATCAGGGGCTCCGTGCGTGTGGATTGAGAGGAAAAACAATGACATCTTTGTTATCACTCGCCTCTGTGTGAAACCTAGCATTTCCTTGCTGTGTTAGTCTGGGTACTTTGAAGAAACAAATCCACAGAAACTCATGTATAAGAGAGAGTTTTATATAAAGGGTAGTGTGCATCAAGAAAACATCCCAACCCAGTGCTGTGCAAGCCCACAAGTTCACCATTAACCCATATGTCCAACACCAATCTACAAAGTCCTCCTCCATCTCACAAAACACACGCAATGATGCCGACTGCAGGAGGAAAACCGAGTCAGTGAATGTGTAAGCATCTCAGTGCTGGCAGGGGTTTCCACACGGCTGCTCCAGCACCCAAGGATGCATCAGGGTAGGTCCATGTGGCTTCTTTTGGGGATGTCTTGCAGGAAGTGAGCCTTGCCAGCTGAAGCAGGAAAGTGGCTAAGGCAGCTGCACCCTGGTCCGACCATCAGAAAACAAGAGACCTGAGAACTAGAAAGGTGGGACTCACTGAGCCATTTATCCCTCGTCCCTTCAATTAACCTCACATGTGCTTATTGGCCAGGGTTGGCACAATAAGCTAATCATATCACCTGTCTTATGAATTCAGGCACAAACCCCCAGCAGTGTTCGCAGTGCCTATGATTTCACCAGGTCCCTGGGTGGAGCAAGAAGACCTCTTGAAAATGTGGGAGAGCAAAGCTGTCACTCCAAAGACTAAGGTGTGCCTTACTCAAGTCATGGTGTTTTCAATTGCCTTTGATTTATCGTACGGACAAAGAATATGCACAACCAGAATGCCCTCTAGAAGCTAGGGTCGCAAGACCTACTTTCACGTGCTTTGGACTGTTATCAGGAGGAAGCAGTCCCTGGAGAAGGATATCATGCTGGATAAAGTAGATTGTCAGCAAAAGACAGGAAAGCCTTCAGTGCGATGGATTGATGTAGTGGCCGCAACATGAAGTCAAACGTAGAAAGGATTGTATGAGCCCCATGGTGTTTTGTTCTGTTGTACATAAAGTAGCATTATCACTTGGTACCATTGGACACAGCACCCAACCACAACAAATGGTTCTCCAAAGTATGTTTGCACAAACGGGTTTTCATCCAAGCTTTATCCTAACCCTGCTCAGCCCAATGAGAAGCAACTTCACTTTATAGATTAAGGAAATGAGACCCAAGGAAATAGACTGAGCTGCCTTATTCTCCATTGGTATGTAGTGGAGCTAGGACTCAACCCCAACCAATGACATTTCATTGATCTATCCTCCCCCCTGACCCCCCGCCGCCATCTTTTCCACCTTGGGTTATGAGAGTACAACAAAATTGAGCACGGGCTTCCTCCTGACCTTTCTGCTGTTAGAACCCTGCCTCTGCTCTAAATTCAAAGAGCATTCTACAGTGTGGCACCTGTGCAGGAAATCCCACCTGTAGAGTCTTGTTTCCTGCCAGCACCACGCCTCTCGGCTTTCTTTAGAGCTTCTTCCCTCCCCACTTGTCCTGGAGGGACTGTCGATCCTGGGGCGCTGGGGAGCTGGGATCCAGAGGTTTGTGCCCCCGCTTACCTTCCATGGGTTCACGATAGCCATTAGTATGAACTACATCTCAACCTAAAACGGAAACCCTCAGCCCTCCCTCGGGGACGGACAACAGAAAAGTGGGTGGAGGGAGGCATCGGACAGTGTAAGACATGACAAAATAATAATAATTTATAAATTATCAAGGGTTCATGAGGGAGAGGGAGGGGGGATGAAGAGCTGATGCCAAGTGCTCAAGTAGAAAGCAAATGTTTTGAGAATGATGATGGCAACAAATGTACAAATGTGCTTGACACAATGGATGAATGGATGGATTGTGATGAGTTGTATGAGCCCCCAATAAAATGATTAAAAAAAAAACTAAACTAAAATTCTCACAACTTGGCCAATAAGAAACATTGTGGTAAACAGAGAAAAGACTTAATTTGTCAAGGATTTCATTTTGCTTGGATCACTTTCACTTCTCCAGGGGCATCTGCTAACCTGCTTTGGTCCCAGGGACCCAGGAGTGAGGGAGAGGACTAGGGGTCCTAGGGTCCTCAGGCTTTCAGAAGGACTGGGGGAAATTAGCCACCAGAGCCAGTAGGGTGAGCACAAGTCACATGATGGGATTGAGTGACATGCTCCCAGCATTTTCTATGGGCCACAGAGGCAAGCAGTCCTCCAGCTTCAGGATCATCAAGACAAGGGTTAGGGCGGACAATGTGAGGGTGGGGCTTCACTCTGCCAGGGGCCACCCTTGCAATGGCTGAGATGTGAAGGAGACAAGGACGGAGGGCTTGGCTTGGACTCCCTTCACTCGTTATTAAAGAAAACAAGACAGCATAATTTGGCTGTGAACCAACAACCCCGTATGACAGCTGTCAACTGATGCTGTCGAGGTCTGAAATAGAGTTACAAGCCTGAGGTTATTTCATCATACCTCATTTAAAGATGGGGAAGCTAAGTCCCACAGAGGTGGCAGGGCTGGTTTGACTTGCTAGGCCGGGACTTGGATCTCCATGCTCAATACATGGTTATTTAGAGAAGGGGGGAGGGGGGCAACAAGGGTGTCGGTTTTTCTAAATTGAGGGCACACATTGCTCATGCTATGCCTTCGGCAGCTCACAGTTCATGTGCTACGTCCGAACTAGACTCCTCACTCAGAACAGAACCAGTCACCCAGCCCTGGCAGGAAACGTATGTCCCAGCACCAGGACTGCCCATGTCCTCTCTTTCCCAAAGGAGCTATTTCCTTTTAGCTTGGAAACAAAAGTCTTCATTTAGACTAGAAGAAATAAGGATCCACTCCTACGGCAAAGCATCTGCAGAGGCTCACTGATGACTGGCTGGTCTCCTGTGGCTTGAATGATTGTTTGCATCGCTTCGGTCTCCCTCGTCCACTAGACCGCACGCTCCTGAAGAGCTAGGAATAAGTTTTATTGGACACTGAGTCTTCCTAGTGTCTGTCTGTGCACAGTCAGTGCCTAATGAATGTTTGCTGAATTGAAATGGAAAACAAGAAGGAAGTCCTACCCGGCTGCTATTTTGCCATTAGTGCAATGGGATTGTGGGAGTGTGGGGGGTGGAATGAGCAGCGGGTTCAAGGTCCCCTCTGTGTGGCCACGAAACATTATGGGACAAAAGTATTTCAGAGAGTGAAGGAAGAGCAATACATTGATAAATAGAGCAAACAAATCTAATAAAATGGCTAGTTCCAAGCTGGCAAAAGTGATTGATTGACTGTGCTGGTTCATGCTAGGGTGTTGGTGACATGTTCATACCCCCTGGTAGGAGCTTAAATGGACACAATGGGCTGCAAGAGAGATTTTGAGTTGAGGATGTTAAGAATCCTTCGGCCTAAGAACTCCGCACCTGAGTGTACTTCCTAGAGACACTTCCACATACAAGGAGACTTGGACAAGGATGTGTGATTTAGCAACTTTTATAATAAAGTCTACTCACAGAAGGGACTGAACTGTAGGTAAGTTCAGATGAGGAATTAGAGTTATATGTGTCACTCTGAGTTGATTTCAAATTGATACCCAATACCAAGACCCCAGTCCCTGGAGAAGAACATCATGCCTGGTAAAGTAGAGGGGCTGCAAAAGAGAGGGACGCCCCCCGCAAAGTGGGCTCAAACATAGCAGCCATCATGGGGTGACACAGGACCAGGCAGTGTTTCCTTCTGTCGTGCATAGGGGGACCCGCTCAATGGCACCCAATAGCAACAACAGATCGATACCCCAAAATGAAAATGTTAACTTAAAAACCAAATTGCCAAAGGGAGCCTGCAACAAACATAGATGCCTGCAAAATCATCCTATAGAATTTTTATTAATTCATACATCTGTTAACCAATGTACAGATCTATAGACAGGAGTGATCTATACCCAATTCATGGAAGGTGAGGAACGGGTTGTGAAGGGATCCACAGGAGGCCTCAACTGAGTTGGAATTTATTTTTTAAAGGGAGAAAGAAAAGAATTTGGAAGCAAGTATCACACTAAGAAGTAGGTGGTGTGTGTGTGTGTGTGTGCACGTGTTCACAAATACTTCACCATAAAAATGGATCTAATTAACTAAAAAAAATAGAACCTGGGTGCTCATTGAAAGATGCAAAACAAATCTACCCTGAGCTGCCATAATTTAACAAGAACTTCCTGTTAAGTCAAATAATAAACCCATATGCATATAGGCTTATGTTGTTGTTTTTAGATGCCATTGCGGTGGGTCCAACCCATAGCAACCTCAGGCACTACAGAATGAAACACTGCCAGTCCTGTGACATGCTCACAATTGTTCCTGCGCCTGAGTCCATTGTTGCAGCCACCGTGTTCTCCATCTCCTTGAGTGCCTTCCTCTTTCACTGGTCCTCTGCTTCACCAAGCAGGACGACTGGTCTCTTCTGATACCATGTCCAAAGTATGTAAGGTGAAATCTCGCCATCCTTGCCTCTAAGCAACTCTCTCTGGCTGTACTTCTTCCAAGACGGCCAGGTTTGTCCTCTTGCAAGTCCATGGCACTTTGACTACTCTTCACCAGCACCACACTCTGCCAGCTTTGCGGCATCGTGGCAGCTTACGTGTTGCTGTGTTGCTGAGAGCTATGTTGCTGTGTTGCGAATGCCAGCAGGGCCACCCGAGGAACAGGCTTCAGTGGAGCTTCCAGATTAAGAGACAATGAAGAAGGAAGTACTAGCACCGGAAACCTTACACGTCGCTTTGAGACATTATCAGATATACACATATAGACTTTTTTTTGCAAACTTTTTGAATGGATTCCTTTCTAGCTGATAACCTAAGGGAAGACCTAAAAGGTACATCCATCTAAACTGCCTGAGCCTCTGCTTAATAAAGTCTCAGCTTACAAAGGGGATACAGTAAAAGTGCCTACTTCGTAGGATTGTTGGCGATTAAATGCGATTATGCGCTGTACCCTGTTAGCACACACAGTGTGGATGTAATAAATGCGCACCATATTCTTCTAGTCGCTGCCAGACCACAAGCTAGGATAACATGGAATCTCCCCCAAGTGTGTTCATTTTATGGCCAATAGGCGCATTGAGTGTTCAATTTTGCGGCAGGTGCATTTACAATAGACAATTTGGTGGATGCAGAGTGGATTTCCTTAACCCATTTTCTTGAGCTTCAGATAGGTCATGTGACTGGCTCAGGTCCTAGAACTTGACCTCAGTTCTCATGTAGAATAGAAATACTCATGTGACCTCCTCCCTGGGAGATGGATGGCAGAGAAGGGAGGGAAGGGAGACTCCAGATAGGGCAAGATAGGACAAAATAACAATCTATAAATTATCAAGGGCTCGAATAGGACAGGCTGGATGAACTATCTGGAGGAAAAACAACGGGACCGACAGTTTTGGGGGGACTTGGGGTGGGGGGGTAGGGGGGGTAAGGAAGTGGTGTTAACAAACCCAGGGACAAGGGAAAAACATGGGACCCCAAATGGTAGAGAAGTGGGAGTGGCAGGCCTGGTGGGAAATGATCAAGGGTAAGGTTGCTTAGAGAAGAGGTATACTCTAGCCCAGGTGGCGATGAAGCATGGTAGTAGGGCAGGAGGAAAGTCAAGGGAGATGGAGGAAAGAGCTAGGAGTCAAAGGGCATTCATGGAGGTCTAGACAAAGACATGTACATGCAAATATATATAGGAGGATGGGGAAATAGATCTATGTGTCTATATTTATAGGTCAAGTATTAAGGTGGCAGAAGGACCTTGGGCCTCTACTCAAACACTCCCTCAATGCATGAATACCTTCTTTTATTAAATTGGCACTCTATGATGCTCACTCTCCCGACACAACGGCTGGAGCCAAAGTGTGTGAACAAGTAAATGTGGTGAAGAAAGCTGATGGTGCCCGGCTATCAAAAGAGATAGTGACTGGGGTCTTAAAGGCTTGAAGATAAACAAGCGGCCATCTAGCTCAGAAGCAACAAAGTCCACATGGAAGAACACACCAGCCTGAGTGAGCGAGTGGTCCCAAAGGGATCAGTTACCAGGCATCAAAGAACAAAAAATCATATCATTGACTGCACACCTCCATGATAGGATCGCTGAAGACAAATGGGTGCATAAGCAAATGTGGTGAAGAAAGCTGATGGTGCCCGGCTATCAAAAGAGATAGTGTCTGGGGTCTTAAAGGCTTGAAGGTGAACAAGCGGCCATATAGCTCAGAAGCAAAAGAGCCCACATGGAAGAAGCACACCGGCCAGTGCGATCACGAGGTGCCCAAGGGACCAGGTATAAGGCATCATGCAAAAAAAAAAGATATAAGTGTGTGTATGTATGTGTATATATGTGTATATGTATATATGTATGTATATATATGTATATATATCATATTAAATGAAGGGGGAAGTGCAGAGTGGAGACCCAAGGCCCAAGTGTCGACCAATGGAGATCCCCTCATAGAGGGGTTTAGGAGAGGAGATGGGTTAATTAGGGTGTGAGGTAGTATCGATGAAGAACACAGCTTTCACCCAGATCCTGGATGCTTCCTCCCCCCAACTACCATGATCTGAATTCTACCTTGCAGGGCTGGATAGGACAGAGGCTGTACACTGGTGCATACGAGGGTTGGAGGTACAGGGAATCCAGGGTGGATGATACCTTCAGGACCAAGGGTGTGAGGGACGATGCTGGGAGAGTGGAGGGTGAGTGGGTTGGAAAGGGGGAACTGATTACAAGGATCCACATGTGACCTCTTCCCTGGGAGAGGGACAGCAGAGAAGGGGGGAAGGGAGACTCCGGATAGGGCAAGATATGACAAAACAACGATGTATAAATTACCAAGGGCATATGAGGGAGGGGGGAATGGGGAGGGAGGAGGGGAAAAAAAAGAGGACCTGATGCAAGGGGCTTAAGTGGAGAGCAAATGCCTTGAGAATGATTGGGGCAGGGAATGTATGGATGTGCTTTATACAATTGATGTATGTATATGTATGGATTGTGGTAAGAGTTGTATGAGTCCCTAATAAAATGTAAAAGAAGAAAAGAGAAAAAAATGATTAGGGCAAAGACTGTACAGATGTGCTTTATACAATTGATGTATGTATATATATGAACTGTGAAAAGAATTGTATGAGCCCCAATAAATTGTTAAAATTTAAAAAAAAATTATCAAGGGCTCATGAGGGAGAGGGAGCAGGGAGTGAGGCAGGGGAAAAAAGAGGACCTGATGCAAAGGGCTTAAGTGGAGAGCAAATGCTTTGAAAATGATTAGGGCAAAGCATGTACAGATGTGCTTTATACACTTGATGTATGTATATGTATGGATTGTGATAAGAGTTGTATGAGCTCCTAATAAAATGTAAAAAAAAAATAGAAATACTCCCCCTGCCCCATTTTCCTTGTCTATAAAACACCCCTTAGCCTGTTGCTGCAGGAGGCAAGTGTGAGGGGACAAATTCATTCTGTCTCCTTGAAGACCAGTGTTCAACAAACTCTCTTGTTTTCCCTTCCATCACTGTCTCCTGAATGAGCTTACTTGTATTGCACAAACATCTCTGAGACAGACTTCTGGATTTTTCTCTAGGTTCTGGAATTCCGCTTCGGGTTCTTCTGGCAGGCTGCTAGAGGCCTGAGGAGGGAGGAAGAAGGTGCCACTTCCTCTTGGGAGGGCATTTGCTCTCCTGCCAATCCTCCAGGCCCAACTCAGCCCCCCGCCCTGCCCCTCCCCCCCCCCGTGGCCTCCCTGCCCCCACTAGGCTTCCTCTCCCACTCCAATGCTCTGCCCACCAGGCTGTGATCCAGTTGCTCTTGATGGCCCTTGCGCACCATGGGATCTTTTATTCACATAAGTGTGTCTCCCTTCTCTGGCTAGAAATACCTGGAGTTGGGAGCGGAGTGCTCAGCCTCGTCAACCCATCTGGTTTCCCTTCTAGGGAAGTTGACAGGGACCAGGGATTGCTCCCAAGGGTCTCCTGTTTGTTGTCCTCTGTGGGTCATGAAAGAAGCCCTGGTGGTGCAGAGGTTAAGCTCTGGGCTGCTCACCGAAGGATTGGAACCCACTAGCCACTGCTGGGAGGGAGAAAAGACTCAGAGCTCTGTGTTGGGAAAGATGATATGTGAGTCTGGGTACATTAGAGAAACAAATCCACAGAAACTCATGTATAAGAGAGAGTTTTATATAAAGGGTAAGTGCACATCAAGAAAATACCCCAACCCAGTGCTGCCCAAGCCCACAAGTCCAACATTAGCCCATATGTCCCACACCTATCCACAAAGTCCTCCTCCATCTCACAAAACACACACTATAATGCCTACTGCAGGAGGAAAGCCAAATCAGTGAGCATGTAAGCATCTCAGCGCTGGCAGAGGTCTCCACACGGCTGCTCCAGCACCCAGGGCTGCATTGGGGTAGGTCCACATGGCTTCTCCTCAGGGATGTCTTGCAGGAAGTCAGCCTTTCCAGCTGAAGCAGGGAACTGGTCCAGCCATCAGAAATCAAGAGACCCGAGAACTAGAAAGAGGAGGCTCACCAAGCCATTCATCCCTCTGCCCTTCAATTAACCCCACATGTGTTTATTGGCCAGGTTGGCACAACAAACTACCTCAGATGATCAAAAAGGTCAAACCCATTGCTATGGCACGAAATACTGCCTTGTATTGACCTTCCAGGACAGAGAGGAATTGCCCACGAGGGTTATAAGTTGTAAATTTGTTTACAGAAACAGATTTCCCCTTCCCTCTCAAGTGCAGAGTGGTGGGCCTGAACCACCGGATATTTAATTAGAAGCTGAGCACTTCCCATCCCGTCGTCACCTTGACCTGTGAAAATGACAGCCTCAGAGTCCTGTGGGCAGTTCTGGTCTGTCCAGTGGGGCCACTCAGAGTCAGAAATGACTCAGCGCCATACAACAGTGAACGGACAGGGGGACAGACAAATCACATCCTGGAGCTGACAGGAAGAGGGTTCTCAACATCCTGGCCTAGTTCTGACCTGGCCGCTTTCTACTCCATGGCCTTTGATGGCTCATTCTGTAAAAAAAAAAAAAAAGAAGAAGAAGAAGAAGAAAAGTTTTATTGGCATATAATTCATGTATCATGGAATTCAATAGTTCCACCATAATAAAGAGTCATATAATCACCACTACAATCGACTTTAGAACATTTTGTTCTTTCTTGTATTCATTGTTATTAATTATCCCATTTCCCCCCAACCGCCCCTGCCACGCCCCCAAGAAACCATTAATCCAGTTATTGTCTACATATTTATCTATCCTCTATGTCATATACAGACAAAAATCCCCCCCCCCCCGCTTTACGCCAAACAACCCAAACCCACCAGTAAAGCAGAGCAAAAGCTCAATCAAAAAGGAAGCAGAAAATATTAGCACAGCCTGATGGATGAAGAAAGATGGCACCATCTGCTTCCGTGCAAAGTGCGACCCGACGCCACCAGGGGCGGGTTCCTCCTTCTGTTCTGTAGGGGACGCTGTGAGCAGGAGCGCGCTCAATGGCCAGGGTTTGGCTTGAACACAGGTCTGTGGGCTCCCGGGAGGCGGGAAGAGGTCTTTCCGTATCACCCGTCGTGTCTCTTACAGATTTGGGTGGGACAAAGATAGGGAGGAGAGCAAAGTGGTTGGTGACTTCTTCTGAGGCCTGATTCAGTGCCGAGAGAAACAAGCAGAGACAAGTTCACCCCCACCCAGGCTACCGGAGCAAGGATGCGTCCCCTTTTCCTCTCCCTTTCTGGCCTCTGCTCTCCATTTCCCTCCCTTCATCCTCTTCCTTGGGCCAGGCTGCTGTTGATCCATCTGTCAGAACCTCCTCTGAGGACCAAGGGCTGGGACAGGCCCAGAAACTCTCTTTGCACATGGATGGGTTGAGCCTTAGGGATTCCGTTATTGGAGACTGCAGATAGTGGGTTAAGGCCTCTTGGAAGTTCGGGGTCAGGGCCTGCACTGGGCGCAACTCCTGTCAACCAGAAAGCTACAAGGCCTGGGGAAGATCACTGCCGGACTCCTCTGCCTCCTCTGTCCATGTGACATGAGTGACAGAAGAGGAAGACTCCTCGGGAGTCCCATCAGCACATGCCTCAGCACGTGTCCAAGCACCGGACCCAGGATCCACGCCAGCAACAGAGAGCTTCTCAAGTCACTGAAAACACTGGGACTTGTTTGTTTGCTTGTTTGCTTGCATACACAGACTAGGAGCTTTATTTTATTACCCCGTTTCATTTTAGATTTTAACTTTCAAAGTTTGTCCAGTGCTTGTTTGTTTTTTCTTTTCTTTTTCCTTATTTCTTTGCCAAAGAGTCAGTTGGGGGCCCGATCAGTGGGGGCCCGTCAGTTGGGGGCCCGATGCTTTGTGCCCATACAGGGCAAACGAGGTCCACATTTGCAGGGTTTCCAAGACTGTAACTCTCAATGGGAGCAGAAAATCTCCTTGTGGAGAGTGGAGGTGAGGCTGGCTTGGTCCCTAGTTCTGTCCCTGGCCCGGCCTGGCTCTGATGACTTCTCCCCAGTGGGTCCATGGGACTAGACCTCATGAGTCCCCCACAGTTCGCGGTCCTCTGGCCTATGTACACATGGCAATTGTACAGGCTGTCCCTGAGACAGACCAAGTGAAAAGCGACTCATGACAAGTAAACCTTCTGGATCAGCCTCTAGCAGACATGAGCTCCGCCTTGCCTCAGAATCTCAGCCTCACTTGCAGCTGCTGCATATGACCCCCTTCCTTTAGGTCGAGAAATAATTTTTCGCGTTATCAGATTAACAGAAGTCCAAACGTTTGATAAGAGGGTGTTGGTGAAGCTAATGGGAAACAAGCATTCTCATTCTTTGCTGTTGGAAGTAGAAGCTGGTGCAACTCACAAAAAATGTTTGACCCTGTTTGTAAATGTACCTTTTAACCCAGTAATTCGCTCCTAGCCGCTTAACCTTAGACATTCCTTACTTATGTTGTCCTTCTTGGTAGGTCCTGGCAGGTCGGTTCTGACTCACGGCCACCTTATGCACAGCAGGATGCAGCACTGCTCAGTCCGACACATCCTACAATTGTGCTTGTGTGAGCCCATTGTGGCAGCCATGGTGTCCAGGGCCTTCGTCTTTTTACAGCCCTTCCACTTTAGCGAGCAGGATGTCCTTCTCCAGGGACGGATCTCTCCTGACAGAGGACATTGTGGGAAACAACCAGGAAGAGAGGGTACGCAGACAAACTCTCCAAGTCCATCCACTAAGGAGTCTGGGAGGCCGGGGCTCCCGTGGAGGGAGACCTTCATGTGCATGGGTGAGAGGTGTGCTCCAGTCACATTCTCCTCAGTAAAAATTATTCCCAACTCCCATGTCCCCGTGGTCATGACAATTGTAAGGTGTTAGTTGCAAGCACATGGTTGCTACTATATATGCTTGAAGGTCAACTGCTTGACGGCTACCTATCTGAAGGTTGTCTGCCATGGAGAACAATCAGGCCCTGTTCTCTGGCCCACCTTAAGTAGGGCCCACTCCCTTCTGATCAGGATCCTAGATTGTTCCCCTGGAGCAGCGCTCAAAGATACTTACGGTGAAGCCAGCTCAGAGCCGACCAAGGTTAGGCTGCCATCTTGACTCTAGAACCTGCCCATCTTGTTACGTGTGTACCTTCCTGTCACATGTATGCCCCGAGTACCTCCCCTGCCTATTGCATACACACCCCTGGCTCGTCCCCCTTGTGTTACGGGTACGCCTCTAATACAACCCCTTCTGTTACCTATGTTCTTACTGTGGCTTGCCTGCCCGAGATTATGTAAGTCTGGAGAGACTACATTACATCCTTATTCTGGTGCTGGTCTCCATTGGAAGAGGTGACACTTGGATGGCCTGTCTCATGTCTCTAATTTACCCCTCAATCGCACAGTCACCCCGGAGAAGCCAGCGGGCTGAGGGCTGGGTCTCACAAGCATGAGGTGAAATCTCGCCGTGTTTGCCTCTCAAGAGCAGTCTGCAGTATCTCTTCCACGGCAGTTGTTCTTTGGGCAGCCCCTGGTTCTTTCAATGTTCTTCTGCCACACCAGAATTCATACGCATCAATTCTTCTTCTGCCGTCCTTAGTCAGTGTCCGAATTTCACATGCACACAAGGTGGCTATAAATGTCACAGCTTCAGTCAGCGCACCTTAGTCCTTCAGTGACATCCTTGCTGGGGCACACTTTACAGCTGTCTGGTGCGATAGATTTGCCCAGGGCAATGCACTGTTTGAGCTCATGACAGCTGCTTGCATGAGACTTGCTTGTGGATCCCACCAAGACGAAATCCTTGACAATGCCATTCTTTTCTCCACTTATCCTGATGCTACCTATTGGCCCAGTGGTGACTTATATAATATAAAATTATGTGTGTAAAAGGTTATTCATAATAGCATTGTTTGTAAAAGCAAAGCAAATATCCTAAATAGCTATAAGCAATGGAAAATGTTATGTTACATCCATAAATGCACTATTTGGTGAAGTAAGGAATGAGGACGCTATTGACAGAGTGAGATGGAGAAAAATCCATGTTGTAGTGAAAAAAACAAGGTCCAGAGTAGGCTATCATGTGCTGTAATTTGTTTTTAAAAGCATCAAGACTATATACACTTAAGTATTATACGTTATCATCTAAGACATACATACAACACGAGTGGCCATCTGTGAGACAGCTAGTGGGCTCTACTCACTGGGGACACAAGAGATACGGGTACCGGGAAACTCGTCCGCCGGACCAACACGGAGGCCACGTGACCCACAGCTTCATCTAGTCTGAGAGGAGATCTGGAATGGCTACTGAGCACTCTGAAAGTGCCACAGCATAGAAGATCCTGGGAAAATGGGGAGAGAACTGTAGAACAAAACTCAATTTCCTGAAACAAACGGACTTCCTGGACTGATAGCAACCAGGGCAACCCCTGGGACCGTCCCTCTAAGATACTCTTTGAACTTGGACCTGCAGCTACTCCCAGTGGTCAGTTTACCCCCACATAATAGATTGGTTAATAAAAGAAACAATGTATCTCATGAACACATATTCATTTAAGTAATCAACTCTACGTGACCTGCCAACATTTACCCCCAAACAAAGATGAGCAGCTTAAGGAGGGGCAAGGAAGTCAGACTGATGAAAGCAGAATTGTTAAATGGGAATGTAATGTGCCATGTAAACTTTCGCCTAGAACAAAATTATAAATATTAATGTGTAGATAGATAGATATAGAAACCTATAATATCTATTGCTATATGTAACATATGCTCTTTCTTAAACAATCTTATATATACCTATATATTTAAAATCCCCAGAAAGGTTCATAAGTAAAATTAAGTTTGGGGTGGAGGGAAAACTTCCTGTATATATTTTAAGATTTCTGAAGTGTGTCGATGTTGTTTGCACTTCCACGATATTGAACAGAAGTCTTAAATGATGACAGGTTTGTGTAACCCAATCCAGAATATTAAATCAGACTCTCAGAGTTGGGCCTGTTTTATTATTATTACTTGTTGTTGTTGAAGTTTTCCAGAAAGTTCTGGGAGGAACTGTATGGAGCATGTCCCAGGAAGACCCACTGAGTTTTTAGATCCAGTAGTGAAGACCTGTGGTCTGTGAAGCGCCGCCTGGTGGTTTAAATCAGACAGGCTTCCAAACCTCCTCCGGTTAACCCAGTGCCCGTGCAGAGGGGGACCCATGGGACAGCCTAAGGCTGCACGTCCAAGCCGGGTGGGGGCAGCCCCAGAAAAGACATGATCTGCCTGGAGTCCCTGGCAACCGTCAGACTGGGTCCCGCACAGAATAAGTCACCATTGGAAAGCAACCAGCTCTGCACCCTGCCTATCCCCAGGGTGGTGTCTCTACACAGTTCTGCAGCCTCTGTGCCCCAAGGAGCCACCTAGAGGCGGCCTGCAGGAGCACGCCACACATGGGTGTTAGAGTTAGACCAGGATTCAAATCCCAAGTCTTCAGGTTGTTCTCATCTGTGGAGTGGGAACATCTCTAGGTCAGTTCGAGCCCGTGCACGCATCTACGACAATGCTGCCTTTACACAGCAGGGACACGAGAAACGTCACTTTTGTTACTTCTTGACCACTTGGCTGTGGGAAAAGGTAGGAAACTCCCCTGCTCCAGGCCGCTTCCTGTGTCCACGCTGGAGGCAAGCGTCAGGAAGACTGGAGCTGCAAGGCAGGCAGGTGTGTTAGCTCGAGGGTAGGGGGAGGGAGATGGTATTCTGCAAAAGGGATCAGAGAATTCAAAGGGGGTGCAGGGCAAGCGATTGGGAGGTTGGATAAGTAATTCAAGTTTAGAATACAAAATTGATGGTCTCACATATAATCCCCCCCCAGTTAATTCAGAATAAAAAGCTTAATTTTTCAAAAAAGAGACTGAATAAGAGATCTACATACTTCAGCTATTTCTAAACACCTCTCTCCTTCCTCCCACCTACAGTATATAGTCTGAAAGTCCTCCAGGAAGGGACAGCTCAGGTCTAGGCATGCCGCCCTCAGGGGCACATTGTCAAGGAGGGACTTGAACAGCACAAACGTTGGTGTCCATAGGTTATGAGGGGAACCATAGAGGCCAGTGGTTCTCAACCTTCCTAATGCCGTGACCCTTTCATACAGTTCCTCATGTTGTGGTGACCCCCCAACCATAAAATCATTTTTGTTGCTACTTCGTACCTGTAATTTTGCTACTGTGATGAATTGTCATGTAAATATCTGATGTGCAGGATGTATTTTCCTTGTTACAAATTGAACATCATTAAAGCATTGTGATAAATCACAAAACAATATGCAATTATATATTGTGAAATATTGCTAATTACAAATAAATGAAAATGTGTCTTGAAGCATGATGTAGCATGGGTAACAGTCTTTATGCCAGGTGCTTGTAGGTGGACGTATCTGCAGGGAGAAGACCATTGGAAATATGCTTTCCGACGGTCTTAGGCGACACCTGTGAAAGGGTCATGCGACCCACAGGGTGAGAACCGCTGATAGAGTTAGTAAGCTGACCTTTGGCTCTTGCGGGTTATGTCACTGCTTGCAGAAGCTCTACATAAAATGCAGCCAAGGATCCATTTGTACATCACCTCTTAGACGACGTCTTAGCTTCTCGCTCAGATCTTTTTGAGGATGGCAAAGAAGATAAGGCACCAGACTGAAGGATTTTTGCTTGAGGCCAGGGGCAGGATTGGTCCAGAGGATGAGGTCAAGCAGTCCTGGGAGGGGTAATGACTAGAGTCAAGGTTGCCTGACAGTTTGACATTGGAAAACATGGGCTCTCTGCTCTTCGTCACTTGACAGGCAGTCCCAATGCAGTCCCAACCACATCCTGGACACACGATGGTGCAGGTCAGAGTAAACGGATTTGGCCGTATTGGGCACCTGGTCACCAGGGCTGCTTTCAGCTCTGGAAGAGTGGCCATTGTTGCCATCAATGACCCCTTCATTGACCTGAATTACATGGTCTACATGGTCTAGCGTGATTCCATGCATGGCGAGTTCAATGACACCGTCAAGGCTGAGAACGGGAAGCTTATTATCATTGGGAAGTCCATCTCCATCTTCCAGGAGCGAGATCCCGCCAACATCAAGCGGAGGGAAGCTGGTGCCGAGTAGATTGTAGAGCCCTCCTGTATCTTCACAACCCTAGAGAAGGCTAGGGCTCACTTGCAGGGTGGTGCCCAAAGGGTGATCCTCTCTGCCTCCTTCGGCCAATGCCATGTTTGTGATAGGCATGAACCATGAGATGTATGACAACTCCCTCAAGGTTGTCAGCAATGCCTCCTGCGCCACCCACTGCTTGAGCCCCAAGCCAAGGTCATCCAGGGCAACTTTGGCATCTTGGAGGGATTCATGACCACAGTCCACACCATCCCTGCCACCCAGAAGACTGTGGATAGCCTCTCTGGGAAACTCTGGCACAATGGCTGTGGGCTGCCCAGAACCTCGCCCCTGTATCTACAGGTGCTGCCAAGGGCAGGGCTGGGCAGAGTATCCTGGAGCAGAATGGGAAACTTACTGGCATGGCCTTCTGTGTCCCCACCCCAGTGTGTCGGCTGTGAATCTCACCTGCCATCTGGAGAAAGCTGCCAAGGACGATGGCATCAAGAAGGTGGTGAAGGAGACATCAGGTGGTCCACTAAAGGGCATCCTGGGCTACACTCGGGACCAGGTTGTCTCCGTGACTTCAACAGTGACCCCACTGTGTTAATCTGGGAACTTTAAAGGAAAAATCCATAGAAACTCACGGATAAGAGAGAGTTTTATATAAAGGTTAAGTGCACATCAAGAAAACATCCCAACCCAGTGCTGTCCAAGCCCACAAGTCCAACATTAACTTATTAACCCATATGTCCAACAACAATCCACAAAGTCCTCCTCCATCTCACAAAACACACACTATGACGCTGACTGCAGGAGGGAAGCCAAGTCAGTGAATGTGTAAGCATCTCAGCACTGGCAGGGGTCTCCACGTGGGTGCTCCAGCACCCAGGGCTGCATACGGGTAGGTCCATGTGGCTTCTCCTCAGGGATGTCTTGCAGGAAGTCAGCCTTGCCAGCTAAAGCAGGGAACTGGCTAAGGCAGCTGGACCCTAGTCTGACTGTCAGAAAGCAAGAGACCTGAGAACTAGAAAGGCGAGGCTCACTGAGCCATTCATCCCTCCGCCCTTCAATTAACCCCATATGTGTTTATCAGCCAGGTTGGCACAATAAACTAACTCACCCACTCTTCCACCTTGGATGCTGGGGCTGCTATTGCCCTCAGTGACCACTTTGTCACGCTCACTTCCTGGTCTGACAATGAAGTTGGCCACAGCACCAGAGTGGTGGATCTTATGATCCGCAAGTCTCCAAGGACTAAGAGCGCTACCCGCCCACCCCACCCCCCCGCCCCTGCCCCCGGGCCTCAGCAACATCACTAGAGGAAGAGAGAGACCCTCAGTTGCTGGGGAGTCTTTGCCCCAACTCGATCCCCCAACACACTGAGACTATCTCATCCTATCAAGTTTCCACCCAGACCCCTGAAGAAGGGGAGGGGCTTTGAAGGCCCAGCCTTGTCATGTACCATCAAGAAAGTACACTGCTCCCAGCCAAAAAGAAACCATGGAGGTCATCTCTGACAGAGCTCTGTCCTGTGTTCCTCCCCCATGCAGAGCAGACTGAGAATTCAGGCCCCAGGAGAGCATGAGCCTGGCGGTGGCCATGGCCCGGTTTACAGTGGAGCAACGTGATGACCAGCAGGGGAGGCGCCTCAGTGACCGAACTTGCCCTGGAACTGGAGTCTCCTGAGCCCTACTGTGCGATTGAAACCTCGGGTGAAGCTAAATTCGCCCCTGCGTGTCCTGGGTGGTCTTAGAAAAGGCAGCCACTGCCTTGAGGCTTCGTTTGCCTCATCTGTAAAGTGCACGCAGACTTGTGGGGAGAAATAGAGCTACAGCACACACATACCCTGCCACATGGCAGGGACGCGGCAGCCGAGGACCACTGCAACCGCTGCCTCTCTCCCCGCACCGGAACCGTGCAGACCAACAGGACGAGAGCTGGCTGCAGCAGCCACTCGGCCCAGCTGCGTGGCACGTGGCGGTGCTCATGGCGGGGATGTTGGCCAAGCAGGTAGAAGAAAGCAGAATGAGCTTGTGTGTGGCAGTGAGGTCTCCTAACTAGCTCGAGCCAGCGGGGCCCCACGTCCTGCCCACACAGTACAAGTGCAGGGGGTGGAGGCCTGGGAACCAAGCCCCATGGCCCTTAACTCATTAAATTAAGAGCATAGATAGATCCCCAAGATAATGTGCTTGGAAGACATAAGGGAGGTTTCAGCGCAGGCGTGATTCCTGCTAAACACACAATCCTGCAACAGTGGCAGTCTTTGAATAGGTGCTTGGACAGACACATAGGCTAAACGGGTGTGGGGTGGAGAATGGGAGTAAACACATACACAGGGACAGGTTTGGCAGAGTCTATTTGTGTGTGTGTGTGTATTTACCTTTGCTGCAAATAGATCCACCAATGTGGTGGAGCACCGAGGGAGTAGAGTTACGAAAGCTGCTGATACTTGGTCAAACTCCTTGAGGGAATGAGGCATTGGGCATGGGGGATGAGGCTCTTAGGCTCGGGGAACACTAAAGTCAATTGGCAGAACACAGTTCACAAAAACAATGTTCTGCAACCTACTCGGAGCCCTGGTGGCTTACTGGTTATGTGTTCGGCTGCCAATTGCAATGTCAGCAGTTTGAAACCACCAGCTGCTCCGTGGGAGAAAGATGAGACTTTCTATTCCCATGAAGAGTTCTAGTCTCAGAAACTAAGCAGTGTGAGTCAGAATCAACTCATTGCCAGGGAGTTTGGGTTTGGATTTTACACAACCTATTTTGATTAGTAGCCATCTAAGGTACAACTAGTCTATACCTGTCAGGAGGAAAGACAAGTAATGAAAATTGAAATGTGTGATAGGTAGGTTTGTTGTGTCAACATGGCCAGTGAACACAAGTGAGATCGGTTGAAGGGCGGAGAGATAAATGTCTCAGCGAGCCTTGCCTCTCTCTCTCTTGCTCTTGGATCATCAGACCAGTGTGTGGCTACCTTGCTTGTTCTGTGCCTCCATTTGCAAGTTACACTACCTGTGGGACACCTAACCTGTGGACTGTGTTGCTGTAACTTGGGGTTCCTTTAAGCCCTGCTTCGCCTGAATTGCTCCATGGAGGACTCCCCAGTGGCCCTCAAGACTTGAAGGACTGCCAGTGTAGTCGCTGTCTCACAGAAGTGAGTTGCACTGAGCTATTTGTACTGCTTTATTGGTTAATTAACTGTCTATTTCTTATGCCATCTATTTAAATATATATAAAAGTATTAGTGTCCTGGTTGTATTTCTCTAGGGCAGCCTAACACAAAATGCATATGGAAACAATGAGTCCTCTGGACTAATGAACCATGCACACACCAGTCTCCATAACTCTGAGAACAGAAGAACTAGATGGTGCCCAGCCAGCACTACCAACTGCTCTGAGAAGGATCCCATTAGACGGTTCTGGATAGAGTGGGGCCAGAAATAGAACAGAATTCAAAATCATTGAAGTTGCTGTTAGGTGCCATTGAGTTAGCACTGACCCATGGTGACCCCGTGCACAACAGAACAAAACAGTGCGTGGTCCTGCACCATCCTCACAACTGGTCCTGTTCCCGAGCCACTGACGCAGCAGCTATGTCAGTCCATCTCTTTGTAGTCCTTCCTCTCTTTCACTGCCCTTCCCCTTTGCCAAACATGATGTCCTTCTCCAGGGGCTGATCTCTCCTGACAACATGTCCAAAGCATGTCCTTGCCTGAAGGAGCGCTCTGGCCTTACTTCTTCCAATGCACATCCATTTGTCCTTTGAGCAGCCCGTAGGACTTTCAATATTATTGCCTAGCACCACAATTCAAATGCATTCGTTCTTCCTCTGTCTTCCTTAGTCAGTGTCCAAAGTTTGCATCCATTTGAAGTGACTGAAAGCACCATGACACGGCTTGGGTCCGGCGCAAAATAACATTGGGCTAGGCCTCAAAGTAACATCTTGGCTTTCCAACATTCCTAAGAGGTCTTATGCAGCAGATTTACCTAATGTCTCTTGATCTCTTGGCTGCTGCTTCCATGAGGATTGATTGTGGATCCAAGCAAGACAAAATCTTTGACAACTCCAACCTTCTCTCCATTTATCATGATGTTACCTGTTAGTCCAGTTGTGAGGATTTTGGTCTTCTTTACATTGAGTTGTAATCCACACTGAAGACAGCAAGGGCTTCAATTCCTCCTCACTTTCAGCAGGCAAGGTCATGTCACCTGCATACCACAGATTTTAAAAAAAGCATTCTATTGGGGGCTCTTACAGCTCTACCCTAATCCCTACATCCATCCTTTGTGTCAAGCACATTTGTACATTTGTTGCCACCATCATTTTCAAAACATTTTCTTTCTACTTGAGCCCTTGGTATCAGTTCATTCCCCCTCCCGCTCCTCCCTGATGAACCCTTGATAATTTATGATTTTCTTTTTTATGGCTCACATCAACCGCTTCTCCCTTCATCCACTTTTCTGTTGTTTGTCCTCCTGGGAGGGGGTTATATGTCGATCATGATCTTTGAGATAAGTTTCCTCTTTCTCCCCCCACCTTTCCCTTCTCCTGGTATTGCTACTCTCATTATTGTTCCTGAGGAGTCTATCTGTCCTGAATTCCCTGTGTTTCCAGCTCGTATCTGTACCAATGTGCATGCTCTGGTCTAGCCGGATTTGTAAGGTAGAATTGGGGTCATGATAGTGGGGGTGGGGTAGGGAGAGGAAGCATTAAAGAACTAGAGGAAAGTTGTCGGTTTCGTTGGTGCTACACTGCACCCTGACTGGTTTGTCTCTTCCTTGTGACCATTGTATAAGGGGATGTCCAATTGTCTACAGATGGGCTTTGGTGTCCACTCGGCCCTTCCCCTCAATCACATCGATATGATTTTTGTTCTGGATCTATTTTTAGCCATTTACTGGATGATATCAATGATAAGGAGCAGGGTTGCTGCAGTAGCAAATATCCTCTGAGTGCACTTTACAGACATTAGCCTATTTCATTTAATCTTCTCAGCAGCCCTGCCAGGAACATATGCTGTCCCCATTTTCTCCTGAGACATGGAAGCGCTCCAGGGAAGGAAGGGGAGGGGTGTCGGTACTCTGAAGGCCTGTGCCTCTGGTGGGTGCCCAGGTCTGACAGTGCGTTAGGACTGGTGAGCCTTATTGGACCCTCTGAACGTTTGGTCATGAGGCAACCCTGAACAAGTAGAGGACACGGCGGCTGAACTCAACATAGCACGGGGCCCAGAACAGCAGGGATGTGAAAGGGAACTGAGGGAGGGGCAGTAGGCCCACCTCCCAGCATCCATTCCTCCTCGTGTCCCTCATAGCCTTGGCTCTTATTGCTGTGAAGTGCCGTGGACTGATTTCTGGTCGTACGGACCTGATGTGACACACTGGAAGTGCCCAGAGGGTTTCCTGAGGGAAGAGAGGCAGATCCTCAGGTCCATCCTCATGGGACCGGCCGGCGCCATTGTACAGCGATGATAAGTAAAAATTATAGTAGTCATAGAGAGCATGAGAGATAGAAGAGAGATTGAAATAATGGAGTCGGACACATTCCATGGTAGCAGCTTCACCTCAGCCTCACTTGGTGGTCTATGTGGAGAGAGAGAGAGATTTATTGGTAACCAAGGCTTATATATTCTCTGGGGACGTGCAAGCCCCCTAATTACAGGTGAAGGCATCCGTCACAGGAGAGGGTTGTGCTGTAGGTAATAGAGTAATGGGAGGGGGCGATCTAGGGGAACATACGCTAAAGGAAGAGGAGGGATTAAGGGTACACATGTGACAAGATGAGCGACCCTAGATTCAGGATGGCAGCCTAGCCTTGGTTGCCTTAGAGCTGGAGACTTGATGCAGCCTAAGCTTGCAGGGGAAGCAACCCACTGTCCCTAACAGCAGGGAGTGAGCCCTGCCTATTGTGGGAGGGACAATGGTGTCTGCTTGCTCTGGATGGCTGGCGTCTCCAGGGAGATAACTTGACAATCATTTACCATTAGCTGCAAGCAGTATCCTAGCTCTAACATATATTTGGGGGAGACGACTTGGGAGAAATCTTTCTGTTTCCCACAGTCTACCTCCCTCAGAGCCAGTGGGTGGATTTGAACAGCCAACCCGTTGGTTAGCAGCCAGTTAGCCATAGCACCCCGAGACCTCCTGGCTTCCCTTCTGGCTCTGTTGTTGCTAGGTGCCATCCAGAGGGTTCCGACCCATAGCGACTTTATGCACAACAGAATGAAGCGCTGCCCAGCCGCGCACCATTCTCACAGTGGCCACTGTGCCTGAGCCCATTGTTGCAGCCACTGTCAGCCCATCTCCCGGGGTTCCTCCTTGGTGCTGCCCCGTGTTTTACCAAGCACGATGGCCTTCTCCAGGGCCTGGGACCTTCAGAAAGAAGCCACTCCACTGTTCTGAAAGGTCACCTTTCCACGGGCCACCTTCGGTGTTCACACTCTACTGAATGGGACCACATCTTTCTACCCCTCCGGTGTGGGTGTGCCCTGGGGTGAGAAAAGACAGGTTTATTAAAACAAAACAAAACAAAACCTCACTGGTAGGAAAAGTGGGAGAATGCAGGGCCCTGAATTCAGGTTGAAGTCAGGGTAGGGGGTAACAGACACCATGGCCACGCCCCTGGCTCCTGGCCCAGAGGAGTCACCTTGGCCCTGGGGCCAGGGCCCTGGATATTTTCAGCCTCCAGCAGCGTCAGCAGGGTCTGGGAGGTGACAGCCATATTGTATTTCAGTGCCCGAGGCGCCAGGCCAGCAACGTGGCTGTGGGGAGCTGACCTTGCACCCCTGGCTCTGGCTTGGGCCCCGCTGCCTCTTTGAACTCTGAAACTGGTCTCTAGAAGCAGCTTAGGGCAGAGGCATGCAGAGGGGCTCCTGCTTGGCCTGATGAGCCCTGGAAACCGGTGACAAGAAGAGTGAGCAACTTTAGCTTCAGCCAAAGTGACTGAGAAGGAGAGGCTTTAGGCCCCTTAGAAACTCCACCCTTCATTCACTCCTTTCACAAATATCCCGAGCACGGCTTCTTTCTCGGCACCAACTGTCCTGTCTGCCCTGGGACCTCCTGGTTCCAGCACTAAAAGCTCCATGTTCCAGGAACCCCTCGGTCCTGGGTAAACTGGGGCAGCTGGTCACCGGGTTGGAAACTTTGCTGGTGATTTCTCCCCCGACCCCCATATCCATTCTCCAGCGGCAATCCTGTTGTAGAGGTGCAGACCAGGAAGCCTCATACACGCCCTGGCTGACACTGGAATCCAAGTCTGCCACACCCTCTCTACCTCCTCCCCTAGTCCCACCGGCCTCCTCCAGTCTCCTTCAGGTGATTTCCAAGAGCTGCTAACTGGTCCCCCAGCTCCCGGCACCCCCACCTCGTCAGCTTCCTCTCCCTGCCCGCAGTTGCGTGTGATGCCTCAGAACCACCTGCACAACTGTTAAAGCACAAATGCGGGGCTCACCCACCCCGCAGGGCTGGCCTGGGGCCCACACTTGAGAACCACTGCTGGAAGCCATGGCTTGGAAAACAGCTCACACCGTAGCTCGAGCCATGCAGGCTGGATGAACATCACCGTTTGGCCTTGACTTAAACACCAACCTCCCTGCTGTGAAGTGGATGCTGACTCACAGCGCCCCCTATAGGTCAGGGGCGAACTGTCCCCGGGGAGTTCCGAGATGCAACTCTTGGTGGGAAATAATTTTTAAACCTTAAGCCAAACTGTCCCCTGTAGTGTTCTTTAAAGCAAACAAAAGTTTAGCCTAATAAGGAAATAATGTCTGCATGAGCATTATGTGCCTTTAAAAAAAACACCTAAAAACCCATCTGAGGTGGTTAGTTTATTGTGCCAACCTGGCCGATAAGCACATGTGGGATTAATTGATGGGTGGAGAGATAAATGGCTTGGCAAGCCTCACCTTTCTTGTCTCTTGCTCTTTGATCATTGGACCAGTGTGCGGCTGCCTTGCTTGCTCTGTGCCTCAATTTGCAAGCTACACTACCTGTGGGACACCTAACCCGTGGACTATGTCGCTGTAATTTGAGGTTCCTTTAAGACCTGCTTCTCCACACTATTGGAATATACATCTCTTGAGCTGGAGACTGTCAGACCCTGTCATCTGGCTGACTGTTGGTAACCTGCCTTGCTATTTGCTGCCTGTGCCCGGATAGCCTGAATTGCTCTACAGAGGACTACCCGGCAGCCCTCAAGACTTGAAGGACTGCCGGTGTCTCACAACTGCCACACGGGAGTGAGTTGCACTGAGCCATTTGTAGTGCTTTATAATTTAATTAACTGTTTATTTCTTGTGTTATCTATCTATCTGTATAAATATATATAAAATTATTAGAAATCTGCTTTTGTCTCACTAGAGAACGCTGTCATAACACACTATCAATATGGGATCAGATTGACAACGGAAACTTAACAGATTAGATAGGAAGTTTAAGATACAATCAATTTATGTTAATGAGGGAGGAATAAATCAAACTCACAGTCGTCAAGTCAATACCTGACACAGAGCGACCCTATAGGACAGGGTAGAACTACCCTTGTGGGTTTCTGAGTGTGTCACTCTTTAGGGAGCAGAAAGCCTCATCTTTCTGCCATCAAGTGGCTGTGATTTTGAACTGCTGACCTTGCAGTTAGCAACCCACTCCTACTCAGAATAGGAGGGTAAGAATGTTTACACAACTCCAAGAATACTATTAATGTCCTTGAATTATGCATGGGGAAATTGTTTACTCGGTGTATATTCTGCTGTGTGTATCTTCAACAACAGCAACAAAAATAAAATAAACTCTGTTGTTGTTTTGTGTTTTCTTAAGCATTTATGGACCTCCACAGAGTTCCCTGGGTTCCAGCTTCTGTGGGTGTCTCCATCACTCTGCATCTCCTCTTTCATAGGAGCTTTTGAGATGCTACACATCTTCAGGAGGTCCCCTGCTGCTTATGGCCTCTGAGTCATTGCTCCACTCCTCTCCTTTCTGACACACACACACACACACACACACACACACACACACTCTTGATATGATTTTTTGTTCTGGATCTTTGATGCCTGATACCTGATCCCATTGACACCTCATGATCACACAGGCTCCTGTGCTTCTTCTATGTGGGCTTTGTTGCTTCTTGGTTAGATGGCTGCTTGCTTATCTTCAAGTCTTTAAGACCCCAGATGCCACGTCTTTTGATAGCCGGGCACCATCAGCTTTCTTCACATTTGCTTATGCACCCACTTTATTTTCAGTGATCATGTCAGGAAAGTGAGCATCACAGAATGCCAGATTATTAGAACAAAGTGTTCTTGCGTTGAGGGAGTACTTGAGTAGAGACCCAATGTCCACCTGCTACCTTAATAGTTAACATATAAATATATGTGCATATATCTATTTCCCTATAATTATATAAAATATATTTACATAGTACTTGCCGGTATTTAGACCACTATAAATGTCCTTTGCCTCCTAGTTATTTCCTCTGTTTCCTTTTACTTTCCTCTTGTCCCACTATCATGTTCGATCTTCATTCAGCATTCAGCAATTCCTCTCGACTACACTGCACTTGATCAAGTCCCACCAGGAATCCTACACCCACCTCGCCATTGATTTTACATCACTTGTTGTTCCCTTGTTCCTGGGTTTGTTGACAGATCCCTTCCTTTTTCCACCTCCCCCTCTCCCATGTCCCCCACTTCACCCCACCCCACCCCCACAACTGTTGGCTTTCTTCTCCGGTTTGTTTATCTGCCTATCTTATCTAGATGAGCATGTAAAAATAATAATACATACAAAAAATAAAAAAGTAAACACAAAACAAAACAACAAAAAAAGAAAAGCCTGTAAATAGTTCAAGGTCTCTTTGTTGACCTTTAGAAGTGTTTTTCAGTTGAGTCTGATGGGGTGCCATGGCCTGGCACCAAAGTTTGTTTTTGGTATTCCTTGGGGACTTCAATGCTTTGCTCCCCTTGCTGTTCTGTTACACACCCTTAGTGTTTCGCCCTGGTGGACTGCCAGTTCTTTGAACTTGAGCCAACAGCCAGCTATATTGCTTGCTGATTACAGGAGTTATCAGTCCCCTGCCATTTGACCTGCTGACCTTGGGTTCACTCACCTCTTTAGTTTATTTCCCTGGAGAATCCAGCCTAACACAGTGGTGCAAGCATTTGATGCACTCGTGTGCTAATGGGAAGGTTAGAGGATTGAATCTATCCAAAGAGGCCTCAGAAGAAAGGTCTGGCAATCTACTTCTGAAAAACAAGTCATTGAAGAGCCCAGGAAGCATAGTGTACATGGACATTGGAATGGTCAGTAGCAATTGGCCTGGGGGATTTGTACCCCAGGATCTAGGGGCACACAAAATAAAGACAGACAGACATGCACAGAGATGAGAAGGCATACATCAAACTCCCGTGCCCTGGTTGAGCCCATTCCTCCTCTGTGGCACCCTCCCAGGCACAGCGCCAGTGGGAAGATGCCCCCTTGACCTGCTCCAGCTGCTCTTCAGAGAACCTGTGAAACCCACTGCAATGAGGAGCCTGCTGAAGGGTTACTGTCCTGTCAGCCCGGGGGAAGCGAGTTGTTTACAGTCAGTCAAGTTTGAAGGATGCACTCAATTGCACCGTGGCTAAGCCATGTATAATTTGTATGTACTTGTTGGTTGGTTGTTGGTTACTTTGGGTTGGATCAGAGGGAAGTGTCCCAGAGTCTGGCCTCCCTCTCCTTAGTGGAGTCTACTAGGTCCATACGGTCCCTATGGATTTGGAAAGAACTGTACTTTGTACCATTCAAAAAAGATCTGCCCGGCTTCCTCTTCCACCAGGAAATGGCCCATCAGTCCATTTTGAAACTGATTATTGGAATGGCCTGAGAAAGCCATGACCCAGAGGACCCAGCTGGGGAGCACCCGGGCCTCAGCTTTCCTTCTGCCGGCTTCCAGGTCTCCTGAGTCTCTTGCTTCCTCTCCTTCTCAGGGCTAGCTGAGAGACGCCAAGGTCAGGCTGTGAGTCTGAAATTTCCCCTCAGCATGTGTGATAGGGAATACGTCCCACTGCGAACACTGAGCCCACATCCTCATGACTCAGCAGATACGGCTGTTCTAAACCCATCCCGTGGAAAGTCAAACAGACAGGCCTCAGAGGCCTGCCAGCTTTAGAGCAGATGCAGGGAATCCTGGGCCCAGATGATACTTCCTCCATGACCCTTTGGAGAGACCCAGACACACACACACCAGATGCATCCAGAGAGATACCCAAATATGATCAGACACACACACGCAAACAGATGCACACACAGATCCTTAGACACACAGACACACATAGCAAAAGTGCATATATAGAAACAAAGACAGACAGACAGGCATGCCAGACATATGCAAACAGACAGAAAGGTACACACCCAGACCCTCGGACACCAGTCAGAGCTACACACACACACACACACACACACACACACACACACACACACACACACACACAGAACCAGATCTATAGAAGCAGACACACACTACCAGAAATGCATACTCAGACATGCACTCCTCCAAAAGGACTAGGCCAGAGTCAGAAATATCACAGATGCACTGGCTCCCTGGCAGGGCCCCTGAGTCTCCAACCCAGCACCAGGGCTACAGCAGCCGCTGGAGGGAAACACGGGAGAACTAGTGATTCACCACCAAACAAAGCCTCACTCCTGTGCCAATTTGATAGCTTTCCAAAGTTCAGTCATGGGAAGACAAACACAAGCAGTCTGAATTCTAACTTATGCTGCTGTCTGCTGTCCTATCAGAAGCGCACTTGTCCTTTTAGCCAGTGGAAATGTCCTGTCAGGAGACCAGTCCCTGGAGAAGGACACCCTGTTTGCTGGAGAGGAGCAGCGAGGAGGAGGAAAGCCCTCAAGGAGATGGATGGGCACCACGGCTGCCTCAATGGGCTGAGGCCTAAGAACGGTGAGGCTGGTGCAGGGCAGGCAGCGTTTTGTTGTGTTGTGCATGGGGTTGCCATGGGCCAGAGGTGACTGATGGCACCTAGCAACGACAAACACCACTGTGTCTAGACCACCTTTCAGGTTCCCGGAGATAACAGCTTCTCCCACAGGTCTCAGGGCTGCTTTGTCTTCTTTAGTCCTTACTCCTTTCTAATCATTTATCCTCCTTGCTCCTCCATGAGCTAAGACGCTCCTTGTCCTCCAGGAGTCCAGCCTCAAGTCGGACACACAATAATGGCCACACAACTGAGCAGGTCCGGAGGGACAGGCATGCAGGGACAGGCTGTCTGTCCAGTGTGTGGTCCTGCGGGCTGTTTCGACCTCCTGACAGCTGGAGGCCCTGCCGCTCTCCTTGCCATTCTAGATCATCTAAGACAGGACTACTCCTCGTTCAAGCAGCCCACCTACTGAGCACCCACAAGCAGGGTGCAGAGCACTGCCAACGAGGAACCCCAGTCCTACCCTCGGGGAGCACCTGGCCCCCCAGAGAAGACAGACAGCCAATCCTCAGGGACTTCTTAGAACAAGTGTTCCATTCCAAGTTTGGGGTGCAATTCCAAGTCACGGCTATTCCATGGGACAAGGTAGAACTGGCAGCCAGTGGATTTTCTTGGCTGTAATCGTTGAAACTATATATATATATTTCATGCCTTTGATTCCTTGTCTCCTTCTTGTGTCTTTCTAGCTTTCCCTTAACTCTAGTTAACACCTGTCAGGTCTCGAGCCTCCTGCTTCAGTTGCCCTCCCTTCCCCTCTCCCTGCCCCCTTTGGTAACTTCCAGTCTGTTCCTTTGGTATGATGGTCTTTCTTTGTTCTGTTCCCCCCCCCCTTATAACAGTGGTCTCATACAATATACAATATCTGTCCTTCTGTCATTGGCGCACGATGTGCTCCAGGTCAATCCCATGCCATGAGGTGCTTTGAGGTTTTGCCATTATTTTCTAGTGTATAGTATTCCGTTGTCTGTATATACCAATTCTTCTACTGATGGGCATTTAGGTTGCTTCCATCCTTCTGTGACAGTAAACAGTGCAGTGATGAATGTGGGTATGCGTAGGTCTTATAACTTTTACTTCTTTAGGATATATAACCAAGAAAGGGATTGCTGGATTGTATGGAATTCCTATTCCCAGTTGTTTGAAGTAGTACCATCTCATGTCCCACAGTGATTGCACATATTTACAGACACATCAGCAGTATGTGAAGGTTCCAATCTCTCTACAGCCTCCCAGAGTTAATTGTTCTCTGATTTATTATTATTATTAGGCTGCCATTGTCAGTGTAGGGTGGTGTCTCATAATTACTGTGATTTGCATTTCCCAAATGGCTAGTGATCACGAGCATTTCTCATATGTTTACTAGTCATTTGGATGTCATCAGTCAATGCTCATGAAAACAGCAGTCAAGAGGTCAAAAGATGTGTTGCAGTAGGTAAATCTGCTGCACACAATTTGCCTGCTGCTCCTTCAATATGGAAAACCAAGAATGTTACTTTGAGGATTAAGGTACCCCTTCCCCAAGCCACGGTATTTTCAGTTGCATCCTATGCCTGTGAAAGTTTGATATTGAATAAGGAAGACAGAAGAGCAATCGATATATTTGAATTGTGGCGAAGAATATTGAAATTATCATGGACTGCTAAAAGGACCAATGATCTATCTTGGAAGGAGTACGGCCAGAGTGCTTCTTAGAGGCAAGGATGGTGAGACTTCATCTCATAGACTTTAGGCATGTCAGGAGAGGCCAGCCCCTGGAGGAGGACACCGTGCTTGGTAAAGTGGGAGGCAGTGGCAGAGAGGAAGACGCTCAGAAGTGGGATTGGCACTGGCGTTGTAATAATGGGCTCAGGCATAGGAACAATTGTGAGGATGGCACAGAATTGGACAGTTTCATTCTGTTATCCATAGGTTGATATGGGTCAAAAGCAACTGGATGGCACTTAATAAAAACAACAATCCCCAAAATAAGACACTCGTGTGGTCAGCCAACAGTCCAAGTCTTCTGTTCACTTCTTCAGTGTACACCTTTAGAGGCCAAAGAGACAGGTGTTGGATGAAACGACAAAACAGCAGTAGCCCCCCTCCCTGCATCCTGACTCCAGGCCGGGCCTGTCTCCGGCCTCCCCAGGTGTTGTTGTTGTTAGGTGTCACTGAGACCATCCCACTCCTAGTGACCCTATGTGTCCAACCTTGCTTCTGAGGAGCGTTCTGGCTGTAGTTCTCCCAAGACTGATTTATTGGTTCTTTAGAATCCAACACATTGATTCTTCTTTAGTCTTCCTTATTCCATGTCCAACTCTCACATTCACAGTGATTGAAAACACCATCACTTGGATCAGGTGCATTTAGTCCTCAAAGCAACTTCCTTGCTTCACAACACTCCCCAGCGGGATGAATTCCAGGGTCCATCTGGAAGCAAGGGGAGGTTGAAAATGCCCCTAGCCATGACAGGACAGCAACAGGCATCTAGGTGATAGAGGAGCCCTGCATGCGTTCTCCTGCATGGTGCATTGGAGAATCCCAGGAGCCAGGAGACCAGGGTGGAGTCCGCCAGTGGACATGCTCATAGGTTTTCAGGGTCTACTTCTTCTTGTTGTTACCTTTCATTATGTTGGCACCTCCTCGTGGGGACTCCGGGCATAACCTAATGAAATGCCATCAGGACCCTCTCACCCCCTTGGCCAGTGGCAGATGAGACCATTGTCATCTCCCCGGGCTGCTCAGCATCATAGCAACTTGCAGGCTCCTCCACCGATGGGTGGAGGCTGCACCAAGTTGTGCTGCTGGGAATTGAACCCAGGAGCCTGAGAAGTCTACCCTTGAATCACCAATGTCCTCATCAGGGTACCATTAAGTTGTGTCCTAAAGATCCCTTCTGTTTACAAAGTCATATGAATTGGACAAAACTCTTTAACCTTGGAAGGAATTTCATTGAGGTATTCTGATAAACGGCATTGACCCCACCTCACTGTTTCATAGGAGGCAGGTCCCGAGAAGCTCCGTGACAGGCCAGTGTCCACCAACTGTCAAGTGGCAGTGTCAGCACTTGGTCCATTCTGGCTCTGTGTGGTGTAATATACCAAGGCTGCTAAGAACTAGAAACAGAATGGAGCCAAGACCGACTCTCCTTCTCTCAGTTGGGAATGAGGGGAACAAACCCAAGGGCAGCAGAATATGATTGAGAGGTAGGCGAAGCTGGCCTGGCATCCGGGCTTCAAGTACTCCAGCCGTGTAATGCATGCCAGGGTCTTATCTCTGCTGTGCCTCAGCCTCCTCTCCTGCAGACGCAGGGCTCTGGCTTTCCTTCAGTTGGATGGAAGGCCACATGGGACACAGGCTTGTGGCGCAGCAGATTCCTCACGAGTATTAGGAGCTTTCCCTTTCATTTGTCCTTTAATCTTGGTCGGGGAGATTCTTGCTCCACAGGAGTGAAAAGCTTAACAAGATGATTTTTTCCCTACATAATGAAATCAACTGCTTTTTTATCTTAGAACTGGGCGCATTGATTTTATTCAATAAGTAAAAGCACACTACGGGATATGAACCGTGGCTATGTATGATGCTGTGTAAAAGGGTAGAAGAGGGAGAGAAGAGAAACCAGTGGGAGAGAAGGGAAGAAAACAAAGGTATTTCAGAAATTATGAATGAGAAATCACTGACTGTGTCTCTGTATTTTTGCAATGTTAACTAACCATTATTCACTGCTCTTCAACTGCTCCAATCAGGACGCCTGTTAAAATTTGCTTAGAATGGTTGTCTCAGCAGACTACCATGGAAGGCACTATTCTCTAGGGGGAGTACAGCAAGAGTGCGGCTAGCAAAGTGTGGTGAAGAAGCTAGATGGTGCCTGACTATCAGAATAAATAGCATCTGGGGTCTTAAAGGTTTGTCTTAAAACAGCAGTCGTCTAAGTGAGGTGCCAGCTAAGTCCACACGGGGAGAGCACACTGCCCGTGTGATCCAAGGTTTATAAGCGATAACATCCAAGATCAAAGGAAGAAATTGTATGAGGGCTTAAATTCTGAGCCCCCAGTTTACAGAGGTAATGGATGATAATGAAGCCTGGAGTCTGTTTGCAGTCTGTTTCCCTCCGTGGATCAAGCCTCTCGTGAACTCCCTCAGACGACTGCATCGGGCGATGAATAGTCCCCCCTCAGACTGAGTGCATTCTTGCACGTAGAGCTAGGTTAACATTTGACATACCGTTACTTGTTTTCCCCTTTGACCCATTTTTAATTTGTTCTAGTTTCTAGTCTGCTTTCTTTTGGATTGAGGATTTCCTGCCTTTTGTCTTTTTTTTTTTTTGTGGGTAGGGTGGCGTGTAATGATTTTATTTATATGAAATCCAAGAGAGGCAATCCATAGAGACCCTAACTAGCTCCTTAGGTTAGGGCAGGGGAGGTTGGGAGGAAATGGGAAGCTAATAATCATGGGTACGAGGATGAAGAAAATGTTCTAAAATTGATTGTGGTGATTGATGATTGGTCAACTCTTTTTAATATACTTAGACTATTGAATTGTATGGTACATGAATTATATGCCAATAAAATTTTTAAGGAACAAGGGGGGGGGCAATGGCAGGATGACATAGAGCTGGAAATTTGATGGAAATAATGTTCTAGAAGCTGGTGCCAAATAAAATGCCTTACAATATCCCAGTCGTCAAATTAGGTGTTTTCTTCCTTTCCTACTTTAGTTGGGGTGCACAGGGCTTGGTTTTTCCTTAATAAAGCTTTTGTGGCTCATCTTTTACGGCACAGCCTGCATTTGCCTCCGCACAAAAAACCCTTCGCCAAACAAATGGTGCATGGCAAAGGCAAATGGAATCTCAAGACCTAGATCCAGAGAAGTCAGCGAGGTTGACATTAAAACATAGCGCACTAAAATATTCATATGCGTACTTGTGAAATATTAATGTGGCACCCTGCACACACACAGGCAAACATCCTGGGGTAGGGCACCCTCAGACCTCTTTCAAGCATTGTCTTTTCACTGAGCAGCTTCAATCCCTGGGGATGTGCCATTTACCACAGAGCACACCATCATCCTTTCAGCCCTGAAGTGTCAGCAATTCAGTGCATCTTCAGAGCAGCCCCCGCCACCCAGCACACCTGGTTGCCTTTGTCCTCACACATGGAGGGAGGGCAGCAGTCATGTGTGGGCAGAGAGGCCGCAGGGACTGGAGGCCTGTAAGGAGTGACATGGATGTCAGGCTCCTGGGCAAAGGGCCTTTGAAGTGTGCATCCTTCAGGGGCCCCTCTGCCCAGCCTGGCCTCTAGGATTCTGGGAGGCCCAGTAGGTTCCATCAAACTCCCGAGAGCTGGGCTGAGGGGAACTGATCAACCATCTAACTGAGAGGAGAGGAAAGCTAAGAGGAACCGTCTGCGGGTGGGACGATGGAGTCCTGATTCCCAGGATTTCTATAATATGATTGACTTTAGGACAGAGACAGACCATGCTTGTCCTGCTTGTGTTTTAACCCAGAGCCTAGAACAGCGCCTGGCCCGTCATAGGAGCCTAAGACATTGGGAGTTGGAAAATGACAGTGTCCTAGGGCAATCAAGTGTGATCATGTCTTCTATTTCTGAGACTGAAGAATGAAACAGGGAGCGGCCATGGGCAGAGCTTGTTAAACATGAGGTAAAGCTAACGGACTGGTCAATTCCTGCAAGGTCACCCACAGTCTCTGAAGGCTGAAGGCACGAGCTCTGTACCTGGGGTTAAGAAGGCGGCTGAGGCCTCATCAGACCTGTTCCCCAGCGTGGCCCAGAACTGGTCACGAGCTCTCGCTCAGTCAAGTGTCATGGTTGGGAGTGTTCCCACTGAGAAGGTTCCAACACACAGTGGCCTGATATGACAGGTTCCTAGCCTGGAACCGTTACAGGAACAGATCCTATAAGGGACACCGGGAGTTAGAATCAACTACGCACAACCATCTATGAGAGCAGATCGTCAGCTCTTTTCTCCCAACGAGCCACTGGGTGGGTTTGAACACTCCATCTTTGGGTTAACCGTCAAGCACTTAAGGCATTGCACTATCCAGGGCTTTTCAGTACCTGGGTTAATCAAGTTCCACATGGCTAACTCCATGATCATGACAGGAAGCTCAAGGCTGGGTTTGTTGACACCATCCACCGCTCCCCTTCGTAGCAGCAGAGAATTGCACCTACTCCTACTACAGGGTACTTTCTAGGGAGTTTCCAGTGAGCCTTTGTTCTAGAACATTCCATGCTGGTTTATGTGACCAGTCACAGCCAGAAGCACCTCCCCCTCTTGCCCCAGTGGCTGCAGTGGTCATTCTCAGTCTCAGCTGCCCTCTAGAGGTTGGAGTAAGGCACAAAGCCAGTACTGAGAACTAAAGGTCAACTTACTGTCTTCAGCAAACTACTTTTTGCAGTCAGGTCAGCTCAATTTCCATCCGGAAACTTGGTTGGAACTGCTCTGCCTGTCTGTCCCGCAGGGCCAAAGTGCTTATAAATTGCTGTTGCCACAGAGGACAGATGGTTCCTCCCCCACCCCAGCCCCTTTCTTGACACCTGCACCCCCTCCTCTACCCTATTTCCCAGGTCATTTCCTCGGCTCGGTTCCCTCACTCACCTTCCCATGGACTTCCCAAGCTTCATCCTGGCCCCTTTCATTTCTCATCTACAGAGTTCTTTCTGTGGGTTTCCGGTCAGCAACACCACTCTTTTGGCCTCGAAAGCAGGGCCCAGACGGCAGGGTGGTTAAGGTCCCGTTGCCAAATCCACTCAAGGCTTCAGTGAGACACCGCCCTGGCTCTCTCCTCCCAGGGCTGCTTTCTCCCCGCCTTCCAACGGCTCTATAAGAGTCTCTCCCTGTCTTGGCTGGTGTTGATAGGGGCAAGGTTGGCACCAGCAGTGGAAATACAGGTACTGCATATATTAGCTACTTGTATCTTGGCCAGTTTGAGGGGCCCTGGGGATCTCTGCAGAAAAATACAGAAAGTAGGCAGCCTAGAGACTTCAGGGGGTCGTTCAGTAAGATCTGTTCACTCAGTGACACAATCCTGGGCACTGCCTCAGAACCATATGTACCTGGGTGAAAGGAGTCAGGGATGGGTGCTCCTAAAAGAATCCAGACATCAGATAAACCAGAAGTTTAATAAAAATGAAAAAAAAGAGAGAAAGAAATGAAGCCCTTACAATGGGCTGGGAATGGCTGCTACAGAAGGTCTGGCATATGGTCAGCCTGACACCCTCCCTACATGTGAGTTCTTGGAGGCCACAGGGTTGCTCCCTCACACCCCAAGTTTCACTTCATCCACTCTCCCTGCCCATGAAGGGAGGCCTCTGCCCTCTGGGTGTAAGGTTTGACCTATGTGGTTCTGCCCTCTCCAGACATACCACACCTACCGGGGTTCTCCCTGCCCCTCTCCCCAAGCCTCTCTCCCATAATGCCAGCCAAGCTCTCCCCACAGAAAACAAATGAAGTCTCCCTCCTTCCGTTAAAAAGAATGGATGACTGGACCCACAGTTTATCCTTCACCCGGCATTCACTTCTCTGCCATTGGCCCAGCCCAGCTTCCAGGAGGATGTGCAGGGCTTTGAAAGAACCACCTTGGTACGCACCTGGTATGCACCCTGTCCAGACCCTCACTCACTCAGCCACCCCACCCCACCCCAGGTCCAGATAGGAATAGCTTTTGTTTACATAGATTTAAGTCCACACCCCACCCCAGATTCTGAGGTCAGCAGGCAGGTTATAGCAAGCCTGTTTGGTGGGGTTTAGAGCTTTGGAAATGCTGGAGCCTCCTCTGTGGATGACGTCCCAGCTCTCCTGGCTCCCTGTGCAGTCCTCTGACCCCTGCAGGCCCTTCTCTCTGACAAGGGTGCAGAGCGCCTTGAGGCTGGTGACAGTCTCTGTCTAGGAATCTGTGCAGAATGGAGGCCTCAGGGCTGGGCCTCCTGGGCAGCCACGGGAACCGGGCTTTTAGGAGGTGCTACTCCGCCGCCGGGGGTGGAGGGCTTTCCTCTTGGCGATGTCCTCTTCCGTGTCACTCTCACAATTCCTCTAAAAAAAAAACCACAACAAAAACACGCAGCAGCAGTTTAGGGAAGGGGGTCATGAAATGCCAGAGATGAGGTCAAGCTAGACACCCTGGGTGACCACACCGGAGTCGGGGACCTGTGACCCAGGGAGGTGAATAATGAAAAGGAGTCCAAGTCAGGGGGCGCAGTGGAGCCTGAGGGGAACCCAAGCCAACTGCCCTGAGACCTGCTGTGCACCAGGCAGGGCGGCCAGCCCAGCACCAGGAGAGGCCACGCTTTGAGAGCAGTGACAGTTCTATGTGGCGCCCTCTGTGGCTGTCACATAATGAAGAGCACTTGGATACGTGGTCTGTGGGCAGGACTCGGCCCAGAGAGACAGGGGGCTTGGGGTGAGGTGTAGGGGGCACCCCCGGTCTGATGGCCGCCACTCCACACCCTGTCTTTCCTCATCTTCAGGACAGCCGGCCATGCTTTCCTTGCAGGAAAATGGCTTCTGAGTTGCAGTTTGAGGAAAGAGGATACCAAAGTGCGGATCCTTTGGCTCATCCACGGCTATACCAGAGCCCAGGCTGGCTGCCTTCCTGTTCAGGCCACGCCCATGGAACCTAATGACAATTCAGTCAGTTCTTGCAGAGACCCTTAGAAGCCTGTTGCTGTGGGATCGATTCTGATGCTTGGTGAGCCCATGAGCGACAGAGAACTGCTCCACAGGCTTTGCTGGGCGGACATCTGGAAGGAAGCAGACTGCCAGGCCTTTCTTCTGCAGTGCCACCAGGGGGTGTTCAAACCATCAACTTTGAGGTTAGTCATTTGTGTCACCCAGGAGCCCAGAAAGCTATAAGCAAATCAAAAGGCTGTTGCCAGATGTCCTTTAAAACAGGAAAGTTGGGTCCATTTGTTTAATGCTTTTTAAACAAACAGACTTATCTTTCCTATTTGTTTTTAATGTTAAAGAAAGTCCCCTTGGAAAAGTGATCAAACAGATGTCGGGGACTGAAGTAGTTAATTTATTGTGCCAACCTGGCCGATAAACACATGTGGGGCTAATTGAAGGGCAGAGGGATAAATGGCTCCATGAGCCTCACCTTTCTAGTTCTCAGATCTCTTGCTTTGTGATGGTCGAACCAGGTGCAGCTGCCTTAGCCAGTTCCCTGCTTAAGCAGGCAAGGCTTACTTCCTGCAAGACATCCCCGAGGAGAAGCTCCACAGATCTACCTCGATGCAGCCCTGGGTGCTGGAACAGTCGTGTGGAGACCTCTGCCAGCTCTGAGATGCTGACACATTCACTGACTCAGCTTTCCTCCTGCAGTTGTTGTCATTGCGTGTATTTTATGAGATGGAAGACTTTGTAGATTGGTGTCAGGCACATGGGCTAATATTGGACTTGTGGGCTTGGGCAGCATTGGGTTGGGGTGTTTTCTTGATGTGCACTTAACCTTTATATAATACTCTCTCTTATACATGAGTTTCTGTGGATTTGTTTCTCTAAAGTACGCAGACTGACACAGGGACCCAATTCCATTTGCAGGGTGTTCCATTGGGGTGCTGGTGCTGAGTGCTTGAATGAAAATCGGGCTATTTCAAAATGTTTGCCCAAGGACACAAATTAGGAAACAAGTCTACAATGTTCCCAGTGACTCCCTGGGCCTCTCTCTGTAAGGAGGGAACTACACTGGGTGCAGAACCAGTTCAGCCTGGAATGCCTGCCTGCTACCCACCGGCCATCTTTCCCAGACCCAAGCCAGCTGGAGATCCAAGGTCAAGATTAACTATAGCAAGCTACATCCTAGACCAGTGGTTCCCAACCTTCCCAAGGCCAAGACCCTTTAATACAGTTCCTCATGTTGTGGTGACTGCCCCCAACCATATTATTTTTGTCGCTACTTCATAACTGTAATTTTGCTACTGTTATGAGTCAGGCGACCCCCGAGAAAGGGTCGTTCAACCCTTCAAAGGGGTTGAGGCCCACAGGTTGAGAACCGCTGTGACCTTGACCAAACCCAGCTGGAACAATAAAAATAACCCAGGCTCTGCTGGGCAGCAACTTTTCGCATGAGTCAGAGGCAAACCATAAGAAAGCAAGCTGGGGAAAGTCCTCTGGCATCAGCTGTCAGGGATTGCCCCTGAAAGCAAATGTTTTGACAATGATGAGAGTAACGAATGTACAAATGTACTTTACACAATTGATATATGTATGGGTTGTGATAAGAGTTGCATGAGCCCCTAATAAAATGATTTTTTTAAAAAAGGATGGGCAGCCTCTATTCTAAAGTCCATGTTCGAGCATAAGGAGCAATTTAGGGGTCGTCTGAAGTGTTGTCCTTGCCAGCGTCCCTGCAGTTCTCTGAGGACTTAAGCAAAGCCGGGGGGGTGTGGTGTGACACCAGGAAAGGTTTCAAGGTACCCCGGGCGCCCCCCCAACACATGGTTTCTGCTGACCACACTCCAGCCACCAGCTCGGAGGAAGAGCAGAGCAGCAGGAACTGGCTGCAAATAAGGAAGAACCACCTGCCTTCTGGGGCCTGGATTTACCCACCAGGTTGCCATCTGGTCTCAGGTGCACTTTCTTCATCAGGGAGCGGGTGAGGTGGTTACACAAGGAGACAATGCTGAAGGAGAGCTGGGGGAGGGGAGGAAGGGACAAGGAATGGCCTGGTGAGAGGGTGCGCAGAGACTGCACAGCCCCCCTCGCCACCCACCTCCCACCCCCAGACCCGGACACACCTTCCATCGCCTGCGGACGTACTGCTTCTTGAAGTTCTCCAGGTTGACCACAGACTCCCGGCGCACCATGGCTTGCTGGGTGTCCACAGGCTGAGGGACAAAGCAGAGTGGTGGCTGACACTGGACTCCCGATAGCACCCCGGCTTTGCGGAACCCCCAGCTACACGCTGTGCTTCGCCTGGCCGCAGTGCCTCCTCTCTAGGCAGTGGGAGGGCACCAGGGTGGCCGCATGGCTACCGATGCCTCGCTGATTGCCCTGGGTGCCCCTGAGCCATTGTTACCTCAGCCAGACACAGAAGCCCGTTTGGCAGTAGGCTTGGCCTCTCCTTAAGGGGAAGCGCGGGAGGCAGGAACATCAATCACAAGGCTACTTTGAGGGCGAGGGTCACTTGACAGTAGTCTGGGTTTACCTCCTGTGCCTGGGCCAGTCGTGGGCTCAGCAGAACGGATGCCTTGTCGGCTGCCCTGCAGTCAGCCAGCCCTGACTCATAGCGGCCCCAATGCAGAGGGATCAAACGCTGCCTGGTCCTGCATCACCACCCCACCCCCCACCCCCAATTGGTTGGGGATTGGATCATTGTGATCCATCAGGTTTGCCTTGGCTGGTTTTCAGAAGTGGGTTTCCAAGCCTGTCTTCCTAGTTCTTCGAATGGAAACGCCCCTGAAAACGTTTGACGTCTCCTAAAAAGGTACACACCTCCCACGGAAGATGGGGATCCAAGCCGGGCTCTTGCATGGGGGTGAGGGTCCCCCCAGTGCCCCGCTAAATCTGCCCAGATCAGCCTTGCCCGGTTGCAAAGCCATGTGCTGCGGGGAAAACTGTACTCCACAAGGGCTTTGTGGCGATCACTTTACGATAGCAGCCAGATCTTTCTTCCGAGGAACCCTTGGGTGGGTTCGAACTGTCGACCTTTTGTATAGCTGAGCATGCAATCATGCGTGCCACCCAGACAGAGCACTTGTTAGGAGCCAGCGAGTTGGTTACTGCTCACAGCAACCAACTCCTTTTCCTGAGAGCGGCTGCTGATTTCTCCCTGAGTTGCTCAAGGGATGACCTGGGGTGAAAGTCCAGGACTTGGGACCTGCTCACTTGCACTGTTCAGAGCCCTGTCCCTGGATCGCCCAGTCACTGAAGCCCACATAAGCCATCACGCTGTGCCTCTCTGAGCCAGCAAGATGCAACCTCCAATGCGGGGGCACAGAGGAGAATGAGGGATGGTGGGAGAGAAAGCTGGGGCTAGTCACTCTTCAACACGGAAACCCAGGGGTTTGGGTCAAAGAGTGTAGCGCTGAAAGAGGAGGCGAAACAGAGCCGGGGGGGGGGGGTGCGGGAGAGAAAACAATCAGGTCGTCCCCTCCTATCCCCACTCTGCTGAGCCACCTGTCACCTCCTCTGGCACACCTGCCAGCCCAGCCCTGCGTCTAGGCCCCACGCGAAAGAGGGCAGAGGGCAACAGTTCTATGCTGCGTACCAGGCCTGCTACTCCTCTCAGAGATTTCCAGGGCTCCCCAGTGTGCTAGGGACAGCAGCTGACAAGCCTGCCCCTTCTGGCTCCTCCTCCAACCCGACCTCCCTCCCCTTTCCTTGTTCATGTGACTCCCATGGACAGGCTGCCCGAGTCATGGACCCAAGGTCTCGGGCTGCTTGCACGTGCTTAAATCTTTGTCCCCACGTTTTATATTGACGTTGTCCTCTTGTTCAGGTCTTTGCTAAACGTCACCTCCTCTTGAAGGCCCCCCGACCATGCTATAGAAAACAACACCTCACCTGCCTGTGGGACTCAGTGTCGGAGCCTACTTCTCTGCTGCCTGGTCAATCCTGGTCGCTCATTCTGTATTTAATCACTTGGCGCCAACCCTTCCTCTCTTATATCGCCCAGTTCCTGTTCCTTCCAAAGATGATTCCCACGCTGCCTTCCAACACCATCGGTCGTTCCTCCATGTACCACTGACGCACAGGGACAATTACCATGTTCACGCAGCCAGGGACTTGAGCCCAGCTCTGTAGAAGGTGCATGTACTTGGCATGAAGCATTTGTTGAGGCAAATTCAATGATTCTGAGAGCAAAAAAGGTGCCCTGGTGACGTCAGGCTGCTAACCTCAAGGCCAGCAATTCAAAGCCACCAGCCACTATAGGGGAGACAGGTGAAGCTCTTTACTCCTATAAAGAATTACAGGAATGATGAGGGCAATGAATGTACAAATGTGCTTTACACAACTGATGTAGGTATGGATTGTGATGAGTTGTATGAGCCCCCAATAAAATGATTAGAAAAAAAAGAATTACAGTATCAGAAACCCCCAGGGGAAGTTCTATCCTGTCCTGTAGGGTCGCTATGAGTCAGCATCAACTTGATGGCAGTGACTTTAGTTTTGTGTTTGAGAGCACTTACTTACCGGCACCCTTGCCCAGGAGAAGCATGGGCACTAATCCCATGCCTGAAAGGTGAACATTCACGGGAAGAGTCCTTGATTGAGGACCTCATCTTCTGAGTGGCCCAATAGGGACAGGCACAGAATAGTGGAGCCCAATGAAGGCCATTGGTAGGATATGATGCAATTACTTCTCAGGCTCTATCTACGGTGTCTACTTGAGTATAAGCCGAGTTTTTCAGCACATTTTTAATGCAGTTTTTGTGGTAAAATTAGGTGCCTCGGCTGATATTCGGGTCGGCTTATACGCGAAGGCATACAGTGTATGTCAGGCACCTCAGCATGTCCCCCGTAGGCCACTTGCTGTAAATCTACCCGCTGGCCTTTTCCAACCCATGGAGCTCCCTGGCTGCTAAGAGGCTGACCAAGTGCTGAAGCTGGTCAGCTCCACTTTGAAGCCAGAGGGGTATAAACTGGGCAGCGAACTATTCCCAGAAGGAATGTGGCGCTGCTACTTTTGATTAAGTTGCTGGGCATGTGGGGTACAAGAGCGATGCTCTGCCTTTTCCCTGTAAATACTGGCAAGTGGCCTCTCACAAAGGTCAAAAGGTGAAAATCATCCCAGAGGTCCATCCACGGATGAATGGGTAACCAGAGGGCAGTACATCCACAAAGGGAAATACTTTCCAACAGAAAAGAGACTGAAGTACTGGGATGATGCGCCGAGTCCAGGAAGTGTTTCCTTCTACTGTGCACAGCGTCACCCGAAGCCAGAACAGAGTCGACTGTCACCTAGCAAAAACATCAGTGTGGATGAATCCCCCCAAATCTGCTAAATCAAAGAAGTCCGTCACAATGGGCCACATACTCTCTGACTCCATTTATGAGTCAGAATTGACTCAATGGCAGTAAAAACTCAGTTGCTTTTCCTGGTATTCAGAATAGACAGAGTCAGAAAATAGAATGGTGCTTGAAAGCGAGGGCAGAGGAGAATGGGGAGTGATGGCGTAAGGGCCCCAGTGTCTTTTGGGGTGATGGGAACACCTCATCATAGATGGAAGGGGGAGGCTGCACAAAAATGAGGACGTACTAAATGGCACTCAAGAATTCATTTTAAAATAGTGAATTCTCTGGTATATGAATTCATCTCAATGACAAAAAATAACCACTTCTGTGTGGGTTTAATTCTATGGAGAAAAAGGAAGGGGGGGCAGGTACATCCATATCAGTTAGAGATATGTTAAGGGTTGATGAGTTAATAAGCCTAAAGTTTGCTCTAAAATACTCCAGAAAAATGGCGGGAAGAGAGGGGCTGAAGACCATGAACTTGATGAATTTTGAAGCTGGTAACAGGCACCTAGGGAAACATCACTCTCTAGACCTTCGTGCAAGCTTTGTGAATTTTCCCTGACACAACGTTGAGAACAAAAGCATCCCTGAGCTGCTGCTCAGCAGCCCCAGCTGGACCCTCATTCCAATCTGGACCCTCATTCCAATCTGGACATGCCCCTGCGGCAGAGCCTAAGGAGTCGGGAGGCCCTCCCTGAGACAGCTTCTGCTCTCTGCCACTACTTCCCCTCCATAGTCAGACTTTCTCTCTCTCAAGGTCTCTGAAATATGAACCCATTGCCACCAACACCATTCTGACTCATAATCACCCCATAGGGCAGAGAAGACCTGACCCATCTGGTTTCCAAGGCTGCACGTCTTTACAGAAGCAGACTACGATACCTTTCCCTGCAGAGTGGCTGGTGAGTTCCAGCCACCTTTCAGCTTGTAGTCAAGTGCTGTAACACTGCGCCACCAGGGCTCGGTCTCTGGAAGATTTGCAGCCTCTATTCCCTCTCTCACTACCACCTTTCCCATCTCCTACTCGGGAGGGGGCGGTGTCCCATCCCTCCCAGACGCCGTCTTTCACCCAGGGGTAGTCTTGTCTGTAAGGAACATGGTGGTGCAGTAGTTTTAACTAGTGGTTAAAACAAATTAGCCCACTTGGCACTTACATTAGTTTATGCAGTGTGTAAGCCTGAAAGCAATGTAGGTCTTTGTGGGAGCTGGCTGCACGGACAGTGGTGGCTTGAAAGAACTGGTCAGCAAAGTCATGTACTCTCCGGGAGGAACATGTGCCAGGCGCTGCCATGAAGACCTGCCTTGGGAGTCCCATGGGACAGCTGTCTGCTCCTGAAAGGCTTTAAAGCCTCAGAAACCCTAGGGAATACTTCTACTCTGGCCTTCAGAGTCGCTATGAATCAAGTTGAGGGCACTGGGTATTGGGTTTGGGTATGTCGATATATCATGCGCGTCCCGCTAATTCCCAAGCCGGAGAGCAGGGCCTCCACTCCTTAACTGTTGGTAAAGTCAGCTGACTGGCCTCTCTTCCGAAGGCCGGATCTCACCAGTGTGGGAGGAGAGTGGAGGTGCTCAAAGCTGTGGTCAGGAAGGGATGATGGGGCTTGGTGCTTCCCAATGTTGCCATCCACCCTCTTCAAAGACTCGTGGAGAGGCGGAGTCCCTTGGGGCCCACTGCCCTCAGGAGATGGGAAAGTGAGCCTGCTGAATGCCTTTTGCTTTTCAGTCTCAACACAAAGCTGGAGCCTGTGGCTTCACTAGCATCAGCGTCACCCTGTGCAGAGAGTCGTGATGTCACCTCCTGAACTCTGGCCCTCCTTACATGGCAGACCATACAGACTCTTAGTAAAGTTTATTATCAGCTTGACTCAGAATAATATGGGATATAGTTGTCAGTTCCTTCTGAGAGTTCTTATATTGTACGAATAACAACAACAAGGCCGCTTTGAAAAATCTCTCTAAATTGAAATACATTATTAGTCGCATTATTCATAACTGGGTTGAAGTTGTTTTCGACCTTTCTCCTTTTCCTTTAATTAGTGCTTCCTTCTCAAAAAAGTTATTGGTATAGATTCACAAATACTAATAAGCACAAAAGTGTGGCTGAAACACCAGAAAATCTGACAAAACTTAGTGACAATAAGAAGCCCCGCAGCAAAGAGAAGAACAGCAAGTTTTTATACCACGTGCAGAACCTCGTGACTCAGAGCACCCTGCCTCTGGGTCAGGGTGCCATCTCCGACCACGGTAGGATGTTCAAACAGGTGAGGAGCACAGCATGTGGGCCTTGCAGGGATAGGCTTACATGTAAGCTGGGCTCGTGAACGTGTTTCTGCTGTTATAACTAGAGAGATTACTGTATAGAAAATAATAAGTATCTGTTGGAACATCACCCAGACACTGTATAGATGGTCGTGTTGGTGTCACCCCGACAGTGTCGCTCGGCATGGTCCACCCCCTCTGCACCCTCAGTTGATGTCACTGATGAATGAGGGACGAGGTGGAGAAGAGGGTTATGGTGCTGCCTCCCTCCCTGCCCTGCACAGTGACAGGGATGATGATGAGGAACCACGAACTTCACCTTCCAGGACACGATTCTTGGGGCAATTTCAGATCTCTAATTCTAAGGCTCGGATGAGGCTGCTGGCAGGCAAGGTTTGGTAAGTGAAAAGTCAATGCAAATGAAAAGTCATATGACTTTGTGTGTTCATTTTCAATCCTGGCTTCTGCAGCAGGAAAATGCCAAACTACTTAACCATTATGCCAAATAGCACCCAAGGCCTGCAATCCATAAGGTGGGTAGGTGAGCAGTGGGACAGTGTACAGATTTATCATCTCAAATCAATGATCAGGCATCTCCCCGAGGCTAGCATGCCTCCCTCAGGCGCAGGGAAGGCTAGGGTTCCCACAGAGGGCGCTCACTCTCGGACTGCTTTAAAAAGCCCGGCTGCCCTGTCAGCGCTCAATCCAGAAAACCACGTTGCTGCGGGAAGGGCAGAATGCATGGTTGACCGGAGTCCTCAGGATCATCCGGGCCGCAGGCTTCTGCAAGCCACTGAGGATGCCTGCTTCCTGGCTGGCTTCTGGGGCTCAAAACTTCAAGCCGGGCAGGAGTTCCTCACTGCACGTTCTGCTGAGCAGTTCTGTCAGGGACACACTGGGGTCCAGGCCATCTGGGTGCCCACTCTCCAGCTGTATGCTGCCCACCATGTCCTGGATCCACTGTAGGTCTGCCGAGAGCTCCTGCCTCAGGTCCTCAAACTGCGCCTGCAGGTGGTCCAGTTTCCTAGCCACGATCCTAAGGCTGGAACCCGTGGCCCCAATGTCTTCACACAGGTGCTTCTTCAAGGCCTCCACCTTGCGGAACTCGTACCTGAGCTGGGACAGGTGGTGCCGAGCGCTCTCACTCTCCTCTCGGTACCACGCCTCCTTCTCATTGAAGATGGAGACCAGAGCCTCCACATCATCCTGGAGTGTGTCGTGGGCCCCCGCCAGGGAGCGGCACCCCTGGTCCACCCACGCCACGTTCTCGACCACTCGGGCAAAGCGCTCGAAATTGATGTAGGTGTTGTTGGGGGGCATGCTGGAGTGGCATTTGAGGGTGTACTCTCTCAGGCGCTTGGTCTTCAGCTGGGTGGGCCCTGCCTTCTGCTCTTCAGGGACTCGGACTTCGCCTTCAGACTGGTGGGTGTTCGAACAGAAGCAGCAGAACATTAGTTGGTCACGTGTTGGAGGTCAGACACTCACACTGCAGGCTGCAGGCGAGAAGGACTGGGGTGGAGGAGCACCATGCAGGGGTGCTGCCTACATGCTCCCCTCAGGGCAGGGTGGTCCATGGCTGTTAGGCAGGGTCTCCACACACATAGCATTTAATGGGCACTCACACAGACAAGCAGGCTGCAGGCAGGATCCCGTTGGGGATCCACATAAGGGCCGGGCACACGAGGCCACAGCTGAGCAGCGGTCTCCCTCCTTTGGGACTTGCCTCCCCTTGGGCCTTGGCAACAGCATGCTGAGCAGGGAGGCAGCCCCAAACACTCCCTGGCCTCGTGCTTTGGACCAGCTCCAGATGTGGAGGGCCTCTGTCTTCCTCCTCTTTAACGGGGCAAATGAATGGGACCTTATTCCCAATTGCCCGGCCCCTCCATCTCCCATGGGCTTTGAAAACACTCACAGACAAACACAGTTGCCATCAAGTCAGTTTCAACTCCTGGCAAACCACGTGTGTCCTAGGGACATGGGCTGTGTACAGTTTTCAACAGCTGCGACCTTCCAGCAGCAGGTTGCCAGATGTTTCTTCTGAGGCACGTCCAAGTAGGTCCCAACCACCACCCTTTTGTCGGTAGCAGAGAACGTGAGCATTTGCTGGGCTTCTACTCTTTCTCACTCGCACCCCTACAGGTTCACAGGAACCCTCTCTGCCTCCTTGTTTAACGAGTAGTGAATGGCAAGTCGTAGGGCGATGACCCTGAGTGTCCTGCTGCTGGTCAGTCCCCAGGAGGCCGGGATCCTAACTTCCTAACCCAGAGCCTCCAAAACGTGCTTTCCCTGGACTGAGATGCAAGACTCTCTGAGAAACCCACAGCTGGGAACTTGATCACAAATCCACTGGGCCCTGGGCCCTAGCCTAGAGGGATGGAATCGCCCTGACAGAGACTGTCTGTGGGGGTCCCTGGGGACCGAGGAAATGACTGGATGACTGGGGTGTCAGAAAGCAAGAAGCATGGTTTCAAAGCTGCTGCTGAGCTGGAGCCCTGGCTTCTGCATCGTGAAGTGACGGTGGATTTCTGTCCTCCCACAGGGAACACTGTATGATCTGGCCTCCCTCAGAGAATAAAAAGGATTCTGACTGAGGTATGTGAAGGCTCCTATGTCACCCAAATCTCTGAAATTCAAGCTTAAAGTAGCAGGAAGCTTTGGACACAAGAGCAGGCTCTTGGGCTGACTTCAGTCTGGCTTTCACATCTGTGACCGAAGGCCAGTCAGCGTGCCAAGCACAGGCTTCTCAACAGATCCTCTAGAGCCAGCCACTGCCAAGCCCACTAGAACCCACCCCCGAGCCCTTACCGTGATCCAGGGGTGCCTGAGAGCCTCTTGAATTGTGAGTCGCTTCCTGAAACAAGGACCAGAAAACAGTGATGGCCCATGAGGACAGAGTCTGAGAACAAGAGTCTTCAGGGTGAGCTCTTTGCAGTCCTGCACGTTGGCATTCTCTGACGCCCAGATCGCTCGCTGCCCGTGGCTACTCGATCTCCAGGGAGGGGGGCCCTACCAGGCATTGTCCCAAGTCTGGAAAACCAGGGTCCCTCCATAGGAGGAACCCACCTTGGCCCTCTCTGGAGTCTGTGGTGCCACAAGGACATGGCTTTCTGGAGCAGTGGTTCTCAACCTTCCTAATGCCATGACCCATTAAGACAGTGCCTCATGTTGCAGTGAGCCCCCAACCATAACATTATTTTCGTTGCTACTTCATTGCTGTAATTTTGTTTGACCTACAAAGGGGTCGAGACCCACAGGTTGAGAACCGCTGTTCTAGAGTCAGTGAGGAACCTCTCACCCGGCCCTATCTAGCAGCCTGCAATTCTCTGCCCATCTCCTCCTCCAACCCCTAAAGATACAGAGCTCACCCTGGCCCCAAAGAAGGGGTCTGCTTGGCAGGGGTGGGATTCATGGGCTTCCCGTTTTCTACTGTGCTTGCACTGCCCCTCTGGGCCCACTTCCTCTCCCACTCACTTGCATTGGCTTGAAAAGCCTGTGGAGTTACCTTTTGATCACTTAGTATTAGTGTCTTTGTGACAGACTGATTACACAAGGTAATGCGCACTTGAGAAGTTCAGGAGAATGTGCCCCCCATCCCCCATGCGTATGTGCAAGAGTACAGTCATTTGCATTTCAGCAGAAGACTTGAGACAAGACTGTGAATGCCAAGTCTTGGCCGGTTATGCTTCTCAGCACTTGCGCACATCAGACCGCAGTGGGGCAGATCACAGCCCACGGCAGAGCAAGCAGGCTGACATTTCCTTGGAGAGGCCTTACTGTGTTCTCTTACCGGGTCTCTTTAACCAGAAGTTTCCGAATGAAGTCCTTGGCCAGCTCACTGGTCTGGCTGAAGAATTCCTCATCGAAGTCGTAACTCACTGCTGTGATATTTGCCAGTGTTTCCTGCTTCGTGTCCCCCAGGAAAGGGGAGGCTCCACTTAGGCTGAGCACACGGAGAGGGAATCGTGATTGTGGGAAAGGAGATGGAAACTGGGGGGATGGGACTGGGGAGCTCTGACCTATGCTGTTGTATGGGGGTAAGAGGCCCCAAGCAACACAGCTGAATTCCTCTGGGCAGCCAATGAACAACCTATTCAATTGAATCTAACTCAGCCCACTTTTATGGAGAGCCTACTAAGTAGCAGAGATAAGAGTGACTTCAAGGCACTCAAAGGCTAAGGAAGGAAAGAGAGAGACATGTTCTCCGTAATCTCCAGGAGAATAAACTAGAATGTAATACAAGGACAAAGGTCTGAGGACATCGGCAAGAGGAGGACCCTGCGTGGGCTTCAGAGGAGGGGTGACCTCTGCCTCAATTGCATCTTTAAGAGCAGAGGTTGCCAGCAGTCAGAGAGGGAGATGGAAGGGGATAAGGCAGCAGTTCTCACCCTGTGGGTCGAGACCCCTTTGGGGGTCGAACGACCCTTTCACAGGGGTCGTCTGATGCAGAGTAGCAAAATGCCAGTTATGAAGTAGCGACGAAATAATGTTATGGTTGGAGGGTCACCACAACATGAGGCACTGTCTTAAAGGGTTGTGCCATTAGGAAGGTTGAGAACCACTGGTCGAACGTAAGGGAGCAGATTAAGCAAAGCTCTATTGGGGACAGGCAGGGCCTGTAAGGGTCCCTTCCAAGGCTTGCCAAAGAATCCACACGGACAGCGGCTTCCAGCTCTACCAACTTCTGCCGTGTATTCCAGATGCCTGTGCAGATCCGTCTCCCTGAATGTCCCGCTGCTCCAGAGCTCCCAGAGCTCCAATGCCCTCCACGCACTCCACGCCGTCACGGATGGCATCACCCATCACCACACTCTCGCTCGACACACGGGTCGTCTTTGCTTCTCCTTTCCCTTTCCTCGCCGCATCTAACCGGCCAACGAGTTTTGTTGATACAGTAACGAATACCACTCTTATCTCCACTGCCGCTTTCTTGGCATAGTGGAAGGCAGGTACACTGCATTAAAAAGGGTCTTTCAATCCTGGGATTGAATCCCAGCTGTACTACGCACTAGCTGTGTGAGCCCAGATAAGTGACTCCACTTCTCTGAGCTCCTGTTTCCTCCTGTGTAAAGTGGAGAAAACCAAAGCCCTGTCGCACATGAAGAATGAGAGGGATAATGCATAAAAAAGTGTTCTGTGAAATCCTAGCTCCTTCTAGGCGTTATTATTGTGAGATGGTACTGATGACTTATCATGCTTTTACTGTTATTGTTAGAACAGCCAGACATATGCATGCACACACCACCTGCCACTCTCCTTTTCCAATGGGATCACACCTAACTCCTAAGCAAGGCATTTGAGGCCTTTAGATGCTGTTCCATACCACACGCCCCATACAGTTCGGTCATACTTAACATGAGCCAGTTTGAATCTCTCTCTTGTCTAATATTCCACAGTCTGCCAAACCAGTGGCTCCTTTGTTACAGTGAATGCAATTAATGTCTTTGAATTGTACATGTAAAAAAAGTCACAATGTTTTCTTATAGTATATTTAACCACAGTTTTAAAATTTAAACATAGTTAAGGGCCTAGGTACAGAATGAGTAGCCAGCATTTTCCTCGATGGAGAAATATGGAAAACATTTCCTTTGAGAATGGGAATCGTACAAGGATGCCGTTTATCACCACAGTTGCTCCGTCTGGTACTGGAAAAACTGGATATCCGTTTGCAGAAAAAGGAGACAGGATCTATACTTCACACTATACTCAAAAACTAACTTAGAATGGATCAAAGATCTAAACGTAAAACTTAGACTCATAAAGTTCACCGAAGAAAACAGGGACAAGCCTGTGGGCCCCAGTTTGCCACCTAAATAGATTATCAAGCAAAGCTTGACATGCATACAGTGGTTTCCTGGTCTGTATCTCAGGGGCACGTTTGTGCCCCCGCGCCACCTTGAAATCCCCCATCCTGGGTCCAAGACGGCTGGGTGGATGTGTCTCCAATAGACAGGAGCTTTCACAGCAGAGAAGAAGCTGACACAGGACCTGCCCCAGAACAGCTTCTCAAGAATATGATTGTGACAAGAGTTGTATGAGCCCCTAATAAAATGATTTAAAAAAAGAAAGCTGTGTTGAATTCAAACTCAGGAATGCTGTGCACCCTGTAGCTGCAAGAATGCCCTGCTATTTCAACATGTGAACCAGAGCGTTGAAGAATCAAGGGTTCAAGAGGCAGCGTCAGAGTTTTCCAGCCCTGGTCTGAAAGTCCAGGTCAGGGGTTTGCAGTGCAAGTCAGTGAGTGCGCTCTTCTCTCTCCATCAAATTCGGTGGGACCCTTTAAAAAATACCGATGCAAGGCCCCACCCCCATCAATTATGAATTAATAGAGCTGGGGCGGGTCCTGGGTCATGGCCATGGTAGTCATTCAAGTGCTGATATGCAGTTGAACCATAACCCAGGGCTGGTGAAGCACCCGTTAGCTGAAAAGTTGGCGGTTTGAATTTGCCAGCTGCTCTGTGGGAGAAAAGGCCTGCTCGTGCCTCCTGTAAAGCTTTCAGCCTAGAAAACCCTGTAAGGCAGTTCTCTCCTGTCCTACAGGGTGGCGCTGAGTCAAAATCAATACCAAGCACTGTGTATCCGGGGTTGAGAGCCTCTGCCGTAGCTCAGAAGGAGCTTCCCAGCGCAGCCCGGAGCTGCTGTGAGCATCACAGAGCTGGTTAGTGGCTGTGTCCTGTCAGTGGTCCCCATGGTTGAGTGCTGGTGCCCCCGGTCTCTCGGGGCAGTATGCCAACTCTTTATGCCAGTGTGCTATAAAAATATCGTTTTCCACGTGTGCCTTGAGGAGAAAACAGAGAGGAGGCTCTGGTGGGGCAAGCAACGACTAAGCAGCTACACAGCAGAACCTGTGCTAGGAAATTAGCACAAGCTGGCCCATTCAACCCTCACGACCCGGCAGCAGCAAGGATCTGTGACTCCTCTTCTGATGGAGAAAACGGCCCTTGCTTGACGAGGCCGAGAAATGGAAAGTGACAGACTGGTCTGACTCCAGCCCCAGACAGACACCAGAGCGAGGCAGGGAATCGCTGCTGAAGCCTTGCAATTCCCCCAGGGCAGGAAGGAGAGACTGGGGTGGGGGTGGGATGGGGAGAGTGGGGTGAGGAGAAAAGAGGAGAGAGAACCTGGGAGGAGAAGGGACAGGGAAAGAGCGGGAGACAAGGAGGGCATTTCTGGCCGTCGCTAGGCTTCTGAAGGAAAACCGTGCTCTCCCAGTGGGGCTGTCTGGTCACGCATGGGAGGGACATAGCACGAGTCGCTTAGGTGAGGCCCAATGCCGCCCTCCCAGACGCTGTGTGCCTCAAGGGCAAACGTACAAAGCGGAGCTGAGCGCACTTGGCTGTGGGTGTCACACAGCTGGCGCATGGGGGTTGCTCAGCAAGTCAATCGGTCTATCTGCCTGCCCCTCCCTCACTCCTCCCTGCTCCCCCAGGTCTAAGGCCCAGGATGAGGGATACTCACAGGATGTAGGTGATGACGCCTATGCTCCTACAAAACAAAGGACAGTAAGTCAGGGGTCGTCAGGCTTCAGTCCCAGCCAGCCCCCCAACAGGTGGTGCTCAGAAGAGCGGTGACTTGCTTCCCCCGCAGTGGCCCCCGGATGCTCTCTCAGGCCCCACGCCCCTCTCCCACCCCATCTTTGCCAGCAGCCTGGGCAGTGTTTGTAGTCATTAAGCTCTGGACACAGAGGCTGAGCCCCAGGCCAGCTGCCTGCTCTTGCTGGCCCTGACCCTGGTGATCTCCTCTTTGCTGACAGGAGGAGGACAGTGGTAACTACATCAAAGCTCTCCTGGCAGGCTTTCTGAAAGCCAAGCAACGAGGGTGCTCAGTAAACTTGACAGCACTGGAGCCATCTATGCAGGGGCCCAGTCATTGCAGGACCCCCAGCCCCAGCAGAGCCCAGAACATAGGAGGCTCGGCGAACAGCCGGTGAGCGGATAGAGCTGGTAGTACGATCAGCTTTATCGTGGCAGCCCCCCGGTCGCCCTGTGCCTCTGCCTCTGCACTGCTGGCAAAGCTCAGGCCCAAGCACTTCTAACTGGCTTCAACTCCAGGCCTGTCTGTCTCTAGCTGCCCAGCTGCAGGTCCACTTGGCTAAGGCTGCCAGAGGCGCTGAAAGGGAAGTGTAAAGAAAGGTGTTTTCATGGGAACCAAGTCTAAGACCCCCTGCCCCTGGGCCACAGGGGCCTGGGTGGGCCATACAACTTACCACATATCGGCCTCCAGCCCCAGGGGCTCGTAGTTCACGATTTCTGGAGCTAAAAGAATCCATATTGAAGAGTCAATAGGAGTGTGAAAATGAGAGGAGATGCTTGTCGGGAACTCAGGGAATTTGGTGCCGGACGCCTCCACCCCAAGTCCCCGCTGAGGGACATCGGAGCATCAGATAAGAATGTGCTAGGTTGAAGACTTTTGAAGACAGAAGTTGCCTGTCGTCCCAGCAGACCTTGACTGGAGAAGAGGGAAAGTACTTAGGAGGAGCAGCAAAAGGCAGCAGAGAATGGGAGGGGAAAGTGCCGGGAGAGATGGGAGCCTGGTGACAGCCCGCTTCCGTTCTCTCTGCTGGAAACCAGTCAAGTCAGCGCTGGAAGGTTAAGGAGGGGAGCAGAAGGCAAGGACGGGGATCCACAGCTCCTGAGTCTGCTGTGAAAGCGTGCGCCTTCCACCAGGAGCACGAGGAGACGGTTGGGGCCCCAGGTGGGTGAGTTTGAGATGCACGAGGAACGTCCAGAGGACGGTGTCTAGAGGGGCAGCGCGACCACTGGGGACTGGACCAGAGCTAGCAAAAGCTTGCCTTAAGAAGTACCAGCTTTGAGTTACCGACCTACAGGTGGGAGCAGGAGCTGTGCGCATGCTATGGAAATTAGGAGGGGATGGAGGGTCAAGGAGAAAGGATTCTGCCGAGAGAAGCCCGCATGCTGCCCAGAGATACAGAAGACAAGCACTGGAAACGACCGATTTCCCACTCAGTGTAGGGCCCAGAAAGGAGCCCTGGTGCTTACTGATTCCACACTGGAGTGCTACCCACAAAATCAACAGTTTGAATCCACCAGCTACGGGAGAAAGATGAGGCTTTCTACTCCTCTAAAGCCGTACGGTCTTGGAAACCCACAGGGCAGTTCTACTCTGTCCGCTAAGATGGTTCTGATTTGGAACTGACTCAAGAGCAGTGAATTTGGTTTAGGGTGTTTTGTGGGTTTTTCTATTTTGTTTTATTTGGGGGTGGGGTGGGGAGGGTAATGCCTAGAAGCTTCCCTGGTGGTGCTGTGGGGATGCTCATCACAAGGTCAGCCTCCAGCTGCCCTAGTTCAAGCCCATACCCACTCTGCAGGAGAAAGATGAAGCAGCCTGCTCCCATGATGATTTAGTCTCAGAAATCCTACAGAACCCTTCTATTCTGTCCTATAGAGGGCCGCGATGAGTCAGGATCAACTGGATGATCAACAAGTGAGTCTTTGGTAGGGTTCAGAAGGAGCCCTGGTAGCCCTGTGGGTTAAGCACTGTACTGTTAACTGTAAGTTCAAACTCACAAGAGGAAGCTGAAGCTGTCTGCTCCTGTAAAGATGCCCAGTCTTGAGAACTCTAGGGAGAAGGCTACTCTGTCCTATGGAGTCTCCATGAGCCAGAATCGACTCAATGACAGGGGGTTGGTAGTGCCCAGAAAGAGCGAGCCCAGGAAGTGAGAAGTGGAGCTAAAATGCAGATTCTTTTTAAGACAATGGCATGGAGGAGAAAGAGCAGGCGGCAGCATCTACAGAAGCAAGCAGGACTGAGCCTGCTCAACTACTAGTGAGAAAGGTGGAAAGCAGTATCAACTGTCTGTTCTCCCAGGTGTACCTGAAATCCTGTCTTCCTGGCTCACCTGCTTCATGACTGACTCAGGGAGCCACGGTCCTGGCTTTGCTTGGCCCTTAGCATACAGGCAGACTGTATGTGATCTCCTGCCACTTGCTTTTTGCATTCAACGTGTTATGCTTCCTTGGTTTTTCATGGTCAATGCCATTTTTTTATACAGTTGCCTCTCAGTGGATGTTTTCCCCTTTTTAGCACTGGAACAATATTAACATGATCTTTTCTGGATGTGTCTTCTGACGCACATGTGAAAGACTGTCTTTTAAGACCTGGATATTCAGAGTGTGGCCTGAATATAAGGTAGGCACGGAAATCATAAGGAGGCATTTAGAAACTCTTCTAGCAACGTGTCCTTGTTGGGATATTCAAACACATGATCAGTTTATTAGGAATTTATTTTTGTCATACTGAAGTCATAGTCTAGAACAAATTGGGGGCAAAAAAGTCTTTCACCAAAGAGAGTTGTTAAAGCTAGGAGTAGAAATGCTAAATTGTTAGGGTTTACTAATGCTGAATTTTATTTTATTTTTCAAAAGACAATTATTTTTTCTCTTTTTTAAGGCAATTTTTTCCTACAGGGATAGTGCAAATTTATGCTCCCCCAAGGGGTAAGACTTCTTTTTTGTAGTCACATACTGATCAATGCTTGTTAAAATTTAAAATTCTGTCATAGTAGTTATAAAATGCTACCTCACTGTACTGCTCATTTGCATTTCCCCAATTTCTAATGGGGTTAAGCATCTTTTCATATGCTCATTGATGACGAAGGTGCCTCTATTATAACAGGCCTGGTCATGTTTTATTTCCATTTCCCTATTGGGCTGGGTTGGTTTTCTTTTCTTTCTTTTTAAATATCAGTTTGTTTTATCTTCATTTTAAATCCTTTGTTGGTTATACATATACAAGTTCTCCACGATTTTGAATTACCTTTTATTTTCATTGTGGTTGTTTGGTAAATTTGACTACATTGATATTAAGAACATCTGAATGTAAAACAACAACAACAACAAATATTTTCTCAGGTGGTTAGAATTTTGAAGCTTTATTTAAGAAATCCCAACATAGCTGGAGATCATTAAGATATTCCCCTTTAATTTAAACATTAAGTTTTTGTCTTTCACATTTAAGTCTTTCCATCTGGAAATATCTTGGTGTATGGAAGAAACAGGAACATATTTCATTTTTCCGTATAAATGTCGAGTTATCCCAGCATCATTTATTGAATAATTTGTCCTTTCCTGAGTGGTGTGCAGTGCCACTTTCTGTTAATATCCGATTCCTACAATATGCACAGATTTGTTTTGGACCGCTCTATTCCACTGGTCAATTTAATATTCTCATTGTAATGTTAGAAGACATAATGAGTACCTGTTAGGGCAGCCCCCTTCCTTATTCTTCAAGAGTATCGTAACTATTCTAGGGCCTTTCTTTTCTACATATTTGTTTTACAGTCAACTCAGTGAAGTCCTAAAGAAGCTAAGATAGAATTCTGATTGAAATTGCTTTGTAGTGTAGCGAGCTACACCTTGGGCTGCTAACCTCAAGGTCAAGCTCACCAGTCATTCTGCAGGAGATTCTTCTGCTCCCATCACCTCAGAAATGCACAGGGACAGTTCTACTCTGTCCTCTAGAGCCACTGTGAGTCAGAATTGATGTGATGGCAATGAGTTTGATTTTGAATCGATTCTACAGCTCAACTGTAGAGAACTGAAGGAGTATTCCCCTCCATGCACATGACTATCTCTCCATGTCATTAGATCTTCTTTCTTATCTGTCAGCAGTTTTATCATACAGGCCGAACATAGTTTCTTTGTAGATTTAGTCGTTGGTGCCTTTTATTTCTATCAGTTGGATTTAAATGTAATTCACATGTGATAAAATCCACCCCCTTTAAGCAGTCAGTTCAGTGAATTTTCGTTTACTTGCAAAACTGAACCTCTATCACCACAATCAAACTTTAGAACACCTTAACCACTCTAAAAGGAAACCTTCAAGTATCACCTTCCTTATTTTATTGTTTATAAGCCTTTAAAATTTATTACCATTATTATTACTGCTGGAGTAGAAATATAGCTTTTTGTTAGCCACTATGCTAATACCTCATTAAATATATATTATATACCATATATAAAAATATGATCGTGTCTATAAATTTAAATTTTTCTTTGTAGGAAATTATTTCCTTTGTAAACAATTACAGAGTTGTTCTGTCCTTTGAATTGTTTGTTACTTCTATCTATATTTATTTTCTCATGGGAACCTCCAGTACAATGTTGATAGCAAGCCACATGGTTTTGTTTCAGATTTTAAAGAGACTGCTCTTAATGTTTTGCTCTTACAAATAATGTTTTCTTTTGGTTTGGGGTGGGTACTTTTTACTAAGTTATGAAAGTTTCTTTTAATATGTAGAAATTTTTTAAATAAAAAAATGTGTACATCTAATGAAATATTCCTTTGCTCTTTTAATCTACTTCTTGGCCAATTACTTTACCCACTGTCTAATGTAAAGACACTCTTACAAGTATGGGGTAAATTCAACTTGGTTATGATTTATTACTATTTGTTCTGGTTCTCTCTTTGTACACAATGAATTACCCAAAAGGAAGCATCCAAGATGTTAAGGCCTGGACTGACCCAATCGGGAAGGACACAGTCTTCATCTCTCAATGAGAAAGACAGTGGGAAAGAATTTGTGTTCATCTTCAATTCACCACACCTCTCTATACACCACTGAATTGAGCTCACTAATAATGGTTTAGAATTTTTGCATATTTGTTCATGAGTGACTCTGGCTTATAAATGATACTTTCTTGTACTATTCATGAATGTTTTGCATATCAAAGTTATATTGTTCTCAGATAGTTAACTGGAGGATATCCCTTTTAAGAATATTTTCTGTAAAAGAAAATAAAATTGATAAAAATACTTTAAATAGCCCAGTATCAGAAAACTAATGTAACATTAAAATAATCTTAGAGCTTTTAGAATTTGCCTGTAAAATTATTTGGGTCTGAGTTTTTCTTTATGGGAATATTGTCAACTATTGATATAATTAGTGACTCTTCTTGGTATGGTACTGACAAGTTATAGAAATCTGTCCTTTAAATTTTGCCCTAAGTTTTAAAATTCTTTGACATAAAATTAGACAAGGTATTTTATTATATTTGTAATTTCTGCTCTATTAGTACTTGTTTTTTATTTCTGATTCGTTTTATGTGCCTACCTCACTCCCGATTCACTTTCATAAGAGATTTGCTATTATACTTGTGTATGTGTTTATACATGTTTTTTGTCTTTTCTAATAAAATCAACTTTTGATTTCGTCGATCTTTTCTCTTGTATCCTCATACAATTTCAGTTTCTATTGTTGGCAGGTCACACACTTTCTACTTTCTTTGGACTTATTCAGGTGTTCTTTTTCTGATTTCTTAAATTAAATGCTTAGTTCATTAATTTTAAGGCTTTCTTTCTTCCCAATGAAATCATTAAGGTCATAACTTTTCTTTTAAATAATATTTTTGCTACATTGTTTTTTGTTTGTTTTTAAATCATTTTATTGGGGCTCATACAACTCTATCACAATCCATACATACATCAATTGTGTAAAGCACATTATTCTAAGTGTCGTTTATATTTTGCTTTACTTTCTGTTATGATTTCTTCCAATATCATTTAAAAGTCTGTTTTCTAATGTCCAAGTGTAGAAAGGTTATGTAACTTTTCACACTTTGGTCATAAATATGATTGGTATGACACTAATTTCTTGATTCATTGAGATATCCTTTATAAGTACATAGTTGATTGTGTAAAAGTTAATGTTATTAAAGGAAATTTGTTAACTGTGTTCCTTAATATTTTAATTTTACTAACTTTGGCTGCTTGGTTTATTATAACTAAAATAAATGTGTTTAAATCTTCCACAATAATGGTAAAATTTTCAATTCCTCCTTATAATTCAATTCATTTTTGTTTTTGGTTTTTTTTTTAGGTATTTCATTAGGTACAACTACATTTAGAATTACAACTTCTTGATGAACTGAATTTCTATCCTTACATATATACACCAGTTATCCTTAAAAATGATTTTTGCTTTAAAATCTAAATTTTCTATTAATATGCCTATCTCAGATTTCTCTTAGTTAATAATCACTTGTGTATATATGTGAGTATATATATATTTCCAAGTCTGTTACAAACATTGTATATTCTTACATTTTAGGGATCCATATAAATATTACCTGATGTTGACAAGTCAATTCTGATTCATTGCAACCCTGTGTGTGTCAGAGTAGAGCTACACTCCACTGGACGCTCAATGGTTGTAATCTTACAGAATTAGATGGTCAGACCTTTCTTCAGCAGTGCCACTGGGTGCATTCAAACCTCCAACTTTGGGGTTCAAGTCAAGCACAAACTATTTGTGCCACCTAGGGAACCTTGTCTGCCTACATCATAGGTTCCAAACTTATTTGGTCTAGTGCCCCCCCTTTCGAAAAAAAAAAAAAAGAATTGCTTAGCACCTCCCTGGCAATTTAAAGCGCTATCAATATAGAATCAAGTGTAGGTATCTGCTTTTATAGTCCCCCTGGATGGTTCCAGCAACCCTCAGGGGGTTGCTGGTTCCCCAGAATCACCCATTCTGGGGAAACAGTGGTATCCATGTTTTGAAATCTAGCCTATCATCTCTATTTAACTGAAATATGTAGTCCATTGGTATCTCTTTTCATTATATATGCATGGTGTGCAAGAGAAAGATGACGCTACCTTCCCCCATAAAAACTTAGAAAGTCTGAGAATTTCCTAGGGTTGTTACACACCCCTCTTTCCCCCACACTCTCTCAAGTTTTTGTTTTTTAATTAATGTCCTTCCTGTTTTCCCCCAACTTCTATATTTTAATGGTTACTCTTAAAATATACTGCAGATATCGAACACGTTCTAACACAAACCAAATTTTCATCTTCTCCTAACAATTCAAGAACCTTGAACATTAATGTTAACTGCTTGCTACTATCTCACTTCACTGTCTTCGGTTTTCAGTTCTGCCTTTTTAAACACAAGGAGTGCTGGTTGTGCAGTAGTTAAGCACTGTCTACTCACTGTAAAGTCAACCATTGAAACCCACCAGCCACTCCGAGGGAGAACGACGTGGCCATCTGCTTTTGTAATGATTGCAGTGTGTAAAACCCTCTGGGACCATCTATCCTATTACAGTGAGAGAAACCCTCTGGGACCGTCTATTCTATTGCAGTGTGGGAAACACTCTGGGTCCGTCTATCCTATTGCAGTGTGGGAAACCCTCTGGGGCCATCTACACTATCCTATTACAGAGTGGGAAACCCTCTGGGACCATCTATCCTATTGCAGTGTGGGAAACCCTCTGGGGCCGTCTATCCTGTTTGGTGGTCACTGTAAATCAAAATTAACTTGATGGCAACAGATTTGCTTTTGTTTTTTTACATTTCTACTGTAAAGGATGATAAGAAAAGAAGGAAACGTGTTTTTAATACTTTTCCTTCTTCATAGTCATTCTTTTAGATATAAATGTTTATAGTTGCCTAAAGTTTCGTGAAGAAGCCATGGTAGTGTCGTGAGAGCAGAGTTGGGCTGCTAGCCACAAGAGCAGCAGTTTAAAACCGAGAAAGATGAGGCGCTCTGCTCCCATAAAGATTGATAACCTCGGAAACCCACAGGGGCAGCTCCATGCTCTACTACAGGGTTGCTATGAGTTGGCATTGACAACGGCAAGGATTTTGGTTTGAGTTTGCTTTTAGTTGATTTCTTTGCTCACTATTATTTCTTTCATTCCCTTCTGAGGTCATTGTCCTTAATCCATACTTTACAAGTTCTGTTTGTTAAAGTCTGTTGGTGGTAAACTGTGATTTACTGCTTTGTTGTTTATTGTGGTGCATTGTTCTGCTCTCAGTCTAGAAATATAAATTTCCTGGGTACACAAATTCAGTTGCTTGGTTTTGATGAGACCACACCCTCCCTCCATCCTCTAGACCAGCAGTTCTCAACCTGTGGGTCACGAACCCTTTGGGGTTCATAATAGTAGCAAAATTATAGTTATCAAAAACTAAAATAATTTTATGGTTGAGGGGTCACCACAACACAAGAAACTGTATTAAAGGTTTGCGGCATTAGGAAGGTTGAGAACCACTGCTCTAGACCTTTCCAATTCTCCAACACGTGTGGGTAGATCTGGAAGATGACCTCCTTTTTCCATTGTGGGAGGTAAGTGCAGATCTTCAAAGTCAGCTTCTCTAAGAGCAGCATGTGAGGCCAGATGAGAAATTACCGTATATACTTGAATATAAGCCGACCTGAGTATAAGCCAAGGTACCTAATTATTACCTGGGAAACCAGAAAAACGGATTGACTCAAGTATAAGTCTAGGGTGGGAAATTCAGGATGTGAATCAACACAGAGACCAGAGGAGAGAGATGGAGCGCAGCCACAGACACATCCTTACCAGTTCTGTTGCCAGAGTAAATGAATCACTACAGGTGCTTCTGCAAACTGGAGCCATCCACGTCATAGGACGGCTCTGATTGGTTAGATGTGAGTAAACAAAATTCAAAGCCCTGCAGTGTCAGCGGGGCTTTGAATGAACAGTGGAGGAATGGCAATCACCCACGAGATGTTACACCTCGCTGGGGTACCACTGACCCGTGTATAAGCCGAACCCCAGTTTTTCAGCACATTTTTTGTGCTGAAAAACTCGGCTTATACACGAGTATATGCGGTACTTCTGCAAAGGCCTCTTGGCCCCACCTGGCCACCAGGCAGCCTTGTGGGCCCTGAAGTTAGCCCCCGACTCCTCACCCAAAAACTAGTATGGAATTTCATCCTCCTCACATCTTTGCCTAGAGATTTTTCTAGAGGACCCAGGGCATCATCTCTTAGCCCAGAGGCCACAACCCCAGACCTAGGGTCTGTCCCCAGGAGTTCTGAACTTCAGATCCCAGAGTCTCTGCTGGGAGACAAATATACCTAAAGCTCACCAACAAATTCTGGTGTCCCAAAGATGTTCTTGAACTCAACTCCATCTTCAATTTCATGAGCCAGCCCAAAGTCAATCAGCTTGATGTGTGGAATGGGAATATTCTTGTCTAACAGCATGATGTTTTCTGGCTGGAGGAGAAAAACAAGAAGGAAAGAAGAAAAAGCGGAAAAGATGGTAAGTAAAACACTGCTTTGTGTTCCTCCTCTGAGGTTTGGGGTGGTAGGTATTCTTTTCAGGTGACTAAAACCAAGTATACATTTTTTTGTTCCTGTGTCTTCCGTCTTCCCCTGCGAACTCAAAAGCAGGCAGAGTGCCACGGACAAGTGAGACCTGGGCTTTACTAAGGCTGCTGCTGACAGAAGTGGCGGCTTTGGCTTTAGTTCTCTTTATGAAAGGCCGAGCTGTTTATTGCAGCGCCTCTGATTTCCCATCTGTCAAATGGGCCCAAGGAGATGCCTGGAGCATTTCCTATAAATAAGATGCTCTATTTTCTGAGGTCGAGGGAAACATGCAGTCTCCCAGGGTGTGACTCTTACCCCTGAGTACTATATCCTTGGTTTGGGTCTGAAGGCCCCTTATTAAGCTCTTAAGCTACACCTCAGGTAAGTGTGTTAGAAACAGGTATTATGCAGCTTGGTGAGGTTTACCCCTTTTGACCTTGTTCTTCCTGATCGCCTCTGCCCCGTGCTAGTTGATTTCCTGTTGACAACACTTCCCTGCTCTCGACGAACTGTATGGCCCACAATTCTCTGTTGAATTAATTCAACCCTCAATAGGATACAGAGAAATGCACCTGATTTCCAGGGTAAATAATAACTTCTCAGGCTATTTCCAGTCCAGAAAATAGCTCTGACATAATAACAGCACGGAAATGTGCTGAAGCAAAGCCCTGCTTGGGTGAGAACCCAGGGATCTGAGCCTCCTCCTTTCTCCCATACCCCTGCTCCAAGTGGGGGTAGGTGAGCAGGTCTCTCAACTATACTCGTTTCCCTCCTGCCCCTTCCCAATATGGCTGTCCTAGACTCCTTTAAAAATGGAATGTCCTGAAGACATACAGCTACAGAATAAAACGTATGATGCTGTCTCTAAGGTTGAAGTAAATATGTAGTCTCTCACTGTGTGTGTGGCTCTTAACCTGGATACAGTACAACCTTGGTCTGGACTCTGGAGGCCCTTATTAAGCTCTTACGTGAGTTCTGTCTCAAGCAGCGAGAATATTGTGTGACTTAGGCACCACCCATTGATATCATTTCACACCCTCTATCTTGGTTATAATCAAGACAGGTAATAACCAGTGCTGGCAAGGATGTGGCGATTGGACAGCAACTGCAATGTGTTGCTGGTGTACTGGTGCTGCCGCTGTGGACAACAGGGTGCTAATGCCTCAAAGGGTGAAGCATGGCATCACCATATGATCCAACAAGTCCCCTCCATTCCCCCAGAGGAATGAAGACATCTATTCACACAAAATCTTGGCTACAAATGCTCATAGCAGTATTACTCATAATAACCCCAAAGTGGAAACAACTCCAATGCCCATGACTAGTGATTAAATAAGCACAGTGTGGTCGATCTATGCAATAGAACACACACACACACACACACAAGGAATGTGTGTTCTCCTCATGCTAACTGAAAGAAGTTGGTCACAACAGGTCACAAACTGTACGATCCCATTCACATGCAAACATCCAGGAGAGACAAACCTGCAGCAGTGGCAGTGGCTCTGAGGTTGCCAAGGGCCAGGAGCTGAGAAGGTGAGAGAACGACTGCTAAGGAGGACAGAACTTCTTTGAGGGGTAGTGAAAATGTTGCCAAACCTGATGGTAGTGTTGTTTGCACAGTTCTGTAAATCAATCACTTTAATAAGGTGATGATGGCATGTGGCTAACATAGATCTCAAGAATGTCTAAAAATTAAACAGATGTTTTAAAAAGTTGAGTGGCCTTGTTTCTCAGAAGGTTGACGTTCCCCACCTCTGTGCCCTGACATGCTTTTGCTCTCCCTAGAGTGCTCTGCGCTCAATCCCTGCCTGTATGTGCCAGTCTAACTCAACCCACCATGTCCCTGAGGACTTTCTTTTTCACCAGCCCTGAACAACACCCGCCCCCACCCCCTACCCCACCCCCACATATACATAAGTTCCTTTGCATTTAGTTGAGACTGTCTTGTGCCATTTGTCCAGCAGTCCTCTGCGGATCTTGTCCCAGCTCCCTGCTAGAGCCTGCATTAGACAAAGGCTTCGGTCTTAGGTCTTTGCATCTTGGCCCCGCTGCAATGGTGAGCTCAAGAGCTGACACCTTGAAGCAGGCAGCAACGTTTCAATGGACTGATGTTGAATCTTGACTGGAGATTAGCCTTAGATTTCCCGCCCCACCAACCCCAAATTTCCCGGCTCCCTGAAGTCTCTGTGACCTCAGGTCACAGCAGCTGGAAACTTTCACTCACTAAGGCATTTCCTTTTGCATGTTTTAAGTTTGTTTATTCTTCTTCCTCTCTGGAGAGTTCTCTCAACCTTATTTTAAAAACATGTCAAAGTCCTTTCCTAAGGCAGAGGAGATTTTCAGGTTGAAGGGGGGAGGTGAGGAGACAGGACCAAGGCAGGGGCTACCTCTAGTTCCTCTGACCAAGTCCCCTGGTGGCTGCCCATGGGCCCCAACTGCCTTCAGACAATAAGCTGGACCAGCCTGCCCTTAACTTCCTCCCCTGGCAGTTAACTTCTCCCTCCAACCCACATCCTGCTGGGGCTTCTCTGGAGGACCAGAATATGAGTCTTCCTTTACACCAAAGCATGCCCATGACTCAGGCTGCCAGCACAGGTCACGGAGCCCTGAGCCCCACTCTGCCTTGGCTAAAGGCAGAGTCTACCAAGATCTTCAGGGCCCTACAGCCTAGTTTCTCTTTTCATATCATAAAACAGAGTCTCTGACTAGGAAGACAACCAAGGTGGGTGAGCTAAAGGAGGATGGGGCCAGGAGTTAGTAGCTGGGAGGAAGAGATCTTGTCACTGTCTTCCAATGCACACACTGGGCTACTGGGACCAGAGGCACCTGTGGGTTTCTTTCAGTCCTGAGACCATGGCCAGGACCCCGTTGTCTATCCTGGACCTACCCCCAAGATGGAAATAGACAGAACCCTGTCATCGGGCTCCTCAACACCAATTGATGTTTCCTGCTTTCTTCACAAGCCACCAAGATCTGGCCCAGATGCTCAGTGGCTGACCAGGTGATTCAGACCCCATGTCTGCATCTTGCTTCTCACGATGCCCACCTCCGCCAACAGCCTGACAATACATACCCAGGAGGTACAGCAGGAACTAACATCTGCCACTTTTTACCAAGCCAAGCAGCACACTAGTGCCCTGCGCAGGCCTCTCAGCCACATACTGTTTCCATCTCAGCATCACAGAGGAGGAAATGTAGCCCCAGATTTGCTCCATGCTTAACAGCTCCTAAAGCAAAGTCAAGGTGGACTCTCAAGGTGGTCCAGCCTATGTCATCACCATCACATTACCCAGTCTAGGTAAGCACCTTCAATGGAGCCCCAAGAAAAAGCTTGCTGCCCTAGCATAATATCTAAGCCATTTGAATCTGTGTACCAGTGTCCCCAAGACACCTCTCCAGCCTCACTATCCATCGCCTGCCCTATACCCCCTCGAGGCAGGGATTTCCATTTCCCAAATGATACACTTCCATTCTTTGCCTGACTGCTCCTTGCCCTGAAATACCTTTCCTGGTCCTTTCAAAGTCCACTGCCAGCTTCTCCTCTCTGTGTCCATTTACTCCCTTCTTCAGTGAAGCTTTCTCTGATGTTGTGCTCCAAGCCCCTGGCGCTGGCATGGGTGAGAGCTGGTCCTAAGCTCTAGGTTGCTTTTCACAGGTGACACAGCTTTCCTAAACACATGATGGCCTTCTTGGGAAAACTCCCGTGTAGGGGCTAGTTTTAAGCTACCAGGAATCCCATGTGGTATCCTGCATGTGCATTAATGTGTGTGAAAGTGAACTAGAAAAAACGGGAAGTCCCTTCCCTTCAGCCTGGTACCTTCCTCTTCCGCCCCCGGGGCCTCCCACAGCTCCAGAGCGCTGCGCAGTGAGCTCAGGAGGGAGAAGGGATTAAGGCAGGCGCTGGCAGAGCAGCTTGCGATTCCAGCAAGACAGCAGTTCTCCATGGGTTTTGTCCACGGTCTTCTGCTCTCCTCTCCCACTTAGGGCAGGGGATTGAAAAAGAACCCAGACCCGGGTCATCGGAAATTCCAGTGCTAGGCTGTGTGCACTGAAACGACCACTTCCCCTCTCTGGGCCTTAGCCGCCACCACCCTCGCTATCGAATAGACACTGGGCAACACCCACAGCCCTTTGAGCTCTACCCCCTACTGAAGAGTCGATTCTGATGCCTAGCAATAGTGTGGGGCAAAGTAGGCCTGCCACTCTGTGGAAGCCCTAGGGCTTTCCATGCTGTACATCTTTCTGGGAGCAGAGAGCCTCACCCTTCTCCCATGTAGTAGATGGTGGACTCAAACTGTCAGCCTTCAGTTAGCTATTCAAGGCTTAACTCGATGCTTTAGGCACTGTGATGTTAAGGCAGTCCAACCTCCCACATTAGCTAGTCAAATTTCCACTGCTCTGGACTCCAAGGCAGGACGCGCAGACACTCAGGCCCCATCCCAGCTCAGGAAGGACAAGGCTGCTGGCCACAGGCGGCTGGGGTTCCAGTGAGACTGCCCTCTGGGGTTGTACGAGCCTGTGCGCACGCCTTGATTTCCTTCAGCCAAATAATTCACCCAAACCGCTGACGTCACTGGCTGCAGGGAGGGACCTGCTGACCAGAGAGAGGGATCCCATTCCGCAGTGCTGCCACTCCCCAGGCCCGAGCTCTCAGAGCTGTGGGTCTGTGCATGCCCGACACGCAACACTACCCAGGAGAGCGCGGGCACCAGGCTCTCCTGGATCCGGCCAGAGGTGTGGGCTGGGATGCCAACAGGAAGCTGGTCCTCCAGTCAGGACCTGTGCTGACGGATGATCCCCACAGACTGGACATAGCATGTGGGAAGTACCTGTAGGCTGACGGTGTCCTCAGGGGGATCGTGTAAGAAAGGACAAGTGGCAAGGCTTAGAATCAGGCAGGTAGGCAGGCAATTCAAATCCCAGTCTTGCCACTTAGAACCTGGTTGAGATCTAGGCAGGGTCACCAGGCCTCTTCGAGGCTTGGTTTCTCATCTGGAGTAGGGGGACATTTGCTGTGGCACAGAGTTATTCTGTAGATTCGGAAAAATTATGCATGTAAAGAGTGTTCCCCAGAGAGATTTGAGAACAGGGCACCTATGTTTGTTTGCTCTTCAGGGACGCTAGCACTGACACACTGCCCAAGGTCACTGGGCAGTGAGCTGAGCTAACCCTTCAACTTGAGACTGCAGACTCTGGACCAGTGCTTTCTCTCATATTCCCTGTTGCTGGGTGAGGCTATTCAGCTCAACAGAGCAGGGGCTGAACAGGGGTCCCATCAAGTCTGTAGTATGGGGACGAGGAAGCTGTTTGTGAATCTCTAACAGAAACGTCAACGACAGTCCCAGATTATTCTACTCGGGCTGTGCGAGGCGACTTGAGAAAGGCAGGCTGCTTGCTGCCAGGCCTCGGTGGGCCAGTTTCTAGGAGGCTGTGCTTCCATCTCCTCGTAGGGCACTGTGGACGAGACTACAGGCAGCCTCTCTCCACAAACCTGTCTCCGTCTGGCATTCAAGGCCCTCCGGCATCTCTGTTCCTACCGCTTGCCACCTCCAAGTCAAAATCAGCTAGTGCCCAGGTACCCAGGGTTTGGAAACCCGCACCGAAAAGGCCCCGTTATTAGACACACAGATTTGTATCCCAGTGGTGCTCCATGCTAGCTGTGTGCCCTTGGCAGCCTCCTGCCTCTCTGAGCCTTAGGCCATTCAAGTCCCATGAGGAAAACAAGACTGTTAATACCAGAAAGGGTTGAGGAGGCATACTTCAGCCCTAGGCAATGTCCCCCTTTCTAAAAAACAGATAGACCCTCTTGTAGAGAGTATTGTGTGAATAAAGCTAGTAAACAGACGCAAAGCACTTAAAGCAGAGTATGTGCACTGTAATGCTTAGCAATGTTGGCCCCCATCCTTACGACATCACCAGCGCTCCCACCACCACCACGAGCTGGCATAGAAATCACCGTGGCAAGATGCGTCACTGAGAAGCAGGGCATGCTGCCACTGGGGCTTCCTGGCTTGGAAATCCAATGGTTAAATTTGCAGGAAATCTGTGATTCATTTGTTAAACAGGGCTATTATTTAAAATTACGTTGAAGCTGTCAAGGAGCTCATTTTACATGGCCCCACACTCGACTCACCGAAGCAGGAGTCAATAAATCAAAGGACATAGTGCATTGGGGAAATATGCTGCATAAGGCCTCTTCAAGTGGTAAAGCGCCAAGATGTCACTTTGGAGATGAAGGTGCGCTTGGCCTAAGCACTCTATTATCTTTGATGACCTTATATGTATGTGAAAGCTTGACAGTGAATAAATCAGAGGAGAATTGATGCATTTGAATTGTGATATTATTTTTAAAATAATGAAATTACCATGGGCTCTGAGCAGAACAAATAAATCTGTCTTGGGAGTACAGCCAGAATGCTCCTTAGAAGTGGACTTCATCTTTGGACAGGGTGTCAGGAGGCTAGTTCCTAGGGAAGGCCATCGTGCTTTAGCTAGGCAGAGGGTCGGCTGAAAAGAGGAAGACCCTCAGCAAGACAGACTGGCACCGTGGCTGCACCATGGGCTCGTGCTCCAAATCGGCAGAGTGTTGCTGTTGCCCACAAGACGGAACCAGTGTGATGACACTATCAACGTTTTAATGAAAAGGGCTGCAGGGTAAGCATCGGGCTGCTGACCACGAGGTTGGTGGCTCAAAAGATTTGTTTGCTCCCACAAAGATTTATAGTCTCAGAAACCAAGGAGCAATTCCACACTGTTCTGTGAGGTCCCTAATAGTCAGAATGGACTTGATTGTAGTAGGTTTGGATTTTGGGATAGTTAAATAAATCACATTAAAAGCAAAGGTAACAAATATTTAAAACTCGCTTGCTTTTTCTTTACCATTATCTGTGCTTTTAAGATTGAATGTGCAATGGTATGTGTACACCGAGGCTTCGCTGTATCATGGTGCGCTGCTGCAGGGCTCTTCCCGGCTCCGCAGGCAGAGATTTCAGGCTGGTAGCTGGACATCAGCGGACAGTCTAATCCAGGCTTAGCTATATTGTTTTATTGATTTTAGACTTCAGAAAGTCACACGGAGAGGATGCTATTAATACGATTAAACTTCAATGGGCGTCAGGTCTGCAGCCTTTACTTTGTGAAGAGCACTGAATATTGGGAAGTCGTCTTCCAGGATTCAAACACAATCATCCGACTCAGCAGGCACTTGCATCACTGGTGAAGGAGTAAAATCCCAACGGACCTTTTGCTTGTTTCCCTTTCATATTACTTGTTAACCTCGACAAAAATATAGGCCAACATTCCTGTCAGAACCACATTCATCTGCATCCATAGGTTGGCTACTGATACGAGAGTTTGGCAAAACCAAGGACGCGCTCTGCAAATGAGTCAGCACTGTGAATTTACAATAGAGTGTTTTGGGGTTTTTTTCTTTCTTTTTCTTCCTTTGCTTTTCTTTTTTTCCAAAAACTGCATCAAAATAAAGCAGAGCTGTAACTAATGTGAGTGTGCTGCGTAGGCATTAGCAGTACTACCCTCACCACGCGTTCATTGGATAGTAGCAGAACCCCAAGGACAGGACGGTTTAATGGAGTGGTTTATTCTATTAATTGCAAATTGTGTCTTATGCACCTTTTTACTGGTAGAGTGTATAATACATTTAATTACTTGATGTCATCTTAGCAAGTTACTGAAGCTTCCTGAATCTCAATTGCCTGTTGTGTAAAAAGTAATAATACTTTGAACCTCCATGGGTGGCCAGTTAAGATAAAATGAGAGATGTGTAAGTACCCAACATATGACAAAGTCCCACACAGAGTTACAACATCCTCAGTATCATTCTGTGAATTCATAATAAGCAGACCTCAGTCTACTATGAGCAGATGAACAGCTCAAAGGATGATTTTAGGTATAGAGGAATTTAATGTTTTGGAATATCTGGTTCAGGAATTTACCTATCCTAATGCTGCTTTATTAAAATAATAACTAAAAAGCTCCCTCAAATTTCTGGGGTCTTGACTTATACACTTACATTGAATTTTCATGATTTGTTCTTTCTGTTTAAAATACCAGTCAGATCCATAGCTGAAAATCTCAAGCTGAATCAAGTTAGGGCAGGGATGGTATACGGAAAGGGAGAACACACCCATATACTGAGAGGGGAAATTTTCTATTCCAAAATAAACACAAAAACACCCTCTACCAGTCCTTTATTTGTGCTGGGTTCAAGTATCAGGGTGAGGTTACCAGGTAGTACCAAGCCCCACTTCCTGATGATCTGTCGGCTGAGAGGCACATCTGAAAACAGGTCTGGTGCTGACCATTCCTGAGTGGGCAACCAGCCCCTGTGTCTCTCCCATCTATGAAGATACAGGGCACCCCCACCTCCTACCTCAACAGGCCTTTCTGTGGTGCAGTGGCAGAACATGCCGGGCGGGCTCCACTCGGCAGAGGCATAGAGCTTACCCCTTGGGAGTGGGTGAGTGTTGGCGAGTCACAGTTCCCATCGAGCTCAGGTGATCTCCCTGCTGACCCTCACTGTGGCCATCTCCCAGTAGACACTGCTCTCCTGGACGATACTGATGCTTGTCACTCCACCCCATGGCATACAGTAGACCACCACTAAATGCCCATGCCATTGAATTTTAGTTGAAATCTGCCTACAACCTCTTTTGTATTTTCCAGGTGAGACTTGAAAGAGTCGTGAGCATCTATGTCGGTGTGCATTTGGTCTTCACTCAGACATTCCTCGCCCGTTCACTCATCCATTCACCACCGCGTGACTGATCATGTGTTGGGCATTGTGCTAGATACAATCAGTAGACAGTGACTTAGACAGTGCTAAAGGCTCACTGTAAATGTCTGTACGAACAAACTACAAGAGAAGCAGATGGGCAGGGCAGGTCTTGGTGATGCTTTTAGGGGACGGCAGGGATGAGAAAGGCTTCCCAGAGGACATGATGGCATATCTGCTGGCCCTCACGGGACAGACAGGAGACCAAGGGCAGAGAAAAGGAAGAGCAACAGCATCCAGGGCTGGGAACAGCACGGACAGAGGGGGGAGAGAGCCCACAATAGATGGCCACCAGCTCATCTCCCAGGACTCTCGTTCTAGAGTGGGGAGAGGTGGATGAGGCCAGACACCGGGCTAGAGCTGCTGGAGCACGCTGTGACTGCCATGCTGACAACAAGCTTATCTGTCCTCAGGGTCACAAGGTCCCATTGCAGGTCCCATTGCAGAGTGTCAGACAAGAGCATGCCCTGAAGGACCTGTTCTACCTGGGCTGCTCAGTTGACATTCTCCCTTCTTTGCTCTGCCACAGGCTGGGCTCGTCTCAGGAGCGGAGTCTCAGCCCAGCCCAATACCTAAACCTCAGTGGAGCTCAGCAAATACAGGCCTGGGCAAGGTCATTCAATGTCCAAGTGCAGGGCTAAGCTGTCTCTGCAGCCACTTGTCCCTTCACACCAGAAGATGAGTGTGGAGAAGAGATCCTGGGCCAGGGCTCAGAGAGACGACATGGTGGCTGCCTTCCTGGGGCAGTGTGGGAAACATCTGAGCCTAGCCTGACTGTCTTGGTGAGGAAGAACAGAACATAACCAGGGAAGGAAAGCAGAGCCCCTCTCTTGCGGAATCAAAATCAGGAAGCAGAATGTGAATTGTCAATGGTAAAAAAATACACCAACCAAAAAGTCTACTCCAAGCTCCTGGCTAGACCTGCTTCTTAATTCCCTAGCTAGTGGAAAGTTCCAGTGAGGGGGCATGCATGCCCACATGCTGGCTTCAGGAAGTGTCTACCTGCTCGTGAAGCAATCCCTCTGAGCTCCAGCTACTCATGGTTTCCTGCAGTTGCGTAGTAGCTAGGGCTGGACCAAGGGGCCCACAGGTGGGGGAGCCAGAAGGCTCAGAGCCCACGCTGGTCTATGGACACATGGCGGTGGGTTCGGATTCTCAGTATCCTCCCTTTCCACGCATCTAGAGGGAACCCAGGTGGTGGGATATGTCTGTCTCTGAGCCCACAGCGGGAGCCCCACCTAGCAACCAAGCCTGGCTCTCTGCTGAGCAATTTAACAGGGCTTGTGTGCTAGTCTATCAGGATGCAAAACACTGTAACTAGAGTTGTGTTTTCTTTTCCTCTATTCTGGGAAGGGAAATAATAATAGCAGCTACTATTACTGGGCACAAATTCAAAATTCGGCACCCAGTGCTTCTCTTTAACCCTGCAGCAAGCCTACCAGGCAGGTACAATTATTATCATTTACACTGAGACCAAAAGACGGAGGCTCTATTTTACCCTCCCTCCTTGCCCCTTTGGCCTCTCTAATTGGGTAAAGTTCAACTTTCATGGCTTAGCTCCCGCATCCTGCCTGGGTCTGCCTCCTACCTTCCCTGAGCTCTCTGCCTGTATCTTCCTGAGTGCATCAGACTGGCCCAGGACAACTGCTGGTCTCTTCCCTTCTGTTAACTCCTACCAGTCTTTCAGAAATCAACACAAACACTACATCTTCCAGGTGCCTCCTCTCGGATAGTCCAATCTGGCTTAGGTGCTCCCACCCACCCACCCTTTGAAGGTTTCCCAGCCTCCTGTGCTTCCCTCTTTCCATCAAGCATGTCTAACTGTCGACATTTCACCGCTCTCGCCTGCTGTATGTTCCTGGACTGAAGGAACTAAGCCCAGATGGGGACAGGGTTAACTATGTATCTGTGGCAGCCACCCGGCACCCAGCATCATAGGCATGTCTCATTTTCAAAATGAACCTGTTTCCTCTCCAGTAATAGGTGCTCTGATATGGGGAGTAGAGGATCATTAGGTCTGGGGTGTCACATCAATCCATGCCTTTGAACTCAGATTCTAAGGGAACTGAGTACTCTGGGATTCACGTGAACTTTCTTGACCCTACAGGCCACACACTGGCCCTAGAAGCAGTTTTAAGGCCATCATTTGGGGTGGGGCAGAGAGCTAGAGGTCCCTGAGCTCCAAGTCTATCCATCTCTGGTCAAGAAATGCTGGAGGCCGAGCTGAGCTGGGTCTGGAGAACCCACCACGCTTCGCAGTCCTCTCCTCAGGCATCTGAGCTCTGCCTGCGTCGGGGTCAGCACTTGCTTACTGCAAAGCTCAGTCTTGCAAAACGTGTTTCCTGCCATTGGACTGCTTATTAACCTTCCATCCCACCTGCTTCCTGAAAGAGATAAGGCGGTGGACTCTGATGAGGAAGCCCCTTGCAGCCCGCCCCTCGGTGCAGAAAACCAGCAATGCCGACTGAAACTGGAGAGGTAGGCCCTCTCCATGGAGTTCAGGTTCAGCTGTAAGGTGGGGCTAGAGGGCCAGGTGGGCTCTGGGCCCCTGGTGGCAAGGACACTTTGAGAGACAGGGTCCCTTCTTCCCAAATCCTGACTCTATACCCTTGATCCCCTCACTGACCTTGAGATCAAAGTGCGCAATCTTCTTGGTGTGAAGGTAATGCACCCCTTCCAGGATCTGCTTAATGAAGCTGGTGGCCTCCTCCTCACTCAGTGATTCCTTCTGCGCCAGGAAGTCGAAGAGCTCTCCTCCAGACACTCTGCAAGACACCGGGGGTGAGGGGATGGGGGGGGGAGCAGGTGTCCAGGCCTAGCCAGAGCCTGTGGGTAGGAGGCCAGGCTGGTGGTACAGCTGCTGACCTGACCCCTCAGCCACCCTGTAGCAGAAGCCCCCTCACCCATCTCGGCAGCTTTGTCCAAGGCACCAGGGGCTGGCTTTATTTCTAGCTCCTGCCTTCTTCTCTTTGGGTCATAGGGTAGGGACCATCCTTAGCTGGGCATCTGAAGGGCCTCAGGCCCTGGCTACCCTGGAGTTACCCCCTGCCCAGAGAGCCCAAGGAAGCTGAAGGCAGACATGAGTGCCATGGTGCAAATGCTGGGACAGAAGGCTGGAGATGGCAGGTTCCGGAGCAGCTGTGGCGCCTGACATGTCACAACTCACTGCCCCTCCAAGCTTCAGTTTCCTCATCTGCAGAATAAGCAGACTAAGAAAGAGAATTTTCTTTGGGTTTATGAAAGGTATCATCTCTACAGGCTCCCCCACAAGAATACAGACAGGTTTTCTAATTTACACATTAAACCATTCATTATTCCATTCTCTAAAAACCCTAGAGCAGGGGTCCTCAAACTTTTTAAACAGGGGGCCAGTTCACTGTCCCTCAGACCCGTTGGAGGGTTGGACTATAGTTTAAAAAAAACTATGAACAAATTCCTGTGCACACTGCACATAGCTTATTTTGAAGTAAAAAACAAAACGGGGCAAAATCACCCGGAGAGCCGGATAAATGTAGTTTGAGGACCCCTGCCCTAGAGGGCATCTTTTGTCCTTATATTCTGTTCACTCGCCCCCTACAGGTGATGTGAAGAACTAGTGATTTCACTCATGGCCATGAGTTGATGTTGACTCATAGCAACCCAATAGGGCAGGGTAGAGCTGCCCCTGTGGGTCTCTGAGACTGTACCTCTTTATGGGAGTAGAAAGTCCCATTTTTCTCCCAAGGAGCAGCTGGTAATTTTGAACTACTGACCTTGCAGTTAGCAGCCTAACTTGTTAGCAGCCACTAACTACTCCACCACGGCTCAGGACTGGAAACCTATGGGGTAAAGAGAGTCTCCTGGGCCTTAGGGTCACCATATAAAATAGGAGAGGGTTATTTGTTAAGTCTGACAACTCTCCTGGGCTTGTCTGTCCTCCAGCCAAGCCTGGGGTCCTAGCAACACTGTGACCCTGCCAGGCTCGGGTAAGGTCCAGGATCGCCCTAGGGAAACAGTGCAGCAAGGGACCTCAGTCAGGGGGGCCAAGATGTCAGGACAACCTAGAGAATTTGTTCAATTGCAGATCCCCAGGGCATACTTCAGAGCTTATCAAGCGAGAGCTGCCTTAGGACTTGTATTTTTACAATCACAACAACATAAAAATAACTAATAAATAGCCATTACTCTCTGCCAGGAAATGAGCTGCATGCTTTGTGCATGTTATCTCATTCACTCAGCACATTACCCTATCAGGATTTATATCAGCGGTTCTCAACCTGTGGGTTGAAACCCCTTTGGGGGTTGAACAACCCTTTCACAGGTGTTGCCTGATTTATAACAGTAGCAAAATTACAGTTATGAAGTAGCAACAAAAATAATTTTATGGTTGGGGGGGTCACAACATAAGGAACTGTAATAATGGGTCACGGCATGAGGAAGGTTGGGAACCATTGATTTTACATTATTATTTTTCTAATTTGACTGTTAAAGAAGTAGAGGCTCAGAGAGGTTAAGTGACTTCCCTGGAACCACACAGCTAATCGGTAGTAGATCTACAACTAGTCGGTCTAGTCAGTAGTAGAGTTAGGATTCAAACTAGGCAGAGGGACCCTCAAACACTGTATCACACCGAGTGTTGCAGATGATTCCTGTCCCAGCTTTGGGAGTCATCTCCCTGCCACCTTTTCTCCTTTCCTTAGAAATGTCCAAAGGCACACCTGGACCCACTGATTAATATTAGCCTCCTGAAAAGTGGAACAACTGGACATAATGCAGTACAACAGGGAGCTAGTCAGGGTGCAGTGTAGCAATGATGAAACATACCCTTTCCTCAATGATGAAACATGTACCTTTCCATCTGTAGGTAACGGAACATACCCTTACAGAAGGGTCGCAGGGAGGAGATGAGCCAGTTAGCGTGCAGTATAGCAACAATGAAACATACAACTTTCCTCCTATTTTTAAATGCTTCCTCCCCACCACTATCATTATCCCAATTCTGCCTTACAAATCCAGCTAGCCCAGAGGATGTACACTGGTATAGATAGGAACTGGAAACACAGGGAATCCAGGACAGATGATCCCCTCAGGACCAGTGGTGAGAGTGGTGATACCCAAGGGTGAAGGAAAGGTAGGGTAGAAAGGGGGAACTGATTACAAGGATCTACATATAACCTCCTCCATGGGGGACGGACAACAGAAAAGTGGATGAAGGGAGACATCGGATGGTACAAGACATGACAAAATAAAAATAATTTATAAATTATCAAGGGTTCATAAGGGAAGGGAGTGTGGAGGAAGGGGGAAAAATGAGAAGCTGATACCAAGGGCTTAAGTGGAGAGCAAATATTTTGAGAATGATGAGGGCAACAAATGTACAAAAGTGCTTGATATAATTGATGTATGGATTGTTTTAAGAGCTGTGAGAACCCCCAATAAAATTATCATTTAATAATTAAAATACTTTCAATTATTAAAAATAATTTGACATTTAAATAAATAAAAATGGTTAAAGTTATTATCAGAGATGCATGCTAAAGTGTTTGCAAGTGAAATTTCACGATGTCTGGGATTTGCTTTAAAATATGCCAATAAACAAACTAATCCAAACAATCAGGACTAGAGGAAGTAGGACTCTTAGATAAGTCAATATGTGAGAACCTGAAGCTGGGTGACACATGAGGGTTCTCCCTGAAAGCCTCCTCAGGAGTCACCCTGATCAGCACCCTGATCTCAGACTCCCAGCTTTCAGGGCTGAGATAATACATCTCCGCTCTTGTAAGCCCCCCAGTTTGTGGTGTTTGATAGAGCAACCCTAGGACACCAACCCAGAGGGCAGAAAGAGTATCTCCATCATAGACTTGTTATGGAGAACAAATGAGTTGACTCGTCCAGGGACGCATTCAGCATGGTGAGTGGCCCACAGAAAGCTCTGTTGGTGGAGGCTCTGTCCCTGTTGTGATTATTAGTTTGTCACATGTACTTAGTGCAACCTTATGTGCCTGGAGAAGGTGCTGGATATTCAATGAGACTTAAGTAAGGCCTTGAAGAATGAGCAAGGGAATGAGGACAGGCACAATGGATAGTGGACAACACCCAAGAAGGCCCAGAGAGGGCAACTGTCGGTTGTATTAGGTCCCTAGGCACAGGCTAGCCTTGGAGGCGAAGACCTGCATAAGAATGGTAGTTGCCATAAGCAAATGTGGTGAAAAAAGCTGATGGTGCCCAGCTAGCAAAAGATAGAGGGTATGGGGTCTTAAAGGCTTGAAGATAAACAAGCGGCCATCTAGCTGAGAAGCAACAAAGCCCACATGGAAGAAGCACAACAGCCTGTGCGAGAGCACAGGGTGTGAAAGGGATCAGGTATCAGGCATCATCAGAACAAAAAAATCATATCATTGTAAATGAGGGGGAGTGCTGAGTGGAAACCCAACGCCCATCTGTAGGCAATTGGACATACCCCTACAGAAGGGTCGCGGGGAGGAGACGAGCTAGTCAGGGTGCAGTGTAGCAATAAGAAAACATACACCTTTCCTCTAGTTCCTGAATGCTTCCTCTCCCCCCACCACCCACTATCATGACCCCAATTCTACCTTACAAATCTGGCTAGACCATAGGATGTACACTGGTACAGATAGGAACTAGAAACACAGGGAATCCAGGGCAGATGATTCCTTCAGGACCAGTGGAAGGGTGGGGATACCAGGAGGGTCAAGTGGTAAGGGTGGGGATACCAGGAGGGTCGAGGGAGGTTGGGGTCAACAGGGGGAACTGATTACAAGGATCTACATATAACCTCCTCCCTGGGGGATGGACAACAGAAAAGTGGGTGAGGGAGCTGTCAGACAATGTAAGACATGACAAAATAATAATTTATGAATTTTCAAGGGTTTATGATGCAGGGGGCAGCATGGAGGGAGGGGGAAAATGAGGAGCTGATGCCAGGGGCTTAAGTGGAGAGCAAATGTTTTGAGAATGATGAGGGCAATGAATGTACAAATGTGCTTGACACAATTGATGTATGATGTATGGATTGTGATAAGAGTTGTATGAGCTCTTAATAAAATGATTTCTAAAAAAAGAATGGTAGTTGTGGTGTCACTTACTAGCAAGTCACTCTCAGCCTCAGTCTTTTTTCATCTGTCCAATTGGATTATTTTTTTAAATCTCCCCAATTGGCATAAAATAGTCTACAAAGAAAAGGTCCTACATCCTCCTTTGGTAAGGAGTGATTGGGGTCTTAAAAGCTCATGAACAGCCAACTATTGGTCTCACCCTATCCCGAGGAATGCAGAGTGATAAAAATTGAAGATGCATGGAAACAAATGGCTAATAGACCATTTGAACATCCATCTCCATGACCTTCAGAGGAGGAGATGATGCCCCGCTACCACTATTAGAAAGCCCCGAATTGAGGGGGAGAGAAGTGTGGAACAAGACTCAAAGCCTTCAAAGAGACCAAGCTAATGGTTGGATAGAGACAGTTGGAACACCTGAGACTAGGATCTTTAATCACCCTTTGTCTGGAAATGAACTCACCCCCATGGCTGAATTTTCAGCCAAAGGATAGACAGGTCTAAAAAGAGAACAGTAAACCTAGTGAGATACACACACCTTAGAATAATGCCCCATTTGAGATCCGAAGAGCCACATTTACCCAAGGGCAACGTTCAGAAGGGCTAAGAAAGGAGGAGGCATGGGAACAGGAAACACAGGGATGAAGCAGAATAAATGAAGTTACATTGTGGGCATTGCAGTCCCTGTGATAAACAGTGTGTATGAATTATTGAATACAAAACCGATGAACTGCTCTGTAGACCTTCGCCCAACTCACACTAAAAGGTTTTTGCTTTTCCCCCAAATATCCCTTAATGGGCAGACGGATGAATGTCAGGGAGGGTGTGTTCCTGCTCTGTGGGTTCCTTAAGGGCAGGAGCCAGGTGTTACGTTTTGGTCTTTATGTCTCCCATGTCTGGCACATAATAGTTGAAGGAGAAGAGCAAGACAAGGTGGCGGTGAAACGGGGGTGGGGTGGGGGTGCGAAGAGGCAGGGAAGAGAGATGGTGCCCCAGGCATAATGTCTGCTAGGGCTGCAGAGTCCCTCTCAAGCAGCTGCTTGAACCCTGGGATGGAGCCTGATTTGCAATTCTTCCCTCCTGCCAGGTGGGTGAGTTCGTCCTTGCCCCAACCAGGGCAGGTGCCAGCATCTGGAGCACCCTTGCAACTGCTGAAAGAATAGCCTGTAAACCTTGGTCAAAGGACCGGCCCAGTGAGCCCAATGCTTCACCAATTTAGACTCAGTCTTGACCTTTAGGTAGGGCATTTGAGAATTCCATGGCTCAGCTTTTCTTTAGACAAAACTTGAAGTCTCATTACACTTTAAGGGGTTGAAGATTGAAGGTGGAGAGGCGGAATCTTAATGTAATCTTGAACAAGTGCTGTGAGAGCCTAACAAAGCCCTTGAAATCAACAGCACATATTTATTTGGTGGTAGTGGTGAAAGAAGGTTTGGCTTAGAGTTGATTAAGTATTCGCCACCTTTTCAGTGTGCTCATCGTCCCCAGCATTGTCTCACTTGAGCCTCACTTCCCTCCTGAAAGGTTAATGGAACAAACTACTGCCTCCATTTGGCAGCTCAGCTGAGGCTCCAGGAGAGCAAGTGACGAGCCCAAATTCACACAGATAGTAAGACGCAGAGCCAGGATTGAGGTCTGGATCTTCCCAACCCCGCTCCATGTGTTCTCTACACGCTCTTTTCACATTACAAAGCTTGCGTTTCAGCTACAAGAAATAACGTTTCAACCTATCCCAAGCACTGGGCGGTTGGTCCTCTGGCATCCCTGTTCATTACACTGGGCTGTCATTTGCTGTCAGACTAGACTCTTTGCTTTCATAACACCTGATACAGGAAAGATGCTCAACCCACCAGCTGCTCCTGAGGAGAAAGATGAGGCTTTCTACTCCGGTGAAGAGATAACCTTTCTCCTCAGGAGCAGCTGGTGGATTTGAACTGTGGGTAACAGCTGGAAGCATAACCCCTACACTACCAGGGCCCCTCTACGGTATAGTAGTCTATACCATCATGACACTATTCTAAATGTGTTCTTTCACTTGATCTCTTATTCAACAGCTATATACTGAGAATCTCTCTTGTGTCAGGGCTGATAAGGTTGCAGGCGAGCAAGACAACTCTTCCGGCGTTGCGGGTGGTACTAGTTAAACATCAACATCCCTCTTTGAACAGGAGGAGGCTGTAAGAACCTAAAAATGTCGGCCTCTGACCTAGTCCACCCCTTAAAGAATTGACTCAGAAGAAAAGGGGTAAGTTTTAGGAAGACAATTATTTTATGGTAGTAGACTCTGCTAATCGTGAAAAGCCAGAAAAAAGAAAAAAAACCCAAATGTCTGAAAACAGGAAATAATATTGCTATGCAATTCAATGAAACCTGGTTGTATCAGTAAAAAGTTACTATAATTTCTTTTCATTTGCTGTATTTACTTTTAAGAAATGGATTGGCCATCCCAACAAAGGTGGATTTGTCATTTCCTGCTAGAAATCAGCATGCTACCTGCTAAGTCATGCATGCCATACCTGGGGGCGCCCACCAGGCTCTGCGTGGGCCAAGCAGCCATATGCACCAACTGATAAACTGGCTAGGAGGTTTTGGAGAAATGCAGAGGACACTGGGAGTTACCGACAAGGAAAGTCAGGATGATTTCTATTCACTTAAGCATTGAAATGCTTAATTTAAGAACCTTATGTGAGAGTATGCAAATACCCATCTGCTTCTTAAAACTATATCCTGGCAAAGCCAGAGCTTAGTTCTCCGATTAGAATGAGCTAAAATGTCAGGTGTCCCATGACCCGCCGGTATAAGCAGACTAGGTAAGGGTGGCATCCTAGTTCACAGATGGCACATGGAGCTCAGAAAGGTGAGATGACGTGTCCAAAGTCACAAAGTCAGGGATTGTGAAGGCCGAAGGCACCACTCCTCTGCTAACTGGCAAAGATGCACATGCTCCTGATGCTCAGAACATCTCCAACACAGTGTCTTGATGTTTGATATGGTACCCAGCTGCCGAGACGTGTGTCACAATCCAACTCAGGCTTGTTATCTGGCAGAGGTCTGTCTCCCCCATGTCATGGAAAGGCGCGAGGGGAACATCCAAATGGTCAGCTAATCTTAGGAAACGTGGTGTCACCTACTCAACCAAGGCCTGAGAACTCGCCCCACTAAGCCAGCATCAGGCCACCTCATGGCTGGTGCTCATGGCTCGTACTACACCTCACTAAGGCTACACGGGTTACCTGGCCTCAAGCCATGCTCCGCCACGTCCCAGCTTCCACTTACTAATATCCTGGCCTCTCAGTGCTCTCGCCAGTAAAATGGGAATGATGAATGTTTGTACAGCAGAATTGCTATGAAGATTAAATAGGTCATAGTGGAGCACCCCTATTTGATGGCACTGCCTGGCTGCCAACACAAAGGTTGAACCCACCAGTCACTCCACAGGAGAAATATGTGGCAGTCTGCTTCCAGCTTTGTAGACTCTGGGGACAAGTCTACAATAACTATAATAAGGTAGCTATACATCAGAATCAACCCAAAAGGATGGAGTTGGCTTGGTTTGGGTTTATTTCCACAATGCTCTTTCTAAGACACTTCCCTTATCACAATGATTGTGAGGCATGAACAAAATGACAGACATGGAGCACCCAGCAAATATCTAGTCTATAGTAGATGCTCCTTATGGTGGCCTGGTGGGTTATGCGTGGGGCTGCTAACTGTATGGTTGGCAGTTCAAAACCACCAGCTGCTCCATGGGAGAAAGACGAGGCTTTCACCTCCCAGAAGCAGTTATATTCTCTGGAAACCCAAAGGGGCAGTTCCAGCCTGCCCTAGAGAGGCACTCTGAGTCGGAATCGACTCAATAGCAGGGAGGGTTTGTTTTGTTTGAGGTGTTCCTTAAATAATAGCTGTCATCAGCGCAAGAAAGGGGTCAAACAGCACACACAGAATGGATTTTCCCCAGGAAGGGGCTGGAGAAGAGCTTCCCAGAGTCCAGAGGATGTTGGTTCTTCCCCTCCAAATCCCTGGTGGCATCCTTTCCCCTAGTATACCCCGACTTCTGCGCCCTCTCGGTTTCCCACTTGCTTGCCAGTCAGGAAATGACCGCAGCAGCAGTCATTTCTTCCTCTGAGTCCCTGGAGTCCACTAAATTCAGACCCCGGCCTTCCTCACTGCTGCTCAGCAAGCCTGCACCTCCTCCAGCCTAGTTTCAGGAGGACGACGAAGGAAACCTAGAAACTTCGGAGGAACGTCGCTTCTCTCTAGGTCGACCTTGGGTATGATGCTGCTGCCCTCTAGGGCCTGTGGTCGGGTGCTCCGCCCCACCTCCCCCGCACCGACACACACCCAGACACCCCTACTCACAGCTCGAGGATGAGCACCACATCGGTACGGTTCTCGTAGACGTCGTGCAGCGTGATGATGTTGGGGTGCAGCACCTGCCGCAGGATGCTCACCTCCCGCTCGATCTCCTCCTTGCGCACGCCCCGCCTGCTGGCCCGGCTCTGCCGCTTCTTGATGAACTTCGCTGCATACTCCAGCCCCGTGCTCTTCTCCCGGCACTTCTTCACGATGGCGAACTGGCCGCTGTGGGGACACACAGTCAGGCAGTTAGGGCCTCGCTGTGGCTGTTAGCCACCAGGCGCCGCCGCTCATTCAGTCATTCTGCCAGGACAGGACAAAGTACGCCGCCGTCCAGCATCCTTGCCTAGTGTCAACTCGTGATGCAGGCGGTGCAGGTGCTGCGCAGCTGCTCGGACCCCAGGAATCCTCCACCTTTTACTAGTGTTGGCAACCGCAGTATACAGATATGAACACCGATGCCGGGAGGGATTACTGATCTGATTAGGATGGCAGAGCCTCATTGCTCCCAAGCCTCGGCTAGAACCCAAGGCTACTATGCATTAGATTATGCGTTGAGGAAAGACACAAAGGGGAGTGGTGCTCAAAGAGATCCGCATGGCCAAAATACAAACAGCACCCGGCATCAGCTTGCGTCCCCTGATCTGGGGGAAAGGACAACTTCACGCATTTGGAATTGTGAGAGGGCAAACCCATCCACTATCAGTAAGTTGATTCTGTCTCATTCGGACCCAATAGGACAGGGTAAAGTTTCCCTATAGCGTTTCCAAGACTGCAAATCTTGATGAGAGCAGACAGCCTCACTTCTCTCCCACAGAGAAGCTGATGAGTTTGAACCACCAACCCTGTGGTTAGCAGTCCAACACCTAACCCACTGCACCACCAGTGCTCCTTGCAAGAAGACAAAGCATCTCATCTTACACCTCTGCTCCCAAGCCTGCTCCTAGCAAATACACTCTCAATTATATGGCCTGAGCCAAACAACAGGGGAACCACGCGATATGTAGTCTTTGTGACTGACTTCTTCCATGTGACATGTGTTTAGGGTTCATCCATGTCATAGCATGTAGCTCTACTTCACTCTGTCCATTGTTTGCATTTGCCACATTTTGTTGTCCCAGTCATCAGTTGTGTTGGTCATTTGGGCTGTTTCTACTTTGGGGCTATTATGAATAATGCTGGTCTGAACATGTGTGGGAACATACACTTTCCTTTCCCTTGGGTGTAGAATCCCGTTTTCTAAGAGTGGAACTGCTGAATGCTATGGGAACTCAGTGTCTGACCTTTGAGGAATGGCCAGACTGATTTCCAAGGAGACTGCACCATTTAGCACGGCCACCGACTATGCAGGAGGGCTCCGATTTCTCCACACGCCTTCCAGCACTTCGTGTGATCCGCCCTGTGGATCACAGCCATCTCAGTGGGCATGAAGCAGCATCTCGTTGTATGTTACATGTTTTCCTTTTTTTAAATCATTTATTGGGGCTCATACAACTCTTATCACAATCCATACATACATCAATTGTGTAAAGCACACTTATACATTCATTGCCCTCATCATTCTCAAAATATGCCTTCCACTGGCGTTCCTGGAATCAGCTCATTTTCCTTTTTTCCCTACCACTCCCTCCTCCCTCATGAACCCTTAATAATTTATAAATTATTATTTTATCTTATCTTACACTGCCCGGCATCTCCTTTCACCACTTTCTTGTTGCCCATCCCCCAGAGAGGAGGCCATATGTAGATCCCCGAGATAGGTTCTCCCCTTTCTAGCCCCACTGCCCTCCCGGTATCATCACTCTCACCCTTGGTCCTAAGGGGTTCATCTGTCCTAGATTCCCTGGTCTAACCATCCTCTGGTCTAACCAGATTTGCAAGGTAGAATTGGGATCATGATAGTTGGTGGGGAGAAAGCATTCAAGAACTAGAGAAAGGTTGTGAGTTTCATTATTGCTACACTGAATCCTGAGTGGCTCATCTCCTCCCCACTACCCCTCTGCAAGGGATGTCTAGTTGTCTACAGATGGGCATTGGGTCCCCATCATGTGCTCACCTCATTCACGATGTTATAATTTCTTTTTTCCCTCACCTTTGGTGCTTGAAACCTGGTCCCCTCGGCCCTTCAAGATCACACATGTTGGTGTGCTGCTTCCATGTGGGCTTTGTTGCTTCTGGGCTAGATGGCCGCTTGTTTACTTTCAAGCCTTTAAGACCCCAGACACTGTATCTCTGAATAGCCGGGCACCATCAGCCTTCTTCACCATACTTACTTATGCACACATTCATCTTCAGCGTTTATGTGGGGAAGGTGATAACACAATGATGGTTTTGTTCTTTGGTGTCTGCTACCTGATCCCTTCAACACCTCATGTTCACTTAGGCTTGTGTGCTTCTCTGTGGGCTTTGTTGCTTCCAAGCTAGATGACCGCTTGTTTGTCTTCAAGCCTTTAAGACCCCAGATGCTATATCTTTTTGATAGCCGGGCACCATCAGCTTTCTTCACCACATTTGCTTATGCACATGTCTGTCTTCAGCGATCATGTCGGGAAAGTGGGTATCATGGAATGATCGTTTAGCTGAGCAAGGTGCTCTTGTATTGAGGGAATGCACATGAGGAGGCCCAATGTGCACCAGCTACCCTACTACTAAACCTATTAATATATGCACATAAGTCTATCTCCCCCATAATGATAAATATATTTACATATGTACATGTCTGTACCTAGGCTTCTCTGTATGCCCTTTGCCTCCTACTCCTTTTCTCTGTTTCTTCATGCTTTCCTCCTGGCCCACTACCATGTTCAGCCTTCATTCTGGTTTCAGTAATTCCTCTCAGTTACCTTGCCCTTGGTCAGTCCCTACCAGTCCTCCCATCCCCTCCCTCCACTGGTTTTGAACCACTCATTGTTCCCTTGTCCCTGGGTTGGCCAACACCTCCTCCATTCCCCTACCTCCCATACTCTCATGTCCTTCTGGGACCAATGGTCCTGTTATTTTCTTCTCACATTGTTTGTCCAGCCTATCTTATCTAGGTGGACCTGCAGATATAATAATATGTGCATAAAAATGCAGATGGCTTTGACAGCACCAAAGTGGCACATAAGAACATGGCATTGATGGCAGCAACACCTACATGTTTTTTTTTTAACCACCCAAATGCCCACTGCTTGGGACTGAACTAAGATCATTTTATGGTACAGCTTCGTGGCTTAATAAGGGGCTGGGGCCTCCTACTGTCTAAGTGGCTCTGAGACCATCCCGCACTTGGAAACTCTGCCTATTTGCCTCAGCCTCAGAAGGCAGCATCGCATCTGGACCATGCTGTTCTTAGACTAACCCTCAATCAGACTGTCTCCCAAATAAACCTGAGTGGCAACAGCTAAGTCCAGCTGGGCAAGTAAGGAATCAATATACCAACCCTGAAATAGCATTTTAAGGCAAGCACCTTAGAAAGGTCACATATTCATCTCTGTCTTTCCCCTCCCTCAGTACCACCTGGACCACAGGTACATGAACTCTGAGGAGCGCAAAAAGTCCCTGGGGTCATATTTATCTTACATCATCGCTGAACTCTGAAGTGTGAGCTCTTTTGCTGCTATGGTTATGCGTGTCAATCACTTCTGACTCGTAGCTATTTAGGACCCAAATACTGGCCGGGAACTGTGCACGCACCATTAGGGGTTGACACAGGTGGCGTGCAGCCAGATCTCCCAAAGCCAAATGAAGGATCACAGTGGACTCTAACACCGCTGGTCATCTGGAGCCACTTCAGGCCTTAGGGACATCTGGTGCCTCAGTGAGTGCCAGCAAACACTCGACAAAGCTTCCAGTCTCACTTGGCCATTGGTCTCAGCGTCAGGACCTCCAAGCTCCTCTGGGTCTCCTACACCTCAAGGGGCCTGCTCACTGGGTGCAGCATTTTGGAGTGTTCCCCCGGCCTCTTCCCAGCAGTCCTGAGGGCTGGTGAGGCAGGCACAACCTCTCCACTTGAGCCTCACGGAAAGTCAAGGCCTGAGAAAGTCAAGTCATTTGTGTGAGCTTCCAGAGCACCCAGGGGGAGGGGCAGCATTTGGTTGGGCACTCAGCTCGTACAGCCCTCAGCCCACACTCTCAGACGGTGGTGGGTCCTGATGAGAGGGGAAGGGCATTTTTATGAGACACAGCTGAACATTTCCGGTCACCTTAGCAGAGAGCTTTCACCTTGTGGTCTGAGGAAAAGGAACGTGTTTTTGCTTTCCCGTGCCTAGAAAATTCCTTGCATTCTGAACAAGTGAATGAGTGTTTGCTTTCCCACCTGAGTTTTCTCTTGGTGAGCCCAGCTGTGGCACATGGAGGTGATGGGGCAAGGAGGGCAGACTGACCGGCAAGCTTCTTTCTCCTGCCACATGGAGGTAGTTTGAGAGTGAGTGACGAAGACAAAGCCAAACACCAGGCCACACAACTCACCTCTCTTTGTGGTGAGGGGTCCTCCACCCAACATGCCTTGGGGGGCCTCCAGGAAGGCCAAGGCGACTTTCCTTAAGCGGTCATGGCAACAGTGGAGAACACCCTCCACTGGGGCCAGCCCCCAAGTCAAGAGGCTTTGGCCATCAAGAGCAGGTTTCCAAGTCAGATCAGCCGGACCTCAAGAACTTAAAGTTCAACCCTTGGATGCTTCCCTGCCTGTTCTGAACAGCCTTTCCCTCATCTGCAAAGTGGGAATCACGATTCCCTACGAAGGAATTGAGAAGTCCAGGAATAGATGTGATAGAATGTTGTTGGTGTGTGTCACCAAGCCTATTCCAAAGTACAGGAACCCTGCATGACATCTGAGGCTGGAATCTTTACAGAAATATAACTATCACCAGATCTTTCCTCCTGTGGAGTTGTCGGTGGGTTCAAGCTGGGTCTTCAAACCAGTTCATTTCTGTTTGAACCTCTGCTGAGAAGCTGCCTTTCTAGCCCAGATATACTGAATCAGAATCTACATTTTAACAAGAGCCTCAGGTGATTCTTACAGATACCCATGTCTCGCACCACCAGGGCTCCTATATAGTAATTCCTAATAAATGGGCGCTAATATGACTGGAGCTATAGTGGCAAAATAGGTTATGAATTGGGCTGCTAACCACAAGGTCAGTGGTTCCAATGCACCAGCTTCTCCAAGATGGAAAAGTGAGGCTATCTGGTCCTACAAAGATTAACAGCCTTCAAAACCCTATATAGGGCCGCTAAAAGTTAGAATTCACTCAATATCAGTGGGTTTTGTTTTTAATTATAACCATAAGGAGGCCAAAATCATCAGTGGTTAAAGCACTCTGTTGCTAACTCAAAGGTGAGCAGTTCAAATCCGCAAGCCACTCAAGAAAGAAAGAAGAGGCAGTCAGTTTTCATAAAGATGTACAATCTTTTAAAAAAAACAACAACCATGGCACAGTTCGACTCTGTTCTGATAGGGTCACTATGGGTCAGAATCCACTCCATGGGGTGGGTTTAGTTTGGCTTGATTATGAGTGTTATCAGCTTGTGGTTCATGTGAAGACCAAGCAAAAGGTATCAAACCTGGAAGTCAATGATTCAAGTGGTCTGGGGGTGAGGCCAAGGACACAGCGTACTTTTTAAAATGCCCCAGACAATTCCAGTGCCGCCACTTGTGAGACAATCTCTTTCTATTCAAAGCAAATTAATCCTTAAAGCAGATGTTTCCAAGTTTAAAACATGACTGCATTTTGGAATCACCTGGGGAACTTGCAGTACTCCTGGTGGCTAGGTTCCCCATCCTAACACACACCACCACCACCACCACCTCCACCCAAAATTCAGAATTCCTGGGCCCCAGCTTCTGTGTGCACACCTGATGTTTAAAGTTCCACAGGTCAGTCTGATGTGGGGCCAGGGCTTAGAACCCAACTTAGAACAGCTCTCTGCTCATCCCATTTTATAGCTGAAGAAATGATGCTGATGAATCTCATTATTCCCTGGTCTTTTTAGTATCCCTCTTCCCCTTAATTATTTGGCCTGACAGTATGTGAGACGAAGGAGGGGAAACAGGGAAGGAGAGGGGATGGTTTCCTCTCTCACCAACAGGTTTTCTTGAGGATGGAGGGTTGTTGGTGATCCAATAACCAATATATTAATGTTCAAATCAAGGTATGTTGGCGACTTCGGTTTAGGGGATAACATGAGTGGACATATGCCCAGACTCTGGTCCTGAGGTAGATCCTCTGTGCTCATCAGAGGCCACTGGCGAACCTGCCTGGAGGTGACACAGTGATGGTGACAGGCCCTTCCTTGTTCAGCCCCATGATTCACCCAGAGAGGCTATGGGAGTGAAGGGTGGGTAATGAAGGTGCTGGTCCCAATCCCAACTACATGGACAGCTCCTCCTCCCCACAGAAGAATTCACTTCAGAGGACAGCACTGAAGTTACAGCTCAGGGAGAGGGACATGTCTGATCAGAGCACACAGGAACAAATGAAGGGAGAGGAAGAGAGAGTGGAATACACCCTGATCCATCAGGCCCTGAGGACAATATTCCTGCTCAGAGCAGTCAAAGCACAGAGAGGATGGGGACAACACTGGAGACACAGTGCAGGAACTGCACCTGATCTGACCCCACCACACTGAGGCAAAACACTGAGGTTGTGCAACAGAACAGCAAGGGGAGCAGAGCAACAAAGTCCCCAGGGAATACTAAAAATAGACTTTGGGGCCTGGCCACGGCACCTCATCAGACTCAACTGGAAAACACTCCTAAAGGTCAACAAACAGACTTTGAACTATTTACAGACACTGGTTTGTTGTTGCTGGTCTGTTTTCTTTTGTTGTTTTGTTTTGCTCTGTCTTGTTTTTGTGCATATTATTATCTCTGCAGGTCTGTCTAGATAAGATAGGCGTTGGTTGGGGAGATGAAGAATGAAAGAGGAAGTGGGTGTTAACCCCAGGGACAAGGGAAAAACAAGTGATTCAAAATTGATGGCGAGGAGGGTGTAGGAGGCCAGGTAGAGCTTGATCAAGGACAATGTAACCCAGAAAATTTACTGAACCCAAATGAAGGATGAACATGATAGTGGGATAAGAGGAAAGTAAAAAGAAATAGAGGAAGGAACTAGGAAGCAAAGGACATTTATAGAGGTCTAAATACAGGCATGTAGATATGTAAATATATTTATACATGACAATGGGTAAATAACTTTATGTGCATATATTTATAGGTTTAGTATTAAGGTAGCAGATGGACATTGGGCCTCTACTCAAGTACTCCCTCAACGCAAGAACACCTGTTTCTATTAAACTGGCATTCCATAATGCTCGCCTCCCCAACAGGATCACTGAAGACAAAGTGGGTGCATAAGCAAATGTGGTGAAGAAAGCTGATGGTGCCCGGCTATCAAAAGATATAGCATCTGGGGTCTTAAAGGCTTGAAAGTAAACAAGTGGCCATCTAGCTCAGAAGCAACAAAGACCACATGGAAGAAGCTCACCAGCCTGTGTGATCACAAGATGTTGATGAGATCAGGTATCAGGCATCAAAGAACAAAAAATCATATCATTGTGAATGAGGGGGAGTGCGGAGTGGGGACTCAAAACCCATATGTAGGCAACTGGACATCCCCTTACAGAAGGGTCTTGGGGAGGAGACGAGCCAGTCAGGGTGCAGTATAACACCGATGAAACGTACAACTTTCCTCTAGTTCTTTAATGCTTCCTCCTCTCTACTATCATGACTCCAATTCTACCTCACAAATCCAGCTAGACCAGAGGATGTACTCTGGTATAGATAAGAGCTGGAAACAGGGAATCCAGGACAGATAAACCCCTCAGGATCAATAATGAGAGTAGAGATACCAGGAGGGAAAGAAAGGGGAAGAAAGGGGAAGAAAGGGGGAACTGATCACATATAACCCCCTCCCTGGGGGATGGACCACAGAAAAATGAGTGAAGGTAGACATCGGACAGTATAAGACATGAAAGAAATAATAATAATTTATAAATTATCAAGAGTTCATGAGGGAGAAGAGTGGGGGAGGGAGGGGAAAAATGAGGAGCTGATCTTGAGGGATCAAGTAGAAAGAAAATGCCTTGAGAATGATAATAGCAACAAATGTACAAATGTGCTTGACACAATGGATGCATTTATGGATTAGGATAAGAATTGTATGAGCCCCCAATAAAATTATTTAAATAATAATTATTTTTAAAGAGTGGGTAATGAGGGTTTGTCTAGGTTAAAAGAGCCACCGAAGGCACCACCCCGAGAGAGGGTTGAAAGGAGACATTCAAACTGTCTAGAAGTCCCCACCAACACTAACTCTGGAATTATGGGAACACTGGCATAGTTTTTACATTATGGGCAAATCATGCATATTCCAATCCCTGTTCTCTGCAGCCACAGGCAATGTCTAATCCATGGTTGAACACCACAAAGAACGATTAGCAGCAGGGTGGACTCCTCGTCCTGGTTCTGCAGAAGGCCTGGGGCGTGGGTGGATGGGCTCTCTATGCCTCTGGCTGGCTTGGAGAAGTCACGTAGGAGGGTTTAGCAAGAGACAATAAATCCACAAAAACTACCATCTTGGCTCTTGCCAGCACGTCCCTCCTGCAATTATGTCAGGAACACACCCCTCTCCCAGGCAGAGAGCTCAGTCCTCATTCACTCAGCACACTGGGGAGGACCCTAGCAGGGTCACACAGTGATCAATGTCATTGTCAGATGGGCTACTTCCAGAACCTGGCAAGGCACAGGGTGGCAACCTACAAGTGTTCACTCGCAGTCATCGTAGGAATGAGACTATGCCCAGGAGGAGGCCTAGATTATAAGGAGGTGTCAAAAAGTTCATGGGAAAAATGGAATTTCCCCACAAACTTCTTAAAGGTCCTTTGTAGTTTCTTACTGTTCAAAAAATACTTCCAATACCAGCTTCAAAGCTTTCTGGCAAAACCTAGCTCTGTCATCCCCAGAATTCTTCACTGCCCAAGAAGACTAGTTCAGGCATGACCCAAAAAAGGTATTCCAAGGGCAATTTTATATACCAATGTCAGCATCACAACATATCTAGCTTTTCTGTTTATAAAAAAAATGGATGCCATCCATTCTCTTCTATAATGTTTTTGGGTATTATTCTTTGTTCCGTTTTGCAGATAAGAAAACGGAGGCTAAGTGATTCCGTAGTTAAGCCAGCGTGCAGCCCTAAGACCAGGGCTAGGACTCTTATCTAGGTCTGCTGACTCTAGCACTGGTGAGGCTCCAGGTCACTAACCTTAGTGTACTAAGCAATGGGGGACCAAGAAGAAAAGGGAGCAGCTACTCAGACTGGAGGCCATATGACCACTGATGTTGCTTAGAATTGCCCTTGCATAGCAATAGTACCAACCCAACAGCTTCTTACTCAAGTCTATTATTGTGCATACATTCTCAACAGACGATGCACCCATCTTGGACCCCATCGGGCTTACCCACTTCCCTCTGTGGTAAACCGGGGTCACCCAGACTTGTCTGCCAACTCCCTGGGGCCTAGCTGCCAAAGGTTTTATAAGATCTGTGAATAGAGTGGGTCTAACTCAGTCCCTCTCTGCCAACTCTAAATAGGCCCTGCCTGGCTCAGAGAGGTTCAGCAACCTGCCCCGAAGTTACCAATGTAGCAAGGTGGTGATAAGGCAGAGCCGCACATAATCCAAGATGCCACGTGAGGTGCAAGGTGTCGCATGGAAAGCATTCCAAGGCACGGTGACGTGGAGCCCAAGTTCCTGCTGCTTCCCCCACTGCCTTTGCAGCAGTTCCTCTCCCTGCCCTGGAGAGCAATGAGCCACGAGGCCCCTGGAATTCCCTGTTAAGGCTTCAGGGACACAGGGCATGGAGAGCATTTAGAAGTTCCCCATCAAGGCCACCTCCGGTGCAGCCTAGCAGGTGAGCGAATGGCACCTTCAGCTAACATGTCTCAAAGGCAAGGGTTGCTCAAGTCTACAGTCAGCGGGAACCACATGAACATGACCCCAGCAGGCCCGTGCCCCAATCCAAACCACAATCCGTCTGAGGAGCGTGCCACTGAGCCTCTTCCCTACTCCTCTGTGAGCACAGGCTCAACCGTGGGGACTCCGTGACTCTGTTCCTCACCTCCCACTCTTCCAACACACCCATCCTCAAGGCAAGCCAACCCCAGGTCCATAAACACATCCTTTCCCACTTTGCCGTAACCACCAACCGGTTTCTGATCGGTGACAGAGTAGCGCAACAGTTAAGCACTAAGCACTCAGTTGTGAAGTGCAAAGTTGGACATTGGAACCCTCCCAGCAGCTCCTGGCACTCTGTCTGTCCTATGCGCCACTAAGAGCTGAAAAAAGGGACTTCGTAGCACCCAACAAAAGCATGCTTCAGTTCAGAAGTTAGACTCAAAAGCCTTGGGCTGTTTTCACTATCCACCTGCAGCAAATCACACGAGTTCCAAGGCTCAGTTTCCTCCATAAAGATGTCCTGAGTTCTCCAGGTTGTAATGAAGCTAAGTGTGTAAAACCCACTGAGCAAACGAATTTCCCCATTAGAATTACTTATTTCCACCCGCTGAGCTGCCACAGTTGAATCCTGGCCTCCACGTTCCCAATGCCAATGTATTCTTGAACCTGATTTGGCCTCCAGTGAACCCCATTTTCAGATCCCAGCTGGCCGGGCTGTGGCAGCAGAAAAGCAAGATCCCCAGGTGGCACCAAGATCCAGAAAGGCAGAACTTTCTGACACTAAGTTACCGAGGGTCAGAGCACACAAGGAACCCCGTCTGCAGAAGGCACAACTAGAGGCAAGAAACACTGGTTTCCAGAAGTCAAGAGTTGGAAGCAAGTCAGGATTCCGGGTGGGAGCATTTGAGAGCAAGGACCAGAACTTCACCCACGACCAGTGGACAGCATTTCGGGAACAAGGTGGGCAAGACAGGACTAGCAGGACACAGGGAGGATGCTGAGAGCAGCAAGGATAGCATGCTGACAGGGATCTAGCTCCAACAGAAGCATCAACATAGGAGGCTGCAGACAGGAGGCGGCCTGGGGTGGTTCATGTGACTCGGTCTCCCTGACGACCTCTTGTGAGGTGAAGCACCGACTCATGAATCCAGCCCTTCTGCTTGATCAGCTTACCACCGTCTCTCTGCTCTCTTGACAGTGCTGCTGCTGCTGCTGCTGTTTGCGATCTGGGACCCTCTCTCAAAGGAATCTGGCCCAGGAGTAGTGTGTAAGGAGAAGAAACTCAGAGCGAGCACACTCAGCACGCCCACACTCATGATACACAAAGAGGCTTCATGGACACCCCCCCCCCACACACACACACACACTCAAAAGCTCCTGGGGATGCAGTTTGAGAAGCGGTGCTCAACAGCAAGAGGCCTGTTCTTAGATGATCCCACGGTATGTGAAAATAGAGGGGAAACAACACGCAGCTGCTCCTCAGACCACGATCTAATCTTTCAAAGTCATTCCTCCATGGCAAACTCAGGCTGGGCAGTGAGGAGCACACACAGGACAGGCATCGGAAAGCAGGTGTCTGCAGGGAGCCCAGTCTGACCACAGCCCTGTGCACAGGCGCAGGTGCTCGCTCCTTGCTGGCTTTGTGGCAGCTGTTTGCAAAGCTTAGCTCATCTAATGGCCCTGCAAATGAACTTCCTTCCTCTGGACTTTTGTTTTATAAGGACAAAACCAACAACAACCAAAACAGAAAGGAAGGAATCATGAAGCAGAGCCAAGTCGGGCTGAGGTCTGGGGACTTTACAGAATCTGTTCTTCAGTCTATGCACATTTTGATGTCGTTGTCAAATTAATGTGCGCCCACAAGTCCAAGACCTTCAGTAAACAAGCTATATATAGAAAAGTTGTCACTGGAAGCACAGCTTAGTGTCTGTCCTCTGGTATTTCCCTGGACCCAGACTGATATGATGTCGGTTACTATTTATGGAACTGTGGCGCTTAGAGGTACCATCCATCCAACCACTCATCCATCGAAACTGCCCATTCACCATCCGTCCATTCACTAAGCTATTCCTCCACCTCTCATTTATTGGTTACTCTTTGGACTGTGATCCGAAAGGTCAGCTGCTCAAAACCACCAGCTGCTCTTCAAGAGAAAGACTGGGTTTCTACTCCTGTAAAGAGTTAACCGCCTCAGAAACCCACGGGGGCAATTTTACTGTGTCCTACAGGGTCACGACGAGTCGGCATCAACTCAGCTGCAGGGATTTGGTGCTTTGAGCACTGAGTGCTACAAACAAGGCTGGAAGAGCTGGAAGTCCACTGGGAAGATCCAAACAACCATGACAGGGAGAGAGAACGTAGCGTATAAGGACTATCTGTCACAGCGGGAAAGGCAAGGAGTGATACACAATGTCTAGTCTGTGGAGGCCACAGCCATGATCTGCTTCCCTTCCTCACTGTTAAGTGCCACTTTCTCAAGGAAAGGCCACCAGAAACGGAATTTTCTTCCTTCCCTCTCCTTGTGGCGATGGACGGAGTAGGGAGAGCAAGTGATCAGCACCTGAAGATGGTCCGTTGGCTCAGGCACCCTCTCCACTGTTTCCAGTGCCCAACCATCAGATGTATGTGTGATTAATGAAAGGATGTTCCATTCATACTTACTCATAGAAACATAATCCAGCTGGTCCTCGCAGCTTAAGCAGAGCCCAGGAGGCTGGAGACTTACAGTAGCGAGGACCGAGAAAAGTCCAAGAGGGATGAGGTTCTCCTATTCGCCTGAGGGTAGAGGGTCAACCTCTTTACAGAGCCAAGTGATACGTTCCTTTTCTGTAAACTTGCCAGCTATGTCCTCTGTGCTGGAGAGTAAGAACATCTTACTTCTCCGTGTCTCAAATCAAGCTTTATCTACACAGTGGCATTTCCCATTAGTCAAGTTAAGTGATAAAGGATTTCAAAACACCACATTCACATTATAACGGGGTTTGGATGAAGACGGGGCTTTGCTGTGGCAAGTTTAGGCACACACGTGAATAAACTACTTGGAGACTGACAGCATTACACTTTCCTGAAACTCACACCAGAGGTGTCTCCCTGCTTCGCTTCTGCAGAGACTGTGTGTCCATATGCAAATGTGAGTGTGTGTACAAACTGGAACTGATTTTTTACTGAGTCTCTTCTGTGCACCTGGATCTTAATGCCCAAGGGATTCTTGCTGCGATTTGTTATTTCTTTGCTAATACGCTCAAGTCTCAGACAAATAAGGTGGATACTATCTGTGTCTTGGACTTTCTGTGGAATTGAAAAAACAACAACTCTTTATTGGAGCCCTGATGGTGTAGTGGTTACTCGTTGGGCTGCAATCCACAAGGTCACCAGTTCAAAACTACCAGCTTCTCCTTGGGAGAAAGAGTGGGCTTTCTACTCCTGTAAGCAGTCTCAGTACCCCACAGCGGGGTTGCTATGAATTGGCGCATCAACTCGATGGCTGTTGAGTTTGGCTTAGATGTATTGTGAACTAGGTGAAGGTTTACAAAGCCAATGTGTTTTCCATTTTAAACAATTCATACCCATTTTATTTCATGTCATTGTCACTATCAAGTAACAAAGAATTCCAAAATACCACATTCACATTTTAATGGGGCCTGGATCAAGAAGGGTCTTTCATGATGAAAGTTCAGGCACACAAGTGAAAGAATTACTTGGAGACAGCATGATACACTGCAATCGTCACAATGTATCATCGTTCATCCCATTTCCGTGTTGCCGGGTTTTGTTCCTCCTTCTTTCTAACCTTGCCTGGCTTCTGAACTTTGTCCTTGGGCGAATGCTGCCCCTTTGATTGTTCTAAGGACTGAGTACCTCCCTCACATTATTGTTCACCCGGTAGATGTGTCCACTGTTTGGGTGACAATTGGGCTCAAGGGTGAGTTCAGTTCGCAGCATGAAGGGTGTCTGAGTTTTTAACCCCACACACTCAGGGAATGTGAGTGGGCAAGAGTCCATGTGACAAACAGCACAGGATCAGGGGAGGAAGGAAATTAGGCCACTGGGAACCTGTTTCCTCGTCCAAACAATAAAGGGTTGGTCTCTTTGAGGTCAGTCACTTCTACCCGGCTCATGCTCTTAGAATTCTCTGATTCGGGTTCGGAAGTCAGACAGCCTTCCCGGAACACATTCGGAGATACAAGGGGATGATTTCTGGCTTCCCCACTTCATAGTGCTCAGCCACAGACCCAAACTGCTGAGTTAGCCATGTCTCAGTCAAACGAATTTCCAAAGAGAGAATGGGCCCAAGTCTTCGGGTAGGGATGCTGGGTTCTCAGCATGATGCCCCTTGTATCTTCATGCTCAAGAGAACACCGGATCCACCAAACATCACCAGAGTATTCCTATAACACAGTGGTTCCTAATGCTGCAACCCTTTAGTACAGTTCCTCGTGTTGTAGTTAGTCCCCCAACTATAAAATTATTTTCATTGCTACTTCATAACTATAATTTTCCTACTGTTATTAATCAGGCAACCCCTGTGAAAGAGTCGTTCGAACCCCCCAAAGGGGTCACGACCCACAGGTTGAGAACCGCTGCCCTAACATATTATCTGGGCATTCATCTTCATTCTTAACCACCAAGCAGTTTACGAGACGCTAGAGAGTAAAAACTTCCCTAGTCAGCTTTGTAGTCCTCATGGGGGAGCCCAGGAGAAAGCAAGTAGGTATTCAGTGTGTACAGAAAAGAATGATTTAAAGTAAAAATAAAATGTAAAAAGTATAATGTTTTTCATTTATACGAATCCCATGTTTGATTTGACAGGAATAGTCATGAAACCATCTTGATTCTCTTGCTAGCATAGAATTTTTAGTCTGTGAATTTTTTTTCAAGTATGGGACTTGGTATGTACACTTAAGACCTGTGAACTCTCAAATTATCTATAAGATCGTTTGGTGTCCTATGTAACAGGACTCACATCTTTCCCCCCAGAAGTTAGTACCATGAAGATGTGTGACCTGAAAAACAGATAACCTTCCTCATTTCAGATAACGAGCATTACATAATCAGTCGTGTTTCCCTTTTGTTGTTTTGGTGGTTGGTGGGGGTCATGTTTCCTTCCCTCTCTCTTTGTACCAGCGGTCCTCACCCTAAGGGTATACTAGAATCAGCTGGGAGCTTTTTCTGCATGCGGATGCCCAGATTCGGACACACAATTGCTGAATCATCATCATTTGGATGGCATGCAGCTTTCGATCTGCCTTTATTCTCCTCCAATTCTAGGTGTCTTATTTGTTTACTTGGATCCCTGATGGCATAGTGGGAATGCATTGAGTCAATAACTGCAAGATCAGTGGTTTAAACCCACCAAGGGAGAAATATGAGGTTGTCTGCTCTAGAGGAGATTTAAAGTCTCAGATACTCAAAGGGACAGGTCTGTCCCATCCTAAGGGGTCACTATGAGTCAGAATCAACACTCTGATCGTGGACTCTGGTTTTTCAGTGCTTATACAGGATCTCGGGTGGTGCTGTGGGTTAGGTGTAAGGCTGGCAGTTCAAACCCACCAGCCATTCTGGAGAACGGTGAGGTTGTCTGCTTTCATAAACTTTTTGATATTAGAAACCACATAGAGGGTCTGTTTGATGGCCGTGGGTGTTTTTCGGTTTGTGTTGATGTGCTGGTTGTAGGTTGCTTCAAGTCCAGCACATGCCTGAGCAGGCTGAACTAGAAGTGGTTCTTGCTGCTAACGCTTCAGCACACGCACAGAGGGTCAGTGAGCTGCAGGCCAGGCCTTCAGAGAAGGAGTTCGGTCCACGTCACGGGTGGACAATGAACCCCACTCTTTATAGTCACTCCCAGTGGCCAAGTTGGTTTCTTGCATAGGAATAAGACGGTGCTGCCCATCCCTTCCCCTGTGTGCAGAGGTGGCCCATTTCTTCATCTCCACCCACAAAGGGATTTAACTTTTGATCCATACCCAAACTCCCTGTGCCCATGAGCCTGAGGGCAAGGGGGTGGGTGCGGTAGAACAGGCCCAAATCATCTTAAAAGCAGATTTCTCTCCAAACTTTCCTCCCGCCCAGCTCCCTCTCCCCACAGAAGCCAGATTCCTTGTTGGGCAAGTCACTCCATACAGCTGTGCCATCTCCTCTTTCATCACTACTCCCAATTAGCAGCTATCAGGCGCCCTCGGGGCTGCCACTCCTGCCTGGTTTCTCCAGCACTGCTCCAAGTCCTTACATATAACAGGCTTTGGCGCTGGCTAACATGTTGTTTTTGAGCCTGTCAGGACGCCGGGAAGGTATGCATCACGACTATCATGTTTCATTTTTCCTCTGTCTTTCTACACTCGAATCTAGAATGGACCTCAGCCTTTAAAATAACAGGCCCCTCTCCTCAGAATGCCTGCCCTGGGAAGCTGCCTCTAGTGGCAAAGGCACCTCCATAGCCTACATCGGCAGAGATTAACCAGCAGCGCTTGAGAGCCCCTGAGGATCGGATCTGAGAAGGCTCTTAGGATAACGCCAGCCCAATTCCGTGACTGACTGGCTATGAAATCTTGCGCATGCTTATCAATCCCTCTGAGCCTCCATCTCTTTGTCAATAACCTGAGATGGGAGGTTGGCTGTCTCCTGGGCTGTAAGGAGGATTAAATGCATGGATACATGTAGGTGGCTGTGCTTGAGCTGGTCCTCTACTCATGGCAATCCCATGGGATAAAACCGCTCTGGTCCATCGCGTTTTCATTGGCTGGTTGTTTGGGAGTGGATCACTCAATCTGTTCTTTCTAGTATGTCTTAGTCCAGAAGCTCCACGGAAACCTGTTAGGTATCATAGCCCCACTCAAGCTATCTGCAACCAGTGAGCATGCATCTCCTGAACTGACGGAGAGAATGAGCCAATGGGCCACCAGGAAACACTGGAAAAATGGGACTTCTATGACTTTAGTTTTAGCTCACTGGGCTTCGGTGTCCTCACCTGTGAAGTGAAAACAATGCACTGAGCTCACAGGACAGTTGAGAAATTTTAATTAGGAAAAAATAACATTTAGGACAGTGCCTGGCCTTAACCTTGGTGCTCAGTGAATGGTTACTGAGTGGCAAACGATGTATAACATGGTTCAGAGCAGTCATTTCAACCTTTGGTAATTCTCCTGAATTTAACCTTTGGTAATTACCTTTGGTAATTCTAATTTACAGAAAATTAGCTCCACCCTGAGAGTGAGCCACAGACCTGTTGATGGCTCACCCAGGGCCCAGGCTGGCCAGGCTGGCACATTCCTGCCTTGTCTGCAGGGCTGGCACCACTGATCCAGTTTCCTTCCAGAGCAAAGTGAGAAGCTGGGTTGTGTCTCAACTCGTCAGAACCCAGGCAGCCAAGGGACAGAGTGTCTCCCTCAAGCTGCTGCCACCACACTACTTCCCTATACACCTCTCCAGGCCAAGGATTCTGCAAGATCCCCCGACCCCAGAAGCCAGAGTCTGACTGCTAGTGATCATATACAAACAGAGAAGGTGCCCAGAGAAGCAGCGCTCTCCCCTCAGGTCTCTGAGTCTTAGCCTGGCAGTGGTTCTACCCCTAGGAGGAGACCCAGGGGCAATACCAGGAAGTCCAGCCAGGGTGGGCTCCAACTGCAGTGCCCCTCTCAGCACCCTCCCTGGTCCAGCCCTCACCACTCTGGACTGTTCGGTCTACTTGCCTGAATCCCACCTGAATTTTCAACTCCTAAAAGGTAGGGATAACTAGTTTACTATTGCATGTTGAGCATCTATCTGTATAGATGGATAACATTAGTTGAATTAATGAGTCACGAGTGTTAACACTAGGGTATTAGTTTGGATACATTAGAGCAGGCGTCCTCAAACTACAGCCCACAGGCCACATGCGGCCCGCCGAGGACACTTATCCAGCTCGTCAGGTGTTTTTGCTCCATTTGTTTTTCTACTTCAAAATAATATGTGCAGTGTGCATAGGAATTTGTTCATATCTTTTTTTAAACTATATTCCGGCCCTCCAACGGGTCTGAGGGACAGTGAACTGGCCCCTGTTTAAAAAGTTTGAGAACCCCTGCATCAGAGAAACAAATCCACAGAAACTCATGTATAAGAGAGAGTTTTATAGAAAGGGTAAGTGCACATCAAGAAAACATCCCAACCCAGTGCTGCCCAAGCCCACAAGTCCAAAATTAACCCATTAACCCATATGTCCAACACCAATCCACAAAGCCCTCCTCCATCTCACAAAACACACACTACGATGCCGACTACAGGAGGAAAGTCAAATCGGTGAACATGTCAGCATCTCAGCGCTGGCAGGGGTCTCCACGCGGCTGCTCCAGCACCCAGGGCTGCATCGGGGTAGGTCCATGTGGCTTCTCTTTGGGGTTGTCTTGCAGGAAGGCAGCCTTGCAAGCTGAAGCAGGGAACTGGCTAAGACAGCTGCACCCTGGTCCGACGATCACAAAGCAACAGACCCAAGAACTAGAAAGGCGAAGCTCACCGAGCCATTTATCCCTCCGCCCTTCAATTAACCCCACATGTGTTTATCGGCCAGGTTGGCACAATAAACTAACTACCTCAACTAGGAATACAAAGATAAAGACGTAGACCCACGTTTGTACCATTTTGCTAGTTTCCATGGAGCTGGCCCCAACTCGTGACCACCTTAAGTCATGAACAAAATGTTCTCTGGTCCTGTACCATCTGCATGATGCTTGCCATGGGGAGTTGGTTTGCTTGTCAGAACCACCAAATAACTGAAGAAGGCTCCTGAGTCTATTTTCTCTGTGAAGCACTCTAAGTCGTTTCTTCTCCATGCTCCTCAGCGGCAGAGCTATTTGATGGAGCGTCTCTGTACTCCCAAGGCACACAGTCGGGACTCTGACCGGCTGCTCTGCCTGAGACCTATTTCTTCACACTTGGCTAATCTCTCTCTGTCCCGGGAAGAATTTCCCATGGACCCTAGGCATGCTAGAAACAAAGCAAGTCCCTTACACTCCCCTCCCCTCCAGCCTAGGAACTCTCTAGGGGTCAGGACAACTTCAAGCTTTAGGTGTCAGCCTGGGGCCCAGATCTCGGAGGCACCAGTAGCTGCATGTGTCGTCAAAACTGCAGGGTGAGACCGCAGGACAGGAGGGCCCTCTCCCCTCCCATTTCGCAGCTGAGGACACACTGAGAGCGGGTTGGCCAAGGTCACCACGCAGTTTACAGAGCAGCACCCTGAAAACCTCGGTCCCTCTGTACCCATTCCAAGGTCCTTTCTGCAAACTACAACAAACCCCAGGCGTTTTCTAGAGAGGGAGCCAATTTCCCCCATTTTTCATGTTGAAAATGTTATCATGCACACGAATGTGGCCAAGTGTTTCACATATAGCACACCCCACGTAAAGAATGCACACACTTCTAGAACATGGATAACGCACACAGGAGAGTAATTAATGCCTGAGGGGTGGTGTGGGTTATAGGAAAAATGTGTAAGCTACTCCTCATTTACATTAATACACTGCAAATAAAATTGGAATCGCAGAGGCCTTGTATGTAAACAATAGTTCCCTCCCCTATCTTTCTCCTGTTCTAGCTGCTGTCTAGAAGCAATCATTTGTTTGTTTGTTTGTTTGTTTTTTGCATTTTCCTGTATCAATCCCAAGAGGCAGTGGGCTGGTATTTAAAAAGGCTTTTATCAAATAAATCTCACATAGAAGTGTGAGATACAAAACAGGTGGAAGCAAAAATGATCTGATGGACAAGGGGACAGGGCAAAGCCTCTGTGTGACCTCTGTACATACATGCACACATGCATGTGCACACACAGGCTGCACCACAGGGCTCAATACAAAACCCACACCGCCACAGCCAGCAGCCTTAGCCACAGTCCCACCTTTTACTGGAGGCCTGCTGGGGAGGCGGACGGAGCATTTCTCCCAGAACCAGCGCTTCCCACCAGTTCATTCCTTGCTGAATCCGCTCAGAATCAATATATCTGGGGTGGAAACACAAGTTCTGAGCAGGGGGTCAATCCAGAATGAAGGGATTTGAAGCCCTGCCCTGCACAGACACACCTGCACCAGGCTTACCTGATTGTGCCAGCCCAACTTCTCCCTCACCCAGACTCCCAAGGTAGTGGATCCAGCAAAGGCCATCTCCACAAAGCCCCAGCTAGCCCCTAAGGCTTAGGCACTGGGGGGATTCATAGGTGTCAGAGCTCATAAAAATTCAAAAACTGACAGCTAATTGGATTAGCAGTCATGTACACCTTAATATTAATTACCTTAATTAGACTGCTCTCCTACCAAGTGGCAGAAATCAGCCATGTGGGGGGATATTGTGATATATAGGGGTGGGGGGTAATGTGTGGTCGAGGGGAGGACAGAGACACTCAGAGAGAAGGCAGAATGATGGGGGTCTTTGGGGTGCAGCCCGAAGGTACCAGAAGCCTGGCAAGTTGGGAAAAAGAAGATGACCAGAAAACTGCAGACAGAATGGGGGGTGGGGGGGAGGGCGTCTGACTCCTCACACCACAGTCCCGTCCTTCAAAACACTTAAGTCAACACTCTTCAACCACCTGTCTACATTGGCGTCTGTGGTCCTGCGCCTTTGAAGGCTCGATAAAGGAACCGGCCCACTCGGCTATCTGGAGATCTCGGTCTGACCATATGCTGAAAAAGAACAGCACACCACAATGATGCAATCATCGTCGTCCTTCCTCCTCCTCCCCCAAGATGGGACTTAGCACTTACAAGAGACATTTTTCTCCCTCCGCAATTCAGGGCAGATACACAGCCCACCAGGAAAACACAGCCTCTTCACTCCGGAGGGAGAGGGGAAGGAAGGGGAGCCATCGATTAGCAATTACAGCTCCCAATAGGATCTTCCTGGAAATCTCCCCCTGATCCCTCTCAGCAGACTATCCTGCCTCTCCGGGAGTCTTGGGCTACAGTTTCTCTCTTCTCCTCGTCACTGGCCCTTCCGCTCCTGAGAACTAAAACCAACCAAACTCATTGCCTCTGGGCCAATCCCAACTCACAGCAGCCCAAAGGGATGGAATAGAACTGTCTTATGGAATTCCCAGGGTTATAAATCTTTATGGAAACAGCAGACTGCCACATCTTTGTCCCATGGAGAGCTCATGTGTTCAAACTGCCAACCTATCAGCAGCCAAGTGCTTTAAGCACTGTACCACCAGGACTCAAATCCCGAGAGGGCATTGCTTCTTGAACCAACTGTATTGATGCTACCTGGGAGCTTTTAGAAAAGCAATCTCAGACCCCTCTCCAGCCTACTGAATCTGAGCGAGCAGGTGAGCATGACTTCCAGGTGGTTTTGTAGGCACCTTAGAGTTTGAGAAGTGCTGCCTATCCAGTCCCAGGGCCTGTACTGTTGATGCTTCTTTAAGACTGGTGGGAAATTTATGGGAAACTGGGCAACAGTCCAGGGCAGCTGTTCTCAACCTGTGGGTCATGACCCCTTTGGGGGTGGCACATGACCCTTTCACCAGGGTCACCCGATTCATAACAGTAGCAAAATTATAGTTATGAAGTAGCAACAAAAATATTTTATGGTCTGGAGTCACGACAACATGAGGAACTGTATTAAAGGGTCACGGCATTAGGAAGGTTGAGAGCCACTGGTCTAGGGAGAGTTGATGAGCTAGAAGGTTGACATTGAGATCTTGTTCACCTTCAAAGACATCCTGAACCCATACTGAACACTACCACACAGATTGCTTGCAACTCAACTGTGACAGAGAAATCAAGTCAAATTTCCCTGTATTACACAGGTGACACAATTCTGCTTGCTGAAAATGAAGAAGACTTGAGGAACCTGGTGAGGAAGATCAAAGGTTACAGCTTTCAGTATGAATTGTACCTCAACATAAAGAAAACAAAAGAATGAAATGTTTGAGCCCTTTATTTGTACAAACATTTCATTCTGTTGTCTGTGGGGCCACTATGAGTTGGAACTACTCCACAGTGTCGAAAACAAACAAAAGTTCATTTCAAGCCCCTTTCCTACCTGTCACAGGTTTGTGGACCAAACCCCCATTCTGGGCCCCTGGAGTCACTCACCTAACACTGGGGCTTGTGCCTCCAGGAGGCAGACAACCTGGGCTCTGCTACCAGCTTCACCAAATCGTCCTAAGTCATAATTCTCTCAACTTCAGTTTCCTCTTCTGAAAAATGAGGACAATGCCTGCCTAGGTGAGCCCATGAAGTCCAACCAAACAGGTAAACACACACTTTAAAAATGCCAAAGGTCCCACAGGTGCACAGAATGATGTGAGCATCATTACTCTAAGAGCAGACACAACGGGCCGCTCTTGGGTAAGACGTACCCGTCATTCATTTCCAGTGCATCTTTTGAGTGCTGGGGTTCACCTTGTAGGGGTATGACAACGTCATTTATCATTTGTACCCAAAGCAGGGATTAGCAGAAATGGGACTTAGGCATGGAGACTGGGGAGGGGGTTGGTGCACAGAGGCAAAGCAAGGAGAAACTAACCTGAGGAGAGAGGAGAGGGCATGTCTGCCCCTCTGTGAGAAAAGAAGGCAAAACAAGCCCCAAAGGCTCTTCTCTACTGCTCCCAAAGGCTGGCCTGGTTCCACACCACATGGTGATTTTACCCCCTACCATGACTCAGGTTGGAAACACTCAGCATGCCAACACTCCAATGGGTGTGAACTTAATCTGCCTTAGTGAGAAGGCTTAGCAGCCAACACAGCTCCATCCCTTGCTGGGACAAAGACCTATTACATTTAGTAACCTGCAATAATAATAATAATCATCGGGTTCTTTGGAACACCAGTGCTTCCTGCATCACCTCGTTCTCTCGCTGCTTTGTGGATCCAAGGTGGAGTCCAACCACCTGGATTTCATCTGCTAAGTCAGTGGTTCGCAACCTTCCTGACACCACGACCCTTTCATACAGTTCCTCATGTTGTGGTGACCCCCCCCCAACCATAAAATTATTTTCATAACTGTAATTTTGCTACTGCTATGAATCGGCCGACCCCTGTGAAAGGGTCATTCGACACACCCCCAAGGGGTCATGACCCACAGGTTGAGAACCCCTGTGCTAAGTGATCTGGAGTGATTTAGCTATCCTCTCTGGACCGTTGTTTCCCCTTTTCTAATGAGATGACCAGTCTAGATCCATGATCTTCAAACTTCTTAGCTAGAAAAGTCTGACATATAAAGCAGATGGAAATAGAAATCCTAGGAGTGGGAAAGTCACATAATCAACTTTCCTCCCGCAGGCCTCTATGGTGGCCCTGGGAGAGTCTATGTTCTCAGGAACACAGCTGGAAATTACTGGATCAGTTATACCTCATTTTCCCTTCTGACTCTGCCCATGTGGGATTTCATGATCTATTCCGGAAGCTGGTGAGAAAGGTCTATGTGGAATTAGGAGGTAGGAGACTAGACCATATACAAAATTGACTGAGTTTGGAATTGGGATCTTCGCAAAATTAAGCAGATATAGGCTGCAGCTGCTACTGGAGAATTCAGCCCTCAGGTTAAGTTGTTTTTTCTCTCTGTACTTTAGTTTGCCCATCTTTAAAAGAAGGTGTTAAAACCTCCTTACAAAAAAATTCCAAATTTTGTATGTAGATCCTTCTTCTCTCTAGGAGGTGAAATTAAATTTCCCTCCCCTTGCGTACAGGATGTGTCTCTAACAAATAGAAGACAGGAAGGGAAACAGAGTAATTTTACAGGAGAGAAACTGAGCAGACATCACTGTAAAGAAGTGCCAGTCTGATCGTAAGTCACTCATTGGTCTCTTATACCCCCTGATATGAAGCCACAAGAAGTGGCTCCCAAAGAGATCTGCTGGGCCAGTTCCATTCAAGGCAGTGAGGTCAGCTCGGGACGTTATGGTGATTGTGTATGGGGGGACTTCCAAAGGGATAACCTTGAACTTTTCTTAAAGGACTCAGGACAATCACAAGAGCTTATTAGGAAGAAGCGGTTTATTTTAATCATTTTATTGGGGGCTCATACAATTCTTATTACAATCCATACATACATCCATTGTGTCAAGAAAATATGTACATTTGTTGCCATCATCATTCTCAAAACATTTGCCTTCTACTTGAGCCCTTAATATCTGCTGCTCATTTTCCCCCTCCCTCCCCACTGCCCCCTACCTCATGAATCCTTCATCATTCATAAATTATTATTTTGTCATATGTTACACTGTCCGACATTTCCCCCTGCCTTCTTCTCTGCTGTTCATCCCCCAGGGACGAGGCTATACGTAGATTCTTGTAATCAGTTCCCTCTTTCTACCCCACTCTCCCTCCACCCTCCAGGCATCACCACTCTCACCACTGGTCCTGAAGGGGTCATCTGTCCTGGATTCCCTGTGTTTCCAGTTGCTATCTGTACCTATGTACATACACTGGTCTAGCCAGGTTTGTAAGGTAGAATTGGGATCATGATAGTGGGGGGAAAGCATTTAAGAACTAGAGGAAAGTTATATGTTTCATCATTGTTACCCTGCACCCTGACTGGCTCCTCTCCTCCCCACAACCCTTCAGTAAAGGGTGTCCAGTTGGCTACCAATGGGCTTTAAGAACATTGAGAACTCCATTAGTGAGAGAAAGGCTAGGAAAAATGCACCGAGGCACTCACCCCTACCCCCATCATGACAGCATACCTGCCCATTCTTCCAGAGCAGCAAGGGCTGATTCATGATAATTTCATTGGGAAATCTTACCCCACTCACCTACAGCCTTTATCATGCCTCATCAGACTTCACTTTGTTCCTCAAACTCGAACGTTTAGAAGAAACACAATTTGTGGAGAAAATAATTATGGCCGCATTGTACAAATATGCTTGATGCAGTTGATGTATGAATTGTAATAAAAGCTGTGATGGTCCCCAATAAAATGATCTTTTAATAAGAATTAAAAATGGTAAATACAAATATATAAAAGAACCACAATTTGAGTCCCTCAAGGGTGCCCAAGCTGCTGCTTGAAACGGTCTACATGAAAAGTGCAGCTTTCTTACGGGAGAGATGGTCATACCACCTTCAGAAGCATATAGGCTGAGATTGTGGAGAGAGGGAGACATACGGTTCACATTTTGATATTTTAAAATAAAGGTGTCTGCAATTTTGTAGCAATACTTTTTTACTTACCCTCATAAAAAGATAAAAATGAGGTTGATAATATTGTCTACCTCGTGATGGTGGCTGTAAGGGTTAAATTAATTAATATAAAGAACTTGGAACAGCATCCATCCAAGGCCTGGTGAGCCCTGGGTTGTTGTTGAGTGCCTTCAAGTCTGACTCACAGGGACCTCTGTGACAGGTGAGCTGCTCCATAGGCTTTTCTAGGCTATAGTCTTTAAGGGCCCAGCTCAGCTGCTCTTTATCTCACTAGTTAATGTATAAGGGCTCCTTAAGCTTCGAAAGACATTATTACGACTACTTTCTGTCACCTCAGGAAAGAGTACTCACGTTAAAGATGCATTATGCACTCTGGGGTCATTGAACATCCATCTACATTTTTCCCTCCTGACTGCCATCGAAAGGAGGAAGTTGTTAATTTGGTTTGCAAATATTTTAATAATATCTGTGACACCAAGGCTGAGAGCCATGTCCACACAGGAAGGTTTCTGAATCAACTCAAGGTCAAAGTGGTCCCATAAAAAAGTGTTGGTCAAATTTCATAATAAACAAATTTTTAAACTTCACCCATCATCAATTCATGACCATTTTTTTTCATCTATGGATATTTCAGTATTTCTTTCTAAAAGTTCAAGCTTATTCTTTTAAACTATAACCATGGTACCTATCATGCTTTTAAAACTCAATGCTAGTTAATATCATTAATATCCAAATGGTGTTCATTTCCCTGATTGTGTTATATACGCAGTATATGGGACCACCAGCCACTTCATGGGAGAAAGACGAGCCTTTCTACTCCCATGGAATTACAGAATTGGAAAACCACAGGGCAAGGTCTACCCTGGGGGTTGCTATTGAGTTGGAATAAACTCAAGGGCGGTGAGTTTTGCTTTAGTTTGGTCATGTAGGCATATTAATGTTTATTTGATCAAAAAAAATCCAAAGGAGGATTGTAATTGTAATGCATTGCAACTGACTATCTCTTACGCCTCTTTTCCTCTATGGATTTCTCTCTGCCGCTCTCCTTTTCTGTCCTTCTAGTCTCATCCTCTTTCCCTACCATTCATTTGTTGAAAATATTAGGTCTTTGGACCTGTTCATTCTCGTTCAAGTTCTCTCTCTCTCATGGCCATCAACTCAATGCTGACTCATAGCGACTCCCTGTGGGTTTCAGAGACTGTAACTGTTGATGGGAGTAGAAAGCCCAGTCTTTCTCCCTCAGAGCTGCTGATGGTCTCGGACTGCTGATGATGCGGATCAAAGCCCAATGTGTACAGATTAAGAAGCTGGGGACACCATTTTCACCTCATGCTAATGGCCTCCTTCATCCAGATGGTGTGTCTATAGCTGTGTTGAGTCTCGCAAGACTACTTCATGGGTAGTGCTGTGTGCTTCCATGGAGACATATAAAGTTTGCCTTCTCTCTCTCTCTCTCTCTCAGTGATATTAGCAAATTTTGCTGATCCATAATTACAATAGGAAGAGCTTCATTTAAAAAATCATCATCACTCCGGATAGGGCAAGATATGACAAAATAACGATGTATAAATTACCAAGGGCATATGAGGGAGGGGGGAATGGGGAGGGAGGGGGGGGAAAAAAGAGGACCTGATGCAAGGGGCTTAAGTGGAGAGCAAATGCCTTGAGAATGATTGGGGCAGGGAATGTATGGATGTGCTTTATACAATTGATGTATGTATATGTATGGATTGTGGTAAGAGTTGTATGAGTCCCTAATAAAATGTAAAAGAAGAAAAGAGAAAAAAATGATTAGGGCAAAGACTGTACAGATGTGCTTTATACAATTGATGTATGTATATGTATGAACTGTGAAAAGAATTGTATCAGCCCCAATAAATTGTTAAAATAAATTTAAAAAAAAGAAAAAATAATCATCATCTAGTGCCTAGCTATTACAAGAGATAGCATCTAGAGTCTTAAAGGCTTGAGGTTAAACAAGTGGCAATCTAACAGGAAAGCAACAAAGCCCAAATGGAAGAAGCACACTGTGATAAGTAGGTTTATTGTGCCAACCTGGCCAATAAGAATGTGGGATTAATAAGGTCGCAGTTTGATTAGAGGGCAAAGAGATAAATGGATGGGCAAGCCCTACCTGTTTCTCTCTTGCTCTCTGGTGACTGGAACAGTGTATGGCTGTCTTAGCTAGTTCTCTGCCTCAACTTGCAAGCTATGTTTCTGTTGTTTGTTCTCCTGGGGGTGGTTATAAATTGATTCACCCAACCCGTGAACCATGTCACTAGAGTTTGAGGTTCCTTTGAGAACTGCTTCAACACACTGCTGGTGTGTACATTGTTGAGCTGGGGACTGTCAGATCCTGTCATCTGGCTGACTGTTGGTGACCTGCCCTGCTACTTGCTGTGTGTGGCTAGACTGCCTGCATTGCTTTACAGAAGACTCGCTGTCTGCTTCCTTGACCTTGGACCCGGCAACCCTCATGAGTTAAAGGATTTCCAGTATATTAACTGAGTTGAACTGAGTCCTCTGAACTGCTGTGTGGACTAATTAGCTGTTATATTTCTTCATGCTGTGTATATCTATATCTATAAAATCTTAAGTGTCCTTATTTTGTCTCTCTAGAAAACCCTGTCTAACACACACACACCAACCTGTATGATCATGAGGTGTCGACAGGGCCAAGTATCATCAGAAGGCACCAAACAAACTTGTTTGATGCAAACAAGGGGAGGTCAGAATGGAGACCCAAAAGCCATCTGTAGACATCTGGACATCCCCTCACAGAAGGGTTACAAGGAAGGGATGAGTCAGCCAGGGTGCAGTATAGCACTGATGAAACACACATTCCTCTAGTTCTTTAATGCTTCCTCCCTGCCACTATCATGTCTCCAGTTCTACCTTACAAATCGAGCTAGACTGGAGCATGTACACTGGTACAGATAAGAGCTCTTGACACATGCAATCCAGGATAAAACCCTCAGGAACAATAATGGAGTAGCGATACCTTGAAAGTAGGGGGAAGGTGGGGGGAGAAGAAAGATAAAGGGGGAACCAGTAGCAATGATTGATGTATAACACACACCCCTGGCCCAATGATCAATTTATAACCACCCCCAAGAGGACAAACAACAGAAATATAGGTGAAGGGAGACAGCATATGGTGTAAGATAAGAAAATAAAAATAATTTCTGATTTTCAAGGGTCCATGAGGGTGAGAGAGTAGGGAGGGAGGAGAAAAAAGAGGAGCTGATATCAAGGGCTCAAGTAGAAAGAAAATCTTTTGAAAATGATGAAGGCGAGACATGATGTCCCTAAGTTACCAACGGTGATACAGGGGACAGCACCAGAGACACAGTGTGGGAATTGCACCTGACCTGATCCCACCACACCGAGGCAAAGCACTGGGGGAGTGCAGTGGAACAGCAAGGGAATGGAGTGTCAAGGTCCCCAGGGAATGCTGAAAGTGGACTTTGGGGCCAGGGCGTGGTGCCCCAACAGACTGGACTGGAAAACACTCCTAAGGGCCAACAAACGATCCTTGAACTAACTACAAACTCTTCTTTCTTGATGTGTTTGTTTTGTTCTTTGTCAGTGGTTTGTTGTTGTTTTGTTGTCTGGTTGTAAACTTTTGATTTGTTTTCCTCTGTCTTGTTTTCGTGCATGTTATTTTCTCCACAGGTCTGTCTAAATAAGACAGGCTGGATGAACTATCTGGAGGAAAAACAATGGGATCGACAGTTCTGGGGGGACTTGGGGTGGGGGGATGTAGGGGGGGTTAGGAAGTGGTGTTAACAAACACAGGGACAAGGGAACAACATAGGACCCAAAATTATAGTGACGGGGGAGTGGCAGGCCTGGTGGGGAATGATCAAGGGTAAGGTTACATAAAGAAGAGGTATAGCTGTAACCCAGGTGGGGACGGAGCATGGTAGTGGGGCAGGAGGAAGGTCAAGGGAGATGGAGGAAAGAGCTAGGAGTCAAAGGGCATTTATAGAGGTCTAGACAAAGACATGTACATGCAAATATATATAGGAGGATGGGGAAATAGATCTATGTGTCTATATTTATAGGTTTAGTATTAAGGTGGCGGAAGGACCTTGGGCCTCTACTCAAGCACTCCCTCAATGCATGAATACTTTCTTTTATTAAATTGGCACTCTATGATGCTCACCCTCCCGACACAACTGCTGAAGCCAAAGCGGGTGAACAAGTAAATGTGGTGAAGAAAGCTGATGGTGCCTGGCTATCAAAAGAGATAGTGTCTGGGGTCTTAAAGGCTTGAAGGTAAACAAGCGGCCATCTAGCTCAGAAGCAACAAAGCCCACATGGAAGAAGCACACCAGCCTGTGCGATCACGAGGTGCTAAAGGGACCAGGTATAAGACATCGTGCAAAATATATATATATATATATATGTGTGTGTGTGCGTATGTATGTACATATGTGTGTGTATGTGTATATATATACCATAGTGAATGAAGGGGGAAGTGCAGAGTGGAGACCCAAAGCCCATTTGTCGGCCACTGGAGATCCCCTCACGAGGGGTTTAGGAGAGGAGATGGGTCAGTCAGGGTGAGACATAGTACCAAGGAAGAACACAGTTTTCCCCCAGATCCTGGATGCTTCCTCCCCCCAACTACCATGATCCGAATTCTACCTTGCAGGACTGGATAGGTCAGAGGTTGTACACTGGTGCATATGGGAGCTGGAGGCACAGGGAATCCAGAGTGGATGATACCTTCAGGACCAGGGGTGTGAGGGGCGATACTGGGAGAGTAGAGGGTGAGTGGGTTGGAAAGGGGGAACCCATTATAAAGATCCACATGTAACCTCCTCCCTGGGAGACGGACGGCAGAGAAGTGGGGGGGGGGGGAGTCCGGATAAGGCAAGATATGACAAAATAACAATCTATAAATTATCAAGGGCTCATGAGGGAAGGGGGAGCGGAGAGGGAGGGGGAAAAAAAGAGGACCTGATGCAAAGGGCTTAAGTGGAGAGCAAATACTTTGAAAATGATTAGGGCAAAGAATGTACAGATGTGCTTTACACAATTGATGTATGTATATGTATGGATTGTGATAAGAGTTGTATGAGCCCCTAATAAAACGTAAAAACACAAAAACAAAACAAAAAAGAGTATTCAAATGTAAAATGAAGAAGTAAAACCTTTGATATACAAAAAAAAAAGAAAATGATGATGGCAACATATGTACAAATGGGCTTGATGCAATTGATAAATGAATTGTTATAAGACCTGTAAGAGTCCCCAATAAAATGATTTATAATTTTTTTAAAAACACCATGATTATTATCATGCTGATACTATGCCTGGCAGGGGCAACTTGGCTTCCATCAAAGAGGATTCAGAGGATGTTGAGCTTCTCAATTCAGGGGTTCGCAAGCTGTGGGTCGTGACCCCTTTGATCACCTAAGACCATAGAAAAACACATATTTCCAATGGTCTTAGGAACCAAACATTGCTCCTCTATCCATCTCCAGGAGATACACCCACCCAGTGTGAAGACAGTTACCCATACTGCACCATGCTTCAAGACAAAATTTCATTTATTTGTAATTAGCAATAAATATTTCACAATATATAATTACATATTATTTTTGTGATTCATCACTATGCTTTATGTTTAATTTGTAACACTGAAAATACATTCTGCATATCAAATTGTTACATTATGATTCATAACAATAGCAAAATTACAGTTATGAAGTAGCAATGAAAATGATTTTATGTTTGGGGGTGAGGTACTGTATTAAAGGGTCACGGCATTAGGAAGGTCCAGAACCACTGTATTAGTGGGATGTAAATCTTCCATTGGGGGTGGAGAGTATGTCACTGCTTCATTGACAAGGGATGAGGTAGGGAGGGGTAGGCATCCATTCTACCCTTGGGTAAAATGTACTGACCAGTCCCGCAGGGTGTCCCCATTTAGCCTTCATGTCAGCAATCACACAGGGGACCCGTGTCTTGGCATGTGGGCTCTACTTGTCGCAGGCAGGCTCTGGGGCACACACACACACACACACACACACACACACACACACACACACACTGAGCATATGCAGAACCATTTCCTGAGTCAGCCAAGGAGAAACCCAAGGATCCTATAACTCTAGGAGCCGCACCCTCGCTTTCAGCAGCCACAAGCTCTCCTCTGACCCTCGCATTCTTGGCTTTGGTGCCAGAACCAGTGACGACTTCTCTTTCTTCCCTTTGGAGCGTTAATTCCTTCTACTCCCATTGCTTTTTAGTTGAGAGTTTTCACAAGCTTTTGAATCACTCTTATATAATCCTCTTAGCATTTCAGAGAGGGAGAAGGGTGCCCAGGGGAGAACCCACACTCCCCAGACAAGGAAACCGCCCAAGCAGCTGCTAGCCTGCTAACCTTGCTCTTAAGGGTGCGAGGGTTTGTCTTAAACAAGACAACATGCCTTTTGAGTACGTCCAATCTCCTTCCCCTGAGAAGTCTGTTCTGTGGTCTCAGGGAAGCCAGGGGTTCTACTGGGGCACACGGAGTATCCCAATCAGCTCATGCCCCCACCCCCGAGTCTAAATTTCCCCAAATAACAGCAATTCTAACACACTGTTCCATGCCCAGGCTCCTTATGTGAGGCTCTGCGTTTTGATCAGGGGCTTAGTAAATATCGTTGGCATCGATATTTGAAACAAGAGCAGAACATTATCCTCCCTTGACCCAAACGACAGCTGCACGCCTAGAGACACCACTTACAGTCCGGGAAAGATTTGTGGGTGCAGGGGAGGGTGTGGAGAGGGATGCGTGAAAGGATTCTGAAGGTGGGAGGGCATCTGTATCTTCTATGGCGGTTGGATTTGCCCAAGATGTCAATAGACAACAGCAAACAAAGGGAGACTTAAGGCCAAAATGGGCATGAGAGGGACAAATGTGAAATTATCTGGCAACAAAGTTGGGAGCAGGGGAAAGGGCGAATACAAGGATGGGATTCAGAAACAAAACTACATGCCAGATCCACAACAGGACCATCACTAGCTCTGTGACACTTATATGAAATATCCGGAATAGGCAAATCCATAGAGACAAAAAGCACCTTGAGGTTGCCAGGGATGGAGGGGGGTTGGAGAAGGAGTGGGAGTGACTATTAGTGGGTAAGGAGTTTCACTCTGGGGTGATAAAAATGTTTTGTTTAAAAGTTGACTGTAGTGATGGTAGTGAACATACTAAAAGCCATTGAATCATGAGTGTATGAATTATATGTTATTAGAGGAATATAAAAAATATTTCATGTTCAAATAAAACCACTCAAACATGTTCATAGTGTGTCTTCCTATGTAAATTGCTTATAGACAATAAAACACTTTTACATACACTAGCCCCAGATGCCATCAATAGTATCTTTATTTTATAGGTTGATAAACCAAGGCTGAGAGAGTGGATACCTAGATAAAGAAGTTAAAATCATATTGTTTGGGTCTAAATGCAAAGCTTTCTGGGGATGTAGCTGATGAAGAGATTTCAAAAGAAAGATTCCATCTTGATATGATTGGACTATGGAATTGTAGGATAAATAAAACTGTGCATCAGGAGGAAGAGGAGGAGGAGATGAAAAAGAAGAGAGATCCCAGCTCCAGAAACGAGAGAAAGCTGGAAGCAAGCTAAGCATCCTCCAATTGGGCATTATTTTTGCATCTAGTTGTGTTGGATGCAATGGGAGATTACACAAACACTAAAAAGATAAATATGAACATTGTGTGGGGAGCTGTTTATACAACAATATTAAGTATCAAACAACACGAGGAATATCATTAATATCCCTGAATCATACATGGGGAGATTGTTGAAATGAAAATATTTGGGGTTTTTTAATCCTTTTATTAGGGGCTCATACAACTCTTATCACAATCCATACATATATCAATTGTGTAAAGCGCATTTGTATATTTGTTGCCCTCATCATTCTCAAAACATTTGCTTTCCACCTAAATCCCTGGCATCAGCTCCTCATGAAAATGCTTTGTTATTTATATATTTTCCATGACTAAAAAAAGTCAAAATTCATATGTAAAACAATGTTAAGTGACCATGTGCAGATGGCATGTAGAGTCTGGTGGCATATTTTCTCTTGTTTTTAAATACATTCATGTGACAAAAAAATATTATCAAATATAGACACAAAAATGTAGTAGGATGATGAATATTTGAGGGAAACGTTCTCTTTGAAGGGAAAAAGATGAGGTTTTCTAGTCCTATAAAGAGTTACAGTCACAGAAGAATTAACTCAATGGCAGTGAGTTGGGGTTTGTTTTTCTTCCCCTTTGATGTTTCCTGTAAGTGTTGTCTTAACAGCAAAGCGAAATGGCCCCTAGAGTGGACGCTCCCAACCAACACAGCAGTACACTGTCATTATCCAATCAAGGGTGAACTCACAGGAGGGGACCTGGCTCCATGGGGCACGCACTGGGCTGCAGCCGGTGGGGGAGCAGCAGAGAGGATGCACGCACAGGGCCTCCCCGTTCACAGGAAATGTATGGGGTCCACCGCTGAACTTCCCTCCTAAGGGGTCTGCGTGCAACTGTGCTCTCCAGGAAGGCCTCCCTCCTGCTTCCACCTCCTGTGCAGTCCCCCGTGAGACATTCAACACATGTTACTAAGACCCTCTTTCCAAATTCTTTCTCACTACATGGTGAGGAACTCTTGTAACCCCAGGAATGGAGCCCTGGTGGTACAGTGGTTAAGCTTATGTCACTGGAACGGCAAGATCAGCAGCTTGAAACCACCAGCCACTCTGTGAAGAAAGATGAGGTTTTCTACTCCTGTTATAAGTTATAGTCTCGGAAACTCACAGGGGGCAGTTCTACCTTGACCTAGGGGGTCACTATGAGTCAGAAATGTCTCCATGGCAGTGAATTTGGTTTGGTTTTTTTGTAGCACCAGGCAGGAGTCCCTGGGTGGGACAAACAGCTATAGAACTCAGCTGCTAACCAAGAGGTTTGAGCTTCAAATCCACCCAGGGACATCAAAGAAGAAAAGTTTTTAAAACAAACTCACTTCTGATTCTTAAAGACCCTACAGGACAGCACAGAACTGGTCCTGAGGGTTTCCCTCGTCTTTCTCCTTCCTCAAAAGAAAGGCCATGTCTACAGCCATACTGCCACACCTCTCTGCATGCTCCCCGCCTTCTCAGAGCCCAGAAAAGAAAGGCCCGGTGATTTACCTCAGAAAACCAACCATCGAAAAACCCGTGGAGCACAGTTCTCCCCTGCCACACATGGGGCTGCCATGAGACCGAACGAACTTGACAGCACATGCTGTTGCTGCTGCTGCTGCTGCTGGCACAGCCTGGTGCCCAGCACAGTGGATCTGCAGTCCAGCCACCCCATGCCTCCACCGACATGAACGCTCGTGTCTCCAGGGTTACCCCACCCATGAGGATGTGTTTCCCAGACCTTCATTCTCAAGACCTGCCCCAGCCCTGCCAGTCTTATTACCTTGCTATCTTCTTCTTTCACTTTTCCAAATCTATTTGATTGGGGGCTAATAGCAATAGCATGTCGTTTCATAGTTCCATCACATCGAGCAATATTGTACAACTGCTACCACAGTTTTAAGGCATTCTCTTCCATCTTACACTCCTTGGCAAGAGCTCCCCTTTGCCCCCCACCCCCGGAACCATTATTCTGCCTAGCGTCTCTAGAGGTTCATCAATCCTGGGTTTCACATGCTGAAAAAGAGAAAAGCAAAAACTCAAGGAGCCAAATGACAAAATACATCTGAGATAAACCCCAATAGGAAAACCTAGGCACACACACACACAGCGAGAGGGAATGTTGAAAACCAGCACAGGCCCAACGTGCATCAGAGGAAGGGATCAACTGACAGGGTTTTAACTGTTCAGGTCAAGGTCATCATTTTGATCTTCTGTACTCATCTCTCTAATACACTCTGGTAACCAGTTTCTCCCCGTCCCTCTATTATGGAGAGAGGAAAATCGCTGAAAGATTATGTCCTATACAGATCTCACAAATGTATCTTGCAATCTTCTTCTTCTGGACATTTTCAGAGTAATACACTCAGTACAAGCTCCAGAGCAACGTTGCTTTCCTCAGTCTACCCCACACTTCCTCCAATCGATCTTCTAAGCTGCTGATGGTATCCGTTCTCCTCGACTCAAGACCTGTTTTCCCCTTCTTCCCATTAAGCCTAAGCGCCTTGGCGGGGCCCCGGGAGCCTCTCATCACCGGCTCTCTTCTCCCTGCTCAGTTGTACTTGGGTTTCCCAGCATGAACAGCCCAACACACTCATCCCCACCTCTTTCTGCTCACCCTGTTTGCCAACCCTGGGATGCATTCTGCCTACTCAAGTCCTACCACTGCTTAGATCCCAGGCTGTTCCTGAAAGTCTTCCCTGACTATGTTAACCCCCTGCATCCAGGCCCTGGAGTCTGGGGACACTTCATGTTCTTTGTGATTATTTTTCTTACCTATGCTTGTCTTTTTCTCATGTCAAGCCAGAATAATCTCCTTAAGAGCAGGGCTCTGTCTTATACATCATTCTTGTGACCCAATGTAGCCACTCTATCACAGACACACTGTAGAAATTCAAGTCTAATTCATTCTTAGGCCTGAAATTCTGAATCAAAGTCATAACTAGTAATGACAAAAGTCATTTCCAATGGTCCAGAGGCTTGTTCTAGGCAGTCATGCAGTTGGGTATGAGTTTTTTATAAAGGAGATTTTATAAAGGGCTTAGAAATGTAAGCCCAGGTCTTAGCTGAGTTCTCCCTAGCATCTGATGGCATGAATCAATGGCGCTGAAAGTGTGGTCCCCAGACCAGCAACAGAAGCATCATCTGAGACCTGTGAGAAGATGCAGACATTTGAAGCCCACCCCCCAGCCCCAGTGAATCTGAATCAAGAGGTGGGGCCCAGCAAGCTTGAGCAAGGCTTAGAGAGTCTGAGAGCCACTAAGGTAAACACAGGGGGATATCCTGGTATACAAGAAGGAGTAGTTCCTTCCCCCTTTAAAAAGGTGTTTATGGGTATAATTTTAACAAGGAATAGTAGCCAAAGAAATTATAGCAAGTGCTTAGTACTCTCAGAGTTTGGCTGCACAAGGTGACCCGGTTTGTGCACGATAGACTACTGGAACTTTAGACTCTGTTCTTCAGAGGTGCATAACATCCTTCAAAGTATGGATGGAGAGCCTTCACCTCATGGTCTTTGGACACATGAGCAGGAGAGACTGGTCCCTGGAGGAAAACGCCATGCCTAATGAAGTAGAGAGTCAGCAAAAGAGAGGAAGACCTTCAGCAAAAGGATTGACACAGCGGCTGCAGCAATGGGCTGCCACATCCTGTGAAAAACATCTGACCTCTAATTTCACAAGGCAGAAAATCACCAACAGCAGAGGTCCAAAAGTAAAGGTCAAAGTCAAACATGCTTCTATCCTCCACACTTTTTACCAATTCTAAACACAACCCCCCAGGACTTCCTTATGGGGGTCAAGAATGTGTTGCAAAGGCCACGGGGAGCTCACAGACAAACATGGGGTTCATTAGAGAAATAACAGGATACAACTCATGATCAGAAACAACCCAGACCACAGTCCTTCAGACATAACATCTTCTCAACCACGCCCATGTGCATGCCTCGCTCTGGCCCTCAGCTTCTGCCCTGCTGGGGCAAAAGGTACAAAGTTCTTTAGCTTCACCAATCACTGCCCGCAGGAGCTCCACTCTGCCAGCAAGCCCCTGCACAAAGACACGCCATTCACGTGCCTTCTGGACCAGGAAGCTCACCACTCTGCTGCCAGGCTCTTACTCTACAGCCTGTGCGGCTGCCATTTCTCCCGGTGCTTCTGGCTGCCTCCAGTGCGAAGCTCGCTCTCTCCGAGGTCTGAGCGCTCAGCGAAGGGGTCCCGAGTCTCACGGATAAGCTCTCCTGCTGCCTTTTCTTTCTGCATGGGCTCTCTGCTTCGCTCTGAGATGGGCTCTTTTTTAAGGACAGCAAAATGGCAAACTGAATAATCCCTTGTTAGGGTTTCATATACCTTGTTTGCATTGCCCCACTCTCACAAGGGTGCCCCATGCACCTTACTGCCATTATTGGCAAGCTTCCAATCCCCTTCATAGACCACACGAATCTCATTTGAATACTGCTCCCGTTATTTGGTAGGAGTTCCAAGAGTATAACTAGAAGGGCCATGTAAAGTAATTCACCCTACCACACAGAGCAACAATTGTGAGGATTTTGCAGGACCAGGCAGTAACTCTTTCTGTTGTACACAAGGTTCCTATGAGTTAGAACTAACCCAATTTACCAAACAGCAACAAGTGTGTGTGTGTTTGTGTGTGTCCGTATACACAAAAGGGGGAGCCAAAAGTCCATGGAAATTTTTATTATATTTTCATTCCCTAATTCCATGAACTTGAGAAGGCCACTCACATAGGTGTATGTGTACATGTATGTGTGTGTGAGATCTGCTAATATGGTTAAACCCGATTAAAAAATCACAATACAGAACAATATTCTGATTCCATCTACATTGTCAGAAATATAGACTATGCATATACTGCATGTGGTTGTACATGTTTAGCCAACCTCTGGAAGGCTGCCCAAAATAGTCAGCTCTGAAAATTGGTACTAGAAAACTTCAGAAGGATGAGGGAAGAAAGCTTTCTTTCAATTGACAAGTTTTATTTTCAAAAGTTAAACATTGTCATATAAAAATTAAATCTGTCGGGTCAGCTTTAGCCCAGCAGTTACTTCGCAATCTGTGGTGTTGTTTAAAAATTAAATCTGGAATAGTTGTATAGAAAAATGAATATAACAAACGCTGAATTGTTCATTAATTAATTCACACAAATATAATGAAAAACTAAATTGTTCATGTAAAACAGTTGAAATGGCAAATGTTTTGTTATATCTGTTCCACCTGAATATTTTCTTTTGTAAATAAAAGCCATGGTGGGCTTTTCATTGAGCTGACGGTTCCAACTCGTCAATGGAGAAAGATGAGGCTGTCTGGTCCCATAAAGATTTCAGGTCGGAGAAACTCATGGGGGCAGCTCCACTCTCTCCTACAGAGTCACTATGAGTCAGAATCAACTTGATGGCAGTGAGTCTGTCTGACTTTTTGTAAAGCTACTCTCCCCCAAGAAGGTTTCAAAAATGCTGTTTGTAACGTTGCATTGCCAGTGAGCTATGTCTACAGAGGAAATGACACAGAACAACATTTAGACTATAAAGTTATTGAGGACAATCTAAGTCTAGATGGCATCTTTGATGTGATCACAGTGGAAAACCAAGAGGAGGGCACAGAAGAATAATCACAACACAGTCCGCAATCACCGAGGCCCCTTGCCCAGAGCCCAGACCCTTCCCAGCCTCCAACCCTGATGATCCACAAGGTGGCAACCAAGTCATTAAGGAGCTGATCCAGTCCACAGCCATGGGACCTACAAAGCAGTCACAATAACATTTCAAAGGTTCGCTAAAACAAGCTGGGACAGCGAGAACCAAATGAGACTGTGAGACAGGACATCCCTCACTGCCGCAGAGCCCTACGGTGGACAACACTGGAGACACGGTGTGGGAACTGCACCGATCTGACCCCACCACACCGAGGCAAACACTAAAGGCATGCAACAGAACAGCAAGGGGAACAGAGCAAGGAAGTCCTGAGGGAGTACCAAAAATAGACTGTGGGGCCAGGGCTTGGCACCCCAGCAGACTCTACCGGAAAACACGCCTAAAGGTCAACAAACAGACCTTGAACTATTTACAGGTTTTTCTTTCTTTTGCCATTGGTTTTAGTTGTTGTTGTTTGTGTTCTTTTGTTGCTTTCTTTTGCTCTGTCTTGTTTTTGTGCACATTATTATCTCTGCAGGTCTATCTAGATAAGATAGTGGGATAAACGATCTGAAGGAGAAAACAATGCGCTGACAGTTGGGAGGGGGAGACATGGAGGAGGGGGGGTAATTAAGTGGTTTTAACAAACCCAGGGACAAGGGAACAACAAGTGATCCAAAATCAATGGTGAGGAGGGTATAGGAGGCCTGGTAGGACTTGATCAAGGGCAATGTAACTGAGAGGAATTACTGAAACTCAAATGACAGCTGAGCATGATAGTGGGGCAAGAGGAAAGTCAAAGGAAATAGACAAAAGAACTAGGAGGCAAAGGGCATTTATAGAGGTCTAAATACAGCCATGCACATATGCAAGTCTACTTATATATAATGATGGGGAAATAGATCTATGTTCATATATTTATAGATTTAGTATTAAGGTAGAAGATGGACATTGGGCCTCCACTTAAGTAGTCCCTCAATGCAAGAACACTTTGTTCTATTAACCTGGCATTCTGTGATGCTCACCTTCCCGACACAATCGCTGAAGACAAAGTGGATGCATAAGCGAATGTGGTGAAGAAAGCTGATGGTGCCCGGCTATCCAAAAACATAGCATCTGGGGTCTTAAAGGCTTGAAGACAAATAAGCGGTCATCTAGCTGAGAAGCAACAAAGCCCACATGGAAGAAGCACACCAGCCTGTGTGATCATGAGGTGGCGATGGGATCAGGTGTCAGGCATCAAAGAACAAAAAATCATATCATTTTGAATGAGGGGGAGTGTGGAGTGGGGACCCAAAATCCACCTATAGGCAACTGGACATCCCTTACAAAAAGGACTCCAGGAGGAGACTAGCCAGTCAGGGTGCAGTATAGCAATGATGAAACATACAACTTTCCTCTAGTTCTTAAATGCTTCCTCCCCACAACTATCATGTTCCCAATTCTATTTTACAAATCCAGCTAGACCAGAAGATTTACACTGGTACAGATAGGAACTGGAAACACAGGGAATCCAGGACAGATGAAACCCTCAGGACCAGAGGTGAGAGTGGTGATACCGGGAAGGTAAAGGGAAGGTGGGGTGGAAAGGGGGAACCGATGTCAAGAATCTATATATAACCCCCTCCCTGGGGAACAGACAACAGAAAAGTGGGTGAAGGAAGACGTCGGACAGTGTAAGACATGAAATAATAATAATAATAATTTATAAATTATCAAGGGTTCATAGGGTGGGGAGGGGCCCGGGAGGGAGGGGAAAATGAGGAGCTGATACCAAGGGCTCAAGTAGAAAGCAAATATTTTGAGAATGATGATGGCAACAAATGTGCAAATGTGCTTGACACAATAGATGGATGTATGGATTGTGATAAAAGTTGTATGAGCCCCCAATAAAAATGATTTAAAAAACAAAAATAAACCCCAAGCTGGGTCCCGTTCCCTCATTCTTGGTGGGAATGTGGGGAGATGGGAGTAGGCCTGTCTTAACCTCCACTCCAGGGCTGAGACCTTGCTCTTTGTTGATTTTAGGCGGGCCAGAATGAAATGAATCTGTGCACTCTGAGGACCCAGAAACTCAGAGCTCACACTACAGTAGGTGCCTTTAAGATTTAGTCATCAAGAGAAAAGTGAAACCGGGAAAGAGGCTTCTGGGCAGCTGAAAGGTCTCAGATTACCTTGCATGTGATTCTATGGATGCAAATACCTTACGAAAACAGGAAGGTGTGAGGGGAGAAGGGGCAGGACTTTAAAAGGAAAGAAATTAAAGGTGGAAAGGGCCCTTAGAAATCATCTAGTTCAAGCCCGCCCCCCCCCTTCCTTTGCCAGAGACAGAATGGAGGTGCAGAAAAGAATGCATTCCTTCCAAAATGACAACAGACCAGATGCTATTAAAGGAAAAGAGTTCTAGGGCCCCAGGCTGTGATGAGTAAAGAAAACTGGATTAGAGAAATTATCCATTCTGGAAAAAATCCCATTGGCTGAATATTCACATGGGAAACACAGGAAACCCAGGTCCAATTCCTGTCAGTGTTCCAGCCTCACATGAGTGAATCATGATGCCACGGTGAGCAGACAGAAACCTTGCTCTCTGAGACTAATTAGTCATTTCACTTAGCAAATGGGTGCGGTTGGCAGCTTCACCAGAAAGAAACACCTTCCAGCTAAGCTTCTGGGCGGCTGGGAGCTCTGACTCAGGCTGCAGAGAAGCAGGTCAAGCGCTTCTTGACTTTCTTTTCCTGGAACAGGGCCTTCATTCCAGAGAGCCTGGCCTTGGGAAGCGGGGTCAGCAAAAGCATTGCTTTACAGAGAACAGTGTGGTCCGTCCTAGCATTTCACTTTTTAGGACTGTGACCTGACAAAGAGTCGGTGCCTCTGGCTCTGAGGTATCTCCAACGAGAGCATTCCCACTGATCCAGGGCCATCAGTATCAGACCGGTTTCTTCAGTAACTTGGGGGCTGGCTGCTGGGACAAGTACAGAATGTTCAACCTGGAAAATCAAACCAGTTACCCCCAAGTTGCCTGGCCTTTCTTCCAAGGTGTCCCCAGGTGGACTCAAACCTCTAACCTTCTGCAGATCACGGCCCAAGGCATAACCAGGACACCACCAGCACTCTGACTCAAATGTCTAACCTTCTGGTTACTGATGAGCACCATACCCTTGTGCCACCTGGGAACTCATCCTCAAAGACGCCTAGTCTGGTGTTCCCAAGGGAGAAATGAAAACCCAGGAGTCAGTAACTTGCTCAAAGTCACTGGCCAGTTGAGGAACAGAGGTGGGGCGAGAAGGGGCGCCTGGAAAAACTTGACTTTGCCGCGTAAGCAAAGCACCAACAAACATTTACCAAACACCAGGTACTGCAAGACACACAACTCTGGGTCTAGAAGCTTATATCTCAATGGAAAACAATCCTTGATCCTTCAGAGAAAGTTAATTAAATAAAAACAAGCCACGCCATAGTTGAGGGACGGGGCTAAGTTACCAGATGCTGTCACAGACGACCAAAGGGTATGCAGGAAGGACGACTCCTAGGCCAGGAGCATGGGAGATCTGGACAGAGCACGAGAGGGGTGGATCTTTGCAGTGGCCGTGGACTCAAGAGATGGCAACTCAAGGTGAGGTGGCAGGTAAGAGCACTGCACTGGTCAAGGACCTGTGCCAGTTGCAATCTGGCTGGAGAACAACAGCCATGCCCAGGCCACACACTACAAGGGAACAGCATGTTCCAGATGGGATTTAAGGCTCTGAAGTTCAAAAGCAACTAATCCGAGAGCTTTGTGAGCACTTGATACAAGTTCCTCCCACTTCTGGGCTACGGAGGCCCAAGGCCCGCAGACTGTAAGGCTCAGCAGGACTGCTGTGTTCATCACAGGACCCCACTAGCAGTGAGGGCCAGGACGCAGAAGGTCTCACGCTACTCCAGAAAGAAAAACGGTCCTTCATTGGAGCCCTAGTAAGGTGGGTTACGCCACCACTGCGAACCAGAAGGTTGGCAATTCAAAACCACCAGCTGCTGAGAGAAAGAAAGATGAGGCTTTGACAAGAATCAAGAAAATGTCCTACCTCCAGGACCAAATAATGAGTAGAGATACCAGGAGAGGAAGAGGGGTAGGGGGAGAAAGGGGAAGCCAATCACAATGATCGATATATGAGGAGACATTTAAGACATGATAAAATAATAACTTGTAAATTATCAAGGGTTCATGAGGGAGGCAGAAAATGAGCTGATACCAAGGGCTCAAGTAGAAAGAAAATGTTTTGAAAATGATGATGGCAACCTATGTACAAAGGTGTTTGACACATGGATGCATGGATGGATTGTGATAAGAGATGTAAGAGCCCCCAATAAAATGATTTTAAGGGGAAAATGTAATAAAGCTGATTGTGGTGATGATTATACAATTCTAAAAGAAAGAAAGACAAGGTTTTCTGCTCCTGTAAAGAGTTGCAGGCTCAGAATCCTGCAGGAGCAATTCTTTACTGTCCTATTGGGTCGCTATGAGGCTGGAGTGGTGGGGTTAAAAATAGGAAAATATCAAACTCATTGCTATTGAATACATTTTGACTCATGGCCACCCCATGTTACAGAGGAGTGCTCCCCCCAAGGAACGTTATAGCCATGTCCTAACCCCTAGAACCTTTGAACGGAATCTTACCTGGAACAGGGATTTTGCATCTGTGATCAACTTAAGCATCTCCTTGAGATCATCCAGAATTACCTGTTTCTTTCTAAGCAGGAGGCAGAGGGGAGCTCATAGAGAGAGACACAGGGGAAAGGTGATATGCAGACACACAGATCGGAGTGATACGTCTACAAGCCAAGCACCACCAAGAATTTCCAGAAGCCAGCAGAAGCTAGGAGAAGGGCAGGAATCAGATGCTCGCCAAGAGCCTCAAAAGGAAACAATCCTGTCGACAACTTGCTTTCAGACTTCTGGTCTCCAGGACTATGTGAGATGAATTTCTGTTCTTTTAAGTCACTGAGTGTGTGGTCATTTGTTATAATTACCAAAATCCCAAGCCCGAGCCCAGTGCCACTGAGTCATTTCTGACTCATAGTCACTTGATATAAGATTTCTAAGGTTGTAATTTTTTTCCAAAAGCAGAGCGCCTCATCTTTCTCCCTTAGAGCTGCTGGTGGATTTGAACTGCCCACCTTACAGTTACCACTTGTTCCCCACGAATCAGAATCCACTCAATAGCAGAGTTTGAGTTTTAAAAAACACTACACCTGGATCCCCCATTTTCTTCACGGCGTAGTATGAGATGTTTAGGTCACTGCCCTCACTGCCAGCTGGGCCGGGTGACAATAGCCCCAGACAATCTAATTCAAGCCTCGCTGGGCCTTACTGTTCGTGAATCCTTGGCCCTTGTGGCCCAGCAGTGGGAGGGTTTTGTGAAAGCATTCACAGAGCTCTGGGATTAGCTATCAAACCAAACTCCTTGTCAGTGGGTCCATGCCTACTCATAGCAGGGTAGAATGCCCCAGTGAGTTTCTGAGACTATAGCTCTTTATGGGAGTAGAAAGCCCACTCTTTCTTTCACCTGAGGAGTAGCTGGTGGTATGGAACTGCTGACCTTGGGGGTTGCAGCCAAGTCATAACTACTCTGCCACCAGGGCTCCTCAGGATTAGCTACAGCAGCCAAAAACAAACAAATAAAAATGGACTTCAATGAGGAAAAGGAGGACAGGGAGGCAGGGGTTCCAGGCATTCTGGGAGAAATCATACCAGGGGGTCATAAGAGAAGTGGTAAGGAAAACTCCCAGCAAGGGGCCCGAGAGGACAAGGCAGCTGTTATGCTGCGGGGTTCACCCAGTCCAATGAAACCTGGCTCCCGCAGACTTGCTTGCTGGGTGCATGGGCCCGGAGCAGGGCCCCTCGCCGCATTCCACCCCACCCTGACTCTCTCATCCAGCACAAGCTGCTGCCAGCCTTGCACCAATTCTCTGCTCAGAGTTCTGGTCCTGCCCATACACTCATGTCCTCTCCATGCCTTGACCCTCCTTACCCATGAGCTCCCAAAAAGAAATGATCCCATCCTTCCCTTGCAAGTTTCTCTGATTAATTACCACAAAAACTCAGCTTAGACCAGTGGAAAATGATCTGGTTCTGGAGTCAAACTGACCTGGATTTTAGTTCGGGGTTGACTCAGGGTACATATGAAAGACTCCTCCTGACCTCTCTTGGAGGTCAGACAGAGTACATAATCCCTGTCTCTCGTGCCTATAGAAATGGCCCGTGTAGAATGCCCAGCACACAGTCTGCCATATAAAGGAGCGTCACCTGTACTGAGGAATGTCACCTGTACTGAGTCAACGGCAGCACTTCGCTGGAACACTGGCCTGCAGCCATCCCTGCATGAGCAGCTCTCAGCCCACACAGCATGAAGAAATTGCTGGGTGGAGCAGCCTGTAGGGGACACCACAGATGGCTGTAGAAGCCCCTCTACAGGGACTGGATTCAGGGTAGAGGACCCAGGGTCTGGAGCAAGCATCAAAGGCCTTCCGGAGGAAATACAATTATGAAGAGTCTGGAAGATGGCAGGGCTTGTCTGAGGAGAGTCAGTGAAAAAGCTGCCTCCCCTGGGGTGAAATTACCCATTGGTCCCTCCTAGAAAGCACAACAGAGGTCAGTCCACTGGCCTAGAAAACTCCCAGAGAGCAGTGCAGGCTAAAGTCGGAGAATCTTTAGGCAACAGGGAACGATGGGGCTTGAAGGTGATTATCCCTCCTGGTCCCTCGGACAATGAGGAGATGAAAAGAACCACGTGACTGAAATACCATCTCCATCAGGTCCATCAGTGCGAGTAGACACTCATTTACTTGTCAGGAGAAATTCCAAAGACCCAGACACGCAGGTTCACTCCTCCTTGGAAACAAAATGTGTGAAGGGGCAGCACACAGCCCTCCAGGAACCAGCATGCTCTTTGCACAAAGGTTCATTCGCAGGAGTGGGGGATTCGATGTCGCTAAGCCAGGTCAACCTTTGGTTTACAGAGGATGAAACATAGGTCCATGGAGGAGCCTGGCCATTCAATTCTACCCAGGCAGGCAGGCAGGCTGCAGCAGCAGAGCCAGGACCAGAGCACAGGTGTCCTGCTCCCCAGGTGCAATGGGATGTGAGGTCTCTGGCCAGGGTATGAGCCTGCCTGAGATGTGAGGGCCAAAATAACCCAGACAACACAATGGTGCTGCAAGCCTGGTCACCAGGTGGGTGGATGGGAAGGGCAATGGGATGTGCATGTGGGACTGAGACCGAGTTCTGCCTCTGCTGGGAACCAGATGCTCCCTAGCTTGGTTTCGTCTCCTATTAAGTTACAGTTGATAACATCATCCTTACCTCCCTGCCCCCGAGAGTTTGATTCTTAAAAATCAGGGCTTCAACAAGAGGGATTGCAACAATGGCTACAAGAATAGCTCAAACACAACTGTGAGCATAGTACAAGACTGGGCAGTGTTTTGTTCTCTTGTAGGTGAGTCACAACCAACCTAACAATAACAACAACCTCCCCACCAAGGCTCTTCACTGATTTATTGAGGAGAGATAATGAGTCTCTACTGTGTCCTGTCATCTTTCTTGCCTCTAGTATCCTCCCTCCCAACTCAGCAGCTGGGACCTCCACCCCATAAGTATATCTAATAAAACCAAACCAAACTCACTGCCTTTGAGTCCATTTCGACTCATAGCGACCGACCCTCAATAACATGGTAGAACTGCCTCTGTGGGTTTCTGAGGCTGTAACTCATTATGGGAGCAGAAAGACCTCTTTCTCCCACAGAGCAGCTGGTGTTTTTGAACTGCTGACTCTGAGATTAGCAGCCCAACGCATAAACAAGCGGCCATCTAGCTCAGAAGCAACAAAGCCCACATGGAAGAAGCACACCAGCCTTTGTGATCACGAGATGCCAAAGGGATCAGTTATCAGACATCAAAGAACAAAAAAAGCATACTGTGTGCTCACCTCCCTGATCTGATTACTGAAGACAAATTGGTGCATAAGCAAATGTTGTGAAGAAAGCTGATGGTGCCCGGCTATCAAAGATATAGCATCTGGGGTCTTAAATGCTTGAAGGTAAACAAGCAGCCATCTAGCTCAGAAGCAACAAAGCCCACATGGAAGAAGCACAACAAAACAAAAAATCATATCATAGAACAAAAAATCGTAACATAGTGAATGGGGGGGGGTGCAGAGTAGAGACCCAAAGCCCATTTTTAGGCCACTGGACATCCCCTTACAGAAGGGTCTCTGGGAGGAGATGAGCCAGTCAGGGTGTGATGTAGCAACAATGAAACATAAAACTTTCCTCTAGTTCTTAAATGCTTTCTCCTCCCTCACTATCATGATCCCAATTCTACCTTACAAATCTGGCTAGACCAGAGGATGTACACTGGTACAGATAGGAACTAGAAACACAGGGAATCCAGGGCGGATAATCCCTTCAGGACCAGTGGTGTGAGTGGCGATACTAGGAGGGTGAAGGGAGGTTGGGCTGAAAAGGGGGAACCGATTACAAGGATCTACATGTGACCTCCTCCCATGGGAACAGACAACAGAAAAGTGGGTGAAGGGAGACGTCGGAGAGGGAAAGATATGACAAAATAATAATTTATAAATTATCAAGGGTTCATGAGGGAGAGGGAAGAGAGGGGAAAATGAGGAGAAAAAAAAGAAAGGGCTAATTGCTTCTGCCATCTTAGAAATAAATGTCAGACACCTTGGTAGTGCTGTGTGTTAATCATTGGGTTGGCAGTTCAAACCCACCAGCATTCTATGGAAGAAAGATGAGGCTTTCTGCTCCCATAAAGATTTAAAGTCTTATAAATGCAAAGGGGCTATTCTACTCTCTCTTACAGAGTCCATATGAGTCAGAATTTGTGGGCAGTGGGTTTGATTTTGAAACTTTGGCATTTGGAAATGTGGCCATGAGAATTAGATTAAATAATGCATGTTAAAGTGCTTTCTAATTTATGAATGATGAAGGGTTCATGAGGTAGGGGGGAGTGGGGAGGGAGGGAGAAAATAAGCAGCAGATATAAAGGGCTCAAGTAGAAGGCAAATGTTTTGAGAATGATGATGGCAAAAAATGTACATATGTTCTTGACACAATGGATGTATGAACAGATTGTGATAAGAATTGTACGAGCCCCCAATAAAATGACTTTTTAAAAGTTTGAGAATGCTTATGGCAACAAATTTACAATTGTGCTTGACACAATGGATGGATGGATTGTGATGAGAATTGTATGAGCCCCCAATAAAATGATTTTTAAAATAATAAAATAAAATAAAGTTCTTCCTAAACTGTACGTTCTATAGAAATACAGATGATTATTACAATTATCATCATTATATAAAGAGAAAAGAAAAGCGGGGGGAAGAAAAACACATTCGTGTAAGACAAAGGAATTCAGACTCCAGGGTCAGAGGAGAGTACAAATATTGGTGCTCCTTGCAATTTGGGGAACATTAAACTTTCTCCCTCAAATGATAAAGCTTCATATGGTCTTGCCAAGAAATCAAAATATTCTAGCCACACATCTGGGGAACCACAAGATAAGCCATTTCCAAAATGAGTGCTGTTGAGCTTCAATCATCTGGGCTCCTTGAGCCAAAAATCATCATTTTTTACAAACACCACACATACCACAACTCCGCCCTTCCCCAAAAGCACACATCTTTCCCCTACAAAAATAAAATAAAGTAGAAACCAACTTTTAACGGTGAAACCCAACTCTAAGGCATCCATTCTGGGGAGGCTGGTCCTCCCCCTTGTAATTAGGGTGGACTCTGTCTTTCTCAAGTTTGTTTGTAGGTAGAGAGACTTCCAGGGGTGGTTGGACAGGAAATGAGGCTCTTGGTCAATCCCCAGGGCTGCAAGGAGGGGGCCTGTGAGCCCAAAGAGGCCATTGCTACCACAAAAGTCAGCTCTATCAACCTAGCTGAAGAACTAAACAACCTTAAGACGCCTTAACTGTCACCTTTAACTGGTTGCTTCAGGGTCCCGTCGTCAAGTTGATTTCAACTCCTGCCAATCCCATGTGAGAGCGGATTGCATCATAAGGTTTTCTTAGCTGAAATCTTTGGAGAAGCAAATCACCATGTTTACCTTCCACAGAGTCCCTGGGTGGGTTTGAACCACCAGCCCTTCAGTTAGCAGCAGAGTGCTTAACCACTGCACCACCAGGTCTCTTTTAAGTTTAACTAATTAGATGCAAGGACATACAAACCAATTTATCCTTGCCCACCAGGCTTGAGGCTGCAACCCCTTGTTCCAACTCTTCGCCCCCAACGAATGGCCTCCCCATCTACAAAGAGTCAGTAGTTGACGGCCTGTCCAGACCAGAAGGAACTTCAAAGGAGACCCATAGCTCTCCTAGCTCCACAGTCCAGACTAACTGACCTCACTGGGCCATCTCAGAGCCACGGAGGGAGACATACTCAATCCCAGCCTCAGGGCTGACACAGCCAGCTTCCACCTGCAGCTAATCACCCATGTTTTATTTACCCTTGGGGCTGTCTCTTCTCCCAGAGATTCCTGAGACCTGGCCTGAGAGCGAATGGCCCTTCTTTATAAACCCAGGCTCCCTTGGGAAGGTTCTGTTTTCTAGTACAAAATCCTGAACCACTTGTAAGGCAGCCTGGCAGGGTGGGTAGAACATATTCTTTGCAGACAGGTAGACCTGGGTTTTAATTCAGGGTCTGTGACTGACTGGCTCCGGAGCTTTGAAAATGTGACTTAACCTCTTCTGCTCCTGATTTCCTCATCCATAAAATATAACTGATGTCCATCACACAGTTATATATGGATTAGTACTAATAAATGCAAGGATCCTGATATAAGGTTGGCTTTTAATCAGTGGCAAAGTGGAAATTGTTATTATTACACCACTCCCATCTTCCACCCCCATGTTCCAAATTTAAGGTCTAGTCACTTGAGGCAGTTAGTTTATTGTGCCAACCTGGCCGATAAACACATGTGGGGGTAATTGAAGGGAGGAAGGATAAATGGCTTGGTGAGCCTCACCTTTCTAGTTCTCAGATCTCTTGCTTTCTGATGGCTGGACCAGGGTGAAGCTGCCTTAGTTCCCTACTTCAGCTTGCAAGGCTCACTTCCTGCAAGACATCCCCAAGGAGAAGTCACATAGACCTACCGCGATGCAGCCCTGGGTGATGGAGCAGCCATGTGGAGACCCCTGCCAGCACTGAGATGTTTACACATTCACTGATTCAGCTTTCCTCCTGCAGGCGGCATCATAGTGTGTGTTTTGTGAGATGGAGGAGGGCTGTGTGGATTGGTGTTGGACATATGGGTTAATGGGTTAATGTTGGACTTGTGGGTTTGGGCAGCACTGAGTTGGGATGTTTTCTTGATGCACACTTGACCTTTATATAAAACTCTCTCTTATACATGAATTTCTATGGATTTGTTTCTCTAAAGTACTCAGACTAATACACCACTAATACACCACACTGCACCCTGACTGGCTCGTCTCCTCCCCTCAACCCATCTGTAAGGGGATGCTCAGTTGTCTACAGATGGGCTTTGGGTCCCCACTCCGCACTCCCCCTCATTCACAATGATATGATTTTTTTGTTCTTTGATACCTGATCCCTTTGACAGCTGATGATCACACAGGCTGGTGTGCTTCTTCCATGTGGGCTTTGTTACATCTGAGCTAGACGGCCACTTGTTTACCTTCAAGCCTTTAAGAGCCCAGATGCTAGATCTTTTGATAGCCGGACACCATCAGTTTTCTTCACCACATTTGCCTAAACGCCCATTTTTCTTCAGTGATCATGTTGGGAAGGTGAGCATCATGGAATGCCAGTTAAATAGAACAAAGTGTTCTTGCATTGAGGGAGTATTGAGTAGAGGCTCAATGTCCATCTGCTACCTTAATACTAAACCTACAAATATATGCACATAGAGCTATTCCCCCATCATATATGTATATATATATATATATATATATATATATATATATATATATATATATATATATATATATTTACATATGCACATTCCTGCATTTAGACCTCTATAAATTCTCTCTGCCTCCTGGTTCTTTCCTCTATTTCCTTTTACTTTCCTTTTGTCCAACTATCATGCTCAGCCTTCATTTGGGTTTCAGTAATTCCTCTCGGTTACATTGCCCTTGATCAAGCCCTACCAGGCCTCCTACATCCTCCTCACCATCGATTTTGGATCACTTGTTGTTCTCTTGTCCCTGGCTTTGTTAACACCCACTTCCTTCCCCCCAGGCCCCACTCCCTCTCCCATGTTTCCCCAGAACCGATCAGTCCCATTGTTTTCTCCTCCGGATTGTTTATCCCACCTATCTTATCTAGTTAGACCTGCAGAGATAATAATATGCACAAAGCAACACAGAGCAAAACAACAAAAACAAATAAAAAAGAAAAGCCTGTAAATAATTAAAGGTCTGTTTGTTGACCTTTAGGAGTGTTTTCCCTTTGAGTCTGATGGGGTGCCACACCCAGACTCCAAAGTCTATTTTTGGTATTCCCTGGGGACTTGGTTGCTCTGTTCTCTTTGCTGTTCTGTTACATACCCTTAAGTGTTTTTGCCTCGGTGTGGTTGGGTTAGATCGGGCATAATCCCCACACTGTATCTCCAGTGTTGTCCCCCGTAGCACTATGGGTCAGTGAAGGACGTTCTGTCTCATAGTGGGTCCAGCCCTATGGTCCTCTCTGTGCTTTGGCTGCTCTGAGCGGAAATATCATCCTCAGGGATTGGTGGACCAGGATGTATTCCTCTCTCTCTTCCTCTCCGTTCATTTGCTCCTGTGTGCTCTGATGGGACAAGACCCTCTCCCTGAGCTGCAGTTTCAGTGCTGTCCTCTGAAGTAAGGGGCTGTCCGTGTAGTTGGGATTGGGGTGGCCTCTCAGACTTCTCTATTGCTCGGACACTTCTTCTGAGGCTGTCTTTGCAGTGACTGACAGAGAAGACCTATCAGGTAGCTCCAGGAAAGTCAGAGGACTAAGGGAAACTGTGTGATGGAAATGTAGGATAATGGCAGTCCTCGACAGTCAGCCTCTGGAGGGATGTCCCTGTCCCCAGCACCACCTTAGGTGTTAAAAAGAAGTCCAAAGGGAAAGGACAGTAACTCGGTGGTGTTTCTATAGAGTGGTGGGAGCGAAATGGAAGTGGGTGGCGAAGCCTGCATTCTAGTCCCACTGTGGACACCCACATGCCACCTGGCTCAGAAAGAGAAAGTCCAAGGCACAGAATATTGGTGAATGAGTGGGACCTGGAGCAAGTTCTCTATGACAAGTGCATAGCTGATGACCTGATTGTCACAGGAGAGTCTTCCTGCCGCTGTTATCCCTCAGTGACCCCCAGGAATGTCCCACCTGGAGCCTCCACAGCAACGGGACTTCTCTGTCTTCCTCCTCGTTATAAACCAGGCCGGTCCCTCAAGAAGCAGTTCTGACATTTTCTCTCCCTGGGAATAGACGCGTCACCTGAGTTCTTGGAGCCAGAATCATCCACTTCCTGTGAAGTAGGAATAAGACACTCACACCAGTACAGAAAGAACTCTGTGGTTGGTGATTTAATCCATGAGTGGAAGAACAAGTGAACATTCTGAGTAGCTGCCAGGATGTCCAACAGCTCTGCACACGGAGACTCCTCTCCAGGAATGTCACGTGAGAAGGACTTTGACAAAAATGATGCTACTGCACCTCTACTGTCTCCCAGGGACTGGGATGCCATCCTGTAAACACAATCTCAGGGTTCTCAGGCTCAGTTCTGGTGAGGGAAGCTTATGGTGGCAGCAGCTCCATCTGTGTTGAGTGGATCCAGCCCTATGCTAGACAGAGTGGAAATACTAAGAAGGATAAAGCTTGGCCCCTGCCCTCAAGGAGCACACACCCTGACTTGGATATCAGCAGGAGCAACCAGAACACCTCCTGCACAACACCAAATGCATTTGAGGCACCGATCCAAGGGCTGTGAAGATGCAAAGCGGTAGCGATGAGTCGGCTTGAGAGATGTGTCCATGGGAAGCCTCAGAGGGGAAAGAGGTATTTTCACACGGCTTGATAGTTCAATGGAATCAAGTCAAAGAGGTGGAGGGAGATGAGAGAGAAGACACTCAGGAGGTAAATACATCTTACAAGAAGGCCTTGACAGCAGCTAGCATGAACTAGTACCTGAAGTTGGATGGGTAGAGTGGGCAGTCATGGAACAAGGTAACCACATCCTTCTGCTTACTCTGCCAACCACTGAGTCCTGATTCTGGGCAGACACAGAAACATGGGGAAGACATGGCTTCTTCCTAGAAGCACTTTAGGGATAGTTGGTTACACGTCGGGCTGCTAACCACAAAGTCAACTGCTCAAAGCACCAGCCGCTCCCAGGGAAAAAGATGAAGATTTTCCCTACTCCCATAAAGAGTTACAACTTTGGCAACCCCAAGAGGAAGGTTCACTCTGAGTAAAGCTGTGAACTGGAATTGACAAGGGGCAGTGAGTTTAGAAGCACTTACTCTGCAAAGGAGAAACCGAAATGGCAACAAAAGGGGAAGGATAAACATATTAACACAGTTCCTCATGTGGTGACCCCCCAACAAAAAAATTGTTTTTGTTGCTACTTCATAACTGTAATTTGCCACTGTGATGAATTGGGAGACCCTGTGAAAGGGTCATTCGACCCCCAAAGGAGTTGCGACCCACAGGTTGAGACCCGCTGCCTTAGAGGCTCATACCATAGGCCTTGGGTAGCCATTCGAATGCTGCTTAATGTCAACAAGGGCCAGCTAATCTTCACAATGGCTACAGGTCCTGACTACTGGGTCAGCTTACAGAGACAAAACAGAAATATTAGCACTAAGCAAATACCTGCAACTCTTGAATTATTTAAGTTCTGTTTTCAGCTAATGGTCTTTTTCTTCACAGCATCAGGCAAGTTTCCTAGACTTATTTTGAGAATTCCCAAAAGGCAGCATTAGCTGGGATTGGGACTTGAGCTGGGACGCACACAGATATACCTCACCTTACTCAGCAGAAGATTTTTTAACATTTTATTAGGAGTTCTTTCGGATATTATTACAATTCATAGTTCCCTTAGGTAGTTGTACACCTGCTGCTATTATCATTTTCAATATATTTTCTTTCTCCTTGAGCTGCTTGATACAGCTCACCTTCATCCCCTCCCTCCTCCACCCGACCACGTATAGATCTCTCTCCATAATTTACACAAGCCGATGCATCCATTCACCCAAAATTCTGATGTTCACTTCCCTTGAGTGGGGCGATACAGTCATCACTGCTATCAACTCCTTCTTCCCCCCCTTTCCCTCCCTCTCTTCCTGTATCCTTACTGTTATTAATCCCTTACTGTTTCTGAGGGATTTATCGATCTTGGATTTCACGCAGCGAAAGATCTTGATTGTACCAATGTACATACATAGGTCTAGCAAGATTAGTGAGGTAAAACTAAGGCTATAATAGTGGGAGGAGGCAATTTTAAAGAAATAGAGGGGAGTTATGTGTTTCATTGGTGCTCTGCTGCACCCTGGATATATCGACCCTTCCATATGGCCCTTCTGTGAGGGACTGGAAGACGAGTTTTAAAAAAAAAAAGTTTGTTAGGTGCCATCGAGTCTGCTCCAACCCACCTCGACTCAATACACAACAGAATGAAAACATCCGCATACCCGTTTCCATGCTTGAGCCTGTTGCTGTCAGTCCATCTCCTCAAGGGCCTGCCTCCGTTTTGCTGCCCCTCTTGTAAAAAGTCAACTCCAAAAACCAAATTCACTAGCACTGAATTGATGCTGACACAGCATTCCTACAGGACAGGGTAGAACTGCCCCCGTGGGTTTCTGAAACTGTAACCCTTTATGGGAGTAAAAAGTCCCACCTTTCTCCCATTAAAAAGTCAAGCTATCACGTTTGGCCTTCATTCAGGCTTCAGTAATTCCTCTCAGTTACATTGCCCTTGATCAAGCCCTACCAAGCATCCTACGTCCTCCTCACCATTGATTTTAGATCACTTGAATTACTAAAACCCGAATGAAGGCTGGACATGATAGTGGGACAAAAGCAAAGTAAAAGGAAATAGAGGAAAGAACTAGGAGGCAAAGGGCATTTAGAGAGGTCTAAAAACAGGCATGTATATCTATAAATATATTTATATATAATGATAGGGAAATATATCTATGTACATATATTTACATGTTAAGTATAAAGGTAGCAGACAGACATTGGACCTCTACTCAAGTACTCCCTCAATGCAAGAACACTTTGTTCTAATAACCTGGTTTTCCATGATGCTCACCTTCCGACATAAACACTGAAGACAAAATGGGTGCATAGCAAATGTGGTGAAAAAAGCTGATGGTGCCCAGCTATCAGAAGATGTAGCATCTGGGGTCCTAAAGTCTTGACGGTAAACAAGTGGTCATCTAGCGGAGAAGCAACAAAGCCCACATGGAAGAAACACACCAGTCTGTATGATCATGAGATGTCAATAGGATCAGGTATCAGGCATCAAAGACCCAGAACAAAAAATCATATCAAGGTTGAGATAGTTAAAGTTTATTGTGCCAACCTGGCCAATAAACACATGGGGTTAATTGAAGGGTGGAGAGATAAATGGCTCGGTGAGCCTCGCCTTTCTTGTTCTTGGGTCTCTTGCTTTCTGATGGTCGGACCAGGGTGCAGCACAAGGCTCACTTCCTGTAAGACATCCCTGAGGAGAAGCTGCATGGACCTACCCCGATGCAGCCCTGGGTGCTGGAGCACCCGTGCAAAGACCCTGCTAGTGCTGAGATGCTTACAAGCTCACTGACTCAGGTTTCCTCTTGCAGTCGGCATCATTGTGTGTGTTTTGTGAGATGGAAGAGGACTTTGTGGATTGGTGTTGGACATATGGGCTAATGGACTTGTGGGCTTGGGCAGCACTGGGTTGGAATGGTTCCTTGATGGACACTTACTCTTTATATAAAACTCTCTCTTATACATATGAGTTTATGAGGATTTGTTTCTCTAATGTACCCAGATTAGCACAAATGTGAATGAGGGGGAGTGCAGACTGGAGACCCAAAGCCATCTGTGGGAAATTGGACATCCCCTTACAGAAGGGTCACAAGGAAGAGACCAGCCAGTCAGAGGGCAGTATAGCACAGATGAAACATACGACTTTCCTCTAGTTCTTTAATGCTTCCTCCCCGCTACTATCATGACCCAAATTCTACCTTACAAATATGTACCTGTACAAATCTGTATGGGTACAGACAAGAGCTGGAAACACAGGGAATCCAGGACAGATCAACCACTCAGGGCCAATAATGAGAGTAGTGATACGAGGAGGGGAAGGGGAAGGTAGGGGGAGAAAGGGGTAGCCGATCACAATCATCTGCTTATAACCCCCTCCCTGGTAAACAGACAGTGTAAGACATGAAAAAAAATACTAATTTATAAATGATCAGAGGTTCATGAGGGATGGAGGCGGGGGAAGGAGGGGAAAATCAGGAGCTGATACCAAGGGCTCAAGTAGAAATAAAATGCTCTGAAAATGATCATTGTCAGGCCTTTCTTCTAGTCTGGAAGCTCAGCTGAAACCTGAAGATATGAGAGCCATAGGCAGATGGTCCTGGGGTATCAGAAAGGATAGCATCTTAAGGGCTTGGCTTCAAACAAGCAGCCATCTAAGTGCGGTGTCAACTAAGTCCACATGGAACCACACCAGCCTGTGTGATCAGAGGCTTGTAAATAATAAAATCCAAATCCCAAAGAGAGAATCGCATCAGGAACACCTGGTTTGCAGAGAGCTATGGGTGACAACGGAAGCCCCAACTCCATGTGCGGGATTTTCTCATGGATTAAGCCTCCCGTGAATTCCCTCTGAACACAGTCCAGAGATGTGCGGGCAGCCTTGCTATCAGACAGAAAGCCTTGTAAAGTTGATTAGAGCAGACGTAATTAGGTTTAAATGTAATACATTATCATTTGATCTCCCTTTTTACTCATTTTTAAGTTTTGTCGGTTTTCAGTATCTGCTGCTTTCTTCTTTGTTTAGGTTTTCCTACGGTTTGTTTAGTCATTCTTGTTGAGGATAACAGGGTGGCAGTCTGTTTGCTTCCTGTCTGAGCTTTGTGTGATTTCCCGTGCATGCAATCCAGGATAGGCAGAGGTACAGAAACAGTGACTGGATTGATGCTTGCCCAGCAGCCTGGCAAAGGAGGATGGGAGAGAGGGGGAGCTAACAATAAGGACTACGAGAAGAAAATGTTCTGAAATGGGCTGTGGTGATGATTCCACAATCTTCTGGATACGATTGAATGATTAGATTGTATAACATGTGAGGTGCGTGGCAACAAAACATTTTTTATCTCTTTCTTGAAGATATCTTTTCAAGATTGCCACTTGGATATTTGTTTACAGAGTTCTCTGTGTACACACAGCTTTATCTCGACTCTGTCTGGCCTCCTTGTTCTTGACTGCGTCTTTGTGCTCTGCTTCCTCATGTATGAAATGGGGACAAGGAGTTCCCACCTGCCTACCTACCCCACAAAGGGCAGGCTCAGGATGACACGTGGGCACAGACGCGGAGCTGCCCAATCCGGCCATCCCCGAGTACACCTCTGGTGGGAGTGCTACAAAGCGACTCACCGCAGGACTTTTAAGACAGTGGTGACCCTGTCAGTGGCCACTGGCTGGGAGCATCCTGCACGCCAGGGCATGCCTCTGACTGTGGTAGGAAGGAGAAGCACTGTCTGAAAGCTGCTCAGCACACTAAGGGAGGCAGAGATTCCACATTAGGTGGTAGGTCGGGGTAGAGACAGAGATAATTTTTATATTTCAGAAAATTTTAAAGATCTTTTTATTCTGCCAAAAAGGGAGTGGCCTAAGGTCCACTGAGGGAGACGTTGGGTGAAAAAAACAACCAAACACCACCATCGAGTTGGTTCCAACTCACAGTGACCCTATAGGCTGAGGTAGGTTTCCAAGGCTGTTACTCTCACAGGAGTAAAAGTCCTGCCCTTCTTCTGAAGAGCTGGTGGTTTCAAACTGCTGACCCTGTGGTTAACAGCCCAAAGAACTATGCCACCAGGACTCCTGAGGTTGTGACAACAGGAGCTAAGTATCCTGTATTTGAAAGTAAGGGTGGTGTCTCCCTTAGGTATGGCTATAAAGGATGGTGGCAGATATGGGGCATTAGATAAGGACCTAAAAGGTCCTAGCATCATAGCATGGGTCAAAGATCAAAGGGCAGTGGTCCCCCTCCCCCCAGAAGAATTCACTTCAGAGGACAGCACTGAAGCTACAGCTCAGGGAGACACAGTGCGGAAATTGTGCCAGATCTGACCTCACCACACTGAAGTGAAATGCTAAGGGCGTGCAACAGAACAGCAAGGGGAGCAGAGCAATGAAGTCCCCGGGGAATACCAAATATAGACTGTTGGGCCAGGGCATGGCACCCCATCAGACGCCACCAGAAAGTACTCCTAAAGGTCAACAAACAGATCTTGAACTATTTACAGGCTCCTTTTTGTTGTTGTTTCTTTTGTTGCTTTGTTTTGCTCTGTCTTGTTTTCATACATATTATTATCTCTGCAGGTCTGTCTAGATAAGATAGGCGGGATAAACAATCTGGAGGAGAAAACAATGGAATCGACTGTTCCAGGGGGACATGGGAGAGGGGGCCATGGGGAAAGGAAGTGGTGTTAACAAACCCAGGGACAAGAGAACAACAAGTAATCCAAAATCGGTGGCAAGAGGGTGTAGGAGGCCTGGTAGGGCTTGATCAAGGGCAATGTAACTGAGAGGAATTACTGAAACCCAAATGAAGGCTGAACATTATAGTGGGACTAGACAGGAAATTCAAAGGAAATAGAGGAAAGAGCTGGGAGGCAAAGGACATTCATAGAGGTCTAGATAAAGACATGTACATATGCAAATACATTTATATATGAGGATGGGAAAATAGCTCTATGTGCATATATTTATAGTTTTAGTATTAAGGTAGAAGATGGACATTGGGCCTCCACTCAAGTACTCCCTCAACGCAAGAACACTTTGCTCTATTAAACTGGCATTTCATGATGCTCATCTTTCCGACACAATCGCTAAAGACAAATGTGTGCATAAGCAAATGTGGCAAAGAAAGGTGATGGTGCCTAGTCATCAAAAGATACAGTGTCTGGGGTCTTAAAGGCCATCTAGCTCAGAAGCAATAAAGCCCACATGGAAGAAGCACACCAGCCTGTGTGATCATAAGGTGTCGAAGGGATCAGGTATCAGGCCTCAAAGAACAAAGAACAAAAAAAATCGTATCATTGTGAATGAAGGGTGTGCAGATTGGGGACCCAAAACCCATGTGTAGGCACCTGGACACCACTTACTGAAGGGTCACGGGGAGGAGACAGTCAGGGTGCAATGTAGCTACGATGAAACATACAACTTCCCTCCAGTTCTTAAATGCTTCCTCCCCTCCCACTACCATGATCCCAATTCTACCTTACAAAACCAGCTAGACCAGAGGATGTACACTGGTACAGATAGGAACCAGAAACACAGGGAATCCAGGACAGATGATCCCTTCAGTGCCAGTAGTGAGAATGGCAATACCGGGAGGGTGGAGGGAGGGTGGGATAGAAAGGGGAACCGATTATAAGGATCTACATATAACCTCCTCCCTGGGGGACGGATAACAAAAAAGAGGGTGAAGGGAGACATCGGACACTGTAAGATATGACAAAATAATAATTTATAAATTATCAAGGGTTCATGAGGAAGGGGGAGCAGAGAGGGAGGGGAAAATGAGGAGCTGATACAAAGGGCTCAAGTAGAAAGCAAATGTTTTGAGAATGATGAGGGCAACAAATGTACAAATGTTCTTGACACAATGGATGTATGGATTGTGATAAGAGTTGTACAAGCTCCAAATAAAATGACCTTTAAAAAAAAAAGAGTTGTAGCAGCTCCCAATAAAATGATTTTAAAATAAATAAAATAAAATAATTTTTAAAGAAGATTTCAAGTGCGCTGAAATACTCGTTTTGCTTCTTTGTCTGTCTCTGTATTTCTTAAAGTATAAAGTAATGATTAAAAAATAAAGGGCAGTAGTTTCTGTCACCTAGCTTTAAACCTTTTCCTCTCGGTATTTCCAATTCTTTGGTTTTTGTTGTTCCTTTTTTATTTTTTTTTATTTCCAATTCTTACAAAACACCGTTTACCCTAGAGGCAGTCTCAGCAGTGAGGCTCGAATCTTGGGAATGGGTCCAAGTCTGTGCTTGGGTCAGAGTCTGCAGGGCTGGTGCAGCCTTGTTGGAAGGAGGAAGGTAGTCCTCGAGCTCCAAAGACTTGGGGGACCAAGGAGGAGATAGGTGCCCCTGGGAGGCTCAGAAGTTGTGGGTTTGGGAACAGGATTTCCTGCAATGGAATGCTTGGTGTTCTGACTTGGACACTGAAGATTGGGGAGGCTCTAGAAGAGACAGATGAAGTGGTGCAGCAGGAAAGCCAAGCATCTCCCTTGGGCCTGCATGACTCCAGTGCCCACAGGAGTGACTGTCACACTGGGACTCCTCTCTGCCCATCTCCTCTCTCAGCCAGGTTCCTGCAATGCGTATCTGGGAAGGACCATGCCCAGTCCCAGAAGTGGACTGAATCACACTAAGCTCCCCTCACTCGCTGGCCGGCTCTGGTCTCAGAGTGCTAAGCATCACCACCAAGAGGAGAGGTGCCTCGTCACTCAGCCAGCCTGTGGCCAGGCCTGGTGGACCAGCACCAGCTTCCAGACATTGGCCTAAGGCTTGAGGGTTGGGTGCTGGGTGGGAAGGGTAAGCTGTGAGGCAATGACTGAAATCCCGCAGTCTACCACCAAGAGCTCTAACCGCTATTACCAGCCAATGCCCCTGTCTCTGGAGGGGAGTCAGGCAGAGAAAATGCTGGCCAGCTTGGTACTTGGGAAGAAAGCACAGGATCCAGATTCATAAGCCATAAGCATCATCCCCAGCTCTGGCACCTAACTTGGCAAACCAGTTAAACTCACTAAGCCTCAGCGTTCTTGCTCGTCTACTACCCACAGGACCCTAAGAGGGTTAAATCAGCAGGAACCCACAGTGGCCAGTGTAAGCCCAGGTTGAGAGCAGAGACTCAATCCTCAGTACTCTGAGTTCCCTCCCCTTCTTCCCACCCATATCCCTTCAGAAGAGGGCAGGATTGACCTAGAACAGTGGTCCTGAAACTGGGTTCTTTAGAATCCGGGGGGGTTGCAGAGGGGGCAGATGGACCTCTGCTCAGGCTCCCTCCACCTCTGAACCTTCCCTTTGATGCATTTTTATTCTGCCCCCACCCCATATTATTGCACCACTTTAAAGTTTTCTTGCTTAAAAAATGGTAGATCTCATTGGAGGAAAGCAGGAGTCAGCACATTTTTTTCTGCAAAGTAGCTTAGCTGGGCAAAGAGGCAGGTGGGAGGATGTTGTGCGGGTACTTATGAGTTAGGCCAGATCGTGCATCGGCCGCTAACCACGGGGTCAGCAGTTTGAAACCATCACTTGTTGGACGGCAGCAAGTTCTTTTTTTGTTTTGTTTTTAACAAGGAGAACACAAATTGCCATAAAATTTTCCCTGATGAAATTTAAAATAAAGTATTGAGTATTTGATCTTGATCTTGTGATTTAAGTCTTCAAATGAGGAGAATGTAATTAAGGGAGGGGGTTAATGTTTTGCTTAATTGGGATCCAGGTTAGTGTTCCTTATTCTCAAATTGATTGAGAATATCCATCTGCAAAATCATTCTTAGTTTGAGGACCATTCAGAAACAGGTGGCAGATTGGACCTGGCCCAGGGCCAGCTGTCTTCCCAGACTGGGGGAAGGAGGAACGCCCCTCTGGGTTAAGGTTCGTGGGGTCTAAAACCTGTGGAAGGAGGCCCACAACCAGCCTTCCTTTGCGGAGCAAAGGACCTTCCCAACTGCTTCGCCATATTCGGAAGAGAGACTCACAACCATCCTTTCTGAGGAGGCCCTGGACATGGCAGGTCTCACAGCTACCCATTTGCCCTCCCAAAGTCCTGGGGACTCAGGATGACTGTGGGAATAGGGTGTCTCGGGCTGTAACTCCCACCACTGCCCCAGTGATGAACCTTTGCTTTGGTGTCCCAGCAAGGGGGGTGGGGATGGGGGTTTACAGGAAAATGGAACTCTCTCCTTTGCCCTTTCAGAAGCACCTTCCTCTTCAAGAAGCCCCCTCCCAATAGCATTCTCTCAGACAGCTTTCTTAGAGAACCTTCTAGCCCGCTTTTTGAAGTGGAGACAAAGTAGTGGGGTTCTGGGGCCACCCTCTGGCCCAGGCATTCCCAAACCCCCTTACCTCTCAGTGAGGCTGAGCCATGGGGGCCAGGAGGAAAAGGGAAGAGCTTGCTGCCTCTGGTACTGACTGAGCTGGGCCAGGTAAATTCTTAAATTCTCTGGACCTTATTTCCATCACATAAAATGTGAATTATTAGATTGGCCTTACTTACCTTGTGTTATAGTTGGAACTTGAAATTAGCCATGAAAATGACTGAATACAAAATAACATGAAAATTGAATGTAAATACGACTCAAAAACGTAAAGTCACAGAGAAAGGATAAGGTTAGGTTAAGAGGGATGCACAAGAGACTTCAGGGAGGGAAAAGAGAGAATATATCTTTACAAAATTCCTAACCTACCCGAAATGGATAAAAGAAATAAAAAATCATTGGTAAAGCCATAAAGAAATAAGTTCGTGCTGTAAACTAGCTCAGTGTGTTTAGTTTCAACCTTTAAACCAGCCATAACTTTTGGCCTGGTATTGCACCTTTGAGAAGAGACCTAACAGAAATACACAAAGAAATTAAATTACTGTGTTCACAGAAACATCATTGTTTTTTCACAGGGAAACAGAAAAAAAAAGTACATTGGAAACGTCTACAGACAATATGAGGAGCCTGGTGGCATCGTGGTTACACATTGGGGTGTGATCCACAAGGTCCAAGGTTTGGAACGACCAGCAGCTCCTCGAGAGAAAGGTAGAGCTTTTTACCCCTGCAAACACTGTCACTACAGCCTCGGACACTCGCAGGGCAGTTCTACCTTGTCCTACAGGAGCGTCACTGGCGTCGGCATGGACTTGGTGGCAGCGAGTGAGCGCAGATCACATGAAGGTAGCACCAGTATGCGGAGTGGGAGTCTCTCACACTGCCTGCTTAGTCGGCGCTACCCGAATTCCCAAATCACTCTGTCCCTTAGTAAACCTCTTTAAAACAGATATACGGTCTCGCTATTGACTAAAGGCCAGTACTTTTCCAAAATGTCAACTTCATGAACGTCAAAGACAACCCGAGGAGCTGCTCCAATGGAACAGAGATTACACAGAAAGCACAATGAATTATAAACATGATCTTGGGCCAGTGGGAGGGGGGGAATGTTCTCAAGGACATCAATGGGATCATTAAGAAACCTGGAACTATTCATCTGTAACACCATTCTCCGTACAGGGCCATTCCAAAAACAGCTCTGGCTCTATGGTTATAGCTGGACACCTCTGACTGTGGTGATTTAGGTGGAATGTTGTTAAAAGGCTTGAGTTTAGAACGACCATGTTTTATGCAAACAGCCCGTGTGTTCTCAGTCTGCTGCACGCTTCCTTCCATTCAGCTCTGTCTCCCACCATGAGGCATGTTCATAAGTACCACTACAAAATTGCTTATATATTGTTCTAAAAAATTAGTAGAGATCATTTAAGAAAATACTTAAAAGTGGGAGGAGGGGTATAGTTGGCAAACAAAAATAGAAGGCACTAATTACTTGAGTAAAAAACAGTTTTGTGTTTTTAATGGCTAGGCTAAGAACATTAACAGCCCTAGTTTTGAACAGAAAGCACTATAAAGGAGATTTGAACAGCTGTACTTAGGCTGGAATGTGATACCTAATAATTTGATCTCCCTCTGGACCCAATGTGAGTTTATTCTAAAAAATTAAGTCGCTGCTTTCTCTTCAGTTGAGGTCTTTATGTATTTTATATGGTCTTTGTTGCTAGGTCCTTGTTTGTAGTTTTCCCTCATTTTGAATGTTTATCTGTGTAGGGAAACCAGGATGGATGGGGAATTATGAAGTACCTGGATTGATGAGTGTCTGGAGGCATGGAAGGGGAGGGTGGGAAAAGTGGGGAGTCAACATTAATGGGTACAAGAAAGAAAAGGTTTCAAAGTTGATTGTGGTGTGGACTGCACAACTTTTCTTGATACAGTTGAACTATCAAATTGCATGATATGCTAATTATAGCACAAGAAACTTTTTTAAACATTGTGTTCTGGGATAATGGCTCTAGGGGAGTTCTCTGTGATTTTTGCAACATACGTATTAAGTTTCAAATTATTTAGAAGCAAAAAAGAGCACATTTAGTATATGGACCATGGATACATACAAAGGATACTTGGAAGAGCTTGCTGGTTGATATTAAAACTCAGAAAAACTCACGGCCATTGAGTGGATGACAACTTATAGTGACCCTACAAGACAGGGTAGAACTGCCTTTCTGAGTTTCCAAGACTGTACCTTTTTTATAAATCATTTTATTGGGGGCTCATACAACTCATCACAATCCATACATACATCCATTGGGCCAAGCATATTGTACATTTCTTGCCATCATCATTCTCAAAACATTTGCTTTCTATTTGAGCCCTTGGTGTTGGCTCATTTTTCCCCCTCCCTCCCCGGCCCCTCATGAACCCTTGATAATTTAGAAAAAAATTTTTCATGATTTTCACTGTCTGATGTGTCCCTTCACCCACTTTTCTGTTGTCCTTTCCCCAGGGAGGGGGCTGTATGTAGATCCTTGTAATCGGTTTCCCCTTTCTAACCCACTCTCACTCCACCCTCCCAGTATTGCCACTCTCACCACTGGTCTGGAAGGGATCATCTGTCCGGGATTCCCTGTGTGTCCAGTTCCTATCTGTTCCAGTGTACATCCTCTGGTCAAGCCAGATTTGTAAGGTAGAATTGGGATGATGATAGTGGGGGCAGCAGGGAGGAAGCATTTAGGAACTAGAGGAAAAGTGTATGCTTCACCATTGCTACGCTGCACCCTGACTGGCTCGTCTCCTCCCTGCAACCCTTCTGTAAGGGGATGTCCAATTACCTACAGATGGGCATTGGGTCCCCACTCCACACTCCCCATCATTCACAATGATTTGATTCTTTGTTCTTTGATGCCTGATACCTGATCCCTTTGACACCTTGTGATCACACAGGTTGGTGTGCTTCTTCCATGTGGGTTTTGTTGCTTCTGAGCTAGATGGCCACTTGTTTACCTTCAAGCCTTTAAGACCCCAGATGCTATATCTTTTGATAGCCAGGAGCCATCAGCTTTCTTCACCACATTTGCTTATGCACTTGCTTTGTCTTCAGCGATTGTGTCAGGAAGGTGAGCATCATGGAATGCCAGTTTAAATGCAAAGTATTCTTTCATTGAGGGAGTGCTTGTGTGGAGGCCCAATGTCCATCTGCTACCTTAATACTAAACCTATAAATATATGAACATAGATCTATTTCCTTATCATATATAAATATATTTACATGTGTACATGCTCATATTTAGACCTCTATAAATGCCCTTTTGCCTCCTAGTTCTTTCCTCTGTTTCCTTTTACTTTCCTCTTGTCTCACTATCATGTTTAGCCTTCATTTGGGTTTCAGTAATTCCTCTTGATTACATTCCCCTGATCGAGCCCTACCAAGCCTCTTATATCCTCCTCGCCACCGATTTTGGATCACTTGTTCTTTTGTCCCTGGGTTTGTTAACCCACTTCCTTTCCCCCACTCCCCATCTTCCATGTCCCCCTGGAACAGTTGATTCCATTGTTTTCTCCTCCAGATTGTTTATCCCATCTCTCTTATCTAGACAGATCTGCAGAGATAATAATATGCACAAAAACAAGACAGAACAAAACAAAGCAACAAAAGAAAAACAACAGCAAGAAACCAATGACAAAAAATAAAAAGGCTGTAAATAATTCAAGGTCTGTTTATTGACCTTTAGGAGTGTTTTCTGGTTGAGTCTGATGGAGTGTCATTCCCTGTCCCCAAAGTCTATTTTTGGTATTCCCTCCGAGGACTTCATTGCTCTGCTCCCCTGGCTGTTTTGTTGCTCGCCCATAGTGTTTTGCCTCAGTGTGGTGGGGTCAGATCAGGCGCAATTCCCACACTGTGTCTCCAGTGTTGTCCCTGTAGGGCTATGGATCAGTGAGGGATGTTGTGTCTCATAGTGGGGCCGGCCATATGGTCCTCTGTGCATTGACTACTTTGAGCAGGGATATTGTCCTCAAGGCTTGGTGGGTCAGGATGTGCTCCACTCTCTCTTCCTCCCTCTTCATTTGTTCCTGTGTGCTCTGTCCCTCTCCCTGAGCTGTAGCTTCAATACTGTCCTCTGAAGTAAATTCTTCTGGGGGGAGGGGCGGCTGCCCACATAGTTGGGATTGGGGCCGGCCCCTCAGACCTGTCTACTGGTTCCCTGCTTCATGGCGGTATGCTGCATTTACATCTTGGAGCACCGGGTTGAAGTCTGGTCTCTCTTTCCCTGTGGAGATATAAATAATATCCTCCCTTGGTGGGTTAGTACCCTGTTCCCCTGCTACCCATTTCTTTTTTTTTTTCCTTTTCCCCCCTCCTCTTTAGTTAGCTACCATATGTATCCCTGGAAGACTGCATTTCTTTATGGAAATAGAAGGTCCCATTTTTCTCCCAAGGAGTGGCTGGTGGTTTTAAACTATTGGCCTTATGGTTAGCAGCCCAACACACACCCACTACACCAACAGAGCTCTTTGTATTATTTATTGGTCTATGTGCAGTTGTGTTAGTCTGGGTAGACTACAGAAACAAATTTATAGACACTCATATGTGCATAAGAAAGAACTTTATATAAAGATCAATTGTACATTAAGAAAGCATCCCAGCCTAGTCCAGATCAAGTCCATAAGTCCAATATTAGCCCATATGTCTGATACCAGTCTATAAATTCCTCTTCAGACTCATGCAACACATGCAATGACGCTGAATATAGGAAGATCACAGGCTAGTGGGGGGACAGTCTTGTCAATCCAGTGGTGATAGAAGCTTCTCAGTGCTGGCATGGGTCTCCACGTGGCTCCTCCAAGTCCAGGGGTCTGGTTCCATCAGCCTGGCTCCTTGTGCCTTGTCAGTAGAGTGTGGGTCCTGGCTCCAGGAAGGAAGACAGGAGTTCCCAGAATTCTCAGGAGAAGGCCATGCACACACAGAGGCCTCATTGGCTATGACCTGATTGACAGGCTAGACTCCACCTCTTCGCAAGTTGACAGGAGATTATGTAACTGCCACAGCAGTCGATGGTCTCAATTGCCCTCACACAGCATCTCCCTCCGGTTCTGATAGTTTGCTAAATGCATCCTGGGCTCGATGAGAAGGACACAATGACAGGGACAGTATCGTTGAGTTGGTGACAGAAGCTCATCCATGTGCATTGGGGCCACTTTGTCTGAGTGGCTTTGTGCTTTGTTTTCCTCACAATGGGTGATGAAAGCGCCTCCCTCTCTCATCCAGGCTCTGTCACCAAGGGCTCTCTGCAGCTTGCTGTCCTCTCAGTCCTCTGCCCCTTGTGCTGGATAGAGGCCTCACCACAGAATGACACCACAGGACTCATCAGCTGCCCTACCCAGGCTGATTGACAGCGCCTCCTCTGAACTCCTGGCACAGGTTTGGAGGGTTCTCCACTAGCCCACTTGACCATGAACTTTTGAGGAGGCTGTCTGTACCCCACTGAGCCTTAACTTCTTCAGGGAAAAGGCCAGAGCTGGAATCTCCTGCATCTATTTGGAAGGAACCCCCGAGGTGCGGAGGTGCAGCATTCCGAGGATAGCTGCAAGGTTGGCATTTGAACCCACAGGAGAGAGACGAGGCAGCCTGGCAGATCAATCTTGGAAACTGACGGGCAGTTTTACACTCTCCCGTAAGGCTCCCTGAGTGAGAATCACTGAACAACTACAGGTTCTTTGACTTACACCTAGCAGGTGGAATACTAACTGTTGATTGTGAAAATGACCTAGATCAAGCGCACATGTGTACATCCTCACGCACTTTTCACACGCGTGCCCGCACGCACACATGCACACACACCTTACTAACCTTTTAGTAACCAACCATTGGTTTTCCTAGGACACAGCTGTGGCCCAGGGGCCTGCCCTGATGCTAACGTCAAACTTGTCTCTGCCAGGCCCGGGATATTCTGAAGCCTGTGCTTGAGTGACAAGAGGCCCCTGTGTTGCTGCCATCTTCATCCATCTGGCTCATAATTCCCACAGCCCACTCTCTTCCTTTGTTCCACAGGCCTGTGGTTCTGAGGGCTCGGGGCATCCCAAGTCCCTTTCCTCTGCAGTCAGTTGTGGGACTGGCATGACTGGCTTTGATGCCATTTCTTGGCTTCCCTGTTTCTGGCCACCCCTCACCCTGAGCTGGGCCATGGTCTTGCTGTTATAGGTTTACAGGCAGAAGTCAGTGCAGGCTACAGGACTGAATCTCATAATGGCCTGAAGTGGTCACCTCTGCTGCTCTGTGCACAGAGGAAGGGAATCTGTCTTTCCCCTTTCTTCCTCTTCTTGCGGCTCTTACTGATCAACCCCTCTCACCCAACAAGCTCCTTAACCACCACTACCCCCTCCACCACTGGCCCTCTCCCTGAGGCCTTACTAGAAGAGATGCTCTCTGAAGAACCTCCTGGATATATTTTGATTAAATTATTGTATTATCAGCTGGCTCTAGCAAAATGAGGTGCTCTGGTAGCATAATGGTTACACATTGGGTGATAACAATCACTCCACTGGAGACAGATGGGGTTTTCTAGCCCCTTAAAGAGTGAGTGTCTCAGGGACTCACAGGGGCAGCTCTACCCTGTCCTACATGGTCCCTGTGAGCTGGAATCAACTTGATGGCAGTGGTCTAGAAAAGGGGTAGCAGTTTAATAGAAAGAGCAAAAAGCTTTGTAGTCTAACAGATCTAGACTAGAATGCTAATTGCCCTTTCCAGATTGTGGAACCATGAATACGTGCTTTAACATCACTGAGCCTCAGTGTCCCCGCCTGTGAACTGGGAATGTGATCCAGCTCACGGAGTTCTGTACGAGCGGGAAACGGAAATGGATTCTTGACATAGGACAGCTGCTGTCCCTTCTCACCCACAGGAAGTAACACGCATACGTGTGATCACAGACGCACGCAAAGCCAAGCCTAAGAGATCGTGGACAGGGTTCCCAGGCCAGATAAGTTTCTGAATGTTATTTCTGTCTCTGAGGTTTGCTGTATCACACGGAATGGACTGCCCCATCTGTAAAATGGGAATATTAACTAGTCCACAGGGCGGTATAAAAATTAAATACAATAATGTGAGTCTGGGAAAGTCACATTGGTGATTTGTCCCCCACTTTTCTGTCTGGGGAATCCTGGACATTAGTCACAGACTCCAGGACCTCTAAGAAGCAGAGGCTGCTGGACTTTCTGCCGCAGATTTAACTCAAGGCAGGTTTCAGGCAGCTCTGCAGTTAGCTTGCCGGGTATGTGCGGTTATCTAGTGTTGTGTTCAGCACCTACCAGAAAGCCCTGGGCTGGACGCTGTAAAGGGAGGCCGGCAGCGAGCACACAGGAGAGGAAGGAAGCACACTACAGGCTGACCTGGAGGGACTGTCAGCGCAAAGCGTGACAACCAGGCAAGCCTTTGTGTGTAACCTAAGTGTCGTGTCGTTAAATGCTCTATAGAAAGAGAGGTCCAGAAGAAAGAGGAATTAAGTGTAACCAAAGTGGGGCTGATTGAGGCAGGCTTTGTCAAGGAGAAAACATTTGATCTGTGCCTTGAAAGAAAATGGAAAAAATGAAGGTGAGGAAACAGAAAGAGCAAAGACAAGTCTCAGACACTCTCGGGATCTTGGGCCTCCGTGCCTGAGCTGTGGCGATGGCCACAGAGGGGTGGCAGAGGGGGCTGCCTTCAAAGACAGCCCAGCACAGAGCAAGACAGGCTCTCTCTCCTGAGGGCTCTCCCCCAGGTCATCAGCACCGGTCCAACTCTCCAGGACCGCCCTCTAAAGGCCTGCCACAACTAGCTTAGCACACACTTGTAGTCGAAGGCACGCTGGGACAATAGATACGGCGTCAAGCAGAGTCATGGGGGGCGGTGGGGGATGTGTGTGAGTGAGAAACAGCCTTGGAAAGATAAAAAGCTAAGACTCAGAAATAAAAATAGCCAGTGGATTAAGGCTGTTGATCTTTTATTGGCTTGTACAGGTTTCTGAAATTTTTTAAAATTAAAAATCACTTCCATCCAAAATACGTCTCACGGATCCACGCGCACTGCTGTACAAAGACCGACACAATATTTCGTTAAGAGAAAAAGATCAAGTTTTAGATGGTTGTGGTGGTGTGATCCCATCTGGGTCTGGGTCCACAACACACACTTGCTTTTCTGAGAGATGGGAGATGAGAATTATGGAAGCTTGCTTGTGGGGCGTGAGACTGAAGGGAGGGCAGAGTTGGGGGGTTCTACTTTTTACTCTGCACTCTTCATTACTTTATGGCATTCACCAGGCATTACTTCCGCAGCAAACATTTTTTAATTTACAAAGATACAGGCATACCGCAGAGACAGCATGGGTTTGGATCCAGCCTGCCACCGTAAAGCAAGTCTTGGAGTAAAACGAGTTGCATATGTTTTCTTGGTTTCCTGGTGCATCTAGGAGTTTTACTTACATGAGATGAAGCTGCTTCAAAAAGCTCATGGGGAAATCCCATTTTCTTTTAATATCATTTTCCCACAAAGTTTTTGAAGCCCTCATATTGTAGTCTACTAAGTGTGCAACAATAGGATTGCAGAAAAGTTTGAAATCTTGTGAGAATTACCAAAATGTGACACAGAGACACAAAGTGAGCACATGGTGTTGAAAATGTGACATCAAATAGACATTCTCAAGGCAGGGTTGCCACAACCTTCAATCTGTAAAAAAAAACCAAACACATTCTCTGCAAAGTGCAGTAAAGTGATGCACAATAAAACAAGGTATCCCAACATAGTCCACAAAGACAATGTTCTACCTCGTACTTTGGTGAGTAGTGAGTAGGGTCGTAAACGCTCAGGACTGGTCATCTCTGGTGTAACTAATGGTCTCTACCTGGAGGAAAGAAGACTGATAAAAATAGGAGACACCTGAAAAGTCTCATGAACCACATGAACAGCAGCAGCCTGAGAACAGAAGAACTAGTAGATGGTGCCTGGCCACCGCCACCAACTGCTCTGCGAGGAATCACATGAGAAGATCCTGGATAGAGTGGGAGAAGAACGTGAATACAACTCAGAATTATGCAGGAGACCAGGCGTACTGGTTGGCCAGAGATGGAAAGGGCCCCCAAGACTACGGCCCTTAGTCACCTTTCAGATCTGGAAAAAAAAACTCATCCACAGCTCAATTTCCAGCCAAACAAGACAGTTCTTTTAGCGGAACAATGCCACTGGTGAGGTATACTCACCTTAGCCTAATCAACAATTTGAGATCAAAAGGGCAACATTTACCAAAGGGTTAGGAAAGAAGTAGAAATGGAAACAGGAAACGCGGGGAGGAAGTGGTACACTTCGCAATGACTGAGACCAAGCAAAATGTGTATGAATTGCTGACTGTAAAACAGATGGTCTGATCCGCAAACCTTCACACAATTCACAATAAAGTTTGTTTTTGATATAGAAAAAGCTTTAAACGAGGTGTGTCTATGTCATAAAAGTTTCCTTGCCTCAAAGTCCATGTTGAAATCTCCTGCCCAGTCACTGAGTCCCTTCAATAGTGCTTGTTGGCCACCTCGGCTGCAGACCCCAGCTGAGGTACATTTGAGCATTTCCTGTAGGGTTCTGTTACCAGAAGACACGGCCCTGACTGAGTGTGTGGTGGGTGATCTTAACCACAGACGACCCCAGTGGGTGTGAGGTCTGACAGGCAGCCCACCTATGCGGCTGCCCCAGGATGCTTCTCAACTCTGTTGTCTAGGGGCTCTTTTTCTGACCTAAAAGAAATGACTCTGCAGGTAAAGTCCCTAGCAGGGTGCCTTGTATACATAAAGGTGGTAGTTATATAATGTTTGTAGCTATATCATTTTATGTCAACTTGATACATCAGTGTAGGGTGGAGTCTAGTCTGTCAATCAGGTCACGGCCTGATGATACCTCCTTGTGGGTGTGGCTTTCTCATGAGGATTCTGGGAATGTCCTCTCTTTCTCCCTGGAGGCGGGCCACATACTCTGTCTGGTTCACCTTCCCGTTGAAGAGCCACACTTGGAGAGCTGCAGGAGCCACGTGGAGACCCGAGCCAGTGCTGAGATGCCTCCACTGCCACTGGATCCACAAGACTTTCCACCCGTCGGCCTGTGATCTTCCTGTATCTGCATCATTGTATGTGCTATGAGTCTGAGAGGAATTTATAGACCAGTATCGGACACATGGGCTAATAAAAGACTTATTAACTTGTTCTGGACTGGGCTGGGATGTATTATCAATATACAATTACTCTTTGATACAAAACTCTCTCTGGATTTGTTTCTCTCGTCAACCCAATCTAACACAATAAGCCTCCTATAGGCGGCAGGATTGTCACTTTCCGTGGAGGAGTCCTGGGTTCAGTTCCCAGTCAATACACCTCATGTTCAGCCACCGCCCGTCTGTCAGTGGAGGCTTACATATTACGGTGAAGCTGAGCAAGTGTCAGTGGAGCTTCCAGACTAAGATGAACTAGAAAGAAATGCCTGGTGATCGACTTCCCAAAAATCAGCCAATGAAAGCCCTCTGGGTCACAGCCAGTCCGATGTGAGACCATTCAGAAGGATGGCATGGGACAGGGTAATGTGTATGCAGTCCATTGTGTTTGGAGCCCCCATGCGTCAAAGGCTGGCTCGATGGCAGCTAACCATCATCAACGCATGTAGCAGCTCTCACGGTGCCATCTCCACCAGGGCCGGCAACGCAGGAGGTGACTCGGTGGAAAGGGTAATTGTAAGGAGGCTCCTTGGAGCGGTGGGGCTGGGAATAAAGGTGTGACTGTAGACTCTGCAGTGTAGAGGAGACAAATGTGGGCCCACTTATTTTAACCAGCACAGGGTAGTCGAAAAGCAATGCTTTCAAACTCCACTTCCAACGTGGCTTGCTCTACGACCTTGAATAGAGGAAAATCACCTCTATTCTCTGGGTCTTATTTTGTTCATCTATAGATCGGAGTATGTAGGCTAAAGTCTTATGGAGCTCAAGTTTTAACACTAGCATTTTACAATTAAACAAACAAAAATCATTGCCATTGAGTCGATGCTGACTCATAGCAACCCACTGAGGGTTTCAGAGACTAACTGTTTACAGGAGTAGAAAGCCTAGTCTTTCTCCCTCGGAACCGCTGGTGGCTTCGAACTGCCGATCATTCAAATTGCCACCCAACAGGTCACCACTGCAAAGGGAAATCATCTAAGTATAGGAAAAAAGCAACCACTAATCATTACCATCTGCTTCTACTAAATTACCTTGTATCCTTGGACGTACACTGTGTCTGTGTCTCGTTGGGTCTCCCAGCCAGTCCCTTCACTCCCTGCCAAAGGTTCACCCTTCCCGACTGATTCTGCTATCCTACCTTAAAGGTCAAACAGGAAAGAACTCCCTGCCCTATATCCTACCCTACTCCAAGATGCCAGCAAATTAAAGGGGTTGGGGGTGGGGGGATACAAGATATTTTTTTGTTTTGTGGGAACTTATGGTGTGGGGTCAAAACCCTGGACCAGGAGTCAGGCACCATGGTCCCCAGATTGGCTCTAGCATAGGTTCACCGTGTGACCTTGGGCAAGTCACTTCTTTCTGGCATAGCCTCTTCTATAAAATGAGTGGTGGGCTTTCTCTGGACAAGCTCTGTCAGTACTGGTGTCCCCGGCTTTGACCCACTTGTGGCTACGGATCCCAGGAAAGGCAGAACTTCGTAGGCCAGTGTTTCTCCAAACACTGCCTGGAGACAGCAGACAAACTACAGCGCACCTCCAGAGGACAGCCAATGCCAAAAGTATGAGCACAACCACATGGCCGCACTTGGTACTGGGCGCCCCAGGCCAGGTGAGAGACCCAGGGCCAGGCAGGGTCTCCTCGGAGCCAGGGCACACTATCTGGGCGAAGCCAGCTTCTCCACAGATGTTTCCTTACTTGTAGGATAAACCTAGACAGCGCTCCAAAGGAATCTGAAACATATGCTTCGCGACCAAACAAGGGGATGGAGTTAAGTAAGGGTTTGGGCAGTGGTTCAGCACTCAGTTGCTAAGCAGAAAGGTCAGCTCTTCAAGCTCACCAGCTGCTTCTTGGGGGGAAATGTGGCACCCTGTTTCCACAACTATGTGGAGCCAGCCGGGGGCAGTTCTAGACTGTCCCTCAGGGTGACTCAGGGTTAGAATGGACTTCACAATAGTAATATATTATTTTAGTTAAGGGATAGGGTCCCTATGGGTCAGAATCGACTTGACAGCAGTGTTTGTTTTCTTTTTAAAACTTTTTATTGCACATTTGGGTGAGTGTATAAAGCAAATCGTCTGTCTTAAATTCAACAGTTAGTAATACACATTTTGTTTCAACTTACGCACTGCAATGCTTCCAAGTACCATCACTTACTCTGCTTGCTCCCTAGGTCTGCGTTCTTTCGTTCCTTATTCTTAAATAGAGGTGTTTTAGTAAAGTTTTTAAGGGCCATTTTTAGCACACAGACATGAAAATGCACATTCCATACATGTACACTTTGATATTTCTTCGTGAAACAAACATCCACACCAAGAAACAGAAAGGCATTTGCACCCAAAAATCTCCTCACACTCCCTTCCCGTCGCAACTGCCCTAAGGAGAACCACCTTCTGACTGCTGGCCCCGCTGGTTCACTCTGCCTCTTTGGGACTTTCACACATGCACTTGCACGGTGTGTGCTCTTCCCACTGGGCTTCCTCTTCTCCGACATCATGGTGGTGAGAGTCCCCTGTCCTTTCATGTAGCAGACTGCCAGCCACCGGCACGACTGCAGAGCAAGGACTGAAGGCAGGCCGAAACCAGGGAGGTTGCTCTCCGGCTAGGCTCGGGGCTCGGGGCTCACTGATGACAAAGGCGGCAGGTTGAGATGGGCTTCTCTGACTGGTCTCTGCTGCAGTTCCTAAAGTTCCATGCCTGCCTCCTGTGGGGGAGGGGGGATTCCAGAGGTGGAATGTGGGGTCCTGGTGCCCCAAACCTATTTCACAAGCTCGGCCCATCATCTGGTTAAGGCCGGAAGCGCTTGTTTATTGAACATCTGCACTGTGCTGAGCTCTGGGGGGGGGGGGGGGGGTGTTGGGGACAGAGGGGGAGGGAACCTTAGGCTCAGCATTTCATTCGATCCTTATAACCATGAAGGGGATACTGTCATTATGCCTACTTTACAGACAAGAAAGCTGGGGCTAATAGCATCAGAGCCTACATTGTGAACACCCTATTTGCTGAAGGCTGTGGAGGACGGTGGGAACCCAAAATCCATCTGCAGAGCATCTAGTCAAAGCAAGCCTCTGGCAGATCCCCTCCTGCCACCAGCCAGGGACTCTAATAGCCTTACTAACACAGAGAACTTGATCATGGGGGATCAAACCATGATATAATATGATACTTGGTCAGTTGTCCTCCCTCTTGACCCAACCTTAATTTGCTCTAGGCTAGCGGTTCTCAACCTGTGGGTCGCCACAACCCCTTTGGGGGTCGAATGGCCCTTTCACAGGGTCGCCTAAAACCATGGTAAAACACCTATTTCTGATGGTCTTAGGAACTGAGACACGGCTCCTCTATCTGTCTCCAGACAGGTCCACCCACATGCAGATACGCCCACATAGGAGTACCTGGCGTGAAGACTGTTACCCATGCTACACAATGCTTCAAGATAAAGTTTCATATTTGTAATCAGAAATAAATATTTCACCATATATAATTACATATTGTTTTGTGAGTAATCACTATGCTTTGATTAGGTTCAATTTGTAACAATGAAAATACATCCTGCATATTAGATATTTACATTAAGATTCATAACAGTAGCAAAATTACAGTGATGAAGTAGAAATGAAAATGCTATGGTTGGGGGGGGGGGTCACCACCACATGAGGTGCTGTGTGAAAGGGTAGTGCTTAGGAAGGCTGAGAACCCCTGCTCTAGGCTCAAGTATTTCTCATTTGTCCCACAACAGTAATTTCTTCTCTGGCTTTTTAAATATTGTTGGTGGCCTTTTCTTTCTTGCTCTTTATTTTTATATTTTATTATTATTGTTTTCTTCTTTCTGTTCCATTTTTGTTTTTCATGGTTTCTGTTGGGTTCTCGGTTTAAGAAGCACAGAAGGAGCGGTGCATAGAGACAATAACTGATGCAATGGCTTATTGGGCTGTGGGGTGGGGGTAGGGAACTGGGGAGCACTAAATGAATGTTGGAGGCAGGAAGGAGCATTAGAATTGATTGTGATGATGTATATACAACTCTTGAAAAGCTATGTAACTATGGACGTGTATGAGGGTGCAAGGTAGCAATGATGAACTTTCCTCTAGTGCTTAAATGTTTCCTCCCCCCACTATCATGAGCCCAATCTGCCTTACAAATCTGGCTAGACCAGAGGATGTACAGTGGTACAGAGAGGAACTGGAAACATAGGGAATCCAGGGCAGATGATCCCTTCAGGACCAGTGCTGTGAGAGTGGTGATGCCTGGAGGATGGAAGGAATGTGGGAATAGAAAAGGGGAACTGATTACAATAATCTACGTATAGCATCCTCCCTCAGGGATGGACAGCAGAGGGAGGGGGGTGATGCCGGACAGTGTAACATATGACAAAACAATAATTTATTAATTATGAAGGGCTCATGAGGTAGGGGGAGTGGGGAAGGAGGGGGGAAATGAGCAGCCGATATTAAGGGCTCAAGTAGAAGGCAAATGTTTTGAGAATGATGATGGCAACAAATGTACATATGTGCTTGACACCATGGATGGATGGATGGATGGATAGATTGTAACAAGAATTGTATGAGCCCCCGATAAAATGATTTTTAAAAAAGAAAAAGAAAACTATGTTTTAAAAAAAACAAAACCTTGACCTATGGTTACCATGGGTGAAGAAGGAAGAGGTTTTGCTTAGGGGGAATTGAGTTTATTTTAATGGTGGTAGGACAATTTGGAGAGGGATAATAATAATAATAACATGAAGAATATAACCAATGGCATTGAATTGCACATGTGGAAGTTGTTGAATTGGAGAGTGTTTTGTTGTGTATATTTTCCACAATTGAAAAAAACAATTACATGAATAACAATGAGTACAAGGAAGAAGAAAATCTTCTAAAATTGACTGTGGTGATCATTGTATAATATGTGGATGAAGTACCAATAAAACTGTTTAAAAAGAGCAAACTAAAGCTCAGAGAGTGTGAGTGAGTTGGTTACCCCGCTGGGAAGGGAACCCAACCTCAAGCTATGCAACCCCCAAACCCAAGCTTGTCCAGAGCCCCTTACTGGCAGGGAGCTCACCCAGCAGACCTAGTACCCCTTTCCCCGGCTCACTTTCTAAAGGCACACTGGTCTCCTGCCGGCTCCTGGGGCCCCCAGCTATTATGTCCACCTTGTTGCTTTTACCCACACTTGCCCGTTGCTTCCCAAGTTAACCTCTTCAAAATAACTTCCTGTGGCAGACAATATTTCTACCTATGTTTGTGTATGTTCTACAAATCTACCCGTGTGTACAGCATAGCACACAGGAGCGACGGTTCCAAAACTTAGCCATAACCAAACACCTTGAGGGAATGAGTTGCTGGGCTTGGGAATTTAGACACAGCCTGGGTGACACCTAGGTCAACTGGCCTAGCAAATCACACAAAGACAAGGTTCTACACCCTACTTGGGTGAGCAGTGACCGAGGTCTTTTTTTTTTTTTAACATTTTATTAGGGGCTCATACAACTCTTATACATATACATACATCAATTGTATAAAGCACATCTGTACATTCTTTGCCCTAATCATTTTCTTTTTGTTTCTCCTCTTTTCTTTTTTTACATTTTATTAGGGACTCATACAACTCTTATCACAATCCATACATATACATACATCAATTGTATAAAGCACATCCATACATTCCCTGCCCCAATCATTCTCAAAGCATTTGCTCTCCACTTAAGCCCTTTGCATCAGGTCCTCTTTTTTTTTTTTCCCCTCCCTCCCCGCGAGGTCTTAAACACTGGTGAGCAACCACCTAAGATACAACTATTGGTTTCTCCTCATCTGGAGCAAAGATGACTTGGGGAAAAAAACAACAAAAAAACAACAATTCAGGGGAAAAAAACAAGTCGAAAGTTCTAACAGTCCACATAAACCACAGCGTCCAGAACCCTACAAGTGGAACCAGAAGCTTTCCAGCTACCAGTATCTACCAGTCTGACCAAGAGTTAAGAGAGAGGATGAAAAACAATGTTGAACAAAGTTCAGGATCTTACATAAGACCAGATTGACTGTCTGATAGAGACTAGAGGAACCTTGGAGACTGACCCTTAGAGACGGCCCAAGCCGAGAACTGAACCAGCTCTGAGAGACCAACGTTCCATCAGACACCAGCCGGGTCTCTATCAAGTGAGTAAATACCATCAGGGAGGAGGGGACGCTTCAGAAAAATCAACCATATGAGACCCAGAGAGCAGCGTTTGCCCAAAAACAACTTTCAGAAGGCAAGATGGCGCCACCAAGGAGGGCAAACGGAAGCTCCAGGAAGAAGTGTTGGGAAAAGTGCGGTGACATTGAAGGAATTTCAACCAATGTCATGAAACAAAAAGTGGAAACTAATTTGCTCTGTAAACGTTTCCTCAAACTTTAGTAAAAAGTAAAAATAAAATCCGAACATGAGAGTGGGACAGGAGGAAAGTAAAAGGAAATAGAGGAAAGAACTAAGAAGCAAAAGGCATTTATATCAGTATAAATACAGGCACATACAAGGATATAGATCTATGCACATTTATGTTAAGTATTAAGGTAGCAGACGGACATTGGGCCTCTACTCAAGTACTCCCTCAATGCAAGGACACTTTTTTCTAATGACCTGGCTCAGGAAAGAAAGCTGATGGTGCCCGGCTATTAAAAGATATAGTGTCTGAGGTCTTAAAGACTTGAAGATAAACAAGCAGCCATCTAGCTGGGAAGAAACAAAGTCCACATGGAAGAAGCACACCAGCCTGTGTGATCACAAGGTGTCAATAGAATCAGGTATTCAGTATCATAAAACCCCAAACAAACATTTATATTGATGTAAACAAGGAAGGCCAGAGTGGAGACCCAGAGCCTATGTGTAGACAGTTGGACACCCCCTCCCAGAAGGGTCACAAGGAAGAGATGAGCCAGCCTGGGTGCAGTGTAGCACCGATGAAACAGACAGCATTCCTCTAGTTCTTCAATGCTACTTCCACCCCACTATCATGACCCCAATTCTACTTACAAATCCAGCTAGACCGGAGCATGTACACTGGTACAGACAAGAGCTCTTGACACACAGATTCCAGGACATTCAGGAACAGGAATAGGAGTAGTGATACCATGAGGGTTGGGGGAAGGTGGGGGAAGAAAGGGGGAACCGAGTGCAATGATTGGCATATAACCTCCCCACCCCCACCCCTGGGTGACGAACAACAGAAACATGGGTGAAGGGAGACCGTGGATGGTGTAAGATATGAAAATAATAATTTACAATTTATCAAGGGTTCATGTGGGAGGGGGTGAAGAGCTGCTGATACCAAGGGCTCAAGTAGAAAGAAAGGGTTTTGAAAAGGATGATGGCAACATATGCACAAATATGCTTGATACAATGGATGGATTGTTCTAAGAAGTGTAAGAGCCCCCAATAAAATGATTTATTTTAAAAATGAAAATAAAATAAAATCACTTCCCTGAGCTGAGCCCTCAATTTGAAGTCTGCCACTTCCGATGCTTTCTCAGAACTAACACACATTACAAAGATTCATCCTTGTCTCGGGCCTTTGCCCGTGATACTAAAGAAACTACAAGAGGAAAGGAATGTGTCTGCTCTGCTTACCACACCCTTGCAGGGTGCCTGGCACACAGTAGGTCCTCAGCAAGTGTATTAAGTGAAGAAGGGTTGGAAGGATAGGCCAGTCCCTTCAGGAGCCAAGCTCTCATCTGAAGGCAGCTCCAGTTCCAGCCTGCTCCATGGGCCCAGGCAAGACTCCTCTGTTTGCTCAGCATCCAAATGAGGGCCTAGAAGAGGGGACCTCAAAAGGCCTTCCCACTTATCTACCTTGAGACCACAATTCTAAGATGACCAGTTATACCAAAGGTTTCACGGCTTCAGACTTCTTGCCTCGAGACCAGCCTATGCCTCCTTAGTGCCTGAGAAAAGGGCGCAGGGAACAGACCACGGCTCCCAGGCTTTCCTACCCTGTACTAGGAAAGAGAACCAAAAAGCCTTTGGTTCATTTCTCGCTATAATAGCTCATCTCGCTGGGGGAACTGCTTCAATTTCCTTCTTCAGAGCCTTGCCACCTGGGCCCCCAACTACTGAGTCTCAGCCCACTAGGGACACTAGTTCCACCCAACTCTGCCCTGGTTGTCCTGTCCATAGCTGCCTCCCCTGCCAGGCTGGAGTTCTAGGAGGGTGAGGCTGTCTGTGTGTCGCTCATCTTTATGGTCTCGCACTTGGTGCAGACGACACAGATGACATGACCAAGGGAAGGGCAGCAAATCAAATGCTGCTGGAAGGGCCTGCCAGGCTCTTCTGCTGAGGGTACCATTTGCCCCCGGGGCCCTCCAGGTCAGGAGGAGTACCTGAGAGAATGTGGCTCCCCATTCGGAAGCTGCCTTCAGCTGACCACCTCGAGGCCTGGGCACTCCGTCTCCTCTCACCCGGGGAGGCCCTAAGTGGCTGGGGGCAGCTGGTCTTGGGCAGAAGCCTGAGAAGTCATCACCCTCTGTGGACTCTGCTGGCTCCCTCCCAACCCAGCCAGCGGCTGACAACGAGCCAGCCAGCCAGACTCCCTGAGCCGGAAGCAACCGCCACCTCCAATTCTCCTCCTCAGAGTAAGACTCCCTGGGCTTGGAAGGAGGCTCGTTCTGTTTTGTCTTTCAAAGAAAACAAGAGAATGAATCCTAACCCAAGACTTCCATACGCGAAAGGCCTCCTGTTTTACCTCTTCGGTAAAGTGGAGTTTTGTATCCAGGTTTTGACTCACGGGGGTATGTGAAGGGATGAAGCTGGGTGCACAAGTAAGCGTGTGAGTGTGCAAATGTGCTCACACGAGAGAACATGATCAGGCGGGTAGGTTCAACCGGGGCTGGCGATGTCACCTGTGACTGTGCATCTTTGGACAACCCACTTAGACTCCTCCCCTGAAAACCGAGAGTATCACGAATTCCTCTTCCACGCATGGGTGTGATGATCAAACCTCAGGGCAGGGGTTATGTAATTACTAAACTGAACAGCCAGTTGCCCTCGGGTCGGCTCTGGCCCACAGAGACCGCGCGGGTGTCAGAGCAGAGCCGGGCCACCCAGGGTTTCCAGTGCTGGCTTTTCAGGAGAGATCTCCAGTCCTTTCTCTGGAGCTGCCGCTGGGTGAGCCCAACCACCCACTTCCCACTGCAGCAGTAAAACACCATCTAAATATTCACAGTTGTTAGAAAGGGAATGGGAAAAAATGAACTCAGAAAATCATAGTGATTTTCAGATCTCAGCATTTAGCCCCAGCTACATTCTAGATATAAATCTGCTGCACAAAACCCCGTTAAAGTGTTGAAGAACAGGAGGCTACTTTGAGGACTAAGATGCGCCTGACCCGAGCCATGACATTTTCCATAACCTCCCGCGCACGTGAAAATTGGGCCCGGAATGAGGAAGACTGAAGAAGAATTGATGTGTTTGAGTGATGCTGCCGGCGAACAGTATTACAGCACCATGGCTGTGAAAAGAACAAACAGGTCGCTCTCACAAGAAGTAGTCAGGATGCTCCTTAGAAGCCAGGATGGTGAGACCTTGTCCCACGTACTGTGGCCACGTTGTACAGGACATGGTGCTCGGCAAAGTGGAGGGACGGCAAAAAGGAGGCAGGCCCTCACTGGAGGGCTGACCCAGCGGCAGCAGCAATGGGCTCAAGCATCAGAAAAATCGTGAGGCCGGCCCAGGGCGGGCAGTGATTCGGTCTGTGGCACAGAGGCGGGGTGGAGTCAGAAGGGACTGGATGGTCCCTAACAGCAATATCCTAGAGTCAGTAACTCTGAAACTCAGATCCCCGGAACCTTTAGAACAGGTTCGTGCAGCTGGTTTCTCAAAACAAGCCCACTTTCAGTAAGAGTATTTCACATACAGTGCTGATTCTGCGCTTAAGGGGAAATACACGCCCTAGGAATCATGGAGAATTCTCTGTGGGACTCAGAAGAGAGGCATTGGCCAAGTCTCAGGCCTCCGCCTGGGAATAGCTTTGTGCAAAAAGTTGTCAGATTAGTAAAAAATCTTTTTTTTTGCCATGACTGTCCGTCAGGTGGTACTGAAGACATGAACTCAACTGTTCTAGCCCCTGTTGGGAGCCAGTCTCTGTTTTCAGAGAAATGACTATTTGCAGAGTCATCCATAAAAATGACAAGGTTGGGCTCATTTTTAAAACTTCCCACTAGCCTTATGACCAGCCTGCTTCACAACTCCGTGCGAGTGAGAGCTGAACAGAGAAAGGCAAAACCTTGGCTCCGTCTCACCGCCCTTACCTTCCCAGCTCCTCCTCGATGTCATAGACGTCCTCCACCTTCTGCTGCTTGAAGGCCTCCATGTTGGGGCTCTTCATTGGCGTCCGCTGACCTGTAATACGGCGACACATGAGGTCAGGGCAGCCGTGGAAACGAACGCAACTGTAGGGTTGTGTTTCTCGAAATGGGCCATGACGCCCCGGGGCGGGGGTGGGGGTGGGGGACAATGCAGAGGGGCTGCAAAAGCTACACCCGCACTGTATCCTGATTCGTGGGCTAGCGTACAAAAGTTCTGCATGGCCTTCTGCAAAGGATGTGCTGGGCCAAACGAGTGTGGGAACCTATGGGCTAGAGCAGCGGTTCTCAACCTGGGGGTTGTGACCCCTTTGGAGGTCGAATGACCCTTTGACAGGGTCGCCCAATTCATCACAGTAGCAAAATGACAGTTATGAAGTAGCAACAAAAATAATGTTATGGTTGGTGGGGTCACCACAACATGAGGAACTGTATGAAAGGGTCGTGGCATTACAAAGGTTTAGGTCTAGAGTCTAAAAGAAATGGACTGCAGGAGAGCTAAATATATTTATATACACACACATTGAATTTTTATTGTGGTCATTAACCAAATAACTTGTACTGTGGTAATATATGCATAAAGCAAACCATTTGCCATGTCAACTTTTTTATTTGTTTGGTTTTGCATATTGAGCTCTATGCAGTCTGCCAGCAAAGCCAAGTCAACTTCTTTAGGAGCCATTTCCACATGTATTCATCATCCTTTCCAGAGACTCGGTAGTCCTGCAGCTAACGTCCCTCCCTCCTCCCGCCCATCCATCTTTGCTCTTTATGCATTTGCCTGTTCTAGATGTTTTTACATAAGTGAGATCATATAATAGTCTCTTTTTAACCAATTAGCTCTGTAAGCTTGCACCTAAGCTACCATTTTATCCTTTTTGCCCTTGAAATGTCTTGATGTATTTTACTCAGCACCAGGCGTTCCAGGGTTAGCCATGGTGTAACATTATGCCAGCACTTCATTCCTCCTCGTGGCTGAAATAATATTCCCTGGTAGAGAAATACCACGTCTTCTTTAACCAGTCATCAGTGATGGACATTTAGGGAGTTTCCACCATTTGGGCTTTTGTAAGAGAAACTGACCGTTTCCTGATAACCCACAGCCGTGGCACCTTGAGGACTACCCTGCTCACACCTTTCCCCTGAGACTAATGATGTCTAGTTTTCACTTGCTTTGTAGTCACTTAAATTTGTTAAGGAGAGAGGGGTAAGGGCCTCCTCCCATCTTCAGCTCTCCTCTAACAAAACTCTGGAAACCAGGTAACCTTCCGCATTTTGTTCCCATTAGATTGAGACCGACTGAGGAGAGAGGCAGCTGGGCCAATCAAGGCCGTAGAAGGAGCACTCGCTTTGAGTCTGATGTACTGTGTTCAAACCCCAGGTCTGCTGGGAGAAGTCACTTAAGCCTCAAGAACCCCAGCCTCTTTGTCCGTAAAATGGGGTTGATACTAGAACGATCGTCTGCAACCCATGAAGGTATTCTGACAATTACATCATGCCTAGAAGGGGAAGGGATTATCATGATCTCAGCGCTCAGGGCCTGTGTCACTCGGTCGCAAGTCTGAACAGATCTGTACGCCCTCCAGTTTTGCCCACAACTAGCTCAGTGACCTCATCTTTTGTCAGCAGGGCCTCAGTTTCCTCATCTAAAAATGGAGTGACTGCTGCCTGCCCCGAGCACCTTACTAAGCAAACAAAGACAGCATAGCTCTAAGCCATGGTGTGCTTCCTAGTTCACCAAAAGAAACTGTTTGCAGCCTCCCGAGGGCCTCACCCCCACCGCATGGGGCTCACCCACACCTGGGAGAGAGAGCCACACGCCACCCTAGCCAGCATCCTGAGGCACTGCAAACACACAATACAACCCGCTGGCGTGGATGTGTCTTTCAAGAGTCCTCAGCCAAGGCTTCGCAGAGAACATTTCAGCTGGCGTTGGCAACTCTTCGTCTGCCTACCAATCAGATACCAACCACACCCAGGCCCCTGAACCCAAAAGGCTGTTTTCCCCAGGCTGGGTGGAGACACCATTAAATAAGGGTGCGTCCCATCCCCTATCGCCAAGTGGCTGGCGAGGTTCTAGCTCGCAAGAGATGTGTATATTTCACCCTCTTTCCACCATCCCTACTCTCAGCAACCAGAGCCCTGTTACCTGGACGCCGCCTACCTGCCCCCCTCTGTCCCACTGAGGCACACACATCTCTGGAGGCCGCACAGAGAGAGCCAGTGTCTCCCATGCCAATGGCATCCATGGCTTGCTCCACATCCTCCCCTCTGTTCAGTGTCCACTCGGTGCTTGGCCAGGTCCCAGACTAGCCTGGGTGTGTGTTGGCAGTGTGTCTCCCCACCCCCCACGGCCCCCCTGGAGTTATCACCCTCCCTGGGCCTCAATCCTTTCACCTACAAACTGGGGTGATAACACCCATACCACTGACTTAGGGTTCCTCTCAGGATCAGCTGTAATGAGGCTGTTATCTCTTTAAAAACCATAAGCACGGCACAAATAAGGATGATTACTAGTACTGCTATTATGTACCTTAGCCACAGCCCCAGTGTGCATTTCTGCTTCCCACTGCTGCTGAGACACCAGTTTGGTTCCATGCTGAGGAAAAGGTATCAAGGTCCCCCGGCAAATTTGGCTTGACAAGAATTCTGGCAAACTTCCTACACCTAGCCTGAGGAGGCTGGAGCTGTTACCTACCTGCTATCTTCTTTTTCTTTTTCTTTTTTTTTTAACATTTTATTAGGGGCTCATACAACTCTTATCACAATCCATATACATACATCAGTTGTATAAAGCACATCTGTACATTCTTTGCCCTAATCATTTTCAAAGCATTTGCTCTCCACTTAAGCCCTTTGCATCAGGTCCTCTTTTTTTCCCCTCCCTCCCCGCTCTCCCCTCCCTCATGAGCCCTTGATAATTTATAGATTATTATTTTGCCATATCTTGCCCTATCCAGCGTCTCCCTTCACCCCCTTCTCTAAGGGGGAGGAAAAAACTCCTTCCAAACAAACCATTAGATCAGCCATTAGAGCACGGGGTTACTGGTTTCACATAGTTCGGTAGAAGCAGAAACACCAAATATTTCTGCTAGCAGATACCTCAAGAGCGGGCCTGGGAACAGCTAAGAGCCTCTATTTCAGTGGTTCTCAACCTGTGGGTCACGACCCTTTTGGGGGGTCAAATGACCCTTTCACTGGGGTCGCCCGATTCATAACAATAGCAAAATGACAGTTATGAAGTAGCAATGAAAATAATGCTGTGGCTGAGAGGTCACCACCACGTGAGGAACTGCATGAAAGGGTGGCAGCCTGAGGAAGGTTGAGAACCGCAGCTCGACTTGTTGAGGTGCCCGTGTCACTCACTATCAGGAGCTGAGCTGACTGGAAGCAGTCCCAGTTCTCCAGCAAAGGATCAAGCACTGCCTTGGGCTCCGCTCCTGAGAGGCTGGAGGGAAGGAACTGGAGAGCCCATGAAAGATAAATTAGGCCCACCAGTTGGGCTCCAACTTGCCTTTCCAGCCTTAGCACTCCTACATATCCTAGGTTACAGTAAAGGAGACCTTCCTGTGCCTCACAAATGTTCACCCCTGGGACCTTTCTACTGGAGACCTACAGGAAGGACTCTCTGGCAAGACCATCCCCTTTCTGTAAGACCCAGCTCAGATACCACCATCTCCATGATGCTCCGCAGCCCAAGGCCAGATACAAATTCTCAGAGGGCTGTGCATACATTTCTAGGGCCCTGATCACATTCTCAATCCATTCTTCTCCATATCATCATCTGTGTCCATGTCTGAACCAGAGTGAGGGGACCGGCTGTAGTCACATAGATTTGGGTTCAAATCCCAACCTTGTCACTTACCAGCACATGCTGAGCACAGAAAAACTTCTGAGCTTCAATTACTTACAGAGAAAATTAGGTTAGACAAGCCCAGTGTTGGCGAGAATGAAGCTTCCCAAACTTATTTGGCCAACCACTCCCTTTTCAGAAAAAAAAAATGTATTCATCTAAGTTCCCCCGACAATGGAAACTTTTGTCCGACGGCCCATAGACCGGGGGAAGAGCAGGCACCTGCTTTTGCAGCCTCCCCAGATCGTCCCAGTGCCCCCAATTATCGCTCGCCCATGCTGCCAGCGGAATGTGTGTTGGGACTAGGACTTCGGAAAACGGTCGGCAGCTTCTACAGACATGCCAACTCCTAACTACATGCCCAAGAAACAGGCATGCAGACGTTTGCCAGCATGTTCCCAAGGAGCCCTGATGGCACAAACAACTCGGCATTTGGCTGCCACCTGACAGGTTGGCAGTTCAAGCTCACCTAGGGGCAAAGACCTGGCAAAATGTTTCCCTAAAAATGACAGCCAAGAAAACCCAATGGGGCAGCCCTATGCTGTCACACAAGTCACTGTAAGTCCAAACTGCCTCCACAGCACCACAACAAAGACAAAATGCTCACGGAAGCACTATTAACGATTAGTAGTAATCAAAAATTGGAACCTGTCAACTGTCCATTAGTAGAAGGACATATACATGGACATACAATGGAATGGTGAAACAACAAAGGGAAGGAACAGCATGGATAAATCTCACAGATAGAATCAATGAAAGAATCTGACATAAAAGGGAACCTCAAGTGTGATTCCACTTCACGCCACAAACTGCCAAGAATGTAATCCATGATTCTAGAAGTTAGAAAAGTGGTTACTCCAGGTTGAGGAACAGGGGGCGCTGCGATTAGACGAGGCCACCAGGGAGCTTCTGGTACTGCCAGTGTTGACCCTTGACCTGGTGCTGATGGCATGGATCCATGAGATGTGTACTTAATATATATATATATAATGAAAACATGTAATAGAAAAAGAAGTTACTACATTCTTGGTGGGATAAATGAAGTAACATCTGGGTCATGTTTTGAATGGTCCCTGGATGTGCCCCAAAAATGTGAGTGCCTTCCCTCCTGTTGTCTTGGAAGCCCGTGAGGGCAGAAGTGACTTCCTCACCTCTGCTCTCTTGTAGTAGCTGCTACACAGCAGGCGCTCCATAAGGAAAAGTCAATGGATTTGAATTCTGTGTCTGAGTCTCCCTACTGGCTCCTCAAGGTCACTGTCCATATACCTCATTAAGCTAAAAACAACTGATAATAACTTAAGAGTCTTTTCTGAATACTGGGTGTCCCACCCCACCCCCAAAAATTGATTTTCATTTTATCTACTCAGAAATGTGAAACTAAAGGGGAGAGACTGAAATAGATTATAGATACCAGCTGGGCCCCCAGAAAAGGGCCCAAGAGATATAGACACCTTTCTGTCCCAGAGAAAATCTGAGAGGCAGGGAGGAGATTCAGAGAAGGGGGGGGGAGGAGGGAGGGAGGGTGGGAGGGAAGGGGAGAGAGAGAGAGAGAGAGAGAGAGAGAGCCATAATTTTGGCCAGAGGCACTGGCCATTCGAAGCACACATTTACATTTCTCTGACTGGAGTCATGCCCCTGCCTCCAACCCTGCAGGGGGTTATATATAGATTTTCCAGATCCTCCAAGAAAAAGACTCCACCAATCACCTATTGGAGAATTTCTAAACTCTGCTCAGGGTGAGGAAGAGGAGCTGGAGGGGCCTATTCCCAACTCAACTTCAGTCAGAACAGTTCCCCTTTTTCTATACATTATAGGTGTTCTGTGTAAGACTTCATTCGCAGGGAAAAAGAAGAAGAAAGCTGAAAACCACTGCTGTCTGGTCTAACTCACTTGATTTTGTTTTGTACAAAAGAAGGAAATTGAGGTCCAGACACACAACTAGCCCACTCCAGTTGTTCTTCTCAATAGCAAACCCCCTGCCTCCAACAGTGGCCTCAGTGGCTTCCTGAGGAACAACCTCGGAGGGGGCTCCAAGGCTGGGAGCATGCCCTCCATAGAGACCCCTTCACTCTCATTAAGCTTCTCTCTCACCAGCCCCAGCTCCCACCAACGAACTCACCCAGTCCCTCGTCTCCCATCCTGACTGTGAAACAGGGCCATGCCCGCCCGGGGAGCAGGCAGCAGGGGGGATCACACACACACACACACACACACACACACCCGAGTCCCCTCAGTCCCCACCAATGAGAAGGCATTACCCTCAGCCTCCAGGGCAGCAGACAGCAGCAGGAGAAGGTGCTGGCAGTCACACAGCCCCTGTGAGTTCAAGGCTTTGACTCCTTTCATGTTCACCCATCGTCTTTGGGGAGGAAGTTGGGGCTTGGGGGTCAGAAACCTGCCTGGTTTGACATAAGGAAGCTTTGTCTTTCTGCGAAAGTTCGGCTCCACTTGGGGTATGCTTGCCCACCCTCACATCCAGCAAAGAGGGAGACCCTGCAGAGATGGGGGACCATTAGGTCTCTTCATTCCTGCCAGTTGGAAACCCCCCCCCATGAAGATACACATCCACAAGCTTGTCCCTGCTGCTAAGCCTCTGTCTGCATCATCACTGGGGACCCTTTAAACACCCAGCTTAGGAGATGGGTGATTTGGGTCTATGACAGCCTTTGTGAAGAAGCCAAGTTCTCAGAGCCTCTCACTCAACAGGCTCGTCCCAGGAATGTTTTACAGGGAGGCAATTTGTGAACACGTGGCCTGAAACCGTAGCTGCAGCAGCCCTGCAGCTGCCCTGTCACCTGGATTCTAGATGACAGGGGTATCCGGGGCTGTGCTCTGACCTCCTGTCCCTGGGACCTGCCCCCTCACCTCTGAATAGCCAGCCATGCTATCCCTCCAGTATGTACCCCAAGTCTACCACCACTTGGTTGGCCTCCAAAAAGCTCACCTCTCTTGGCCTCATTTTCTCCTTTATAATGAGGGGATACTAAGTCCCACCTCACAGAGCTTCCTGTGAGGGTGAGCCAAACCCATGCATAGCCAGTACGCCTGGCACTGAGTCTGGGGTTAGCCGCGGGCATCCCTTCTATGCCCTCCAATGCCCAGCCCTGCCCCACGTCAGGGGTCCTGATGGCGGGCTCCACACCTTCGTGGGGTACTCCTTCCCCTTTACTTTTCTGGGGTACTGCGAACCCCATCATCTCACTGTGCTATTAGGGAACAGGGGTGGGAGAGGCAATGAACGCGGAGAAGATGCAGCGCCTCTCCATCAAGGGCTGAAGCCCGCGCTCCTCCGTCAAAAGGGCCTCGCTGGATGGGCAAGCCTGTCCCTGTCCTGCGGGGGCTTCAGGCCCCCCGCCCGCCCCGACCGCCCCATCCTTTGGGTGAAGGTGCTAGGCTCGGAGCGCGCCCGAGGGTTGCAGCTGTCCGGCCGGGGGCCCAGCGCCCAGGCGCCGCGTCGCGCGGGGGTGGCGGTGCGGGGCGGACGCTGGCCCCCAGAGAGCGCCCGAGCCCGTGGCCCCCGCCCGCAGTGGGGTCCACCGCCCCGACCGGCACCGCGGCGCTACTCACGGCGGGAGGCTGCTGCGGCGCTCGGCGGGGCACGGCGGCGCTCTGCTCCCGCCGCCCGGCGCCCCTCCGTCCGTCCGTCCGTCGGTCCGTCAGTCCGCGCGCCGAGGGGAGCCGCGGGGAGGCGAGCAGGGGCGCCGAGGGGCGGGGCGGCCGGCCGGCGTCCGGAGCGCCCGCTGCTGGCGGCGCGCCCCCTGCTGGACGCCCCCGGGCAGCCGGCGGGCGGGCCCCTGGGGCTCCGGGCGGCGGCCAGACCCTGGAGCGCCCTCACCGGCCCTGGGCTCACCTGCCCGGAACGCGACCAGAGGCCGTCGGGCCCCGCCTGCTAGCCCAGCGGAGCCGAGCGGCCGGCCGTTGGAGTACACTCAGTGGCCGTGGTTTGAGTGTGGGTTTGGGTCCCTCTCAGTCGGCATGCTCCCCACCACCCCACAGATTGTCCTGGCAGGGGACCTGGCTACCCACGCCACACAACAGGGTGAGGGCAATGGCAGGGAGGCCCTGTCCCCTACCCGCCCGCAGCGTGGGAGCCACTCCACCTGGACCATCCCTGTGCTCCGAGCCGGCTGGGCTGGGGAGGGAAGCCCCCCATCACTCTCATGCCCTCCCTCACAAAGCCCTCCTCCCCTTCTGCCAACAATCCCGAGAGGAAAAAGGAAAGACAGGGAATGGAGCTGGAATGGAATGTAAGCCAAGTTTTGTGGTCCTAGTTCAAGTCAAGAAGCTATTTAATAGCAGGAAATGAGCGCACGCTTGCAGAACTTTGACCCTAAATCATCCACGAGGCTCCTTAAGAAATCATAAAAGAGAGTGTTAGGTTCACACTGCTACTGCCTAGTCCAAAATTCTGCTCCACAATGTGTGGGGGGTGTGTGAGTGCTTTTGAACAAGACGCCGGGGCTATTTACTCAGTACAGTAGGGGAATACCACTTTCTAAAGGTTCTAGTGTAAGTATTTGACTTCTACCCGAAAGGTTGGTAGTTCAAACCCACCATCTTGCCCCTCAGGAGGAAAATGATCTATCCTACACCTGTATAGATTTATAGCCTCAGAAATCCTATGAAGGGTTGTTTTGAATTAGAATTGACTCAACTGCAGTAGCTCCTAGAGGGACCTGGGGGCATGTGGGTTCAGCATTAGACTACTGGCCTCAAGGTCAGCACTTCAAACCTACCAGTTGCTCTGGGGAAGAAAGATGAGATTGTTGGCTCCCATGAAGATTTACTTTCAGAGAGCAATGTACACATATAGTATATGTTAAGTATTAAGATAGCAGACAGACTTTGGACCTCTCCTCAAGCTCTCCCTTAATACAAGAACGCTTTGCTCTAATAATCTGGCACTCTTTGATGCTCGCCTTCCTGACACCATTGCTGAAGACAAAGTGGGTGCATAAGCAAATGTGAAGAGAACAGATGGTGCTTGGCTATCAAAAGATATAGCATCTGGGGTCTTAAAGACCCCAAGCAAACAGGTAAGCAAAGAAACCCATATGGAAGAAGCACACCAGCCTTTGTGACCGTGAGGTGTTGATGGTATCATGTATCAAAAGATCCCAAACAAACAACTATATTGATGTGAACCAGGGGATTTGGAGTGGAGACCCAAAGCCCATCTGTAGACATTTGGATATCCTCCACCAAAGATGATTCAACCAAGGTGTAGTACAGCATCCACAAAACACACATCATTCCTCTAGTTCCTGAATGCTTCCTCCCCCTCTTCCCCACCCCCACTACCACTACCATGACCCAGTTCTACCTTACAAATCTGACTAGACTGGAGAACAGATAAGAGCTCTGGACACATGGAATTCAGGGCAGATAAAGCCTTCAGGAACAGTAGTGGAAGTATCGATATCATGAAGATAGGGGGATGGTCCATGAAGGGGAAGGGAGAGAAAGGGGGAACCCACCACAAAGTTGTATATATACCCCTCCAGGGGATGAATAACAGAAAGGTGGGTGAAGGGAGACAATGGACAGTGTAAGATAGGAAATAATAACAATATATAATTGATCAGGGATTCACGAGCGTAGGAGGGTGGAGGACGGAGGGGGGAAAGATGAGTTTATACCAAGGGCTCAAGTAGAAAATGTTTTGCAATGATGGCAGCATATGTACAAATGCGCTCGATACAATGGATGGGTGGAATGTTATAAGAGATGTAAGAGCCCCATTCAAATGATTTTTTAAAAAAGATTTCATCTCAGAAATCTTATAGAGTAGTTTTCCTGTCTTCTATGGTTGCCATGAGTCAAAATCAGCTGGATGGTGTTAGGTAGCTAGCTTAGAGACAGGGGGCTTGTCTTCCCACGCCTGCAAAAAAAAAAACCCATAGAGGAGGTTGGAAAGAATCTGGCAACCATTAGACACCTATGAAGACCCCAAACTGAGCATGTTCGTATTCAAGCCCCCAACCAGGTGGGAGGTACAGCTGGATGGGCCAAACTAGGCACAGGCTCATGACATCACTCAGTTGGGCCTAGCTCAGCCAATGGGGTCAACCAATACCATCAGCCATGCCTTCTCCCAGCAGGGGCTGGGCTAGGATAAAGGCAGGGCGCACACTCTTGCATTCTCCCTTAACCTGCTCCTGGTCAGAGGCAGGTAGACGGGGAGGGTCTCCCTTCCCCGCATGGATGCACACACACCCATTTTGGGCCTACTTGGGGCCCACAGTCTCTTGGCCCACATACTCTCAGCCTCTAGGGTTCTTGGGCTTCTGGCCTCCAGGGATCCCCCCTAAGATCCGCACGCATGGGTGCTCCTTTGCACGTGGTTGCTCAAGCCCAGTTGTGAACCCCTTTGAGACTGTACAACCTGAAACCTGCCCTGTCCTTCCTAAAGACCCACTTGGATTACAAAACGGGCTTTGGCGTGAATTCTTTCAGCGTGTGAAGCCAAGAGCCGAGGTATTACTGGCTCCAGAAAGCTAACAGATGGCAGGGGGTTTGGTTTTGGTTTATCACCTCTCATAAGGAGTCCCAATGACACAGTAGGTAGGAGCTCAGCTGCGCAGAGAGTCAGCCGTAGGCACCCTTCACCCCATAGGAGCAGAGACACGGTGATCTGGCCTGCAGTGATTACAGCCTAAGGAACCCTATGGGGGCCGTTCTACTCTGTCCTATGGAGTCATCATAAGTCAGAACTGACTCAACAGCACACGGCCACATTGCTTTGGAAGAAATCACCCAACCTCGTAGGCATTAAACAACTATATTATGTTCACGGCTTCTTAGGGCCAGGACCTCAGATCGAGCACAGCAAAGAACCTGATAATGTGACAACTGGGAAGGCTGGGGCTGATGTGACTGGCTAGAAATTGGAATCATCAGTGCCTGCAGTTGTGATGAATCCATGGCTGGGCTTGCGGAACACTGCCGGGGCACCTACATGTAGCCCTTCCATCTCGCCTCACAGCACCCTACCTCATTTCTAACCTGCAGCAGCAGCAGCAGCATCCACTTGCATGAGCCAAATAGACATCCTTGCCTGGGGCACATGCAAAGTATAGAGCATCAGCGGAAGGGCTCAATCAATTCATCCAGCTTGGTCATTTTTCAGACCTAGAAACTGAGGCTTTATTTGTTTGTTTCTTTGTTTGTCTGTTTATCCCGCCTATCTTATCTAGACAGACCTGCAGAGATAATAATATGTACAAAAACAAGACAGAGCAAAACAAAGCAACAAAAGAAAACAAAACAATGACAAAAGAAAGAAAAGCCTGTAAATAGTTCAAGTTCTGGCTGTTGACCTTTAGGAATATTTTCCAGTGGAGTCTGATGGAATGCCACTCCCTGACCTGCAAGTCTATTTTTGGTATTCCCTTGGGACTTCCTGGTTCTGCTCCCCTGCTGTTCTGTTGCACGCCCTTAGTGTTTTGTCTCGGTGTGGTGGGGTCAGATTGGGGGCAATTCCCACACTGTGTCTCCAGTGTTGTCCCAAGTAGGGCTATGGGTCAGTGAGGGGTGTCGTGTCTCGTAGTGGGGCCGGCCATATGGTGCTCTGTGCATTAGTTGCTCTGAGCAGGGATATCCTCTTTAAGGCTTGGTGGACCAGGATGTGCTCCACTCTCTCTTCCTCCCCCTTCAATTGCTCCCATGTGCTCTGATCAGACATGTCCCTCTCCCTGAGCTGTAACTTCAGTGCTGTCCTCTGAAGTAAATTCTTCTGGGGGGATGGGCGGCTGTCCACATAGTTGGGATTGGAGCTGGCCCCTCAGACCTCTCTACTGCTTGCCTGCCTCATGCTGGTATGTTGCATTCCCATCTTGGAGCACCGGGTTGAAGTCTGGTCCCTCTTTCCCTGTGGAGATAGAAACAATACCCTCCCCTTGCGTGAGTTAGTGCCCTGTTCCCCACGACCCATTTCTTCTTGTTTTTTTCTCCTTTCCTTTTAGTTGGTTACCATATGCAAGTCCTGGTATTTTCAGTTGCCTCCTTAGACATGTGAAATCTAGGTAAATAAGGTAGATTGGTTATGGAAGTTGGTGAAGACTATTGAAAGTACCATGGGCTACCAGAAGATCAAACAAGTCTGTCTTGGAAGAAGTACAACCAGAATCCTCCTTACAATTGGGGACAGTGAGGCTTTATCTCGTGTATTTTGAACATGTTATCAGGAAAAACCTATCCCTCTCACATGTCGATGAAAAAGATGAAAGTGCTCAGAAAGATGGACTGACCCAACAGCTGCCAACAGTGGGACCAACCATAACACTGGTGAGTACAGTGTTTTCTTCTGCTGCGCACGGGGGTGCTGTGAGTCAGAACTGATGTGACGACACCTCACAACCACCCCTACTGAGAAAGAGGTGGGCAGAGGTGAGATGTGACTATGTGTCATCTGTGGCATGACACAGAAGGTGTGTGATGGTTAAGTTCATGGGCTCCGAAGACAGCCTGCCAGTGCTGCAAGGACCAACTCTGGGTCTAGAGCAAGTTCCCTGATCTCTCTGGGCCTCCATCATCGTCTGTCAAACAGAGCTAGCAATCGCATTGCTCTCACAGTTTGTGGTGAATGCTCAATAGTTATCGAGACGAGTGACGCGCTCAGATCAGTGCCTGGCACATCGTCAAGTGCTCAGTGAATGTTAGATATTTTTATTCTTTCTTAAATATCAGGTGTGAGCTCCCCTTGGGGACGAAATGGGCATTTTTCATCTTTGTATCCCATCTACCTCCAGTCTGGTCCAGGGAAGTTTGCTAACAAGTGTCAAAGTCAAAACCCAGCTTCTTGGCAATGAGTCTAGTGCTGGCCCTTTTTTCAGGACTCACCCCATGGGAGGGAGGCAAGGAGGAAGGCCCCTCCCCTCGAGTTGGAGGCAATCCTTCTAAGCCTTACTCAGCCTTGCCCTCCTTGCCTTGTGCCCTCTGCACCCACACCCAGCCAGGTGAGGTTAGGGTGGAGCAAGTCTGGCAGCCCTTCCTGCTTCCTTCCTCAGGAGAACCACTGGAACCTGCATGTAGAGCCAGCTCTTTGGCCTCACCGTGGGGCTAGCACTGGACTGGACAGAAGAGAGAGTGCTCAGGGCACAGGATGCCTTGTGTTTCCCCAGAGGCACTAGGGGTTGAGGACTTTTCTGGCTTGTGTGCCCACTCATTCACTCTGTAAGCCTTCCAGGAGCACCTCCTGCGGCTCAGTTCTGGATGTGTATGAAGAGACGGGGCCCAATCTACTCCAACAAGCATGATGAGAGGCCTCGAAGGGAAGACAAGACTTGGTTCAAGCTTGAAAGATAGTGAGCTCACCAGAGGCCTGGGTGAGTCTGGCAGGTGAGCAAGGAAGGGCACAGTAAGTGGGAGCAGCTGTGTGTGCAAAGGGCTGGGAATGTGAAACCACTGGTCATTTACTATCTCAACTCCCACCTGAGCCATAACAGAGTCACACTGGCTTCTGGGCCCAAACACAAGCCATCTGCTCCGGGACTAGTGACCCTGGGGGCATTGGCCAGGGACCCTAAATTATGGCTACTTTTATGACTGAAGACCCCAGTCATGTCCCTGAGAATCAGACAGAACTATTTGTATCAGCACTTTGGGGACAAGTCATTTCCCCTTTCTGAGCCTCTGTCGTCTCACAGGAATAAAAGCATTTTCCTCTCAGGGCGGATACGAAGCCCGAACAAGACCTTAGCGAAAGCCCTGGCCCAGGTGCCAGCTCCTCTCCCCAAACAGATGTGTCCTTCCCTCCAGACGCTGTTGCTCACACCAGACCCCTCTGCCTCTGCCTCTGTCTCTGAAATACTTTCTTCCTTTCTCCTTCATCCATTGAAGGCTCAGCTCCCGCACACTCAGCCTGAGCTCAGGGGAGCGCTGATACACGCCCTTTAGGAGTGCTCCGCCACACACAGATGATATCCTGGAAACCAATGTCTAGAATCCCAAGTTCTGGGGGCACATCAGGGGCTAAGCAGAGTCCCCAGGGAACCCAAAGAAGGGAGGGACGGTCCCTGAATGTCTGGGGGGCAGGGGTAAGCCCCTGAGAGAACTCCTCCTAGATGGCCCAGTCAACTCCTCCGAACTCCTAACCCTATCTGCTAAGCTGACGTGTCACTTCCCTTCCCTGCACTCACTACGGGGTCCTTTGGCTGATTCCGGTCACCTTGGTTCACACTGTTCCAGGAACCGAGGCTCTCTGGTGGATCCATAAAGGGAAGGACAGGGTAGGCCCACATTTCCTCTCCACCTTCCCCTGAAGAGAAATTGCTGAGTTGGAGAGCAGCTCCTTCCCCACCCTTGGCTGGTCCCTGGCGTCAGAACTCTGGCAGCTGGCCCTCCAGTCAGACCCCTAATCCCTGTAGTGATTCCTCTGGCTGAGCCCCAAGTCCTGAGCCAGATCGGAACAGCTGTGTCCCAGAGGACAGAGCACCAGAGGCCAAGCCCAACCACCTCTGGTGGCCTCTGCAGCAAACGGGAGAGGGCCCTGCTTCTTCCTTCCCGAGCGTTCTGGTCTCCAGGCTAATAGACCCCAGGGGCCCAGCCTTTCTTGTCTTGAGATTTTCTTCTGGCGTTTGAGTGCTTGGGCTCCATCCACACAGAGTATTTTTCTCTTTCGCCCGACGTCATAGACATTCTCTCGTGGCCAGGCACTGTACTGAGAGGTTCTGCTGGTCTGTCTCATGCAGGGCCTGGGTGGAATCCCTTTTCAGGCAAGTATTACTATCCTTGTTTTATACGTGGGGGAACTAAGACTCAAAGGCTGCCTGTTTTCCAAACCCCCTTCCTGTCTATGAGGAAACACCTTTGGCGATTGCATTGGGTATTATTATTGCTGCTGTTGTTAGTTGCCTTGGAACAGCGGTTCTCAATCTGTGGATCGTGACCCCTTTGGAGGATCCAACGACCCTATCACAGAGGTCGCCTGGTTCATAACAGTAGCAAAGTTACAGTTATGAAGTAGCAACGAAAATAAATTTATGGTTGGGGGTCATCACAACATGAGGAACTGTATGAAAAGGTCGCGGCATTAGGAAGGTTGAGAACCACTGCCTTAGAAAATACTGCTGATGAACACACATACGCACACACACGCACACGTACACACACACATCACTGCCATCAAACAGGGGTCCTACAGGAGACACCAAAAGAGAAATGGAAAACACTGCCAACAAAATGCCAACACTGGCATGCGTATTGTGTTAGTTAGTGTATTAATCTACAGCATTTTCATCAGAGAAGTCAAGCTCATCAAGATTCAGTAGTAAATTCAGAGACACGTACAGATCTCTACTCCTCATTCACAGGGTATTTATATAATTTAAGAGAAAAAATTGAAAACACAGCAAAACAAATACACCCACTTCTCATTATCAATTAGGACATTATCCATCATTTTGCATTTACAATGATAATAAAGAATTTAGTAACTTACTGGTTTTCACAACAACATACGTCTGGCAGTAGCAAATGCCAAAGTGCAAGCTAACACTGGCTGTGCTGGTGGATCCATCATGGGGAAAGGAAGTTATGTGTCAACTTGATTTGGATCATGATTCTCAGTGATTTGGCAGTTCTGCCCATGACTCATTGGTTAGGTAATGATGGAGTCATCCTCCATTTCATGATCTGATATAGTTGTGCTGAATTTTTGCATGATATCAATTTCACATAAAAACCTGAACTTTGGAACTTAACCATGTTGATAAATAAGGAGTGGATGTATCAAACAGTTCACTGTCACAGATGCATTAGAAATGAGTAAATGACAGAAGTAGTCCAACTTGCTCTGGTATTCTGGTATCGAGTACCAGAGACCAATTCTGCATAACCATATATTACACCATCATTGGAACTCTTGAATCTTACATAAAAAGAAGAGTGAAAGTATATAAAATTCTTTCAAATATATTTTCTTTCTTAAATAATGTGGACATCTCTGAGTAAGAATGGATAAAGGCATTCAAGAAATTAGTGTAGGCTAATGACTTAAATACAAACCTTTATAGAGAAGTGAGGCAATTTCATTCTCACATAAGAACTACATTTTCAGATTCAAATAAGGCAAATTTTATTCATGTAAGAATGTATAATTCCAAAATAGAAGATAGAATACGATGGGTATTTTCCAATGTTGAAATTGCTTTACACATATTCTTAATTTTAATGATTTTTTTTTAGAATTCTCATTTTTGTCCCTAAATGTACACAAATCCTCAGTATCTGAGGAGGTACCCAAAAGAAAACAGAAAAACCTCCACTGGGCTGAGTTTCATAATACGCATCTTTCATGCTAACATCAAGCAACTTGCTCTGAGTTAGTGCACCCAGTGGCATCGCTTGAGAAGGTTCTCTCTGGTCACACTGAATTGTTTTGTAACAGTAGTTTAGTTAGAACCTTGTTTTTTGTGATGGTCTATTTAAGAGAATAGTGTGCAGCTGTGAAATTTTGCTTCCCTTCTTTGGAGAAAAATGCCACAAAAACAGTTGCGATGTTGAAGGACTTAAAAGGACTGTGCTATGGGAAAAACTCAAGTGCATGGGTGGTTTTCTCATTTCAAAAAAGGTGAAATGTCGACTGATGACAAACTTCATTCTGGACATCCATCAACTTCCCGAATGGGCAGAAATGTCAACAAAATTCGTGCACTTGTGCTGGAAGACTGAAGAAGGACCATTGAAGAAATGGGGGAGTTTGGGGACTATCTTGGAACTTGGTTCAGTGAATTTTAACACAAGATTTGGGAACAAAAAGGGTTGTTTTTAAATTTGTGCCTTGGGTTCTGACTGACCAGGAAAAAGAGTGTCAACTGGAAACATGTAATGCTTTGAAAGAACAATTCCAAAGTGGCCCAGACTTTTTTTCAAGGTCGTTACTGGTGACGAGACATGGTACCATTCTTATGAGCCCCAAAGCAAACATCAATCAAACCAGTGGAAACACCATCATCACCTCGCCCAAAGAAAGCTGGTCGAGTAAAATCAAACATCAAGACAATGCTCATTTGTGGGGTTTTTTGGGGTTTGTTTTGTTTTTGATGTGAGAGGGACAGTGCATTTAGAGTTCATTCCACCAAGTCAGATTGTTAATTAAGCTATTTCGACGTTCTGAAAAGATTGTGTGAGACACAAAAGGCCTGATTTGCGGCAGACAGTGGACTGGTTTTGCCACCACAAGGCACCTTCTCATGCAGTCATCTCCCTGTGCCAGTTCAGGGCAAAAAATGAAGAGGTGAAGACAAAAACGAGGAGGTGCTGTCAGCCATCCAAACAGATGAGTGTGAAAATTGTTTCTAAGAATGGAATCGCAGATTTGATAAATGTATTAAGTGTAATGGAGAGTACTTTGAAGGTGATAAGGTTGGTTTGTGGGGAAAATTTTTTTTAATCATTTGATCACAATCCATACATCCATCCATCGTGTCAAGCATATTTGTATATTTGTTGCAATCATCATCATTCTCAAACATTTGCTTTCTACTTGAGCTCTTGGGACCCGCTCTTCATTTTTCTCTCCTCCCTTCTGAATCCCCCCTCCCTCATGAACCCTTGATAACTGATAAATTATTATTATTTTTTCCTGTCTTACACTGTCCGAAATCTCCCTTCACCCACTTTTCTGTTTTCCGTCCCCCAGGGAGGAGGTTATATGTACATCTTTGTAATCAGTTCCCCCTTTCCACCCCACCCTCTCTCGACCCTCCTGGTATCACCACTCTCAGCACTGGTCCTGAACGGATCATCTGTCCTGGATTCCCTGCATTTCCAGTTCCTGTCTGTACCAGTGTACATCCTCTAGTCTAGCCAGATTTGTAAGGTAGAATTGGGATCATAATAGTGAAGGGGAGAAAGCATTTAGGAACTAGAGGAAAGTTGTATGTTTCATCGTTGCTATACTGCACCCTGACTGGCTCGTCTCCTCCACTTGACCCTTCTGTGAGGGGATGTCCAGTTGCCTACTGATGGGCTTTGGGTCCCAAATCTGCACTCCCCCCTTCATTCAAAATGATATGATTTTTTTGTTCTTTGATGTCTGATCCCTTTGACACCTTGTGGTCACACAGGCTGATGTGCTTCTTCCATGTGGACTTTGTTGCTTCTCAGCTGGATGGCCACTTGTTTACCTTCAAGCCTTTAAGACTCAGATGCTATATCTTTTGATAGATGGGCACCATGAGCTTTCTTCATCACATTTGCCAATGCACCTGCTTTGTCTTCAACTATCATATTGGGAAGGTGAGCATCATGGAATGCCAGTTTAATAGAACAAAGTATTCTTGCATTGAGGGAGTATTTGAGTGGAGGCCCAATGTCCATCTGCTACCTTAATACTAAACCTATAAATATATGCACAGAGATCTATTTCCCCATGTTTTGTTCCCCTGTGTACAATTATGATTCAAGACTCAACAGCTTAATTGTGATGAAATCATTGAAGAATTGATAAGAAGGAAAAATAGAAATGAATATCTACAACAGGTTAGAGATGAAAGATTAATCTAAAAATGAAATATAGAATTTGTTGTAATATTTATTTTATGATCATTACATTTTTATTATAGCTTTTTAATTTGTTCGTTTTTAATTATAGCATTTATTACAAAAATCAACATAAATGAGGAAGTTGGAGTCATTTAACTCAAAATTGCTGAAAGTCAATATTTTGTTGTGAGAGATCAACAGAATTTAACATTGACTGTTAAAACAGCTAAGTCACTAACTCATTACTTGTAGCATACATGGAATATTCTTTTTGTAGAAATGTAGTGTGGTAGTCACATAATCTGGTGTCAATTTGGGACTCGATAGGATTAAGAGTGAAGGGGTGGAGTATAGTCTGTCAATTGGATCATAGCCAGTGAGGCTTCTGTGTGGGCATGGCCGCCTCCTGAGAATTCTGGGAATTCCTGGATTTCCTCCCTGGAGGCAGGAGGCAGATTCTCCGTCTCTCTGCTCACTTCCTGTGAGACATCCCTGAGGACAAGACACATGGAACTACGCTGATAGATACCATGCCCTGGGAACTGGAGAAGCCACGTGGATACCTCTGCCAGCGCTGAGATGCTTGCAACACCACTGGATCCAAAGACTTTCTACCCACTGGCCTGTAATCATCCTGAATTCGGTGTCATTGTATGTATTTTGTGAGTCTGAAGGGGACTTTATAGATTGGTATCAGATATATGGGCTAATATCAGGCTGATAGGTTTGGACTGGCCTGGGTTGGGTTGCTTTCCTAATGTACAATTACCCTTTATATAAATCTGTCTCTTATACACCAATGAGTTTCTATGGATTTGTTTCTCTAGTCCACCCAGACTAACACACTATGGTACCAAACCCTAGTGCCCCACAGGCATTAAAAATTTTATCCTTCAGTCATCTTATTCCAATAAAATAGCTGGCTTCGACTGGGTTCCTTAGAGAAGCAAAACTAGTGAAAGTGTGTGTGTGTGTGTGTGTGTGTGTGTGTGTGTGTGTGTTAAAAGAGAGAGGCTTGCCTCTAGGAAATGGCTCTCACATTTCTAAAGGCTGACAAGCTCCAAGTCCATGGTTAGATGTCAAGGTGAAGGTTTCTCCTGACTCATGTAGCTGCTTAGACTAATGAATACACAATTGCCAGATGATGCAGACCTCTTTCAGCTGCAGAGGTGAATAAATTCAAAGTTGGCAGGTAAGATGACAGGGTTCTGATGACTGCCAGAATTGGCAGGATCTGTAACAGGTGGCTGGCTCACATCCAAAGAATCAGAGATCACATGCAGGGTCTAGACCTAGGAAAAAGCAGGTAAGCTTTGCCCGAGGGCTCAAATGTATAGAAAGCAGGTAGCACCCCCATATAAACTCACATTCAATTGATTGGCTCCTCGTGGCAGATCTCACAGGGGTAATTGATTCGATTACATTAGTTCTCATCATGGAGGATAACTGTTATCTTAACTGATAAACCATTAAGAATCCTAGGCTTGCCAAGTTGACACACAACCTGAGCTATCATAATGGCATATGCCACTTTTGCATTTAATCACTAATAAAGTTATATCGTGGTTATATCACTAAAGAAGTATATAAAAAAAAGAAGTATATCATAGTGAGCTAAAATGCACACATGTAACATTTTATGAGTTAGCAGAGGCATAACAGATTAACAGTGCTTACCAGCCCTCATGTACCTTAACCTGGCTTTGGGTATGCGCTGTGAATGTTTATATTGTGATAATAATGTGAAACATCAAGAACAGTATTGCCATTAAGTTGATCCTGTGTGCCAGTTACATAATCTCCTGTCAACTTGCGAAGGGGTGGAGTCTAGCCTGTCAATCAGGTCGCAGCTTGATGACCTCATTTGTGTGTGTTAAAAATTAACCAAACCAACCTGACTGCCATCAAGCCAATTCTGACTCATATGCCCCTTCGGGTTTCTGCGACTGTTAAGCTGTATGAGAGCAGACCGTGTCATCTTCCTCCCAAGGAACAACGGGTGAATTCGAACTAATGACCTTGTAGTTAGCATAGCACAGTGTACCACCAGAGCTCTTTGAGGAAGGGTGAGAGAGATGGAAGCACTGTTGTCAGAAGTATAAGGACCTAAATGAAGGCGAGGTCAAGAAACAATAGCTTCACATTCTGATATTTTTGCTTAACAGTAAAGGTTTCTTTCTTTTTTGGACAATGAAGGTTTCTGATTTTGTCCCATTTTTTTGTAATTCATTGTTTTATTGGGAGGTTTTATAGATGTCATAATATTTCATAGTTCAAATATGTCAAGCATATTTGTACAATTGTTACTACAATCAGTTTCAAAACATTTTCTTTCTTCTTAAACTCTTTGATATCAGCTCTTCTTTATCCCCTCCCTCCTCCACCCTTTCCCCCAGGGACCCTAGTTATTATTGTTATGTAGATAACATATATTTATATATATATAATATATATATATATATAGAGAGAGAGCTGTATCTTACCCCATCTAATATATCCATTCACCTACAGCTCTGTTATTTGCTCCCCTCGAGCGAGGTTACAGTCACCATTGCTATTGTTATCGCTATCATTTCCCCCTTTCCCCTTCCCCTTCTCCCTGTCTTCCCATATCCTCAGGAAATCATTAATCTCATTGCTGTTTCTGAAGGGTCATCCAACCTGGCATTCCTGCACCAATCTCTCTTAATTACACAGATGAGCCTAGGTAGGTCTAACACTATTAATAAGGTGAACTATAAGCCTTAGTAGTAAGGGGAGGAAATGTTAAAGAACCAGAGGCTAGCCCTGTGTTTCATCAGTGCCATACTGCATCCTGAATTCCTCATCCTCTCTGTGCAGCCCCTCTGTGAGGGACTGTCCAATTATCTTACAGGTAGGTTTTTGGTCTCCACGTTGTCAACGCTCCTTGACATCAATTTGATTCATTATTTTTGAACTTCTAATCCCTAATCTCATCGACACCTCATGAGCACACTTGCTGGTGTGCTTCTTCCATGTGGGCTTGTTGCTTCCCTGCTTGATGGCCACTGTTTGACTACAAGTTGTTAAGACTCCAGCTGTTATATTTTTTAATAGCCAGGCACCATCAACTTTCTTCACCACATTTGCTTATGCACCCATATTGTCTTCAGCGATTGTGTTGGGTAGGTGAGTATCATACAGTGCCACATTAGTAGAAAAACTGTTATGGTACCCTGGTGAAGTTTTAGTAAAGGCCCAAAGTTCATCTGCATCTTTGTTGTATTTACATATATGTACATATATAGCTATATGTAGATCATATATTTACATATTTTGAGATACGTTATTGTGCCAGCCTGGCCGATAAACACAAGTAGGATTAATTGAAGGGCGGAGAGATAAATGGCTAGGTGAGCCTCGCCTTTCTTGTCTCTTGCTCTTCAATCATCAGACCAGTGTGCAGCTGCCTTGCTTGTTCTGTGCCTCAATTTAAAGGGCACACTACCTGTGGGACACCTAGCCTGTGGACTATGTCGCTATAAGTTGAGGTCCCTTTAAGACCATATGATTGAAATTTATATCTCTGGAGCTGGGGACTGACAGTTGGTGACCTGCCTTGCTGTTTGCAGCCTGCGCTGGGATAGCCTGGCTCTCTCTCTATAGAGAAGGCTATCTGACGGGCCTCAAGACTTGAAGGACTGCTAGTGTCTCACAACTCTCTCACGGGAGTGAGTCGCAGTGAGCCATTTGTACTGCTTTATAATTTAACTGTTCATTTCTTGTATTATATATCAATCTGTTTATAACTTAACTTCATTTTTTGTATTATATATCTAGCTATCTTTATAAATATATATTTTAAATTATCAGCAATCTGGTTTTATCTCTCTAGAGAACCCTGTCTAATGCATATTTATATATCGATATTTATGCCTATTATATATGTTTGGTTTCTTCTTTCCTCTTTTTCTTTTTTCTTTTCTCCTACCCCACTATCATGCTTACCCATCATTCACCTCCCAGTAATTTCTCTCAGGTACTTGACAATTAATCAAACACACTTAGGAATACTACACCTTCCTCACTGTCCATTATTTTATAATCTTTGATCTTCCCCAGTAGCAATGCTCTTGTATTTGGCCTGCTACTTTGGTTATGTAGGAGAATATTTTCAGTCTTGAGTCAAGCATGCTGAAATATTTAAGAGAGCGATGGTATTATGTATACAACTGCCCCTCAAATGATTTCACATAAGGAATATGTAATATGTATTTATGGAAGTGTGAGAGGAAGCTAATTTCTTTGTGATTTTGACACATTTTAGACTCAAACGTTAGGAAAAATATACCATAGGGTATAGTATTTAGCAGAAAAACTAAAAGTGAAAATTATTGACTTTGGAGAGTAAAACTGGGATAGGAGGCAAAATATATTTCTAGTTCTGATGTTATATTTTTTTAAACCTTCCCCCCCTCCACTGTGCTTCTACATTATTTCTATGACCATAAGTAAAGCTAGTTTAATTAATAAGCCAAAGTATCTACCACAGTGGTTGCTCTGAGAACAGTAAGCTTGTATCCATGGGTCTATTCATTCCAGAAAAAAATTAATAAATATGTGGTTAATGCCTATTAAAATTTTAATTTTAGACCTATTAGTGATTTCTGGTGTTCTCAGAGTTCCATCAGCCTTCCTCAGTCTCATTTCTGTTCAACAATAGAACTTATTCAAGAGCATTACATTCATTTACTAAATGTTGCGAATAGAAATAAAAATTGCTAGAAACATTAAATATCACTAATGTGATGTTAGGAAAACTGGTTACACAGTGGTTTAGTGCTCAGTTGTTAACTCAAAGGTCAGTAGTTTGAACCTGCCAGTGGTTCTTTGGGAGAAAGATAAGGCAGTCTGTTTATGTAACGATTTACAGTTCCACTCTGTCTATAGAGTCAGAATTGAGTTGACCAACATAGGTTTGGTTAGTGGTTTTTCTGTGAAGACACGTGAAGCTGCAAATATCCTTGAAAAATTGATGAAAATGATGAGTAGAATCATTTCTTAATTGTCATGTCTCAAAATGTCCTATTTCTTACCAAGATGGTCTTGATTTGTCAACTTACCTAGCTCCTGCTTTCGGTCTACAAAGTACATAAGTGACTTAGAGAGTTTGGGGAGTCCCTGAGAGGTATGAAAAGGAGCCCTGGTGGTGTAGGGGGTTGTGGGTTATGCTTTGGTCTGCTAATTCCAGGGTCAGAAGTTTGAAACCGCCAGCTTCTCTGGGGGAGGGAGATGAGGTTTTCTACTTCTGTGAAGAATTACAGAAACCCACAGGGGCAGTTCTTCTCTGTCCTATGGAGTCACTATGAGTTGCCATCCACAGTGAGTTTGGTTTTGGTTTGGAGTAGTACAAATGGTTAAGGTGTTTGGCAGAAGAAAGGTAGGCAGTTCTAGTCCACCTTGAGGCACCTTGTAAAAAAGTCCCGTCCATCAACTTCTAAAAAATCAGCCACTGGAAGCCTGAAGGAACACATTCTATTCCGATAGACACAGGGTCAACATGAGTCAAGGGTGGTTCCACTACAACTGTTTCCTGTTTTGTCCTCTTTGAAATCACTTAAATCTGTGAGGGAAAAATGGTGTGATGGGTAGGTTTATTGTGCCAACCTGGCCAATATGAACATGTGGGATTAATAAGGTTTGATTGGAGGGCAAGGAGATAAATGGCTCATCAAGCCCCGCCTGTCTTTCTCTTGCTCTGGTGATCAGACCAGCATGCAGCTGCTAGTTCTATGCCTCGACTTGTGAACTACACTACCCGTGGGACACCCAACCCATAGATTGTGTCACTAGAATTTGAGGTTCCTTCAAGAACTGCTTTGTCATGCTGCTGGTGTATACATCACTTGAGCTTGGGACTGTTGGATCCTGTCATCTGGCTGACTGTTGGTAACCCACCCTGCTGTTTGCTGCCTGTGGCTGGACAGCCTGCATTGCTTTACAGAAGACTCAGCTGTCTGCTTCCTTGACCTTGGACCCAGCAGCTCTTGTGAGTTGATGGACTTCCAGTATATTAACTGTTCCATTGAAAAGAGTTGAAGTGAGTCCTCTGAACTGCAGTGTGGACTAATTAGCTGTTATATTCCTTCATGCTGTGTGTGTGTGTGTGTGTGTGTGTGTGTGTGTATTCATAAGTGTCCTGGTTTTGTTTCTCTAGAGAACCCTGTCTAATGCACATGGCTTGCCCAAATCCCAATGCTGGTGAATGGGAAATGGTCAACTAGAAACCAGGCCGTTTTCCTTCTATATCAACCCCAAAGTTTAAGTCCTTATTGTTCCAAGGCTGTGTGAATGGGAAGAACTCATTCAGCATCTTCTGGCCTGAATACTCTTCTCTGTAAAATGAAGTGTTAGATCATTGTAGCACTATTTGCAACAGCGAAAAGATGAGGCAATGAACCTAAACACCCATCAGTGAGAGAACAGATAGCGAAACTTTGGTAAATACACACAACGGAACACGATGCCATGTTAAAGAATAATTCTGAATCTGCTCAACACCTCGTCACCTGAATGAACCCAGAGGAGATTACGCTGAGTTAAAAAAGTCAACCAAGAAGGGACAAATATTGGGACACCACAATCATAAAAAGTCAAGAAGAGATTTTCACACTAAAAGAAAACCTTCTTTGATGGTTAGCATGGGTGTGCGGGGACGAGAGGGGAAGTTATTGGCTGCTAGAGAATGGTAAATGTTAAGTTGGATGAAAGTAAAAGGCAATATATCATAAGAGGGAAGTTGGCAAAAAAGTATGGAAGCAGAGGAAGACACTAGGAGGTTTGCAAGAGTTAAAAGCAGCAGAGGCAAACACAGTTCTCAACACAATCCTGCCATAATTATGATTTGCCAGTAGATGCATGGATAGTAGACATGCAAGCTGAATAGGCATAGGAGGAAGAGTAGGAGTCTATCCACGAATATGTCTAGGTCTGACTGGATATGTGTGCATCTGCGTGTGCATCCCTTTGTTGAAAATATACCCATGGCCGTGGTGAAGCATGCAGGGGGCAACGTTGTGAAACCTCTTAGTCATAACCAAGCACCTTAAAGGAGTGAGTCACTGAGGGCGAGAGCTCAGAACCATAGTCTCAGAGGACACTAAGGTCAATTGGCTTAAAGATTAATAGAGACAACGGTCTACAACCTATTTTGGTGAGTAGCTACAAGGGTCTTAGAATTGTGTGAGCAGCCCTCTAAGGTCCAATGATTGGTCTTTCCCCATCAAGAGGAATAAAGGGTGATGAAAATCATAAGACACATGGAGACAATTAATCCAATAGGCTATAAAACAACCAAACCAAACTCATTTAGACTCTTTATTGGGGCCCCAGAGGAGAGAGTGGAACTGCCCCTGTGGGTTTCCAAAACTTTACATCTTTATGGGAGTAGAAAGCTCCTCTTTCCCCTCCTGGCATCTGGCCGAGTTGAATGGCAGGTCTGGTGCTTAGCAGCCGAGTGCATAACTCATGGCACCACCAGTGTTCCTAGATACCATCAAAGCATCAGCCGCCACAACCTTAAAACCAGAGCTTTACAAAGTACCTGGCTATCCCATCCAACAGCCCTGAAAAAGGTCCCATTAGAAGGTTCCGGAGAGAATAGACAAAAATGTGGAACAGAACTCAAAGCCATAAAAAGGACCAGGGTTACTGGTCTGATAGAGACCGGTGGAACCCCCAAGACTATGACCAGTAGCCACCCTTCAGTATGAAGTGGAACTCACCCCCATGGCCCAACTGAACACATACTGCTCAATCGCCAAACAATAGGTCTATAAAGGGGAACACTCACATAGTGAGGTAGCCTGCATTAGAATATTCAACCATTAAATAGAGATAGAACATGCATGTATAGAGGTCTAACTATAGGCATGTACATATGTAAATATATTTTTATATAATGATAGGAAAATAGATGCATGTACATGTAGTTATATGTTAAGTATCAAGGTGGCAGATGGACATTGGGCTCCTACTCAAGAACTCCCTCAACACAAGAGCACTTAGTCCTAATAACGCAGCATTCTGAGATGCTCACCTTCCCAACACAATCACTAAAGACAATGGTTCTCAACCCTCCTAATGCCGCCACCCTTTAATACAGTTCCTCATGTTGTGGTGACCCCAACCATAAAAATATTTGCGTTGTTATTTCATAACTGTAATTTTGCTGCTGTTATGAATTGTAATGTAAATATCTGTTATGCAGGATGTCTTTTCATTGCTACAAATTGAACATAATTAAAGCAGTGATTAATCACAAAAACACTATATAATTATATATTGTGAAATATTTATTTCTAATTACAAATAAATGAAAGTTTGTCTTGAAGCATGGTGTAACATGGTTAACAGTCTTCATGCCGGGTGGGCATAGCTGCATGTGGGTGGACACCCCTGGAGACAGATAGAGGAATAGTGTCTCAGTTCCTAAAACTATCAGAAATATGTGTTTTCCAACCATCTTAGGCAACCCCTGTGAAAGAGTCATTTGATCCCTAAAGGGATTGCGACCCACAGAATTAAAACCGCTGGCTAAAGACAAATGTGGTGAAGAAAGCTGATAGTGCCCAGATATCAAAAGATATAGCATCTGGGGTCTTAAAGGCTTGAAGGTAAACAAGCGGCCATCTAGCCCAGAAGCAACAAAGCCCACATGGAAGAAGCACACCAGCCTGTGTGACCACGAGGTGTCAGGGGGATCAGGTATCAGGCATCAAAGAACAAAAAAATCATATTATTCTGAATTGGGGTGAGTGCGGGGTGGAGACACAAATCCCATCTGTAGGCAATTGGACAATCCCCTTAGGAAAGGGTCACAGGGAGGAGATGAGCCAGTCAGGGTGCATTATAGCACCGATGAAGTATACAACTTTCCTCTAGTTCTTAAATGCTTTGTTCCCACCCCCAGACCTACCATGATTCCAGTTCTACCTTACAAATCTGGCTAGACCAGAGGATGTACACTGGTACAGATAGGAACTGGACACACAGGGAATCCAGGACAGATGATCCCTTCAGGACCAGTGGTGAGAGTGGCCATAGCGGGTGGGTGGAGGGAGGGCAGAGTGGAAAGGGGGAACCTATTACAGGGATCTACATATAACCTCCTTCCTGTGGGATGGACAACAGAAAAGTGGGTGAAGGGAGACATCAGGCAGTGTAAGATATGACAAAATAATAATTGATAAATTATTAAGGATTCATAAGGGAGGGGGAGCGGGGAGGGAGGGGGGAAATGCGGAGCTGATGCCAGGGGCTTAAGTGGAGAGCAAATGTTTTCTTTGTTGTGTTTTTTTTTTTGAGCAAATGTTTTGAAAATTATGAAGGCAATGAATGTACAAATGTGTTTTACACAATTGATGTATGTATGGATTGTGATAAGAGTTGTATGAGCCCCCAATAAAATGATTTTAAAATATATATAGTGTCTGGAGTCTTAAAGCCTTGAAGGTAAACAAGTGGCCATGTAGCTGAGAAGCAACAAAGCCCACATGGAAGAAGCACACCAGCCTGTGTGATCATGAGGTGTCGATGGGATCAAGTATCAGGCATCAAAGACCCAGAACAAAAAAAATCATATCATTGTGAATGAGAATCAGGGAGTGGATATCATCTGTACACAATTGGACATCCCCTTACAGAAGGGTCATAAGGAAGAGACGAGTCAGTCAGGGTGCAGTATAACACTGATGAAACACACAATTTTCCTCTAGTTCTTTAATGCTGCCTCCCCCTCACTGTCATGACCCCAATTCTGTCTTAGAAATCTGGCTAGACAAGAGTGTGTACATGGGGGAGGGAGGAGGGGAAAAAAAAGAGGACCTGATGCAAGGGGCTTAAGTGGAGAGCAAATGCCTTGAGAATGATTGGGGCAGGGAATGTATGGATGTGCTTTATACAATTGATGTATGTATATGTATGGATTGTGGTAAGAGTTGTTTGAGTCCCTAATAAAATGTAAAAGAAGAAAAGAGAAAAAAATGAATAGGGCAAAAAAAACAAAACAAAAAAAAAGAGTGTGTACATGGGTACAGATAAGAGCTGGAAACACAGGGAATCCAGGACAGATAAAACCTTCAGGACCACTAATGAGAGTTGAGATACCAGGAGGGTAAGGGGAAGGTTGGGGGAAGGAAGAGGGAACTGATCACAATGATCTACATATAACCCCCTCTCAGGGGGATGGACAACTGTAAAGTGGGTGAAGGGAGACTGCGGTTGATGTGAGACATGAACAAAAAATCTAAATTATCAATGGTTGATGATGGAGGGTAGGGGGAGGAGTGGGAGGGAAATGAGTTGATACCAAGGGCTCAAGTAGAAATAAAATGTTTTGAAAATGATGAGGGCAACATATGTACAAATATGCTTGACAGATGGATATATGGATTGTGATAAGAGCTCTATGAACCGCCAATAAAATGATTTAAATTCAAAAAAGAATATCCAACCATTTGAGATCAGAAGGGCAGCATTGACCCAAGACAAAGTTCAGAAGGGTTATCGAAGGCGAGGAATTCCCACAAGGAACCCGGAGAGGAAGGGGGATCCGTGAGGTCACGCTGGGGGGATTGCAGTGAATGAGAGGAAATAAAATGTGTGTGCATTGTTGAATGAAACGCTGATGAGCTACTCTGTAGACCTTCACCCAGTTCATACTTTTAAAATGTTTTTTAATGAAGTAGGAAAGTGACTCACCCACAAGTTCACTCTCATCAGGGGCAGAGCCAAGATGAAAGGGCAGCCCTCCTTCCTGACCCCTAGCCCAGTGGACATTCCTCACATGAAATGCCAACAGCTGAAGCCCTGGGGAAAGCCATAGCCACTCATTATGACCAACATGAGCCTGAAATAATCTCTGCAAGACTCTGGAATATTTCAAGCACTGTATTATGAGTTGTGAGAGGCACCGTTCAAGAGCATCCGTAGCGTGCTATCCTCCCAGATCTCTGGGGTTTGGATAATCAAAGGAGGCTTCTTGAGGTGGGATGGAGAGGAAATATATTTTCTTCATCTCCCACCTAAAAAAATGAAGTGGTTTTACAGAAGACACACACATATTCTGCCCCCCTTTGGTGTTTTATATAACATTTACTTCAAAATAATAAAAACAGTAAACAAGCCCACTGTCTCCAGGCTCATTTGAACACATAGTGAGCTTATACAGGGTTTCTGAAACGGGAAATATTTCCCCAAACACAGTCGCATCTTTCTCTCCAGGAATGGCTGCTGGGTTGAAACCCCAAACTTGCCATTAGCAGCCTAACCCTAACCCACAGCACCATCAACAATTACTAGAAGCTTTCTAATTTTTAAAAGGAAACACTCATTGCAAAAAGGGGAAGAGAGAGTGGAGCACATCCTGGCCCACCAAGCCTTGAGGACGATATCCCTGTTCAGAGCTACCAAAGCACAGAGAAGACCACATGGCCAGCCCCACTATGAGACACGACAATCCTCACTGACCCATAGCCCTACAGGGGACAACACTGGAGACACAGTGTGGGAATTGCACCAGATCTGACCCCAGCACACCGAGGCGAAACACTAAGGGTATGCAACAGAACAGCAAGGGGAGCAGAACCAGGAAGTCCCCAGGAGAATATCAAAAATATACTTTGGGGCCAGGGCCTGGCGCCCCATCAGACTTAACAGGACAATACTCCTAAAGGCCTACAAACAGTCCTTGAACGAACTGCAAGCTTTTCTTTTTTGTTGTTGTGTTGTTGTTCTTTTGTTTTTGTTTATTTTTGTCATTGGCTTTTTGTTGTTGTTTTGTTTTTTTTGTTGTTTAGTTTTGCTCTGTCTTGTTTTGTGCATGTTATTATCTCTGCAGGTCTGTCTAAATAAAATAGGCTGGATGAACAATCTGGAGGAGAAAACAACAGGATGAACAGTTCCAGGGGGACATGGGAGTAGGGGAGGTTGGAGGAAAGGAAGTGGTGTTAACAAACCCAGGGACAAGGGAACAACAAGTGATCCAAATTACTGAAACCCAAATGAAGACTGAGCATGATAGTGGGACAAGAGGAAAGTAAAAGGAAATAGAGAAAGAGGTAGGAGGCAAAGGTCATTTACAGAGGTCCAAATAAAGACATGTACATATGTAAATATATTTATATATGAGGATGGGGAAATAGATCTATGTGCATATATTTATAGGTTTAGTATTAAGGTAGCAGATGGATATTGGGCCTCCACTCAAGTACTCCCTCAATGCAAGAATACTTTGTTCTATTAAACTGGCATTCCATGATGCTCACCTTCCCAACACAATCATTGAAGACAAAGCAGGTGTGTAAGCAAATGTGGTGAAGAAAGCTGATAGAGACTGGATATCAAAAGATATAGCATCTGGGGTCTTAAAGACCTGAAGGTAAACAAGTGCCATCTAGCTGAGAAGCAACAAAGCCCACATGGAAGAAACACAGCAGCTTGTGTGATCACGAGGTTCCAAAGGGGTCAGCTATTGTTTGCGCCCGGTCCAGCCCCTTGTACAAGCTTCTCGAGAGGACAGATGTCCTAGCTGAATTTCAGAACACCTGAACTTCAAAGCACCTGCCTTCAGTGTTTCGCAGAGCTTGCCTCCCCGGACAGAACACAGCCCCCCTCTCCCTAGTATTGCTTCCTAGGAACAACCTGATTTGCTAACAAAACATCACCTGCCCAAAACTTGCAACCGCAGCACAAAGAACCTCCCTTCCCCTTACCGGCTTATATGCCTTTAAGCTCATACCCTATTTAAGTCCCACTGCCTCACTGCCAGGTGAGGCTTCCCTGACCAACTCCTTGGGTCACAGAACCCACCCAGGGGCTCAAGATGCACACCCTCCCCCCATCTGTGGGATAATAAAGAGACTTTTCCCAGCTTAGTCTCCCCCAAAGACATGCCAAACATTAGGGGCTTTTTGCCAGCATATGGGGGGAAGTCAGATGCTTAGAGACATGCTCCCTGAAGGCAGTCAGTTGTCTGACAGGTAGGCCCCACTCTCTGCTGTTAAGGACAACGGGCTACTCCCTAAAGGCTTGTGACCATTAGTTTGGTTCCTGTAAGTGGGATTCACACCCTATGGATAATGGTTTCTATGGAGAACAGATCAAACGGGCTCAGTGACATCCAAAGTTAGGCTGCCATCCTGAATCTAAGATCTTCCCTTCTTGTCACATGTATACCCCCAACCCCTGTTCTTCCTATTGCATATATATTCCTAGATTGTCCCCCTCTCATTGCTGTATAACCCATAGTGCAACCCCTTCCTGTGACAGTATGTCTTAACCTGTAATTAGTGGGCTTGCACTCCCCCCAAAGGTATATAGGCAAGGGTTAGCAAATAAAGATCTTTCTCGGCTCCTCCCTTGACTTCTCATTGGCTCCCCCTCTCCTCTCCCATCCTCGTTCCCCTGTTCCCTTTCCTCTTGTCCTCCTCCCCCTCCCCCTCTCTCCACATGGATCACCAAGCAGGGCTGAGGTGAGCATGCTACCATGAAATGTGTCTGATTCCATTATTTCAATATCTCTTCTATCTCTCATGGTCTCTATGACTTCAATATAATATTTGTATATCTCAACCGTACAATTGTGCCTATCGAACCTATGATTAGTGGTGGGGGACTGGCACCCCTTTCATCCACACCCATCCCTTACCCTTCCCTCCCTTACCTCCCAGTTCTTTCCCTGCCTCAATAAAATCTTTCTCAACTTCATATTCCTGGTTAAATTCTATCTCCATTCCACGCCTCCATCTCCAACCTCTCAGTTATCAAGCATCAAAGGAAAAAAATTGTGTGCTCACCTCCTGATATGATCGCTGAAGACAAATGGGTACATAAGCAAATGTGGTGAAGAAATCTCATGGTTCCTGGCTATCAAAAGATATAGCATCTGGAATCTTAAAGGCTTGAAGGAAAACAAGCGGCAATCTAGCTCAGAAGCAACAAAGCCCACACGGAAGAAGCACACCAGCCTGTGTGATCACGAGGTGATGAAGGGATGAGGCATCAGGCATCAAAGAAGGAAAAATCATATCATTGTGAATGAGGGGGAGTGCAGAGTGGTGACCCACAGCCCATCTGTAGACAACCGGACACCCCTTGCAGAAGCGTCACGGGGAGGTGAAGAGCCAGTCAGGGTGCCGTGTAGCAACAATGAAACCTACAACTTTCCTCTAGTTCCTAAATGCTTCCTTTCCCTCCCGCCCACCACCACTATCAAGATCCCAATTTTATCTTAAAAATCTGGCTAGACTAGAGGATGTGCACTGGTACAGATAGGAACTGGAAACACAGGGAATCCAGGGCGGATGATCCCTTCAGGACCAGTGGTGAGAGTAGTGATACCGGGAGGGTGGAGGTAGAGTGGAGTAGAAAGGGGGAACAGATTACAGGGATCTACATATAACCTCCTCCCTGGGAAATGGACAACAGGAAAGTAGGTGAAGGGAGATGTCGGCTAGTGTAAAATATGACAAAATAATAATTTATAAAATATCAAGTGTTCATGAGGGATGCGGGAGTGGAGAGGGAAGAGGACAAAATGAGGAGCTGATGCCAGGGGCTTAAGTAGAGAGCAAATGGTTTGAGAATGATGAGGGCAATGAATGTACAAATGTGCTTTATACAATTGATGTATGCATGGGTTATGATAAGAGTTGTATGAGCCCCCCAAAATTATTTTAAAATAAATAATCTGTTAAAAAAAAGGTGGGGGGTGAAATGTTTAAGGCAGAGATATCTATTCAAATGTCTGGGGAACGGAAAGATTTCTCCCAAGCTGTCTCTCCCACATATATGTCAAACAGCTGCTTGCTACACATGGCAAATGACTATATACTTGGAGGTCAGCAGAAGTAGGTCAAGGGTTATACTCCCTAAAGGTTATCAGCCATCCTGAGCAAGCAGACACCACTGTTTATCCCACAACAAGTAGGGCTCCCTCTTTTCTGATAAAGATAGTAGTAAATTGTTTCCCTGAAGGAGTGCCCAGGAAGGTCAAGCCCACTCAAGGGTGACCAAGGTTAGGCTGCCATATTGAATCTAGGATCCGCCCATCTTGTCACATGTATACCTCTAGTTCCTCTCCTTGCTATCATGTGTACACCCTAGCAGCTCATCCCCTTCCTGTCACACTTATGCCTATTGTACAGCCCCTTCCTATGATGTGTATGCCAATTGTACTGCCCCCTCCTGTGATGTGTGGTTACCTGTAATCACGGCCCCCCTAAGTAGATATAAGCCTTGGTTAGCAATAAACGGGGTCTCTGCCCCACCTAGCCTCAGCCCACGCTGTGCGTAGACCTGGTTGGTAAGATCATGGACATCCAAGAGGTGAGCATGCTACCATGAAATGTGTCTCATGCTCTATGACTTTACTATAATCTTTATATATATCTTAACCATACAATTGCACTTACCGGACCTGTGATGATTTGTTGGGGCCCTTTCCCCCACACAAATGTTTTGACATATTTCCTTCTAGATATTTTTATATGCAAATACATTCACTTAATTGGAATCACTTGGCATTTTGTTTGACAATTTGTTTTTTCTTTCAAAAAATTACATTCGGAGAATTCTCCCATGGCATAAAAGAGTCTTTGAAAACACCAAGATTCAATTAAATGAATGCGGTCCTTCCTCTGCTACCTTTACGGTGCTCAGTTCTTCTTTCATCAGGTGAGCCGCACAGTGCCTGTGCCTGACAAGGGTTGCCGACGCAGTGTCTTCAAGGCGACCTGCATCCAGTTGGCCTTCATCCTCCACGATGAGCGGGCAACCAGCACAGGGAGGATAAGGTCAATGTGCTCATTATTAAGCAGCGAATGTTGAACTTTTCTGGTCTGATTTGCTCATAGAGGCCTTGCCCAAGTCCCCATGGGAAGCCTCATCTGCCCTGTAGGGGTCAGTGGGCCTGCCCCTCCTCCAATGTTGCCCCCGCTGAGGATGCAAAGGAAGAAGAATCTGAAGAGTCCGATGGAGACGTGGGTGTCAGCTGAACTCCTAAAACAAAATAAGTGAATGCAATATGAATTATTTAATTCTACTTATTGTTGGACATTAATCTGTACATATTTCATTATAAAAAATGCTGTCCTCCCTTAGCCTCAATTGGAAAACACTCGTAGAGGCCAACAAACAGAACTTGGACTATTTGTAGGTTTTTCCATGTTTGTCAGTGACTTTCTTTTTGTTATTGCTATTTTGTTCTTGCTCTCTGCTGCTGTTATGGTTTCCTGGGTTTTTTATTTCCTTTGTTGTTTTATTTGTCTTTGCCCAGTTTTTGCACTTATTAATGTATCTGCATGTCTATCTAGATAAGAGAGGCAGTATAAGTAATTCCAAGATGAAAAGAATGGGACCAATGGTTCCAGGGGGATACAGGAGAAAAGGAGGTGGGAGAAAAGAAGGGGGTAGACCAACCCAGGGACAGGGGAACAACAAGTGAACTAAAATTAATGGAAGGAAGGTTGTAGGATGCCTAGTAGGGCTCAATCAAGGGCAATGTAGCAGTGAGGAATTACTAAAACCGATGAGGATTTACAAACATGATGGTGGGACAAGAGGGAAGTAAAAAGGAATGAGAGAAGAGTTCCAGGAGGCAAAGGACATTTATAGAGGCCTAAATACATGCATGTACATATGTAAATATATATATAGAATGAGAGAGGAATAGAACTACGTACTCATATCTATATATTAAGAATGAAGGTTGCAAATGGGACATTGGGCCTCAACTCAAGTACTCTGTTAACACAAGAACACTTTGTTCTAACAATCCGGCATTCTGTGATGCTCTCCTTCCCAACACAATCGCTGAAGACGAAGCCGGTGCTTAAGTAAATATGATCAAGAAAGCTGATGGTGCCCGGCTATCAAAAGATATAGTACATGGGGTCTTAAAGGCTTGAAGATAAGCAAGCAGCCATCTAGCTCAGAAGCAGCAAAGCCCACATGGAAGAAGCACACCAGCCTGTGTGATCATGAGGTATCGATGGGATCGGGTATTAGGCATCTAAGACCTACAATAAAACCATACCCAACGTGAATTGGGGGTGGAGGCATGGAGTGGAAACCCAATGCCCATCTGTGGACAATTGGACTTCCCCTCACAGAGGGGTCACAGGGAAGTGATGAGCCAGTCAGGGTGCAGTATAGCACCAATAAAACACACAACTTTCCTCTAGCTCTTTGGTGCTTTCTTCACCCCACTATCATGACCTCAATTCTACCTTACAAATTGGATTAGACTAGAGCATGCAGACTGCTACAGATAAGAGTCCGCAACACAGGGAATCCAGGATAGATAAACCCCTTAGGGCCAACAAGGAGGGTAGAGATACCTGGAGAATTAAGGGAAAGTGGGAGGAGAAAGGGAGAATCAATCACAAGGATCAAACTAGAACCCCCTCCCAGGGGGACGAACAATGGAAAAGTGGGTGTGGGGCTATGGAGGATGGTGTAAGATATTGAAAAAATAATCTATAACTTATCAAGGGTTCATGAAGGAGGGTGGGTAGGGAGGGAAGGGGAAGAAATGGGGAACTGATATCAGGGGCTCAAGTGGGAAAAGAATGCTTCGAAAATGATGATGGCAGCATATGTGCAAATATGCTTGACACATTGGAAGAATGTATGGATTGTGATAAGAGATGTAAGAGCCTCACAATAAAAGTATTTTTAAAAATTGCTTTGCTCATCTAGTTCATAAAGTTGGGTTTTAAAATAATAGCCATGGATAAGACGGACTCTTTGACAAGTGGTCTTAAGACAATAATTAACCTTCTGACTAAAAACTGGGTGGACGCCATTCCTCACACTGAACACCACTACAAATTCCATCTGACTCAAAGATTGGAATGTAAAAATAACAATAATAAAAAGTATTAAATATAAAACATTGAAGAAATGTTTTGGACCTTAAAATTGGAAATAACTTTCTAATTATGACACAAAACCCAGGATCCATAAAAGGTTGATAAATTAAACTGTGCATACATTTTTTCCATTTTCATGGTAATATAATGAAAAAGTTAAAAAAAATAACCACTGAAGAACTTGGAGGGGAGGTGTGGGGAATGAATTTGTAACACATCACAAAGGGCTGGGCTACTCTCCCTAATTGCTAAAGAACTCCTACAATCCTTATTCACTGCTGTTCTTAAGACTTTCAGGGGCTCATCCCTCAGAAGTGAACCATTTACCCATTCCTTCTCCCTCCTCTGTTTTCAGTCTGAAAGCTTCTCGGAAACTTGCCCTGCACAGGTGACGCTGCTGCTGTTTGAAGAGCTGGTGGTACAGCTTCCAGCATTACAGTCACACACAAGCCACCATCGCACAGCACACTGACAGGCGGTGGTGAAGGCAACTGCTGAAGGGAACCCAACAGTAGCTGCAGCAGCACATGGACAGGAAGCCACCAGAAATTCAAACGGGATTCCAAAGAGGATGTGGAATGAAGGATATCATTGCTGATGCCAGATGGATCTTGACTGAAAGCCCGAGAAGACCAGAAAGATGGTTACTTGTGTTCTATTGACTATGCAACTGTATTGCCATAACCAACTACACATAACATTATGACGAATGAGAACTTCAGAACACTTTGTTGTGCTGATGCAGAACCTGTATACAGGCCAAAGAATACTGCCTGGCTTAACACTTAGGAAAGGTGTACATCAGGGTTATCTCTGTTCACCATACTAATTCATCCTGTATGATGAACAAACCGTCTGAGAAGCCGGACTATATGAAGAACAACCTACCATATGCAGATAACTGGTTTGCTGAAAGTGAGGATTTGAGGCATTTGCTGATGAAGGTCAAAGACTGCAGTCCTCAATATGGGTTACAGCTCAATGTAAAAAGAGCCAAACTCCTCACCACTGGGCCAATAAGCAGCATCATGACAAACAGTAAACATAGAAGTTGTCAAGGATTTCTTTTTTTTTTTTGTGGACTCACAATCAATGCTTATAGAAGCAGCAGTCAAGTAATCAACTGATGTATTGGGCAATTCTGCTGCACAAGACTGTTTCAAAGTGATAAAGAACAAGGGTGTAGCTTTGCAGACTGAAGCGCACCTGACCCAAGCCACGGGAGGGCTCATATACACGTGTGGGCTGGATCATGTAAGGAAGTCCACATGATGCACTTGAATCATGGTGCTGACAAAGAATATTGAAAGCACCACAGAGAACAAACATGTCTGTCTGGGAAGAAGTACAGCTAGAAAGTTCTTCGGAAGTAAAAATAGTGGGATTTTTGCCCTGTGTCCTTTGGCCATGTTGTCAGGAGGGAAAAAGACTTCGTGGTTGGTAAAGTAGAAGACCGTGAAAGAGAGGAAGACGTTTGAAAAGATGGATCGACACAGCGACTACAACAATGGATGACAATTACGAGGATGGTGAGGGACCAGGTAGTGCTTTGTTCTGTTATGCTGTGAGTCACTATGAGTAGCAACCTAACAACAACACATCATTAAGAAAAAGCCTAATAAGTGAAGTGGACCGATGATATAGTGACAGATCCTAGAACAGGGGATGTAAAATGCCTCTAACTCATCTAAAACAGATGCTCATTGAAGACAGAATAGTGGACGAGGAGGCTGACTCGGGTGAAGGAAGGACTGAGATCGTAAGCGGGAGAGGAGAGACCAGGGGAGGCAAAGTGGATAGAAGGGTCAATGATGAGTGATTTGAACTGTGGAACGCAATGTTTATGGTCAGGAATGTAACATCTACGTCACAATTTGAAAAATTCATTTTAAATAAGTTAATTAAAAGATGCTTGCTTATATAAACAAAAACACCACTAAGGTGCAATTTCTCACCGACTGAGTTGGCCAGAGCCCTTAAAGTCTGGCAGGGCCCTGGTTTGCAAGGCTGAAAAGAAGCAAGCACTTCCGTGCAATGATGGGAAGATAAATTGACACACACCCGAAGGTGCTTTGCCAGGATCTGACGAAGTTATAAATGCACTGACCTTTTACTCAGCAATTGTACTACCAGGAATTTACCCTAGAAATCCTCTTGGTATGACATATACATAGGGCTGTTCATTGTGGCATTGTTTGCAGTGGCAAAATAATGGAAATGCCCTTCATGTGAAAAAAACAACCGTTGATGTGCATCAATAGGAGGCTTGTAAAACATCGTTACATACAATGGAACACTATGATACTGTAAAGCACAATGAGGAAGCTCTTTGTAAGCTGACGGGAACATCTCAAAGATAAATTGTTAAGTTAAAGAAAGAAATAAAGCAATGCTTCCAACGGTATGGGCTGGCATGATGCATCTAAAATTTGAGCCACAAGTTGAAATATATATATATTTGCATGGGCTTTTATAGAAATAAAAGACAAATATCTGGAGCAATAGCTAAATAACTAAAAGGTCATGAACCCTGAAAGCAATTAGAGAATAGCAAGAACTGGGTGGGCAGCACAATTGGAACAAAATCTCTTAACTGTATTCCTTTCTATGCCTTTTGATGTTTGGTCCACATAAGGTGTAATTTATTCAAAACCTCAATAGGATTTGAATAATTATTTAAATGCTCATGCAACCCTTAAAATTAGGTGTGTTGTTTACAATGTATGTAACAGAAACTGTTAATATCTCTATTATATAAACAACTTTTTAAAAGTAAACATCCTAATGGGAAAATAGACAAAGGATAAACAAACATTTTGTTAAATCTCAAAAGGAATATTTTTTAAATGCTTAACCTTGCCAAACAAATGCAAAATTTTAAATTGTATCTTTGTGCATCCTCTATTTGGGCAATTTCTCACAGCGACCCTACAGGACCCTGTAGGATTAGACCTATGGGTTTTGAGACTAACTCTTTGCCAGAATAGAAAGTCCCTTTTTTTCTCCTGATTAGTAGTTGGTGGTTTCAACTACTGACCTTCTGATTACCATCCCTGGGTGTAACCCGCTATGTTGCCAACACCACTATGAATTGGAATTGACTCGATGGTAGTATGGGTTGGTGATTTTTGTTGTTTTGTAATTTTTGTATTTTGGCAGTGATATTTAAAATAATTCCCCACATTAGTGTGGGAAAAGGACGCAAACCCTAGATCCTTGATAGGGTATGAATTGACACAACTTGTTCAGAGAACAATTAGCAATGGGTATCAAAAGCCTCAAAACAATTCCTAACTTGTGGCAAAATAAATCCATAGCTAAACCAGTCTTCAGCGGTAATCACCCGTGGTGGAACGAAGCCCAGCTGCAATGTGCCCAGTATACGCTGTGGCACCAATTGTAGCCTGGCCTGACACTGGCAATCCGTGCGTTCCCATGTCGGTGGCGAACGAGACGCCTTAGTGGGCAGCAGGTTGGTGTGGACCGTGAACCGCCAAGCTCTCCGACGGCGGCGTTCTTCTGCCATTAAGAGTTACAGTTTCAGAAACCGACCGGGTAGTTCTTCTCTGCGCTTGAGAGGAACAAGATTGACCGAGAACCTGAACGGAGTCACATTTTGTTGCCACCTAGCGTTTCCTCACGGAACTGCCCCCAGACGGGGAAGGAAAAATGTGATTTCTTGCAAATCAAGGGATTTCACCCAGGGGCCCTCTTCTGTTTTATTTGTGGCTGTCGTTCAGTGCCGTTGAGTAGCTGCTGACTCATAGCGACCCTGGGTACAAAAGAAGGTAACACTGCCAGGTCCTGCACTGTCCTCACAATTGCTGCTTGTGTGAGCTCCTTGTTGTGGCCCCTGATAAATGACACCGCTGGGTTGTTCCAGGTGTTATACTCAGCCCTTTGCAAGCTGTCGCTCTTTTAACCCCACAAGAGTTTTATGAAGTAGGAGCTTTAAGCATAACCACTGGAATAGAGGAAGGAGCCTGGGTACAGAGAGATGAGCTATCTTACCCCAGGGTCACAAAACTAAGTGATGGAGTTCAGGACTGGAACATGGTGACACTTGGGCACCAGGATCTGTGCGCCCAACACCGTGGAGGCCCAGGGAGGCCCAGGGTCTCTGTAACACTAACCACACTTGGAGAGAACTTTATAGCCCATACAGCATACACCCTGCTCCCCAGCACCTCTGCCCCAAATAGTCATGTAGGAACAGAATTATCCCTGCCCCCAGACAGTGCAACCTGAATCAAGGTCGACAACTAGCCCAACTAGAGCCAGTGAGCTGGTTTTTTTCTTAAATATTAGTTCACAAAATAATTCACACATACTAAAAGGTACAAGGAATGATATGACCAATACTCAATATCCATCTGCCACTTCAGAAAGAGAGCATTTCCAATTCGGAATGCAGTGAGGATGGGTTTCAATCCTCATGGTTCACTCACTTGTTTTCTGTCAACATATTAATACATGAAGGATACCAGTGAGACCACGAATACACTTTTACTCTACCCTGGCTTTTTGAATGTTGATGGGGTCTTTTCCAACTTATTATTTGTATTTTTGTTATTATTTTATCCTTACCACCTTATTTTGATTTTTTTGTTTGTTTCTGTTGGGCTCCCCAGTTTGTGAAGCACAGGAGGAGTGGATGCATAGTGATAACTGATACAGGGATTAATGGGGGTACAGGAGCGGGGGATGATAGGGAGGGGGAAAAGGATTTCAGGAACAAATAATGAAGCAGAGGGGGAGGGAGTACCAGAACTGATTAAAATTGCCCAACTCATTTTAACCATGCTGGTGGGGGGGGGGTTTCTAAAATTGATGTGGTAATGATTGCACAATTCTCCTTGATATGATTGAATGATTGAACTATTTTATTGTATGCTATGTAAACTATGTGCCAATGAAACTGGGGGGGGGAAAAACAAAAAGAAAAACAATGAAGAAAACTGATAGCGAGCCTTCTCCTTCCTAATAGATCACAAACCCAAGGCAAACCCACTGATGTGAGTCGGTCACGACGATCACATTTCTGTAGGACAGGGTAGGACTACCTCATAGGGTTGCCCAGGCTGGAACTCTTTCTCCTGTGGAGCTTTCTCCTGTGGAGCAGCTGGTGGGCTCTAGCCACTCCCCTTTCAGTTCGCTGCAGGTGAGGGCTTAACTGCTGCACCGCCCAAGCTTCCATCCCAACCCTCCCTAGCCACAGTTCACCGTACCCTGCTGGTGACATACAGGGTTTGGGCACAAAGGCAGTTGCTTCACAGTAGAGCTGAGAAAGGTTCTCAATGACTTGCTCGAGTCAAAAAATGTTGTGGCCCCAACCAAGGTTATGGACAGAAAATCCCTGCAGTGTCACTGCCAGAGGAGGAAAGCCCAAGTGCTCAGCTGACATCAGCAGCCGAGTTATTGATCCCTGAAGCGACTCCGAGAACATCATGAAGTCGTAAGTGAGGTTGGTTTTGACTTTTGAATTGAGTAAAACTTTTCAGAGCAAATGGTTTTCCATTTACCAAATGTGTTTCCCATTAACTTAAAAAACACACATTTTGTTTTGTGGCACTGATGGCCATCCCCACAATGCAACATTGTGTGTACATGCCTTTTTCTTCCTGGGTAAGGTCCATTCATACCTCTTCTAAGATTCCTCAAGATGCCTGAGACCTTCCAGCACAGATCCAGACTCAGCCTGCTCCTGGACAGCCCCCTAGCGAAGCATGACTTTTCAATTTTTAAATGGTTGGGGAGATGGGGGGTCAAAAGAACATACTTCATGAGAACTTGCAAATTATCTCAAACTTTGTCCTCATAAATAACATGTTACTGGAGCCGTCACATGAGTCATTTATGGCTGCTTTTGTGCTACCATGATCCTTGAGTAGCTTCTAAAAGCCAAAAATATTTACTCTCTGACCCTTTTCTGGAAAAGTTTTCTGACTCTTGCTAAAGACAGGTTAGGTAATATATCTCATACCTCCATTTTTCCCTTGCATGTAGATACTGTTAGGACTGATAACGTAGAAATTTATTGTAAATTATGATGAAACGGACATGAGTCATCTGACCTTCCTTTCTGTATATTCCCACGAGCCCCCCCCCCGCCCCCCAGCCCCTTGCAGAAAGCCGTCGTCTTCATTTCCCACCACCTCCCTGGCAGACAGGGCATAGTCCCTCGAGGTAGGATCAGCCCATTAGAGATCCTAGCCGCACTTTGCAATGGGAGTCACTCAAAATCAGCAAAGAGAGGAGAGGAAAGATCATTCTGGGATAGCCAAGACTAGAGCAGTTCCATCTAGTTCCCGGCAGAGGCAGGGCCCCAAGTGATGGAGGTGAGGGCAGGCTTTTTCTCTTTCTAACCTCCGTGTCAGCCTGGCCAGATGGAGTTCAGGCCCTCGGAAGCGGCTGAGCCTGCACCATTCACTGCCATTTACAGAAGATCAGGGTGAGACCAAGTGTGAACTCCAGGACAGAAACAGTGGCTGGTTCGTTTTCGTACGTCCAGCACCTAAGATACCGCGGACATGTAGAAAGTGCTCGCTATTAGTGATGAAAGGATCAGTGAGTGTGTGCGTGAGTAGGTAAGAGAAGGGACCAGGGATGTCTGCCTTGGACAGACTCCAGACACTTGCCATGACCAAGGCTTCATGAGAAGGGACTATAAAGACAGCCCTGCTTGCAAGCCCTCTCTATGGTTCCCTATGTTACCTGGAGCATCTATGCTTCCATGATGAGAAATGATCAGAATTTGTGGGTTCATGTGAATATGACCCCGGGCAATGCACCCCAGGTCCCCCTCAAATGACGCCTGTTGTCTTCTAGAAACAGCTGGTTAGATACTATGCAAACACACGTGTGTGCGCCCACGCACACACTAACTAGGAGGAAATGGATCAGGACCCATACACTTAGCTTCTACCCTGGTGCTGGGCTGCAGGCTGCTGTGTAGCAAGCAATTTAGAGTTGGTCCTATGGACCCTTCTCCTGGTGGATTTGTAATTAGAAAGGATATTACAGAGATAAGGGAAAATTAGGAACATTGAACTACTTCTGGATCTATTTATGTATCGAGGGGACAGATTTTTAAAGATCTGGAAAGCAGAGAGACACTGATGAGAACTTCCAAAGCAGAGCATCAGGAACTGATAGTGGTATTCCCACAAAGCTCAGTGCCTCAGTGCCAGGCAGGGGCTTTCCCTTTCAGCAACCTCTTTTCATAATCTCAAGAGCCATACAAGGACAGAGCTATGCTTTCGGACACATTGCCATGGGGCAGAGCCTTTGCAAGGGAAGCCAGGACGGTCTTAATAGCATTTTGTAACAAGTGTCATCTTGAACTACTCATTTTCTATGCCAATGTTCACTGCAGCATTGTTCAAAAAGCCCAAAGGTGGAAATAACCCAGATATTCATCAACAGATGGATGGGTAAAATAAATGTGGTACCTACATACAGTGGAATATTATTCAGTCAGAAAGGAGCACAAAGTTCTGATGCATGCTATATGCCCAAACATTCTGCTGAGTGAGACACATGAGACATAAGGACAATATTGTATGATCCCACGTACATGAGGTGAGTAATATAGCATGGCTACAAAATCATAGACACCTTTATAAAATCAAAATACCAAGATGTGAGCTATTGTTTGTTTTTTTTTGACAAATCCTTCACCAAAGTCTATAGCATGTGGATCATAAACTATGGATAGGCTTGTGAAGAATGGGAATTACAGAACACTTACCGTATTTACTCGTGCTGAAAAAAACTGGGGTTCGGCTTATACATGGGTCAGTGGCACCCCAGTGAGGTGTAACATCTCGTGGATATTTGCCATTCCTCCACTGTTCATTCAAAGCCCCGCTGACACTGCAGGGTTTTGAATGTTTTACTCACAACCAATCAGAGCCGTCCTATGACATGGACGGGCTCCAATTCGCAGAAGCACCCATAGTGATTCACTTACACAGGCAGCTGAACTGGTAAGGATGTGTCTGTGGCTGTGCTCTGTCTCTCCCCTGTGGTCTCTGTGTTAATTCACATCCTGGATTTCCCACCCTAGGCTTATACTCGAGTCAATCAGTTTTTCTGATTTCCCAGGTAATAATTAGGTACCTTGACTTATACTTGGATCAGCTTATATTTGAGTATATACGATAATTGTGTTCATGCAGAACTGGTTATTATTCAAACAGAACAAAACAATATGGCATGGTTTAAAATCAGAAAAAGTGTGTGTCAGGATAATATCCGCTCACCATATGCATTCATCTGTATGCTGACACACAATCAGAGGAGTTGGATAACATGAAGAATAGAGCATCAAGATTGGAGGAAGGCTTCCGACACGACTTCTGAAGACCCATGGGTGCATAAACAAATGTGGTGAAGAAAGCTGAAGATGCCCGGCTATCAAAAGATACAGCATCTGGGGTCTTAAAGGTTTGAAGATAAACAAGTGGCTATCTAGTTCAGAAGCAATAAAGCCCACATGGAAGAAACACACCAGCCTGTGTGACCACGAGCTGTTGAAGAGATCAGGTATCAAGCATCAAGGAACAAAAAAATCATATCATTGTAAATGTGGGTGAGTACAGAGTGGAGAATCAAAGACCATTGGTAGCCAACCGGACACCCCCTTACTGAAGGGTTGTGGGGAGGAGATGAGCCAGTCAGGGTGCAGGGTAGCAACAATGAAACATACAACTTTGCTCTAGTTCTTAAATACTTCTTCCCCTCCCCCACTATCATGATCCCAATTCTACCTCACAAATCTGGCTAGACAAGAGGATGGACACTAGTACAGACAGCAACTGGAAACACAGGGAATCCAGGACAGATCACTCCTTCAGTGTTGAGAGTGGCGATGCCTGGAGGGTGGAGGGAATGTGGGGTAGAAAGGGGAACTGATTACAAGAATTTACATATAGCCTCCTCCCTGGGGGATGGACAGCAGAGAAGAGGGTGGGGGAAGACGTCGGATAGTGTAAGATAGGACAAAATAATAATAATTTATGAATTATGAAGGGTTCATGAGGTAGGAGGGAGTGGGGAGGGAGGGGGAAAATGAGCAGCCAATATTAAGGGCTCAAGTAGAAGGCAAATGTTTTGAGAATGATGATCGAAACAGGTGTAAACGTGTGCTTGACACAATGGATATATGTATGGATTGTGATGAGAATTGTACGAGCCCCAATAAAATGATTTTTTAAAATAAATAAATAAAAATTTTTTAAAAGATTGGAGGAAGGCTTATAACAACCTTTGATACACGGATGGTACACACAAGAACAACAACCTTGCTTGTTGACAGTGAGGAGTTGAAGCGCTTATTGAAGATCAAGGATTGCAGCCTTCAATATGGATATAATTTAATTTAAAGAAAATGGAAAACCTCATAACTAGACCAATAGGTCACAACATGACAGACAACAATTGAAGTTGTCAAGGATTTGATCTTACCTGGATCCACAATCAATGCTCATAGAAACAGCAGCCAAGAGACCAAAGGACACCTTGCTTTGGGTAAATCTACTGCCTGAGGCCTTTTTTAAAGTGTTGAAAGCAAGGATGTTACTTTGAGCACTACGGTGCACCTGGCCCACTCCATGGCATTTTCAATGGCCTCCTATGCATGTGAAAGTTGATGCCTTTGAATGACGGTGCTGGTGAAGAATACCAAAAGTTTTGTGGACTGTCAAACGAATGAACCAATCTGTGTTGGAAGAGTATGGCCAGAGTGCTCCTTAGAAGTGAGGATGGCGAGACTTGGCTCACGTATTTTGGATATGTTATAAGGAGAGACCAATCCCAGGAGGACAGCCTAAGGGGAAGCACAAAGGAGGAAGACCCTTGACAAGATGGATTGAACGGTGGGCTGGACAAGGCGCAGGACTGGGTAGAGTTCTGTTCTGCTGTACGGTTGCTATGAGTCAAAAATGGCTCAACGGCATCAAACAACAACAAGGTGTATACACGTCTGAAGACAACATTTCCATCTCTCTAACCATTTCCACGGAATTCTGTGCTCTTTGATCACACCACATCAAGATAGCAGTTTGACATTCTCCATGGTAACTCATGTTCCTTTTAAATATTTCCAAATGTTCTTTGACTTGGAGGAAGAAGTCTGAAAGAACGAGAAAGATCAGAACTGTAGGGTAGTTGGGGCAAGGGTTCCCAATGCAATTTTCATAGGACAACCCACACTACCCTCAAAGAATGAGCAGGTGCGCTGTCCTAAGAGAAAAAAAGTTCCTCGGTGCAACTTTCCCGGTCTTTTGAAAATCAAGGTTCCATTTCCTTACAACTTTTCATTAGCCTCTGTGATCACCGTGTGACCCTGACAAATCTATTAAGCTTACCCTTCTGGACTCTCACAATAGAACTTGCCATCGCTTCAGCGCCGACCTCGCTGGGAACTGAACTGACCCAGTAGATCCCTTCAGAAGCCACTGTTCTCATTGGACCCTGCTCTCTAGTTCATATTGATGAAGTCAACTTGTCCCGGGTTAGCTGTGATCGTGCCTAACAGACTGATGGGCAGAGCAGCACCTTGAGACAGCTGACCTTGGTGTAGCAACACTTCATGCATCTATCAACCTTCCTGTGATCAAAGTGTTTACTTAACATTGGAAAGGCTGAACAAATCATGTGAGATCCCACCCAGTTCCAGGAGCTGGTCCACCAATGGCCACTCAAATAGGTCTCCTACCTGCTTGTGAACTTGGGTTTCTTCATTCACCGAGGCTGATGGTCTTCCTTCGGGTTCATCTTTGCGGTCTTCCAGACCTTCCTCAAAATGCGATGCAGGCCAGGTAAACTCTTCTCAACATGATTGAACTCTTTCATGGTAAGATATGTGAATTACATGCCAATAAAACTTTTTAAAAAATATGCTCTGTGGGGCAGCTTTCCCACACACTTCAATGATTTGGGACGATGTTCACCTCAGTTTTGCTAAAATTTTTATATTAGTCCTGACTTTAGAACTGCTTTCCACAGCATTTTAATCATAGATGTCTGTAGCCACCTACTGATTAGAAAGACATGTTTCAACCTATTTATGGGGGGGATAAGCCCATGTGAGTATGAACTGGACCGCTAACTGCAATATTTTTGACTTATCTGGGTATGAAATATCTAGAAGACAAAAGTATATTAGTAGTTGCCAAGGATTAGAGAAAGGAGGGAGGATTGTTGCTGAAGGTATACTGAGTTTCTCTTGAAAAACTTTTGGAAATGGATTCAAGCATACATGGTACAATTAATGCCACTAAATTCTGCACTTCAAAATGGCTAAAGCAGAGATTATCATGTTATACATACAAACCGACCAAAAAACTCACTGCCATCAAGCCAATGCTGACTCAGAGAAAATCTATAGGGCAGGGTGGAACTGCCCCTATGAGTTCCCAAGAAGGTAATTCTTTACTGGAGTAGAAAGCCTCAATTTTCCCTTAAGGAAACACTGATGGTTTTGAACTGCAGACCTTGAGGTCAGCAACCCAATGGGTAACACCACTGTGCCCAGCAGAACTTTCGGGGGGCTTCAAAAGCTTTGTGGATCGGTGTAAGACTTGAAAACAGCAATAATTTATAAGTTATCAAGGTGTCACGAGGGTGGGGAAAGAGGAGCTGATACCAAGGGCTTAAATAGAATATGTTTAGAAAATGATGATGGCAATGTATGCACAAATATGCTTGAAACAATTGATGTTTGGAATGCTATAAAAGCTGTAAGAGCCCCAATAAAATGATTGAAATAAAAAGCAAAACTTTGTAGCAAAATTCCATTATCTTTTCATCCCATTTCCCTTCGCCCCCCCCAAAAAAAATTTGTTTGAAGTCTCTTCACACACAAATGTTTTATTTTTGTCTCCCACTGTCCTTTTTAACCTTGGTCTTCCTCTGCCCGTGGATGATTTGGGAAGAGTCTCCACTTGTCAGCTAGTCCTTCTATGTTTAATCATACAATCTCATTAAACTATCCAATTATAGCTAATAGTCAAAACAACAAATCTGCCATTCAGTCTCTTGCTAACTAAAGCTTGCTTCAGACTCGAAGCCTAGCAGCCTACAGTGAAGAAATGGAATGGAGTCCTTTGCTCTCAACTTCCTCACGGTTTTTTTTTTTCTTCTTCAAGTTTTTATTAATCTATTTGCTGGGGCTTTACATTTTGGACCATTAACTTGGTATTCAAGAGTTTAAACTATTAATCCAACTCAACAGCATACCCTTCCCAGCTCCTTGGTTTCTCCTCTTCCCGTGCTATCTTCGTATCACACCCAAGCTAAGCCCTGTGCCGTCTAGCCCATTGCTTTACTTCCCTTGCTTGCCTTCCGCCGCTCGGCAGTCTCGTCTGTTCCTGTTGCTATGGATGTCTTTGTCTTGGCTTTGACATTTTTTCCACTTGCCTCAGACACCCAAAGCACGCTATAGACATAGAACAGTCTTACTGAGTTGGTTGGCTCTGGACAAGCTGGGCCTGCCTGGTGATTAGAGCTGGCTTTTTCTGGGGATGGTACTTTCCATGGGCTTATCAGTGTTTGCTATGCCCTTCACCTGGCAGATACATCTCCACTCTTACTCTGCTCACTTGCTACCCTCTCCTGAATCCCTGCCTTCCAGGCAAGATCCATCCAAACTCTTCCTGTTGATGTCTCTTTGACCCAGGGAATGGTCTGTTGGAAATGTCCACTCTAACCCCACCGCAGGGTCCATGAGAAACATTCATGCGTCCTCCCCCAGGAGGTTTCTGCCATGAAAGCCTGGCCTAGCCCTCTAGATTTTCTAGACAGGAATTAGACCACAGCCTCAGCCCACTTCTTTTATTCGTAGGCCTGAGCCAGATGTAAATGCTCTGCGTTGCAACAGGCATGTATCTACATTCTCTCTGAGCTGTCCCCTCAGAATTCTCCTTCACACAAAAGCCTATCCAAAGAAATTGATCATCAATCTTCTCCCCAAATTCTTTCTCAAAATATATTCTTGAAGTGAGCAGAGGGGTCAGAGCCATTGAACATGTTCTCTTGTTTTCTCCCTTAGTATCCTCGATTAAACGTGAGGCAAGGAGTTCCATGTCAGTAATGTGTATATCTGCTACTGGTTGCTACATAACAATACCCTAAAAATTAGTGGCACACAGTAATTCACGTTTATTGAAGGTGGCGCCCATGTAGAACCACCTGCTCTGAGCTCTTGCTGTTAGATCCAAGAATCAAGAGAAGAGACTGTGTGCTGGAGAGCCAGAGCAGGCAGGGCACCCAAGAGCAGGCAGGAGAGCCAGAGCAGGCAGGGCTCCCAGGAGCAGGCAGGAGAGCCGGAGCAGGCAGGCCACCCAAGAGCAGGCAGGAGAGGCGGAGCAGGCAGGGCACCCAGGAGCAGGCAGGAGAGGCGGAGCAGGCAGGGCACCCAGGAGCAGGCAGGAGAGCCAGAGCAAAGCTTCTGTCTTCTCGTGGCTGTGGACACCGAGCGAAGTCAGTTAATGAGGCCATCCTCAGCCAATGGCAGTAAGGTGGTCAAACTGCCCGCCCTCCCAACCCCCGACTTCAGGGTTACAGCCCTGAGGGTAGGGGCAGAGAGGAGGCAATAGCACTGATGACTGCATAACCCCGCTGGAGGGGAGCAGACAACAGAATTATATGTGAATGAATATTGGGCGGTGTAAGATAATAAATGAGGGGAGGGAGGGGATAAAATGGAGCTGACACCGAAGAGTTCAAGAAAAGAGAACATGATTTGAAACTGTGGTAGCAAGTGTACAATACTGCTTGATGTGATGGAACTATGGAATCTTATGATCTCTGTAAGAGCTCCCAATAAAATGACTAACAAGAAATTCCACTCCAAAAATAATACTAAGAAATATTTATTATCTTTTATAGCTTCTGTAAGGTATTTGGGAATGGCTTACTAGGACGTTCTGGCTCACGAGGGTCCAGCTAAGATGTCGGCAAGGGTGGCGGTTAAAAAGGCCTGGTTGAAGCCGGACACTAATCACTTTCCAGGTGGTTCACACACGTTTGGCACGCTGGCGCTGGTTGTTTGGTAGGAGGCTCAAGTTCCTCTGTGTGGGATCCTCCCTGGGGTCGTCGGGGCACCTCGCTGTGGCATTACTCATGCACAGAATGAGTAAAGCAAGAGGCGAAGATGCAAACAGCGACACCGTTTATCACATAACCCAAGGAGGCAGGCACCGTCACTGCTGCCGTTCTTGATTGGTCACAATGACGAGCTCTGTTTAACAATGGGAAGATACTGTGCAAAGGCATCAATTGATCACTGGGCCTTTGGGGAGGCTGCCTGCCAAACCTCTTTCTAACCCCTAGAACAAACTGCAAATAAAGAGCTGGATATAAATTTAGATTGGCTTAATGTCTATTTCTTGATCTTCAGAACTGGATGTGCCTCCTGGTCCTCTCCACACCTGCTTGCTGTCTAGCTACAAAGGGGCTCACGAGTGATTGTCCTGCAAGGAAGGCAAGGCTTAGAACTGATGATGCCCCAAGAGTTCCTCTCAGATCTGATTCTACGTAATAGGCAAAGATAAAGCTCGGCAAGGCTCTTTAAGAACTTGACATTTACACTGAGTGTCAGCTATTGAATAAAGACGTGCTAAAATGCATCATTATAAGAATCATCTCAGTGTATTTGTTTTACAGAATAATTATTACAATTTAATACATTTGGACACAGATTATCTGACATGAAAAGTAGTTGTTATCAAGAGAAAAGCAACTCATTTTACACATAATAACTAGAAAATATTTTTCTGGTCACTTAAGAGTTACAAATCCTGAGAATGTTATTTACCGAATAAACTAAGTATGATCTTATAGTTAAATTGTGCTTGGAAATAATCCTTTAAAAAAATCTTCTGAGGTGCAAACCACCTTGATATTAAACATGAGTCTTTTGCATTTTAGGAAGAGTTTAAACAAAGCGTATCAAACAGTTGCAGTAAATGGCTCTTAAACAGCGATTAATCAGGTTCAAGGACGCACTGCTCCACGATTTCACGTAAGTTGGGATTCTCCATTGCAGCTGCCACTCGCTCTTTATCGTTTATCTGCTTGTTGACTGCAAAACACACAGACGAAAGTTAGCAGAATTAGAGAGGGACAGACAGGGTGGTCATTAGCCTGGTAAGATGTCTACCCTGCTATCCAATTCTTTTGAGAACTTAAATGAAGCTGTTGTTGGATAATTATTCATTATGCAATTTCTAAGGCCGAGAAAGCAATGTTAACAGAGCGAGAGGGGAAAAAATCCCTTATAATCCGCCACTCTGCCACAACTACCTCCATGCCCTTCTCTTTCAGCTTTCCCCAGTCTTACATATTCACAGCAGCACAGGGTCGCCACGGTCGCTCTGTGCCTCGGAGGCCTCCTAAGTAAAACCAGAGAGCTGGGCGCGGTTAGTGTTGTCAGGTCCCTGTACGTCAGGCGTGTTTTCACAGGACAACGTGGGTAGGTGAGGCGGGGCCTCTAAATGCTTTCCTGCTTTGCATTAGGAAGTAGAAGCTGCCTGTTCCTGGGTTGAATAAAGGTAGCCTCCGAAGAGTGAAATAACCAAAGTGCTTGGAATTGTGAAACTCGAGCATGGTGTGAAGCGTTTTCATGACGGCGCCTTGATGGGCTGTCCTCTCTGCTTCTCCCCCGCCCCTGTGGGACCTTCTGAGTCACTGTCTTACTCGTGTCTACTGTTGCTCTTACGCAATCCTGTCTTCCTTCCCCTCCTCTGCTACCGCTACCCGCTTCCCTGTTGGCCTAGTGAAGAAAACAACAAGCATGTCATACAGAGGTCTCGTTATCTGTTCTGCTCTCCATGTTCCAAGTAGGTCGTGTAGAACATTTTGGTTTGCTGATTTCCCAACCCGGCCTCTGTGATTTTTAAGTATTGATGGGTTGACTTCTTTTAGGAGACCAGATGTCCTCTCTATAAAAAAGACTTCTTCCTCTCATTTGGACCAGACAGAGCACCCTTATCCCAAGACTCCATACAGCTTTATGTACCGGAGCTGCGAGACTCAGTCAATACACCCGCTTTCAAGAACACACCTGTCTACTGAAGAGAAGAATCAGACCTTCTTTAAAGTTTGTAAGTCAAGGTCTCAAAAGCTAGGTTTTCTTTACAGATGGCAGTCATTGACCTAAGCCAGTCGGCATCCACAATACAATTGTAATATGTATACATACACACATGCATACACATGAAGAGGTACCCAAAAGAAAACCAGATTTTTTTTCAAAGTTATGTATATAATTTTTTTTACAAAACAGCCTTATCCCCTTCAAAGTACTCTCATTACACTTAATACGTTTGTCAAATCTGTAATTCTATTCTTGGAAACATTTTTCACACTCATCTGTTTGGATGGCTGACAGCACCTCCCTTTTTTTCCTTCTACGTCATCAAATCACTGTCCTTTCATGTCCTTCTGCATTCGCAGAAACAAAAAGAAGTGGCAAGGAGTGAGGTCAGGTGAGTAAAGTGTGTGGGGGCAGGCGAGGCATGCTGTATTTTGCCAAAAACTGGTGCACTGAGAGGGCTGGGTGAGCAGGTGCACTGTCGTGGTGACAAAACCAGTCCATCTGCCACAAATCAGGCAGTGTTGTTGCTCACTGTTACACTATCTTTTCAGAACTGCTAAATAGAAAGCTTGATTAACAGTCCGACCTGGCGGAACGAACTCCAAATGCACTACAAGTTGACATTTCCATCCATCTGGGAAGTTGATGGATGTCCGGAATGAGATTTGTCGTCCATCGACATTTTACCTTTTTTGAAATGAGAAAACCACTCGTACACTAGAGTTGTTCCCATAGCGCTCTCCTTGTCAGCTGTGTTCAACATCACAACAGTTTCTGCAGCATGTTTCCCGAGCAGGAAAGAAAATTTCCCCACCGCGCACGCATGTGTGTATGTGTGCATTCCTTGAAGTGCCTGAGCCTTTCCTCTCCTTGGCTGTCGGCGAGACCTGGCATCCAGGGTAAAGTACTAGATGAAGCAGTTTTCCAAATTACATTTCAGGATTCACTTACTGTCTTCTTCAGTTGAGTGGGTTCCCTCAGAAATGTAGATTTCCAACTAGAGAAAAAATATGAAAGGCAAACATTAAAGCATTCAGAGATGGAAGGGAGGATGTGAGCCCAAATCTTGTCTCTAATATCTGAGATGCAGGGGAAAAGCCCACAAATCCTTCTGGAAACAAAAACGGAAATAAGCGAAGGTTTTTCTCCTCCTCCATCTGGAGAAGAGTGGTAGGGGTATCCCATTAGTTTTTTCCCATATAAACTATGGTGCCACCGTTGGCTGCTACCCAGCAAGGCTGGTGGTTTGAAGCAACCCTGCAGCTCCCTAACATGAAGGCCTGCTGGTCTGTTCCCATCCAGGTGACAGCTGAGGGGACAGTCCTGCTCTGTCACGTGGGTTGCTATGAGTCAGACTGATACACAAAGTTTTACACAAGTAAGGCCTCATACCTGCTGTTTTACTCATGGACATGCTGCTCCCCTACACGCTATCTCTTCCTCCCACACGAGTAACTTCCTCCTGCAACAGCCCCCAGAAAAGTCACATTTCCATTCTAAGGTGGTTTCTTCCATAATTTCCTCTACAGTCACATAATCTTGCACAGATTATATATACAGATGTGCTTACACATTGTGGTAGTTACATAATCTGGTATCAATTTGAGGATTAGAGTGTAGGGGTGGAGTCTAGCCTGTCAATCAGAATAGAGCCAATGAGGGCTCTGTGTGGGCATGGCCTTCTCCTGAGGATTCTGGGAACTCCGGTATTTCCTCCTTGGAGGCTGGAGACACTCTCTGCTCACTCCCTGTAAGACATCCCTGTGGAGATGACACATGGAGAGAGGCTGATGGAGCCAGACCTCTGGAGCCAGAGAAGCCACGTGGAGAGCCCTGCCAGCGCTGAGATGCTTACACCACCACTGGATCCACAAGACTTCCCACCCACTGGGCTGTGATCTTCCTGCATTGAGTGTCATTGGATGTGTTTCGTGAGTCTGAAGAGGACTGTATAGAGTGATATCAGACAGATGGGCTAATATCGGACTATGGACTTGATCTGTTCAATTGCTCTTTCTTATACACATGAGTGTGTCTATGAACTTGTTTCTCTAGTCTACCCGGATTAACACACACATATGCATAAATATCACAGGAATAAATGAGGAGGGTTCAACAAGTTTGTGGGAAAATTTCATTCTCTATCTTTCAATTACATATACTACACAGAATCTATTACTAAGTAATTTCATCTTTTGAGTGGCTGGTATTGAGTAAATAATAACGTTTTCTTGATATACTGGACAAGGGATTAATCTCTAAAATCGACATAAAGCTTCAATGTGTCACCAAAAAAAAATCCAATTTTAAAATGGGCAGAGGACTGCTATCTGAGAAAGCATTGTGAAGTCAATTATGGCAGATATAGTTAGGTTAAAATATAACAACTTATCTTTTGATTTCCTTGTGCCTTATTTTAAAGTTTTTGTTTTTGATATTTTCTCTCTTTTAGATTGAGGTTTTTCTGTGTTTTATTTTGCCATTGTTGTTTTTTTCCCCTTGTTTTTGTTTTATGTTATTTTTTTGTGTATGAAGTCCAGGAAGGATAAATCATTAAATAGTAACTGGATTAATAATTACCTAGGGGCATGGCATGAGGAATCCTGGTTGCCTAGTGGTTACAAGTGTGGCTGCTAACTGCAATGTCAGCAATTCCAAACCACTAGTGGGTCCACAAGGGAAAGACCAAGCTTTCTGCCACTGTACAGAGTTAGGGTCTCAGAAAACGCATGGGTGTAGTTCTACACTGGCTTACAGGGACGCTGTAAGTCCGAATTAACTTGACAGGAGAGTTTTTGAGAGGTGCGGCAGGGGAGGTTGGGGGAAATGGGGAGATAACAATGAGTCCAAGAAAGAAGAAAATGTTTGGAAATTGCTTGTGGTGATGATTGTACAACTCTTCCTAAGATGACTGAACCATTAAATTGTTCATGTAAATTATAGGCCAATAAAATTATTTTTAGAATGGGCAGAGGATATGAACAGACAGTTCACCAAAGAAGGCACTCAGGTTGGCAATAAACATATGAAGAAATGCTCTCAATCACTAACCACCGGTGATGCAAATTAGAACAATGATGAGATACCACCTCACACTGGCATTGGCATTAATAAGTTTTAAAAAGCAGAAAATAACAAATGCTGGAGCTGGCATGGATAGGTTGACACTTCCATATACTGCAGATGAAACTGTAACACGGTACAGCCACAGTGGAAAACAGCGTGGTACCTCTTCTAACGAATGGAAACAGCAATACTACATGATGTAGCAATAATCACGCTGCTTGGTTCTTAAACCAAACTCACTACCCACGAACCCATGCCAACTCACAGTGACCCGACAGGACACAGCAGAACTGCCTGTGCGTTTCTGAGACTGTGATCCTTTGGGGAGTAGAAAGCTACGTGTTTCTCCTGGTGGTTTCGAATTGCTGACCATGTGTTTAGCAGCCCGATGCATAACCACTGTGCCACTACGGCTCCCTGCTTGGTGCATACGCTACACAAATAAGAGACACAGCACAGACAGATGTTCACACAGCACTATTCACAATGCAAGACGATGGACACAAATTTCAGGCCCAACAGTGGGAAAATGGGTAAACTTTGGGATTACTTTGCATCGTTAAAGAATAATGAAGAAACCGTAAAACACTTCATGACATGGATGGCTATGGAGGACATTAAGCTGAGTGAAGTTCGTCGATCGCAAAAGGACAACTACTGAATAAAACACTCTGATGGCTACCAGCAGTGACGGGGGAAGAGGAGAAAGGGGAGGGATGGGCTAGAGGGTTGGCAGGTGCTATTTGGGAAAAGGGGAGATAATATCCCATGAGAGAGATGTGGCGGGAAGAGAGGCAGGTCGGACAGGGCAAACCACTGGGAGTGGGATACGTGGCTGAACACAAAAATGATGGCCCCACCACCACCTCATTCACAATTACAAAGGTAAACAAATTTTAAAGACCTTAGAGATCAGCACATTCATCTTTTAGAAAAGAGACCACCGTAGAGACTCACCTAAAGGCATAAAGCTCTTATTCTACAGTTACCAAGAGCTAGCACAGACAGAAAGGGCACACCTTTATTTTAATTTTGTAATCATTCATGGCTCCTTATTCTAAATAGTAGTGCATTTACCCTGCTCTTCTTCGATGAACGATACAACAGAGCAGCCAAACAACTAATGCGGAAATGTCCCTCCTTCACATAGAAACTTCAGCTAATAAAGAGATGATGGACTGTCATCAGTTTATTAGCCTTTGATTAAATAATAAAGCTAGACAATGATTGTCAATGGCTGTCCAAAGAGTACAATGAAAACCTGACAAGGAACTTCATAATGGAAGTCATGGTGAGGCATAAAGGTCAGGCTGACATCTGAACCCACTGAAAAATCTGAGCATCGCCAAAAGATAGTCAATCAGACATCTAGCCCCTTAATGGGACGCAGTCAGAAGTATACAACACCACCTATCAAAAGAGTTGATTGAGCAACAATAAGACTATGAATCTGATCAGGAAGTACGTTACTCTAACTACAGAAAACATAAGGGACAAAGCCAAATTCATTGCCATCAAGTGGATTCCGACTCACAATCACCCCACAGGACAGAGCAGACCCCCTCTTTGGGTTACTGAGACTATAATTATTTATAGAAGCAGAAAATCTCTCTCTCTCTTTCTCTCTCTCTCTCCAGAAAGCCTTATCTTTCTCCTTCAGAGCACCTACTGGGTTTGAACAGCTGACCTTTTGGTTAACAGCTAGGACTCTTACTGGGGCAAAAGAATATTTCAATGGCATGGGATAAAAATAATCACTAAAACACAGTGAAGGGCATGTTGAATTCCAGGACTGGATAGGACAAACTCTTCTCTCTCTTCAGCTTACAACTGCAAGAAAGGAAGTGTTCATAAAAGGAGGAAGATTAGTTGTTGACAGGGTTGGGTGTTGAGGGAAGTAGAGCGGGAGTAACTTCTAATGAGCACGTTTCCTTTTTTTAAATTATTAAAATGTTTTGAGCATGTTTAAGGTTGATGGAATGTTCTACAACTGGCAGATGGTTAAGTCACACAACTCCATAGGTAATGATGGCTAAGTCAAAGGCATTGTGGTAAAATTGTAGAACTTTATTAAACAAAACTAGAAAACACGAAGCTATTGTTTCTTAGCATGTCTTCAACCTGGGTCTATACACTTCTTGAGTGCGTATACCCTTCCCCAAAGAATCCTGTGCTTTTCGATTTACACCATATTAAAACTGCAGCTTGGACATCGTCCAGGGATTCAAATCATGTGCCTTTTTCAAAGCTCACAGAGCAGTCCAGAGGATGTGACTGGGGTGACGTTTCCTAATGAAATCTCCACAGTCCTTGCTGTCCTCAAAAGAGCCAGGCGCACCGTGCACCTTCCTGACCTTTTTCTCACCAATGCAATTTTCCACGTTACTAAAACTTCTTCAGAATACGCCCCATGATCATCCTGCATCCTCTGAGGACGTGTACCATGACTGCCCCTGTGGACTCCACCCCACAACACAAACAACAGGACCTTCTCAATGGATTCCTCTGTCTTGGATTCCACAGCCCTGCAGATCCCCTCAAAAGAGCTAACAAGACTAAGACAGTTTATTCCTAAGAGAATTGGCCTGCAGCCATTCACTGACCAGAGCCATGTTTACGCATTTTTGGTTAAGAATAGACCTGTGTATGAATGAACTGGAACACCAGTAGCAACATTTTCTGAGTAATTCTCATACACGGAAAACCACTGAATTGCAGTTTCTATGGGTGAAGCATGTGGTATGTAAATTATATATCAATAAAACTATTATAAAAAGACAAAGGTTTGACAAAGTATTGCATGCAAAAATGATGTCCTGATAGGTAAAAGAAAAGGCAAAACCAAAACAAACTCCGTCATTGAGCCTACTCTGACGCACAGTGAGCCTACAGGACAGCACAGAAGTGCCCCTGTGGGTGTCCAAGGGCGCAGACCTTTATAGGCGCAGAGAGCTTCGTCTTTCTCTCCAGAGTGGCTGCCTTACCCATGAGGGCCCCTTTCTAATCATGTGAATCCCCACCTAATTCACAGTAAAAAATAAAAAAGGCAAGAAAAAGTTCATATCCTTACCTTATGCTTAAATGGTAAACACCGCTGAAGTTTTACTCTTAAGCAGAGCCCTGGGAAGGAAAAAGAAAAAGCTCCAATTACCTCTTCTAGGTTACACCACCATTCACTTCAGGGTGGAGAACATCCGGCCGGTGGGCCAGCACTTCCAGACATCACCGTAGGGGTGAGTTAATTCCGTATTTGACCAGTATGGTCTGCGAATCATGTTATGAATATCCAATTGCCAGAATAAAAGGTCCTCATCCCTGATGTAATTAATCTTCTGAGGAGCGTTTCATTTGAAATAAATTCCCTTCACATTATTCATGGAGCCCTGGTGGTGTTGTCAGGGGGCACTGTGCTACTAACCACACGAGTGGCAGTTCAACTATATCGGGAAAGATGAGGCTGTCTGTCCTGTAACTGTTTACAACCCTGTCTGTCCTGTAACTGTTTACTACCTCAGGAAGTCTGCACAGGGTCGCTAGAAGGTGGACTGACTTGACTGGTAGCAGTGGGATTGGGCACACGTCCAAAAATACCTCTTGTACAGCTTGCTGCTGGCAAATCTAAAACACGGAGAATGTAGCCTCTCAATAGAAAACGGCTCCAAAACTACTCTCCCACCAGGACCTTTGTCTGTATTCCACGGAAGCCAACAGAGAAGATGGTGATGTCAACAGACCAGAGTTGACAGAGGGGCTGCCTCCATTAATGTGGGGTGTGCCCACCGAAGAGCAGCAGCGTGGAGGGGCAGATCTGGAGTCAGGAGTCCTGGGCCTGAGCCTCAGGTTTACCATTCCCTGGCTACATGGTGCCGAGCAAGTCACTTCAACCCTCTGAGCCTAAGGTTCCTCATCTGGAAGACACAGATAAGTTTAATTCCTGCCTCGGCTAACTGTGGAATGCCTGAAGATGAAGACATGTTAGCCATAAAGTGTGCTCAACCAAAAGAAAGCTCATCGCCACTGAGGTGATTCCGACTCACAGCAACCCTGCAGGGTGCGGTAGAACTGCCCCTGTGGGTTTCCAAGACTCTAAGTCTTTACAGAGTAGAAAGCCTCATCTTTCTCCTGCAGAGTGGCTGATGGTTTTGAACTGGTGACCTTGTGATTAGCAGCCCAACCAGAGCTCCTCCAGAAAGTGTGATTCATGGTGTAAATTGTTATTTGGGGGTCAGGATTTAGCTTAGAATTTAAGAATCCAGACCCACAGAATAGATTCTGACCCACAGTAACCCTATACATAGTATAACTCCTCTTCTGGGTTTCCGAAACTTGAACTCATTACTGGAGCGAACAGCATCTTTCTCCTGCAGAGCAGCTGGCAAGTTTGCACCACTGGTCTTGTGGTTAGCAGCTCCATGTGTAAAACTGTACGTAAGAAACACATCTTTCGATAAGCTCACCAATAAGAGTTGCTAGAGAGCAATGAGGTACTGTTGGCGTGAACTTGATGATGACCAGATAGTCTTCTTCATTTATCTCCTGAACCTCCACACAACTCTCCGTCACCACTTCCAGTTCTTCTAGAGTATTGGGCTTCTCGGGGTCCCGAATAGTTCGAATCAAATCTGAAACAGCATCAAAGACAAAGCATTGCACTTAAAAATGAACATTCCACATAAAGAATTTTAATCTAAACATTAACTTCTTTCAGTTGAAGTACATAGTACAGCAACTTCCCAGGTTTCTGACAGGTATTTACTAGTCTACCAATTTCCTTTTGAGAAAACTGTTTTCCAGGATGATTATTAAACCCACATCCAGTGTCTTGAATCCAACATTTGGATTCATGGTTCTGGTGGAGAAAAAGGAAGCACCGTGGGCTGCCAGACCAAGCGACAACTCTCTCTTGGAAGAAGTAGAGCTACAATGCTCCTTGGAAGCAAGGACGGAAGGACTCTCGAGGATTGGGGGCATGATATCAGGAGGGCCCACTCTCTGGAAGAGGACATCATGCTTGGTGAAGTTGGTCGGTGGAAGCAGCTCTGTGGAAGATGGAGGAGGCGGTCTGCTTCTGTGAAGAGCTACAGCCCAGAAGCCCTGCGGAGCAGTCCTACTCTGTCCTACAGGGCAGCTGTGAGTCGGAGTGGAGTCAGTGGCAGGGAGTGGGGATGTGACCTGGGCAGCGTTATTGCTAGCTGGCAACTCACCCACCAGAACCAAAGACAAAGCTAGGGTGACTAGCCGAAAGACCTGATTCTCAAAGAGGCTCCTGACAACAGAGATGAGAGAGCACATGAAGGAATTCCAAAGGCAGAATCAACAAAACATGCTATTTGGATGCAGACGACAAGAAAAGGAAGAAAAAGAAATGACTCAGATTCAAGGCTAAGTGTCTGGGAGAAATGTGCAAGAATAAAAGCAGAAAACAGAACAGAGAAATCCAGGCGAGTTTACCTCAACAAGGGTTCTGAGGTGCTCAAGGGGCAATCTGGTAGAATTGTACAGCAGACACTGAACTGCAGCACAAGGTCTAAATGAGCAGCAGGGCTAGAGTGGTAGTTGAACGCAGGTGATTCACAAAGGAGTGTGAACAGTAACACTGGCACCACCGGGAATGCTTTGAAAACATATCCCTGTTGGGCACAATCAAGCACCTCACAGGCTTGTTTTCTGGGTTTACTTAGGAGACAAGTTGGTCAACTGGTAGAGCACAGTTCATAAAGATAATGTTCGTCATTCTAGTTTGACAGCTCTTACAAACACCATCTGCCATCAATGCAAGACTCTTCTTATTTGGAATGAAAGACAGTGAAGGATACCCAGGGCTCAAGGAAGTAACTGGCCCACAGGACGAATAGCCCACATGAACCACGACATCATCTTGCCTGAGAGCACCGGAGCTGGCTGGTCCTCAGCTACCACTGCTGACTGTTCTGACCATGGACATAATATAAGGCTCAGACAGAAGAGAGAAAAATGTAGAACAAAACTGAAAAAACAAAAAAGGTCAGACAGTGGACCAACAGACTCTAGAGGAACCCCAAGACCCTGAGATATCCTTTGAGCTTGGAACTTCAGCCAATTCTGGTAGTAACCTTGCACTGGAATAATAAACTGGCTTATAAAAGAAATAATGTCACCTGGGAGTACCATGCTCCTTGAAGTAATCACCTATCTGAACCCAAATAGTCAACACTCCGCCCAAACCAAGAGTAGATGCTAAAGAATAGGGAGGCTAGATTAATGGAAACAAAACAAACAGAACAGAGAAAATAAGAGTGTTGACACATTTGGAAAATTAAACTGTCACAGAATCATTTGCTAAAGAAATGTTGAATAGGAACCTAATAAGCTATATGAACTTTCATGTAAAATACAATTAAAAAAATGTTTTATCTGCTATCTGGGTCCTAGACCCCAAGATTCTGATTTACAGTAGTTGGTCTGAAGTTTGGCCAAACATTGAGAGTTTTTAAAATTCCCCGGTTATTCTTTCTTTCTTCCTTTGTTTTTCAAGTGTTGTTATAGATGACAAAGTTTAGAGCGGTGGTTCTCAACCTGTGGGTTGCGACCCCTTTGGGGGTCAAACGACTCTTTCACAGGGGTCACCCGATTCATAACAGTAGCAAAATTATAATTATGAAGTAGCAACAAAAATAATTTTATGGTTGGGGGGGTCACCATAACATGAGGAACTGTATTAAAGGGTTGCAGCATTAGGAAGGTTGAGAATCACTATCTTAAGAGTATGCTGGATGATCCCCCATTAGGCTTCTTCTTTAATTAATTGGTATTGCTACATACATCAAATCATTCCATAGTTCCCTAGCATGTCCAGCAGACTAGTACATTTGCTACCACAATCCGTTTCCAAGCATTCTTTTTCTATATGGCCCCTTGACGTTCTCCCCAGTTATTCTTACATGCAGGCCAGTCTGAGAACCACTGGTGCAAACGAAGAGACCCAAGGACAGGCCACCGGGAAGCACCTAAGTTTGGGAGGAGAGGAGAAAGACAAGCAAGCAGAGAAGGTAAGAAGGGTGGCTAACTATCAGGTTCAGGCTGAAGAGAGCTAAAACGAGTCTTTAATTTGTCATTCAGGCGAGAGCACCTTGAAGACAGCAGGAGACAGGTAAAGGCAGAAGCCAGTTTGCAAAAGTGGAAGCCAAGTGAACGCAAATACACAGTCCTGGGGCCGCTGGGACGATCCAGGGGGCTGCCAAAGCCTACACTTTATCCTCTATTACAGAAGCCAGACGATGACAAAGATAAGGGAAACGCAGTGTTTTATAACCAAAGGAGAAGACTCAAATAGAGTCATTTGGAAATGAAAATATAACTTGGGTGGATGGAGGCGAGGAGGAAAGCTAATAAACACTGAAAGGAATGGGTCAAGGAAATGGGAACCAGGATTGGCCTTAGATTACCTTGTAACTCTGAGGTTGTAAAACATATATATTAAGGAGACAGTTAAAAGAAAATGCTGAGGTAGCCTGGTACCTTATCCTATTGACACCTTGTGATCATACGGGCTGGTATTGCTTCTTCCATGTGGGCTCTGTAGCTTCTCAGCTAGATGGTCACTTGTTTATCTTCAAGCCTTTAAGACCCCAGACACTATATATCTTTTGATGGCCAGGCACCATTAGGTTTCTTCACCACATTAGCTTATGCACCCATTTATGTTCAGTGATCCTGTCAGGAAGGTGAGCATCATGGAATGCCAGTTTAATAGAACAAAGTGTTCTTTCATTGAGGGAAGAGTTGAGTGGAGGCCCAATGTCCATCCGCTACCTTAATACTAAACCTATAAATATATGCACGTAGATTTATGTAGTCATATATATTTACATATGCAAATGCCTGTATTTAGACCTCTGTAAATGCCCTTTGCCTCCTAGTTCTTTCCTCTATTTCCTTTTACTTTCCTCTTGTCCCACTATCATGTTCAGGCTTCATTTGGGTTTCAGTAATTTTTCTCGGTTACATTGTTCTTGCCCTACCAGGCCTCCTACACCCTCCTCACCACTGATCTTTTATCACTTGTTGTTCCCTTGTCCCTGGGGTTGTTAACACACACGTCCTTTCCTCCACCTCACCCTTTCCCATGTGCCTCTGGAATCATGGGTCCCATTGTTTTCTCCTCCAGATTATTTATCCCACCTATCTTATCTAGATAGACCTGCAGGGATAATAATAATATGTACATAAAAAAAAAACCCCAAGACTGAGCAAAACAAAAGAAAACAACAATACAATAAAAGAAAAGCCTGTAAATAGTTAAAGGTCTGTATGTTGACCTTTAGAGGTGTTTTCTGGTCAAGTCTGATGGGGTGCAATGCCCTAGCCCAAGTCTATTTTTGGTATTCCCTGGGGACTTGGTTGCTCTGTTCTCCTTGCTGTTCTGTTGCACACCCTGAGTATTTCACCTCAGTGTGGTGGGGTCAGATCAGGCGCAGGTATCAGGCATCAAAGAACAAAAAAATCATATTATTGTGAATGAGGCGGAGTGCAGAGTGGAGACCCAAAGCCCATCTGTAGGCAACTGGACATCCCCTTACAGAAGGGTTGCAGGGAGGAGACAAGCCAGTCATGGTGCAGTATAGCAATGATAAAACAGACAACCTTCCTCTAGTTTTTTAATACTTTCCCCCTCCCCCTCGACTCCCATCTCCCCCCACTATCATGACCCCAATCCTACCTTACAAATCTGGCTAGACCAGAGGATGTAGTACACTGGTACAGATAAGATCTGGAAATACAGGGAATCCAGGACAGATAAACTCTTCAGGACCAACAATGAGAGCAGTGATACCAGGAGGGGAAGGGGAAGGGGGGGGTAGAAAGGGGGAACCGATCACAATGATCTACATATAACCCCTTCCCTGGGGGATGGACAGCAGAAAAGAGGGTGAAGGGAAATATCGGACAGTGGAAGACATGAAAAAATAATCATTTATAAATTATCCAGGGTTTGTGAGGGATGGAGGGTAGGAGAAGGAGGGAAAATATGAGGAGCTGATACCAAGGGCTCAAGTAGAAAGAATGTTTTGAGAATGATGTCAATAAATGCACAAATGTGCTTGACACAATGGATGGATGTGTGGATTGTGATAAGAGATGTACGAGCTCCCAATAAAATGATTTTTAAAAGAAAATGCTCAGGTAGAAAGGAGAAGCAGAGGGAGGTCACGTAGGATGAGTTTGGGGTTCTCAGCACGAGGTTTTGCTCTCTATTTATAAGCACCCCGGGATCAGAAATGCAGCAAGGAAAGAAAAAGGATCAGTCAGACTGTACTTTCTACCTCTTGGGCTTAGCCCATGATTAGTAATGAGAAATTTAACGCATGGGCAGGAAAGAGGCCATAGCTCTTCAAGACTGTGATCTCAGAGGGCTCTGAGAACCAAGGCTTTGGAAAAGGACAGTGTTGCCTCATCACTGCCTTCTATACAAGGTTCAGCCAAAGAAGCTGTATTCTATCCTATATACGCCATGTCATCTGAAATGAAATCTCACCCATTATTCAACTGGGCCAGTTCTCTAGTGATTTGAGAGGCTTGGATTTCTTTAGAAGGAAAACAGTGTTGATCTCCTCACATTCCTCCCTCGCCAGAAATTCTTCTGCCGTTCCTTAAGCATACTGTTCTCATCTCTAAACGTCAGCCCTAATTTCCTTCGCCTCGTATGCCCTGACCCTCTACATACCGAAACGAACCGAAACCCAAACCTGTTCCCACAGGAGTCCTTAATTCCTGTAGGAGATAGCTTCCAAGGTTATAGTCTTTATGGACTAGGACCACCATGTCTTTCTCCCGTGAAGGCTGGGAAGTTAGAAGGGCCTTTGTTTTGGTTTGCCCACTGTGCCACCAAGGCTCCTGTGTACATCTCCAGACCCTACTCTTCAAGACCCAACTCAAGTGCCTCTTCTCCTTTAAGCCTTTCCAGATCCCCAGATCCTCTGTCAAGGTTTAGTGTTTTTCCTTCCTCTGAATTTCTGTATCTTATTGAGGCCTAAAAGCCCTTTTATCTAGGGAGTCCTGGTGGCACAGTGCGTTAGGTAGGCACTGGGTAGCTAACCAGAAGGTCAGCAATTTGAAACACCAGCCACTCTAAGGGAGAAAGATTAGGCTTTCTACTCCTATAAAGATATAGTCTCAGAAACCCAAGGGGCAATTCCACCCTGTCCTTTAGGGTCGATATGAATCAGAACTGAATGGATAGAAGTTACGGTTGTTGTTTTTTTCTGCATAGTCTTTTTCTACATACTTGGCATGTTTATATTTACATACATCTCCCTCAGTATAAGTTTGAGGTCAAAGATTGTCTCTTCCAAAGGTGCAACCCAGTGCCCTTAGATTTGCTGTAGGCAGAAGAGGGACAAGATACGCGTGTGTCCAACTGCTTGATGGGCTTGATTGCACTCAGAACCTAGCCCAGGTGGCTTAAGGAGTCCTTGGGCGTCACGAATGGTTAAGCACTGGATTGCTAACTGAAAGATTATTGGTTGGAGCTCATCCACGTCATTAGAAAGGCCACAAGGTCACAGTCTTAACCTATAGAGCAACCGTTCTACTCTACAGCACTAAGAATATTGGCTCAAACAAACCAAGGGGGTGGGAGCAGAGAGCCTAAACCCATCTATAGACAATGGACATTACCTCACAGAAGGGTCACAAGGAAGGAAGGGGTCAACCAGGGTGCAGTATAGCACTGATGAAACACATAATATTCCTCTGATTCTTTGAGACTTTCTCATCCCCCACCATCATGACCTAGTCATGATGCCTTTCAGTTCTGTCTAGACCGGAGCATGTACACTGGTACAGATAAGAGCTCACGCCATACAGAATCCAGATCAGATAAATTCCTCAGGAACAGAAATGGGAGCAGCAAGACAACAGGGTGGGGAGAAGGGATGAACAGAAACTGTGAGGGAAGGCAGACAGTGGTCGGTGTAAGATATGGAAATAATAATAATTTATAATTTATCAAGGGATCACGAGGGGGGAGAAGAAGGGAAGGGAAAAAAGAGGAGCTCATACCAAGGGGTCAAAGAGTAAATGTTTAGAAAATAATGGTAACATATGTACAAATATTCTTGATACAACTGATGTATGGATTGTTAGAAGCTGTGAAACCCCCAATAAAAATTTTTAAAAGGAAAAGAAGAATATTGGATCTGATGCTCAGAGATTCCTGCTGCTCACCACGAGTCCCAAAGCTCAGTCTTGAAAGCCTGCGGAGCACAGTTCTAGTGTGTGCAGCACATGGGGGCACCTAGAGTGGAAAGACACTAGGCTGGTTTGGTTTGTGGCTACGTAAGTCCTGCCGCTATCCAGAGGGAGCCCTGGTGGTATAGCGGCCTAACCGCTAGGCTGCTAACCACAAGGTCATCGAACCCAACAGAGATTCCACAGGAGAAAGATAAGGCTATCTATTCTCCTAACGATTTAGTCTAAGAAACCCCAAAGGGGCAGTTCTACCCTGTTCTATACGGTAACTGAGCTAACTGGTGCCACAGGTCTTCCCCATCCCCCATTTTCTTCTATAACCCTTACCTGAATTATATTTGTATTCTTATGGTTCAGATCTTTTATCTGAGGACAGCAGGAATTTCTGAACATTAGATCCAATCGTTCCAGTTTACAAAAACACATCATTCCAAAAAAGGAGTCACCTGGCAACTGAGGCGTGATGGCAAGTGCACCACGTTTGGAATCAGAAAACGTGTTTTCCCTTTTAGCTCTGATCCTTACAGGCAACAGGACCTCCACTATGTTTAAGCAGTCTACGGCTGAGTTTCCATACATGTGAATGGAATTAAAAGATGATGGGATTTTCCCAGGAACTTTAAAAATGCATTCTCTCGTTTGTGGGTGCAGTAAGTACTCCTAAGTTTTAGGGCTGTGATAATGGAACTGTAAGTGTGAAGCCTTATTAAGAGAAGCGTAGTTCATCTTTTCTTTCTGGGACCTCTGCCTATTGACTTTGCCACAGAAGAGTGACTGACCTTGGGCCAGTCCCCAACTCGGGTGACACCTACCAATGACTGGAGAAGTGCGTGCCCAAGGACCTGGGATAAGCAAGGAGGCTCAAGTAGTGCAATCAGGTAGTGGGGCATCGTTTTGTTTCCTAACCAAGCACCCAAAACTACTGTTCCACCCTGGAGTCTTGGGGCAGTCACTAGGGCGTGGGGTGAATAAGGAGAATAAAGAGTTTAAGATCTCTAGAGTCTAGAGTAAGCGTGCCCCACGTGTAGAAAAAGCAGAAGCCTCCCATCTCCTCCAGTGACTTAGGATCCTTGAAAAAAACAAAACAAAAACATGCTTCCCATTCTCCCGAGGAAATCCGGCAAAAAAAAACAAAAGACACAGCAAAATGGGTCTCTCCTCCACACCCTCAGGCCTTTATCTGTCACTCCTTCCAACCTACCACCCCCACGTTTAACGCCAAACGCCACTCCAGGTAAATTACCATAAACCTCTAGCGCTTTCTCTTCCATGATCCGGGGCTGCCGGGCAGCTCCCTGCTCAGAGGGGCCCGAGAGCCACAGCACTCTGCTCAGCGTCCAGGAAAGCAGCCCGGACAACCGCTCCATTCTCACGCTCCGCCATTCCTGACGACTGTCCCACCCGAGCCACCGTCCCTCAGCAGTCGGCCTGGGAATGTTCAAACTTCCTGGTCGACCAGAGCGGCCGCCAAGGTCCAGAGGACTAAAAAATAGGCGGGACCGGACGTCGTAGCGCAGAGGACCTAGGGAAGAGTGCCGCCAGAACTACGAGCCCCAGCATGCAGTGCGCACTTCCGGCCTGGCCAGGGCGGGGGGGGGGGTGCGGGGGGGAATGCTCGCGGCTTGTGAAGCGCATTGCGTACTGGGATGTGTGGGTCCTTGTCTTCGGAGGCGCTAAAACTGTATTCTGGGGTTTGTAGTTTCCGCTGGGGCTGGGGGGCGGTGTAACGGCCAGTCACGCACCACTGATTGTCGCTTTCAGCGCTTGACATAGGCTCAAGATGAATCCTGAAGAGGTAGGAGAAAAGATGATTTTGGTTTCGAGTGTTGGAGAAACATGTGCACACTGTGCAGAGACTTATTTTTCCGGGGAAGCCGCTTCGAGCCAAAAATCACTCTAACTTCCTGGTCGCGCCGGAAGTGAGTTTCCGTTGCTGGGAAACTGGAACTCTGGAGCCCAGCCAAGTAGGGTAGGCGTTGTTGGAGGAGGACTGCAAGGTTTTCCCGTCTCCTAGGGCCAAAGGACAGGTACCGTACCACTGCAGGCTGAGTATTTCTGCCAAGGGCCTTCAAAGACTACTTAGAAGGGTGAACGTTCCCCTGAGAGATTTACCAGAAGAAAAACAATGCCCCCACCGCTCTGCTGGCCATGCCTTGACGGGTGCCAGCAAACCCGGAGAGCGGCTTCAGGAGTGTTGTCCTTCCATTTAGCTTTCCTTTCAATTGTCATGGACTGGGTACTTACTTTGCCAGAAACAACAGGTACAAAGTAAATAAAGCAGCCACCACCCTGCATAGACTCCCCGATGTTTAGGAATTTGCAGTTGGAAACAAACGGAATCATTTTGTCAAGCTTCACCTCATGTCTTTTTGAGAAGAAAGTATTATCTTGCAGAATTATTCCATGATTACAGATGTCATTTATCTTTAAACTCCAGTCTTACTTGTTTAGCTGCTTTAGACGTTAGTCCCACCAGGCAATCGTGAATAGTGCAGGTGCCAGAAATTTCTTTCATAGATTAATAACTCCCCCACAATTGAGAGGAGCTTCCGAACTCCAAAGCAAATTTAGGACGCTTAGGTTTCCCATCTTCAGTGAACTTTCCAGACTTGTACAAACTGAAGTGATGATCTTTCACTGTGCTCTCAAAACACATCAGTATCGAACATGTTGAGTTGTTTACATGTGTGCTAAGTAAATGAATTGCTAATTGTAATTAAATTAAGTGCTAATTGCAAATGTCTAATGGTCAAGTTTATTTCCCAAGCGCACAGCATGGTGCCAGGCACACAATCAAGGCTCCATATCTATTCCTTGAATGCATTAGCGGAATGTTGTCGAAAGAATAAATGTCAAGGCTTTCTGCAGTCTATTTCAGAGACCTCAAGTATGATTTGCTCTGAAAGCATTGTGTTGTGGAGTAGGTGGCCTGTCTAGGTGTGCAAACTTTTTGGGCCACAGGCTCCTTGATCCAAATGAAGTCTCCCTAAGAAGCCAAAGCTATGGGTAACTCAAAGAGCCCAGGAACTTCAGCAGCCCTCGGCTTCCCTCTTTTTTTTTTAAATCGTTTTATTAGGAGCTCATACAACTCTTATCACAATCCGTGCATACATCAGTTGTGTCAAGCACATTTGTATAATCACTGCCCTCATCATTCTTAAAACATCCGCTCTCCACCCCAGCCCCTGGCATCTGCCACGTTAAGACCGCAGCGTTCTGGTTCCGCGCTCGGATTTGCGGGACGGGAGCCCACGTCCGCGGCTCCGCCCCCGGGGAGCGGACAGCCCAGCGCGCTGGTCCCGTGGGGTCCGGAGGGGGGGGGCGCTCTCACTCCTCCCCGCGCGGGAGCGTTTGCGCGCGGCGCTGGCGCTCGATAAAGTTGTTGTTGCGGCTTCCGCCGCGGGTGCAGGAAGATGGCGTCCGGCGGCGGTGGCGGCTGTAGCGCTTCGGAGAGACTCCCCCCGCCCTTTCCCTGCCTGGAACCGGAGTCCGAGGGGGCGGCTGGCGGGTCAGAACCTGAGGCTGGGGACAGCGACACTGAGGGGGAGGATATTTTCACCGGCGCCGCGGCGACCGTGAGTGGGCCGACTTTGGGGTGGGCGGGCGCCCCCAAAGGGAGGAGAGGCCAGGTGAGGCGGGCCAGAAGGCTGGGCAGTGGGCCCGTGGAGGCGGCCTTGGGGGCCCACGGACGCCGGCAGGCCGGTCTGGACCTGGAATTCCAGGGCAGGCCTCCCCAGCCGAGGGCGGGCGGCCGGGGTTGAGGGGTACGACGGTCTCTTCGTCGGGGTCCCCGACTGCGAGCAGCCGCCGGACGTTATTTGGTCTCGCTGAGTGGCTGCCTCACGAATCCCCGGGCTCTCCGCTGACCATTTCCCAGCCAGGCTGCTTTAACGGGGAATGTGGAGGGCAGACTTTCTTTTCCCACGCTTCACTGCTCCTGGGGTGCACAGTGGCACCTGGAGTGGCCCGCCCACCGGTCCTCTCATTAGCCAGCACCTGCAGTCCTTCCTGGAGGTTCGCTAACAGGACTTCGCGGATCGCTAGGTCCATCCAGGCTGCTTAAGAGGAGGCCCTGCCAGATCGGCCAAGAAGGCGTTGTCCTGTGTAAAGGGATGGCTCCTGCAGTGTCAGAGGGCCTCGAGGAAGTCTGTTCCGTTCGAAGAGGAAACGATGTTGCCCTAGTCGTGTCCAGATTTCTGAGAAGAGTTGCAGTAGTCAGTAAATCGGGAGTCCGTTCTGAAGCCAGTGGCATCTTCTTGGCCTGTTTTCTCAGTATACCGAATAATTTCACCAGAGAGGATGGTTCAGGCTAAGTTGTAATGCTGGATCTGTGGATTTAATATTTCTCTTTATAGTAACCAGTCAGTGGGTGGATGATTAAATAAAACCTCGTTAAATGCTTTATGCAGCCTGTATCTGAAAAGAAAAATCATTTCTTGGGAAACTCTAGTTTATGCTTATTGGATTTATGTCAGAAAAGGATTACTTTTCTTGGAAATATCTTGCTAACGCCTCCAGTGGCAGTAGTTAGAATTTTGACGGCACTGTATTCCGGAATTGAGGCCATAATCCTAGCTCATAAAGTGCTTGCTGGAGGCAGGACCAATTCAATCCAGTATTAAGTCTGTTATTCTGAGAAGTAAGGTAACTGGCCACTAATTTAGATTCCATGTACTAGGCATTCTGTATCCTATTTAAAACATCGTTAGTCTATACCTTTGCTAATTATCCCATAAACCATGGAGAGCATCTTTTGTTGTTAGCTGCCTGGAATGTTCAGATGATAGAAATTCTGGCACTGAAAGGGATTGACTTCATAGGCAACTGTTAACTTCTTATCCAAAAGGACTTTAGATTTATGTGAAGAAATTCAAAAGAGTGAAATTTTATTGTAACCAGTTCATTCTAGTTTGACCTCCTGCTGAGTACGTCCATATCCACCCCAGTTACAGGTATATGGAGCTTCCGGCAACTTCTGGCCATGTGTCTGACTGCATATATGTTTCCAGACCCATAAAATGTGTTTTCTTCTTACAATCCCCCCCTTTAAAAAAAATCGAAAGCAGTTCTCCTTTTGTGTGCTGTTTTCTCCTTAAGGGTTTTAAAGACCTGAGAACTAAACTCTTACAAGCACTGGATGGCAGATGGGATACAGAGAGGGGAGACAGTGGACAGGACTCTGGCTGTGGGTTCTCATTCTTTGTCCAGACAGTGGGCAGGGCAACTGAGTGGGCAGGCCAGTGGGACTGAGTGGGCTCTCTTTCTGCCTTGCACTCTTATGGATACCTAAGTGTTTCTTGTAATGTGTAAAAGATCTGGTTAAAATGTAAATTCTGACTCAGTGTATCTGGGGTGGAAATGCAGCAGGGGCTGAACTGGAATGAATCAGTTTGAAGCTCTGCTTTTCAGAGGCATAAATATCTTTCTGTTGTAAGACTGTAAATATCCTTTGCCTAATACCAGCTAGTTAGGAGCCTGAACCCCATGGTCAGCACCTGGAAGCCATCAGCAACTCTGTAAACAGTTACAGTCTTGGAAACCTGAAGGGGGTCACTATGAGTCAGCATTGACTCATTGGTAGTGAGTTTGTTTTTGAAATACCCAGCTAAGAGAGCCAAGGAGGTCAGAATGACATTCTGTGTTCTACCACAGAAAGCATACTTTTATTAGGTTTTGATCCATGAAAATAGAGTTTCTGAGGAAACTGAACCATTTATTGTAGTTGTCTGCCTTGATGTTTATCTTCAGGAAGTCCGAACTCTAAGAGTCCTCACTAGTTAAGCTGTGAGTGCCTGTTAAATACAATCATGTTCTAATAAGTGCTTCTGTTGTGAACCAGAGAAAATAGGGGATTGTGGTACTTCTGATTGTAAGGAGTAACACTGAAGAAAGTCTACCTACATTTAAATCAATCCTGGCTCTCCCACTTGCTAATTTAACCTCAGGCAAAGTGACTTTATACCTGGAAAATGTAAATAATATTTACTTCCACCCTTATGAAGACTAAAGTAAGACACCTGTAAAAAGCGCTTAGACACATGCCTGGCACATAATAAACATTTGAAGAGTACATGTTACTTGAGGGCATGCACTGTATTGCTGATGAGAATTTTGTCAAGCTCTAAAACACTGCAAAATCAAGTAATGGATTAGAAAAAGTTAAATTAACCCTATACGTGGTTAGTGTTGCTTTCAAAGTGAAAAGTTAACATTGGTTTGCTAAAATCCATCAAAATATGAGGGGCAATCCTTCCCTCCCCCCCCCCAAAAAAAAACAACAGGAAAAGCTCCAGTGGACGGAGCTCTGGAAGCACACATTTCCCCCGGCTAGGTGAGCATCAAGCAACTCGCTCCGAGTTAGTGCACCAGTGATATCGCTGGGAAGGTTCTCACTGGTCACAGTGAGTTTTTCCATAAAAGCAGTTTCTCTCAAACCTCGTGTTTTGCGATGGCCGATTTAAAAGAACAATGTATGGCTGAGAAATTTCGTTTCCTGCTCAGGAAAAATATTGCGGAAACTGTTGTGATATTGAATGCACCTTACAAGAACAGTGCTATGGGAAAAACTCAAGTGTACAGGTAGTTTTCTCATTCAAAAAAGGTGAAATGTCAATTGAGGACAAACTTGTTCAGGATATCTGTCAACTTCCCAAATGGGCGAAAATTTCAACGTGTAGTGCGTTTGGAGTTTGTTTCACCTGGTCAGACTATTAATCAAGCTTTCTATTTAGAAGTTCTAGAAAGATAGCATAACAGTGTGCAACAAAAAACGACCTGATTTGTGGCAGACGGGAAACTGGTTTTGCCACCACAACAATACATCTCACACAGCCATCTCAGTGCGCCAGTTTTTTTACCAAAAACATGCCTCTCTAGCCCCACACACCTTATTCACCTGACCTTGCTCTGGGAAACTTCTTTTTGTTTCTGAGAATGAAGAGGGACATGAAAGAAGAGTGATTTGATGATGTAGAAGAGGTGAAGAAAAAATGAGGTGGTAGTCAGCCGTCCAAACAGATGAGCTGGAAAAATGTTTCCAAGAATGGAATTGCAGATTTGACAAACGTTTTATGTGTACTGGAGAGTACTTTGAAGGTGATAAGGTGGTTTTGTGAAAAAAATTTAAATACATAGCTTTGAAAAAAAACCTTCTGGGTTTTGGGGGTACCCCCTCCTTAATGATTTCAGTAACAGCTTCCGGATTAAAGTTTACTACCTCTTAGTGGTTGTGAGGAGACAGAGAGGCATCCCTGGAGAACGGTGACTCAGGCATGTAAAATATAAAACTCATGGTATGAGTGTAATTTCCCGGACATTGGAATAACAGCTGTTGTTAATCACCCCATTTGCTCTCTTTTACAGCCCTAGAGCAGTGGTTCTCAACCTTCCTAACGCTGAGACCCTTTAATTTAATACAGTTCCTCATGTGGTGGTGACCCCCCCAACCATGAAATTATCTTTGTTGCTACTTCATCACTGTCATTTTGCTACTGTTATGAACTGGGCGACCCTGTGACAGTGTCGTTCGCCCCCCCCCCAAAGGGTGGTCACCCATAGGTTAAGAACCGCTGTCCTAGAGCCTTTGTTAATACAGTACTAGAAATGTGATTTGATTTTTAATGAAAAGAATAGTGCATGCATCTCAGAACCTACAAATTAATTATTTGAATGGGATCTTCCAAAGTTAAAATAATTAATAAAGCTTAAATCATTGCTTTAACTTTAAGACTGAAAACCAGCTTGTGGAATGTCTTATCCTTAAAATACCTAAGGGAGGGGAAAAAAAAAAGAGGACCTGATGCAAGGGGCTTAAGTGGAGAGCAAATGCCTTGAGAATGATTGGGGCAGGGAATGTATGGATGTGCTTTATACAATTGATGTATGTATAAGTATGGATGGTGATAAGAGTAGTATGGGTCCCTAATAAAATGTAAAAAAAGAAAAGAGGAGAAAAAAATGATTAGGGCAAAGACTGTACAGATGTGCTTTATACAATTGATGTATGTATATGTATGAACTGTGATAAGAATTGTATGAGCCCTTAATAAATTGTTAAAATTTAAAAAAAATAAAAATAAATAAATATAATTAAAAAAAATACCTAAGATCTTATCTTCTTTGGGCCTCAACCTTATGAGTCAATAGATAAAGGTCTAAAATTCCCATTATACTATCTGAATGGAACTGAATTTAGATATGTATCTTTTTAGATAAAACATTCTTAATTATGATTTAAGATTATTTTTTCCCTTTTTCATAAATTGAGAGACTAAAATGGAGCCATTCCTTTGGCTTTCCTAGTACTTAATGCAAATGATCTTGTTAAGCTAACTGCAGATGGCATACATGTTTTATGGCATAAATGTATACTTCATTTTACCTTGGTTGTCTTGATGTCCTTTTCATCTTGAAGCTAGAATTGGAGTAAATTATTTGCCTTCCCAGGAGTTCTTAAAGGCCCATCTCTGTTTAACAGTACTCCAGATCACTGTTAGATTCTCTTTCTAAAGGGAAGAATATTCTGAGATAAAGTAGGAAAACATAGATAAGTAACAGTCTCAGATTTGGGCCAACTCTAGTAGTATCTTTTCATAATTTATCAGATCAATTAAAATCTCTCCTCCCCTCCTCATTATTCTTATTCTTTTGAATTGAAATTCTAGATGAAATGAAATAAGATAACGAAGAAGTAGAAGGGATGTGGAAGTCAAATATTGTATAACTTGTCTAATTAGGAGCTCTGGTGGCAGCGTGATTTATACTTTGGGCTCCTAATTACAAAGTGAGCAGTTCTAAACTACCAGGTACTCCTTGGGAGAAAGACTTTCTATTCTTATAAGGAGTTACAGTCTCGGAGTTCTACAGGGGCAGTTCTACTCTGTAAGTCAGAATTGACTGGATGGTGGAGAGTTTTAGGGTTTTGTTTGTTTGACTCTTTAATTAACCAGTAATTAATTACATATATATGTACATCCGCCCTCTGGAGGTTTAAGACTAAAGCAATATATTGGTAGTCAAAAGACTGGGATAATTATTACGTAGTTCCTGATTGACAGTAACATATAGATTTCAGAGAGTTTTATCATTATAGATTATGTATTAGGATTGAGACCAGAAAGGACACAATCTTTTAGGATCCAGCACCAAATATGTGATCAGTATAGCATGTGTCCTGGGGTAGGAAAAGAGGACACACAAATCAGCCCTTCTTCAGATCAGTTTATTTCCATTTGAGTGCTTACAGATTCGTTTCTTTAGGTCTGGACAGAATTTTCTGTATAAAACGTCATAAGGAGTTTGAGAGTATAGGTATTATTTTAAGTCTCTGTTCTGGGAAACATGCATAATAACTGTTCCCAAAGGTGCAATGCATGTCTAAGTATCTTGGCAGTAGCCATTCTATGGTCTTAACTAGAGTTCTGAAAGTGAAGCTACGTAACTATTACCTTTAAGCCAGGATTTGTTGCTACTTGCTACAGTTATGGTTCAGCAATCTATAACAAATTGGTGAATGTTCGATGCCATAGAGTTGGTTTTGAATCATTCCTTAAAGTACTATTTGCAGTAGAACAGAGCCTCATCATCATCCCTCTGTTTGAGTTCTTGTGGCAGCCACTATGCCAGTCAGTCTCATTAAGGGACTTCCTCGTTTTCTGTAACCCTTTGCTTTTCCAGTCATGATGCTCTTTTCCAGGGACTAGTCCTTTCTTTTAAGGAGCATCTTGGCTGCATTTCAGGACAGAGTCACAGTCCACAGTAGATTTGATGTTCTTCTTCAACACCCTGACTCAGTGTCATCAATTATATTTCAGGTCTCCTTACTGGGTGTCCTAGAAGGAGAATGACCCCAAAATTATAATGGTGAAGAAATGTACATGTATAGTAGAGAGAAGAGAGGTGGGAAACAGAGGCCAACCATCAAAGCTATGCTTCACTGGACCCCGCGGCTGTGGGGGTGGAGGGGCTGGGTGGCTGGCCGGTTGCCGGGCCCGCGGGCAGCGACCGGAGGCCGGAGGGGACCGACCGCATGAGGAGCTTCCCTGTCGGGCAGCCTGGGTAAACCTACAAGATTAAAATGAATTTTTGTGGTAGATGGTTCTGAAGAGATAGCACTGTTTTAAGATGAAGGTGGAGGTGTAGCTTTGAAGAAGAAAAGAGTTTTGGAGCAATCTATATAGCAGAAATGTGAATCCTGAGGCCTGTACAAAGTAATAGACGCTGGGAGCATTTACACCCAGTCAGCTTGAAGAGTCTCAAATGGACCCTACCTCAGAAATCAAGATGGCTGCCTACTATGGGGAATTGAGGAAAATGGATTAATCCAAGAATTGCTGTGATAATACACAACCAAGACAGGGTTCCTCTAACATGGATCCCATGAATTGAAAGAAGATAATAGGTTTCTTAACTCAACCCAAATGGACAATGGATTTGACTTTCTAAAGACTTCGAATTATTAAAACAAGGACATGCTTGGCATTTGAAGAAGATGGCACATTAATAACATAGACAATAGCTTGTATGCCTGGATGGTTTTACAGTTAAATTTGTATGAGTATGTTAACCTTAATAAACGTTCTAACTGTAAAAAAAAAAAAAAAAGCTATGCCTCACTGAATCCAAAAAGCAATACGGGATCATCTGTTTCTGTAGAATTGGTGGGGGTTGGACCCTTTCAGTAAAGCTAAACAGTAAGCAGGAACTTCTCCAAAGAAAGCTCTTTGTGGTAAAGACTGCCAGGAGGGGTCTTTTTGTTGACCCTTCAGGTTAGAAGTGAGGAGTGATAGATTTCGCAGGTGGGAGGTACCTCTCAGCACTCGTAGGCAATGGTTGGCATTAAGTCCTGGAGAGTTGCTCATTACTAGAGCAAGTGACCCCACCAGAGCCAGTATCTCATCTGCTGGAAGAGCTTGCTCTGACTTAGTCTGCTCAGTCACATGGACAGACAGCTGGGGCTTCATTCTGCTCTCAAAGCAGATTTTCACCGGGGTTTGCACTTTCCATTTGGAAGATAATATAACCATTCGTACTCAGATCTTGTGTAGTTTTCTGGACCCTCCAAAATTGTGTGAGTTCGAGACCCAAAGTTTTAGTGGAAAATCACATCAGGGAATTTATTGGAATGACTGTAGCTAAATTATGATAGATTCCTTATACTCCTTCTCAGTTTGAGATCTCAATGGACTTGCTGTGGTTTTCCTTTATGGTCAGCGTGCCTGAGTTGGAATCAACTTGGCAGTGAATTTGTTTTTTGTTTGGGCTGCCCTGTTATCCATGGGCATAGCTCAGAGAGGGTTGACATTCCTAAAGGTCCTTGCTTTGTTAAGTTAATGTCATCACTTAATAACATATGTCTTGCCTTACTAAAATAACATGTTAATTTTACCTCTACTCTTCGAGAAGTAGTGTTACCTTAACATTTCGTTTGGATCAGACCTCTAACCAAAGATGCAAATTTTAACAATATTTACTCTTCTGCTCAAAAGAGGAAGGCCCTCGACAAGGTGGACTGGCCACGGGGGCTGCAACAGTGGGCTCAAACATAGCACCAACTGTGAGGATGGCGCAGGGCCTGAGCAGTGTTTGCTGTGGTCGCTCTGCGCAGGAACTGACTTGACACCACCTGACTGTTGGATGTGATGAGGAGCCCAGGTGGTGTAGGGTTACATGATTGGCAGTTTGAAACTGTCAGCAGCTCTGCAGGAGAAAGACGGCGTTCACACTCCTGTAAACAGTTACAGTCTTGGGAACCCACAGGGCGTCACTATGAGTCAACATTGACTCGATGACAGGGAGTTTAGGGTGGTTTGGTGTTTTTGGAAGGAGCGGGGAGTTTGGGATATAATAAAAGGGATCTGCATGGAGTCAAGCAGTTGAGTTGAGCACCAGAGGGGAGAATCACTGGTTAACCAGAGGATGCTAGCTGGAATCAAATTAGGACTTTGCAGTGTTGCTCCCCGGGCGTGGACCTCATGGTTGGATAGCTGGGAATTACCAAGGAATACCTGCTTGCTCTTAACAGTAGTGCTTATTGCTGGCAGATCCTTATAAAGCCTATATGGAAATGATATGTGGGGGACAGTATTGGACTATCAGTGCTCTCTCTCAATTGTAAACAAGTGCTTGAACTTTTAAACAGGCTTATCAGTGGAACCACCTGCTAAAATTAACAGCCAAAGGAAGTCAGCAAGTATTGGAAATCCTACCTTAGGACTCTTCTGAAAAAAGACCACAATAATATTTCCTTTATTAAAAAATGGGGCCTCAAAAGAACCCCACGAGGCCTCAGGGTAAGGGAGGATGGGGGCCCAAAGGGCAGTAGAGAGGGCAGCTCTTTGACTTTATTTCCTACCTGGCAAACATACTGTCTTCAGGACTGAAACATGTTTTAATCTGTTGCCTAGAAATATAACCTTTTCAGACAGACAATTATGTGACTTTTTGATTACCAAGAAGTTTCTAATGTATGAAATCTAAAGCAAGGCTTATTTCCTCTATTGATTTTGACACTTGTAAATAGCACATCTCATCCCTTCTCCCTGTTAAATGTGCATACTCATAATGGGGCCTTCCTAAATTTTTAAGTGTTGATTAAAATTAGCTTTTTAACATAAGTCCTATCTCAATAATATTAATAAATATATGAATAAAAGATTATTTTAACCTTAGGCATAGCATATAAAGTCACTGTTGTGTTATAATACCAAGGAAGCTTTTATTATAGACCAGCCTCATAAAAACTCATTTCCTAGTAACATTACTGTGTGGCTTTGGGACAGCATGACTAAGACTCCATTTCTTATTCTTAAAAGTGGCCCTGTTCAGTTACTTTTGGATATGATTTAAGTCAAACTTGAGAATGTTTTTTGGGGTTTTTTTTGCTTTCAAGCCAACTAGGAGCTGGATATTCTTTAGCCTAAAGAAATAAGCTTCAGGAACCCCAGACCCATCTGCAAGATAAATGAACAGTCCTTCTCAGAAGGGATGAAAAATCCAGGGTGCAGTATAGCACTGAGGAAACACATAATTATCCTCTAGTTCTTTAATATCTCCTCCCATTACCATTATGGTTTTATTTATTTTACCTCATTAACCATATTAGACTTGTATATGTTCATTTGTATAATTAAGATTGTTCAATTCATGTAAGCAAAGATAGATAGAAAACCCTTCAGAAATGATAACAGGAGTAATGGTTCCCTGAGGGAGTGGGAAGGCGGGAGGTGGGGGAGAGCTGATAGCATGACTGTATAACCCCACAGGAGGGGAGCGAGCAACAGACTTGTATGTGGATGGATAGATATATTGGATGGTGTAAGATGCAGCAAATAATAATAATCATAAGGGTTCCTGGGGCGGGGGGGGGGGGTATGGGATAAAGGGGAGCTGATATCAAGGAGTCCAAGAAGAAAGAAAATGTGTTGAAACTGACTGTGGTAGCAACTTTACAATACTGCTTGATGTAATTGAACTATGGAATGTTACAGAGTTCCAAATAAAATGATCAAAGAAATCAGCTTATTTTGTCTATTGCCAATTAAAAATAATCAATTAAAGATAAATTTGTGGTAAAAAAGTCAAAGAAATGTGTGTGTGGGGGAAGTTGGGGAGAGACACTGTAACTATACCACGTTTACAGCATAAGAAGCTTGTACACCTTATTGATGCTAGCACCCTAGCAGGGTTGGTAGCTCAGCGGTAAAACTCTTATCTTCCATGGAAGACACTCGGGTTTGATTCGAACCCTCACCTCTCTAACAGTGGAGGCTTGTATGTAGACTGAGATGGACTCGGAAGAAAGGCATGGCGATCCACTTCCAAAACTAGGCCATCAAAACCCAGTACTCACTCACTGCGATCAGCTGATGCCAATTCTTAGGGACCCTGTAGCACAGGGCAGAAATGTCCCGGTGGGTTTCCAAGACTTCAAATGTTTATGAGAGTAGAAAGTCCTATCTTTCTCCTGATGAAAGCCCAGGAGATACAGCAATTAGCTCTCTAATCTTGGGGATGGCACAGGACTGGGCAGTTTAGTGCTGTTATGCCTGAAGTCGCCATGAGCAGGTACCCCAATGGCAGTTAACAATCCCCTAATAGGAAAATGGACATCACAGGTACTCAGATGGCCAATAAACATGGAACACAGACAACTTCTCCACTAGTCACCCTGGCAAAGGTGAAAGAGGGTAAGAGTGCTATGGAGCAATGCTGGGGGGGTGGGGGGGCGCCAGAGGTGGGATGTAAATCAGTAGTCTTGAAGGCAATTTAGCAGAGCCTTTGACAATTTTATATCCAATAATTCTATTTAAGAATCTTTTCCAAGGAAGGAACCAGGTGTAGACTTAAGATGAACATTACTATGGTAATGAAAACCTGAGGAGCCCTAGTGGCATAGTGCTTAAGTAGCTGACTGCTAACCAATGGGTTTGCAGTTCAATCCCAACAGCTGCCCCAAGGGACAAAGAGAAGGCAAGTCAGCTTCCTTAAAGATTTCCAGCTTCTACTCTGCTGTAGGGTTGCTAACCCAAAGGGGGGTGCTTTAAACCTACAGCACCACTGTCTGTACAATTTTCAATAGAATTAAAATTGAGCATACTCAACTAAATGCTTATTAGACTTTGCTAGCATAGCAAAGTTCCAATAAATGTATTATTTACTGATATGCATCTAAATGTTGGTAATAGTTTCTTTCTTGGAGGGTGGCCCCAGTATTTGTAGGCAATCGCTCTGTCACTTTGCTTTTTTCTGTTGGGTCAGAAAAGGCCTAGCTCTAAGGGGAACGCTGCTCAGATTTGAAAGGGACTGTTTCAGGAAAGCCTCCTTAAGTCGGGTCTTTTAACTGACCTGGCCTGAGGGTCCGACTTCAAAACGCTGCAGTACAGATCAAGGGTTTTGAAGCCTGATTCCCAGCTCTCTGTTCCGTTTCTGCACAATTCGGCTTTGTTCACTCTGGCACCAGGCTGGGGATGTGCCCCACCCTTGCTGTGGCTGATCACTGAACTTTTAATAAATGCCAGGGACTGACTTTTCACCATGTGCCCGCTGGGCTAAGCTTGGCTGGTTTTATTCTCTTGGCCTGAAGATTGTTAAGGCTGATATGAGAAGATACTTGTAAGTAACATTAGATGAAAGCATTATGCCTTCCTTTGCCTCTCAGGTGAGTCAGTCCAATCCATGCAACTAGATTTCAGTTAACAGTTGCACCAAATACACAAAGTAAGCCAGGATCAGAGTTTGAATTCTGGACTCCAGTGTAGTGTTCTGATTACTAGAATACTTGCCTCCATCAGCATTAAAAAGAACAGGGGAAAAATACATTCGGATAGCTTCCCTTAAAAATGGTCTCTGTGTTCACTTGCCAGGGTTGGTATCATGTGCTTTCAGGGAGGGATTTCTTCAAGGTGGTGGTGATGGTTGTCAATTGTGACGCATCGTGATCCATGTACAACAGAACAAAACACTGCCCGGTCCTGCACCATCTTCACAATTGTCCTTATGTTGCACCCACTGTGTTAATCCACCTTGTCCAGGATCATCATCTTTTTGCTGCCCCTCCCTCCACTTTATGAAAAGCGATATCCTTCTCCAGGGACTGATCTTCCCTGAGAACATCTCTAAAGTATGTAAGACAAAGTCTTGCCATCCTAGCCTCTAAAGAGCAATCTGGTTGTAATTCTTCCAAGACCGATTTGCTTGTTCTTTTGGCAGTCCGTGGTACTTTCAAGATTCTTCCGCTCTACAATGCGAATGCATCACTGCTTCTTCAGTCTTCCTTCCTTAATGTCCAACCTTCACATGCATGTGAAGCAATTTAAAGAACCTCGTCAGAGTTACCCAATGCAATGTGTCGTTTGAAATCTTGACTGTCGCTTCGATGAGCATTGATTGTGTATCCAAGCAACACGATATCCTTGACAACTTCATTCTCTTCTCCATTTACTATGATGTGTTACCCATTGGTCAAGTTTTTGGGATTTGTTCTTTACATTGAGTTGTAATCCTCGATCTTCATTAGTTGGTACTTCAGATCTCCTTCACTTTCTGCAAGCAAGGTGTGTCACCTGCATATTGAAGGTTGTTAGTAAGCCCTCCCTTCAGTCTTGATGCTGTATTCTGCTTCATGCGATCCACCTTCTCTAACTGTATGCTCAGCATCTGGAGTGCATACGTGTGGTCAGAGGATATAACCCTGATGTCCACCTTTCCTGATTTTAAGCCATGCAGTATTCCCTTTTTCTGTCTGCACTGCTGCCTCTTGATCCATGTGTAGCTTTCACATGAGCACAATTAGGTGTTCTGAAATTCCCATCTGCTCAAGACTATCCGTGTGTTAGTTGTGATCCACACAGTACCTCAACATAGTCAGGGAAACACAAGGAAGCATCCTTCTGGTGTTCTCTAGTTCGGGTCAAGATCCATATGACATCAGCAGTGTTATTCTTTGTTCACATCCTCTTCTGAATCTGGCCTGAACCTCTGGCAGCTCCTTGTCAACGTACTACTGCAACCTGATCTTCAGCAACATTTTACTTGCGTGTGATGATAATTATATTGTTTTATAGTTTGAGCATTCTGTTGGGTCACCTTTCTTTGGAGTGGGTATAAATATGGGTCTCTTCCAGTCAGCTGACCAAATAGCTGTCTTAACAAATTTCCTGTCATAGATGAGTACTTCCCATGCTTCATTAGCTTGATGAAACATTTCAATTGGTATTCCATCTATTCCTAGAACCTTGGTGTGTGTGTGTGTGTGTGTGTGTGTGTGTGTGTGTGTGTGTGTGTGTGTGTAGCTAATGCTTTCAGTGCAGCTTGGACTTCTTCCTTCAGTACCTTAGGTTAATGGAATGCTGACTAACTCCTTTTGACGCAGTGACTCTGTATTCTTTACATCTTTTGATGCTTCCTACATCATTCAATATTTTCCCCATAGAATCTTTAAGTATTTCAACTTGAGGCTTGGGTTTTTTCTTGACTTCTTTTAGTTTAAGATATGCTGAGCATGTTCATGTTTTTGTTTTCTAAGTCTTTGCACATTTCATTATAATGTTTCACTTTGCCTTCTGTAGTTCCCCTTTGAAATTTTCTGTTCACCTCTTTGATTTCATCATTGCTTCTATTTGCCTTACTGTGATAAAGAACAAGTTGCAGAGTCTCTTCTGACATCCACTTTTCTTTCTTTCCTGTCTTTGTAATGACCTTTTGCTTTCTTCATGAATGATATTCTCAAAGCTCATCAGGTTGTCTATCATTATTGTTCAGTGCAGCAATTGTGTTCTTGAGATAGTCTCAAAATTTGGGTGGGATATCCTCAAGGCCATATTTTGGCCCTTATGGACTTGTTTTAATTTTCTTCAACTTCAGCTTACAGCTTACATATGAGTAATTGGTGGGCTGTTCCAGAGTGAACCCCTATTCTGGTTTAGCTGCTAATATTGTGTCTCTGTCATCTCTTCTCACAAATGTAGCCAGTTTGATTTCTGTATATTCCATTTTAAGAAGTCCATGTTTATAGCTTGTGTTATTAAAAAAGGGTATTTTCTATGAATAAGTCATTGGTCCTTCAAATTCTATCTTGCAGTCTCCAGCTTCATTTCTGTCACCAAGATCATATTTTTCAACTATTGTTTCTTCCTCTTTGTTTCCAACTTTGCATTCCATCCATCAGTAATTATCAAAGCTTATCGATTGCATGTTTAATCAATTTCAGACTAAAAACATTGGTAAAATTCTGCTTATTCATCACTAGCTTTGATGATTGGTGCATAAATTTGAATAATACTTGTATTGATTGGATTTCCTTGAAGGATGAGGGCAGCATGATACTTGAAGATAAATCTTGCAATGTTCTTTTAGACCACAACTGCAACGGGATTACTCTTAAATGTGTCATCCCCAGCTTAGCAAACCATATGATTTTCTGATTCAAAATGGCAATACCAGTTCTTTTCAGCTCATTCACATGTAAGGATATCAATATTTATGCATTCCATTTCATTTTTTGGTGACTTCCAATTTTCCTAAATTCATACTGTTATATATATATATATATATATTTATATATATATATATATATACACATACATACATATATACTATTTTCTTTCCAAGTTCTGATCACAGTGATACCTCAGTTGAACAGCTCCAAGCCTGAACTTCCCACTCGAACAGCAAGGTTGGAAAAAACAAACAACCCTACTCAGTGTTCATAGCTGCTTGATAGTTGAACTGAAATTCCTACTTGACAAAGCCTGTACGGGCCAAGAGTGGGTCATGCGTCTCCTCTTACCCTGGGAACAAAGGGGTGACACTTCCGTCTAAGCACCCCTCTCTCTCGACAACATAGAGCGCTTGTGTTTCCACGTGAAAACACTCACTGTTGTGCTTTTAAACATCAACTATCACAATTTTATGTACTTTTATATACCGTATTGTGTTTTTAAATTTAATGCACTGTATTTATTGTGTTTAGATATTTTAGGGGTATTTCCACAACCTAGGGCTGTTAACCTTGGGTGAAAGGGCTAGGAAAATGAATTTATAAGTGTAATTTGGGGGCCTCGGAACCAGTTGTTTGGGTTCTCATTATTTCTTATGGGAAAACTGTGTTCAGTTCTCGAACTTTTGGATGCTTGAACATGACTTTGGAACGAATTAAGTTCAACAACCGAGGTAGTACATTTTTTAAGGTGTTCTCATTTCGAGTCGTGCCTCATCAGCAAATGAACGCCCCAAAGGCTTTATTCCTTCAAGTATTACTCTGCGTCGTGATGTTTGACTTTACTTTTGAGAAGTAAGCTTTTCCTCAGTCATATTTTGATTGCCTTCCGACCCAAGGGGCCATCTTCTGGCACTCTCTGACAGTGTCCGATGCTATGCATACGGTGTCCAGAGGCTAATTCTTCCTAAGTGGACAGCCTAGTCTTTCCTTCTTCGTAATCTGTTCTTAGTCTGGAAGCTCTGCTGAAGCCTGTTCAGCATTGTTAATACCAGTGGCAAAGCCTCCAGCACCACCAAAACACGCAAGCCACCACAGAAAAACAGACTGACAGACAAATGGTGGGGCAAGTTAGGAAATTAACCCTACGATACAGAAAGATCTGTAAATTTATTTAAATACTGTCATTTGTTCTGCAACACTTACTTCACTAATATTGAGTTGTTGTTTATATAGAACACTAGGGCTAAAGTGACCTGTGACTCTGTCCTTTCCCTAAACACTTTTGAGAGCCACTGAGGGATTCATTAAAGGTCACATCGTTCTCTGAGAAGGTTGGGTTGATTTTTAATGGCATTATTTTATCCAAAGTGTTTCTTTGTTTTCAGATTAAGCCCCAGTCTCCAAAGAGAGATGATTCCCCTCTTCCCATCAATAGTGGCTCCAGAGAAAATGGGGTCCATGAGGACCAAGACCAAGAGCCCCAGGATCTTTTTGCAGGCAAGTAGGACATGGATTGTCAAGGGGCTCCGTTGGATTAAAGTCAAAGCCAAAAGAAAAAGTATTGAGAACATAACTCAATAACTCAATGCAAAATACTATTATGGAAAACTAAAAAAAAGGAATGTACAAGAGACTGTCATCATTGCAAGCGTAAGGAATACAGCAAACGTGTATAATTAAAAATGTGCGTTAAATAACTATTAAAATAGCCCAGAACTGTGGCTGGAGGTGTGGTAGGCATGCTAGCAGACACTCCTAGGAGCCTAAGAGCACAGACGAGAGATAGCAGCTTTCCATGTTTATGATGGAGACTCTTAGTGAGAGACACATCTTATATCCTAATCTAAAAGAAACACTAGAGACTATATTTTAATTGTCTTTTAATTATCCATTATGTTTTAATTCCATTTTTCCATGGACTTTTTAAAGCCTCATTGTATATACTTGTGCGAAATTAAAACAAAAGTGATTTGCCCTTAACACTGTTGCCTCACTTTGCAGTTCTCTGTTGTTTCACTTTTTAAAATCCTCGTGGTGAAGTCACCATCGACCAGTGAGCCACGCTTGCAGTTTGGGAAACCCTAGTCTAGAGCAGAATTTCTCAACTGCTATTAATGTTTGGGGATGGGTAATTCTTGTTTGGGGAGACTACCCATTCTCAGTAGATTTTGCTTCCCAGAAGATTCTTTTCAATGGTTGGAGACATTTCTGACTGTCACAACTGGGGAGCGAGTGCTACTAGCATCTAATGGGTAGAGGCCACGGATATTCCTAAACATCGTACATTATATCGGATTCAACCCCTTACCACAAAGAAGTATCCAGTCCAGAATGTCAGCAGTGTTGAGCTTGAGGAAACCTGGTCTAGACTGGCCTTGAAAGACTTTCTGGAAGAAGCACGATTTAGGTAGGCAAAAAGGAAAAAGTGTACAAATTGTTGGGCAAGAATCATAAGGTGTGTTTGGGGGACAGTGAGGGAGCTTGTTGGGCCTATTCTGGACTTAGAAAAGCCATGAACAATAAGGCTGGAGCTGTGGTTTGGGAGGAATATCGATGGCAGTAATTACAACTATAGATTGAATTTTTATCCAAGCACCAATTAAGAATCATTGGCAGTTTTGAGTAAGGAAAATGATATGGGCAACATAATGTTTTAGGAAAACTAATCTAATGAGATTGCATAAATTGGTTTGTAGCGGGCAAAGTTGAGAATTTTCAGAAGGCATTCACAAAAAAAAGTTTATGAAAAATTTTATTTTAAAAAATTAAAAAGTTTATTAATAAAATGGCCAAACCCAAAATTACAGGGATAAAATCTGTAGGAATGGAGAGGTACAAACTTTTCAAAAGAGGGTCAAAATCCGATGTTGGTGATTGGATGAAATGCATGTTCCAAAATGAGGGTTGAAAACAAGAGTTGAAAGTTTGAAGTTCAAGGATTAAGAGGAAAATACCATTTATAGAACTAGATTCTAAAGAAAAAAAAAACTAGCCGTCAGGGAGAAAATCAGTTTAGATTTCAGATATTTTAAGTTTGAAATGCAATGGGCAATGTCCAGGAGGCTGTTGGAACTGTGATGTACTGCCTGGGAAACTGGGAAGACTGGGAATGGGGCAGCCACCTTTCCAGAGTTTCCATGGAAGGGAAGGTACCACGTGAGTAAAACCCTCGAAGAGAAGAATGGTGGCGAAGAGGAAGCCAAGACAGAATAAGGGCTGAGTAGACTCTCGTTTTAGATCTCTGGTGGGGAACTTATAGACCTGAAAGAGAATGCTTTTCTTCTAGAAGGCCTGTAACGATTTAGGAGATTTTCTCAGTCTCTCTCATCCTTAAATCTAAAAACATACCCTATTCATTCTGGTAGTGACTTTTTTGGATAAAATTTCTGGAAGAGATATATAAAGAGCTTAGATCGAAAAGTCTTTGAATTTCCTGTCTTTGGGATTTAACATTTATATTAATTACCCTTCCTAACAAGAAAACTTGCAATTTTAGTGTGACCAAAGAATTACTCTGTGATTGGGTTTTATGTACATGAGTAAGTAAAAATCTTTATTAGGGACATGTTTATTTTGAATGAGGATTCTGATTTACCTAATTCCTTTATCAATGTCATAAGCAGCCACCACTGAAAAAGAACAGTTATCTATAGGGGGGATGCCTACACTTTGAGAACTCAAGTAGCTTCTGTGATGTTTTAGACACTGCCTGGGAAGTGAGCTGCTCTGATTTTGCTTCCCACCTGGTTAGTGATGATCAGTCTTTGATGAGAAGCCCAGCAGCCTTCCCACTGCTCTTATCCAGAGTTCCAGAGAAACCTTTAAAATGTAACTTTGGACAGCGTTGTCAAGTAGACGTCAGCTGCAAAGAAGTGCTCTGGGAAGTCTGTGGTTCAAACGACAATGCCTCCTGTTGTGCTTCAGACACCCTGACTCACCCCGCTGCTTACGTGGGACGTGTGTGCTCCTACTTTTACTGCATCTGCCCTCTCTCAAACACTTGGGAATAAGTCATTCTTCTCAGCTGTCCAAATAGCCAAAGGATGACTCTTTTTTAAGCACTATTTTAAAAACTTATTTTGATTAGAAAGGATTTTGGATATTCCATCTTCTCCTGCCCTTCTACAGATATATCAATCTTTGCAAGACCATATCAAACATTCATTGCCAACCATGCTGAAGTTGTGCCAAAGTTAGCAGTGTGACAGTGTTCTTAACCAAGTGTCACTGTGTTTGTATCTTTTTTTAAAATCATTTTATTGGGGGCTCGTACAACTCTGATCACAATCCATGTATCCATCCATGTGTCAAGCACATTTGTACATTTGTTGCCTCATCATTCTCAAAACATTTGCTTTCTTCTTGAACCCTTGGTATCAGCTCCTCATTTTTTCCACTCCCTGCCCATTTCCCCCTCCCTTATGAACCCCTGGTAATTTATAAGTTATTATTATTTTGTCATATCTTACACTGTCCGACGTCTCCCTTCACCCACTTTTCTGTTGTCCATCCCCCAGGTAAGAGGTTATATGTACATCCTTGTAATCGGTTCCCCCTTTCTACCCCACCTTCCCTCCACTTTCCCAGTATCACCACTCTCAGCACTGGTCCTGAAGGGATCATCTGCCCTGGATTCCCTGTGTTTCCAGTTCCTATCTATAACAGTGTACATCCTTGGGTCAAGCCAGATCTGTAAGGTAGAATTGGGATCATGCTAGTGTGGGGTGAGGAAGCATTTAGGAACTAGAGGAAAGTTCGTATGTTTCATCGTTGCTACACTATCTTGACTGGCTCGTCTCCTCCCTGGGACCCTTCTGTAAGGGGATGTCCAGTTGCCTACAGATGGGTCTTGGGTCCCCAATATGCACTTCCCCTCATTCACAATGATTTGATTATTTATTAGATGCCTGATACCTGATCTCTTCGACACCTCATGATCACACAGGCTGGTGTGCTTTTCCATGTGGGTTTTGTTGCTTCTCAGCTAGATGGCTGCTTGTTTACCTTCAAGCCTTTAAGACCCCAGATGCTATATCTTTTGATAGCCGGACACCATCAACTTTCTTTGCCTCATTTGCTTATGCACCCATTTGTCTTCAGCAATCATATCAGGGAGGAAAGCACACAATGATATGATTTTTTTTCCTTTGATGCCTGAGAGCTGATCCCTTTGGCACCTCGTGATCACGCAGGCTATTGTGCTTCTTCCATGTGGGCTTCGTTGCTTCTGAGCTAGATGGCTACTTGTTTACTTCCAAGCCTTTAAGACTCCAGATGCTATATGTCTTTTGATAGGCAGGCACCATCAGGTTTCTTCACTACATTTGCTTATGCACCCACTTTGTCTTCAGTGATCATGTCGGGAAGGGGAGCATCATGGAATGCCAGTTAATAGAATAAAGTATTCTTGCATTGAGGGAGTACTTGAGTGGAGGCCCAATGTCCATCTGATACCTTAATACTAAACTTATAAATATATGCACAGAGATCTATTTCCCCATCCTCATATATAAATATATTTACATATGTACATGCCTTTATTTAGACCTCTATAAATGCCCTTTGCCTCCTAGCTCTTTCCTCTATTTCCTTTGACTTTCCTCCTGTCCCACTATCATGCTCAGTCTTCATTTGGGTTTCAGTAATTCCTCTTGGTTACATTACCCTTGATCCCACCCTACCAGGCCTCCTACACTCTCCTCACCACCGATTTGGATCACTTGTTCCTTGTGCCTGGGTTTGTTAACACCACTTCCTTTCTCCCTACCTTCCCCTTGCCAAGTCCCCCCTCCCCCCTGAATTGCCGTTCCCGTTGTTTTCTCCTCCAGATTGTTCGTTCAGCTTATCTTATTTAGATAAACAATTTGCACACTGTGTCTCCAGTGTTGTCCCCTGTAGGCCTATGGGGCAGTGAGGGATGTCATGTCTCATAGTGGGGCCGGCCATATGGTCTTTTCTGTGGATTGGATGCTCTGAGAGGGAATACTGTCCTTAAGGATTGTGGACCAGGATGTGCTCCATTCTTTTTTCCTCCTGTTTCAATTTCCCCCGTGTGCTCTGATCAGACATGTCCCTCTCCCTGAGCTGTAGCTTCAGTGCCGTCCTCTGAAATAAATTCCTCTGGGGGGAGGGGCAGGTGCTGTCCTCATAGTTGGGATTGGGGCTGGCCCCTCAGACCTCTCTACTAGGTCTCTATGCCATGCCTGTATGTTGCATCCACATCTTGGAGCACTGGGTTGAAGTCTGGCCCCTCTTTCCCTGTCAAGATATATGTGTTTGTATCTTGGATCCATTTTTTTGCTGACTCTTCCTTTGGTATAATTGTTTGCTGTCAGTACACCTGCCTCTTCTATCACTAGGGTCTTTAAAGCAGGCAATGAAACTTTCTGTTCCTCTGCAAACAATTGTACAAGAACAAATAATGTTCATCTAAGGTTCTCAAAGTATATTAGTAAGAGTAAAATCAATGGCCAGTTATTTTGATTATGCAGTCTTCATGCATGATCCCTGGTGTTTGCCTAAATTCTAGGTAAGAGAGGGTAGCCAAATAGTTTTTTCTACAAACCCAAAGGGGTTGTTCTTAAGAGCCTGCTCTTTGATCATGTGACATATCATGGCTTTTATTCTCGAAGCCTAAGAGCCTGTTCGTATTGATAGGGACATTCTTATGTTTTGGTGTACATAATGGAATTGAACTATCAAAGACATATTGTTGACCTTGTTGTTCAACTATCAACTCCTTTTAGATGCCACAGTGGAGCTATCCCTGGATAGTGCTCAGAACAACCAGAAGAAGATAACAGCCAAAACACTTGTTTCTCTTCCATCACAGGAAGCTACACATTTTTCTAAGCCACAGCCAAGCTATGAGGAGGTGAGAATATGCATTATTGGTCCTGTTTCTTTGAGATTCTTAGGACTCTATGTGATCATTCTGAAGTTCAGTTGTGTATAAACCCTGAGAAAATGTGTATTAGTCTAGGTACTTTAGAGAAACAAACTCACAGAAACTCATGTATAAGAGAGAGTTTTATATAAAGGTTAAGTGTACATCAAGAAAACATCCCAACCCAGTGCTACCCAAGCCCACAAGTCCAACATTTACCCATTAGCCCATATGTCCAACACCTGTTCACAAAGTCCTCCTCCATCTCACAAAATGGACTCAGTGATGCCGACTGCAGGAGGAAAGCAGAGTCAGTGAACGTGTAAGCATCTCAGCACTGGCAGGGGTTTCCACACGGCTGCTCCAGCATCCAGGGCTGCATCAGGGCAGGTCCGTGTGGCTTCTCCTCAAGGATGCGTTGCAGGAAGTGACACCCTTGTTTGACCATCAGAAAGCAAGAGACCTGAGAACTAGAAAGACGAGGCTCACCAAGCCATTTATCTGTCCGCCCTTCAATTAAGCCCCACATGTGTTTATCAGCCAGGTTGGCACAATAAACTAACTAACTCAATCCACCCCTTGCCAACTTGGCACCTGTACATAATTCCTTAACCTCACAATTGCAATTAAGTAACACCTACACCTTAATCTTGTGAATATGTTCCCCTACCTATGAAAGTTTCTAAGCCAACCACTTCACACCTGTATCCCCCAAATTTGGGTATCCAATTTATATACTGCCTACTTACATCAACCCAGTGCTCTGAGGAGACAATCATTTTTTGACATGAAGAGTCTTCATTCCAATTGGAACCTTGTGAAGTCTGCATCCATGAGCAAAGTCATATTCGGACAGGCCATCCATAAAGTGAGCAATAATATGCACCAGTTCACAGGCTCAAAAATCTCCATTTGGTCGGGGTCTGGTCAACTCAATGTGGGCTGCCTCACTCAGCCTCCACAGGGTGCCCATTGCCCACAGGGTGCCTTTAGACCATGGGCTCTCACCAGTACTCAACAAGCCTAGCCCCCTCGTGCTAGGTCATGAACTTTAGACCAGTCAACCCGCTCTCATCTTTTTTTTCCTGTAAACCAAGTCCACAGGTGTCGGTGACCAAACTCAACCTGTCTTAATTGCTGCATTTCTCCCACTCCCACTCAACAAGTAGATCCAGGTGGTCACCTAGCAAGCATTTCAGCCTGCCCACAGGCTCCCTTTAACATTCAGTCCCAGAGAGTTTTCTTCATGGTTCCAGATAAACAAAGACTACTGGTTCCTGAGTACTCCAAAGCACTGGGTGGGGTATATCTCTTCAAAGCTTTCTTTGCAAGCATGGCCTAAACCCATCTAAAGATCAAATTTTAATGGCTCAAAGCAAGTGGGCTTACAAACTTTCTATTTTCTTACTTCCCCATAAAACAACCAAGTAAATAGTGTGGCTTTATTTGACCTCTGGCTAGACAAGAAAAACTACCACAAGGGAGAAGTCAAACAAACATCTACTCTCCATCTTATGATTTGTTTCTCTAGTATCCCGCTCCCAAGGTACCAGAATGTGTTAGTCTGGGTACTTTAGAGAAACAAATTCACAGAAACTCATGTATCAGAGAGAGTTTTATATAAAGGTTAAGTGTGCATCAAGAAAACATCCCAGAAAGAGGGAACCAATTACAAGGATCTACATGTGACCTCCTCCCTGGGGGGATGGACAACAGAAAAGGGGGTGAAGGGAGACGTCAGACAGGGCAAGATATGACAAAATAATTTATAAATTATCAAGGGCTCATGAGGGAGGTGGGAGCAGGGAGGGAGGGGAAAAAAGAGGACTTATGCAAAGGGCTTAAGTGGAGAGCAAATGCTTTGAAAATTATTAGGGCAAAGAATGTACAGATGTGCTTTACACAATTGATGTATGTATGGACTGTGATAAGAGTATGAGTCGCTAATAAAATGTTTAAAAAAAGAGAAAACATCCCAACCCAGTGCTACCTAAGCCCACAAGTCCAATATTAACCCAATAACCCATATGTCCAACACCAAACCACAAAGTCCTCCTCCATCTCACAAAATGGATGCAATGATGCCAACTGCAGGAGGAAAGCAGAGTCAGTGAACGTGTAAGCATCTCAGCGCTGGCAGGGTTCTCCAGACGGCTGCTCCAGAACCCAGGACTGCATCGGGGCAGGTCCATGTGGCTTCTTCTCAGGGACGTCCTGCAGGAAGTGAGCCTTGCAAGCTGAAGCAGGGAACTGGTTAAGGCAGCTGCACCCTGGTCCGACCATCAGAAAGCAAGAGACCTGAGAACTAGAAAGGCGAGGGTCACTGAGCCATTTACCCCTCTACCCTTCAATTAAGCCCTCCATGTATTGTCCAGGTTGGCACAGTAAACTAACTCGCTATGTATGGCTCTTGAAAAAGGAGACCTGTGTGGTTAGTGGACAGCCAGAATCCAATAAAGGTCCCTTTCTCAGGCAGGGTGTCTATTAACCAGAGACTAGCACAAAGTCTTTCACAGGCCGCTAATGGTACCGAGTGTCTGAATTTCCCACATCCAGGAATACATTCTTGTCTCTTCCCTCTTTAGCCTAAAAGAGACAAATCTTCCAATAATTAGTCATTCTGATCAAAGTAAAGGTTTTAAGGACATAGATTTATCCAGTACCTATGAACTGGCTCCCAACTTAAATGCTCAAGAGTTGGTCCACTGGGATTGCTGGGGATGGACCTGGGATGCTACATCTTTATCATCTCATACTGATAGAAAATTAGAAGAGTAAAATTAAGAGCTGGTGTTCTAGGTGTCAACTCTCATCCTCTGTTTTCTCTTGAAAAAGCTCGAGGAAGAAGAGCAGGAGGACCAGTTTGATTTGACAGTCAGTATAACCGATCCTGAGAAGATAGGTAAGCATTCCTGGGACTCCTTGTGACGTTAGGCTGTGGTTATGCTGGCTTCTTTCTGGATGTCTTGCTCCATAGTTGGGCTCGCCAATGTGAAGTATCCATTATTACCTTTCCTGTAAAGTTATATCCCTTGCTATACTTCTGAGACTGAAAACAGCAGTTAACTAGTACTTCATTTAGACTCTTGGCACTAAAAAGAAAAATCAGGGATATCAAATATTTTAAGAATGTCTTAGAATGCAGCTTTTTTACAATTAGGAAGTGAGACCTAAAGAATTAAGTAAAATTAAGGTTGAGCACAATGTGGCTCATGGTAGAGCTTAGAATAGAACTTTGAATTAATACATCTGTGATTCTCCAATATTTATGCATATTCTATAAAAGCGTTGATTTTAAAAAAACACGTTAGTTGCTGCTTTAATTCATTGCTGGGTGTGTTAGTCTGGTTGACTAGAGAAACAAATTCATAGATATTCATGTGTGTAATAGAGAATTTTATACCAAAGAGCAGTTGTATATTCAGAAAACATCCCACTCCAGTCCAATTCAAGTCCATATGTCCGATATCAATCTATAAATTCCTCTTCAGACTCATGCAACACATGCAATGATGCCAAATGCAGGAAGATCAGGGGCCAGTGGGTGGAAAGTTTTGTGGATCCAGTGGCAGTGGAAACATCTAACGCTGGCAGGGGTCTCCACGTGGCTCCTCCAGCTCCAGGGCTCTAGTGTAGCTCCATGTGTCTTGTCAGCAGGAAGATGAAGCAGAGAGTCTGTCTGTATCTGGCCTCCAGTGAGCCATTTATCTCCACAGCACCTGCAAATGAGGTCATCAGCTGCAACCTGATTGAGAGGCTAGACCTCACCCCTTCCTTCTCAAGTTGACACCAGATTATGTAACTACCACACTGGAATAAGACAGGTTATAAGTAATAGTTGAGCTATACTCTTTAACAAGTCATGATGTGTGAACCAGAAGAGAAAATAATTAAAACAACCTGTCACTCTTAAGGTGATGAACTTTCATCCCTTTGCACCATTGTTTAGATTTCCGGTCATGTAGACATCAGGAAACCAGCTACTTAAAGCATAAGGAAGGCATGATTTTTGTAAGACCACCTTCTGGTTTTATGGGCTGTTTATTCAACATATTCCTCTCTTTTCTGCATACATTATAGATTAGTGTCCTATTTCTATCAGGATGTTCTTTTTGGAGGCCTGGTAATTTGCATATGCCATATTTTACTCTCTGAAATTATTTGAGAAATTTACATAACTTTTAAAACTGCTATATTAATCCATTTTCAGATCTATATGCAGGTGTGCTCATTTTTACACACACACACACACACACACACACTCACACTTTGGGAAAGCAGCATGGAGGCCTCTAGGCGAAGCGTGTGAAGATCCTGCACTGCACCTTAAGTGTGCTTACCCTTGAACGTTCCCAAAATTGCAGGCACTACATGGCAAGATTGACGTGGTTTTCTTTTTGAATTGTGGTAAATAAATTGTATTAAAGTAATTTGCCAGGAGGAGATCTTTTGTACATGTGGCTATAGCTGTTTGAATGTAACTGAAAATGTGAGTACTCTCTGTCAGGTACTTTTGTTGTTTGTTTTCTTTCATTGTTTCCTCAAATACCCTTAGAAGCTTCGGGCAGTGTGGTGTAAGTGGTTTGAAATAAATGAAAGGTGAAAGCAAACTAAATCAGTATCCTTTGTAATGACTAAACGTGTAGTTTGGCTGTTGAGACCCCCCTTTGTTGGTAGAGAAGGTAAGCCCTCTGTCCTTGGAAAAGCACTAACGTGCAGCCATCTCACTGAAATCAAGCTGTGATGCTTGACCCTCTTGATTCCAGATGGCCTTTTCCTGTAGCCCCCAGCCCAGGACTAGTTCAGGAGCTTGTGCAGCTAGCAATTGTTAACAAAGCTCTCCTGTTTGGGGTAGGGAGAATCCGCATGGGGAGTAAGGGAACAAAGGCCACCAGGAAGCACCATAGCCCCTCAATGGAGCTGTGGATGTCTAGATCCAGTGCATGTCTTCTCACTGCCCTATCAATGGTGTCTTTCTCTCCCCAAGTGGTCCAAGTCAGGATACAACCACAGAGAAAAACAGTTACTTGAATCCCAAATTATTTCATAGTCAAAAGGCTTTTTCAGAAAAATAATTTCCCAGGAAAGGGAGATTTGTGTGACATGAGGCAGCCAAAGTGTCTTCCTGCCAGGCCCTTTGCTCTGGGTGAACATGCTACATCAGTGAGGTCAGTGTCTCCCGGCTCCAGTGGAAGGGACCACGATGGTATTTCTGAAAGAGCAAGGCGAGCCCAGAGCTAGCCTCGGGTAGAACTACTTGTTTCCTTCTACATCAGTTGCTTCCTTCTCCTCCTCCTGCGTTATACAGCAAGAGAATTGTTTGGGTTGGGTCAGATGTGTGTAATCAGCCCAAATATTGGCATGGTAACAACTGATGGATTGTCAGTGTCCAGTGCTGCTTTGTGGAGGGCCTAAAATGAGCCTGGCTTTGGAACAGGGGGCTGACTTTCTTGCCTAACTCGAAACTGAGGCCCAGCCAGCACCAGTGGGGATATGCCGCAGGGCACCAGAGGGGCAGAGGAGGCACTGGCATCTGGGAGGGCATGTAAAATTCCGAGATGAAACAAGTACCCTTCTTATCCAGGAATCCTGAGGTGTATGACTGCTGGGAAAATATTGGTGGGATCCACACTCCTGTGCCTTTCGCAATAATCCTCTCCTGCTTTCTTCTCCCACAGGGGACGGTATGAATGCCTACGTCGCCTATACCGTTACAACACAGGTGGGTCCCAGCGACACTGCTGATGGCCACCGTAAAATGTTAGACACCAAGGTCATCATTCAGATTAACCCCGAGGATCCCTTTAGTTTATTCGCCAACATTTTCCTTCGCATTTGTGTATGGTGAATAAGCCTCACCTCTTTCGGGACCTCATCTGTGTGCTTTGGGCTAAACCTTTCCAATGCTCTTTCAAACTGCGAATTCACCCGCGTGGAGCCGTAGGCTGCTGTAGCTCATCCCTCCTCAGAACTATGGCTGAGAGGTCATTCAGTGGATTGTCCCAAACTAAGTGTGATCACCTGCTGAAAACTCTCCTTTTTTTAACCCCTTGAAGAATTAACACACAGACAAAATATATTTTACTGAGTGTAGATAACAAAGCTTACAGTAAATCATTTTCCTGTTCGGAACATTTGGTTTTTCCCAGTCTTTGTAATTATGAACTATGAACATTCTTGCTCCTATCTTCTAGTGCACACCTGGAAGAGTTTCTCAGATGTGTGTGGCCACTCTCCTTAGATCAAACCAAACCAGGCTCCCGCCATCCAGTCACTTCCGACTCCTGGCGGCCCTGTGGGACAGGCGAGAACTACCCTGTGGGTTTCTGAGGCTGGAAATCTTTAAAGGGCTATGAAGCCTCACCTTCCCCCACCGTTCCCATTGAGTCACTTCCTGGCCAACACTGGGAAAGGCCAACTTTCTTCCACTTTTCCTATCCAGTAAGTGCACAAGTCTGTCATGATGTAGGCCTAGCCTTTTTACTGGAAGTCCCCTTTGTATTCTCTCTGCTATTGACCAACCTGCTCCTTTTGAGTTCTAGCTCCTCTGACTCTCTAGAGGTTGAGATGTCTACAGCTCAGAAATTTCACCACTGTTTAGACAGTCTTTGAGCTAATACCCTTAATACAGTGGTTCTCAACCTTCGTAATGCCATGACCCTTTAATACAGTTCCTCATGTGGTGGTGACCCCCAACCATAAAATAATTTTCGTTGCTACTTCATAACTCTAATTTTGTTACTGTTAGGAATCGGGCAGCCCCTGTGAAAGGGTTGTTCGACCCCCAAAGGGGTGGTGACCCACAGGTTGAGAACCACCGCCTTAATAGATCAGTTTAGGATAAAGAGATTATAAATGACTGTGGAATTCTTATATTAAGCTAGACTTTCACATCTATTTCTTTAGAGAAAGACCCCTTAACCTGGAGGTGAAAATGTATTTGAATTTAAGTGGTTGCCTTGTGATTCTATCTATTTTTATTTTATGCATTTAGATTCATTCTGAGAAGGGCTTCCCCATACTGCCAAAGGGGCTATAGCTAGGGGGACTAGCAACAGAAAAGTGGGTGGAAGGAGACAGCGGTCGCTGTAAGACATGGGAAAATGTTATAAATAACCAAGAGTTCCTGAGGGAGGGAGGGAAATGAACTGATACCAAGGGCTCAACTAGAAAAAAATTGTTTTGAAAATGATGATGGTAACATATATACAAATGTGCTGGACACAATGGTTGGATGGATGGGTTGTGATAAGAGCTGTATGAGCCCCCAATAAAAGGATTATTTGGAGAAGATATTTGCCAAGCTGCTGAGAGGCAGGGATCTGGGAGCTGTATTTCTGGGATGGCTCTCAAGATACTCATTTATCCCACTTGGAATGAATTTGTCTTGTGTCTTTGTTTTTGTCGCCAGACGAGTTTACCAATGTTCAGAAGTAAACAGTTTTCAGTGAAAAGAAGATTTAGTGACTTTCTGGGTCTTTATGAAAAGCTTTCAGAGAAACACGCTCAGAATGGTTTTATTGTCCCGCCTCCGCCTGAGAAGAGCCTAATTGGTAAGATTGTGGTCTGTAATCCCACTTGGATTTTTTTCCTTTATCTTCTTTAATGTAATTATTGCTTAGTTCAATGAGAGTGCTTCGATCACCAGTGTAAAATAACTTGTGGTTATGTTTTCCTGTAAGTTACCTGAGGCCTAGAGAATTGTAGAGAATTGTATATTTTGATGTGGTCTCTTCCCACCGAGGCTCTTGGCTTCAGCCTCCAGAGTTTTTTTGTGTGTTTGTTTTTCATTTGTGTTCAGGAATCTTAAATGATCCTTCCAGGTTGAATGCACTAAATTGTTTGAGATGGGCGGGAACATCCATTGACACTTATTAACTGCTACGCAGAGTCCCATGGCACAGAGGCTTGTGCCGCACGTCTCAGTGTGGAGCCTCCAGCACTCAGACGAATAAAGAATGACTCGTGTAAAAACCTCTCTTCGCGTTTGCTCACGGAAGTGACCTTATGTTGTGTTTGGCTTTGTTGGTTTTGGTTTTCTGTTGTTGCTTTTGAATTGTAGTAAATACACACACAGTCTTCAAAAAGTATGTGGAAAATTGCATTTTAATTGCATATTTTCACAAACTCTTTGAAGCCCCACTTGCATGTGTGTGTGATCAAAATAGTTGCCAATTCAAAATGTTTTACTTGTACAATTCAGTGACATTGATCGCATTCATCTTGTGGTGCTTCTATCACCATTTATTCTACCGTCGTGGACAATACTCCAGTGTCTGCTAAGTAGCAACTGCCTTTGTCCACTCTTTCTGGTTCCTGGTAGCCACGAAAACTTTGGTTTGTTTGCCTGTTTTAGAGAATTCATTTAAGTGGGATTATACAATGTTTATCTTTTTTTCTTTGTACAATGTTTATCTTTTATGACTGAATTATTTTACTCAGCATAGTATTTTCAAGGTTCATCCTAATGCAGCCTGTATATTCATTGATGGCTAGATTGTGTTTCCTCTTGGCTCTCGCACTGTCGTGAACATTGTTGTACACCTTCTGCTCGAGGTCCCATTTCCGTTCTCTGGCGTCCACAGCCACAAGTGGCATTGCTGGGTCCTATGGTCATTCTGTCTCGCTCTGGAGGAGCCACCAGACTGCTTTCCACAGCAGCTCTCCCACTGGAGAAAGCCCCGACTTTGTCATCGCTCCCCATCACTTGTAGTTTTCCCTTTTCTTATCAAAGCCATTCTAGTGGCAGGGACATATCTCTTTGTGGTTTTGGTTTGCATCTTCCTGATTGCTCACGAGGAACAGTTTCCATGTGTATTGGCCATTTGTTTACCTTCTTTGGTGGCTGTATTTTTGTAGCACTGTCCTCGCTGCCTTTCTTCCAGTGGGCATTATTTTTTAAGCAAACATCATTTTCATGATTTATGATTTTTTTAAATTCTATTTCAGGAATGACAAAAGTGAAAGTTGGGAAGGAAGATTCTTCTTCTGCAGAATTTCTGGAAAAACGAAGGGCTGCCCTAGAAAGGTAAGTCTGACAAACAGGAGCCAGTTTCCTGAGTAACATGCAGACACGTGCGAAACTGAAACAGGCTTGATTTTGAGACATTTTGACTCCAGTCAGTGGAGATGCGGCCCTTCCTCTTTCCTGAGTCCCTGCCTCCCCACCTTCGGGACAGATGGGCTTCCCCTCATCCTGAATGGGAAGATTGCGTATCTTCTTCCTGGACAATCATATGAATGCCTCTTGGAAACATGAAGACCATGAACTTGAATGTAGATACAGTCAGAGTCTTACTTAAGTGTCTTATCTAAGGACATTGTAAAGGAATGAATAAGATAGCCCCCTCCCAACAGAACTGTGATTCCCAAACTCGTGTGAAGCCGATTGACCGACCTGATGATGACTGCTTGCTCTGTAGGTACCTGCAGAGGGTTGTGAGTCACCCCACCCTGTTACAGGACCCTGGCGTCAGGGAGTTCTTGGAAAAGGAAGAGGTCAGTGCTGCACACAGGCGTTTCCTCATTTTCATTTGCTCGTAGCAAGCAGAACTAGTGTAGTCAACAAATACTTGTGCATTTAGCAGGTTTATAGCCTCGTGCCATATTGTATCAAATCTTTATAAGCCCTCAACAGTAAGGAGTATTTGCTCAACCTTTGGAATGAAAGATGTACCTTGCTGGGGGTGGGGGTTGGTGGGGAGGGTTATAGAGGTCAAATTGCAACCTAGTTCTGTCTTATTAGATAAACACAGCAGTGTGTTTAGTAAATCCTTGATATATCTTGTCATAGGGTACTATGTGGCTCAAATTGAATGCCTGTATTTGTGCTAGGAGCTGAGGGACATTGGCTAAAAACTAATGCCCACAGACCATCGACCTGCCATGCAGCCACGTGCTTTATTGAAGTAGACCGCGTACTTGGCAGGCTTTGCACAGGCTATTCAGGATTGTGAAAAATTGGAGAAAGCCCAATTGCTAACACTTGGGGATTTAAGTGAAATATATCAATGCAAGAAGTACTTTATTCTCATCATAAACAAAGTATAGAGAAGTGATTGTACTTGAAAGCATGTATTAAGAAGAACTATGAAAAGCAAAGCATAAATATTATATAAACAACAGCTGTGGGAACATGTAAGCACTGAAGATCAAAGAAACAGAATAAAACAGTGTTTGACCTCCGAGGAAAGAAACGGAATTGGAAATAAGTAATATCACAAGGCTGTTGCTTTGTAAAAAGAACAGATATTGACATAGCGGCTGCATCAATAGGCACACACACAGACACAGCCGTGAACACGGTGCAGTGTTTTGTTCTGTTTACCAGGGTCACTATGGGTCAGGGCACCTAACAACAACTTAGAGGTCTCGAATGAATAAAATGGTGGCCCTAGGCATATGAGATTTTTTTCTTCAAAATAAACTTTTAACGTGAAAATGCTTTATCAACTTTTCATGTATCCTCGAGGCTTCCCTAAATCCATTCTCCTTTCCACTTCTCCCTAGAGCAGAGTTTGTCTGGTGGCATTATTTGGACCAGATAGTTGGTTGTTTTGTTTTTTTCCAGGTAATTTTCTGCTATGGGGGTTTTCCCATGCATGGTAGGATGCTTACCATCATCCCGACCTTCGCCTATTAGAAGCCAGTAGTATGTGTTCCCTCCCCAGTTATCACCACCAAAAACGTCTACAGGCATTATCACATGTCCCCTGCGAGGTAAAATCGCCCCCGCCCTGGGGTCCTGAGCACTGAAGTCTAGCGTTTCAGCCTGGTCTGCTCAGTCCCAGGCAAGGGGAACCAAACACATTCTTTATAAATGTTTGGCACACTTGGCCTTTCTAGGTCATCCCTAAAAGTTGCCTCCGTCTGAATAAACTGAGCTCTTGTCCGTGGGCCTTTGTTCCCCGAGGAAAGTCAGAATGAGCTCACAGCCCAACCTTGAAGTCCCTGCAGGCCTTTCAAGTCCTCTGTGTGCAGTGGGCTCTGCCAAAGGGACTCTTGACTTGGAACAAGTTTGTTTCGTATTTAAGCCTGAGTGGACAGAAAATCTCAACATCAGGTCGCCTGGCCACATAGCAGTCTTTTTTTTTATGCTCTACAATGTCAAAAACTGAATAATATGGTGGTTCCATTCACCTTTTTAAAAATTTAATTTACGTGTTAGCTGTGACTTTGAAAACAATCTCCTGTTCAGATAGTTTGTTTGGCATGTTTTGGGCCCATCTGATGGATACTAATTGTTCTGAACCTCAAATAGGGGCAGCAGCTACCTTCCCATCCCTCCCTTCTTGCTCTTGTAGCTGCCGCGGGCTGTGGGTACCCAGACTCTGAGTGGCGCTGGTCTCCTGAAGATGTTCAACAAAGCCACGGACGCAGTCAGCAAAATGACCATCAAGATGAACGAATCGGACATTGTAAGCACCCAGGCCTCAGACAACACCGCGCCCTTCCCCTCTCCCCAGGCTCCTGGGGGGGCAGCCCTGAAAGGTCCTTGTTTCTCACTGCTAAAGACAAACCGAGCTCTCCTTGTGGCAGCAGCTGCCTTTCCCTAGAAACAGTCTGGGCTTGTGTTGCAGTGGTTTGAAGAGAAGCTCCAGGAGGTAGAGGGTGAGGAGCAGCGCTTGCGGAGGCTCCATGCTGTGGTAGAAGCTCTGGTCACCCACAGGAAAGGTAACCGCCTCTGACTTGCACTTGCAGCGGGGGAGACGGGTAGGGGCATGACTCTGGTGAGCTGGGGACACAAGGGCATGCTGTGCCCAACTCTTAGCCATCCAAGTTGAAATGCTCAGTCCACCTGGTCTTTGATGTTCAGATCACAAAGATATGCCCTGCATTTCCTGGGAGGAAACAACTCCAGCCACTGTGGGCACCATGCTTTGTAGAGAAGCCATCCCAGGTACCGCGTGATCTGGCACATGGGTATCTGGTACGGGTTGTGTTTTGAGTTGGTGGCTTACAACCAGAATGATATCAGTGCTTTCGCCACATGGTCAACGCAGCAATATGGAAAAGTGGGGAAGCCTCAGGTCTCCTACTTTCCTTCACCTCTCTGTAGTGATACTGCCTTAAAAGCTACCAAAATGTGCCAGGTTTCAATGCTTTCCTTCTCTGCCTTAAATATGCCAGTCATCAGAATGCTAAACAGGCAGGAGACCAGTAGCCTGAGGCCAGTGTGTGTGGATAAAAGATGTGTGGAGGGAGCTAGGTAGGTGACTCACGAAACCTGAATGCTCACCGTCTGGCCCTTTATAGATAAGGCTTGCCGACCCCTCTGTAGCATGTGCAAGCCTATACTCTGTACACGCCCTCTCACACAGCTCACGAGCTCTAGCTTAGAAATACCAATCATTCCTTTTGTCTGTGTTGTCTGTCTAGCCTAGTGAAACTTAAGGCCGGTACCTCTTGACTGTGCTCCAGTAGGCAGGTACAGTCCCCAACTTTTTTTTAAATCATTTTATTAGGGGCTCATACAACTCTTTATCATAATCCATACATACATCAATTGTGTAAAGCACATTTATATATTCATTGCCCTCGTCATTCTCAAAACATTTGCTCTCCACTTAAGCCCCTGGCATCAGCTCCTCATTTTTCCCCCTCCCTCCCCGCTCCCCTCTCCCTATGAACCCTTGATAATTTATAAATTATTATTTTGTCATATCTTGCCCTGCCCAATGTCTCCCTTCACCCACTTTTCTGTTGTCCATCCCCCAGGGAGATTATATGTAGATCCTTGTAATCGATTCCCCGTTTCTAACACACCCTCCCTCCACCCTCCCATTATCGTTACTCACTACTGGTCCTGAAGGGATCATCTGCCCTGGATTCCTTGTGTTTCCAGTTCCTATCTGTACCAATGTACATCCTCTGATCTAGCCAGATTTGTAAGGTAGAATTGGGATCATGATAGTGGGTGGGGTGGGCATTTAGGAACTAGAAGAAAGTTGTATGTTTTATCGTTGCTACATCGCACCCTGACTGGCTCATCTCCTCCCCGAGACCCTTCTGTAAGGGGAGGATGTCCAGTGGCCTAAAAATGGGCTTTGGGTCTCGACTCCACACTCCCCCTCCCCTCATTCATGATGATAAGATTTTTTTGTTCTGATGATGTCTGATAACTGATTCCTTCGACACCTCTTGATCACACAGGCTGGTGTGCTTCTTCCATGTGGGCTTTGTTGCTTCTGAGCTGAATGGCTGCTTGTTTACCTTCAAGCCTTTAAGATCCCAGACGCTATCTCTTTTGATAGCTGGGCACCATCAGCTTTCTTCACCTCATTTACTTATTCACCTGCTTTGTCTTCAGTGATCGTATTGGGAAGGTGAGCATCATGGAATGCCAGTATAATAGAATAAAGTATTCTTGCATTGAGGGAATACTTGAGTGGAGGCCCTATGTCCATCTGATACCTTAATACTCAATCTATAAATATACACATAGATCTATTTCCCCATCCTCATATATAAATATATTTATATATGTACATGCCTTTATTTAGACCTCTATAAATGCCCTTTGCCTCCTAGCTCTTTCCTCTATTTCCTTTGACTTTCCTCTTGTCCCACTATCATGCTCAGTCTTCATTTGGGTTTCAGTAATTCCTCTTGGTTACATTACCCTTGATCCCGCCCTGCCAGGCCTCCTACACCCTCCTCATCACCGATTTGGATCATTTGTTGTTCCCTTGTCCCTGGGTTTGTTAACACCACTACCTTTCCCCCTATCTCCCCTTCTCCCATGTCCCCCCGGAACTGTCGGTCCCATTGTTTTCTCCTCCAGATTGTTCATCCAGCCTATTTTATTTAGACAGACCTGTGGAAATAATAACATGCACAAAAACAAGACAGAGCAAAACCAAGCAACAAAATAAAGCAAACCAATGACAAAAACAAGAAAGAAAAGCTTGTAGTTAGTTCAAGGACTGTTTGTTGCCCTTTAGGAGTGTTTTCCAGTCCAGACAGACCTGCGGAAATAATAACATGCACAAAAACAAGACAGAGCAAAACCAAGCAACAAAACAAAACAATGACAAAAACAAAACAAGAAAGAAAAGCTTGTAGTTAGTTCAAGGACTGTTTGTTGGCCTTTAGGAGTGTTTTCCAGTCCAGTCTATTGGGGCACCAAGCCCTGGCCCCAAAGTCTATTTTTGTATTTCCTTCTTGCTTGTTCCTCTGTTCCCTTGCTGTTCTGTTGCACCCCCTTAATGTTTTGCCTCGGTGTGGTGGGATCAGATCGCGGGCAGTTCCCACACTGTGTCTCCAGTGTTGCCCCTGTAGGGCGATGGGTCATACACTCCCCTCCTTTGCTGTTGACTGTGGTGTGACAGTAGCTGGTTACCACTCACCACAGCCAGACATACCATGGGAGCACTGCTAAACATGCCACATGGTGCCGGCTGCCTGTGAGATCAGAGGAGCCTCTGCTGTCTTTCCCTCCTTCCAGAGCTAGCGCTGAACACAGCCCAGTTTGCAAAGAGTCTAGCCATGCTCGGGAGCTCCGAGGACAACACGGCATTGTCACGGGCACTCTCCCAGCTGGCCGAGGTGGAAGAAAAAATCGAGCAGCTTCATCAGGAACAGGCCAACAGTGACTTCTTCCTCCTGGCTGAGCTCCTGAGCGACTACATTCGCCTCCTGGCCATAGTCCGTGTAAGCTTGTTTCCTCGCCCCTTCTCGGCCCCTTGGTTTAATCAGTGTGTTCTTCGGGGCTGTCCTCCTTCCCATCCAGTTTTCTCCCATCTCAGCTTCTAGAGAGTGCAACTGTTCTAACTTTTGTTGAGAGGACAAGTGTAAACCAAACCATGTACTTCACTCTTGCTAGTCGTCCGGAGCCATCATGAGGCCCACAGGCTGTCTCCTGGACGCACTGAGAGAAAAGCCCACCCCTGAGTTTCCAAGTAGGTGCTCCTTAAGTCGAAGCTGGATGGCACCTCTGCTCCTCTCTTCAGCAAGGCTTAGTACAGAATTTGTCTTCGGCCCCCTGGAACAGTGACTTCCTCAGCCCTCTGGTCATTGCTCCTTAACAGTAAGCGGCGGCTCAGAGCCCTTGCTGGCTTCCAATTGTCTCTCCAATGTGGACAGCCAGGTAACTCCCTGGAACGGGCTTGGCATTGCCTGGAGGAGTGTGACCAGGAGGCTGAGAACTTTGTCTCCAGAGCCCTCTGTGTGCTGTGCTGACCACACTGGTAACAACACTGAAGCCTGCCCCTCAGATCCAGCACCTCCCTGGGTCTCCTGGTGATCAGGGTAATCTGGTTTCCCATAACCTCTCAGGGCAGCCAAGGAAGCTTGACCGGGCAGTGGTATTTGCTCTCGCATAGCTTCCCTGAGATAAAAGAGCCCAGAAGGAACGGAACCTGGCACCGGCCCTATAAAAGTCTGAGTCTGTACCGGAGTTGGCTTGGGATCAGGATGTGTGAGGCCCTACATTGAAACAGAGCCGCCCCTCTCCAGGGCACTCCTGCATTGTGTGGAGAACAGGGCTGCTCCAGGGCGCGCCTTCCCTCTGCAGTGCAGCTGTTTACTACAGCCTGCGAGACAGCTCAGTGTCCTCTCTCTGCTGCTAATGCCAGGGATAGAGGCTTGAAATATACCTCTTGTGGAATTCTTAGAAGTAGTCCGGCTGTTTAAGAAGCCCAGGTAGTACAGTGGTTTCATGTTGGGCTGAAATCCACAAGGTCCGCAGTTCAAAACCACCAGCAGCTCCACAGGAGAAAGACTGGGCGCTCTACTCCTGTAAACAGTTACAGCCTTGGAAACCCACAGGGTGTCGCTGTGATTCAACATTGACTCAACGACAAACTCAGTGAGTTTGGTTTTGTGAAGTCAGGCTGTGTAGCCTGCAGTGCCAACCCAGGGAGTGTCTGGAGGAGGCTTTCAGAGAAGAGCGTTCCTTAGGGGCTTCTCCGGAGAACACAACTCTTGGCTCTGAACCCCCAGGTTGAAAGAGAGCCTGTCTGTAGGAGAGTGAGGGGCCACCTAGACTCGAGCTCCGTGTGCTGGCCTTTCCTCAGAGACCTCGTGATCCTGAGAGTTTCTGCTTTCCACTGAACCAGGAGCTGAACCTCTGTTAGCCCAAGGGATTAGGCTTCAGTCTAACTGGGCGTCAACTCTGACCTAGCCCTTTCAGGTGGAAGGAAGTCTCAGGGAGTCTCAGGGGAGCTGAGTCTCTCCCTGCAGTGTGGGTTTGGGCAGAGGTCCCCACTAGGCGGCCTAAAAGCTTACGGAGGACTTTTTATCAAACCAGAAACAAATGGAGCAGAGCCAAGAGCTGGCCGGTGCACAGACCCAGGCTGCCTGGTGAGGCCTGGAAGCCCACAGAGATGATGGAAGGCTGCAGCTTACTTAGCCCGGCTACTGCCCTTTCCTGGATAGGGGCTTGCAAACGAAGAAACCCAGCAAAGAACCCCGAGGGAGCTTCTTGGAGGCCGGGATCATTTCAGGAAGTTGAGGGTAGTGTTGGCATGAAAGGAGGAAGTCTCTGTGGTGGTCGTACTATCTGGATCTTCGTTTAAAGGTGGCTTCCTCATGATGGTCGTCCTTGCCATCTCCCAGGCGAAGACCCATTTTCCTGTGATTGTAATGATCAGTGTGCTAGTGGCCTCTTCCGTTAAATTCCAAGTGTCGTGAAGGTGGCCCTGTGTATGCTCCATCCTCCACTGTGTTCTTAGCTCCTGGCACTTGGCAGGCACCCAGCAAAAGGGTGTGGACTCCGGGACTGATGGAGCTGAGGGCGCCAGTTCAGAAGCCATAGTTTAGGACATTGGCTACTGTGAGCCCAGCCATCCAGCACTGGGAGTAGCATGAAGCAGCATGGCAGTGGCCTCCTGGGAGCTTGGGGACGAGTGGTACCCAAGCTTAGCTTTTAGACATTACACGTCTCAGCTGGGCACTAACCCATGGCTGCGGAAGCTGCCCTTGCTCAGTCCTTCCGTGGCACAGCTGCTGGGAGAGCTTCCTGGGGCAGAGCCGGAGGAGCTCCTGACGGGCTGGTTGTGCTCCCGCTGCCCCTCCCCCTCCCAGGCCGCCTTTGACCATCGCATGAAGGCATGGCAGCGCTGGCAGGACGCTCAAGCAACCCTGCAGAAGAAGCGGGAGGCTGAGGCCCGGCTGCTGTGGGCCAACAAGCCTGACAAGCTACAGCTGGCCAAGGACGAGATCTCAGAGGTGAGTCCCCTGCAGAGCAGCTCAGCACAGCTGCGCTTCTACCTCGAGAGGAGTTTGGATCCCATCCCACCCAGGTGCTCAGAAACCCACAGCAGTCAATGAAGGTATTGGTTTATGGGCAAGCCTTGAGTATGGCACCAAGCCTGCGGAGGCCTGGCCCTTCTCCTTCTCCTCCACCCCAGAGTTCCCAGAGCAGTTCCTGGAGGTGGAGTCCTGGCATGGGTCTCTGAAAAGCTCTCTACCCAATTCTGATGTGCCCCCCTGTTGAGAGTGAACCCGTTTCTTGTGAGGCACACGGCATCTTTCTCCTAAAGTGGGCTTCCAACTTATGTGCTGCATCCCCATGTGATTCCTGATCTCACCCAGAGGGACAGACAGACAAAATGAGCCATTGAGGTCTCATAGGTAGAGCTGCTATGCAGATATAAAGGCTTAATGATTAATTTTTTTAAAAGCTTAATGATGATGCCATAATATTAAGCAGTTCTTTCTCTCTTCTTCCCAGTGGGAGTCACGGGTGACTCAGTATGAAAGGGACTTTGAAAGAATTTCAACAGTGGTTCGAAAAGAAGTGATGCGATTTGAGGTGAGAGAGAAGATCCTCCATCCCAGTATCCAGGTCCTGTTTAATAGTGTTGTTGGTTTTGTCCAGGCATATTGAGTAGGGAAGTGCCAGTGACTTGGCATTCATGGTGAACACGTGAATCCTACTGTGTGTGTGTGTGTGTGTGTGTGTTTTCTCCTGAGGCAGTGACTCTGAAGCTCCTTGCGGAACCAGAGTTCTTAATTATAAAGCAAAGTATGCAGCTGCCATGGACCCCTCTAGTCCTTTGCCCTCCTTCCTCCCTCACTTCCTTCCTCCCTCATACTCCCACCTTGGCAGAGGCTCTTTGGCTGGGATTGGAAGCTATTCCAGCTTCTCTGCTTTCTGAGGCCATGCTTCGCCTCGGTCAGCATTGTAAACAACAGGACGGTGTCGAATTCTGTCTCCTGTAGAAAGAGAAATCCAAGGACTTCAAAAGCCATGTGATCAAGTACCTGGAGACACTCCTGCATTCACAGCAGCAGGTACGCATGTGTGCATGACTGTTGTCTTCTCTCCCGCTCCTGAAGCAGCTGCCTGTTTAGGGCTTGGGTGAGAGGTAGGTGGTCTGGCACCACTTCTGAGGACTGGCAATATCTAAAGGTAGTAGCCCTATTGCTCCGACGAGGGCCTTTTGCTCAGCAGGAAGGCGACCCAGCTGCTGTGCTAACCTGTGCTAAGTTAGTTTTTGAGGCCCGCCCACCCTCTTTGCTCCCTGTAACCCGTGGTCCATGGCTCCATCTGGCCCTCTTGAGATCCAGGCGCCCATCAGCGTGTGAACACCTGCCCCCAGTGGGAGGCGCTGCCTGAGCCTGGACAAAGCTGTGGACTCCACTAAGGCTCCTTCTGGGCCCGAAGCAAGGCTGACTTCAGCGATGTCCCTGGCCTGCCCTTAGAGCTGAAGAAGTGCTCCTCCCCTGAAGTCTGGGAGGGCTGCTGAGGACAGGGTGGTGACTGGGGCTGGCCGGGCTGCCCAGGGCCTGCTCTAGGTGCAGCACTTCTTCAGCTCTGCCCCAGCTCCCGTTGGCTGGCTGAGGTGCCTGGGGAGCGTCCTAGCTCACGCTCTGCCACTAGATGGGGGCTCTGGCTTACTGTCCCCACTTCTTTGCAGCTGGCAAAGTATTGGGAAGCCTTCCTTCCAGAGGCAAAAGCCATCTCTTAATGGACCACGGACACCAAGCCCACCTGCCTGACGCTGCCTTTTTATACACTGTCCGCCTCCACTTCTGAAGGAACCAGTGCTGCATCCTGCCCAGACTTAACCCCATCCTCTCTGCCCGACAGCCAGCTCTCCCAGTCACTCGAACTGTGTTTTATTTAGCTTCCATATATATTTTCTTACCTAAGAGAATAGTTTCCTGCTTTAAGCAAAGACCTACAATAGGTGGTGGAATTATGGGATAGAAGTCGGTATTGATATAAATATATGAAGAGAAATGTTTATTTTTCAGGATGTGGTTTAGGAACAGGGAATAACGTTTTCTGTTACTCCTGACGGTGCCATGAAAAGATTATGTAATAAAATAATTTCAAATCAGGTGACATGACTCAGATGGTGGTAACTTTTTGCTTTAACCTGGACAGCAGTGGGGACGGAGGTCCAGACCAGAAGTTGCCCGGCTCTAGTCGGTTTCTCTCCCCAGGCGTTGACCTGGGAGATGTTCTCTCTGCCTCCCTCAGCTCTCGGTTCTCAGGGTCTCCTGTCTTCCTCATTCTGATTCCTGTAGGGGCGGGGTCACAGAATGAGAGGGGCAAAACTCATCTGCACGGGAAGCAAATCTCTTCTGTACCTGCTCTGACACCCTAAGCTGCCCTGGGCTGTCTTACCTTCTGAGGCAAAGACTTGGGTCCAAGCCCTCTTGGCCACCCATCAAATGTGTCTGAAATGCCAAGGCCATGGAAGCTGTGTCTGAGCTCATCTGAACAGAGGAACTTGCGTCTCAGATCAACCGGGCTGCCCCCCTCAGTAGTGGTCCACTCCTGCTTGAGCTGTGCTGGTGAGAGGGGCGTGAAGGCACAGCCAGACCTGGTGACTGCCCTCCAGGGACTCACGCCATTCCCAGCCCCACCACCAGGCTCAGCAGCAACAGAACCCATCCCAGAAGTGCCCCTTCTGTCAGTTCTTTTTGGTGGTGGTTAGGGTGTGGGGAGGGGCAGCCTGAGGCACAAACAGGGAGACATTGAGAACACTGCCCTGACAGGAAAGGTGCCAAGAATCTGTGTCAGTGGGGTTTATTTTGGATTTTTGGTGGGGTTTTTTGGGGTGTTTTGTTTTTTAAGTCATTGAATCTATTCCTGCTGTCCCAATATATTATCACCTTTGATTTTACCCTCCAATCTTTTATATGCTTGTTTTTATATTGTTGTGATGTTACACAAAAACTATTTTGTACCTTGCTTTGATCATTCAACATAATACATGTTGTAAGCCTTTTTCCCTGTAGTTTTAAATGTCTATATAATTTCAAGGCCTCTAGCGAGTGACTGTACCATAATTCTCACTCATCCCTCGTTGAATTCTTGATATTTTTGTAGTTTTAACATAATCTCACACATGGACTCCCAGACAGCCTGTCCTGAGTGCTTGTTGCCCCGGGGCTTCCCTCCGCCTCAGTGTTGTCTTTCAGAATGACAGAGCGGCTGCAGCTAGCGGGGCCTTTCTCTCAGAAACGGCTGGATGCATTTCCGTATTGACAAGGACGTTCTCGCACGCCTGCCTTAGCACCACAGCTTCGGGTCTGCAGCCTCTACTCATGCTAGCACTGTGCTGTGCTTCTGTTACCTGGTCCATGGTCCCCACTTCAGTGGGCTCTTGTCCCAGTAATATCCTGGACATGGGTGACACTTAACTGTCTCGTCATCTTTAATCCGGAAGTTCCTTAGCTTTGCTCTGTCTTTCATCACCTTGACATTTCCTGAGAATACAGGCCAGTTATTTTGTAGAATGTTCCACAATTTGGGTTCATCTCATTGTTTCCACAACTTGAGTAGTGTTTCACAAGGTGGTGTATGTGATGCTGCTCAGTTGATCCCATTGATGGCGATTGATGTTGACTTGGTTAAATTGACAGCCGTCAGGTTTCACCAGCATACTGTTTTCCCTGCAAATAATTGGTGAAGTTCTTTGAAGTAATTTAAAAACGTGCTGAAAAACTGGGGTTTGGCTTATACACGGGTCAATGGTAATGGTACCCTAATGAGGTGTAACATCTTGCAGGTGATTGCTGTTCCTCTGCTGTTCATTCAAAGGCCCCTGACACTGCAGGGCTTTGAATGTTTGTTTGCTCACATCTAACCAATCAGAGCCGTCCAATGACGTGGACGGCTCCAATTCGCAGAAGCACCTGTAGCGATTCACTTACGCGGGCAGCTGAACTGGTAAGGGTGTGTCTGTGGCTGCGCTCCGTCTCTCTCCTCTGGTCTCTGTGTTAGTTAACATCCTGCATTTCCCACCCTAGGCTTATACTCGAGTCAATCAGTTTTTCTGGTTTCCCAGGTAATAATTTGGTACCTCAGCTTATACTCGGGTCGGCTTATATTCGAGTATATACGGTATTTAAACTTATAATCCATTGCTTTGAGTTATTTTGACCCTTAAACTGCCCCAAATGTCCGTGTCTTTTTAACGTGCCCCATCACTGAGCATCTTGCCTGCTGCCCTGGCCTGGCATCAGGCACTTCTGCAGGGAGTCTTGGTTGCTTTCCGTGGGAGAATCGGTATTTAGAAAGCAAGACCCAGGTGCTGTATATGCGCATGGCCGGCACTCAGAGCAGGTACTGGAGAGGGAGAGGAGAAAGGGTTTCAGAGCTTCCTCCTTAGCCTCATATAGTCCAGTAGTGACAGAATCCGTGGTCCACAAACAACTCCCTGCCATCAAGTCACTTCTGACTCAGCGACCCTGTAGGGCAGGGAAGAGCCAGCTGGGTGGGTTTCCAAGACGGTACCTCTAGGGAGCAGAAACCATCTTTGTCCCTGGCATGGAGCTGCTGGCTGTGGTTCACAGCCCAAAGCATAACCAAAGTAGCACCACAGCTCCTCTGACCCGACTGTCAGGGCCTGTGAAATTCTGTGGAAACAAATGCCCGCAGGGACCAAGAGATAGTGCCTGAGCCATAACGCTGTGTGGGGACAGTTGTGGCACAAAGAAAACGGAGTCGTTCCATCTTGGGGCTCAAGAGGGAGAGGATTCTGGGGAATGTGATGCTTGAAGTGAGTTTTGAAAAGATGTTGTTCCTTCTGCTTTGCCCTTCCCAAGTCCCCCTCTCTGCCCGGTTGTGGCAGCGTGAAGCAAGCACACGTGGGGAAGGGAGGTGGCTTGCTGTGAGCAGATGCAGGGGAAGAATGGAGAAGGGAACGGATGTGGCTCCTGTGAATGGGAAGGCAGGCAGTGGTTAGAGGGTGGGGAGAGACAGTGAAAGGCTTTGCTGTGTTTAAAGGCTGGGCCGTCTTGAGCATGGCACTAAGATCCAGAGGAAAGGAAGGGATCACCCGCAAAGCCTGACCTGGGAGAAACTGCAGTCCAGCACCCAGGAGGGGGTGTTGCTGTGAGGAGAGGAAGCCTTGCTGTGAAGTTGCCAGCAAGAAATACATAGGCGGAAAAGTTAACTTCATTCTCGATAATTACCATGTGGCCAGAGATGTTCTGTATATGTATTTTGAGTCTAGTGGATTAGAGGAAAGTTGTGGGGGTGGGTAAATTCTTTGATTATTTCCCCAAGAGTCATTCTGGGCCCTAGAGCCCTAAAGATGGAGACTTAGAGCCAGGGGTGAGCTGGAGGAACCTTAGTATTCAGCGTAAGTATTTGGTGATGTTATAAATGAGAGAATTAGAAGGGTATTTTGTAACTTTTGAACTTTTCCAGAAGATTTTCATTCTAAATGTACCTATAGCTGGGACCTACAGAAAATAAAGGGTGCCTTTGCCGAAACTGCGGTTTTAGGAGGAGTGATAAGGTGACACTCTTGCTAGCGATGGGGATGCTGTCTAGAGTGAGAGGCAGGATGGCGGTGGAAGCTGAGCCTGCTGCAGAAGCACACCCACTGCCATCAAGTCGGCGCCACTCCTCGTGATCCTGGAGGGCAGGAGAGAACTTCCCTGTGGGTTTCTGAGAAATTATAATTCTTTATTATAACTCTCTTCCCCAAGGAGTGGCTGCTGAGCTTGAACTGCTGACTGTCTAACTAGTAACCCACTAGGCAGGCCACCAGGGCTCTTTCTGAGCTTGCTTAGGCCAGGGCCCAATGAGACAGAATCTCATAGGCGTCCAGGGTCATGGGATTTTCCCATCTGTACTCTGTAACCCAGGGGCAGGGAGAAAGCTGAATGTCCTACTGTAGAAAAGATTACACCCCACCAAGAAAAAAAGAAAAGGACACACCTTTGCTGCAGTCGGCCTGCCCTTGCATTCCATCCTCTGTCCTTGGCTAACATTCTTTGCTCTGGGTTTGGACTGGAACTGAGTGGATGCGCAGCAGCCCGTGTCAGTGTCTTGATACCAGGAGCGCTTAGATCTTGGCTCTCTCCCATCAAACGATACACCCTCCAAGGTGTATGCCTTTCCAATGCCAGGGCCTCTAGCAGGAACTTGTACATAGCGATTTCACAAGTTTCTGGTAGATGATTGTTCTCCACTTGCACGCTGCCACCTGGCACAACCCTCTGGGAGAAGACACCCAGCTCACTTTACTATGTTTTATCTCCCAGACCTTATCAACAGCCAACACTGGCTCCCAGCGTGCTCGTCATCCACTGTAGAGCCATAAGGCAGTTCTCCTCTGCTCTGGATGACAGCAGGTTGGGATTGGGGTCTGTAGAAACACATCCTGCAACACTATGGACAGGGTGTAGGTATAAAGAGATCTCACTCAAAAGGATTCATCGAGTTGATTCTGACACATAGTGACTCCAGAGGACAGAGCAGGACTGGCTCTTTGGTTTTTTGAGACTTTAAATCTTTTAAAATTATTTTATTGTGGCTCGGACAACACTTATCACAATCCATACACAAGACTTTAATTCTTTATCGGGACAAACCACCTCATCTTTCCCCCAAGGAGAGATGAGTGGGTTTGAACTGTTGACCCCAGTTGTTAGCAACTCAGTGACTACTCGCCAACTACACCGCCATGTGCAAGCTCCATGTGCAAGCAGCTGAAGCGTTACCCGTGTGAGATCTTTCCTTGTGCAGAGACACACGTCCTAGCATTATCGACAGTTGTGGAAATTGGACTGAGTCTAACTGTCCATCAGGAAGAGATCCAATGAATTATGGTACAAACATATTCTACAGCCACTGCCGAGGATACATAGCTGTGTTTGTTTGACAAGGAAATCTCTCAACTGTGTGTTTTGAGTTTAAAAAGAAGGTTCTGTAATTGCATGTGTGGTCTCGTCCATGTTGACGTAAAGCCTTTTCACGTGGGGAGGATCTTGATTGAACTGTTTGCTATGGATGCCTCTAGGAATGGGATTTTGCTTTCTTACTGATTTTTAAATGCCATTTTATAGTACTTGAAATTTCTATGTATGATCTTTAGAATCAGAAACTTTAAATAAAGTTATTTTCATCGTGGGAACATCCTGTGCATCCTTTGCAGCATACTTCATCCGCAGATGCTCCCAGAGGAGCTCCCACATCCGCCCCGGCCCCAGCTCAGCAGTCGTCCACCTCTTTTGTGCTCTGGAGGGGCAACAGAAGCTCCTCTTATCAAGCCTGCGGCCTCAGTGGTCCGTGCCTAGTGCTGCGAGAGCTTCTCCCTCATGGGCACTGAGCTCCGTTTGCTTTCCACCTGCCTGGAGCCTACTGAATGCCAGATCTTAAAGCTCTTTATCAGGAGATTCAGACATCTGGCCTAATTTGGGGTTCAGTAGGCCTTGTAATACCAGGATTGTTCATGGGGGCAAATTACCCAATAAGGCCAGGTAAGCACGTGCTTGCTTAGTAAACTAGTGAACAGTTTCTCATTTAACATCACCTCTTTCAAACATACGTGAGATTGTCCACTGCAGATGAGTCAGTGGACACTAGTCCCCACCCCTGCCAGGGACTGACTTAACAAAGACCGACTCTACAGGAAGGCGTGCAGTTGGAGGGAGAGTGAGAACAGCTGTGCTGAGAAGCAGGTCTGCCGCGGTGAAAGAAAGCAATGGCTTACAACAGATTGGTAAACAAGCACGAGGGAGCCCATTCTTAGCTGGCTTCAGAAATGTCCTCGCTGATCCTTGTCCCAGGGGAGGCCTACAGGCCCCCCTGCCTGAGGTGGAAATGCCCCTGCCTGTGCCAGTAGACCTCAGGGGCAGAGAGCACCCACTCATCAAGACTGCTCAGAAGAAGTCAGCTGCCGGGGCTCCATGTGATACACTTTGTCTGGGCCCATCTGAGACAGGACCTTCCCTAAAAAGGTTGTTTCCAAATGGCTGCCTGCTCCCAGATTCCGTGCCCAGCTTCCTCTTCCATTATGAGTGACGACCCCAGGAGCCACAGTGCAGCCTCAGCCCAGCCCAGCCCAGGGCCTGCTCACATGGTGAACCGGTTAGAGCTGCCATTGGTTGGAAAGCTCTCAGGGAGCTCAGCACTGCTTGGGGCTTTGCCACGCCACTTCCCCGTCACTGGCACAGGGTTTAAGCACTTGACTGCGCATTGAAAGGCTGGAGCTTCCACAGGAGAAAGCTTCCTGCTTCTCCCGAAGGTTTCCACCCTGGAGTAGCCCAGGGGGCAGTTCTGCTTTGCCCTATGGGGCTGCTAAGAGCTAGAATGGACTCACACAGGCGTCCCCTGTCACCAAGGTCTACAAATGGCTAGGTGCTTGATGCTAGCAGGTCGGCGTTTGAACCTACGTAGAGGCGCCTCAGAAGCTAGGTGGACGGTCTGCCTTCAAAGCCACAGCCTTGACAGTCCGGTGCAGCAAGCAGGGACAATTCCATCACCATGGCCCTGCCAAGCGGGAGTAGCAAGAGGGAGCTCAACTTGAACCTAGAGTGCTTGACTCTGGCTCTGCCATCCTACATCCCACACCAACAAGAGGGATGAACAAGAGGAAGCTGTATATATGCTTTTTAAAATTAACCGTTTTATTGGGAGCTCTGGCAGATAAAACATTCCATAATTCAGTTAGATCAAGCATAATCGTACAATTGCTAACACAGTTTCCAAAAATTTCTGTTTTTTAACTCTCCCTTTATTCCCACCCTTCTCCCCCTCCTCCTCTGGGAACTCTCATAATTGTTATATATATATACTTATATCTTACCTCATCCATCCAATATGTCCATTCACCTACAACTCTGTTATCCGCCCCCTCGAGTGGGGTTTTACAGTCATCCTTGCCATCAGCTCCCCCCTCTCCCCCTCCCTCTTTCCATATCCTCCTGCTTCTGTTATCAGTCTTGGCTTTCGTGCATCGAAAGATCTTCTACAAATGAACAGATGCAGGTCTAACAAGATTAGTGAGTAAAACAAAGACCATAATAGAAAGGGGAGGCAGTATTAAAGAACTAGGGGATCGTTATGTTTCATCAGTGCTATACCGCACCCTGCTTTTATCATCCCTTCCATGTGGCCCTTCTGTGAGGGACTGCCTATTAATCTTACAGGTGGGTGTGGCATAGGACGCTGGCGATTGAGCCAGTAATGCACTAGGTTAAGTCTTTTATTGCCCACCTGACCCCCATGAGCACTCTCCCCAGCCAGCTACAGTGAGCTGTCCATTGGGGCAGTAGTAGCAGTAGCTGGAAGACAGAAGCCGCTTCCGTTAGTAGCTGGAGACCAGTAGCTGCTGAGACTCAAAAAATGCCACTTATTCAGAAGCTATAGCAAGCAGCCAGGTCTCGAGTCTGAGTTGAAGCTCCTGTGGTGATGTCCAAGAGGCCTGGGCAGTATCTCCTTCCAGCCCTCTAGCCTGCCTTTCCTGTTTTCCTCCGTTCTGGGCACCACAGGCTTCTAAGCGAAACCCGTTCCCTGGATGCACTTGAGTGTCTTCTTGGAACCCAGGCCTGGGTATACCAGAGGGGCCAATTGCTTGGTCAATTGACATGTTACTCTCAGAGATGTCCAGAACTGTGTGATCAGTAAGCTCGCCCTTGAAGTTGTGCTGCTTTGGCTTCGAGGTTGCTGGGGTGGCCATTGCCTGCTTCCCCTGCCAGCCCTGAATTGTTGGGTGAAACAAGTAAGTGGTTTGCCCTACAGGGGAGGGAACACTTACGCCTGTCTGAAGTGGATCCACATCTCTTCCTCACACCTGTTACTTCACCACAAAATAAAGGGTCCAGACTAGCTTCTCCATGGTGGCCTAGTTGTCTCCAACCAGAGCAATCCTATAGGACAGGGCAGAACTGCACCACATGGCTTCAAGTGCTGTGAGCCTTTCCAGAAGCAAACGGCCCTATCCTCCTCAAGTGGACCTCTGCCCTTCAACACCTTGGACAGGTCTTAAGTGGCAGATTTTCCCAATGTAACACACATCACCTGATTTCTCCGTAATCACTAACAGCCATTGCTTAGTGATTAGTAGTTTTGCCATTCATTTCAATAGCAACTATTTTGAGACATCTTAGCACTGAAATCTAGTATTCGAAATATAGTAGTGAAAACATTTAAAGTTAATAAAATGTGCTTATTAGAAAGGCAATACTAAGAACTATGAGGGTTTTTTTTAGAATCAAGATAATTGACATCAACCACTGATTCCAATTTGCATTTTTGACTTCACCAACCCAACCCCCCACCTCCCCAAACAAAACAACCCTCAATCAAACTCACTGCCACGGACCCAGTAGCTGCAGACTCCCAGGACCACCCCCCACACCGCGGTTTCTGCCACTGCTAACTTTGGGGAAGAAGAGAGCCCAGTCTTTCCTGCGAAGCAGCGGGTGATTATGAACTGCGGACCATGGGGAGAGCAGGCCAACTGGAAACAACTGCACCACCAGGACTTCACACCATTGAAAAAGGAAGACCCTGATCACAGTAACTAAAATCATTTTTGTTTTGTTTTTAGTCAACTTTGCAACTTCAGGATAGTGAATTTGTTTTAAAAGCTATAACGATAAGGATAAACTATATGTAATTGCCTCTAAGCCACTTTGAATTTACAAAAGCAGCAAATTTGCATAATTAAAAGTAATCATAATAGCTAATACTGTGTGCGGGACTTCTTGCCAGCCTAGTCTCATTGAATCCACACAACTCTCCGTTCTACAGCTCAGGATACTGGGCGCGAGGGGGTACGCAGGTGGCCCGCCACCAGCCGGGCAGTGGTGAGAAGAATGAGGCCTCTGTGCTCCATGGCGCCCGCAGCCCAGGGGCTGGCTGTTTTCCTAACAGGGTTACCCAAATCTCCCGAGCGGCCTGCAGTGAAAGGGGACTTTGTGCGCCGCAGCGCAGGGCGAGGGCCCCTGCAAGCAGGCTGTGGGGTGGCCGCCGCTGGCCCGCGGGAGCATTTGCCAGGCCAGCAGCCCTCGTGGCCCTCTCTGAGAATGCCCAGTCCTGGGCCAACGCCCCCGACGTACTAGAAAGGGGTGGGGCACGGCGATCCCTGCGCCCTTTCTGCCTCCTCTTATGGCTAGCCCTCCTCCCCTCCAGGGCTGTTTTGAGGATCCCTCGTGGCACAATGGGTTAAGCATTGGGCTGCTAACCGTGAGTTCTGTAGTTTGAAATCACCAGCTACTCAGAGGGTGAAAGACCAGGCTTTCTTTTTTTTCAGTAGGAGTTAATCTCAGAAACCCACAGGAGCAATTCTGTGCCGCCCTATAGGGTCACGGTGAGTTGGAATCTCCTCGATGGCTGATGGCTATGTTTTGTGATTCTCTACATGTTGTGCATCACGGGAGTTAACCGCTGGCAGGGCAGGCCAGGTCACCGGCCTGGTGGAGGTTAAAGCCTGGAGAAGGAAGGGGGCGGCGGGGTGCAGGGGCACAAAGTATGTACCAAGCAAGCCAAGGGGTCGGGCAGAGTGCTGAGGAAGGCCTCTTTGAGGAGGTTTTGGCTGAGACATGAAGCATGAGCCCAGCAGGTGAGAAGTCATGCAAGATTTCCAAGGTGGGGGAACGCCCGCCCTGAGGCAGGGGAAAGATATCTTAAAGGGCTGGAAGAAGGTTCATGTGGCTGGTGGCTGGAGCCTGGTGCCCCATAGAGAGACAGGCCCATCTGAGATGGCAGAGGGAGGTGTTGCTGGGTCATTTGGAGCTTTGTACCTTATCAGGGCAAGGGGGTTTTGTCAGTGTGATGGGCGTGTTTGAAGCAGCTGGTTTGATAACAGTGGTTTAGGCTGTTGGGCAGGGAAAGGACCCTGGATGGGAAGAGGGAGCCAGGGGGAGACAAGGAGATCCATTGGAGGGCATTGCAGTTTCCCAGGTGCTTTAAAGACGGAGGGATGGAAAGTTAATGCGTGTGTGATCAAGAAGTCATAGGGTCACGGAATTTGATGGTGACCCTGAGGGCCAAGGAGAGCTGGGTCCCTGAATGACAGGTCCCCGTAGTGCCAGGGAGGAAATGAAACCCAGCACTTCTCTTCCTGGCGGGTCGTTTCCCTTCCAGGGACCACATCAGGTTTCTGCAAGTTTCAGCTTCCCAATTCTGAGGGCCAGCCCTATGGGATAGCATTTGGGAGGGAAAAGCTCAGTCTTCCATCTTGTGGGGTCATTCTCTCTGCCTCTCTCCAGAGGCAGGCTGGGGTTGGAGATTTTGGTCTGCGCTCAGCAAGCAGGGGAGGGAGTGGTTCAGTGGTTCTGCTTCCCCCCAACTGCCAAGACAGGCACTTCTCGTCCTCTCCCCCAACCCCAGGGGCCGCACAAGGTGGGAGCTCTTGGAAGGCAGAGGCTGGCTCTCCCTTCTAGGGCCTTCATGGGGGAGAAACTTGTGGAATAGAAGGCTTTCCTGGGGGTTCTAAACAGGAGCGCCTCCCTCTGATGGGCGTGGGGCGGCTAAGAAGGCCTTTCTAGCAGCAGAGAGAGAGTTCTAGATTAAAATACTGTCGCGTGGGTGGGCAAGAGCAGACTGGTGCCACTCCCACAGTCCCTCTCTACCTCCTTCCCAAGATCATGCACAATCAAGCTGCCAGGTGCTCAGTACTAACTGTGCCACAGGTTAGCATGGTGGCCTCACTCGAGTGTTCAGGCTCTTGAAGGAAGCAAGTCTAACCCGGTTCCAGAAATCTGACATGTCTGAGCCTCAAACTAGAGCCTGGGTCAGTCCCTAATCCACCTGGCCCTGCCACACTGGACCTGGAGCAGGTTCTCCATGAATGACTGATGGGGGAGGGGAGCTGCGTTTCCAGGAGGAACTTCACCTGGAGCCTGGAGGCCAAGGTCCCAAGAAGGGCAGGTGACAATCACCAGGAACCAGGTCCTGGAAATGGAAAGAATGGGTAGTGGGTGGCTCGGCCAAGGAACTCCAGGAACGTCCTTGGTTGGCCATGGGGCAGGCTCCGAGGGCTAGGGCCCACCTCTGGCGCCTACCAGTCCAGGTGGTTAGTAGGTGCGCTAGTGAGATGACTGACATTTGACTCGCCCCGTTCCTCGCAGTGGGCACTCAGTAAGTGACACACAAAGGACTCGCCGCCCTTGGATCACCACCTCCAGGACGGCCCCACCGGAGGCCCAGAGCGCGCGTCGCGGAGCTTCCGCCACCTACCGCGGGCCCGACTTAATCTTCTGAGCGCAGGCCCCCGCGGAGCTGGGAACACCCGGGGCGGGGCGGGGCTCGAGTGGGCGGGGCCCGGGGCAGGGCTGGGCTCGATGGGCGGGGCCAGGGGCGGGGCGGCCGCGCCGGGGTTTGCTCCCGCTGAGGACTGGCGCGCATCCTAGCGAGGGGGCGAGGTGCGGCGAGCCGGCCTGGGCGCGGATGCTGGCAGTTCACATCCCGTCTGTGGGGCCCGAGGCCGAGGGGTCCAGGCCGAGCCCAGAGAAAGGCCACATGGTGAGCGGGGCGCGGGGGTCCCGCCGCTGGCGTGCCGCGGGGAGCCTGCGCCCCGGGGAGGGCGTTGGGGCACGCCGGGGTGTGCCAGCCCAGTGGGCCAAGGCGGGGGCGCAGGACAAACGGGTGGAGCGCAGTGTTGGTCAGCCTGCCCCTCTCCCCGGTGTGTGGGACCACCGTCCCCGGAGAGCGGCGCCCCGAGGCCGCTTTGCGCGCGGCCCTAACGCGCCCCCCGCCGCCCGCCAGGTATTTCGAGTGGAGGTGCTGTGCCGCGGGCGCAGACACACCGTGCCGAGGCGCTACAGTGAGTTCCACGCGCTGCACAAGCGGGTAAGGGAGCACCGACGACACTGAGACCCCGGCCCGCCCCTGGCAAGTGGGGGGACAAGCTCCGGTCTCGGCGCCACTCCCTTCACGCTCCAGCCCCCCACCCCCGGGCTGCGGGGCCACGGTCAAGAGGGTATAGAGGACGCAGCCCGTCCCGCACTGCCCCTGTCCCGCGTGGCCGACTCGTCCTCTCTGGGGCCTCTGGAAAACTTGGGGTCAATTCCCCGGGGGACATCCCAGGGTAGAATCCGTTTGAAGGGCGCGGGTGGGGAGCGGGGAGCAGGGAGCTGAATTCTTGGCTGGGGTAGAGCGGGTCCAAGGGCTCAGCCAGGGATCTGTGACGCCCCGTGGCAACCCCCGGCAGATCAAGAAACTGTACAAGGTGCCTGACTTCCCCTCCAAACGCCTGCCCCACTGGAGGAGCCGCGGCCTGGAGCAGCGACGGCAGGGCCTGGAGGCCTACCTCCAGGTATGTGGCCTCCTCCAAGTGGGCCTTTCTTCTCTGCAGGTTAGTGAGCGCCAGTGAGTCTGTCTGTGCTCTTCGTGTTTACTGGGTACTCTCTCCTGCCAGGGGTTGTAAATTTGAAAAGACGTTTTACTTCTGTGGGTTTGGGGAAGAGTCAGATGGCCAGCCATGACTAGAAGCAGAATCTCTGATGTGATGACAAAAGGGGGAATTGTTCACTATAAGATTAATAAGTAAGCACAAGCAAAGCCGTGCTTGCCACGTTAATTGGTTTTCCAACACTTCATAAGGCAGAGTGGGTGACATGAGGGGAGGGGTCCCTATCTTGGGCATGTCTGGTTTTTTGAATAATCTGCCCATTCTTAGCTGGCTTGCGGAAAGGTTTGAAGGACCCAGGAGGCAGGTGGTGGTCTCAGTTCAATGAGAGTTGACTTATCCTTTCCCCGGGGTGGGTGGGTCCTTCACTGTAGTTGGGGTTCAAAAGGGCTCTGCGCTCAATGCTCCGCTCTGGATGCTTTAAACCTGCTAATCACTCCTATCAAGTCAGCTCCCCTAAGGCAGGGTAGTTGTCTCCCCCTGTGGGTTTGAGAGTGTAACTCCGTACAGGTGTGGGTTCTGAATCTAACCCTGCCTCTGCAGGAGCAGAGGAGCAGAAAGCTGCCTCTTTCTCTGGCGGCTGCTGGTTTACCCCAGGGCTCCATGTCTAGGTTGTGAGGTTACCAGACTGAGCCTAAAAACGCGTCCTTTGCCCACCTCTCCAGGGCATCCTGTGCCTGAACCAGGATGTGCCCAAGGAGCTCCTGGAATTCCTCCGACTACGGCACTTCCCCACGGATCCCAAGGCCAACCACTGGGGGTGAGTACCTTCCATGGGCCTGGGACAGTTTGGGGGTGGTGGGAACCGCCCCACTTTTGCTTCTCTCACCTGCCAGGCCCTATCCTGGATCTTCCTCCTGCTGAGGCCTGTCTCCCTCATCGGTTTTATTTTCCTTTGCTTTGTTAAAATATTTTATTGTGGCTCAGGTGAAAGTTTACACAGAAAATTAGGTTCTCTTTTAAGCATTTGGTAGAATTATGACATTATTCACGATTTTCACGGTGTCGATATCCCCATTCCTTTCAATCTGTCTGTTCCAAGTCTGCTCACCTTCCCATTCTTTCTTTTGGATAAATGTTGACCAAGTGTTATCATGTGGTTGATTGTTTACAGGTGATATTGTTTTATTTTTAAAATCATTTTATTGGGGGCTCATACAATAATTATCACAATCTATACATGCATCCATTGTGTCAAGCAAAGTACATTTGTTGCCATCATCATTCTCAAAACATTTGCTTTCTACTTGAGCCCTTAATATTGGCTGCTCTTCTCCCCCCCCCCCCTTCTCTGTTGTTCATCCCCCAGGGAGGAGGCTATATGTAGATTCTTGTAATTAGTTCCCCTTTCTACCCCACATTCCCTCCACCCTCCAGGCATCGCCACTCTCACCACTGGTCCTGAAAGGAGTCATCTGTCCTGGATTCCCTGTGTTTCCAGTTGCTATCTGTACCAATGGTACATCCTCTGGTCTAGCCAGATTTGTAAGGTCGAATTGGGATGATAGTGGGGGAGAAGAAGCATTTAAGAACCAGAATAAAGTTACATGTTTCATTGTTGCTACACTGCACCCTGACTGGCTCATCTCCTCCCCACAACCCTTCAGTAAGGTGGTTTCCGGTTGGCTACGGATGGGCTTTGAGTCTCCACTCTGCACTCACCCACATTTACAATATGATTTTTTGTTCCTTGATGCTTGATACCTAATCCCTTCGACAGCTCGTGGTCACATAGGCTGGTGTTTCTTCCGTGTGGGCTTTGTTGTTTCTGTACTAAATGGCCACTTGTTTATCTTCAAGCCTTTAAGACCCCAGACGCAATATCTTTTGATAGCTGGGCACCATCAGCTTTCTTCACATTTGCTTATGCACACGTTTGTCTTCATTGATCCCACTGATATTCTTTGATAAGCCCATCTATTATTTGGATGAAAAAGGGATGTCATCAGTGCCAGACTCAAAGGGTATCTTTGGGCAGTAGCCTCTAGTCGTTAGCCCAGTAGGTCTGGCCCTTTTTAGGGAAGTGAATCTGGTTCTACGTTTTGCCCCCATTCTCTCTGGCATCTTCTCTGTACCGTGAGTCATTGGGTGGTAGCAGCAAGGCCTCATCTGGTTTAAGGTGTGTGTCCCGTGTACTCCTTTCTTCGAGTCTTTCATTTCCGTCCTTCTCTTTTTGCACCAGAAGAAGAAAGGCCGATAGCTGTGCGTTACATGACCGCCCCCAGCCTGGGGAGAACCCGATGCCGCCACCAGGTTTTGAACCATGTTCTACCAACTGTCCGAGGCCTTTGAATCCCATAAAGCGCCACTGTTCACTGTTGGGGGTTCTCAGAAGCCTCTGCCCCCTTGTGCTTCTTGACACTCACACCTTTGAAGTCGCCTCTGCGTGCAGCACAAACATGTACACACCCATACCTGATAGACCTCTACATGTGTGTGCGCACGTGTACGCATTTCGTGGGGTTCTTACTCTTGTAGTTAGCTTTCTTGAGCCCTTCGTGATGGGGCTGAGGTGGGTTTTTGGACAGCCTTGGTTACACCAGCCACCTCGGGAACTGGGCTTGTTACAAATAGAAGGAAGCAGTGGTCCCAGAGGAGAGATTGCAGGCCGGTCTCCGCCCTCCTCTCTCCCCCCTGGGCCTCTCCAGCGTGCTTAAGGACCTGTCTCTTTCACAGGGCCCTGGGAGAGTTCCTGCCCAGCAACAGCAGGCAAGTCCACGCCCTGGCTTGTGATGCAGCCTCTGCTCTTGGGGCAAGTTTCCTGTCCCTATGATCTCAGTGGGTCCGTACTGCCCACCCGCCTGGGGCTCAATTTCACCGCCCCTCCTGGTTCTCTCTCTCTCAGCCCACAGCTGCTCCACCGGCCCGTCATCAGCTTCTGCACGGATCCCTACGTGTGTGCCCCCTCCCCAGGTGAGGTGCCTGCCACCACCCACAATCCACACTTAGGGCCTAAGACTGGCAGACTTGCCATTTCTCAGCTCAAAAGCCTCCCAGGCCACAACACTCTCCTCCTGCCCCTCCCGAGCTCTCCACCCTGGGTAGTAGTTACCTGGAAAGCCGAGGCCTCATAGGGGGTTGCCCTGCCACCCTGGTAGGGGTCCTGCTTTGGAATAGCATGGCAGGCTGCAGGCCTAGGGCCAGGCCTGTCCCAGGTCTCTTCTGCCCTTGCCCTTCTGTGTGTGACCTTCCTTCCTCCCTCCCACAGAGCCTCTGCCCAGCGTGGTGGTGAGTGGCGTGCTCCAGGCCCTCTACAGCTGCAGCCTCAACCCTGTCCATGCTCAGCCAGTGGCTGGCTGTCCCCCAGCTCCTTTGCCACCCATTCCCTGACAGACCCAGAGGCCTTGGGGCCCAAGACAGCCCCACCTGTCAAGACAGACACATGCCTCAGTCCACTCGCTTGGTCTGGAACCAAGGTCTTACCCACCCAGGGCTCAGAACTCAGCCTTCACTGGAAGCTGGGGAGCAAAGGTCAGGTGCTCAAGAGCCCAGAGGACTTGAGGTGAAGGGAAGCGTGCAGAAGTAGGCTGTGACAGGGCAGAGAAGGGATGTCTTCACCTGAAGCGCAATTTAGAAAGCAAACACACGTCAGGTGGAGGCTGGGTGGCTGGCAGTTTAGAGGGACTCCCACCTGATTCTGTGTGCATCTCGCCTGGGTACAAGGTCAAGGTCAGGCAGGTGCCAAAGGAAAGGGCTGCCACCAGACCCTGGACGTGTGGATGTGAACTTGGGGGAGATGCTGCAGGCCTGGGAACCCAGTCCACACGCAGGTTATTAAAAAAACCCACCTTTATTTGTATTGGTCAGTGTTGGTAGGAGTTTGTTACAAAACGGGGCCTGTGGAATGTGGGGCATGGCCCACTGTCAGCACCAGGGCAGCGCAGTGGAGCCCAGGGACAGCCACCTTCAGCCCGAGGGCAGTAGTGCCGCAGAAGGTCCCGGCCGCTTCACTCCTTGGCGATGGCAAAGGGCTTTTCCACTTCGATCTTGCCACAGTCTGCGATCGTCACCTCCTTCAGTGGCTTGTCCCGGCCATCTGTCTTGGTGCTTTCCACTTTGCGGACCACATCCTGGGAGGGAGGGGGGGACAGAGGGTGGGTCAGGGGGCTAAGGAGGCTGCAGCTTTGTCCCTTTGGGGCACAGCCCCAGTTGGCGTGGCCTCTGGCCCAGGAGGGTTTGGAATTGGCATCTACCAAAATGCAAGCTGTTCTTTCCCGAGACCTCCCAGCTGAGTCGACAGAAGCCCTGTCTGAACAGGTGGTTTGAGTCTTGGGAGAAGGGGATGGACATAAACACAAGGGGCCCCTGCCCCTAGATTTGTGTGGGAGCTCTGGGGAGGGCCGGCGGGGTTCAGCCTTCAGGACTCACCATGCCCTCCAGCACTTTGCCAAACACTACGTGCTTGCCATCGAGCCATGATGTCTTGACTGTCGTGATGAAGAACTGGGAGCCGTTGGTGTCTTTGCCGGCGTTGGCCATGCTCACCCAGCCAGGCCCATAGTGCTTCAGCTTGAAGTTCTCATCTGGGAAGCGTTCGCCGTAGATGCTCTTTCCTGGGAGGGAGACGCAGCCGTGGGTGGGGTGGGGGAGGGTAAGGAGAGGCTATAATGGCCCAAACCAGGCTGGTCTTTAGGGTAAGGGTTCAAGAGGCTGAACCGGTCTTCTGAACCAGGCCGAGAGCATAAGCTCGTGTCCCCTTCTTGGCCTAAGAGCCAGACTACTGACGCCAAGCTGAATCCACCAAAGGCTCATGTGGCGGGTGATTTAGAGAACTGTGTCATGGCATCAGCTGCCCTCAATGACTGTAGCCTGAGGACACTGCCTGCCCTGGAGGGTCTTTGGGGAACGCCTGCTGTGCAGGATGCAGGGTGGACAGGTGGGAGAGGCTAAGAACAGAAGAGGAAGACTACTGTGGATGGCCAGCCCGCCTTCCCGAGAGCTCACACAGGGAGGACAGTGAGGTGCCTGCCAAAGCCGCGGACAGGAGGGCTGCCATTTAGGTCCTGGGAGTTGAAGCCTCCGCCAGGGACAGAAGCAGACGGTAGCATGTTCTCGCGGGCACAGCAACCACAGTGGCTCTCTATGAACGTTCTAGAAGGTACATGGCAAACCTTTTCCCCGTGACTTCCTTTCAGAGTGACTAACTGTGTGGTAGTGTGTCAAAGGCCTCAAGAACCTGGCACAAAGGTGGCCTTTCTGTTTTGCTTTTACCTTTGGAACTTACTTGCACATGACTGTTTTTATGAAAACCAAGCTGATTCTAACTGACAGAGATTGAGAGTTCCAGGTAACACTGCCCCCAGGGTTTCCAGGGTCACACTTTCAGAGCAGCTGGTGGATTTGAACCACTGACCTTTTCATTATTAATCAAGTACCACCAGGGCTCATGCTATCAAAGCAAATAAACAAACCCCAAACACACGGCTATTGAGTTGATTCTTACTCTGAGCAACCCTGTAAAATAGCGTGAAGCGGGAATGGTAATGCCCCTTTGGGTTTCCAAGGTGGTGAATCGATGGGAGCAGCCAACCTCATGGTTCTCTCACGGAATGGCTGGTGGAATCCAGGCACCGGGCTTTGTGGTGAGCTCAATACAAAACCCGTTAGGATACCTTCCACCCCAGTCAGTACACCAACTTTCCACCTATGGCTCCAGAATGGGACCGAGGTGGCAAGCTCTTCTTGCCTGCTGCCTACCAGGGGCTGGTTGAAGAGCAAACAAGAGAACCGAGAATTAGTAACCGGAGGAGACGTGCGCACACAGTCCACAGGGCTTCAGTGAGAAGCTCTGGCCAGTCCCGGCAGCTTCAGGACACTGGGCCAGACCAGAGTGGGGCTGGAGAGGGGTGCCTCAGCCGGAGTCCCATCCATTTCCCTCAACCAGAGGGTCAAGACACCATCATGAAGTGACTCCGGGCTAGGATGCTAGCTAAAAGCCTCCCTTCTTCTTGGTCTGCGAAGTGCCAGATTTCAATTGCTGTTACTCTCCAGAAAACCCCCTAGATCTAGGGGCAAACACTGCTAAGATACAGTGAGTTCCACCCTCAGATGGACAGTTCTTCACTTTAAACTCAACTTCACCCCTGACCTTCCCTGCAAACTTCAGTTCTTCCCAAGCCGTTACCAGCATACTGCCCACGTTGTCGCCATCCCCACTGGGGTCCACCCTCGCCTTCTACAGCTGCTCCCCACACTGCCGTGATGCTGGCCCACCAAAGCACTTCACACATTCAAAACGAACAGGAGGCCAAAGCAAAGACTCTCGAATCTGCTCTTACCCACGAGGACATATTCTCCCCACTGGGGGGGGGAGGGGGGTGAAGGCCCATAGCATCCTGCCCAGGGGCAGCTGTCTTAGCCCCCAGCCAATCTGTTCCAGCCTCCCTATCCGGGACTGTGCCTCCACAAGATTTGTCCAGCTTGGGGCACGGTCCCACTCTAAGTGTCCAGCAGGTCTGACTGGAGCTCTCTCTTTACTCCCCAGGCCAGCTGTAGGCAAACTGCTGAGCCAGGACAGAGGCTGCCTCACGAACCTTCATCCTGCCCCCTCAATCTCCCAACTCGCCTCTGCCTGTCAGTGCACAAAGGCTAACTTTACTGAGGACTCCCCACATGCCAGGCTTTCCCGGGCACCCCAATCCCCGCTCAGCACTCACCTTCACGAGAAGGAAATGGAAGCCCGGCTGCAGCCACAGGCAGTGACAAAGCCTCAAGATTCGGGCAAACAGTTAGTTCGATGGCTAATGAACCATGCAAAGCTCAGCCACCGGCGCCCTGAGCCCAGAGAACTAGACAGTGTCAGCAACCACTACACCAAGGGCTTTACCAAGGAGCCCAGCGGAATCCTGGATAGAATGGAGAAGAATGTGGAACTAAACTCAAAGTCATAAGAGCAAGTTTAGTGGTCAGACCGAAGGAACTCCTGAGACTCTGGCCCTTCGTCACCCTTGGACTTTGGAACGAACTCACTCTCTGGCTCAATATTCAGCCAAACAATAGACAGGCTGAAATGTAAGGCAAACAGGAGGGCTCGAGGTACGCAACTCCTTCTAAGACTCAACCACGTGAGGGAAAAAGGCTGCACGGACACGAGGAAAGGTTAGAAGAGGAGGCGCGCACGCAGCAGAGACAGGGCAAAAGTGGGATTAGTGATGTTATCCTGTGGAGATGGCAGCCCCCGACACGAAACAACATGTATGACATGGTCCTTACATTTCTTCACAATTTTTGCATTGGAAATGGATTTGCTCGGTAAACTTTTACTCGGTTCACAATAAAAAGTAAACAAAAAACCCACGAAGCAAGGTGGCAGACCCTGAATCAAACCCAGGAGTATCTGAGGACTGCACAGAGTACAGGCTCTAGGTCCGTCCTCCCTCTTCCCACTGGGGTCCTCTGGCTAGAACCCAACTCCTGTGCAGCGGAGAGCGCTCTGGTCTCAACAAGAAACAGCTTGAGGGCAGAATCTGTGTCCCAAAGCCCACCTGGGAGCTGGTAGTGCTTTGCAGTGAAAGGCAGCGGCTGCCTGCCCTGATCTCTGAGTCCCAAGCGTCCACAAGCCTTTCACTGATGGCGTGTGCAGCTCCCCACATGCAACTGTGGTCTTGTGACAGTAGGCTGCGTACCCAAATGCAACGAAAACTGTAGGTTTGTCCTATGTGTGCAGAGCGCTATCTGGAAGAGTGCCAGGGCGCCATCCACCAGGAGTAGGGGCTTCCTGAGTGGTCAGCCTAGGCTGTATGTGTCTTGACAGAATCCCCAACAGTGTCTTCCCTTTGCTCCCCTCTCCCAGCAGCAGCCAGAGAAAAGGCACCTTCTATAGCCCTGGATCAGGAGAGCTCCTTTTAGGTCTGTCTGACCTTCACAATTCACTCCCTCTCCTTTGTACCGATTCCCCGGACACAGCTGACTCCAGTGCACGGAGGCCTGTCCAGAGATGGGAACCGATGACGCCTGGGCTAGCCAGCCCAGGCTGCCAACACTCCCTCCCTGATGGACTATTCTGCCTAGAGGAACGGAAGGAACTCACCTCCGGTGCCGTCTCCCCGGGTGAAGTCTCCACCCTGGATCATGAAGTCCTTGATCACACGGTGGAATTTGCTGTCCTTGTAGCCAAACCCTTTCTAGAAAAAATGGGAAGGTAAAGAATTGGAATGAAGACACTAGACCAGTGGTTCTCAACCTTTCTAATGCCTTGACCCTTTCATACAGTTCCTCATGTGGCGGTGACCTCCCCCCATCCATAAAATTATTTTCGTCGCTACTTCTTAACTCATTTTGCTAACATGAATCAGGCGACCCCTGTGAAAGGGTCATTCGACTCCCCCAAAGGGGTCGTGACCCACGGGTTGAGAAGCGCTGCACGAGACAAACATCAAACAGACGCAAACCCAGCCCACACAACTGCGCATAGCAGAGACACCAGGCTGGCCCAGGTGACACGACATGCTGATTGGGGAGAGGTCAGGGGTGAGGCACACAGGCCAGACACAGCCAAGCCAAGACCCACAGTCCTGTGCCCTAGAGCAGCTCCAACGTCACACAGCTGGATGTCACAGCCCTGCCCTTCTGCCTCGCATTTCTTCTCATCTTCAGGGGGCCAATGCAAGAACACAGACTGAGGCGGTCCCCCACTGACCCAGCGTAGAGGGTAGGTGAATACACACTACAGTGGGCACCTGGAAACCTGGTGATCTCTGGGCTCTGCATTGTAGCAGAGCACTCTGGCCCAAAGGCCAGACTCATGTCTACCAATCTGGTTAGTGCAGTATCTTCAAGATGCAAAATGTCCTGGAAAAAACCCCCAAACCCATAGATTTTTGGATTCGGGAAAGAAGGCCACTTCCCTCAGAAAGACACTCGACAGCATGGCGTTTGGGGCCAACAGTGAGTCGGTGCTGAGGGGAGGAGGGGGTGACGGCCTAGAAGGGCTGTTGTACAGGCCCAGTCCGCTGCACACCCCATTTGCTGACTTGACTTTGAGGTGACTAGCTCCAGTTTAGTCACTTACCTCTCCCGTGGCTAAGGCCACAAAATTATCCACTGTTTTTGGAACTGTCTTGCCGAAGAGACCGATGACCACCCGGCCTGCATCTTCATCTCCAATTCGTAGGTCAAAATACACCTGAGGAAAATGATCATCCCAAACTTAGGCCCTGTGAATGGCGCTTGACAGAGCGACTCTGGGATGCGTGAGAACACGGTCATCCATCTTTTTACTCTGCTTCATACCCGTGGTTCTGAGTGTTTCTGGTGGAATGAAAAATCTGATGAAAGACCCAGGTGTTCCATGTGCCCTCCACTCCCCATAATAGGTGTGTTTGCATTCCCTTTACAATCTTTGCTTTTAAGGAACGATGGGCGTAGATTCTAGAAATCAACATTTTGAAAAACCTAGGGAGGCCGGGCCTAAGCTCTTCCAAGTCACTGCAGCGTGGCCTAGGCAGAAAGGATGGATCCTGAGCTGGCAAACATGCTGGTTCACCATTTCCCCCCAAAGACTGTCCCAGAGCAGGTAGCGAGGGCCCGGCTGAGCACCCCGAGTCTGGGCAGGGGTGGGGGTGTAGGGGTGTCCCACTCGGGCCGGTTGGCCAAAGGACGGCCCAGACGCCACGAGGGCGAAGCTGGGAGCCTCGGGAGGGGCCGAGCCAAGTCCAAGTCTAGCCGGGCCTGGTTCGGGTCCTAAATGCCTCGGACACCACGGGCCGCACCCCAGCTGGTGGAGGGCGGGTCCCCCAGGGCCACGTCAGGCGAGAGGAGAGCGGGGAGCCCGGACCTTAACGGTGACTTTGGGCCCCTTCTTCTTCTCATCGGCCACGGAAGACCCCGGCAGCAGCAAGAAGACCACGGAGCCCACGATGAGGGCGGCGGCCACGAGCACCTTCATGTTCCGCTCCGAGAGACGCAGCATCCACCGGGACTGGCGAGCACGGCCCGGCAGCCACGGGCCGGAAGAGGGCGGGGGCCCGGCGGCGCGGGTCCTGGCGCGGCCACCGAACGTTCGCAGGGGGAGGGCCGGGCTCCCAGCGGCCGCCCAGCAGAGCACGGGCACCATGACTCCCCTCCGGGCCGGCCCCGATGGTAGGTTCGGCGGGGCGGGGCCGCGGAGCCGCGGCTCGTGGGTGGCTGCCACGTTACTGCTACCCGATTGGACCGCCCTTCCTGAGCGCCGCCAATAGGAAGCGGGCCAGGCGCGGCCGTGCCCCACGTGCCCGGGGATTGGCTCGCGCGAGACCACCGGCCCCAGCGTGCGGCGCCGCCCCTCGGCCCCGGGTGCTTCCGGGAGGCCGTCCCAGCGTCCTGGGCTTGGGGAGTGGACGCGTTCATCGCCTGGGGCCCAGGGGCCGCCCAATTGGGTTCAAGCGGTAGCTTCCAAAAGCCAAGCGCACTTTTCTACTTACTCAGTTTGACTTTACGTAGCTCCTTCCCACTTGTTTCTCAAGCTTGTTTGGAAACCCATTTCCTTTACCATTATTTTTCTCTGCCCTCTCTAATCCTACTGTGCTTACTATGGTATGAATCAAAGCATTTTATTGCCTACTGTGATTCGTTTTTGGTTTTTTTTGCCTTCTCTGATTTAACTTCCTTTATTTACCCAAGCAAACTACATTTTTTTTGTGAACCAGAGATTGTGTTGCGTTTATGTTGCACACAATTTAGGGACTTTACTTTATAGAACCCCACATCAGTATTTCATTAGCACGGGGTGATATTTTAGTCTACAACATAGCCTGGAAGAATATAAATCACCCCTAAAATTTAGGATTATGATTATCATTGAGCATCTTTAGAGTAAGTTTAAAAGTGTGTTTTCAAAGATGAAAGATATTACAAGTCTGTACAGGCATGGCTCCATTTTAGCAGATGAACTTTGGGATCAGTGTGGTGCTGACCTGAGAAGGAGGCCACCAGCTGCACTAGCTAACTTGCCTCCCACACCAGGGTTCCTGCAGTCAGGAGTGGAGTGACCACTGGTCAGGCCTCTCAACAACATGGCATTTGCTGTATCTTGCACATCCTATCAAGTGTAGGTAAACTGTTGCGTTGGCAACAATTCTCTCTCAGCACTCCCCATACCTTGTACTTTCCCCCCCTTTCTCCTGTCCAGTCTCCTTTCCCATGCACTGGCCTCACACTGCTCATAGCCACTGAGGGAAAAATGTTTACACCAAAGTTTCCAAGCACCGGGGCTAATGTTAAAATGACTGAAAAACAGCCTGCCTCTCCCACCCTCTCCCCACATCTGGAGTACTGGTAATCAGGTTGATGGATAAAACGCTGTCAGTGTGAGTGTTTGTTTGTTTTTTCTTCCACGATCACCAGCTCTTACGTGCCTTTGAAAAACTGAGCGCACTGAACTGGGATCAATACCTATATTGGCAGCTTTGTGGTCATATATGCACTTGTGATTTTTTAATTATACATCAGAGTGATGTGTTATATATGTAGATATCCTCCTCGTTAAATAGTCATTCAAAAAGCTATTATTTCAATGTGTTCCAGAGAAGATCCCAACTTCCTGTGTTCATTTACCCAAGAAAAGATACAGGGTTTAACTGTGTTAAAACTCAGAATCTTCAGGAATAACATGACCTACAGGAAAGGGCAATGTTCAATTCAGAAGAATGATGCACAAATGCCATGGATTATTTTGTTCGCAGGAGCCTCCATCACATCAAAGATTAGACATCAGCCGGAAGTACTCACAGTCAACAGACCAAGCAAGCAAGCAGAACTAGCCAAGAAAGGTAAGACATTTTATTTTACATACAAAAAGGGTGCAAACTGAGTCCTTTCCTCCCCAAATTGGGGAAGAGGTATACTTAAAGATCACATTTGTGTTTTTTCATGGTGCCTTAGGAAATGGGCTATTCTGAGATCACATATCAGGACCCATTTCCATTTTCTCCAAAGAAGGCTACTTCCTCTGCAGAAGACTCTTTCCTAAGGACACACAAACCCCTCTCACGGAGGAACCATATCCAATACACTTGTAATTGACATTCATGTTTAAAAATACTACAAGTTTCATTTTCACAGCTGAACTTTGAGACCAGTGCCAGGGTTTATGAAAACATGACAGATCTAAAACAAAAGGTTAAAACAAAACAAAAAATCATTTAACAATAATCAGACACACCCACGCATCCATTAAAATTGATTTCCACAGCTGATTAAAACATAACTAGGTTTTTGTTTTTAAATTGTAATCAATATCCCAACATCTCTTTAAAAGTACAACCGGCAAAGAAACAGACAAAATAATATTATAATAAATTAGAGCATGTCATACATCCAATGGGGTGCTGAATCAACATTATTTTTCATTGGGGGTTACGTTTTTGGTTTCATCTCATCTTTTCAGCTGTTACTTGTCCTCTCAGCTTGATATAAGTGAGGCTTGTTCCCAGAGCCAGCATGCTGCCACCTACACTCACTTGAAAGATGTGCTTGTCACATGCTTACTTCCGAGAATACTCAGGAACACCTGGCTCCCCACAGCCGAAGCTGTCAGTGCACACAGGTGAGTGTGCACGCATGTGCACCCCACACACACAGACACCCACCCATCTGTAAATCTATTCCCCCAAAGAAATGGCTCATCTTTCCTGAGACATTCCTGACAGATTGATAAACCTTCTAAATAAAAATCAAAAAGGCTTTTATGCAAGGGCTGGCCTGGGGTTTGGTCTGGAGCTCATGAAGAAGAGGAACACTGAACATGTCAGGGTGGGGGCAGTCGGGTGGCTGTCCTCTCTGGTGTGGAGGACTGCAGTGGACCTCCGCCTCCTACCGTGGGCATCCGTCTGTTCTAAGACGGGAGACGTGATGGTGACGGCACCAGCAAAGCGACTGCGGAGGAGTGAAAGGAGAACAACCAGAGATTCTATCTACAGAACCGGCTTCTTTTCAACATCAAGTTTGAGAAATCAAGCTAGAAAGATACGGAGTACATGTTCACTCTTTCATTCGTAAGCTGATCTACAAATACTGGAGTGGTTTCCTGGTTGCTTTGAGAGGAAATATTAAGTCAACTTCTACTGTCCTAAATCCAGGGAACCTACTCACTACTCTGAATACAATGGAGATAACTATTCTTTTGCACTCAATCACCAGCAAAGGAGTTCAGAAAAAACGGAAAACAATCGAACAGACTTCCAAGATTCCTGTTTGTGGCTACAACACTGCTCAAAATTCAAAAGGGCCACGGTTCCCTTTTCTTCAAAAACAACTCTCCCCTCCTCCCTGAGTCCCACATGTATAAAATCAGAACAGCCGCAGGGGCTTCTGCCAACCCCGTGGGAGACTGGGCGTCACTGGCTGTCAGCCTCTGGAAGAGTCCGCAAGAACAAGAATCCCAGCGATACCTGCCTGTTGCTCACACAACCAATCCCCGTGGGATGCAGGTCAGCCAGGCTCCCGAGGCATCCCTGGACTATCTGTTCGCCTAGGAGCAATGGTGGGAGGGTGGCAGTGGCCTGGCACAGACCATGTTTGTTGGCTGTATGACATGCCAGGCCCCTGTAAGTTGAAACTCTAGTGCTAACTTGGCTCTGACAGTGGAGACAAGGTTGTCAGGACAACTCACTGAGAATAAAATACTAGTTTCAATATGATCACAGATGAGGTGGCTGGGATACAGGAGGTGTTGGGCTTGCATGAAAAGATCAAGTGAAAAACGTAGGCCATGCTTGCTCGCTGGAAGAGGAAATACTTTATCTTTTATATTAAAAAAATTAAGGCTATGATCTTTAGTAACCACTCTGACATCATATGACCAACATTGCATATTTCTGGCATTAAAAAAGGGCTACTAATGCTGACAATCAATGACGACTGGTGTACAATTCCACTGAATTAAGTTGGAAGTTACTTTAGAGGCAATGAACTGGTGGTGAGCTATGATTTCACGAGAACAAACATGCTAGCCACCACTCCCACTGGGCCTCAGGCTCCCGGGGTCTACTGGAGCCTCTGCATTCCAAAGGAAAATGAACCTGGAAGGGGGGAGCCAAGGCCTGTCTGAGACACTGGTCACTCCCCGACACTGCCAAGGAGCAGGAGAAGGGGAGGTAGCCAGGAATGCGCATGGATGGCTGGGGAGCGGTCCTTGCCTTTGTGTAACGTTCTAGTGTGAGATCGCTGGGAGTGCCCAGGGGTGCACTAGCTCATCAACTGCAGACAGAAGTCACACTCTGGTCATGAGTGACGGACTCTCCACATTAGGAAGCAGCACGGTTTGCCTCTCTGCTTGCCCAGAACTTCTCGTGTTCTAGAACCGAGGGTTTTGACGCTAACAGATGCTGACTTAGTTCCATGGACAAACAACTACATCAACCCCAAGAAAAGAGCCTTAGGCGTCCTGATGGCTGTGAAGGGGAGAAAGGTCAAAAAATACAATGCAAGTGGATTTTCAGAAGGGTGTGCTCCAGCCCATGGAGCAAGGCAGGCTGCTGAGTAAGAGGGGGTGTGGAAAGCTGGTGAGTTGGTGGAGATGGAGCAGATGACCAAATCCCTTCTGGGGTACTCAGGTGCTGTGAGTGTTTTTTTTTTTTTTTAAAGGAAGCTCATAACAGAATCTCCCAGGCCTCTGGGAACTTCTTTGGCATTCCAGGGCCCCTGAAAAAGATCACTATTCCCTGCAAGTTCCAGAGAACTGAGGCTCTTCACCTTTGCTATGAAAACAAAGTATCTTTTAAGATGTGGGGAGTGGGAGTACAGGGTGATGGAAGGACCCTCTTCTACCGCTCAAGTTCAACTCCTCAAAAGCTAGCCTTTAAACCATTTAAATACAAAAACCTCACAGGCCTATGAAGGGGGCTTGCCTAACAGCCACGCTGGCCACAGCCTGTTTTTTGGGAGGAGGCACTTGGTAGGGTATGGAGTGCCAGACTTTGACACTGGTTCCCCGTCGTCCTTGAGAGGCAAGGTTTTTTCCTATCGAGGAACAAGGAGGCGAACAGTTCTACACAGGCAGTTATGGAGTACTCCAAATACCGACTGAGGAACCATGTAAGTTTCAGAGATGGGGCCTTACCACTTGAGAAGGGCAATGCCCAGTATTCAAAGTCCTTGTGGGGCAGGGCCCGACAGTGACGACCCCTGCCCTCCTATATTTTGTATAGAGAAAATTTCTCTTAAAGAGGAGAAAAATTTAAAAAAAGAAGAGAAATATTACAATCAGCACGTAAGCTACCCAGGTGACATTCTCAAGACAAGGCCTAAATAGAGCAGGTGAAACCCAGTCACCCTGGTCCATCTAATGCGGCTCTTTCTGATCCATCTACAGTCCATCAAGGGATCGCTCATGAGATTTCAACTACCACAAAGTACCTCCTCACCCTTCAGTCCAATGGCCAGTCCCACATATCGACAAGTGACAAATTCGGTGGTCCCCAACCCACCAGCCCCAGTCCTCTGTGGCCCATGTTCGCGAGCTCTACCGGAATGGGGAAACGAAAGGGCACAAGAGGGGTGCCAGCTTGTCCTCTCTGCCAGATCCCATGCCTCTGAACCTGGTGCAAAGAACCCTGTGTCCTGTCACATCGGAAACGAGCAGTGCCTGTTGGAATAAGCCACGACACTCAAATGAAAACCATGTGTGACAAGAGCAACTTGACTCGTTTTTCAAGCAGAGAATGAAGAATCGAGGCCCTTTCTGGAAGCACATCCTGTGAAAGACACTGTGCCGTACGGGCGGCAGAGAGTAGACAGGAGAACGTTCTCTGTGCACGACCCTCTTCTCTGGAGGGAGATTCTGCCCAATTGAGACAATCATTTCAGACATTCCATTTTAGTTTCCTTTTCCCTGGAATTTTCCAGCACCAACAAATCTTCCCCTCCTGATCACTGCAGCTGCACATACTCCTTATCCTAATCCCACTGCTGTAGTCCCGCTGGGAGGAGACCTTCGTGGGTTTGGCCTCTGATAAGGCAGACCAGCCCAAGTGTTAGAGCTATTGGGGAAGATGGTACGTACGGACTTTCTGCTCCTGGCTCTATGATGCTGCACCCTGAGGTTCCTCTGGCAGTTGGAAGATAGGTTCACCTTTTCCTTCTTTGTCCACTAGTGGCAAAATGGTGGTCGGTCTTGCCTCACTTTGTTCCCCAAGTCACCAGGAAATCACATGGCTATCTAGTTGGAAGTCCCTGGCAGTAGATTACACAAGTATTTCTGATGCTGTTCTGATTCTCTGGCATGAGCTGTCTCCCAGTCCCTGTCTGGCTTGCTTGGCTTATCATCCCAAGTGCTTGAGAGCCAAGTTTTCTACACTGCAGGCTGATCAGATCAAGATGCTCTGGCAGGGACATTCTTCGGCAACTGAGAAAATGAATGAAAATTCAAGTATGTGTTTCCTTGCCAGCCTCAGTGCAGTGGCTTAGAATGGCATAGGGTTTGGCTTCTTTTCTTCTGGGTGCCACATTTCCACGGGGAATGTCCTCTGGACCCATCTCTTTCTGAATGGCTTAGGTGGCCCCATTCCCTTCAAGACAGAAAAAGTAAAACCCCAATATAACCAGACACAATATGCATCTGTCATGTTTTCTGCTTGAAAAACAAACAAACAACTAAACTAAAAGTGCAATAAAATCGGGGCTTTTTTTCTTTCTCTCCACCCCCTCTCCCTTTCCTTGGACCAATTTGCACGGTCTTTTTACCGTCTGGAGAACATTCCCCTTGTCAAGAGAGCTAAGAACACCAATCCAGGAGGACAGTAGACTGCAGAACTGTCACAGCTTGTGTCCTGCGTGTAACGTCTCAGGAGGGAGGGCGCGAGGAACCTGTACCCCGGAACCAGCTAGCGATGCGGGTTGCACAGGCACACGAGGAAGAGGAAGCCATGCTGCCTGCTCCACCTGGTAGGTGGAAAAGGTTCCCGGTCAGCCCATGTCTGCCATTTTCCTGCTGCCTTCTTGCTCCAGCCTCCAGAGCTCCTTCAGCAGACAAAACTTTGCTCACTAGCCTTTATGCTGCACAGGGTTAGGGGTGAGCAAGAACCAGGAGCAAACTATGGGGAGGGAAGAGACTAGTAGTCCTTGAGTTTTTGTGAATGACACCTTCACTGTAAACAATGGGCAGGAGAGTCCACCAAGCAGCCCTGCGGGCAAGCGATGGACAAGCAGCAGCTCTGGGACCTGCTCAGAGCCGCAAGCAGGCGGTACAGCCGCTGGCCCATTGGGCCCTGGCTGCCCACACTGGCTCCTTCTGGGGTATCTGTTTTCTTCTTTTTGGTTTGAATCTCCACCCTCCCCCACAGAGGAGTCCCTTCCAATGAGAAATGGCAGGAGCTGCAGGTACAATCGAGTCAGAATCCCCAGGGCCTGAGGACTCCTGGGAGGCACTGGTCACTTGTGGCGCTGGGCAGTCTTCTTCCTTTTCCTCTTAAAGAAACAGCAGCACCTGGAGCACAAGGAACACCACAAGTCAGTGTGGGAGACGTGCAGTTTCCAGCAGACCTCTACCTGGCTCCACTTCCTGTCCCCACCCACAGGGCTGCCCACCATCTACAATGAGCACACAGGAGGCAGTGGGTAGTGTCTGCCAGGAGAGCCAAACCAAGTAACTGCTTCATCTCCATTGGAAGCTACCCAGTGAAATTAATAAAACACAGCAGGCTAGACAAGGCCAAACTTGGCACTTCTCAAAGCAGGAAGAAGAATTATTTCCTATTCTAACACCCAGCCCAGATAACTCATTTTTGTCTAGAACCAAGACAAGGGGTTTCCAGGACTGCAAGAAAAACAGCCTGCATTATTTGGCCCTTGATTCAAAGGGCAAAGCTATGTGATGCAACTCCCTACCAGTGCAGGGTTAAGAAGGCTAAACTCAGGCAACCAAATTTCATGCTGTTTGGAACTCTGGGAGGGTCTCCCAATCCCACCAATAAAGGATTACGGATTCCTTCCCCCCATCTATACCACTACCTGCAGCAGACTAGGGAAGCCCTGACTCCAATAGGAACCTATAGGCCAGACCACGTGACAGAGGCCAGCCCATGGGAGGGTGCCAACCCACAGCCTAGGTGCTAATCTTTCGTGAACTCTTTAATGCAGGGTACCATCCCCTGACCACGTTTCCTCAAAGTGCTGCTGTCATGCTAGACGGGGTTTAAAACTGATCCCGTTTAGGGCAGGAGGTGGGGCCTATTCCCTTCCTAAGTCCTTGGTTTCGGTCCCAGCCCTTCCTTACTCCTGTCCTTTGGTACAGAACGCATAGCTATTGTGGAGGCAGTGATGAGTCCAGAAGGGGAGCTGGGGGCTATGGTGTGGACGGTGCAGATGTGTCCTTTCCAGGAAGCAGACACAATGGGAATGAGAGGGATGAGGGATGGGGCGGGGAGTGGCAGGAGGAGGCAGATGAGTCACAGATGGCAATAAATGCGGGACATAACATTGGAAGTGTAACTCAGAGTTGCTAGGCCCTCCACAGAAAAGTTAGTGAGGAAACTGCTTGTGAAACTCTTAGGCTCGTCTGAACCATATTTAATGATGGAAATATACATATGGAAAGAAAATACTGGTACTTACTTCCCATATCCCCAAGTTCTCCACTGTAGCTAAGATTGCCTTTAAGTCAGACCTTGGTATTCTTACACCCAATGGACTGGCTATTAAAAATTCAGAAATAGTTTATATAATGATTGGCTCTAATCCTATTTGAATGACTCATTTAATAAGCAGTAGCTTAAGAGGGCTTTACCAAAGATTTTCTCTGACTGTATCAATGCAATTTGTTCTGAACTATTAATGGTTATGAATGTAGTCACTAAACAAAGTGTTGTGTATTTTGAGATGGAAAAAAATGATCTCATATAATGATCAATGCTTTTAATTATTTAAAATAGTACTCAGAGAAATCCCTGGAAAAGTCTTTTCAGAGACATCTGCTTTAGAAAATGGACATTTCCTGGACATCTATGGATGATAAATGCAGATATGGGACTGAGACCAGCTGCTCGAGAAGATTGTCTGGGTGGGGTTTAATTAGTAGTACATACTGACACACTGACTCACAGTTTGTTTGTTTTTAAGCATTGTAGCACTGAGAACTTCAAGCAAGCTGTTTTATATGCAGAAAATATTTTAAATGTGCCTGGCTTAATAAATTAAAAGAATGGGAGTGAAAAAAGGAAAATAGACATTTCCAAGTTGAAACTCCTGAACTGAATATTAAACAAGGTAAGGTGAATCTCCAGGAAGCAGATATTGTAATAGACTTACCTGTTCCCTGTTAACCATGCTTTTCAGCATGGAATCACTAACATGTAGTTCAGTTTCAACTCATTTCCCCCAACCCCCACCAAAATACTGTTTAGATCTTCTCACACTTGTACCTCTCAAGGCGCGCCGTACAACTAACCCTGGCTCACAGACAGATGGTAACCAGGTGGGCGACGCTGAGGTACCTGCCTGCAGAAGAGGCCCAGCTGTGGTTCGGAGCAGGAAGAGTTGCCGTTTCTAGTTTCTGAAGTTAAAGCTTCAGCAACAGAGATGCTTTGAGCAATTCTACCTCCAAGGAAGCAGGACCCACCATGTTCTCTTCCACTCCTGTTTCTGTGGGTTACTAGCAACAAGATCTGCTAAAGTGGGTCAGATCCTAGACCGAGTCCAATAGCTAACTCTGTGGAGCTGGCTTACTTTTGGTAGAGGATGAAGACAAGTGGTGATCCCGTCTTGTGTCATAAACTCCCTTCCAGTGGGTTCTCTGACTGTTTAGATGCCCACGTTCTTAACACGCTAGAGGCAAACAGAGCGTGTCCAGTCTCCCTGCTCAAAAGCCAGCAAGTGCTCTTCCCCTTAGCCTTTGGCCTTTCCAGACTGCTCTCCCTACATCCAGATGCCCGTCCTTCAGCTGTTTCCTCGCCAAGATCCCTCTCCTTGCCAGGGTGAGACATCTTTCCTTTGCTCAAACAACCGACTCAAGCCCCACAGTACCCATGAATTCTTCCTTGCTCTGTTCACAATGACTTATCACGCTTAGCCTCTCAAGGAATAAAAACATAAGGATCTTGGAGAAATATTTTTCCTTCTATGTATGAAGATTTTATCTTCTCCAGCTGAGCACTGTGGAACAGGGTCTAGGCCTGGGGACTCGGTAGGGTTCTAAGCGCAGGGTTGGATGAAAACAGTGGGCCCTTAGGTTCCAGCAGACTAACTCAAGACCCTGTGACCGATGCCTCACAAGGGGGGGGGGGGAAGGGAACAAATAAAAAAACATGACAGACTACAAAGACAAATGTTTGCTCAATGAACAGACCAAGTACACTCCAGTAGCCTATGATTACAAAGCCTTCTCTCCACAAAATCCATTTTTTATCTTTACTACATATCTATCCCTAGGGAAATCCCGTTAGGAAATCTGACTTATGTCTGGCTGAGAAACCAGTGCCTACCCTGCCACTGAAATGAAGTAGGAATGAAGGTGGTCACAGTGTCTAACCAGCTGTCCCCACCAAGGAGAGCAGGACAGTATGGAGTTACAATTCCAGACGCCAACAGACCAGCAAGCTCTAGTACAGCAGGAGGATTACAGAGAGTGAGTGTCCGGGCAGACAGGTGGGGAAGGCCCCCTGTCTGGTAGCAGGACTGATTCTTTCCCTCCATATGCCTCCTGCTATTCCCATGAATGCTCTTGAGGACTTTTTTCCAAAAGTGGAAAAGACAAGGTCTAATAACACATTAGCTGAGTCGGCTCTGGCCTACTATCTCTCTTATGAGGAATTGAAAGAAGCAGAAGTAGAAGAAGAAGGCAAACAATAGCAAATACCCCCCAAAGCTCCTTGTGCAGCAACAGTAGCAACAGCAAAATATCCATCTCCCCCAAAAAAGGAGCTCTCCTTTTAGGGGGGGAGGGAAGCCATACTCTACAGATGAATGAAGGAACCAGTTGAATCAGAAAGAAAAGTCACAGATGTTTTTGGTTGTTTCCCCCAAAGAAGCCAATTTCCAGGTTTAAGACCAAGCCACAAAATTAGAGCTAATTTGGCAATGACACTGGGTTGTCAGCAGTCACCTGATACTGTAACCTTGTCGTCCTACTTCTAGCCCTTCCTTTCTGATAATATCTGGTCATATTAATTTGGGAGGAATTCACTTAGAAGCCAGATTACTTGGGAATGGGATATTGTTTTGGCAGGAGAAAGCAGGGATGAGGCGGGGTTGAAAGGAATGGAGGAATGGATTAATTCCTGGCTGTGGTCCTGCCCCATCCCCACTCTGTGGGTCTAGTTTCCTAGTCTGGGTGGTTTGGGCACAAAGTGGCCTAGGTAAACTATTCAGTGTATTCCTAAGGTATTTTGTTTGGCTTGGTCAATCCCAGCCTAGTCTGGTCCACTCCCCTTTCGTGTGAACTGGAGAGAGGGACTCACCACAAGTTGAGCATTTTCAGGCAGCTACAGAGTGTATAAAGAGAAAACACAGAAAGGAAGGAAGAGAAAGAGATTAGTCCACAGAGGTGAGTGAGAGCGACTCCCTGTGAGCCATGCAAGCATGCAGTGTGTGTCGGTGTTTAGCTTCTTCCTCTGTCACTGGGGGGAATAGGCCTCCCTTAGGGTTACTCTGAAGTGGGGCTCCTTGCTCGAAATTGGGAGCAGGTAGAAGCCTCAAAGTGGGCGCTGGATCTCAGTGTGGGGTGAAGCAAAACAGAGCATTGGTGGAGGCCCCCATAAGGGCTTTCCTAGGCAATTTAGGCAGCTAGCAGGGGAGAGAGCAGAAGACCGTGCCTGTACGAACCCCACCAAGCACTACTGGTTCTCACAGGCAGCCGTACTAGGCAAATGCTATCAGCCTCCCGACGGTTGGGAGGGACAGAGAAGTCGGTAGTCCACTACAAGTCCACCACGCCTGACCCAGACACCCAGCAGCTTGCACTTCCTCCACAGCGGCTAAGAGACATTCACTTTATCTCGTTAGGAGATGAATCAGCGAGAGGGGTTGGTGCTATAATGGCCACAGAAGGGCCTAAAAAACCATTTCGTTAATTCTCTGGAGAAATGAGGTCTTTATGTGCTAAGTTATGGCCAAAGTCAGTGGATAACTCAGTCTTTGTGTTATTACTATAAGAAAATCAACCAAAAAGCTCCCTGCCTTCACTACCCTTTCCAATCACATTGAAACATGGTCATATGAAAAAAAGGCTGCCAGATTTTGTACACAGAACAAAAAAATCAAGACCCTATTGTTTCTCTTTCTCTTTACACACAACCATCGGGGTGAGAAACCCCAAATCAAGACTCGATTTGAAAGTTTCACATCATTTCCCAAGTCCCTACGCCGTAGGTCACCATCCCCTGCTCCCCACTAGCAGGCTGCATGCGTGCATGGACAAATTAAATCACAGCTTGTTTGGGCCACCTTGTGCTTCTCCAGTTGTGACTTTTTCTGATAAAAATGAGCTCCCCGCATTTATGGAAGGCCAAGAGAATTAACACATGGCTGTGCCCCCACAGTCCCACGGGCAAGATGAATTGGTAATTCATGAAGGCATGAATCAGCAAAATGCCCCAAGCCATGAACGCTGGGCTAACTAACGTATGGCCAAATATAATTGTCCATGCCTATTTCTGACACCTTCCGGAAAGGCCAAACCTGGGGCCACAGGTAAAGAGGCAATATTAGCCTTTCTTGCTAAATGGAAAACTTTAAACTTTCTTTCTAGTCTAGGCTTAGATGATATGAGAACAGAATATACCCAAGTGAAATATACTTCATGCAAATGGCCCCCTAGCTTACACACAGAACACAACACCACACTCGCACACACAATTAGAATACACATTTACCAAAATGAAATGAGATGAATGGGTTCAAAAGAGAAACCTGTCTGGGGTGTTTTTTAAGTTTAAAGCCCATTCAATCTTTGTATTCAAAACATATTTAAATCCAGAACTAAATTTCTAGCCTTCAGAGCACGAGTCCCAAAGGTGAACTGGAAGCGGGGCGGGCCTGGGAGAGCCCAGACGATGTTTGGATGAGACTCCATGGAGCGCAATGGTCTCCAACCTTAGCTACACGAACATCACCTGGGCTTTTAAAGAACTGCAGTGCTTAGGCCATGGGAACCCAAAAGGATGGGAGTATGCTATGTTTATGTAGTTCTGTCATGCACTAAAAAAACTGTGAAAATCATGAAAAAAAATTCAGAATCCTTGAGAAGTGGGAACTTGTTTCCTTTCTAAGAAGGGTCTCCTCCTGGTCTAATAAAAACCCCCATGCTCTCCTTAAGTCACCAGTGCCCTGTATAAAGCAGGAGACAGTTCGCAGCGTCTCAACAGGGGAGTGCAAGCCTCCTCAGGTGCTCTTTAGCTAGTGGGTGGGAATGGCCACAGAGCGGGCAGGGGTGACAAGGAGGAGAGTGCATTGGGAAGGAGAGAGAATGCAGGTCTTGCCAGCTTTTTAACATCTTACACCTGGAGGTGTAGTTTGTTTTGACTTGTAGTTAGGTTATTCAAGGGCTACAGAGGCCATGTAGAGAACAATAGCACGATAAATAGGATTCCAGTCTGCTTCAGAGAATGACACGGGGCTACCCTGAATAGTCGAAAAGGCTTTAAAAGTGTGTGTGTGTGGGGGGGGGGGGGAGAAGGCCTCCCTATCTGGCTTGGCAGTAATTGCTGATGGGTGAGAGGGTCTTGTGGGCCTGCCTGCTGCCCTCTTGGAGTTGCAGTCTGGCTCTGCAGTTGCTATGGGAGCGGGAACGGTGGGAGGGGCAATTGTGGTGGAAATGCTGCCTTTGCAGCCTAATCAACCATTATTTCACTTTCTACTGTAGCCTCTAAGAGTTTAAACACAGACCATGCCAAGAGCACTGATGGGGGGGGTAGCTGATGGGGGGCAGGGCAAGACATATACATGCAGGAGCAGCAGAAAAGGGGGTAAGGTAACCTCCTCATCCTCTTGGGATCCATGTGACTTCTTTTCCCTCTCAAAGATTCCCACTCAAAGATGCAGAGATTACTTTTCTTGCCTGACTTACTGAGTGTCCCAGAATCCAAACAATTTGAGAGAGAACAAAATGACTCTGAAACCCTAGTTCCAGGACTATATGCCCAGAGTTCTGAGCTATAACCAGAAAACGAATGCTGCTAAGCACAGCCCATGGTTTAGATGGGAGGCTTTTCTTGAGATCCCACAGAGAGGAAGGAGCTCCAGGACTCCATGAGGCTTATGGTTACTCGTTGCTGTATCTATTACAGCATGTTTCTTTCAAGAGTTTTGCACGGTGTGTACTAGACGAGTCTTTTGTACATTAGGAAAATACAACTGTTCTCCCAAAATTCAGAGCTAAAGCAGGGCAGCAGCCTTACAGTCCATGCAAAGGGTCAGAAAATGAGAGCTGAAGACACAAGCACAAGGAATTCCGTCTGAGATGGGCAGCACACGAGAGAGGGACAGGAAAAAAGAATCTTCAACCGCGCGACTCAAGAGTTCCCGTGAAAGATGAACGTACTTAGCTTCCTCCACTACCTCCACCTCAGCATGAGCTGTGATTGGTGCGTTGGAGTGGGCTCCTGTGGGGTCGTCGACATTCAGCTCTCCATTCGTTGAACTAACCACCTGAAACAGAAAGACAGAGTGTGACAGGCACCACGGTGACAGGAGCCTCCTGCCAGCATCCAAGAGGTCACTCGGGGAGACCTGGTGTCTGGTTTAGGACCTAGCCAAGTAGTGCCTGAAACATTTGTTTTCCGGGATAGAGAGGTCAGCTGTCCTAACTGTGGGAGGGTATCTTACATCAAACCCTAGGCCCATATTGTGTGAGCAAACCATTATGTTATCATATAATGGTAATATTGTTTATTCTGAGTATGTGTGTATGCATATGCTTATCAATTTAATACAAACAAAACCAGTAAAATAGGTCATGCTACTCTTTTTACATAAGGGGACACTCAAATTATTTAACCAAGGTATACAGTTAGAATCTGTTGGGCTTTCCTCAGAGAAGTTTGTCCTAAACATGTAGATTTTCTTCATACTGAAAAATGCACACAGCTCTTTAAGGTACCAATAACTCCATAGCTGACTTCAAAAGGTCATTTTGCTCCCTTGAACACAATGGACAACTGCTCTAGGTTTATTGTGCTACAATCATGTAACCTCAGTAATGTTGTTAAGAAAAATCCAAATGGAAATCAAGAGTGGGCGCCAGAAACTATAAGCCGTTGAACTTTCTTCTTGGCTTTGAGCATTGTTTTGAAGGTATTCAAATCACCACACTGTCATATCCTCTTTGGTGAGAGGGTGGACGGTACGGAAACACTTTCCCTGAAAAGACTAGTCTTATTTCAACAATCTTTATTTCAGGTTCAATGCCATCCCACTTCTCAACGATGGTCCCCGAACTGTAAGTGAAGGCTCTCATTCCTGTCATCTGGTTAATGTGGACCCAATCAGGATTCTCTTGCTTGTGCAGCACTTCTGTCACCCAGTCTCATTGCCAGCACGCGATGATTCCTGTTTATGTGGGTGCTGGGGAGTGGGAAAAGGGACCCTGCTGGACGGACAAAACCACTCTGTGGTTAAAGACCTTGGCTAAAACATGGGAGAGAACCACAAAATAGGATAAATGGTTCAGACAGCATACGCCCCTGAGGAAGTAACGTCATCTATTGAAGAATGTATTTCACAGGCTGGTGTGAGAATTACATGAAAAATGTCAGGGAGCGCATCCGGAACCACAGCTGGTGCACAACCATGGGGGCAGCACACTACAGTGACTGGGAGCTGGCTCTGGAGTGAGCCAGCTCTGGGTGTGAACCCCAGCATCACCACTTACTTGCTGTGGGTCCTTGGGCATGATCCTCAATCTTTCTGTGCCTGAGCTTCCTAATCTGTAAAATGGGGAAATAGATAATTGTGCTTACCTAATTGGGTTACTGTGCAGACAATCCACAGAAAACACGTAGTCTGATGCCTTGTCAATGAAAAAGCTCAAGAGGATCCTATAACTAGTATTTTCCCCTGATAAATGGTTATTTTTTTAATCTGCTTTGTTAACTTACACAAGTTTCTTTAACAGTAATCAAGGGGAAGATAAGAGGAAATGTTTAGTCTAAGGAGGTTTTTGAGTTTTTATTCAAAGAGAAAGGGGTGGACAGGTGAATACTACTTACTGGTTGGTAGTCTATAGCTACTATTAGTTCTACACTGGAAACATTTATTGTTCTTATAAATAATTAAACTTAAAAAATTAAACAGGGCTGTACAGGTAGTGAAACCTACAAAATTAAATTTGCATTTGGCCAAAAGAGATCTAAATTTCTGCGAGTGATCAAATTTAGCATCACTGATTAGTGGAGCAATCTAGCCCAAATTTACTTATCTTCTGACATGAGATGATAGCACACAATACCATCAATCAGTATTCTTACCCAAATGATGTTTTATCTGAAACTAACCATAAAGGGTTAGTTTAATCATAAACTAACCATAATATCAGGCAAATAAAAAATATGAGATTTTCTATTTGGACATCTAACCTAAACTTTTCTACAAGGGCATCTAACCTAAACTATTTAAAACAGACAGTCTTAAAAATTTTTTAAATACAGAAATGAATATTATAGAATAAAAGAGATTAAGAGATTGAATAGGCCTAATAACTAAACACAATGCAAGAACCTTTGATTAAACCCTGGACATGATAAAAATTAACTTTAGAAAATGAGGGCAATCTAATATAGACCATATGTTATAAATTACAGAACCGTTATTAATTTTTATAAGTATGTTAATGCCAACAGGGAGTCTTGGGCTGTATATGCACTAGGCTGCTAACTACAGATCAGTAGTGCAAAACCCCTAACTGCTCTACTGGGAGAGAGAAGAGGCTTTCTACTCCCATACAGCGTTGCAGCCTTGGAAACCCACTCGGGCAGTTGTAGCTGCTCTATAAGGTTGCTCTATGTGGGAAGTGATTCAAAGGCAGTGAGTTTGGGGTTCTTTTTTATGTTCATGACACTGTTACATGATGGGATTGTCCTTGTTTTTAACAGATGAAGGCTTAAGTATTTTGAGATCTAAGTGTGATGGTATCTATAATTTTAAAATAGATTAGACAAAACAAACAAACAAACCATGAGGGGCTTCAGAAAGTTCACGGAAAACTGCTCTGAAAAGGATCAGACAGAGAGGGTGAAAATTGTGGAACAGAATTCAAGATCATAAAAGAAGCCTGGCTTATTGCTCAGTTAGAGACAGGTGGGACACCCCACCCCATCCAGCCCCCACAAGACCTGGGTGGCCCTTGTCCGTCAGGTCTGGAACTGAACGTACTTAGGTGTTAGAAGAACCAACCAGTTACAGTGTAAAAAGGCAGCATTTACCACAGGCAATGGAGGGAGAATGGAGATAGGAAACAGGGAGGAGGTGGGATAAACAATGGTGCATCGAATGCTTTGTATCAGAACAGGTATGAATTATTGAATGTAACACTGTGATCTGTTCTATAAACCTTCACCTAATTCAAAAAGGTTTTTTTTAAAGGTTCGTGTAAAAATGGAGTTAAAAGATAATTAATTTTTTCACAAAATTTTTGAAGCCCCTTTATGCATATACACTCATACAGATTTGAAGCAAATATGGCAATAATCGTTATTCATTAATCTGGACTAAAGTTACACAGAGCCTCCTTTCATTATGTTTTTAACTTTTCTGTAGATTGGAAAATGAAACACAAAAGACTTTATGGGGGTACCCACAAAAACAAAAAGAGAAGGGGAAAAATGAGGAGCTAATATCAGGGGCTCCAGTAGGAAGAGAATGCTTTGAAAATGGTGATGGCAGCATACGTGCAAATGTGCTTGCCACACTGGATGAATGTATGGATTGTGATAAGAGATGTAAGCGCCCCATAAAAGTATTTAGTTTTTTAAAAAGCGAGAGAGGATTTACAGGTTGGAGGACCGTGGGCCACATCCACTAAAGCTCTTGTGCTTATTCCCTCAGCTGTGTCGTGAACACATCTGGCTGCAGGCTAGTGACAATGCTGGCGAGCCTGCAAGCACAGGGGTAAAGGAGAAATCTTGCTTCTTTTTTAAAAATCATTTTATTGGGGGCTCAGACAACTCTTATCACAATCCACACATCCATCCATTGTGTCAAGCACATTTGTATATTCGTTGCCCTCATCATTCTCAAAATATTTGCTCTCCACAAAATCTTGTTTCTTAATAAATGATTCAGGAATTAGACAAGATGTTAAAAGAAAAAAAAAAACCTTGGTTCAAATGAATTAGCGGTAAGCAACAGCGCTGAGCATAACCTGGCAACTTTGGGCCACAGAACTTAATCACAGTGTTTCGCATGCCTCATACTCTCTAATTTCTTTTACAAATTGCCACTTGGCCCAGAAGTAATGGCTTTGTGCAGTCTAAGGAAAAGGTCATCCTACTGGCGTAGATCAGACCTCTAACCTGTACAGCGAGCTTCTGTGTACCCTTCTTTACATCTCAAATATGCCTAGCGATCAACGGCTACTCGTGGGTCTACGGCACAGCTATCTAAGAATTACTGCAGGTGGGGGGTAATTTTTATACTGATTAACTGGTATTTTTGTTTCATTACTGTAACTTCTTTAAAAAACTGGTATATTTTAAGAGATATATTGGGTTAAATAAAATATACTTCTGAAATTAGTCTTACCTACTTCTTTTTACTTTAATGTGGCTACTCATAAGCTTTAAATGGCAAGCGTTACTTATATTAGACTACTACTGAACAACACTGTTTTAAAGCATCTTTTTAATTAAGCGTTAATTTGTGATGGCTACTTATCTGAAATTGGGTTAATGAGATCAAAAAGAATATGTGCTCAAGATAGCAGATGATATTGCCAATTACCCTAAAGATAGCTGTCCTATTTAACTTTCTACCAATAGTGTTCACATAGATGAGCCAACCGACATTGTCAAATTTTAAAGTCTGCCAAGATGCTGGGCCACAATTGACATATTTTAATCTATTTTGATTTCATTTTTTATCAGAACTATATAAAAACATGTGTAAATAATAAAATATTTCTAAAAGAATTGTTAGGAAAACCAGCAGTCTCTTTCCCTCCATTCTACCATAGCTGATTCATTTTTTTATTTCAATGCATCTTGAATTTTCAAGACATTAAATTAATAATAGGCATACCATTTTCCATCCTTGTATTCTCCCAGACAGAGTCCGTCTCAGAAGGCCACAGGCGCAGTCCGACTCAACTTGATGACAGTGAGTGGGTTGAGCTTTTACTCTCCCATCACAGTTCATGTCATAATTTTGGCTAGGCGAATTCTTACTATTTGCATTATGATGATGAACCTTAAAGGCTGTTCATTACTGAGTCACAGAATCCACTATGGTTATCTTTTCTTTCCTGTGCCACTGATTATTTCCCTCGGAGTTACATTTGCTTTAAAATTGTTGTTAAATATTAATTGTTAACCACTAATTCTACCCAACCTTTCTACCATTTCCACAATGGTTTCTCTCAGGACAGCTGACATCATTGACATCCCAGTGATGCGACCATGTTGGTGAAATTACTCTTGGCATCTCCTGACCATTGCTGTTTTGGACAGGCTGCCCTGCCTCCTGGCCAACTGCTGTCATTGGGGATCTCACTTTACTACTTGGGCTTCCCTATGCTCCGTCCCTTACTGGAGTCTTCCGTTTCCTGGTTCCCACATATCCCTCTTTCTTGGGCTAGTCACTCCTCCTAGAGTATCATCCTCCCACAGCTTCATTGAAAAGGGGCGTGAGCTTATAGGAAAAGTAAAAACTTTGGGAGAGCAGAGTTTTGGAAACCTCTTTATTTTATACTTTCACCAGATTGACAATATAGCCAAATTCAGAATTATAAATAAAAATAATACCTCCAAGATTTTGAAGGCATTGTACGCACCTAGTCTTTTAAATTCTAGTATTTCTGTCAAGATATTTGAAACTCCATTCATTTCTGTTTTTTGGTTTTTTAAAATTTCTAATCCTTTCTTTGTGTGTGACCATTTATTTTTGTTTCTGGGAACTTTGAAGGCTCTTTTTTGTCCTCAGCGCTCTGAAATCTCACAACGATACATCTTGGCACGGTTCTGAGTTCATTATTTCTATCTGGAAACCGGTTTTTGAATTCTGGGGAAGCACTTTGCTGATTCCCTCCCTTCCATTTTCTACAGATTTCATATATTCAAAAAACGGAACTTGTTAAATTCTCCTCAAATTTTTTATTGTTTTAATCCTGTGGTCTCTTTGTTCTGCCGTCTGGGGGTTGCTTCTAAACTATTCTACTGAGCTTTCATTTTTGTTTTTGAATTGGGTGAATGTTTACAGAACAAATCAGTTTTGTCATGCAATAGATCATACGCATTTTGCTACATGTCATTGATTCTACTCCCCATAACATAATCTCACTTATCCTACCTGCTGTTTCTTATTTCCATTTCGTTTTCTTTCCTGACCCTCTGAACTTTGTCCTTGGGCAAATGCTGCCCTTTAGATTCTTATTCCCTTTAGAAATTTATCTCCTTTGGCTAAAAACTGAGTCATCGGGGGAGCTCAGTTCCAGGCTTGAAGGTTCTGCCCGTCTTTAGCTGACCTGCAAGGCTGGTTGTTTAGTGATTTTTTTAGTTTCATCCCACATTTTCCTTCCACTTCATCCAAGACCTTCTAATATAACTCCTTTCCGAACAGTTGGTAGTGGTAGCCAAGAGTTCTTAGTTTTTGCTCATTATTTCTTAAATCTCCATAAGCTCGTTCACTCTTTTCTGCTGTTGACGTTGTTGTGTATTGTGGTTTGTGTGGAAGTTTACAGAGCAAACTGCTTTCCCATTCAGCAATCTTTCCTCCCTCTTATTGCCTTCTGACCTTTTAGGAGGGGAAGGCAGGGCAAATGCTACCTTTATAAACGTTCAATTTTTAATAACATCCTGACTAAATAACCTGTTGGAAAGCTCTATATTGCTGTAGTACCTTCTGGTTTTGTACCATCTGGGGATATTAATAGCAAGGATCCTTTGCTCATTTGCTCTGACCTCTTTCTTATTAAAGGCCTTTCGGAGATTTCTCACCGTCTAACAATACTTGATCGTCACATATGAATGTGGGGGTTCCACAGTCCACTGCCACTATGAGCATGTATGGTGACACATGGGTCCTAGTGTATGACGCTGTGACAGGGTCGTTGCATTGGGGAAAGCCTGCTGTCCACATGCTTAGATGTTTTCTTTGGACTCATCAGATTTCTCAGCATGAACTCTTTCTATCTCTTGCCTGGAAGGTGGAGATCTGGCTTTCAGCATTCTGAAACACTAACTGGGGTAAACATCCACTCAAGATACACACACTCACTTCATCTTCTTCCGTCAGTAAACTCTTCTTCCCCCACATGCTGCAGATGGTCTCTGTGTTTCCCCATGCTAGACAACAAACTTCCAGTCATTCTTGGGATGGGGTAAGGGATCAAAGGAGCTACTGCTTCTTAATCAATTATCTGAATTTTAGCAAATAACCTTCCCTAACCATTTATTTCCACTTATAGAAGGCCAATTCCTGGGCCTTTTGAAGATGTCTCAGTAAAAACTAGGCTTAATTCCCAGCTTTCTCATCTCTTGGCTCCTGATCCAGTTTTCTTGGGACTATTAAAATTGCATGTCTGCTTTCTAGTTTCCAAAATTTAGTTGTTGTGTTACCTACTCCTCTGTTTTAGTCATTCATATAAGAAGTTATGTCTTTTAAAAAAATCCCTTGACAATTCCTTTAGCGTTGTTTCAGGAGGATGTTCACAGCAGTGTGTACAACCTGGTGAAAAGGGTGAAAGCCGTCCCTGAATTTCTGGAGAATAATGTGAGCTTTTAGGCAACCATTCCTTGTAAAAGCACATGCTAGACAATCAAACCTGTATAGATGTACTTTACATGCAAAAGGTCTGTCTCTTTACAGGAATCTGTGTTTGTTAGCTGGATTCATTTGGGTGCCCCAAGTAATGTTACCATTTATCATCATGGAAAAATATTCAGGTTAAGATTATTACAATAGGAAAAGATAACAGAAACATTCCAGATAAGCCAAATAAAATCAGAAATTAATTATTCGAGACCACACTTAATCCAGGGGAATAAAATTTTTTTTAAAGCCTACTTTTCTTTGCTACTCACTCCAGACACAGTTGACTTGTATCAATTAACTTCCTCACCTTCTTACAGACTGCTATACATATGCAGTCTTCTACCCACAAAACACTTATTTTCTACTTCTCCGGTCTTTACAATTCATAGCCTCTACCTTAAGACACTTGTACCTCGAGGCCATTCTTGTGGTTTATCAAGAGTAGATGTAGGTGGCAGAGCTAGGTAAGTCAGAAATCAGTATAAAAAAACGTATAGCTATTTCTTAGTCAGTGACAACCAGCAATCACAATTTCACTCAATGTCACCTAAGCAAAAAATCAGCACAAAGTTAATGACAGAAGCAGCTCGCTTTTGCTTTAAGTTGACAGTCTAAAGGAGGCAAAGTTTCAGAAGCAAGGCGACATTCTATTAGCCAAGCGGGGAAGGCCAGAAAAAAGCAGTAAGTACCTGCACTGATCCCCCATGGCGGTCTGCAGCCAAGTGAGACGTCAGGTAGGAAGTATTGGTCTGCCGGCTGGGCTGGATTTCCCACTCTCCTCGGCGCTCTGATGATGCAGTCTGCTCAGGCGTTAGGAAGCATGAGAGCAAGATAGGGGATGAAAGGTGAAGCAACAGCAAAAGCCACAATAAAATCAAATACATTTGTGCCCGAAGGCTTTCTTTGTTTCAGGTTTTAAACTAAGAATTGCTGCAAAGCATTTAAGAAAAAGTTTGAAAAAAAAAAACAAAGAAAAAGTTTGTTTGGCTACCCTGATTTCAACCTGATCTAAAGTCAATACTTGTGAGTCTACAAAGTGTGCCATTCTCACTCAGGGGCAGAGAAACAAGGATCACAAAAAGAGAACAAAACAAAAAATCCACAGCATAAGCTGGAATCACTTGATAAGCTTCTCAATTTCCACTAATTAGTAGCCACTAAGTAAATAAAATTCAGAATGGTGACACTGTTGGGTAGAGGAACAGCCATCCTACACAATCATTCACTGGGTAAAGGTTTATCTGAATAATGAGCAGGAAATACTGAAAATCCCTGGCACTGCCTTTCCCTTCAACAGAAAACTCACTACTCTGAACACCAACCATCAGTGGTTATGGCTGGGGTAAGCTTTCTTTCCCGACAGAAGCATGCCTGCATGTCAGTGACATGAAAAGATGGAGGAAAACAAAACTATGGTGCTTTTCTGATTCCTTTAGGTATCCAGTCTGAAATTAGAAAAGGTTTAATTGACATGACGACTGCTAATTATTGTCTTCTAGAAGCCCCAAAGTAGAGCTTTCCCATTTGCTGTCACTCAGAGTTCCCTTCGCTTCTCCTTCACGCCTACTTTTCTCGTCTTGCTCCTATGTGATTTTCACCTAGAGACTCTGCGCCTCTTCCCCTGTGCCAGATGGTCGAGGAGGTGTTAACACCATGATGCTCCGCGGTAAGAGTCCTAAGGCTCCACGAAAAATGAGTAGTTGGAAAGGCAGCAATAAGGGATTAATTGCTGCTGATATAAACAACAGCAGGGTGTGATATTGTTGCTCTGCACGGAAACCAGTAAGGAAGCTGTAAACTGTAGAACTGCTCACAGCTCTGAATGTTATAGTCCATACAAAAGAAGGGTGAGGAAAGAATGGTCTGGGGATCTATATTCACGCTCACTCAACAAGGGTTGTTTTAAGTGCACCCATAAGGAATTATTAATGGGACGGGGTTTTTCTCAGAGTCCTGTACTATATAACGTACTCATCTTCATGAAGGGTTATGAAGTCACACGAGGAAACAGTGCTCTAAAAGATCCTGGTCATGTTTCCCCTGATATTTAAGAAATGAGTATAGTCTAGAATTTGCTTGCTATATAATCTTATAAAAGAGGAATTTGGTTTTATACTGCTAGTTGCATAAGCCATTTAGTGTAGTTTTGAGTCTTATGATACATGCTTAATGCAATTACTTCACTCACAGATGCTGTCTGGTTTGCATTTGCCTTTATGGCAAACAAAATTGAAAGTGGCAGGCAATGTACATAAAACCCTCACGTGTTTTTAGTGTTATGGTTAAGGAGGACCTGGACAGCTAGTCAACCATATTATTTTCACTTTTATTAAAATATGTATCAGAACTGTGGTGTGGTACTACTGTCTAACTCACAGTGTTATATACTTGTTTATATTCATTCAAACTAAATAAGCAATTTGTTGAAGAATTAAGATTTTAGTTTAAGTGAAAATAAGGCATTTTCCAAAGGTGTAAAAGTCATACTCTAGTCTCCATCCTCAAAGCAATGTGCTATTCATCTTATTTCAGATTGCTTCATCAGCGCTTCTTTCAAGACAAAGGAAGAACATGCCACATCACGCTGCTGTCCTCTCACACCTCCTCTACCCAAGGAAAGCAGAAAAACCAAGTGACGGGGTGAACCGGGGGGTTAGGGGGGGCTGCCGGTGAGTCATTTTTGGGAACCACTTTTCATCAAAATGCAAGCTCTAACGGTAATCTTTTCTGGAATTGATGAGCTAAACTGGTATCTAGAGGTTGCTGTAGATAAGACTTCAAGCGCCAAGTGCCAATTTTGGAAATGACTTAGTGCCTAGATCCTAGAGGACACCAAGGAATGTTGATGCCTACAATCTGCCATAGTCAATTCCCGTACCAAGAATTCTGTACACAGGGACTATGATTAGGTTCGATCAGATGCTGGTATTCTAAAAAGCAGCAGAGAACTAGTTACACTAAGCAAATCGGTTTAAGGGATTAATGTGTCAACCCTTCATCCATGGACACACCACTATCTAAAAGGCAATCAGGAATATCCAAAGGCAGCAGAATCATTTTGCAAAATGATCACTTCTTTTTATTACTTGAAAGGCAAAGGTCCACATGCAGTGTGCACACCCCCAAACGCAGGAGGAGGAGGAGGAATCTCAAGTAGCAGGGACTCCCTGGGGGAACACTTCCAAATCTCTGGTTCTGACTGCATCGCTTGCATGGACCTTCTTGAGTTACTAGGCAGCAGGTGAATGTGGCGGCGAGGCAGCAGCAATCCAGTACAGCGTTATCAAAAGCAAAACTCACAACAGTGCTCAAGAGATACACAGAAAATAACGACCAAAGTAAAAACTACTGCCTACATTCCTTCTGAAAGTATGTAGCAGGGACTGATGGAGAGACAGCAGGGAGTGCGTGACACTAACCCAGGTAAGAAAATACAACCCAGAAAGGTCTCACCATCTGTGACTTCACATTCCCACAGGAGACAAAGCTATTGGCTGAAGCTAAAGAAGGGTAAACAGCTTCCTCTTGTCCTAATAAAAACAACAAAACCCCTCCACCGTACATGAGTCATGTGAAACTAACTTTGAAGAATTGCTTTGGCTAATACTCAAAGAATCGTGTCCACCTTCACCCCATGGCTCCTGCCATCAGAGCTGAAAAGCGGCCATCGATTTGGAACTGTGCCTTCAAATGGTGCTCTCTTAGGCCTCATTGTGTCTTCAACCTTAATTAGCAAGAATAAAAACTGGATAGTCCTCCAAAATTATCCCTGAATACATCAGATCCCATTCAGTCTTAATACACATGGTTTGAGGTGGGTAAAGATGAGGTAGAAGAAGAAAGAATGGGGCAGGAAGACCAATTATCTCAAGAAAAATACTGTGTTTTGTTATGTTTTGATAAATGTGAAAAATTTGAAAGCTTGAAAAAATACTAAATGTACACTTAAACAACATTTTAATCTTCCAGTGCAGGCAAGCATTATTCCACGTGATGTGCATCGTGACTTCCTGCATTTAACACATTTAGATAAACATCAGGAGAGTTTTAAAAAGTCACTGACAAAAGGATGGAGAAGGGATTACCATGTTTATCACACACAATGAGCCTACATAAATACTGTGCACCTGCAAATAATGTGCACTGCATGCACAGAAAAATAATTCAGGATGTACAGTTTACAAAAAAAAAATCGTCTCAAGTGCATATGGGTTTTCTTGTTTACATATGGGCATTCCTAGGCTAAGTAAGTCCAGAGAAGCGATAGGGTCACTTCTGTCAGGCTCATACCTTGTCAAATCTTCACACAGAATGTTCTAATACACCCAGTAGGAATTTTTCAAGGTAAGATTAATCCAGAATCTCCACATCTTTTCTTACCAATATATGCCCCTCAGATCAGTGTCTGCTACAATATAAACCAGACTGCAGGGCATAGCCATGCTAATATTCTCAAGGTCTGTTTTCTGCTTCTTGTTCAAATATCCTCACAGAAGGGAAACCATGCCTGACTTTTCTGGAAAGCTAAGGATATTTGTCAGAAGCAAATAAAATTTATGCCTGCAGATAAATGATCATAATTAGGTGGTTCAGCCCTCTGTGGCACAGGTACGCTATTACATTATAGCTACCTTTTACATAAAAAGAGCTGTAGATCACTAAATAGTGTTGTATTTTTTAAGTAAGCGCAGAAAAATTTCTATCTTACCATTCTAGGAACAAGAGTCAACAGAATAAAATATTTACAAATGTACACAGATTGAAGAAAACCTTTAATATGGCATAGAGAGTTATGAGTGGAGTTTTACAGCAGAAGCAGCTTTAAGAATGGGGCGTTATGTTAATTTCTGCACTTGCTTGCTTCAGTGTGTCCCTCAGTGTTAGTGGCCCACAAACGAGGAGAGCCCTAGCCTGCATTAAGCTCTATGCTGGTGGGTGGCCAGGGCAGCGGGCTGATCTCCATTCCGCCTCAGCTCCTGCTAGCTAGCAGGCAGCATGTTAGGAAATGACACGCCAGTACAGGAGGAGGCAAGTTAGCTCTGAGCAAACTTCTCTGTCCCTTCAACTAGCAAGTCCTGAACCTCGCTGAGAACTGAGCGGTACTCTGTAAAAGGAAGGAGGACAGAGAATTAATCAGTTTGTGGTTATGTAAGTCTACTGAAACGGAAACTTTAAAAAATTAGTATCTTCATTTTATTAATATCTCTGATGGCCTAGCTATTTAGCACTCTGGCCTAATCACCCCTATGGACGAATTATAGTCACAACAAGCTTTAATTAGCAAGTAGGAAAGCACTAAATCACATGTGTTTTTCTAAGGCGATGTCCTTCTCCTATCCAGTTCCTGAGAGTCTAGAAACAAACAAACACATCTCGATCCACTTTGACTGGGGCAGTTCTTCAGAACTCATTAGACTTGGGCTCTTTTCATTTTTATGAAAAGGTTTATTATGTGTTTCTAAGATATTGCGTTGGTTTAAATATGGCTCATCTAGAAGGATGAAGAATCCCCTTTACTGAGCTTTGATACCTATTTTCCTTCTTAGTCAAATTAGAACATTTGGAAAGCAATAGTAGATTTAATAGAAAATTACAGAGAATAAATTCTTTCCCTTAAACACGTGCCCTGGATACCCACTGGGCTCCTCGGGAGAAAGAGGCGGCGTTCTACTCCTGTATAAAGTTAACTCTCGGAAAACCCCCGGGCAGTTCTACCCAGTCTTCAGGGTTTCTATTAGTCCAATGGGCTCCATGGCAGTGAGTTTGGCTTGGTATGGATGCACAGAAAAATTCAAAGGGATAAATAATAGCTTGGGAGTCACGCTGTCAGCAGTCACGATGTGTCAGAATCAACTGCAGCATCATATTTGGTAAGGGGTAGTATACTCTTTTGGGTAGGGTTTAAGAACTGCTAGCCAAACCGATTTTTTCTAATCCCCAAACAGGATCTGTTTGGCCTAACTTTACAGATCAAGCAGCTCTTCTTCATCTATATAGAAAATTTACGAAATAAACGAGGTCAATGGAGAAAGGGGGAACTAGCTACATCTCCTCTGCTAAATCATAACCGTGTTTGCTTGTGCATCGTTTACCTGAGGATTGCCACGAGTTTAGACGTGACGTTTGGAGAGAGCAGGAAGTGTTGCTGCACGCACAGCCTCGTCAGTGTGATACTCTAACTACTCGGTGTGCTCCACAGCACACAGAATAAGACCTTCGCTGGCACAGCATGTTGCACGCTAACAGCTCTGTGGGTACCAGCAGGACTTAGTTCTTGACTGGATTCTATCAGAATGAGCTTCGGAAGCTCTGCCAGCTAGCACTATTAATGCTTCCAGTCCCTTCTGGATGGGTGGACAATGCTGACTTCTTGAAAGAAGAATCAGGGTCCTGGCAAGATTTACTGCCTTTGCAACTAAAACAAAAACAAAGGGTAACGCGATGGAAAAGACCCGCCCACTCAGGATCTTTCTAACTGGATCTAACTTGTAGGAATATTGCTTCTCTCCAAATTCATGATCTAATTATAGTTCTCTAGTTGGGAAAAATTATGTTCACAAAAATGAAGCATGGGTAGTCAACACAGTTTTAAAAGGCACATCCAAAACAGGTGGGTTTGAGTATAGTTCTTTAGAAACCACATTTGGGATGTACTATTCTATCTAGGAACCAAATATCCACTGCAATACACCCATAATCTCTACCAGCAAAGGAAAAGTAGGAAGAAAAGTTTAAATTTCTTTTTTATGAAAAGCTAAATAAAAATCTGTGTATTTAAAAATACTTGTTTTCATCTATAACCGCATTTCACTCATTCGTTCATACTTACACATTAAAGTGCCTATAATGTGCCAGGCATTATTTTAGGTGTTAAGGATATAACGGTGAACAAATCCTCACCCTTTCAAAGATTACATCTGTAAAAGGTAAGGCCTCCTAAAGGTAAAATGTCCTATGATCAAAATATTGGGACATGCTAAAACCAAATCCCGAACTCCTTTCTCCTCCCATTCTAAATATGGGATTAAATAGTTTGCTAATCCACATGCAAATTCCTCTGATGAACAGATAGTTATTACATTAAAGCCATTATCAGGCTGTTTGTTTGTATTTTTTCCCCTCAAGAGTTGTCTTCTGTTAGACATCTTTAGCTGGAACTCGTTGCTAGATTTCAGACAGAAGATGCCTACGGTCAAACTGCAAACAACTCACCCAGAACCCCAACGTTCCCATCTCTAGTAACAGCATCAACTGCCTCCTTCTTCTCCAGGCTCAACAGCTCAGCAGTAGCTTTGAATCACCCTTCTCCTTCGACCTGACGCGTGGGCTGGCAGATTCTGGTGTGTGTCACTTTATCAGTTTTCAATCCTAGGTGCGCTTTACTTTTTGTTTTTATTTTTAAAATCATTTTACTGGGGGCTTGTACAGCTCTTATCATAATCCACACATACATCCATTGTGTCAAGCACATTTGTTGCCATCATCATTTACAAAACATTTTCTACTTGAGCCCTTGGTATCAGCTCATTTCCTTCCCTCTCCCTCCCTCATGAACCGTTGATAATTTATAAATTGTTTTTTTCATGTCTTACGCTGACCGATGTCTCCCCTCATCCACTTTTCTGTTGTCTGTCCCCCCAGGAGGGGGTTATATGTAGATCAGTTCCCCCTTTCTTCCCCTACCTTCCCCTTACCCCTTATTGCTACTCTCATTATTGGTCCTGAGGGGTTTATCTGTCCTGGATTCCCTGCATTTCCAGCATTTAGCTGTACAAGTGTATATCCACTGGTCTAGCTGGATTTGTAAGGTAGAATTGGGGTCATGATAGTGGAGGGAAGGAAGCATTCAAGAACTAGAGGAAAATTATATGTTTCATTGGTGCTATATTGCACCCTAACTGGCTCGTCTCTTCCTTATGACCCTTCTGTGGGGGATGTCCAAATGTCTACAGATGGGCTTTGGGTCTCCACTCCATGCTCCCCTTCATTCAAATTGATAGGATTTTTTTTGTTCTGATCTTTGATGCCCGATACATGATTCCATCGACACCTCATAATCACACAGGCTGGTGTGCTTCTTCCATGTGGACTTTGTTGCTTCTCAGCTAAATGGCTGCTTGTTTATCTTCAAGACACAATATATTTTTTAATCATTTTATTGGGGGCTCATACAACTCATCACAATCCATACATACAGCAATTGTATAAAGCACATTTGTACATTCGTTACACTCATCATTCTCAAAATATTTGCTCTCCACTTAAGCCCCTGGCATCAGCTCCTCATTTTCCCCCTCCCTCCCTGCACCCCCCTCCCTCATGAACCCTTGGTAATTTATAAGTTATTATTTTGTCATATCTTAAACTTACTCTGTCTGATGTCTCCCTTCACCCATTTTTCTGTTGTCCACCCCCCAGGGAGGAGGTTATATGTAGATCCTTATAATCAGTTCCCCCTCCCAGTGTTGCCACTCTCACCACTGGTCCGGAAGGGATCATCTGTCCTGGATTCCTGTGTTTCCAGTTCCTATCTGTACCAGTGTACATCCTCTGGTTTAGCCAGATTTGTAAGGTAGAATTTTGATTATGATAGTGGGTGGGGCAGAAGCATTTAGAACTAGAGGAAAGGACGCTGTATCTTTTGATAGCCAGACACCATCAGCTTTCTTCACCACATTTGCTTATGCACCCACTTTGTCTTCAGCGATCCATGTCGGGAAGGTGAGCATCATGGAATGCCAATTTAATAGAACAAAGTGTTCTTGTGTTGAGGGAGTACTTGAGTGGAGGCCCAATGTCCATCTGCTACCATAATACTTAACATGTAAGTATATGTACATAGATCTATTGCCCTATCACTATATATAAATATATGTATATATCTGTATTTAGACCGCTATAAATATCCTTTGCCTCCTAGTTCTTTCCTCTATTTTCTTTTACTTTCCTCTTATCATGTTTGGCCTTCATTCGGGTTTCATTCCTCTTTGCTACATTGCCCTTGATCAAGCCTCACTAGGCATCCTACCCTTCACCATCAGTTTTAGATCACTTGTTCCCTTGTCTCTGGGTTTGTTAACACCCATTCCTCCCCCCTCCTCCAACCACTGGTCCAGTTGTTTTCTACTCTGGATTGTTTACCCATCTATCTTATCTAGACAGACACGCAGAGACAATAATAAGCACAAAAACAAGACAGAGCAAAACAAAACAACAAAAGGAAACAATAACAACCCCAAAAAACCGACCAAAAAAGAAAAGCCTATAAATAGTTAGGTCTGTTTGTCGACTTTTAGTAGTGTTTTCCAGTCGAATCTGATGGGGTGCCGTGCCCTGGCCCCCAAGTCTATTTTTGCTATTCCTCAGGAATTCATTTATTTGCTCCCCTTGCTGCTGTTACATGCCCTTACAGTTTTGCCCTGGTTTGGTGGGGTCAGATCAGGCCCAATTCCCGCATTGTGCTTGCAGTGTTGTCCCTTGTACCTTATGGGTCAGTGAAGGACGTCTTGTCTCATAGTGGGGCTGACCCTATGGTCCTCTCTGTGCATTGGCTGCTCTGAGCAGGAATACCGTCCTCTGGGCTTGGTGGGCCAGGGTGTGCTCCACTCTCTCCTTTGTTTGCTCCTGTGAGCTCTGATCAGACACGCCCCTCTCCCTGAGCTATAGCTTCAGTGCTGTCCTTTGAAGTGAATTCCTCCTGGAGGGGCAGGAGCCAGGGGTGTGGGTGTCTGCATAGTTGGAATTGGGGCCGGGCCGCAATCTCTACTGGTCCCCTGCTTCATGCCGGAAAGTTGCGCTCATGTCTTGCCACACTGGTTTGAAGTCTGGTCCCTTTCTCCCTCTCCTGTGGGCTCTTTATTTGTCAAAGGAACTACTACCTTCTTACAGCTGCCTTCATGATGGCTGCCAGGAAACTACTACATTCCGTACCTAAAAATTTTTTTTTAAATTTCTATTCAATATTTAGTTTTTCTTTCTTTTTTTAAATGATTTAATTAATTAATTTATTAATCTTTTTGTTGGGGCTCATAAGGCTCTTATCACAATCTGTACATACATCAATTGAGCAAAGCACCCTTATACATTTGTTGCACTCATCACTCTCATAATTCACCTTCCACTTGGGTTCCTGGAATCAGCTCGGTTTCCCTTTTTTTCCCCCCATCCCCCTCCCTCCCCGATCCCACCCCTGAAGGCTGATGGTGCCCGGCTACTGAGAGATATAGCGTCTGGGGACTTTAAAGGCTTGAAAGCAAACAAGCGGCCATCTAGCCCAGAAGCAACTGAGCCCACACGGAAGCAGCACACCAACATAGGTGACCATGAAGGACAGAGGAGACCAGGTCTCCAACAACATAGGTGGGGTGGTGGTGAGAATCACATCACCGTGAAAGAGGGGGAGTGCATGATGGGGACCCAATGCCCACCTGTAGACAGCTGGACACCCCTTCCAGAGGGGTAGTGAGGAAGAGATGGGCCACTCAGGGTTCAGTGTAGCAACAATGAAACTCAAAACCTTCCTCTAGTTCCTGAACGCTTCCTCCCCTCCCAATCATCATGACCCCAATTCTACCTTGCCTTGCGGACCTGGTTATACCAGAGGATGTACAGCGGTGCAGTGGGGATCTGGAGGCCCAGGGAATCTAGGACAGACGAACCCCTCAACACCAGCGGTGGGAGTGGCGACACCAGGAGGGAAGGGCGTGTAGAAAGGGAGAACCGATCTCGGAGATCTATGTGTAATCTCCTCTCTGGGAGATGGGCAATGGGGAGGCGGGTGAGGGGAGACGCCGGGGAGTGTAAGGTAAGATCTAATAATTATTTATCAACTATCAATGTTTAGTTTTTCTTTGCGGCAGACTTTATATTTTCTGCATAGGATAAGTACTCTGCAATGATAATCTCCTCATCTTCCAGGAGTCAAGATAACCTTCTTCATGTTCTGGGATATCTTCCAATATTTGACTGACTTCCTCGGTCTCCATATCTTCACCTGTTGAGGCACTAGAAGTACCTGCAGACCGGGAAGGCGATGTGGATGGCGCTGAGGAGGAATCTTTTGCTGAGAGCTGCAGGTCTGGGGGTTGAGCGCCTCCATGTGCGCCAGGGTCTGTGCTGCCAGCTGCACGTTTCCCCGGAACGCGCTCAGCGCGGCTTCGGCAACCACTGCCTCAAAGCCCACGTAGACCAGTCGGTTAATGTTTTCCTCAGAAGGGCTTTCCCCAGGGCTGTTGGTTTCAGGATCTGAAGCATTTATCCACATCTGGGGACGACTGACAAGAATCTTGAGGGATGTATGCGTGCCCCCGGGGCCTGGCGAAGCCCCCTGAAGTTGCTAAAGCCAAGTGTTCATTATATCACTCCCCTGTTCAAAACCCTCTCGTCCTTATTCCCTGTGGAAATTAAGGACCAACTCTTCATGTTCAGCCTAGCACTGCAGGAGAGCAATTCAACGATTCTAACCTATTTTCCTAGCCTTGTGTCCTTTAGCACCTTTCACACCAAAAGGCCTCGCAAAATGTGCAGTCTTCCATGGAGGCGTCTTTTCTGCTTGGACCATCCCTTCCAACTCTACTTCATTTTTCCAAGCACCTTTCAAATAAAGCCTCTTCCAAAAACTGTCATTTCAGACTAGGAGAAATTTCTCCTTTCAATCCCTGATGGTGATCATTTGTGGGTTAGGTTGCATATCTGGTCTGCTTGTATTATGGCTATCTGGCTAATCTGCTTGTCACCTCTTCAAAGACCAGGGGCCTCTTACTTATTCTCCTGTCCTTAACTCATTTACTAAATCAAAGTTGTGAAGGAAAGGTTCAAAAAGTAAACAGCCCATGCCATGGAGCCTATTCTGACTCACAGTGAAGCTAACTAGGCTCCTGAGAGTCAATCTTAGGGGGAGCAGGTAGCCTTTTCTTACTCCCACAAGTACAAGCTAGCTCCTTAAAAGTCAAGCCAATTTAGTTTAGTTTATTTTGTTGCCTTTAGATTTTGAAAAATAATAATCTAAATAATAATAACACTGCATTCAATTCCTACAGTCATAAAAAGACTTATTTGGATATAGGTATTTTTTGAAAAAGGAGCCCTGGATCCCAGGATCATTGGAAAAAGAACATTTTGGAGTTCTCTGTCTGAAGCGATGGAGGCCAAGACCAGAGGCACCAGACCCTGTGGCAGAGAGACCATGGGACAGAGCAAAGGAGCCAAGCGGAGACACAAAGCTGAGCAAGGAGATCATGAGACACAACAGATGAGCAGTGCCAAGATTGTGACAGGTGGGTTTCTTGGTCCAAGGAAATAGAAGCCAAGGGACCACATGGCTGAAAGGCTGAGGAATGAAGAGAGACTTGGCGGCTGGCTGAAGATGAAGCATTGCTATGGACCAATGATTGTTTTCTGACTGTTTACTAATGCTAAATTATGGTAACCTGTTAACTTCTCCCATAAATCCCCTTAACTGTGATAGATAGAGAGAGACAAACAGGAGCCCTGGTGGCACTGTTGCGTAACAATTGGACTGCTAACTGCAAGCCAGTGGTTCAAACCCATTAGCTACTTCAAGGGAGAAAGATGAGGCTCTAAGTACTCTCATAAAGACTTAGAGTCTCATAATTAACTCAGTAGTAGTGGGTTTGGGATATTCTTTAAAAAAATAATAAAAATTCAATTCAGGATAGAAAGCACAAAGCAGTCAATACCAAACCATTTAACCAGTGCTGAAAGAATTCTACCCTAGAATTATTCAGGATCCTGCTAAGGAAAAGGTGTAAAATGTGTATCAATGTGTAGAAGACTAATCTCTAAGCAGCCATAAAGTAGGACGTAGGGGGTGTGGGTGGGCTGCAAATTAAAGATAGACTTTCAAGATTCAACTTCTCAAAAGAAAGTATACTGTCCTGCAGATGAAATTTTCCTAAAGAATCACATATAGGAGTCAAATGACCTTTCATTTAAAAGTATATTAAAATTATTTTCACTTTAACCCAGATCATCATTTTTATAATGGAAATCTAGGTTTTTAATCACTACTTTCTTCCATATTTTACAAATCTATCCAGTTTATGGTTTGTTATACTTTATGTAAGAGCCCCAAATAAAATGATTTATTAAATTAAAAATTAAAAAAAAAATCTGGGGTGGAAAGGGGGGACCGATTACAAGGATCTACACATATCCTCCTCCCTGGGGGAGGGACAACAGAAAAGTGGATGAAGGGAGATGTCGGGCAGTGCAAGATTTGACAAAATAATAATTTATAAATTATCAAGGGCTCATGAGGGAGACGGGAGTGGGGAGGGAGAGGGAAAAATGAGAAGCCGATGCCAGGGGCTTAAGTGGAGAGTAAATGTTTTTAGAATGATGAGGGCAATGAATGTACAAATGTGCTTTACACAATTGATGTATGTATGGATTGTGATAAGAGTTGTATGAGCCCCTAATAAAATGATTTATATATATATATATATATATATATATATATATATATATCTCAAGAACAACAGCACTGATTATGAATTCAATGAAAACAAGGGGAACTCATTACTCACTTTTCTCCTGAAAGAATAACTTTAGTTCTAAAATATTCTAAAAAATGTGAGCAGACATATATGTTCATTGTAACTTCACTATTTAAATGATCTACTTTTCCCCTTTTCATTCCAAATCCTTTTTATCCCAATGAAATTGTATTTATAATGCAATAAAATCTCATTATAGACTATTTTAGGGAAAATTACCCATAATTCTACCACTTTCAATAACACATGTTAATACTTCATTTTCCTTCTGGAAATTTTCTTATTTCATATTTCTGAAGGGGAAATCATGAGCCAGCTATAATTTTGTATTCTGATTCCTCACTTTATATAGCATGAACATGTTCATGTCACTTAAAGGCTTCTGAAAAATTATTTTAAGTGGCTATACAATAGTCCACTGAATCACTGTTTCATAATTTAGCTTACTCAATAAAGGATTTGAGGTGAATACATGACCATTTCTATAACTAGATAGATGAGTCACTGTTAAGCTTTTGCGCTATTTTATACACACAACTTAATCTGCATTTTGTGTCATTTTATTATGATCAATTTTAAGAAGTAAGATTCTTTGACTATACAGGACAACTGCATTGTCAGATTACTTTCTAGAGAAAGTGTACCAGTTTGCAGTATTAACAGGAATGTTTGAGAGTATCATTTTACCTGTGCCTTCACTTAACTTATCTGTGCTGGGTACTAGCTTTTAAAAAAGGAGGTTGGAGGTGGGGGAAGAACATTTGCATAACAATTATCGGCAGTCACTATAGGTCTAAGCCAGGCGTCCTCCAACTATGGCCCGTGGGCCACATGCGGCCCACAGAGGGCCCGTTTTGTTTTTTACTTCAAAATGAGATATGTGCAGTGTGCTTAGGAATTTGTTCATAGTGTTTTTTTAAACTACAGTCCTGCCCCCCAACGGGTCTGAAGGACAGTGAACTGGCCCCCTGTTTACAAAGTTGGAGGACCTCTGGCTCTAAGCCAACTACTTTGATTAAAGCATGTAACTATGAGCTCAATTACCGTCAGTAGTTTGCTAAGTCCCATCTTTTTGCTCACCCACTCTCTTTTATCCACTAAGACATAACTTTCTTTTCTTGAAACACATTTTCATTACCTACCAAGTCACAAACCAAGAAACCGTAAGTTGGGACCTATTGGTGAATCTGTCAGTATTAGTGCATGTACGTTATGTCTACATACCTGTGTGTACATGTGCATCCTTCTACATACTACTCTCAACCAATGTACATGTTATCTTTCAGATGCTATGTTTTTATATTTTTAAAATAAAAATATCTGCTAATATAAATAAGTGAGGTTAAGGGTAAGGGGGAACAAGCTACATTTGATAATAATGATAAATTTGCAAAATCATTTTATTATTCTTTGCTTACTTATATACTAGGTCCAAGTTTTTCCTCTCAGCAATATATGTAAATTTAAAAAAACAAAAAACTTTGTCTTATTTACTTCCTAGACAGTTAGCTCTTTTATTTTTTTTAAATTATTTGTTTTGTTTTTGTTTCTTAGTTGTATCCTCTTGTCCTTAGAATTAGAGATGTTTCCTGTCCAGATCACCAGTTTCCCAATCATGGACCAGTGAAAAAAGACATAGCCTTCTCTAGAGTTGTCTAAAGCAGGTCCTTCTGAGATCTTGGCCAGCTCTAGGATTAACCTGGGCACAAGGACAAAGGATGGTGTTGGAGGGTCCAGTTCATGCCCAGGCTACCCAGTACCAGCAAGGACGAACGCAGAACTGGTGAGGGCTGCACAATGGGTGGCAAATGAGAACGAGAAAGGGTCAATTCAATGTTCCTGTGCAAAGACCCTGGGCCACAGATATCCCCCGCCCATCAAGCAACCAACCCGGACAAGAACAGATGTTCCAATCATGCCAGTAAGAAATGGGACATAGATGCTACAACTTGGGCTTGAATAACAGTCATGCGATAGAGAGTTGTCTGAAAGAATGGAGGGCTCACACATACCTGGTTTCTGAAGGGTTGCTGTTGTGAAGGCCGGTCCCTGTGTGTGTGGCTTTCTCGAGTTACCGCAGATGCTCCAGAATCGACAGGAACTGACCCTACAGGAGTAGGCTGGGAAAAATGAAACAGAGCCACGTGGTAAAAATAGGGGAAAAGTACACACTCATTCTAATTCTGGGACTAGTAGAAGTCATGATTATTTGCAGCTACCAAGGGCAGTTTCAAGTCTGGTCTTCTCAGGCTGCTCATCTGCACAAGGGAAGCAGCTTGCTCCTCAACAGTTCACTGAAGAGTACCTGCCCTTTGAAAGTGAGAAGCCCCCTAGAAGGCCCTCTGCTAGCACGTCCTCAAGCCTCGGATCCCCGTCAGAACAGCAAATGCCAAGGCTCCCCGTGGTGCTGGGTTCCACTTCCAATGAGAGCAAGTTCCTAACAGTTTATGTAGTCTCAACTGCCGAATCACACGGACGAATTTCCCCCCAGAAGACTGACTTTAATTCTGGTATCTTAGCACATACAAGTCATAATAGAAGAATAGCTAAAGGGATTACTCTTATTTCCCAAGTCTAATGAGAGCCGCCTATGACATCACTCTGTAAAGATTGGTAAATGTACACACTCACAAGTAAAGGCATGAGGTGATATGGTCTGAGGAAGTAAGCTACGAAGTACAGAGGATACTTACAATAGCCCTCCCAATCCAATCGTAGGCATAGTCAAAGGTGTAGCCTTTCCTTTCAAAGAGGTCTGTGAAGAGGGTCCGTAAATACTCATAGTCAGGTTTTTCAAAGAAGTCTAATCTCCTCACATATCGAAGGTAGGTTGCCATCTCCTCTGTTAGGAAAGAAGTGAAAGGACATGCTCATTAGTTGAATGATCCCTAGGTGGGGAAGCTCTGAGCTCTATCCGTGTAGACTATTAGACAATGATGCTTTCTTTCTGGGCCAAATGGTGGGAATAAAAACGATCTTGCTCCTCATGATAATAAAAGAAAGTCTGAAATCAGTCAGATACCACCCTGACGTGGAAACACCAGGTCATAGTCTCTAGCAACTTGGAAGCTTCATCCCCATTGGCAGAGTGCTCTCGGGCTACCTGGGAAGTCCTCACAGAGAGCTTCGATGGGAGCATTCCTCTTGGTGTCACCGATCTTCTGGTATCTCTCCTTTAATGTGTCAGCCTGTGGAAGACGGGGAAAGGACGTCATTTGGAAAGGCATGCCAACTATCAACAGAGGTGATAGATATATTGAGTCTTAGGCAAATAGTACCGAATTTACTGAAATAAGTGGCTAGGATAAGAAAATAAAAATATTATGTGGCAAACATTTCAAAACTGCAGCAGCTTAGTAATTTCCCATTGCCACTGGAGTTCCAGTGTGATTCAATACTCTCCTTTAGAGCTGTTCTATGATAAGGTGGCTATAATTCGGAATTTTTTTAATGATAAAACTAAAATTATTGCTAATTCAAATGAGGACAGAAATATAGATGGCACTACTACACATTTAACGAGAGAAGCTGAATAAGGGGGGGGGAAGCAAGAAATAAAAAAATGCCTTCCATGTTTAATCGGACAAGTTTTGTGCATGTCAGTGGACCAGAGCAGCCCGTCTGCTATGAGGAGGAGTGTGGGGAAAAGAGGCTCCTGGGCCTTGTACCAACAGTGGGCTATGAAGAACTATTTGGGAGGCTCTACCTAGCAGGCTGTGCTCAGCTTCAGAATACTGTTCTCAAGTAAACTGGAAAAATGTTATATCTAGAACTACCACTAAAATGGTCTGTGTAAAATGAACCATAAAAAAAGAAGAAAATTGTAACCAAATAATAATAGCGACTTATTTGTCTCTATAATGAATAAGTAGGGTATAAATCTATATTTGATAGCTGTCCATGCCAATGAGAAGCTAAAGACCATGGAGGCAGTGTTAGGAAAGGATTTAAGGGAAGGAAATAAAAATCCACCCAGATGGAAAGGGCAGAAGCTTATTTTCAAGACAAATGTCCTAAAAAGCACTGCAAAAATGAAACATTTTGCCTTTATGGAGGGAGAGAACATAGAAGCACCCCAAGCAACTGATTACATTTCTTTCTATATTAGCATAATTCACAGCTCAAAATTGAGTCTCACTTTTACCTCCTTCAGGTAGAAGCTTACCACTTCCTAGTCTAGCAGCCTGAGCACAGAATAATAATAATATTTATAATTATAAAAATTAGTAGTTAATTTTTGACACGAAGGACCTGTAGTTACACCTACCTAAGGAAGGCTACTTAAATCTTACATATGCTTCACAGGGAATGGCTATTGTCTGAATAGGCATTTATGTACTAATACACTTGAACAATAGTGTCAAGCCTGGATTTTCATTTTATTTCAGGTGGGCCTTTAGCTTGCACAGGATGAACAAATATTTCCCAGTTCCCCTTGGAGACACCCCCAGCCTGCCTTGCTGGTAAATGTGTAGCAGCTGCTGTCAACAATTTGTTCCAGAAATTCCCTGACACACTGGGAACACTCCTTCTGCTACATGCTGGCAGTGGGGGAGGAACATTGAGAGAAGGAGTCCTGCAGAGGCTTGGGGGCAGGGGGTGAGGAGAGATGGCAGGGCAGTGAGGGAAAAGACGGTTGAAAACCTCCTCAAAGCAAAGCAGGATTAAGAAGAGGAAGGAGACAAAATACCAGCAAGAGAGAGCTTCTAGAGCCCAGGTGAGCATTTACAGTGTACCAAGTTCCTCCTTCCTGCCCCTGGAGCCAACTGTGCTGTGCAGAGGCAGCAGGTCAGCAGCCCCTCCATCAGCCACTGAGCGTTGAAACAAAGCCCTCCAAGGAGCACTTTCAAGGATACCTTGAGTCCTTGCCAGGGTAGGCTGCCTCGAAGGAAATACATGAACATATGGCCTAGGGCTTCCAAATCGTCCCGCCGGCTTTGCTCTAAAAGGGAAGACAGATCACACATTTTGTTTGCAGTTATTAAAGCACAAAGGGGTTCAGAACTAAGTAATCCCTTCAGAAAGGCTCTGTTTATGCATCCTTTGTACATCTACAAACCAGGGATAGGACTTCAGGCCCAAACCTACAATAATATGTACGTTCTTTGCCTAGATCTGGCCTGGCAAATAAAGATCAAGTGAAAAGCGCAAATCCTAAAACCCACCCCCAAACCCCAATGCTATGACTTCAATCTCCCAAAGGAGGCAATTTGAATGAAATGTGATTTCCAGTAGTCAGGCTCTATTCACCCTTTGGTTACTGCCACGGGAAATAAGCAGCAGGTTAAGCAGCTAAGTTGAAACCGTCCCTTCTGGCTAGGCCTGCAGACTGCCCACCATACACACTTAGTGCTTTTTAGTCAGGAGAAAAATTAACACTTAAAATTCGTTTTCACACAGGCAAACCGTAATGCAGAATCCTTTAGCTTCCAGTCTGCTTGCATCATGTCCAAAACCATCTTAAGGACATATTTAAATGAAACTGGGCTCCTGTTTCCTGTGAGCCTCGCCTCTATAAAACAAGTTGCTGGTTTTTTGTTTGTATGTGTTTTGCATTCTCTTTAACTGGGAAGCTAAAGATGGCAAAGACCAGCAGAGTATTAATAAAAGGGCAATTTCATCTCAGAAAACACCCTACATCCTTTGGTTGTCGGACTGAATACAATTAGAGCATGCCTCAGTTTCTAATTTGCCAATTACGGCCCATCTCAGACATTTTATGTTTCTTTTTTGGAATCGATTTCCAGGATTGATCCAAAGGTGTTACCCAGGCAAGAGTAGCAGCTAGCTAGAGCGTGACTGTGCGGGCTCTGGCAGCAAGTGATGTGCAGGAGACAGGCATTCAGGAACGCTGCCTAGCCAACTCACAGGGCAGAGGCCCACCTGCTGCCTCCAAGTATGGGGCATTTGTGTGCAAAACGGTGAATTGAACTCTACAGAGCAGATGCAGAAAGAAAAGGGGGCAACCTTCAAACAAGCAGTTTCAAAGAGATCTTTGAAAAGGTGAAAGGCGGGTGGGGATGGTGGTGGAAGACGCAGCAGGGCAGCCCCGGCAGATATAAATAACACAAAACGGAGTTGGCGCACATCGATTGAAATAATCCTTAAAAGAATGAAACACAACAGCAAGGCTACTGGAAGCTTCCGTCCACAGGGCTTGCCTAAAGACTGCAGTAAACTACTACATATAATTGACAGGGGTGTGGAGCCATTAGACAAAAACAGTTTGGGATGAGAACTGGGAGATGAACAAATGAAAATAGAAAGAGCAAGCAGGGGGCGTTGAGGCCTCCCACAAAGCAGGGCAGAAAGCGAAACTACACCCTGCAGTTTCTCACTGTGTCACACCTACTCATCACCACCGCCACGCCACCCCACCATTTTTCACATCCACTTCCTGTAATGAGCCTCTTGGTAATAAAAAAACTCTTGGGACAAATAATGGCGTTGAGCACTAGAGGGCGAAACTTTCCATATTATCACACTGATCGGCTAGCTCCCCGAAAAATACCTGACTTGTCAGTCACAGTAAGGCCATTTATAAAATTATAAAATGAGCTTTTTAAAGAATCAAATCCACCAGAATAAGTAACAAAGTAACCTCTCAAATCCTGAAAAACACAGCTGTAGAATATAGATTAATGGGGGGGGGGGGGGAGAAGAAACGGGACCTAACTCTAAGCATTGCCCCCGATTTTCCATTAATTTAATTTATGTGAAATTAACCATGGATAGCTAAGTAACCTACTTTGAGCCTTGGTTTACTCATATGAAAATACGAGTGGCTGATTTAGACACTCAATGCCAGGGGTCCAAACTTTTTAAATAGGGGGCCAGTTCACTGTCCCTCAGACCTGTTGGAGGGCCAAACTACAGTTTCAAAAAACTATGAACAAATTCCTATGCACACTGCACATATTTTGTTTTGTTGGGGGGAAAATTCATTTATTCCCTATTTAGAAAATGTGGGGGGGCGTTTAGTATCTTGGGTATCAAATCTAAGAGTCGGAGGTGTGGGCAGTCAGGCGCCCAGGAGCCCACAGGAGCCTCCCTCTGGGCCCGTTCAGCCAAGAGTACGTGGTGCATGGAAAGCAGGCCGGGAGGTTCCCCTGTGCCACGCACACTAAAGTACAGGCACGGAGCTCCCCGAAGTCGGAGGTTCTGAGAAGAAGATGAAGGGGTGGAGCAGGAGAGGGTGGGGAACAGGGCTGAGGTGGGCAGGAGGGACTTGAACACTTGAATGTCCAAGAGGGGAGGCTCTTCCTTCAGGAATGCTGACCACATGGGCCAACCTGCGATGGGGAGCAGCATACGGAAGGGCGGGCGCCTCCCAGGGGTCTGAAGAGGTCACCTCGACCTTGCAGGAACTCCTGGTGCAGCCAGAGCGAGTCCAGGTGGAAGCGCGGCTCCCCCAGGCGCACGGCCGTCCGCTAGTACGAGTCACAGTACAGGCGGCCGCTAGTCTCTGAGACACAGTGTTTGCAGGCCATCGGGCCAGACGAAGAGGTCGGAGTTTTCCAGCAGTAAGTTCATCACCCAGATGCGAAGGGACATGCTGGGGGCGAAGTACTCCACTGTCAGGAGGATGGCGCCTTTGAACTTGTGGAACAGGAGGCTGCCCAGCCCCGCCTGGAAGACGATGGTGTTGAAGAACATGAGGCAGAGGATGATGCTGCTGAAGGGAAGTGCAGCGCCCTGGAGGGTGACGAGGACCTGCTGGAGGACGGCAGCTGTTCGGAGCTCCGAGAAGGAATTGCCAAAGAGGTCAGAGGTCAGCAGTAGGAACTGCAGGAGCACCAGGCTGTAGTTACTGGTCTGGAGCATCTTCCTCCTGCCCTCTTGGGCTCCAGGGGCGCATTCCAGAGTTTTCCAGAAAACAGCTCCTGCCTCGAGCACCCACACAGAAGAGGGGGCCTGCAGTCCGAATCAGGGCTGTTTCGCGCTCTAAGGCATGGATCTCAAAGAGCCATCCTGGGTTGTCATGGGGACGCCTTCCTGGCTTCCGGAAACCAGATTTCAATGCCGGAAGTGCCTAGAGGACAGCCATTCCACCTCCATCCTGGGCGTTAAAGTCGCTGTCCTGGTCCCCCTGCTGACCAGAGCCTCCTGTCCCGCTGTGGGGAGCTGCAGGATCGGACAGGCCCTTCACGGCGCCTCTGGTCCCTGGCACCTGGGCTAGGGGTTAGAAATGCCAAGGAGGAAAAGGTACAGGGGCCTTGCACATATCTTATTTTGATGTTAAAAAAACGGGGCAAAATCACCCGGCGGGCTGGATAAATGTGGCCCGCGGGCCCTAGTTTGAGGTCCTTCTCTATGTAATCATCTCCTTGCTTTGAAATTCTAAAGCAGTCTAAAAAGGATAATTTACTCCATCAAAGTATGTTAACAATAAAATAACAAACACCAGAATCAGCTCTCTCACCTCGCTTCTTTGCACATTCCACATGTGTTTGATTCACTTATTCTTCAAACAGGACATTGTTATCATCAAAGAATCAACCGAGACAACACTACTAAGTCTTGCTTTCAACCAATCAGAAAGGTATGTTAGATTTATATGCATCACATGCCAGATTTTGGGATCAAATGCATTTTATTTAAGAAAAGCGGTAAGGATACCAGTGTACTCACTCTAATTTCAACTACCAAACAATATGTTAGCTGTTTCCATCAGAGCGTAATCCGAATGGGAAGGTGATCACTCTGATCCTGAAAGCAGACACCCTGCACCACTCTCATGTCCTTTTCAGAACTGTCACATACAGATAGGCTCATGGGTCTAAAAATACCAAGCGATTACAAAACTCATTAAAATAACACCACCTTAATGTGCGGAGACTTTAAACTAGAAACTAGCCCTTGGAAAGATAAAGAATTTGGAATTCTTAAGGTATAACAGGTGTCTTTATGAAAGTCATCAACTTACCATCTTATTTTCTCAAATTTAAAAATCACTTACCTTGTGAAGGAGCAAGACTCACCAGTGCTAATGCACACTGGGGGTAAAATTTTGATTGGAATAAAAAGTGGTTTTAATGATCTGCCCCAATCACAGAGCAGAAAATGAACACACCTTTGCCAAGATGAGTGTTGATAGACATATATCTTGCCGTTCCAGTTAAACTTTTGTGTTCCCTATAAGGTATATGCTTTTTGGTTTCAGGGTCAATGTATTCCTTGGCCAGTCCAAAGTCTATAATGTGTATAACATGTTCTTTCTTATTGCCTTGTCGGCCAATCAGGAAGTTCTCTGGCTTGACATCTCGGTAAATAAGATTCTTTGAGTGTACATATTCCATTCGAGAAAGCTGAGAGAGAAAAAAGATAAGTTATACTCTTAAAAGTATATTGGAAAAGTATATCACAACATTTTCTTTTCTCAACCCAAGGTTTTAATTACTGAAATGAAAAAATTTAAATCATCTTTTTTTCATCACCTAGTGTCATTTTACTGATTTGTAAGTCAAAAATATTTCTTGACACAAATGAACACATAATAACCAGCTTAGCAAAAGGCAGGGAGGAGGTACAATTCGGCTAACTGATAACACAATTTTACCTCAAAATGTCACAACGTGCAAATGACAGACAGAATTGGTTGTCTTAATATTCCTTCAGAAGGTAAGCTTTCGAAAGGCAAGTCATATTCCCCAGGTATATGTTAATGACCTTTGAAGCAGGGGCACCACTGTCTCATACACCACTGTCTCACATCCACTTCTGCTTACACTTTCCTCTTTTTAGACAGAACTTCACAACCCAGCTCTTTGTTATAGGAATCTGGCACGTGTGACCTAGAGAGGTTAATATTGGCCTCACATAGTTAGCAGCAGAGGTAGGACTACGGTTTTATGCTAAAATAAGTACACCCTTAAATAATAATCATATAATTATTTCAAATTATATGAAGCTTTCTGGCTTAGTATAGGCAGGGAAGCTTGGACAGTTAAAAGTTTTTTTTTTTAAGTTTAAAAAGTTGAGACCTTTGGACTCAAAGGTCAGAGGTAATTTCCTAATGTTTCCAAATTTTCACTGGACAGTGGGTGAGACCATTATTACTTCACACAAATAAAGGTGCATTTGCATCCTGCTCCTGAGAGGCTGGCAAACTTTTTTTTGGTGACAAACTTTTCAAAAGACCCATCTCAGCTGCTCCTTACACTAGTATTGGTGTGTAAGTTGGTGGACACTGAGGGAGCTGCCTCTAGCTGTGCTGGACTGTGGGAGACCTGGAGGTCAGAGAACAACGGCAGATGCTTGGTCACACAACTTCTTCGATGGAACATTAAGGGGAGAAGGAGAACAATAGCAAAACCTTACAGCTACATGTTTAAAGCCTATAAATAAAACATGACCGAAATTACTTGCATTGTACAACTTCACCTAATCATACTTTCTCCCTAATCTAAAATTATATGCTTCCACTTTAACTAAGAGCAGGGTATTGCTTCAAGGTGCAAATTCCTAAAATAGAGCAAGCTGCCAACACAGCGTGACTCTCTGGGTTAACCCTTTTTGTTCCAGCCAGCTTTCTAGAGCGCTGACAAGCCCTTGAACAGGAAGATGACGGGGAAAGCTGCCTATTCAACTTACCAATTGAATGGCTATCATTAACACCGTCTTTAAAGTAAAGGTTCGATCACAGAGGTCAAACAAATCCTCCAAGCTAGGGCCAAGAAGTTCCAGAACCATGGCATTGTATTTCCCACATGGTCCAAAGTAATACACTTGGGGGAGGCCTTCACCTGAAAGCAGAAGTGGGGTGTAGAGTGGGAGACACAAAAACCAAAATATGAGACAAGTGCATTCGCAGTGAGCAGATCAATGTACAATTTGTGAGATTTTCGTTTCCTTTCATAATCCCTCCTAGAGAACTTAAACTAAGCCCAAGTGCTTCAATGGTACTTCATAATGGGTGGGAAAGGCTAAGTCATCTCACATTATGTTCAAATAAGCAGCTATTTAATATCAGAGTGCCGAAGGCATTTCTACTGCACTATCAGCAGAGAATGGTCCCTGGCCCATTACTGGATCAGAGTGTAAATTATTCTTCCCCAACAGATGCCCAAATTGCAGGATCGTGAAAGGTTCAAAGGCCAGGCTAATAGATCTAGTTGCTCTGGCTAGGTCCATTAGTACTCTCCAGGCCACATGGAGCAGTTTGCAACTGTTGCCCACATGGCATATCTCAGATTGAAGGGGTGAGGTCAGAGGGTGCAGCCTGGCCCCAGGCCAGCCCAACTGGCGCTCTTCTCACAGGAAGTCTCTGCACTCTCCTCTCTTCTATCAGCTGGAAAAACCAACAGACACTCAGCTCTGATTGCTGATAAGTAATGATGACATGGGGAACAAAACACAGAAAACTCACAATACTAGGTTTTCTAGCAGATTGGAAATCCATAGGTATAAGTGACCAAATCTGGACTTTCTCACCTATGTGGCAACAACTAATGAATAATGTCTTCCCTTGAAGTGTACTGTACATAGGAGTCACTCAGTTATTACGTGTTAAACAGTGCCATGTAAACTATACAAATAAGGCTACAGAACTCTTTTTTCTGTTTTGCATTATCTGGTCTCCCAGGAATACTTACATCCTACACCATGGATACCATGGACGATAATTACGTATGCTTACTTCTTCCAAGTGTTTTTCGACAACAAAACTCTATTTTCTCATTCGATGGGAGGGATTCAGACTGAGTAAGTATTTAACTCAACATGTCCATGTTCCTTTCCCAGTAGTGCCTTTTCTATCTAGTAATACACTCATGGATAGATGACGTATATGTCTAGTTCAGGGAATGACTCATGGATATGTAATGTATATATCTAGTTCATGTACTCAACAACTTGAGTACCTCTTTTAAAATATATTCATTTTACTTAATATCATCGGATATAGTAATATAATAATATCTAGTATAGTATATAGTTTTCTTTGAGCTCAAAAAGCCAAATATTCTCTGAATTGTGCCTGTAATTGCTTTATTTCTCCCTATCTCTAAAAGGAAACAGGTTTTAATCTGAAGTGCTTTTTTTATTCTCCCCTTGATGTTCTTGAAATTTTTTTCCCCTTGATGTTTTGAGAAACCCATTTGTCAGTTTGTTTAAAATATACAGACCCTAACAGCTGTTCCCAATGAGTCCTGCTGAGAATTCCGTAACAGAGCACTTTAGAGATTTATTGCTTTTATTAATCAGATACATGGTGGCTGCAGTTTGGGAATCTATCGAATTTATGCCCTATATAATAGTTTTTATGTGAATAAGATCTGAAAGCAGGTAATGGCAGCAGCTGTTGGTTATCTGCCCAGTATCCACTCTCCCCTAATAACACAACCTACAATTGTTGTGAATAGCAACATGTCCAACTACATAGCTTTCTGGTCTTCCTTTAACAATGAGAATGACCAATGCGATGGAAGCAGACTGTGTGGGGTGGGTGGTTCTGAAAACAATCTTGCAAAGGACCTGACTCCAATGGCCTGAGCAGGATGAGAGAAAGAGCTGAGCCACTGCTGGCTGTGACCCAATCAGACCCATGGCTGATTTCAGTTCCTCTGGACGTCTTTACCCCAAGAGAACAAAAACAATCTCTATCTTGAGTAAGTTCCTGTTAATTTGGATTCTTTTTCTTCCCATTTAAACCTAATCCTAATTAATAGGAAAATTATTCCTTTATTTGGCTGACAAATATGGGCATAATATTCTCCTTTTCAAGTACAAGCAAAAAGTCAGGCCTTCTTATGCGTATAATATTGGCAAGATCTCTTACATTTGGTGCCAATTCTTAAGGATTTGTCTAAATGAGACAAATGATCTTCCTGTTCTTGATGATATTCAGTACCAGTCCAGCCATCTCTTGCCAGGATACTCCAAGTTTACACAGAAGTCAAAAAAGCATTCTGGGTGTTATCTGTAAATTCTAATTACATAGCCACTCATAACTCTTGCCTGGAAACTTCAAAGAAGTGAGGAATGCCCTGACAGGCTAGAGGATGCTCAAGACAATGTTTACACCACTATGTAACTTTAAAGTATATCCAGGAGATGAGTTCAATCTACGACACTCCTGTGGAAAGAGCGCAAATCAGTGTACTGTATCTTCTATTTGGTTCTGCCACAAACTCTGACAATATCTTTCCAGGTTAGCTTTTTCATCTGTAGAAGAAAATGTTTATATTGGCTCCTTTAACAGGAGACAGGCTTTTCTACTGCCTTAACAATTTAGTCTCAGAAACCTATCGGGACAAGTCTACCTTTCTATAGAGGTACTATGAGCTAGAATCAACTCGATGGCAGCGAGTTTGGTTTTCTCTGATTTGGGTTTATTATAAAAGCCAATATTGTGACTATGGCTCAGATTTTTTTCCCCTTTAGCTACTTTTTAGGATTCCTCTTTGCAAAGCAACACAGAACCAATCCAAATGACCCTCCATGTTAAGGGAGCATGTGTATTACTAATTCAGGTGTAAACTGGCAGGGGTATGAAATCGCACGTGTGCATTAGAAAGCACCTCTAAATCTTTTTAGAAGCAGATACAGTGACTTTATCTCAGATCTGATGAACTAAAATTTCTATGCTGTAATTTCTAGCAGTTAGCTCCACAGGAGATTCTGACATATAACCTCGCTGGGAAACACTGAGGGTAGAAATAAGGGGGACACTTTGCCTTGATGTATAGAGTTACAGTCTTGGAGACCCACAGGGTTAGTTCACCCCTGTCCTATTTAGGGAGAGCTGTGAGTTGGAATCAATTCCATGGCAGTGGTTTTGTTTACCTTGTTTGTGATTAATATAGTGTGAGGATTCTGAAAACTGTGATATCCCTGTCTCCTGCAGAAGTTCTTGCAGATCAGAACAATTGGACTCAATACCTTAGGAAAGAAGTTATTTCAAAGCTTGTTTTAAAAGCCTTGTCTGTTTAAAACATCTTAGCTACTACCAAAAATATGTATTCCGTGAAAAGAGCTTTTTCAGTGAGGCAGCTATCATTTATTAAAACTATCTTTATAGAATAATGCCCACACAAGTTCCATTCTGTGCCAGGAATTTTCATGAGTGCACATAGGTGACCAGTGCATATGGTGACAGCTACAGACATTGGCCCACTAAGAAAGCCCTCCTCTCCTCTTTGATCCCAGTTTACTGTACAGGAATGAGGTATCACTTGGGCTTCATTTAAGTGAGAAATCATACATTTCACTCTCTGTTACAAGAAATATTGCTTAATATCTTTTAAATTAGGGATTTTGGAGCTGAGAGGAATTACTAAGAGGCAAAAGAAGAGTGAGCATATAGTGGAGCAGGATTAAGGTGAAGGAAACAGGAATGATCTAGGAAACAAAGATATGGATAGAGGTATAAGCATAGATGTGTATATATGTTAATACATTAATTCATAAGAATACAGGCATTGGCCTATATACATATATTTATATGGCAATATATTGAGGAAGTGGATGGACTTTGGGCCTCTGCTCATGTCTTCCTCAATGCAAGAACACTTTGTTCTAACAACCTGGCATTCTATGACGCTCACGCTCCTGACACAACTGCTGAAGACAAAATGGGTGGAATCCTTTCATCAGACTTGGGATAATGTAATGCAATGTAAACTAGACACATGGTAAACAAGTACTTCCTGTAAGTAATTATGAGATCATGAGAATGGGTAGGAAGGCTAGGCAAAGCAGACATGCATTACTAGATTTCAGTTGTTGATACATGGCACACCAGAAACTGGGGTCTTTTTGTAATTTCTCATCTACTTTGGAAATAAATCACTAAGGAGATTTCCTTCCTAAACTACATAGAAATATGGGGATTAAAGAGATGCTGACATTTCTTCTGAAAGATTTCCAACATGTTCATTCTATTTCCTTCAGCCATAGGATAAATATACACATGCTAGCTTATATATTTTCCCCTGGATACTATGAAACGGCATTTCTATTTTTCATTAATGTATTCTTTTAAGCAGTGCTGGACATATGGCTCACACATATATCAAGTTGCAGTGAGGTGCACAACATTATAACTAGTACTAGTTTTCAATGTGTCACAGATTCAACTTGAGTTAAACACACCAAATTAAAGATAATGGCTTCTTTATCATCCAAGCTGTTACCTAAAAAGATTCCACAATACATTATGAACAGTAACTACTCTAAGCAGAGATTTTTTTAAATGCATATCAGGATGAGAACTGAAATAGACCCACCAGCAACTTTTTGTAATCTGATCATATTATTGCCTAATAATTAGTCTGCTTTCATTCTTTTTTAAAAACCAAATACCTGTGAAGTAGATGAGAACAAATTATACATAGATTATGATGAAGACAATGCCCATGCTAGTATTTCAGTGTAAGAAGCAAGTATGTGTTGGTGATGACTATCTTCTAAAAGTCAGGGCTGAAGAAGCACTGTATGGGTACAATGACCCTGCCAATGCTCGCACTTTGCTCTTGCTTTTCAAAAGATGAAGGTGCTTTTACTCCCAAGTCAAACTTGGTTCTGGTCCCACCAATGGCAGTGGCATCTCCCACACAACCAAAATGTCCTGAAGTATTTTTGAGCGATTGGGAGATTATATATAACTTGGGGACTGCATTGAGGTAGCAACATTAAACACATTCACTCCAAGAAAGCAGAGATTACAGATAACCTAGATAAAATCTCATAGGAAATAGTGAAAGGGAAATAAGAAAGCACAGCCTTTAAAACTCAGAGAATAATGATATAAAAACAATGCATCGTCATACAAATAGGAGACAAAACAAGACCCCTCCCTAAATAAGACAGGGGTCAAGACAAATAGGAGATGGTGCTGTTGTTTTAAAGAACACACAGAATCCCTCTCATTTCTTGGATAGAAAAAACTGCCCTTTTGCAATATTAACCAGTTCAACATATGAATCTACTCAAAAGGCTGACTTAATTAACAAAAACAGCCCCAGAATTAAGGAACCAGGATCACTTTGCCCTACAATGAATACTGTTTTACAAGAATCTTGTTCACATGCCTTATGGGAGCTGGCATATCACGGGACACACATTGCTACCATGAGCTTCACTTTGTTTGGTGGGGGAAGAGTAGGTGAACAAAGGCAAAAGCAGAGGACTAATCTCACAGTTCTGAGTCACAGAAATTGAGCCTTTGCAAGTGTGTTAGTACTAACTGGAACCAAGAAAGAAACCCCAAGATAGGAGGATGGATTTCTACTCTAGCACTAGCATCTAAAACAAAAACAGAAGAAACGAAAAAGACATACATGCTGTGGAGGCCATTCTGACTCAAAGCTCCCCTACAGGACACAGGAGAACTGCTCCGTCACTCACTCACAGGCATCAAGTCAATGCCGACTCATGGTGTCCCTATAGGGACAGAGTAGAGCTGCCCCAGCCAGTGTCTGAGACTGTGACTCTGCACAGGAGTAGAAAGCCCCATCTTTCTCCCTTGGAGCGGCTGGTGGTTTCAAACTGCAGACTTTGCAGAGTGCAGCCTAATGTATAACTCCTATGCCACCAGGGTTTTGCAGAGGGTTTCCAAACCACAAATCGTTACAGAAGTAGGCTGCCACAGCTTTCTCCAACAGAAGGGCAGGTAGGTTCAAACTGCCAACCTTTTGGTTGGAAGCTGAGCACTTTAACCACAGGGCCACCAGGGCTCTAAGAGTAGAATAAGTAGTAAATACATGAATAAATACAACTCAACAGAATTGCACTTGGATTTTCTATTTGGAATGTAGTGTTTACCTCAAAATACTAAAGCCCTCATACACATAACAAAACGAATTCAATAAATTTTAAATGCACAAGGAAGGGTAGCACAATTGATTTTTCTGAATAATTTTTGTTCAAATTTCATAGGCATCATCCCTCCACCATGAACCCCAATTCTGCTGGGTCACCCATATAAAGGTTCCAGGTAATTACTTTGATAGGAACTTAACAGATTTCTTTAAAGGTTTGCTAAAACATGGTCTGCGTAGGAACTTAATGGTGATTACCAGAGAGTGCCAAAAACGCTGACAGATGATATGCTCCAGTCACAAGGCAGAAGTGTATGTTCCCCACAAAAGCACTGGTAAGATTCTAGTAGGAGTGCTTTTCTAATACAACTATCAAGTAGTCGATTTTCAGAGCCTAATGAATTAAGCAGACCACTGAGGAATTCAGAAAGCAACTTGGCACATGTTAGATAAATCTTTAAACAATCAGCAGGCAGGTAAGTATGGTTCATGAACACTGGGGGGAAGGAGGGATGGAAACAAAAACCCACTAGTTTAATCACAGCATAGTAGCAGAGTGCTCCCTGTTAACTCTCTTAATATTGTAATCCATCTTCTTCACGTTGGAACAGCCCTGGGCAAGCAAAGAGTCAAGTGTCACCTCATGTTCCAGATGGAAGGTAGAGGGCAAGTGGCTGGAACAGATGCTGCAGCCTGCCATTCTTTTCTTACTGAGCCCTCGCTCAAGTCTCCCTCCAGTCGCAACAGATGTGACCTGGGGGAGCATTCCAAGTGACCTGATAATTCTGGCCACTTTGAAGGCATGAAGACTTGCAAGAAAGTGAAGTGAACTCATTCATCGTACTGATGTTTTCGTTGGTCTGAGGAATAAATGCTGCAGTGTTCCTGCCCCAGGTTCCAATTCAGCTAAGTTCAAAGTGCTTCGTGGTCAGTTTCTCTATACATCCAAGATCACAACTGAGAATAGGGTACTTTGGGAGTGGTAAAAATGGGTGCCTAACCTTGACTGGAGGGGCTAGGGAAGGTGTCACAGAGCAGGGGTCAAAGATTCAGTCTTGAAAAATGGTTAGGAGTTGATGAGAGTGGAGCGGGAGGGATGTCATTTTTGAGTCTGAAACAGCAGCCAATATAGAAGTAGTCAAGAGCCAAAAGAACGAGACCAAGCCAGTCAGGTGCAGTATAGCACCGATGAAACATACAACACTACTCTAGTTTTTTAATGCTTCCTCCCCACCACTATCATGATTCCAATTCTACCTTACTAATCCGGCTAGACCAGAAGATGTACACTGGTACAGATAGGAACTGAAAACACAGGGAATCTAAGACAGATGGTCCCTTTAGGACCAGTGGTGAGAGCGGCGATACCAGGAGGGTACGGTTGGGCAGAAAGGGGGAAACAATCACAAGGATCTACATATAGCCACCTCCCTGGGGTACGAACAACCGAAAAGTGGGTAAAGGGAGATGTTGGACAGTGTAAATTATCAAGGGTTTGTGAGGGGGGAGTGGGGAGGGAGGGGACAAAATGAGTTGCTGATTCCAAGGGCTCAAGTAGAAAGAAAATGTTTTGAGAATGACGATGGCACCAAATGTGCAAATGTGCTGGACACAGTGGATGTCTGTATGGATTCTGATAAGAGTTGTATGAGCCCCCAATAAAATGGTTAATTAAAAAAATAAGAACAGGACCAAGAGGCCAATAGGTCTTTGAAATTAGAAAAGGACTAAGACAATTTTACTTTCACTTGGGAGTTTAACTTTGAACCACCAGCTGATTAAACAAATTTTTCTAAAAATTATGGCAGAGGTTAATAATGTTGTAAGGGCAGCGATATCTGAGTATGTAAAAAGGTGAAAAGAAGAAGATGATGAAGAAAGGAGTAGAGAAGGAAAATAAATAAGGACTAGATTGCCTCCTCCAAAGTGGTTTCCGCTAGGTGCTTTCACACTTCCTCCAGTTCACAGGGTCCCCGAGCACACCAGAAAGAAACGCTGCCGGGCCCTGCGCTAGCCTCACAATCGGTGTGACCACTGTGTGTCCATCCATCTCGTGGAGCGTCTTCCTCTTTTTAGCTGATTCTCTGTCAAGCATTATGTTCTCCATCATGTTCCTGATAACATATCCAGAATATGTGAGCAAAGTCTCACCATACCTGCTTCCTAAATGGATTTCTTTATTATTCTGGCTATCTTCTGTCAATATCCTCCATCAACATTTAATCTTCTTTCCAGTGGGACCATTTTATATATAATCCTGTGACCCTCAAATTATCCAGATAATGCTTAGGACACAGTGATAGCATGTTTTTGTTAGCAAGCTTGCTAGTGCTTGCGTTGTGACTAAAAAAAAGCCATTAGTAAGAGGTTGTCTATAAGCTGGCATGGGATATGATAAATTAAAGCAAAATGAAATATAAAGGAGGAAAAAAATTTAGGTAAAAGTTAAAAATATGCTTAGCTGCCAAAAACACAAAGGAGTACAGGGGAATACAGAGCTGACACTCTTCTATTAAGTGGGTGGAATATAAATTACCTACTTAGAATTTTAAGAGAGAAGATGACATTAATACTGGTCACAAATGTTGAAAATTATTATTTTTGTTGATTTTTGTTATAAGCACGTTATTAGAAAGTGATATTCTACAAGTAAAATGCATAGAGACTAGGAAACCTATGGGAGTGTTATAGTCTGTCAACTATGAATTGGAATCAAGTCTGTTACTGACACTTAAGGAAAAAGTCAATGACAGAGAAACTGGAAAGGAAGTAATTAAGTTTTAATAACAAGATAGCTAATACATGTTTCCACCTAAGGAATAATTCACTTTAATGACCATCTCTTTATTCAACAATACTGACAGCTTTGGGGATACAAAATAGTACCTCCCTTTTTAATGTTAACTCTGACAAGCTAAGTGGTTACTAGCTTGAGAGTGAGTGAGGGGTGTGGTCAGTCTAGCCCAGTGGTTCTCAACCTTCCTAACATCTCGACCTTTAGTACATAATTAAGTATTACCTTAAGTAAGCTCCCATTGACAAGCTTCCGTGATCAGGCTTTTTCTGAACCTTAGCCTGCACAAGCACTATCCCAATTTTCTGGAATTAATCCCAACTCCCCGGTCTAATTTGCCTACGTATAAGCTACATGGGTTTATTTTTGAAAACTTGCCTTCTATTTTTCATGAAATTCCTTGGAAGATGACAAAGCCCAAGTAACAAATTCTGCCTTCACACTGAGCAGATATTGTTAGCAGTTCTGCAGTTTTCGAAACAGTGCACTGAAAAGGTGTTAGCACTTTATGTTACTGTGAGGCGTATGCCGGCCAAACAATTTCTATAATAAACTCACCATTCTACTTGCAATTTAAGAAATTATTGGCTTACAAATATTCACTAGCAAAATGTCTTAAAATCGAGACCATTTTGTTTACGGTGGGAGGGGGACACACACAAATTCCCTAAAATGTTATGTATGTCATTAAAAACAATTGCTCTGTATACCTCATGTGACTTAGAGATATTTAGGAGTGTTAAGGGACAGAGATGGGCCACATGGTGATTGACTCTAGCAGCCAAGCAAGCCTCTCACAACATTGTATGTCTGGGGGTATTTTTTGTTTTCTATGTCAATATGGAGTACACTTTTAGGAATAAGGAGAGCAATGTTATCTCAAGGCAACTACCTATGGAAAATGCATACAAAGGAAAACACACTATATTTATCTTGTGTGCTGAGTGCGGGGCTTTTTTGGTTATGTAGCTAGTTCCTTTTTTGGTTATGTAGCTAGTTAATAGAGGCTAAAACCATGACGTTTCATCCTTGGAGAACATAAATTCACAGCACCATCACCACTAAATTAGCTCTACTAATGACAAGCAAGTATGAGTACAAATGTATGAATCACACCTTCCCATGCTCAGTAGATGAAATCATCCTATTTTTTTCTTCGCAAAGCAAGCTTAGCTACAATTTGAACTTAAAGGGTAACGCCAATGGAAATTATTAACATGTCCTTTACAATTATTTTCTGGTGTAGCCAAGTTAGAAAGGACAGATGACGGACACACGGACACACACACACACACACACACACTTTCAAAGGAAAAGAAGACTACTTGACATGTTTCCTTGTCTGAAATTATTGCTTTCTCAGGTTGATACCAATCTCATGTTCTTGCTCCTGACTCATCAACTTAGACACACGTTTATATTTAGGTCCTGCTCCCTAAGAGGAAAAACAGTGCTGCTCCTTCTGCAAAGTACATTCAAAGGCTAAGATGTCTGAAAACATCCCCGCACCTATTTTTAGGAACAACCCAGTGAATAAAACTCTTAACTCTTTTCATAACAAATATAAGTTGTGGGCTATTGTCCTAAAAACATTTCATTTTTCCATAAACTTTTTGAGACCCCTGAATTTCAAATTGGTCACCACACCGAAAGCAGATGACAGCCTGGCATGTGTGGCTTTAAACATCAACTCATCATTCTGGATTCCTTCAATGTAAGAGGAAGGCTGCCCATCTTAGTGGCCATATTCAGACGTTCCCCCTAAGATTATGTGTGCTTGTTTTTCCAACAGTGATTACAATAAACATAGGCACAGTGAGTGGTAAAGGGCAGTCCTCTTTCTGGGGCTACTCACTGCCTTGTGCCAGGGCACCACACAGTTGTTCTCAGACGCTACTCTCCGCTTGAAGAATCGTTAAGATGTTAAACGAGCTTACGGTGTATAATATAACATTATTACTTCTTAATAGTGTTATATGAAGCAAAGCATCCTCTGTGAGCTCATCATTCTCCTGTCACACTGTCAATGGTTTCCTCCCAGGTCTTACACTCCATTTTCAAGGATCTGCTCTCTCCAGAGTGGTGGGCTCACGTCATTCTAATACTCCCACACAGGCTTCCTGAGTGAACCTTGGAATGCTGTAGGTCTCTTGCCTAGGAACACAGGGGCAAGGATTGCTTGGGAAGCCTTTCCCCACCAAATGAAAGAGAAGCAGTGCTGGCTCATAATGTGAAGATAGAATGCAGCAGGAAGACAGAGAGAAGCAAACCAGCAGGAGATTTTATGGCCCTAGGCAGAAAGTCAAACAAAGAGCAGTTGTCTTGGTCTCTAGAGGCTGCACCAGTGCACTGATCCAATTTCTAGCAAAACCTGTATGTTTCCTTTCTATGGATGGTTTCATGTTATGTTTTTGTGGTCTTCCTGTCAATCTCTTTTTTTGGTCTAAGCTACTCTATTTTGCAATCAAAATAGTATTGACTAAGACACACATATAACTAACTAACTGTTCATCTTCCTCTCTACCCATCATTTCCTAAGCATTCATTACTTCTAAGGCATCATGCTAGATGCTGATAAGACAGACTTTGCAGTTAGGGAGCTTACAATAGAGAGAACAGAGGAAAACCAGCTACCATGATAGTAGAAGTATCTTAAGCCACATCTTTCCTAAGCATCAGTGAAATAAAATAAGTGCACGATGTGCAATGGCTTAACAAATCCACAGAAATTCATATGCATATAAGAGAGTTTTATAAAAAGGGTAAGTGTACAATAAGAAAGCATCCCAACCCAGTGCTGTCCAAGCCCCTAATTTCAACATTAGCCCAAATGCCTGACACCGATCTACACACACACACTGACGCCAACTGCAGGAGGAAAGCCGAATCACTGAGCCTGGATGCATCTCAGCGCTGGCAGGGGTCTCCACAAGGCTGCTCCAGCACCCAGGGCTGCATCAGGGTAGGTTGTGGCTTCTCCTTGGGGATGTCTTGCAGGAAGTGAGTCTTGCCAGCTGAAGCAGGGAACTAGCTAAGGCAGCTGCACCCTGGTCTGACCATCAAAGAGCAAAAGACCCAAGAACAAGAAAGGCAAGGTTCAACGAGCCATTTCTCTCTCTACCCTTCAATCAATCCCATGTGTTTATTGGCCAGGTTGGCACAATAAACCTTAACTATCTCAAGAATCAAATTTACTTCCACAAATGTATCCATGCATGCTTTTGAGGAAGAAAAAAATAATTGAAAGATTAAAAATAAAACTTATAAAAGTTTTCTTTACCAAAAAAAGTTTTCTTTACAAAAGTCTATCTTGGTGTATAAACTATGCACCACTGTATACATTATTCAACCATACACTGCATCCATGTTGAATTTATCATACATAAAAATGAATTAAGGCAAAACCATCTATAGCAATTTACGAACTTTCATTTTATTTTATTTTAAATCATTTTATTGGGGGCTCTTACAAATCTTATGACAATCCATCATTCAATTGTACATATTCAGCCATCAAAATTTCAAAAGCATTTTTTTTCTACTTGAACCCTTTCAAGAACTTTTCCAAGGGTAATTTTGATTATCTATGCTTTTCACCCTATGTGCTAATTTCACATGTAACTCCATTCTATTTAACAACTAGTGTCCTTGGAAAAGTTAAGTGCCTTTGTGAAAGAGTGGTTAAGCTACACGATCAGCCAAAAGGTCAGTGGTGGTCTGCAGTTACCAACTGCTCTCAGGAGAAAGATGCAGTGTTTTCCTAAAAGTTCTGCCACCTTGGAAACCCTATGGGACAGTTCTACTGTGTGCTAAAGTCAGAAACGCTATGAATCAGAATTGACTCGGCAGTTCCTTTGCTAGTTTTTGTTTCCTTAGAAAGAATGACCTCCTGGAAATCTTAGCATTATAAATAAAATACCTGTAACTGATAGTTAAGAAGCCCTGGAGGCACAGTGGATTAAAGCACTGGGCCAGCAACAAGAAGGTAGGTAGTTCAAACTTACTACACGATAAAGATGAAGCTGTCTCTTCCCATAAAGATGTGCCACCTCAGAAACTCTATAGAGCAATTCTACTTGTCCAATAAGGTCACTAGGAGTTGGACTAGACTTGATGGCAGTGGTTTATAACTAACAGATGTGACTGTTAACAGCTAGTAGTCGGTCTAGTTCTTTGATTACTAGGTTATCCAAGCAACCAGCTGAAATGAAATATGAAAGGTAGACTACATTTTGAAAGAGCTTCTGTATTAATTACCTAAAGTTTGGCAATGCCAGAATACATAGTAATAGTGCTCCAGTACTACTGAAATATGCTCAACAAGCATTTAGAAACGTATCCCCCATTCGGGGGACATATCTGTTCTAGCCCAGTGTGGGAGTTACATAATCTGCTATCAATTTGAGGATTCAGAGTGAAGGGGTGGAGTCTACCCTGTCAAGGAGGTAGTAGCTTGATGACCTCATTTGGAGATGCAAAGGAGAGAAATAGCTTGCTGGAGGCAGGACACATGCTCAGTCCCTGAGGAACATCCCTGAGGAGAAGCCACATGGAACTACCTGGTGCAACTAGAGCCATGGGAGCTGGAGAAGCCACTTAAAGACCCCTGCCAGTGCCGAGATGCTTCAATGCCACTGGATCTTCAAGACTTCCTACCCACTGGCCTGTGATCTGCCTGTTTTGTGAGTCTGAAGAGGGCTTTATAGATTGGTATCGGACATATGGGCTAATATTGGACTTATGGACTTGATCTGCACTGGGCTAGGATGTTTTCTCACTATTCATCTTGTATATAAACCTCTTTCTTTTTTTTTAACTCTTAAATATATTTTATTTTAGTGGTGGCTGAAAATATACAGAGGAACACAAATTTAATAGTTTGATCCAGAGACACTGATTACACTAGGCAAATTGCCTAACCTTTAAGAGTTCTCTTTTTAATGCTTTAACTTTTTTAAATTTAATAAATCTTTTTATTGGAGCTCATACAACTAGAGCACCCTTATACATTCGTTGCCCTCATCATTCTCTGAATTCGTCTTCCACTTGGGTTCCTGGAATCAGCTCGTTTTCCTTTTTTCCTTCCCCCTCCCTCCCCACTCCCAACTTCCCCCAGAACCCTTAATAGTTTATAAATAATTATTTCATCTTATCTTACACTGCCCAGTGTCTCCCCTTACCCACCTTCCCATTGCCCATCTCCCAGAGAGGAGGTTACTCATAGATCCCCAAGATCGGTTCTCCCTTTCTATAGCCCCTTCCCTCCCGGTGTCACCACTCCCACCGCTGGTCCTGAGGGGTTCATCGGTCCTAGATTCCCTGTGTTTCCAGATCCCTACTGCACCACTGTGCATCCTCTGGTCTAACCAGGTCTGCAAGGTAGAATTGGGATCATGATAATTGGGAGGGGAGGAAGCGTTCAAGAACTAGAGGCAGGTTTTGAGTTTCATTGTTGCTACACTGAACCCTGAATGACTCATCTCCTCCCCATTACCCCTCTGCAAGGGATGTCCAGCTGTTTACAGATGGGCATTGGGTCCCCATCACACACTCCCCCTCATTCACGGTGATGTGATCCCCCCTCCCCCGCCTTTGTTGTTTGAGACCTGGTCCCCTCTGCCTTTCACGATCACACATGTTGGTGTGCTGCTTCCATGTGGGCTTGGTTGCTTCTGGGCTAGATGGCTGCTTGTTTACTTTCAAGCCTTTAAGTCCCTGGAAGCTTTATCTCTCAATAGCCGGGCACCATACTTGCTTATGCACACATTCGTCTTCAGCGTTTATGTGATCACACAATGACGGTTTTTGTTCCTTGGTGTCTGCTACCTGGTCCATTCAACACCTTGCATTTGCTTAGGCTGTGTGCTTCTTCTCTGTGGGCTTTGTGGGCCTGTTGCTTCCGAGCTGGATGGAGGCTTGTTTGCCTTCAAGCCTTAAAGACCCCAGATGCTATATCTTTTTGATAGCCAGGCACCATCAGCTTTCTTCACCACGTTTGCTTATACACACGTCTGTTAAACCCCTTTCTTATACATGAGTGTGTCTATGAATTTGTCCAGTCTACCCAGACTAACACACCCAGCTAGCAACTAAGCTAACCTCTGACCCCACCGATAGTCCTGGGGTGCATCTGAATCATATCACAGGAACATTATGACCTCAAATAGGATAGCACCACAGTGACAGTGTACAAAATGGCCTCTTTATATTTTGGTTCTCCAGCCTATCGTATTTATTATCTTGTACAATTATTATTAATGTTGCAGTAATTAGGTCATTCATTTACTATGCACTGGGAAATTTTTTCTTTTCTGAACATTTTCTTTTGGTTTTGGTGAAGTTAGCTTCCCTTTCAACAATGTATACAGCATTTAATGAAATTTAGTTGTGATTCTGTCAGTGTGTCAGTACTCTCCCCACTTCCACTTGCCTGGTTTTCCTGCCCCTTCACGCCTTCTAAATTTTCCTTTATGGCAAATGTTGCCAGTTTTGTCTTTTACGGTTGAATGCTGGGAGGAACACTTTCCTCCCAGGTGTTTCTGTTCATCCAGGCCTACAGGTCTGCCTATAGTTTCTCTAATATTCAGTCGTGAGGAGTCCTGGTAGTGTAGTGGGTTACGCATTGGGCTGATAACTGCAAGGTTAGCAGTTTGAAACCACCAGTGGCTCTGTGGGAGAATGATGAGGCCTTTTACTCTTGTAAAAGTTTACACACTTGGAAACCCACAAGGGAAGTTCTACCCTGTCCTGTGGAGTTGCTATGAATCAGAATTGACTGGATGGCAGTGAGTTTGGGGTTTTGTTTCTTGAATATTTATTATTGGTAGGGTGATCTCCAAGAGTGGGTTCAGTTTTTAATTTGAAAGGTATTTTAGGGCACTCTATGGCAAGGTTCTACCTGTATCTTATTAGACCAGTAAGTCCGATCTTTTTTCTGAATTTGAATTTTGTTCTACATTTCTCTCTCGCTCTGTCAAGGATCTTCTACTGTGACCTCAGTCAGAGCTGGGAGATGTAACCAGGCACCATCCTATTTTGGTTTCAGGATAGTAGAGGCTGTGGTCTATTAGTCCTCTGGACTAATTGTTTCCTTCAGTCTTTGATTTTCTTTATCTTTCTTTGCTCCAAATAGGCAGAGACCAATAGTTGTAGCTTAGATTGACTACTTGTAAGATTTTAAAACACTGGATTTTTTCTATTTGTTTTAATGTAAGCTGCTTTTTCGGAGGCACTATATGGACTAAACTATCAAAATGTTGATAAGAAAGGATCATGTTTTGAAGAAGTATATCCAGATTACTTTGTATATAAAATTTTGTAGTATTCAATAAATCTGGTTGGAGGAAAAAGAAGAAATAAATGTATCCCAATGGGCCCCTGCAATTGATTCTTTAACAGTTTTTTTCCTTGAACGTTTTATCTATATTTCAATTACTTTTCAATCTTTCAATAATAGTCTTGTATTAATAATAGTCAACCTAACATTTAAGTCAATTTATCTCTGTGGTGGCTTGTGTGTTGCTTGGCATATTGTGATGCTGGACAACATGCAACTGGTATTTCAAATACAAACAAGTTAATTCATAGCACATACTCTTCACGAGAGCTTCTCAGGTAAGACATACTCGAGAAAGGCCTAGAGATCTACTTCTAAAAAGAAGCCAAAAGACCTTATGTATCACAGCGGAACATAGTTTGATTCATTTGATTTGAACACGTCAGGAGGGATTAAGCGGTGGAAGAGGGCATCATGTTTGGAGGAAGAACCATGGGGAGATGGACTGACACAATAGCCTCCCTCAATGATGGAACGCCAGCATGGCAGTAATGGTGAGAATGACATGGGACCATGCAGTATTTCATACTACTCTCCATATGGTCACCATGAGTAATTTGATAACATCTCTCTTCCTCGCTCCTCCTAAATCCATATTGGACAATAAGATTAAAGATTTCTTAGCTTAGATCCCATCTTAGCTGCAAATTAGAAAAAAATATAATGAAAAATTATGTATGAAAAAGACTAAGGAAACACACTATGTTAAAATACAGAAATAGATTTTTCTTGTCTTTCTACACTTTGGCTGATGTTAGCTTTCTCCAAAACTTGCAAAACAATGCCTCTCTTTTGCGGAAAGTTACACATAAACTCACAACCATGACATCAATTCTCATTCATAGCAACACTATGGGACACAGAACTGCCTCGATGGGTTTCCAAGGTTATAAATCTTTGCATGAGTATAGTCTCATTTTTCTCCTGCTGATTCTGCAGTTAGCAGCCCAACACATACGTAGCCCACCACACCACCAGGGCTCCTAGGCTACACATAGACAATGATGAACTCCTTTGCTAAAAGTAATGTTAGCACAGTATCAGGACTAGAGCCCTGTCTTTGCTGAACTGAAGTGTGAATAATGAAGCCAAAGTAGATAAGGTGATTTTGTCTAAATCATTCTCTAGCAGCGACTGGCCATTCAAGTCTGAAGATCTGCAATGTTAGTCACAATATTGATGAGAACGACATATAATTCCTACTTCAATGAGCTCTAGTTACATAATTGTCATTATGGAATTCTTGGGTGCTCTGAGTTGGCAGATAACAGTACATATGTATGGGCCTGGGAGAGTGGCGGGCCTGCCCAGGCCACACGGGAGCAAAGTAAGAGGAAAAGAGAGAGAGACAGAGAGTGGACTACATCCTGGCTCATCAAGCCTCAAGGATGATATTCCTGCACAGAGCAGCCAATGCAGAGAGAGGACTGTAGGGCTGTTCCCACCATGAGACAGGACACCCTCAGTGATCCACAAGGTACAGGGGACAGCACTGGAGATACCGTGTGGGAAGTGTGCCCTGTCTATGGACGCATTTCAGCATGACCTTCTTGGCCTTTTACTGCCTTCTGTTGGCTTCCATTTTGGAAGAGTTAGGGTCTTCCTTTTTTGTCTTTGGTACCATCTTCATAAAAAGGTTTGTTTTCAACTACCAGTGTTGGAAGGTTAACTTTTAGGTAATATTCCCATCTTTTTAGCATCTCTTCAGATGTTCCTGCTCTTGGTTTTCCTGAGCTCGTGTGTATGTATGTGTGTGTGTGTGTGTGTGTGTGTGTGTGTATATATAGATCACTAAGGAGGTCCATATATATCTCGCTAAGGAGGTCCATGACTTATCAATCTCACAGAATCTATTTTTTCTCATGATTTCTTCAAATGTATGGCTGGTTCCTCACCACTTGTCTGTCAGTGGGTCACACTGTGGTGGCCTGTGTGTTGCTGTGAGGCTAGCAGCTATGACACTGGTCTTTCAAATGTCAGCAGGGTCACCCACAGTGAACAGGTTTCAGTGAAGCTTCGGGAAAAAGCAACTACAAGGAAGGGCATAGCGAGTTAAAGCTTTCTGACAGATCTGAAATACCGAGCTGCGAAAGGCCTGCTCAGTGGAAGCATACACAATGCCGGAGGATGAAGGTTGACGGAGGAGGGGCTCCTTCTCAATGCGGAGTTGACCGTGTGGACCTGAATCGACCAAAGCCCGTGACAATAAAGTCTTCTGTACCGTCATTTGCTAACGGAACACAACTCAAAATGTGAACAGCTGCTAAAAGCCACGAATAATCAGAAACTGGAGTGTATGAAGGATGGATCTTAAAAAATTGGAGGTCTTAAAAAGTAAATTGCATAAAGACTGATATCCTAGATGTTACAGAACGGAAAGGGACTAGTACTGGCCATTTTGCATAAGAAAATCATATGGTTTACTATGCCAAGAACAATACAATCAAGAAGAATGGCGTTGCATTCACTGTCAAAAAGGTCACCTATCTTTAAAGCTAGTGATGCAGAAACTGAAGAACTCTACCACTGTCTGAAATTAATACACTCAAGATGCATTAATAACTATTGGTCATTGGAATGAAAAGCTGGAAACAAAGGGGAAGGAACAGCAGCTGGAAAATATGGTCTTGCTGATAAAAGCAAAGCTGGAGACTGTCAGATAGAAATTTGCAAGACCAATGCCTTCATCACAATACAGCTTAAAATTTTTTTTCAAATGCCTTTTGTCCATCACACATGGACCTCTACAGATGGAACAGATTACTACAGCTGTGGGAAGGAGGATGGAGAACATTATCAGCAGCTAACACCAAGCCAAGGGCTCACTGTGGAACAGACCAGCAATTGTTCATATGTAAATTCAGGTTGAAGCTGAAAATTAAAAGCCCACGAGAGTCAAAATATAACCCTGAGGATATCCCATCTGAATTTTTAAAACATTTAAAAAATATGATGCATTAAACACTAATGACAGAAGACCTAATGAGCTGAAGGAGGACATCAAAAGCATTATTCATGAAGAAAGCAAAAGATCATTAAAAAGACAGGAAAGAAAGATCAAAATGGATGTCAGAAGAAATTCTAAAACTTGCTCTTAATCACAGAGTAGCTAAGGTACATGAAAAACAATGAAATCAAAGAGCTGAACAGAAAAATTTAAAGGGCAGCTTGAAAAGACAAAGCAAAATGTTGTAAGAAAATGGGCAAAGGCCTCAAGTTAGAAAACCAAAAAGGAAGAACACATTCAGCATATCTTAAACTGGAAGAACTCAAGGAAAAAAGTGAGTCTCAAGTTGCAATACTGAAAGTGTCAACCCCAAATATACTGTATGTCAAACATAGGACACTGCTTGCAACTAATGGTACATGTCAAGTCATCTCCCTGAAGGCATCAGCCACCTGGAGCTATCAGACTACTGTCTGGTCCACCACAGGTGGGGCTCACTCCCTACTATTAAGGACAGTGGAGTGCTTTCCCTGGAGAGCTTAGAATAAACGAGTCTCCAGCTCAAAGACAATCAAGGTTAGACTATCGTCATGAACCTAGGATCCGCCCATCTTATCACATGTGTACCCTTAATCACTCCTCTTCCTATAGTGTGTATACCCCTAGGTCGCCCCCCTACCATACCTGCATTGCCTGTGGTACTAGCCCTTCCTGTGATGTAGGTCGTTACCTGTAATCAGGGGGCTTGCACGCCCCCAAAGATATATAAACCCTGGTTAGAAATAAATCACCCTCTCTCATGCCCTTTCCTCCTCCCGCATCTTCATGTGGACCACCACGAGGGTGAGGTGAGAATTTTACTATGAAATATGTCTGACTCCTTTATTTAACTCTCTCCTATCTCTCCTACCTTCTAAGACTTTACTATAATCTTCATATATTATAACCATACAGTTGCACCTACAAACCCATGATAGTTGTTAGGGGCTGGTCTCCCCCCCCCCCCCCCCCCCCGACAAAGTCACTGGGAGATTAAGGAAAAGTTAGAATTAGTAAACAAACAAATGTAAATCTATGTTTGTAATAAAGATTACAAGTGTGGGAGAAAATAACAGGATGCAATCATGTCTTTGGTCATCCTTCCTTCTGTTTCTTTGATGGCATGTAAAGTTATTTTCCCCGACAGCTTCAACATTACAAAGCCTGATTAGTTCTTTATTCACGCACCGGTGTTTCAGATCTAGGTTGAGTACATGACCTATACACAGAAGATTATTCTAATGTTGAGGAAAATAGTTTCAAAGGCTTTAAGCCTATGAACATGAAAATTCTTGGAGAAAACAAAGCAGCCTTAGAGGCCACAAGATTTGGAAGCACTATGTGAAACAGGAAATCCTACTTTTTCACTAGGTCAAAAGTTCAGGTCCTTTGACCCAATCAAACATTCAGACACCTACGTCCTACCAGTGTTTATAATTAGGTGGAAACCTGTATATGCACAAAAGACATAGTCCTATACAAAGACATAGGACAAACACATTTCTAGTTCAAGTTTACCTACAGTGTGACCCTGGGTAAATTACTAAACTCCCCTAAGCCCCAGAATGGGGAAAAAATGAAATACGCATGTAAAGTGTCAACTAGAAATCTAACAAATTCATTTGTTTTCTCTACCTAGTGAGATTCCGCTTGGCCTTGACCGAAGGTGCCAAGTTTCAATAAGGACCTTTTTGTCTTTTCTTTTCTTGAGAGTTATTAGCATCTTCTTTACAAGCAAGCCAAAGTACAATAGTCATTAGCAGATTTAAATAGCTACTAAAAGACAAGGGCATGACAGCTGAGGCCTAGATCAACTATGATATGGAATTTATTGCTAGAACCTTGAGAATTTTCTGTACACAGGTTGCTGGGTGGAAGTGGAATTAAGTGTTTAATAAGAAAGAGCAAGAGGAGTTTTTCCACAACCTTTGGGATCTCTCAGTGTAATTAAGAAGGCTCCAGAAAGAAAGAGATTATCACAGCTTCTGCTTCTATTACACTAGGCCTTTCCAAATGCCCAGTATTTACCTGAAGCTGCTCTCCTAAAAATTTCAGCAATTGCCATTGTTCTTAAGAAACAGATAGTTTAACTCTGATTATATCAGTAGAAGGCAGTATAGGTGAGAGTCTCCTATCATTTTTATCTTGTTGCATTCCCATTTCTGTACCCAGAGTCCTATTTTCTTTCTATTTGCTCTTTACTCCCCTCGATCCTTTTTCATTTATTTATGCCCTTGCTTACTGATTCACTCCCCTGACTCTCCACTTCGACTGCACAGTTGGTTCTGGTTTATTTACTTATTTAATTGCCATACATTCACTAGGCCCTTATCATGTGACCAACCCGTTTCTCATCGTCTATATCCTGTAGATCTGTTTAAGCCATTGGCTCGTGCATATCTCTGTCTCAAGACTGTCATGCACTGAGCCCCAAGTCCTATTTCTGTATGCTATAAGCACAAGTAGGAGGCAGGCTGATAAAAGATTTGTGTGCTGGGGAACTTTTAAATTGACAGTACAAGACAATAAGCCCAAAGTATTGCTATTATGGTAGTGGTTCAAACATGCATGTGTTTACTTAAAAGAAAAAAAGTTAACTATATCTCTGCAGTCAGTGGATGGCTGCAGACAAATTCTCTCAGTAACAAGCTTGTCTCTAGTCTCTTTAGGTTGTCTTCAAAAAGAAGCTCCAGTCAAACCTGTAGTTCCCAAAGGGGCCTGCTGTGGGTGGCAGTTACAACTCCGGGCGGGAAGGTCAGATCAGAAAGTTTCAGGGACTGTAGGAAGACTCCAAAAGCTCAATCTGGATAGATTTTCCCCAAAAGACACAGGGAAATGATGGAGGTTTATTCTAAAGAAATGTTAAGGAACCTTAAAACTGCATCCATAAGGAAAAGCCAAAGTTGAGCTAAGGAATGTGTTTCTGTCCATTCTTCATGGGTAGCCAGGGCTGTCCTAAGACAGTGTCTTGGAATCCGACCCCACATACCCGAGAGCCCTAATCCTGTCCTTCTCAGGTGTTCTTATCTCACAACCTCAAAGGAGCCTGATTGAAATTGCTGGAGGACTTCAAAACTGCCACTCTGAGGACGTGGCAACTGAAGACCACAGAATTCTTTGGGGAAAGGTGTATGAGGGGGAAACAGCCCTCAGAAGTGCTTAGAGCCAGATGTAGGATATATCCAGAAAGAACAGTTGCTTTTTTTTAGCTTCACATTTTTACTTTGGCCCCTAAAAAGGAAAATAAATTTGGGGACTTGCCCATGGTGGCCATGTACAAATTAATACAACACTGATGTTTGAGGAAAATTTTTTTAAATGGTTACAATTCACAGAGTGTTCATTGTTGATTGCGAAGCTTACAGCCCTTAAATTACCTTGATTAAACTGTTCTTGTGAAGAAAGCTGACCCATTGTACCAAACAAATATTGGCATTACCAGCAGAGCAAGAAAGTTCCAGGGAATCAATTCAGTCAATCTTTGAGTTCCTAGCTCCTAATCTCAGAACAATCTATAGAAACTACATCTGAAAAAAGCATAATTGTACTCACTGCCAAAGTCCTTTGTGCCTTGAAAAATCAAAACCCAATGATATCAGAAATGAAGGAAAAAATAAACAAAACATTTAGGAAATGATGATGGCAAGGTATGTCCAAATATGCATGATACAATTGATATATGGAATGTTATAAGAGCTCCCAATAAAATGGTTTAAAAATAATAATAAAATCAGGAAAAGTAATTGAGAAAAAAAGCAATTGTTACTAAAATAAATTTTGTCCTATAAATAAACAAATGGAAGAATCTAGTTGGTTTAGTCATAGGAGAAGATCCAAAACGTTCTATGTTCTACAATGAGGGCAATAAACATTTAATATTTGTTCACAATCATTATATAGAAGTGCAGTTTCACACTTAAAATTTTTATGATTCTGCTTGTAATAAATTTTGGAATATTCCAGCAATCGCGAGCTCAATAATTTGAAGCACATTTAGAAGTAAAAAATCCACCTACCATCCCATTATGTAAAAGTACTAGATAATGTTCCCATTTTGATTCATTAACCACCAGATGTTCATTTTGTCAGGGTTACATATATTTATAGTGGAATGAACTTCTAAAAAATAAGTATTTCCTGAATCGGAAAAAGACACCAAGTATAATATCTGCATAAGAAATATAAATACAATGTTTATTACTGATGCATTCTATGAGCATTTCTTGCCGCCCCCCTTTTCCCCAGTGAGGGAAAATACCTTCATTCACTTAGTCCTCCTTCATTATACTAAATGAGCAACCAGACCAAGAGAAATGGTGACTTTTTAAAAAAACACTTTATTTGGGGCTATTACATTCCATATATCAATTATATCAAGCATATCTGTACATAGGTTTCCAGCATCATTTTTTCATATTTACTTTCTATTTGAGCCTTTGGGATCAGCTCCTCTTTTTGCCCTCCTTCTCACCCTTCCACCCCTGTATCCCCTTGATCTATTATAAATTATTGTTGTTTTCATATCTTACACTGACCACTGTCTCCCTTCACCCATGTTTCTGTTGTTCATCCCCCTGGTGGGGAGGGAGTATTACACGTCCATCATTGCAATCGGTTCCCCCTTCCTCCCCTGCAGCCCCCCACTTCCCCTACCCTCCTGCTATCACTACTCCCATTTCTGTTCCTGTGGAGTTTATCTGATCTGGATTCTTTGTGTCATGTGTTGTGAGGTCTTATCAGTACATGCTCCAGCTGAAAGGCAGAACTGGGATCATGATAGTGGAGGGTGCAGAAGTCTTAAAGAACCAGAAGAATCTTGTGTTTCACTGATGCTATACTACACCTGGTTCCTCATCCTTTCCTTGTGACTCTTCTGTGAGGGATGTCCCATGTCTACAGGTGGATTTTGGGTGTCTGCTCTGATCCGACTTTTCTCAACAATATGTTTTTTGTTGTTGTTTTGGGTCTTCTGATGCCTATTACCTGATCCCATTGACATCTCATAATCGCACAGGTTGGTGTACTTCTTCCATGTGGGCTTGTTGCTTCTGTTAGATGGCCGCTTGTTTAACTTCACACTTTTAAGATCCCAGACGCTATATCTTTTGATAGCCGGGCACCGTCAGCTTTCTTCACCACATTTGCTTATGCACCCATTTTGTCTTCAGCTATCATGTTGGTAGGGTGAGCATCACAGAATGTCAGGTTGTTAGAACAAAGTGTTCTTGTGTTGAGGGAGGGTTTCAGCAGAGGCCCACTTCCTCAATATACTGCCATATAAATATATGTACATAGGCCAATATCTATTTTTATGAATTTATATTAATGTAAGTGCACATCTATGCATATACCTCTATCCATAGCTTTGTTTCCTAGATCTTTCCTCTGCTTCCTTTTATCTTCCTCCCGCCCCACCATCATGCTCCCCCTTCTTCTGCCTCTTAGTAATTCCTCTCAGCCAGATTGCTGTTGCTCCAACACCACCAGGATCACTACATCATCCTCGCTGTTGCTTTTAATTCCCTAGTTGTTCTCCTGTCTGTGGCATTGTTGCTCACCACTACTTTCCCCTGCCTCTTCTTCCCCCCAAGTCCCTTGGGAACCATCATCTGTTGTTTTCTCCTAGGGCTTGCTTCCCATGCCTATCAAACCAACAATAACGGAGACAAAACAAAAAGAAAACAAAAGATTGAATAAAAAGAGAGGAAAAAAACCCCTAACAACCCCCCCCAAAAAAACATACCTAATTTCAGTTCTGTCTGCTGACCTTTCTGAAGATCTCCCCTCTGGTACTGGGGGGTTATGGGAACTGTCCCTCACAACCTGAAGTCTATTGTTGGGGCTCCTCAGGGGTTTTGTGGCTTTGCTTTGCCCCTGTTGCTGATCTGTCATGTTCCCTTCCTGGTCTGCCCCACTGTGGGGGTGGTCACACCAGACTCACTCCCATCATGTGTCTGCAGTACTGCCCTCTGTCACAGTATGCTTCAGCGAGGGGATGAGCTGTTGCTGACCCTATAGTCCTCGCTGGGCCTTAGCAGCTCTGTGCAGGGACGTTGTCCTCAGGGCTTGGGATGTAAGTATGGACTCTAGTCCCTCACTCTCTCTTTTTCCTTCTTGGTTTACTTCTGTATGGGCATGGCAGGCCAGGCCCTCTCCCCAACCTGTAGGTTCAGTGTTGTCCTCTGTATCTACGGGCATTTCTTATTCAAATAAGTCTTAGAAAGTTCTCTATTCTAACTTTCTACACTATGCACAAATCTCCCCAGCTTCAACCTGGACATTTCCTTCCCCTCATTCTCCCAGAACCATGAAATCATAATGCATCAAAGAACTCATTCCAGCTTACGATCTGCCATTCCCCCACCTTCGAAGAGTTGTTTGCATAGAAAGGAAACAAGGTATTGTGAGCTTAGTTATCACTGTTGAAGTGTCAATCTGTGACTCGGGATAAATAAAAGCCGGAGCAAAGTGTCTGGGCTTTTTACAATCAAGTTGTGATGGTGGAAGAGGTAAAAGAGAGAATAAATCCAATGAATGCTCTCTTTTAAAAAGTTAGCTACTATCATAATACAAGCTCAGAATCAAGAGTTCAAATACTGCTACAGTACATACAGTGAAAACTTAAGAAAACTACTGCTTCTCGTTCCTAATCATACTCTGCAAATGTAATCATTATTCAACTTTTAAATTTAATTTGGCTATTTTCTATGTTCATTTAAGTACAGCTATATAGTGTCCTTTCATTTATTTAACTGGCTCTACACTAATGGAGAGTTGAGGGTTGCCCCCACTCCACCCCCATTGTCTCAATTGTTACATTAAGCTGAAACTCCTCTTCCCGTAATTCATTTAATTTTTATACAGTTTGAAATCAATCTAATCTTTCATAGTTCTCTAAACATTTGAAAACCACGATGCTACACGTGTTTCACAACAGTCTTCCTTTTTCAATCCTTCTCCTTACTTACTGACGATCTCATTAGCTGACATTTCAAATGTATGGACACAGTCAACAAATGTACTAGCTAGTTTGTGCATTAATGGTGCACATCTGGTGGTAACGATAGGCAGAGTGTGTGAAACAAGACTAACACTGGCCATGATGGCTAAAGGAGCCATGAGGTGTAAAACGAGTAAGTGTTGGGCTAAGTGCAAATCAAACCCATCAGAGAGATGCTCTCTTAGAGAAAGATGAGGCAGTCTGCTCCCAGAAAGACTGACGGCCCAGACATCCTCAGGAAGAATTCCTACAGGGTCACTATGTGTCAGAAAAGACTTGGTGGTGTGGGTTTTGCTGTTGTTTTAATAGTTAAGGATTGATGTCAATTTGGCTGGGACATAATTCTCAGTGGTTTAGCAGTTATGTAATGATGCCATTTGGCAGCTATGTAATGATGTAGTTATCCTCAATTTCTGTGATTGAATGTGGTCCTCCATTTCCACATACTTCTGATTTTCACATCATGACCTGATTTTTGAAACCTAAGCATATTGTTAAGTGAGTAGAGGATGTAGAGTGGTAGGAGCCTTGAAGATGTAGTAGTTAAGCACGCAACTGCTAAACAACAGGCCTGGGCTTTGAACCCACCAGCCTTTCACAGAAGAAAAACGTGTAGTCTGTTCTCAGAAAGATAATAGACTTGGAAACCCTGTAGGAGAGTTCCGCTCTGTCCTATGGAGTCGCCAGGAAGCAGCATTGACTTTATGACAATGGATCACCTACACTGAGCAATGGTTCCTTTCTTTGGTGTCACTTTTTTGAGCCTCCCTGTTTAAAGTATGGTATCGTACAATAAATAAAAAATGTTCTGGTGTGGGCCAATTGGCACAGAGGAGCATGGCATTTCTCTCTGTTTCTATGAACGTAATCCAGTATCACTGGTGTTTAAGAATCTTGAACCAGGTGAAAAGTCTGCACATGAATACAATGCTGAAAGACGAGATGACATTTCCATGAACACTTACTTTTTTGCCTGAATAAATGTGGGAGGGTGTAGAACAGAGGAAACCAGGGAGAGAGGAAGAAAATGGGGACTTAAAATCTTAAGTCTCCTCCCCACCAACTACCATGATCCGAATTCTACCTTGCAAGACTGGATAGAGCAGAGGTTGTACACTGGTGCATATAGGAACTGGAGGCACAGGGAATCCAGGTGGATGATACCTTCAGGACCAGGTGTGTGAGGGGTGATACTGGGAGAGTAGAGGGTGAGTGGGTTGGAAAAGGGGAACCGATTACAAGGATCTACATGTGACCTCCTCCCTGGGGGACGGACAACAGAAAAGGGGGTGAAGGGAGATGCCGGATAAGGCAAGATATGACAAAATAATAATCTATAAATTATCAATGGCTCATGAGGGAAGGGGGAGCAGGGAGGGAGGGGAAAAAAAAGAGGACCTGATGCCAAGGGCTTAAGTGGAGAGCAAATACTCTGAAAATGATTAGGGCAAAGAATGTACAGATGTGCTTTATACAATTGATGTATGTATATGTATGGATTGTGATAAGAGTTGTATGAGCACCTAATAAAATGTTTTTAAAAGAACCAAAAAACCTTAATTCGGTGCTTTTTCGACCACAAATTATGGCCCAAGGCTTTAACAGTTATTCATCTTGATTATCTAGATGTAATAGGTCTCATATGTCTCCCACATTATTGAAAAAAACATGTACAAAACCTTTCTTGACCAATGTTTCCTTGACTTTGGTTAGCACTGTCTTTATCTTCTAACCTTTTCTCCTTTCATTAACCTCATCTTCACTGGTTTGTGTACCATCTTCATTTCATCACCACTTTACTCTATTTCCCACAAAAACCAAGCCTACTATCTGTGGTAGTGACATAATCTGTTGTTAATTGAGACTTGAGTGAAGGGGTGGAATTTAGCCTTTCAAACAGGTCACAGTTTGATGACCTCACTTGGAGGTGCTAAGGAGATAGTTTGCTGTAGGCAGGACACATGCACAGTCCCTGCAAGACATCCTTGTTGACAAGCCACAAGGAGACAGGCCAATGGCAGCCAGAGTCTCGGAGGTGGAGAAGCCACGTGGAGATCCCTGCCAGTACTGAGATGCTTACAACACCACTGGATCCACAAGACTTCCCACCCTCTAGTCTGTGATCTTCTTGCATTCGGCGTCACTGCATGTGTTTCGTGAGTCTGAAGAGGACTTTATAGATTGGTATTGGACATATAAGCTAATATCAGACTTATGGACTTGATATGGACTGGGTTGTTTCCTCACTATTCAATTTTTCTTGTATATAGAGCTCTTTTCTATACACGTGTCTCTATGAATTTGTTTCTCAAGTCTACTGAGACTAACACACTGGCATTGAGTCTAGGCCAACTCATAACATCCTCCTGTGGGTTTCCAAGACTGTAACTGTTTAAGGGAGTAGAAAGCCCGGTCTTTCTTTCAAGAAGGTTTTGAACTGCCGACCATGTGGATTGTGGCCAACATGTACTCACTAAAGTACCAGGGCTCCTTTAGAGTATTTTTTTTAAGAGTATGGTTTTTTAACTTCAATGCAGCAAAGAGACTACTATCAAGATTACAATTGTCTTTTTTATCCTTAACTCTCAAAGGACCTAGCTCAGTACTTAATTTCTTTTTCATTAGCATTTGACGGTGCTAACCATTGCTTCTTTGTGAACCTTTCTTCCCCACAAGAGACATTTTTTTTCAGCCAGTCTTCTGGTCATTTTCTTTCCTCTTTCCTTGCTTGTTTACTTCTTGTCTTTTGCTACTTTAACTTAATTTCCCTTATAAATACAACTCTTGACTCATTACTTAAACATTACTTTCTGATTCTGGGCTATAGCAGAAAAGTTATGAGGCAAATTTAGATTGAGAAAATAAAAGAAGTTATCCTGGAGAACTCCAATATTCAGAGTTGAGCTAAGGAGCCAGCAATGGAAAATAAGAAGGCAGGAAGACAACAAAATATTGATAGCTCTGGTTCCCTATGAAAAAAGTATTTTCAGAAGGCTGTAATCTATCTACTTGTTTCACAAAACATTAACTACAATCAGATAAAGACTAGGAAATAACTCTGGAATTAGCAATGTGGAGGTCCTGGTGCTCTTAATGAGTGTCATTTCAGTGGAATGAAGGGGATGAAAGGCTAACTGAAATTGTTTCAAGAAAAATAAAATCAGGAGATAGAAGTGAACAGAGAGTAAAGGTAACTCTTCTGAGTCATTCTGCCACCGTGGGGATCGGAATGATTTAGTGGGGCCTGGGAAGGAATGTAGAGCATGACATAGAAGGTATTAAGCACATTATTTTGGAAGTTAACAGAGAGAAAAAGTTGATAGTATAGGAAATAGAAGAGACAATTGGTAGGATAAAGAGCTTGAGTAGGGATAAGAGTCAATGAACAAGTGGGAGTTGACTTTCAATGAACAAGTGGGAGTTGGAACTTGAGCGATTCATTCATTCTATCAAGAGGGAAGAATGAGCATGAGATACAGATGAAGACAAATCAATAGATTTCGTGGTGAGAATGTGTTGATGCTCTCTTTTTATTGCATCTAATTTCTCTGGTATAACCAGTATCACAGCTAATCACGAGAAGGAAAAGGAAGTTATTGTCGACTAAGTGAGAACAGCCACCTAAGACAGTGGATGCACAGAAGCTTAACTAGGGAAATGTGAAATAATTGGGAACGATTACAAGTGGCTCACTTGGGATTTGTGGTCAAGCGCACGTAAAGTGACAGCAGTTAACATGGTAGTGTTCTCTCTAATCGTGTTTGAAAATGGTAGGTTAAAGAGCCAAATTGAACAAGGGCCAGGGCTTTGACGGGCAAAAATGATGGCAAAAGAGAAAGCAAGAGGGTGATTGCAAACATGCATCATAAAATATCACGTAGAGAAGGAAGGAAGAGCGTAAAAATGGTCACTGATAGTGAAAAGATGGTATGATCGATGGCTCATTGGAGGTAACAATAGGGTGGACAAACCATGGGGTGAAATTACTAGCTAAAGTACGTTGGAATAATGATAGGGGCAGCTAAGGAACATCATGCAAATTAAGGAGGAGCAAATGTTTGTTATTGGTACTGCAAGGTCTATGGATTGATGTGAGAGCATTAACACTGGAGGTAGAGAGTGAAAGAAGTGAGACAAGAGTATGGGAAATTCACATATTTGAATATTAAGATCATTACCTAGCAGGTAAAATAGGTAGAAAAATGTCAAACCAGGTGAGAAACCCAGGAATTTACTGCAGGTAGAGGAAGACAAAGCCCTGGGGGCAGAGTAGTTAGTGCTGGACTGCTAACAGGGTCTCTATAAGTCGGAGCCAACCCGATGGTAGTGAGTTTGGTTTTATAGCAGTTACATTTTAAAGATGTGTAAGCCAGGGAAAATATGGTGAGTAATCCGTGGCTCAAAAATAACCAGCACCTCTTATCTACTAGAACTTAAAATTTGAACCCTCTTATCAGCTCAGATTGACTGTCAGAAGCAATAAAACCTTCAATTCCTTGGTGTCCAGACCCAACCCCTCAGAAAAGCCATACATACAGTTGCTCTTAAAATGAGACCTAAGTTAGTATCACTTAGATGTCTTTTTGGAAAACAGAGAGCATTCTCTAACATTTTCTCCTCTATTACTAGGCTAAAAGACAACTGTGTTTAAAAGTAAAACTTTTACAGCAATCTCCAGCCAAGAACTACTTCTGCTCAGTCACTGGCCTCCAGCAAATTCACCATGCCTTGAATTTTACTCTAAAGATGGTTGTTATGAAGCTTCCTTTGGGCATGTGCTGCCCAGCAGGTGAAATGCTGTGAGCTAGAGCTGTATGTAACGTGCAGGCGCTGAGTGACACAGTGACAGGAAAAGAAAGGAAGGGGTGGGGGAGCCCCATACCACAACCCTCAACTTCAAACCATAATCTGTTTTCTATGTGGTTACAAGCATGTAATATTTCATTCTTCTAAATATCCAACGTCAAATGTTAAATCTCCTTAGATATCAAAGAAATCTGGTTTGAAAAGCAGCTCATGGCGAAAGGAACTTTGGGGGAGGCAAGGAGAGAAACTATAAGGGGACTAAGTGGGAAAACATACAGAAGAAAAATACTGAATTATAATAGATCAGATATCGATGAGAAAAAGACTTCCAAAGACAAAACCCATCTAACTGTGTGACAGGAAAATGGATGCCTACATTATGGTCTGTGGGTATCATGCACTGAGGAGAAGCACTCAGACTATGGAGTTGGGTGACAGATGTTGAGTAAAGAAGGCATGCTTGCCTGTGCACTGAGATGAACTATGTGGCACATGAAAATAAGAGAAAGAAACGTTAAAGTGAAATGTAGAAGGGGTAAGGTGACAAGGGTATGAATCTTCTCCCCAAATACCCTTTAATATTTTATCATTTGGTTTCTACAATAAGTGAAAATCAGGGCAAAATGATAGCTGTTAGACTAAGATAGCTGTTCTTTTCAAGCCCCTCGAGGTCCTATTTTACATCCCTCCTTGATGATCTTGGCCACATTAAGCCTAACAGTAAATCTACAATCAGCTACTACCAGGAGCCAAAGCCTGAAATGCTTGACTGTTTACTAGAAGACAAAGTCGAATGAAAGAGAAGCCAATAAAAATCTAACAAGAAAAAGAGCTTTTACTTACACCATGTTTACAATCATCAGTATCACTATTTTTGTTCTTACCTACAGTACTTACTTACAGATCCATACATTTTGCATACATTCACGCACACATACATACATACACACTCACTTAACAAACAGACCTGGCATGACTTTCCAGATTATGTGGCCAGAGTGAAAAGGCTGTGCCAAGTGCCAAGGGGCTGATTTGGAGCTGGGTTCTTAGGGAATAAATGGTCATACTCTCAAGCCAGCACAGACTATCCCATTTTTGGAATTTCAAATTCAAGTTATGGCTGTAATAGCAGTATTCCTTAAATTCAAAATTCAGTCACTTCTCTTCTTTTTTTTTTCCTCAAGAATTGATTATTTTTATTTTTTTATTAAATACTTTTATTGGGGGCTCTTACATCTTATCACAAACCATACATTCATCCCTTGTGTCAAGCATATTTGTACACATGTTGCCATCATTTTCAAAGCATTTTCTTTCTACTTGAGCTCTTGATATCAGCTCATTTCTCCCCTCCCTCCCTCATGAACCCTTGATAAGCTATAGATTATTATTTTTCTATTTTACATCATCCTCACTCACCCTTCACTCACTTTTCTGCTGTTTGTCCTGGGAGGGGGTTGTATGTTGATCCTTGTGGTCAATTTCCCCTTTCTCCCTCCATCCTCCCCTTATCCTCTTGGTATCTCGATTCTCATTGGTGGTCCTGAGGGGTTTATCTATCCTGGATTCCCTGTGTTTCGGGCTCTTATGTGTAGCCGTGTACATGTTCTAGTCTAATCCGATTTATAAGGTAGAATTAAGGTCATGATAGTAGTGGGGAGAGGAAGCATTAAAGAACTAGAGAAAAGTTGTACATTTCATCGGTGCTATACCGCACCCTGGAAATCAGTCACTTTCCCCCAAAGAATTCCATCTATGTGTTTTACAATCACATCGTAATTCCTTGAACAAATCTATATCAGTGTTTGGGTTTTTTAAATGTGTTTTTAATTTTAAAGTATCTCCTATCTAGATTGCAAAGCACTAGCCTGTGACAAGTAATGACAAACAGCACTAGTGAGGAAGAAGGGCAGCTACAACAGTTTGGTCCTGTGTGCCTTTGGCATTAATAGTCATTGACTTATTTGCAATGCCGTACCAGCACTTTGTTTCTGAAGAGTGGCACCTGGGTTCTGGCTACTTAAATGTTTACTGCATTTGCAACTGGGAACTTAATCTGGAAAATCAGAGGAGAAATGCTGCTTGTGCCTATAAACTGAGAACAAGGGCAAGTGTTCATAAATATTTATATTTATAATGAAAAATCACAATGATCTTGTCTGTTTTTTTGGAAGTGGACTACTTTCAAAATAAGCACCTTTTTTTTTTGCTCTTCAACCGAACAAAAATCTAAAAAGGAAAGTTTTTCAAACTTCTTTCCAGCAATGAAATATTTCTGACACTGAGTCAATTCCAACTCACAGGGTAGAAGTGACCACTATGGGTCTGATACTGTAACTCATTATGGGAGTTAAAAGCCTCACCTTCCACAAAGCAACTGGTAGTTTCAAACTGATGCTTAGCCCATGATGCCACCAGACTCTACCTAGGTGACCAGGAGAAAGGTAAGGCTTTCTACTCTGGCACGAAGTTACTGTTTCAGAAACCCACATGTGCAGTTATGCTCAGTGCTGTGGGGTTGCTATGAGTGGGAACTGACTCCATAGCAGTGAGTAAGACCTATATGACAGAACGAGTTGGGGCTTTGAGGTCCATTTGAGATACAAAGGTGAAGAATGCATAGGCCTTCTTCCAAGAAGCTAATAATCTCATGTGGTTAAAATGAAAACATACACAATTCATATTAAGACCACAGAATCAAGATGGAAAAATATAGTTTACTACGAGCATCTTGGGCTTCCAACATCATAGTACCTTGCACCGTGGTGAACTCCATGGATGAAAAGAGGTCAAGCAGAAATGAGTAGACAACTATCAAGAAAATCCTAGAAGTATTTCTCAAATTTGGTAGGAATTTGAGGCAGATTTCTAAAGCTCTTCTTATCTTGGAAAAGCTTGTGCCTTCATTGTTGGTTATAAACAAGGTTATTTAAGAAGACCCACCACAGCTACTTCGCAAGCAGTAGGTGATCTCAATAAGCAGAAACAGTGAGGCCCGGAACAAGTTGCTCACCACTGAACTTCATCTAAGACCTACTAGGCTAGCGGTTCTGAACCTGTGGGTTGTGACCCACCAGGGCCAGCGATCCATAACAGGAGCAAAACTACAGTTAAGTAGCAATGAAAATAATTTTATGGGATCACCACAACACGAGGAACTGCATTAAAGGGTCCGGGCATTAGGAAGGTTGAGAACCACTGGACTAGGCCTTGTAGCTTTTAGATGATGCACTAGAGCCCGCCTTTCTATCCCACTGAGTCAACCAGGGGAAGGACATGCCAGTCACAGAGGTTTGCTTTTTCATCATTGAATAAAGAAAACTTTTAGACCCTTTCCCCTAATGTTCTTCCTACTTCGTACTGTTTACATGTAGACTACACCAAAACATAAGACTCTGCAGTGTTCTCCTGTGTTTACAGAGTATGAAAAGGGAAGGCTGGTCTGATCACTTCCTTCCGACCCACTCAACTTCTAAATTGGGCTGGATCTAGCATGTGCCTTGGATGTGTCAGACATGTGAAACATGTTTATCATAAGTGAGCTACATGTAGCTAGCATTATGAAATTTACAAAACCAGTCAACTTTAAAGTTGAGTTCTGGGGCATCAGAGGAGACAAGTCTCAAGTTATATATGTAAGCCTATGAACTCAGTTGCCAATCTTAAATCCCATACCAGGAACGCACCAGTTTTAAAGATATCAAATGTCCATCTTGGCCTCCCTTGGCTTTGGTCATGGCTATTTAATGCTGTGGTCCGAGTAGAATAGACTTAAATAACACCAAGTGGCTCTTACATAATTCTGTATACTTAGATTCTAAGAAATGAAATTAAAATCCCTTCACTAGTACCTTCAACACTGGTACTTGAAATAAAAACCATATTTAAGACATTCATCTACCTCGATCATATGGGCAGTTCTTGAAAGTTCATCAAAATAATGGCAGTGTTGGGGTATTATATTTCATAATGTATATATATTATCATTTTATTGGGGGCTCGTACAACTCTTATCACAATCCATACATCCATCCATATGTCAAGCACACTTGTACATTTGTTGCCATCATCATTCCATAATGTATATTTCAGAATATCTATAAACATATATCGTCTCAGTGTGGTAAAACACAGCATGCAAATTATCAAGCCCTCCTCTCTTTTCTATATTTAAAAAAAAAAAAGAAGGGATTGAAAGAGAGCCTGCATGTGTTCAGAAGGTACAAGCATTTCAAGGTGGATCTACGCGCACACACACAGCATCACAAATCTCTATCACCTCAACTGCCCCTCTCCACCCAGGGAACAAGTACTTTTTAATTATCTATATTATTTTCCCATCAAGCCACCAGGCAAAGGAGGTATCTCTCACTAACAGTCAGTCGATTCTAACTCATACTGACCCGGCAGGACTGAGTAGAATCGCCCCTGTGGGGTTGCTGAGACAAAAATCTTTACAAGAGTAGTAAAACGCCTCTGGTAGTTTCGAACTGCTGACTTTGTGGTTAGCAGTCTAACTATTGCCCCAGGGATCCCAGGGGTGAAATTAAAAAATAAAACTCACTGCCACCAAGTCAATGCTGACTCATCATCAGCGACCTCCTGTGGGTTTCTGAGACTGTAACTTCATGGGAATAGACACCTGTCTTCCTCCGGGCTGCTTGTGGTTACAAACTGCCAGCCATGCTCACTGCAGCCTGAGTAACTACTACACACGGGGCTCCTAGGGAAGCTAGGGGCTGGTAAAGTGAGTGAACCCACCTATAGAATTCATATATTTAAGGTAGGAGACTTTTTTTCCCCAGTTCATATATGCACAGGTTTATTCCAAACAAAATGCATTTAAACATGTCTCTGTGAACAGTGGATGGCTGCAGACAAGTTCTCTCAGTAATGCCCTTGCCCGGTCTCATTAGTAGGTAGGAGACTTTTGTGTCATGTACGTTAGATGTTATCAGGAGGGACCAGTCATAAAATAAACAGCAAAAAAACAGGAAGACCCTCAATGAAATGGACTTCAAGAACAGTGCAAGACCAGACAAGTATTTCATTCTATTGTACATATGGTCATTATGAGCTAGAAAAGACTGAATGGCATGTAACAACACAAAGTTGCATGCTAAGAAAACGGAAAGAAAGGACATGACTTACCTGTACTGCCGAGCTGTTTATAAAACCTGTATTCTAAATGAAGCTGTGGAGCACGTGATTTTATTGGTTCCTGAAACCCAAAAAGAGTAAATGTGATGAAATATAGAAAAATGGGATTTTTCTCCATTCAGAGTAAAACAGGATTAAGAATTACATAATGTTTTAGAGATGATATCAAAATATGATTGCATTTTCATTCCACAACTTCCAATCCCCTCCATAGCAATTAAAAAGAAAATATGCCCTGAGTGACTTTCCAGATAGCTCTCTTACCATGAAATCTTCTCAGGAAATAGATTATCCTGGGAATCCAGATGCTAAACTGGTTTCAAATAGCAGCATGTATTGCCATTTGTATTTTTCCTTCTTTTTTTTTTTTTGCCTTCTTATGTTGTTATAAATTTTAAATAGTAAAGATTAACAAAGGATCTCTGGTGGTGTAGTGAGTTTTGAATTAGGCTTCTAAATACAAGGTTGGCAGTTCAAAACCACCAACTACTCTGCAGGAGAAAAATAAGGCTTCTACTATAAATAAATAAGTTTAGTCTCAGAAACCCACAGAGGTAGTTCTGCCCTGCCCTACAAGTATTGCTATGAGTTGATGTCAACTCAATGGCAAGGAGTTTGAGTTAAGTTGAAATATATATTTATAGAAAAATGAAAGTAAAACAAAAGTCTGAAATTCTACAACTTAAAGAGAACCATTATTAACATTGTCTATCCTTCCAAATGTTTCTTTCTGCATATATTTATATATGAAATGACTTTCATATAAATAAGATCATAGTATATCACTTTGAAGTCAACAATGTGATGGTCTTTGCATGGTACTAAATATATCTGTATATTATTTTAATGTCTGTAGTGTTCCCCTGCATGTATGCAACTATCTGTGTATATACTTATACCTTGACAGTATTTTTGAATTGTTTTCAGCATTCACTAGTATGAACAATGCCAACAGGAACATTGTTGTGGATATTTCTTTTGAAGATTCTGAAAACAATGCAAATTATGAGGGGCCGTCAAAAAAGATATGTCAAACTCCATTATCTTTAAATCTCATTTTTTCTACAAATGTTTTGAAGCCCCTTCTATAAAACTTTATGCAGTGTGGTGTTTGAGTTTTCTGAGGAACTCCGAGCTACAGCAGGAAAACAGCCATCCTTTGCTCTAGTACGAACTTCAAGAACAACTGTTCTTCAGTCTGTTCAGTGTGCCGGACAATTGGCTAAGACAAGTAAACATTATGCTAAAAGGATCATCCCTTCTAAGCAAATGATAGACCAATTATTACAGTATCACTGTGGACTCTCTTTAAAACCTCAGCAGTTACCTTGCAATTCTTGTTATAATAACTACTTTCAGAAAAGGAAACTAGAAATATTTTTAATTGACAACTCATTTGCTCTTTGGCTCTACTGTCCGCTCTAAGCCCTTAATTCCTAAAGTCCATCTAAAATCAAACAGAAGTAATAAGTCATCACAAGAACAAAAGAGTGCCTTTGGGAAGTCATTTAATTCTTTAAGTAGATCCGATGATTACTCATCCTATTTTTGTGTGTGTATGCTTGACACAATGTATATATGCATATATTTTGAAAAGAGCTGCAGGAGCCCCCAATAAAATGATTTTAATAGGAAGAAGTAAAAGATGCAATCCATACTGAAGACTTTAGTCTTTGATCTTCATCAGACAGTATGTCCAGTCCTCCTCACTTTCATCCAGCAAGGTTGTTACAGAGTCTTCCTCTAATCCTGATCGTCTGCTCTTTTTCATGGAGTTCAGCTTCTTAGATTATATGTTCAACATACAGATTGAGTACGTATAGTTGGAGGCTACAACTGTGATACACACCATTCCCAATTTTAGGCCCTGCAGTAATCCCTTGTTCAGTTGAAACCACTGCTTCTTGGTCTATAGACAGGTTTTACATAAACAAAATTAAAGAGATCTGAGACTTTTTCTTTGCAATTTTATCCAAAATCTGTTGAAACACATAGTAAGATGCTTTTGTGAAGTCAATAAATACTTTCTGGTGCCCGCTCCTCTAATCCAAGATCCATCTGTTATCAATGTGATAGCCACCACTCACATGCTCTTCTGATCCCAGTCTGAATTTCTGAAAAGTCTCTGCCAATGCAATGCAGCAACCATTGTTTAATTCTCTTCAGCAAAATCACACTTTCAGGTGATATTGTTAACACTGTTCAATAATTTCTACGTTCTGCTGGATCACCTTTCTTTGGAATGGCCAATGACTTGACCAGGTAGCTGTCTTCCAAATTCCTCACATCTCCAGCACTACATCCATTTGCTGAAATATCTCAGTTGGTACTCTGTTTCCTGGGTTCTTGTGTTTTAGTCAAGTTTGGACTTCTACTAGTAAGAGGGCTGTAGTATTAGACAAATGGAAAGAAAAACATTTTTCTTACAATTGGTAGAAAATCTGTTAAAAAGAGCCTTAAAATCCTAGCTGATAAAGGAGGGATTACAGTATTGTGTTTATTTTATAAACTGTGGTAGTTACATAATTTGGTGTCAATTTGAGGATTCAGAGTGAAAGGGTGTGGTTTATCCTTTCAATCAGGTGACAGCCAATGAGGCCTCTGGGTGGGTATGGCCTTCTCCTAAGGATTTAGGGAACTCCAGTTTTTCCTCCTGGGAGGCGGGAGAGTCAGCCTCTCTCTGTCTCTCTCTCTCTGGGCTCACTCCCTGTGAGACTCTGGACTCACTCCCTTGAAGATCCCTGCAAGACATTTCTAAGAAGCCAAGTGAATCTACCCTGAGGCAGTCGGCATTTTTTGGAACTGAAGGAACCAAGTGGAGACCCCTGCCAGCGCTGAGATACTTAAAATGCCACTGGATCCACAAGACTTCCAAACCACTGGCCTGTGATCTTCCTGCATTTGGCATCACTACATGTGTTTCTTGAGTCTGAAGAGGGCTTTACATATTGGTATCAGACATCTGGACTATTATTGGACTTATGGACGGGGCTGGGATGTTTTCTCAATATTCAATTGCTCTTATATATAAACCTCTTTCTTTTTTTAAAAGTCATTTGATTGGGGAGTCTTATAACTCTTATCACAATCCATACATACATCCCTTGTGCCAAGTACATTTGTACATTTGTTGTCATCATCATTCTCAAAATATCTGTTTTCTAATTGAGCCCTTGGGATCAGCTCATTATTTTACCCTCCCTCCTCACCCCTCTCCCTCATGAACTCTTGCTAATTTATAAATTATTATTACTTTGTCATGTCTTAAACTGTCCAACGTCTCCCTTCATCCACTTTTCTGTTGTCTATCCCCCAGAGAGGAGGGTTACATAGATATACTTGTAATCAGTTCCCCCTTTCCACCCGACCTTCCCTCCACCCTCTGGGTATCACAACTCTCACCACCACTGGTCCTGAAGGGTTCATCTGTCCTGGATTTCTTGTGTTTCTAGTTCCTATCAGTAGCAGGGTACATCCTCTAGTCAAGTCAGATTTGTAAGGTAGAACTGAGATCATGATAGTGGTGGGGAGAAAGCATTTAAGAACCAGAGGAAAGTTATATGTTTCATCCTTGCTACACTGCACCCTGACTGGCTCGTCTCCTCCCCGAGACGCTACTGGAAGGGGATATCCAGTTGCCTACAGATGGGCTTTGGGTCCCCATTCCACTTCATTCACAATGATATATTTTGCTCTTTGATGCCGGATACCTGATCCTATCAACACCTCGTGACCACATAGGCTGGTGTGCTTCTTCCATGTGGGCTTTGTTGCTTCTGAGTTAGATGGCTGCTTGCCTAGCTTCAAGCCTTTAAGACCCTAGACACTATCTTTCTTGATAGCTGGGCACCATGAACTTTCTTCACCACATTTGCTTATGCACCCGCTTTATCTTCAGCAATCATGTCAGGAAGGTGTGAGTTATGAAATGCCAATTTAATAGAACAAAGTGTTCTTGCATTGAGGGAGTACTTAAGCAGAGGTCCAATGTCTATCTGTTACCTTAATAGTAAATCTATAAATACATGCACATAGATCTATTTCCCCATCCTCATATATAAATCATTTACATATGTACATGCCTGTATTTAAACCTGTATATAGTCTCTCTGCCTCCTGGTTCTTTCCTCTATTTCCTTTTACTTTCCTCTTGTCCCTCTATCATGTTCAGCCTTCATTTGGGTTTCAGTAACTCCTCTTGGTTACATTGCCCTTGATGAAGCCCTACCAGGTCTCTTACACCCTCCTCACCACAAATTTTTGGATTACTTGTTGTTCCCTTGTCCCTGGATCTGTTCACACCACTTACTTTCCCCCACCTCTTCCTCTCCCATGTTCCCCGGGAACCATAGGTCCCTTTGTTTTCTCCTCCAGATTGTTTATCTAGGCTATCTTATCTAGATATATCTGCAGAGATAATAATATGTACAAAAACAAGAGAGAGAAAAACAAAGCAACAAAAGAAAACAAACCAATGACAAAAAAGAGAAAAGCCTGTAAATAGTTCAAGTCTGATGGGGTTCCATGGCCTGGCCTCAAAGTCTTATTTTTGTACAGCCTCAGGACTCCCTTTCTCTGCTCCCCTTGCTGTTCTGTTACACTCCCTTAAGTGTTTTGTCTTCATGTGGTGGGCTCAGATTGGGCACGAATCCCACAGTGTCTCCAGTGTCCCCTGTGGGGCTATGGGTCAGGGAGGGGTGTCGTGTCTCATATTGGGGCTGGCCATATGGTCCTCTCTGTGCCTTGGCTGCTCTGAGCAGGAACAGCGTCCTCAAGGTTTGGTGGGTCAGGAGGTGCTCTAGTTTCTCTTCTGCCCCCTTTATTTGCTCCAGTGTGCTCTGATCAGACATATCCCTCTCCCTGAGATGTAGTTGAATGCTGTCCTCTGAAGTAAATTCTTCTGGGGGAAGGGGCAGATGCCACATAATTGGGATTGGGGCTGTCCCCACAGATCTCTCTACTGATAAACTTCTTATACACATATGCATCTCCATGAATTTTTTTCTCTAGTCTACCCAAACCAATCATAAAGATGGAGAAGAGATGTTTATTTGACTTCTGCCTCATATTGGATTTTCTTCTTCGGCTAGCCAGAAGTCAGATATGCCCATGCAATTTACTGGGTTGCTTTCTGGAAAGAGTATGGGAAGTTAAAGTTTTGATTATTTTGTTTGGTTGTAGTCTGTGATTGTTAAGGTTTATTGTGCCAACCTGGCTAATGAACACATGGGATTAATTGAAGGGTGGAGAGATAAACGACCTGGTGATTCGCCTTTCTTGTCTCTTGTGGCTACCTTAAGCTAGTTTTCTGCCTCAGCTGGCAAGGCTCACTACCTGTAAGACATCCCTGAAGAAAAAGTCACATGGATCTGTCCTGATGAAGCCCTGGGTGCTGGAGTAGCTGCGTGGTGACCCCTGTTGGTGCTAAAATGCTTACACACTCACTGATTTGGCTTTCCTCCTGCAAGAAGCTTACACACTCACGGATTCGGCTTTCCTCCTGCATTCAGCATCACTGCATGTGTTTTGTGAGATTGAGGAGGGCTTTGTAGATCAGTGTCAGACATATGGGCTAATGTCAGACTTAGACAGCATTGGGCTTAGACAGCACTGGGTTGGGATGCTTTCTTAATGTACAATTACCCTTTATATAAAACTCTCCCTTATAAAATATGAGTATCTATGAATTTTGTTTCTCTAGTCTACCCAAACTAGCACACAGTCTTTGGTTATTCCTGTGTGAAATGGCAAAAATGAATGTTGTTAATGTGTATTTTGAGCTCAGGGGTAGAAATCGCCCCTTGAATTTCTCAGAAACCATGCTGCTTAGGGAAAATGGCTGACAGAAAGCCTGGATCTGTTTGATGCTCTCAAGTAGCCAGTCCATATTTTGTATTATAGAGTATTTTTGATAAGGATTAAGATAAATAATGATTGAACTTGACTGCTTTAAGAATAGAGTTTAGTATCTGATTCTACTTTGTTTACACTGATTTCTTCTGCTTATTATTGTTGATATACGGATTTATATAAATAATTATTGGGAAGTATGAAAATAGAGAGTTTGTAAGCCCACTTGCCTAGAACCATTCATATTTGATCTTTAAATGGGTTTAAAACACCCTGCAAGGAAGGCTCTGAAAGCATTAGTCTCACCCAGTGCTTTGGAGTACTCAGGATGTTTGTATTCCAGAAATCTTGCCTAAGGGTCTGTTGTTGACAGAGTGAAGAAAAAAAAAGGAACTCTTTGGTTATTTGAAGTTTGAACTAGTGGTTTTTGTCAGAAGCTGGGAAAAATCTGGAACCATGAAGAACACTCTTCTCTAGGACTGAACATTAAAGGGAGCCTGTGGCAGCCTGAAATGCTTGCTAGGTGACCACCTGGATCAGTGGTTCTCAACCTTTAATGCTATGGTCCTTTAATGCAGTTCCTCATGTTGTGGTGACCCCCAACTATAGTATTATTTTCATTGCTACTCTCTAACTGTAATTTTGCTACTGTGATGAATCGGGCGACCACTGTGAAAAGGTCGTTTGACCCCAAAAGGGGTCGAGACCCACAGGTTGAGAACTGCTGACCTAGATCCACTTGTTGAGAGGAAATGGGAGAAAAGCAGCAAGAGAGAGACAGGTTGAGTCTGGCCACTGACACCCATGGACCTGGTTCACAGGAACTAGAGGAGAAGACGAGAGCGGGTTGACTGGTCTGAAGTTCATGACCTAGCATAAGGGGGCTAGGCATGGTCTAAAGGCAAGGCAGCCAATGGGCACCCTGATAAGACTAAGTGAGGCAGCCCACATTCAGTTGACCAGAACCCAACCAGATAGATGAAGAAAAGATGTTTCAGCTTGTGAACTGGTGCATATTGCTGCTGACTTTATGGATGGCCTGTTCTGATTTGACGTTGCTTATGGATGAGAATTTCACAAAGTTCCAACTAGAATTAAGATTCTTCACATCAAAGAATATTTTTGTCTCCTCAGAGCACTGGGTTGATGTAAGTGGGCAGTATAGAATTGAATACCCAAAATGGGGGGAATAAAGGCATGAAGTGGATGGTTTACAAACTTTCATAGGTGGGGGAATATATTCATAGGATTATGTTTGCTTTTATTTTTTTTTAAATAAAGGCCCCTCGAAATCCCAGAAATAAGATTCAAGCAAAGTAGATTTAAAACATGCGCGCATTGCTGTGCCTGGTAGCTGACTTCGTTTCCATAGCGGTCTGGCCGCTTGCCAGACTCACAGTTATGCTAGAAAACACATGCCTGCCCGAAATCCTAAACCGACGACAGACAGCTACCTTGTAGGAGTAGAGTGCTCACAGCATATTCTGCTGTTAAAATGAAAGGCTCAATTTCTGCCATTACTTCGCCCTTGGAGAATACAATTTCAAAGGAGAAGCACAGGCCCACAGACAATATGGCTGGTTCTAAAACACCTTTCAACCTTAAGCACTGAAGCATACTACATTTCTAGATGACAATATTTACATTTAGATCTACTTCATTTTAACACCTCAAAGGTTTAATAATACTACAGAAAACAATTCATCACATCGATGTTCAAATGAGTTCAAGGTAAGACTATGAAAGGCACAAAGTTTTCATAACAGAAATTCTTCCAGATATTTTTCATGAACTAATTTTACAGTTTTCTAATCCCTAAAAAGAGTCTCAGAAACCCACATGGGCAGTTCTACCCTGTCCTATACAGTTGCTGTGAGTCAGCATCGAGTTCAACAGCAGTGAGTTAGATTCTATGTTGTTTTCAAACTTTAATGTATGATAGATAACACTACAGCTAGCATCATCCAGTACACTTAGTTACACAGTACACAGTAAGTAAAAAATTGTTGTTGGGAGAGGGACAGCAGAGAAGGGGGGGAGGGAGACTCCGGATAGAGCAAGATATGACAAAATAACGATGTATAAATTACCAAGGGCACGTGAGGGAGGGGGGAGCAGGGAGGGAGGGTGAAAAAAAATAGGACCTGATGCAAAGGGCTTAAGTGGAGAGCAAATGCTTTGAGAATGATTGGGGCAGGGAATGTATGGATGTGCTTTATACAATTGATGTATGTATATGTATGGATTGTGATAAGAGTTGTATGAGCCCCTAATAAAGTGTTTTAAAAAATTATTGTTACATAATTAAAGACATTTATTAAGAATAGAATTATCAAAATGTGAAGCTATTATTTTGTGACATAACCCTCCACCTAAGCATATACACCTCTGAAGGCACCGTTTTCCTTCTTATGTAGAAATATATTTGTTATTTCATTTTTATACATGTACTGTATGTATTCATGCATATGTATATTTCTTTTTTTTAAATCATTTTATTGGGGGCTCATACAATTCTTATCACAATCCATACATACATCCACTGTGTCAAGCCCATTTGTTCCCATCATCATTCTTAAAACATTTGCCTTTTACTTGAGCCCTTGGAATCAGCTCCTCAATTTTTTTTCCCCTCCCTCCCTGCTCCCCGCTCCCTCAGGAACCCTTGATAATTTATAAATTATTATTATTCTGTCATATCTTACATTGTCCAATGTCTCCCTTCACCCACTTTTATGTTGTCCATCTCCAAGGGAGGAGGCTATATATAGATCCTTGTAATCCGTTCCCCCTTTCTACCCCACTCTCCCCTCACCCTCCCTATATCACCACTCTCACCACTGGTCCTGAAGTGGTCATCTGTCCTGGATTCCCTGTGTTTCCAGTTCTTATCTGTAGCAGGGTATATCCTCTGGTCTAGCCAGATTGTAAAGTAGCATTGGGATCATGAAAGTGGGGAAGGAGGAAGCATGTTTCTTTTCACCTTTGCTACACTGCACCGCTGACTGGCTCGTCAACTCCCCGTGACCCTTCTGTAAGGGGTTGTCCTGTTGCCTACAGATGGGTCTTGGGTCCCCAATCTGTATTCCCCCTCATTTGATTTTTTGTTCTTTGACGCCTGATACCTGATCCCTTTGACAACTTGTGACCACACAGGCTGGTGTGCTTCTTCCATGTGGGCTTTGTTGTTTCTGAGTTAGATGGCCGCTTGTTTACCTTCAAGCCTTTAAGACCCCAGATGCTATATCTTTGGTAGCCAGCCACCATCAGCTTTTTCACCACATTTGCTTATGCACCCACTTTGTCTTCAATGATCGTGTCGGGAAGGTGAGCATCATGGAATGCCAATTTAATAGAACAAAGTGTTCTTGCATGGAGGGAGTACTTGAGTGGAGGCCCATTGTCCTTTTGCTACCTTAATACTAAACCTATAAGTATATGCACCTCGATATATTTCCCAATCCTCATATATATTTATATATATACAGAAGGCACTGTTTTCATCTTAATCTTCCCTGAAGAATTTTGTGTACTTCAACTGAAACTAAATCAAACTCTCTGCCATTGAGTCAAATGCTGACTCATAACAATTCTACAGGACAGCTAGAACTGCCCCTGTGAGTTTCGAAGACTGTAACTTTCTCTCTCTCTCTCTCTCTCTCTCTCTCTCTCTCTCTCTCTCTCTCTCTCTCTCTCTCTCTCTCTCTCTCTCTCTCTTTCTCTCTCGTGATTCTTCCAAGGAGTGACTGGTGGTTTTGAACTGATGATTGCAGCCGAATGCAGTCTGTATGCTACCAGGGCTCCTTCAAACTTCAACTTCAACACGCCTCAAACCACTAGCTTTGGCATACATGAGACTCAAATAGTGTTTCTTTTGAGTGTTGAGTTTGGAGGCAAAGAGAAATCTGAAGGGGTAAGATTGGGGCTATAGAGTGGATGGACTAAGCTTTCCCAAAAAGATTCTCTTGGGACAGCCATTGCTATCTTTAAAGACTGAACATGTACAACATTTGTCACGGTTTTCTCACCAATGCATTTTTCCATTTTCTAAAAACGTCTTCATAATACAACCCCAGGAACTTCCTATGTCCTTTGAAAAAAAATCTCTCAAGACTACTCCTTTGGGACCCCAAAAGAGTTACTATAACCTTCTGATCTGACCTCGCTCCTGTGAATTTAAGTGGCCCAGCACGTTGCTTTGTGTGTTAGTCTGGGTAGACTAGAGAAACAAATTCATATACACGCATATGTGTATAAAGGAGAGGTTTATAAACAAGAGCAATTGAACATGGAGAAAACATCCCAGCCCAGTCCAGATCAAGTCCTTAAGTTCAACATTAGACCATATGTCCTATACCAATCTATAAAGTCCTCTTCAGACTCACGAAACACATGCAATGAAGCCAAATGCAGGACAATCACAAGCCAGTGGGTAGAAAGTCTGGGTCCAGTGACGTTGTAAGCATCTCAGCGCGGGCAGGGGTCTCTCTGTGGCTTCGCTGGCTTCAGAGTTCTGGTTGCGCTCATGTGACTTGTTTTCTGCAATGTCTCCCAAGAAGTGGCAGAGAGAGAGAGGTGTCTTCCCGCCTCCAAGGAGGAAGTAACAGATTTCCCAGAATTCTCAGGAGAAGGCCATGCCCACAGAAGTCATTGGCTATCTCCAGATCGACAGCCTAGACTTCACCCCTACACCCTTACTCCTTAAATTGACACCAGATTAGGTGACTACCACACCTCAGAAGCCACTATTTAGACTGGATGTAACTCTGTTTACAATGCAGTCCTTGAAACTACCTTTGTGGTTTCAATATTGCTTTAAACATGGATGAAAACAATTTTTTTTGAGTGAGACAAAAGCTTGCAAAGACCAAGATGTTGACTTAACATTAAAAATGTTGAACAGCCATATGAAATCCGAATTTCAGTAGCTATCACTTCACAAGAAATACTTTGGTTGTCTTCTCCCAGTTTCTAGAATTCAGACACAATGTCTTCATTCAATGATGGCGACAGTCTTCCTTCATTGACTCATCTTCTGAGATCTTCCTGAGCTTCCTTAGAACAACTGATCCACCTACAAATTGTTGTTGTTTTATATGGAGCAGCATTCCCATAAATGTATTGCAAAGTTTCAGTGATCTGGGAAAACACCCACTTAAGTTCTATTAGAAACTTGATTATTAGCCCTGACCTCCAAAGCATGCCCTCTGCCCCCATAGTGCAAAAGAGGCTTGTTCTTAAGACACTCGCCCAAGACTAAGACGAGTGTATTACTGAAAGGACTTGGACTCAGCCAACCAACGATCAGGGAGACATGCTTAAACTCATTTTGTTTAAAATGAACATGTGCATTTTAATAGGAAAGTATACATCTATGTATACACCACTCAATTGCATTGTTTTCTTTTTTATATTCTAAAGATGAATAAAACGAATCCAGCATCTATGAACTGCAACCCTTATAGCACTAATTTTTGGCCTATCCTCAGACAGTGATTCATTGCACAATAATATTGAACCTCATGGGAAAAAACTACGTAGGATTATAAGCAAGAACAAAATACAGCGCATAAATTTTTGTAAATGCTTACAATTTCCTGTAATAAGGCTATGTGAGTAGTGAAGGCACCAAAATAAAATTACTACAAATATAGACTCTACTCACCAGTTTGATTGCTACATATTCATTGGTGTAGAGATTTTTACCTAAGGAAAAAGGAGAATGTTTATGTTTTAGTGAAATTTTTTCTGGGAAGCACAAAGAAAAGTCTAGCTTACAGGGTCATGAGAAAGGTAATAATCCCAATGCAGTTCACATATATGAAACATAGAGCATAAATGAAAAGCTAGAAAAAGAGACAACGATGAGATCTAGCAAGTATAAAACACAAATTGCCCGATAACTTAGAAATTTAAGTTATGCATGAGTTGTGTTTTTTGTTAAATCATTTTATTGAAGGCTTGTGCAACTCTTATCACAATCCATACATCCATCCATTGTGTCAAGCACATTTGTACATTTGTGGCCATCATCATTCTCAAAACATTTTCTTTCTACTTGAGCCCTTGGTATCAGCTCATTTTCCCCCTTCCCTCCCCCATCCTCTCTCCCTCATGAACCCTTCATAATTTATCTTTTTGTTTCCATGTCTTACACTGTCCACTGTCTCACTTCACCCATTTTTCTGTTGTCTGTCCCTGAGTTATATATAAATTCTTGTGATCGGTTTCCCCTTTCTCCCCCTAGCATTCCCTTACCCTCCTGGTATTGCTACTCTAATTATTGGTCCTGAGGGGTTATCTGTTCTGGATTCCCTACGTTTCCAGCTTTTATCTGTACAAGTGTACATCCTCTGATCTAGCTGGAATTGTAAGGTACTCTTGGGATGATATTGGGTGTGTGTGTGTGGGAGGGGGGAAGCATGAAAGAACTGGAGGAAAAGTTGTAGGTTCATCATTGCTATACTGCACCCTGACTGGCTCATCTCCTCCCATTGACCCTTCTGTAAGGAGATGTCCAGTTGCCTACAGATGGGCTTTGGGTCTCCACTCCACATTCCCCCTCATTCACAATGATATGATTTTTTTGTTCTTTGATGCCTAATACCTGATCCCTTTGACACCTCGTGATCACACAGGCTGGTATGCTTCTTCCATGTGGGCTCTGTTGCTTCTCAGCTAGCTGTCTATTTAGCTTCAAGCCTTTAAGACCCCTAGATGCTGTATCTTTTGATAGCTAGGCACCAAGAGCTTTCTTCACCACATTTGCTTATGCACCCACTTTATCTTCAGCGAATGTGTCAGGAAGGTGAGCATGATGGAAAGTGTTCTTACATTGAGGGAGTACTAGAGTAGAGGCCCAATGTCCATCTGCTACCTTAATACTAAACCTATAAATATATGCACCTAGATATATTTTCGTAACATCATATATTTTACAGATGAACATACCTGTAGTTATACCTCTATAGATGCCCTTTGCCCCCTAGTTCCTTTGACTTTCCTCTTATCCCACTATCATGCTCAGCCTTCATTTGGGTTTCAGTAATTCCTCTCTGTTACATTGCCCTTGATCAAGCCCTACCAGGCCTCCTATACCCTCTTCACCATCAATTTTGTATCACTTGTTCCCTTGTCCCTGGGTTTTCATCACCCACTTCCTTTCCCCCCCGCCTCCCCTTCTCTGTCCTACCTCACCACCCAACCGTCCATCCTTTGTTTTTTTCCTCCAGATTTTTTATCCAGCCTATCTTAACTAGATAGACCTGCAGAGATAATAATATGCACAGAACCAAGACAGAGCAAAACAAAGTAACAAAAGAAAACAAAACAACAAAAAACCAACACCAACAAAAGAAAGAAAATCCTGTAAATAGTTCAAGATCTGTTTGTTGACCTTTAGGAGTGTTTTCCTATGGAGTCTGATGGGGTGCCACGCCCTAGCTCCAAAGTCTAATATTGGTATTCCCTTGGGGCTTCGTTACTCTGTTCTCCTTGCTGTTCAGTTGCACACCCTAGTGTTTAGCCTCAGTGTGGTGGGGCTAGATGGGGCACAATTCCCACATTGTGTCCCCTGCAGGGCTATGGGTCAGTGAGGGATGTCATGTCCTATAGTGGGGCTGGCTCTATGGTCGTCTCTGTGCATTGCTGCCCTGAACTGGTATAGCGTCCTCAGGGCTGGTGGGCCAGGATGTGCTCCACTCTCTCTTCCTCCGTCATTTGCTCCTGTGTGCTCTGATCAGACATATCCCTTTCCCTAAGCTGTAGCTTCAATGCTGTCCTCTGAAGTGACTCTTCTGCGGGGAGGGGGACTGGCTACCGTAGTTGGAATTGGGGCTGGCCCCTCAGACCTCTCTATTGGTTCCCTGCTTCATGACTCTGGCAAACTATTATTAACATTATACTTTTAATACTACTGTCAGACTGCCAAGTAACTTCATATGTCAAAAGAGTACAAATTTAGGAATACCTTTGTAAATAATATAATAAGGAGCAACTACAGTGTGCCAGAAAAACTATGAAATCATTCTAGGATGAAATTTATTTTTTAAATAAACACAGGGAGAAAATAGGCATTTTCACCCTCTATACATGTGGTGTAATAGCTTCTAAATGCCCAACTACCAGGATCCGAATTCTACCTTGCAGGGCTGGATAGGGCAGAGGTTGTACACTGGTACATATGAGGGCTGGAGAAACAGGGAATCCAGGGTGGATGATACCTTCAGGACCAAGGGTGTGAGGGGCGATGCTGGGAGAGTGGAGGGTGAGTGGGTTGGAAACGGGGAACTGATTACAAGGATCCACATGTGACCTCTTCCCTGGGAGAGGGACAGCAGAGAAGAGGGGGAGGGGAGACTCCGGATAGGGCAAGATATGACAAAATAACGATGTATAAATTACCAAGGGCACATGAGGGAGGGGGGAAAAGGGAGGGAGGGGAAAAAAAAAGAGGACCTGATGCAAAGGGCTTAAGTGGAGAGCTAATGCTTTGAGAATGATTGGGGCAGGGAATGTATGGATGTGCTTTATACAACTGATGTATGTATATGGTATATGTATGGATTGTGATAAGAGTTGTATGAGTCCCTAATAAAGTATAAAAAAAGAAAAGAGGAGAAAAAAAATGATTAGGGCAAAGAATGTACAGATGTGCTTTAAACAATTGATGTATGTATATGTATGGACTGTGATAAGAGTTGTATGAGCCCCTAATAAATTGCTAAAAAAAATAGCTTCTAAATGTTAATGCATGTTTCTGATAAATGTCCTCACAAAAACGGATTTATATATAAGAGCATAAGTCAAAGTGTTGCTATAAAATCACAGAAAAGTTATTAAACAACAATATTAAAATGTGAAGTTGTAAATGACTAACTTCTAAAATAAAATTCTCTTGGGAGTACACAGATATAAGCATTCTGGGGGAAAAGAATGAAGTTGTTGTTTCTCGACATATCCTCATCTAGGTCTATATTCTTCTGATATTGATGTTTCCTGCTCTCTAGCACTTGCCCAAATAATTCTGCATTCTTTAATTTACAATGCATTAAGACAGTACTTTGGCATCCTCGAGAGATCAAATTTTTTTTTTTTTGAGATCAAAATTTTTAAATGTTCTCTGAATTTGGGAAATAAGTTTGACAGGCAAGTAGAGGGTAAGGTTTCCCAAAAATTCTTCTAAGACAGTCTTTGATATCCTTAAAAAAAATTTTTTTTAAAAAGCACGTGTACTTTGATGATGGAAAAACATTCCTCAGCACAAATTTCCTGGTTATCTATCACAACAGTTCTAGTGCTTCCTCACCATTCCCACATTCATTGTTTGTTCCCCAAATCCCCTCACATTTCTTATCTTCCACCACCCACCCCAAAGCCACTGTTTTAACTTAACCTCTACTTTATTTTGGAAGACACCTAATGAGACAAATGTATTACTGAAAGAACTTGCGTACAACCATCAACTTACATGTTTTGTTGGAAAAAAATCTGTGCTTCTCTGATCTAGAAGAATACCAGTAGCAATACTTTTTTCACTTACCCTTGTATTTTATGAAATTGCGAAAAGGATACTAACTGACTGAACAGATAAAGTAGAACAGACAGCCAAGTCTCAAGGAGATGAAGATTCCAATATGGCGCAGAAAACTAATTCCATACCTGGTATGATGCTGAATACATCTTTCTCAAGAGAGCCTTGATAGAGCTGTATAAACATTGTTATTGTGACTGTTTTAGCACAGAGCTAACCTCTAAGAACTTAATATCACTTTAAAAAGTCAAGTTATAAAAATTTTTAATTATAAATGTGTTCTGGATTATTGACATTCCTAGCCAACAATTTCTAGCAATATGAATTTTTGAGAGTGATGGAGTTAAGAGCACCGAAATTAATCTTTTACTTTTTTAGAGTACACCACACCTGCACTGTTGAAAAAGCAGACATCTTTGAAGTATACGGGTTAAATAGTTTCAAATAAGAAAAGGCATACAGTAGTGTGGTATCCTTTCACTTTACTAATTAAATCTATGTGCTGAAAAAATAATATCAGCTGTGTATGCTACATGAAAAGGCATGTTACAGCAGGATGAAGGAAGACTCATTAACAACCTGAGATATACAAATGATACAACCTTGCTTGCTAAAAGTAAAGAGGGCTTGAAAAACTTATTGATGAAAAAATCAAAGACTACACCCTTAATTATGGACTGCACCTCATCATAAAACAAAAATCCTCAAAAGTGGACCAAATAAACAACATCATAACAAATGGACAAAGTACTGACTTTGCTAAGAATTTCATGTTACTCAGCACCCATGAAAGCAAGTCAATAAATCGGGCAACCCTGCTGAAAGAGACTTCTTTTAAAGTGTTAAAGAACAAAGATATTACAAGCAGGACTAAAGTGTGCCTGAATTCAATCGCCTCTTATGCATGCCAAAGGTAGACAATGAAAACAGAAGATCAAAGAAGATTTGATCCATTTGAATTATGGTGTTGAAGAAGAATATTGAATATACCCTGCAATGCCACAAGGATGGATAAATGTGTCTTGGAAGAAGTACAGCAAGGATGAGGAGAATTTGTCTCACTTTAGACTGGTCTCTCAATAACATGTCTAAAATGACAGCAACAAAGATGGCCAAGAACAAGTCTCCAGCAGAGGGTCAGCAATCAAGAGGCGAACTTTGATCATACCTGGTTTGATGAAAGGGTGAAACACCCTAGACTGCAGCTCTTAACCACCTGTTAGATCTAACACTGACTGAACTCACCCCCAAAGCTCGATATTCAGCTCACATAACAGGCAAGTCTATATAGGGAGCAATAATACTAGTGAGGTACACACAACTTAGAATAATCAACAATTTGAGATCAAAGGGGCAATATTTATCCAGGGACAAAGTTTGGAATGGTTAAGAAAGGAGGATGAATGGAAGCAGAAAAGCTGGGAAGATGTGGGGGAGAGATGATACATGGAAGGGATTGCAATCAGTGATGTGAAACAAGTGTATGAATGATTGTGGGGGGGAAGGTCAGATGCTCACAGGCATCCTCCCTGAGGGTGATCAGTTGCCAGACTGCAGTGGGCCCCACTCCTGCTGTTAAGGACAATGGAGGCCTGTAGTCATAGATTTGGTTGCGATCTAGGTGAAGTTCACACCCTACTGATAATGGTTCCTATGGAGATCCAGAGAACAGGTCAAAGTTAAGCTGCCATCCTAAATCTAAGATCCGTCCATTTTGTCACATGTATACCCCCAATCCCTCCTCTTCCTATTTTGTGTATGTTCCAAGACCACCGCCTCTCACTGCTATATAACATATAGTGCAACCTCTTCCTGTGATCCTGTGACGTATGTCTTTACCTGAAATTAGTGGGCTTGCACACCCCCAAAGGTATATAGGCCTGGGTGAGCGAGAGAGTCTCTCCTCTCTCGCGTGCACTCTCTCTCTCTTTCTCTCTTGCCTCCTCCACTCTCCTCGGTTCCATCTCCTCCCCGTTCCCTTTTCCCTTGCCCTCCTTCCCTTGCCCCTCTTCTCCATGTAGGACCCATCAAGCGGGGCTGAGGTGAGCATGCTACCATGAAATGTGTCTGACTCCATTATTGCAACATCTCTTTTATCTCTCAAGCTCTTGATGACTTTAATATAATATTTATATATCTCAACTGTACAACTGTGCTTACTGAATCCCTGATTAGTGGAGGGGGTCTGGCACCCCCAATCATACCACAAACGATTAACTGTAAAACTGATGATCTCCTCTGTAAATCTTCATCCAATTAAAAAGTTAATAATAATCTATATGGGATCAAAGTTCCAATAACAACTCAAAAGACTGGACAGGAGCCTTAGAACACTGTGTACTTTTGTTACCTGGGGTAGACCAACTCAGAGAAGGCGGGTGAGAATGGTTGTACAAACCAGAATATAAGCGAGGTCACTGAATGGCATGTAAAGAAACTGTATACATTGTCAACACCTACATAAGTTGGCGTGTGTGCGTGTGCGTGTGCGTGTGGAAACCCTCTGAGACATGGACTGACACAGTGGCAGCGACAGTGGTTCAAATATGGCTCTGACCCTAAGAATGGCATGGAAGTGGGTTTCCTTCTGTTAGAGGGTCATTACAGGTAGAATCAGCTCTAAGGCACCTACCGAGAACATGTAACACCGAACACAGCAGCTGATAGATTACAAAAGGCAAACTTGCTCAATCTTGCTTGCTTTTTCTCTGGAGGCACCAAAAGAACTGAACACATGTCACCCTTTCACAAAGCAATCACGCTTATTCCCAAGAGGCACTGGAGATAATTACTAAAAGGTACTCAGACAATTTCTCCTGAGCTAGGCACTGCACAAATGTGGGATTATAATAAGACTTTCCCCCAGATTTGTCTCCCCCAAAAATATGCCAAACAGTCCAGGCTGTTTGCCAGCACATGGTGAGAGGTCAGACACTTAGAGATATTCTCCCTGAAGGTCTCTGGTCCACTGTAGGTGGGGCTCACACCCTACTGAGAAGGATAGTGATTGTTTCCATGGAGATCCAGAGAACAGGTAAAACCTGCTCAGTGACATCCAAAGTTAGGCTGCCATCCTGAATCTAGGATCCACCCATCTTGTCACAATCCTTCCCCTTCCTATTATGTGTATACCCCTAGATCATCCCCCTCCCATTACTGTATTACCTATAGTACAACCCTTTCCTGTGAAGTATGTCTTTACCAGTAATTAGGGGGCTTGCACGCCCTCCAAAGATATATAATCTTTGGTTAGAAATAAAGAGCTTTCTCCCCTGGTTCCCAGTCCCTCTCTCCCTGGTGCTCTCTCCCTACAGTCCTCTCTCCCAACCCTCTCTCCTCTGATCCCCTATCCTTCCACTCCTCACCCTCCTCTCTCCTGCAGGGACCTGGCTGTTGAGCTCATGGCCATCTAGGAGGTGAGCATGCTACCGTGAAATGTGTCTGACTCCATTGTTTCAATCTCTCTTCTATCTCTCCTAATTATCTATGACTTTACTATATCTTGATATAACTTAACCTTATAATTGTGCCTATCGAACCAGTGATTAGTTGTGGGGGCTGGCCTTCCCCCACACTCAAATGAATTCCTTTGCCAGGGGGCAACTGATCATTAAAGCTAAAAAGGCCAACACAAAAAACAGCCTGTGGAAGTCCAGACCATCACTCGACCACTATCCTCTGATAAAAACAACACAAACAGAAATTTTGCTCTGGAAGAATTTTTTTTTTTTTGCTCTGGAAGAATTTAATTATAAAGATTGAGGTTGAAATATTTGCCCATTTAAAATGAATGACTGCTTTAGCTAAAAAAAATAACAATATATCAATCTCTGTGAGCAAGGCAGGCAGTCTAATGGCCAGAAAAATACCATCAATGAGATGGCACAATCCCAAGCACTCAAAGCTTTTAGTTTCTGTTGCACAAAATCCACATTGCTTCCCAATTTTACTTCCTAGCTATTGGTTCTTTTATTGTTAATGGAAAAAACCTCATTACAGAGTAGTTTTGGAGCTTTACATCTAAACTCCGCCCTTTCAAAGTAGCAGTCCAGATTTGACGCTGCCCATAAACCCACCACATAAAGACGTCCTGTTTCCGCAAGTCACCTACAAAGACATTTACCGTAAATTCATCAGACACTGGGGGAAACAGAATGATTTCTCCCAAATATATGTTAGACTTAGGACACTGCTTGCAGCTAATGGTAAATGATTGTCAAGTTATCTCCCTGGAGACTCCAGCCATCCAGAGCAAGCAGACACCATTGTCCCTCCCACAATAGGCAGGGCTCACTCCCTGCTGTTAGGGACAGTGGGTTGCTTCCCCTGCAAGCTTAGGCTGCATCAAGTCTCCAGCTCTAAGGCAACCAAGGCTAGGCTGCCATCCTGAATCTAGGGTCGCTCATCTTGTCACATGTGTACCCTTAATCCCTCCTCTTCCTTTAGTGTATGTTCCCCTAGATCGCCCCCTCCCATTACTCTATTACCTACAGCACAACCCTCTCCTGTGACGGATGCCTTCACCTGTAATTAGGGGGCTTGCACATCCCCAGAGAATATATAAGCCTTGGTTACCAATAAATCTCTCTCTCTCTCCACATAGACCACCAAGTGAGGCTGAGGTGAAGTTGCTACCACGGAATGTGTCCGACTCCATTATTTCAATCTCTCTTCTATCTCTCATGCTCTCTATGACTACTATAATTTTTACTTATTATCACTGTACAATTGTGCCTACCGGACCTATGATGATGTGTTAGGGGCTGGCTCCCCTGACAAGACACAGCATTTTGTTCAAAGAACCAGAAGGAATCAGCTCTAAGAGCCCCACTCATAAAGGAACATATGGCCTCAGGCTCCCAGTTTAGTTACATCTCCAGCTTTCTCATTTTCTTCCCTGTGTAGTAGTACATTTATATGTTACTATATAGAACTTTTATAACCTAGTAAAATGAACTTGAGTCAACTAGTAGTTAAAACAAGGAACTATTTTTATATAACCAGTATCTACTTAAGGCAAAGAAGACACACTGGTCTATCACCTTTGACATCTAGAGCGTACCTCTTTAAGTGGGTAGCACAATTAAGAGTGAAATTATAGTAACAGCACTGTAACTTTAAAAACCTGGTGTTTTTGTTTTTACGTATACTACTTATTGTGTTAGGCCCATCGACTCGACTACAGTGACCTGATGTACAATAGAATGACCCACCACACAGTCCTGCACCATTCTCACAATTGTTATCTGAGCCCATTATTGCAGCCTCCGCGTCAGTCCATCTTGCTGAGGACCTTCTTTTTCTCACTGCCCCTCCACTTCACCAAGTAGGATGTCCTCTTCCAGAAACTGGTTTCTCTTAACAACATATCCAAAGAACATGAGACGAAATCTAACCATCAGAATGCTTGTAAGCATTCTGTCTGTTCTTTTTCCAAGAAAAAATTTGTTTGTTCTTTTGGCAGTCAATGGTACTTTCAAAATTATTTGTCAGCACCAGAATTCAAAATATACTATAGCTCCTCGTCACCCTTCAAGTCTGGAAATGAATTCACCCTACTTCCCCCAGCTCAATTTTCAGCCATACAACAAGCAGATCAATAAGGGGAACAATGACACCAATGTTGTACACACAACTTAGAATAATAAAGAAATTGAGATCAAAGGGGCAGCATTTACCCAAAGACAGAGTTTAGAAGGGTAAGGAGAGAAGGAACAATGGAGCCTAGAAACAGAGAGAAAGTGGTATAAGTGATGCTACATTGGAGGAACTGCAATGAATGAGATGAAACAAGATGTATACAAATTGTTACAAGTACAAGTAATGATGTACTCTGTAAATCTTAACCCAATTAGGAATCACACTGAATAAATATTAAAATTCAGAAAAAATATATATTTGAAAAAAAAGTATGTATTTGAGGTGGGTAGTAAATGTGTCATAGTCAAAGTAATCACTCAAACAGCTAACAGAGAACCTAGCTTATATATCATTTACATTATACTAGTCATTGTAAGAAATCTAGAGACGATTTAAAGTATATGGGAAGACGTATGTAGGTTACAAGCAAATACTATGTCATATTACATAAGGGTACTAAACAGGCCTGATATAGATTGTCTCAAGGGGTCCTGGAACCAATCCCTCACAGATATCAAGGGGCAATGCATTATAAAAGATCTTATTAAAACTTCTCAATAAAACCAACAAATCGTCAAATCTAACAAGGGATAAAACCAAAAACCAAGCTTACTGCCACTGAGTCAATGTCAACTCATAGTGACCCTGTAGGACAGGTGTTTCAGAGACTGTAACTCTGTACAGGAGTAGGAAGCCCTTTCTCCCAAAGAGGTTTCAAACTGCTAACCTTGCAGATCACAACATAACTTGTAAACACTAGGCCACCAGAGCCCCTAACAAGGGAGAAGATGTAAATAAAACAAGAAATGAAAAAGGCAACATCACAAAAGAATCAACTCAAATAAAAAGAATATTAACTACAAAGAATTGTATTTCTCCAGTGCTGAGAGTGGCAATACTGGGAGGGTGGAGGGAGCGTGGGGTGGAAAGGGAGAACCGATTACAAGGATCTACATATAACCTCCTCCCTGGGGGATGAACAACAGAAAAGTGGGTGAAGGCAGTGGGTAAGATATGACACAATAATAATAATTTAACAATTATCAAGGGTTCATGAGGGAGTGGGGAGGAAGGGGGGAAAATGAAGAGCTGATACCAAGAGGTCAAGCAGAAAGCAAATGTTTTGAGAATGATGATTGGCAACAAATGTACAAATGTGCTTGACACAGTGGATGGATGTATGGATTGGGATGAGTTATACGAGCTTCCAATAAAGTGATTTTTTTTTTTTAAAGAATTGTATTTCAACTGATTTGAAAACTTATAAGACATGGGCAAATTTCTGTCAACACTTTACATACATAAGCTAATACAGTCTGAAGTAGAAAATTTGAACAGATCCATAACAAAAGAACATAATCAGGCAATTTGCAAAAGTCTGGGCCTAGATGCTGTCACTGGCGAATTCTACCACACACTCAGAGAAGGCTGATATCAATCCTATTCAAATAATTCCAGAGTACAGAAGAGGATGGCATGATTCCAGTTCCATCTACAATGAGCATAATCTTGACATCAAAGCATGGCAAAGACCTCACTAAAAGAGAGAACTAGAGACCAATATCTTCATGAACAGAGAAGCAAAATTCTTAACACAATCTTAGCAAACAGAATGCAACAATTAAAAAAAAGACCAATCGTGACTAGGCAATTTATACCAAATATACAAGGATGGCTCAATATTAAAAATCCCTCAATAATCCACCATATAAATGGAAAGGAAAATAACAAGGTATTAATCAACACTGAGAAGGCATTCAACAAACATTCACTCTAACATTCATTCCTGACAAAAGTGCAACAAAATAGGGATAGAAGGGAAATTCCTCAACATGAGCAAGGGCATGTACACAAAATCAATGGCTAACATTAGTCTTAATGGGCAGAAAACAAAAGTGTTCCTCATGAATGGGAATCAGACATGGATACCTGTTATCACCACTCCTATTCAGTTTTGTGCTGAAATCTTTAGCTGGAGTATAAGACAAGAAAGGGACATGAAAGGCAGAAGTAAAATTCGATATGCAGATTATATGATCCTATACATAGAAAATCCCAAAGACTCAGCAAGAAATGTGATAGAACTAATAGAAACATTCAGCAAAGTAGGGCAGCACCAGGACTACAGCTTGGGGAGAAGGGCCAGTCAGATTAGAGCAGGGGGCGTGAAACTGGCAGCCCCAAGGTAATTTTTTTTGACTTGCGATGCTCTGAAATAAGATGAAAAGAGAAAAAATTGTTATTAAGAAAATAGCGCTTAGGGGAGATAGAGGCAACACCACACACACAATTCCCTCCTTAACCCTTTAACTACTGAAGATGAGCATACACGTGGCCCAGTGCCTTTCCTGGGGGCCTGTGGACATGCATAAATGCGCTGGCTCAGTTTTGGCGACGTTTGGAAGCGCTATGTCTGCCACTCTCAGTGTCACGTCATGTCAACAGATCCCAAGAGCAAAAAGGTTAAAAAGAGCACTCTGGGCTGTGCTGTTATGAATGCTACTCAGCAGCAGCGTTGGTTCACATTTGTAGAGGGAAGCCATTACGATTGTGCATCCCATTTGTCAGCTGTCCAACATTTTGTGCTTTTTATTAGTTACTTTGTTATATTTTCCAGTCACAACATAAGAGGGAAGTGAAAACTAGTAGGAGGAAAGCACTGGCAAGTTTTGGGTAAAAAAGAATCATTTTAGTTTTATAAATACATTAAATAAATGTTTAACTAAAAGCAAGTATATAGTGTTTACAGTGTTTTAATTATCCTATCCATGTTCCTGAACCCTCACTTCAAAACATAAGTTTAACAAAATTTGTAAATGTGATGTGGCCCGCATGAATCTTGCCTGTTGCACCAAATGGCCTGTGTTGTAACTGAGTTTGACGCCCCTGGATTAGAGCCATGAGAGAAAAATGCAAAGGGATGGAGAGGAAGGAGAGGAATTTTCCTATGAACCTTTTGAGAGCCCCTTGTATCTACGATAACTCTTGCTCTATTAATCCCAACTCAGAAAATAATTGGATTCGTTTGGCATGATCTGCTTTTTGAAAGCCAAAGCCCACAATGGCTGGCTGTGAGCTTCATTAACCTCAATCGGAGCTTTGCCTTTTTTCCCTTCTTTTTTTGTAGAAAAATTCCATTTTAATTCCACTTTTTGAAGCCCCTCACATGTCATTTTTCTCTTTGCTGGCATTATCGTGTTTATTTGTTTTTGTCAGATAAAAATGCTGGGACTGCCTTAACAACCATTTTTTTAAAGGTAACATTTGATTTTACAATGCATTCACTTGAAAAATTTATCCTATCTTAAGTCTGTATTCTTTTACATGAATGATTTTAAACTTTTTTAAAAAGAGCAGAACCACATCTAAAAATTCAGTCTATAAACTAAGTAAACCTGGAGAGGCTTGCCTGGTCACTCTTTCTTGCCTGGTCACTCTTTCTTTCCGATCAACTTGGAGTAGAAAACGGCTCCTAGACTGTGGATTACAACATGAACCCAACAACTTTAGCTTATATGCTTTTGTAAGTCATTGATCAAATCGACAACAGAGCTAACTGGCAGGATGGTTCAATAATTCAGATAAGGAAAGAACAATGTGTAGAGAAGTTGCTGGACACACCCTGTTTTCCGTCATAAAAGAAACGTCTTATTTGAGGAGCATGGCACAGGACAAGCTGCTTCCTTGGGCCAATTTACCTTTGTCGGAAACATCCTTCTGTGCTAATCCACTTTCGCACATTCCATCCATACCAAAGATGGAAAAGAACACAGAGGTCAATTCGTAGAGCTTCCATGTTCTTGTTTGCAAATAAAAATACCTTCCAACAAGATCCTATTTTTGAAGGATAAAGGCTTATTAAAATCATCTGTAAACTCTCTAGTCTAAAATGGGAGTATAAACTTAGGTGCATCTTTATTTAGATTTTTAAAAAAAAACTACCTTCTACTTATTCTTCAGCTAAGAAAAGAACCACATGCAATTATTTGTAGATTAAGGGTATACATTTTCTTAATTCTGGAAGACCACAATATGGAAATACATAGCCTAATGGTTAGGGAAGGCCTGACACAGCAGATAGCACAAAAGTTTTTTTAAAAAAGCCCTCAAAATATGCCTGGTGTCTTCCAATTAATGAGAAGCAGCTTGCAAACCTGCTTCCACATCATCATGTCTTCCCTTTACTCACAATCATCCTCCATCAAGTTTTTCTTCTTTCATAAACATTTCATATACATAAACATCCCTATTGCTAGCGAGACAGCATACACAAGCCTCTATAGAAGTCATCCTTCTGTGGGAAAATAGGCAAAGAATGCCACAAAGAAGCAACTCTCAAGAGAAGAAATAAATATGTGAAAAGATGTATAACTTCACCCACTAACAAAAACATTTAAGTGGTATCATTTTCTTACCATTAGTTTGGCAAAGATGAACATTAAGGAGTAGGGAAACACACACGCACGCGCGCGCACACACACACACACACAACACATGCACATGGAAAGTAAAGTGAAACTATATGGAGGACAAATTGTCAATGTGTAAAAACATTGCCAATGTGCATAATCTTTGACTCAGTGAGTACACATCCAGGATTTCTAAATAAGAAAACAGCCAAAGAAGTGTCTATAAAGATGTTCAGTACGTATTACCTATAATAAAAGATTCAAAACAATGTGTATATATACATAGTAAGAGGATTACTAAGTAAAGTATTAAAATCTGTAATTCTATAGATATTAGAAATATATCTTTTTAAAAAGAAAAAGAAATATATCCTGATATACATTTTAAGGTTTTTTAAAAAATAAACCATCATTAGTGGTTATCTCTGGAAAGACCAGTGCAGTAGAATTTTAAAAGATTCCTGTTGTGGAACAAAGCTTGAAATCCTAAAAATGATCAGTACAGACATGGAGGTAGCCCTGAGACAATGGCTCTTCAGGGCAGGAAATGAACTTATCCTCATGGTTCAAAATTCAGTCAACTAATTGAAGGGGCTATAAGGCACTAGGGAGATACACACACTTAGAATAATTGACCATCTCAGATCCAAAGGGCAGTTTTCACTCAAGAACAAAGTTCAACAGGCTAGCACAGAAGGAAGAATGGAAACAGGAAACGCAGGGATGAAGTAGGATAAGTGATGTTACACTGTGGAGTTGCAATCAACCTTAACAGTATGAAACAAATGTGTGTGGATTACTGAATGGAAAAGCAATGAGCTCTGTAAACCTTCACACAATTGACTATAAAATGTTTTAAAATACATAAAAATTGAGTTAAATGTACCCACGAATAAAAAAATAGCTTCGCAACAAGTAGGTTACTTCTATTTTTTAATTTTACAGAATTTTTTTGCTAATTGCATATTGCCATTTTTGCTGATTACAAAATACATATGTTCACTTAGTAACAAAACAAATGAAAGCTAAAGTGCAAAAACCATCCCTCTGTCTCCAGCTTAACCTCCTTTGGGCACAAATCCTGCTTACAACCCTACCACTCGAGCAATTCTTCTGATTCCTTGGCCTTTCCAAACTCTCTCCTCCAGCATCCCTTGCATGCATAAACCCTCTCTCCACTCACACAAGCTCCATCCACAAAGCATCACCTCACCACCTAAGACTGGGTTTATATGGTGACGAGTTCTAAAGCCTTTTTCTTAAAACTAAACGTTCTCAGTCTCATATAGGTATTTATCCATATATGCCACACTTTGCTCAAAATCTACCTCCCGGATCACCCAAGTAACCCTCCCAACCTTTTACTTCCTGTCTCCCTGAAAGGCTGCCTTAGTCAAGTGGTCACTCCACACTGGCAAATTCAAATGCCTTTGGCTCCTAAGACGATGACCAAAATCTGTCTACAATCAAAGTCCTATCCAATTCATTCTTTCTATTTCAATGTAGAAATTTCAGAGCTAAAAGCCAGCTCTCATAATTTCTGACTTGGATCAATCAGCCACACATATTTTGAGAGCCCTGGTGATGCAGGGGTTATGGGTGGGGCTGCTAGGCCAGCAGTTTGAAACCATCAGCTGCTCCAAGGGAGAAAGATGAGGCTTTCTACCTTCTGTAAAGAGTTACAGTCTAGGAAAGCCACAGGGGCAGTCCTACCCTACCCTATGAAGTCACCAAGAGTCAGATTCTCTCCATGGCAGTGCGTGGTTGAGAACAGATAATAATAATAAGCAATATATAGAGATGTCCGGGCCTCCAGGTCAGAAGTGACCACGAACGGGTAAACAAACATAAGCAAAGTCAAATCTTGATAAATGTAATGAATGAAACAAAGCAGTTTGATAGGGAACAATGTGGCTATGGGGAAATATATACTAATTTAAATGAGGATGGAGTCTCATTTAAACACATCTCACAGACAGTCTCTCTGACAAAGTAATAACAGAATCTGAGTTCTATCCACTGACTACAAGTAAGTCAAAATAAGAACGATCAAAGCTATAGTTTCCTTACTACTCTAAAAAAGGAACTATAATATATCCTTTTAATGGAATGAGTTTTTTCATTCTCATGTAAAATTTTAAATCCCTTATCTTCATAAAAATCAAAAGACAAATTTCTGAATTCTGAGAATGCATAAACTTATATTCATTATAAACCACCGTTCAGTAGCCATTTTGTAGCTATTTATGCTATAATCTACTTAATGCTGTAATGTTAGAACAAAGTCAACCCATTGCATAAATGAATATTCACAAAACTAGTTATTAAAGCAACTAGATGCTTGCTCGAAGTCCAGCAGTGTGAATTACACATTCTACTCTTACTCTCAGTATCAAGAGTTGCAGTCTAGGAAGCTCATGGAGGCAGTTCTAGTCTGTCGGAGAGAGTTGCAATAAGTGGGCAATGACTTGATGGCAGTCTGGTTGTTTTGGCTTTCACTTAACTAGTCAGGAATTTAAATTTTAGGTTGGCAACCTTCTAATAGTAAAAATAAATTTATTTTCAGGAACTCTAAATTTCACTCTGCACCCCATAGTCTCTGGCTAGTATAGTGGTATTTCCCTGAAATTCTGAGGTCAAAAAAAATTTTTTTTGCAATATGATAAGAAGTAGCACTGATACATTCCCAACACCTTTGTTCCCCCACGAGCCCAAGTCTCTTACAATATATCTTTATAACAGCTCATCGTCTCAACAGCTATGATGAAAAAGAAAACAAACTGACATCAACCTGATTTCTGATTTTATACATTTATAAGATCTTTCATTTTCTCTTCCTCCACTCACTGGGAGGATAATGAAAATATATCCAAAGGAATGGCAAAAGTTAATGGGAAAATTCTATTATATTTTCCACAAACTTTTTGAACCCTCTCATATAAATATCTAATATACCTTCTAATTCCAATATCACCTCTTCAAATGAAATCATTTTTGTCACCCATCATCATCTCAGCCATAAGTAATACATGAAATAGAAAATCCATTTCCATGCTTGGGAAGTAAAATTGCTTGTTTTCTTCCCAAGAGCTTTAACTTAATTCTGACATTTGTATCTCAAGGAAGAAATGTACACATAGTTATCTGCCACATAATCCTCTCAACTTTGAAGATAAGTTCTCTTATCTTTGCAGACCAAGCCTCAGTGTTATTAAGCCAGGATTTACTCTCCTCCCTGTTGGAGGAGAGGGTCTGAATGAAATCTAAACTTCCCTCCTGTATTTCTCAAAGTGTGGTTCAAGGGCAACCAGCATCTGCATCGATGGAGGGTTGCTACAGCGTGCAGGCTTCCGGGCTCCCCTTCTGAACTACCCACTGTACACTAATATGCATTTTTCACAGTTGTCTGCACATCACCTTTCATCAGAAAATCTCAACAAGCTACCCCTCAATGAGAATGACTCTAGCCCCTGCACAAATTCTGACATGAGAAACTTCTCAGAAAGAATCTGAACTTGTTTGTCTTGAAACACATCAAAGCTTATTGTGACCATTACTGTTATTGTTAAAAAGTCACTGACACACCAAGTTCTTACCTAATCTGAGCTCTCCGAAGTTCCCACATCCTATCTTCTTGCCAACCCTGAAGTTGGGTCCCACCATAAGGACCCCAGAGGATGTCGATGAACCAGACGGTCGGGAGCAGTGGGCACTCCTTTGTACCATTGGCTTACTTGTCCGTTGTCTTTCATCCTTTTCCCTACTAGGGTGGTCCATGATCCTACACGACAAAGCCTTTGCCAAGTGAGTACCCTCAGTGTGTGCCGCTGTGTCTTCAATGGAAAAGTGGGTCCAGATGAAGTGTAGTCAGAGGAGGGTAAGGAGCTCTTTTGGCACCATCCTTATGTTTCTAACGTGTCTCCAGGAGATGGGGATCACTGATTAATTCCTTTAGGACATGTATTCTGTAGGTGTCAAGCATAGACAAATATGTTGCAATCTAGGTACAAAAATAATAAAAACATAGTTAAATTTTAAAACAAAATGAGAAAGTCATAATTAATTAGAATGAACTCTAAAAATAAGCAAAGTTCAACAAAGCCCACATGGAAGAAGCACACCAGCCTATATGACCACGAGGTGTTGAAGGAATCAGGTATCGGGCATCAAAGAACAAAAAATCATATAATTGTAAATAAGGGTGTGTGCAAAGTGGAGACCTAAAGCCCATCTGTAGGTAATGGGACACCCCATTACAGAAGGGTCACGGAGACAAGACGAGCCAGTCAGCGTGCAGTGTAGCAACAATAAAACATACACAGCTTTCCTCTAATTCTTAAATGCTTCCACCCCCGTTGTCATGATCCCAATTCTACCTTACAAATCTGGCTAGACCAGAGGATGCGCACTGGTACAGATAGGAACCGGAAACACAGGGAATCCAGGACAGATGATCCCCTCAGGACCAGTGGTGAGAGTGGTGATACCGGAGAGTGGAGGGAAGGTAGGATAAAAAGGGGAAACCGATGGTAAGGATCTACATATAACCTCCTCCCTGGGGGACGGACAACAGAAAAGTGGGCTAAGGGAGATGTTGGAAAGTGTAAGACATGACAAAATCATAAGAATTTATAAATTATCAAGGGTTCAAGAGGGAGGGAGGAGCAAGGAGGGAGAGGGTAAAATGAGGAGCTGATGTCAGGGGCTTAAGTGGAGAGCAAATATTTTGAGAATGATGAGGGCAATGAATGTACAAATGTGCTTTACACAATTGATGTATGTATGGACTGTGATAAGAGTTGTATGAGCCCCCAATAAAATGACTTTTTTAAAATAAACAAACATAGCTTCCTGAAATGGGTTTTGGTTTTATATCCTCTAACAATTTAGTCATTTGTAATAGTCATTTATCTGGTAATGTTTTGAAAATGATGATGGCAACAAATGTACAAATGTGCTTGGCACAAAGGATGGATGGATGGATTGTGATAAGAATTGTATGAGACCCCAATAAAATTATTTTTAAAAATAAGGGGAATGTAAAGCTTTTCCTTTGAATTTAGCTGGAACCTATGAGAAATGAAGCTACTTCCTACTCAATGGCTTCCTTCCCCCACCATTTACCAGGCACTGGATGAAGGAGCCCTGGTGGTGAAGTAGGTTAAGTGTTGGGCTGCAAACCACAAGGTCAGCAGATCAAACCTACTTAACACTCTGTGAAAGAAAGATGAAGTTCCCATAAGTATTTAGTCTCAAAAACTCTAAAGGAGCATTATGAGTCAGAATCAACTCAGTAAAAGTGGATTTGTGGTAGCAATTGAGTAATTCCTGGTGGCAAAGCTACTAAACCAAAGGTGAGTGAGGTAGTTAGTTTACTGTGCCAACCTGGCCGGGTGGAGGGATAAATGACTCAGTGAGCCTTGCCTTTCTAGTTCTCGAGTCTCTTGCTTTGTGATGGCCGGACCAGGGTGCAGCTGCCTTAGCCAGTTCCCTGCTTCAGCTGAAAAGGCTCACTTTCTGAAAGACATCCCCAAGGAGAAGCCACATGGGCCTACCTGGATGCAGCCCTGGGCGCTAGAGCAGCCGTGTGGAGACCCCTGCCAGCGCTGAGATGCTTACATGTTCATTGTCTCGGCTTTCTTCCTGCAGTCGGCATCACAGTGTGTGTTTTATGAGATGGAGGAGGACTTTGTAGATTGGTGTTGGACATAAGGGTTAATGTTGGACTTGTGGGCTTGGACAGCACTGGGTGGGGTGTTTTTTTGATATGCGCTTAACCTTTATATAAAACTCTCTCTTACACGAGTTTCTGTGGATTTGTTTCTCTAAAATACCCAGACTAACACAGTGAGTAGTTCTAATTCATGTAGAGGCACTTCAAAAGGAAGGTGTAAAGATCTTCCAAATGACCAAAGTCATGGAATGAGTAAAGTTCTACTCTGAAACATGGGGTTACCTGCCAGGAGTAAGAATCAACACAATGGCAACCAGGTTGGCTTTTCTGTGAAATCCAAAAAGGTTATCAATTGACACACTACTTTTATGAGAGATATTCCAAGGCCCGAATCATAGTAAGTAGTCTTAGCCTAAAGCTATGGAACACTTAATTTTTGGACTAACCTTCACTGCAGACTAAATAATAGCAAAGCGTCTGAAGCAGAGCCTTTTGCGGAACTCTGGAATGAAAATAAATCTGAACAAAAATGGTCAACATAAAATTTCTCCTTCTTGGAATCATCCTTTGATCAGCCCAAAACAGGTATAAAATAAGCTAATTTTGGTGCTACTTAATGATGATAGTTCCTTTTCAAAATGTTTGATAATTCGTGTATAGATCCTTAATAAGAAAACATTGTTCTCAGAGCCATTATGTCAATGTAGGTCACCCTCTTAAAACCATGTTACATGCCTTTCCATTTTTTGGTCTACGAAACCCAGGATTGATGAACCTATAGGGACAGCAAGTAAAACAAGGGGTTGGAGGGCAGGGGGTACGGTGGAGGTGTGGGTGGAGGGACAATGTCAATGAGTCCCTGTAGAAAAAGAATGGTTGGCAACTGATTGGGGTAGCAATTATACAATCCTACTTGATGTGATTAAAATATGGAAAAGAAAAAAGAAAAAGATGGAATGATATATGTATTAAATCCCAACTAATAAATATATATAATGCTAAAAAAGAAGAAAACGTTATCAGTTTTCCAAACACAAAATTAATGTTTCACTTACAAAAGTCTTTTCGTTAAAGGCTGTAAGGAAGATTGGAAATAGAATTAATTTCTTTATTACTATCACACACAATAAAGCAAAAGGTGTAGAGCAGTGGTTCTCAGCCTTCTTAATGCCGCGACCTTTTAATACAGTTCCTCATGTTGTGGCAACCCTCTAACCATAAAATTATTTTTGTTGCTACTTCATAACTCTGATTTTGCTACTGTTAGGAACTGGGCGACCCTTGTGAAAGGGTCATTCGACCCCCAAAGCGGTCACGACCCACAGGTGGAAAGCTGCTATGGACTGCACACTACATAGGCTGCCTTTCCATCCTTAGTACGGTGTCAGCCATTGAGCTGTGAGCTGCCTGTGGGCAGTCCATGGACTTTCAAGATGCTTCATGAGCACCACAATTCAAACACATCAATTCTTCAGTCTTCCTTATCTAATGTCCAGCTATCACTTGAATATGAGGCAACAGAAAATACCATGGCTTGAGTCAGGCACACCTTAGTCTTCAAAGCAGTGGCCTTGCTTTGCAACACTTTAAAGGGATCTTGTGCAGCAAATCTACCCAATGCAATGTGTCATTGTATCTCTTGACTTGCTTCCATTAGCACTGAGTGTGGATCCAGCAAAACAAACCCTTGACAACTTCAAATGTTTATCTGTTATCAACTGGTCCAGTTGTAGGTGTTTTTTTTTTTGTTTTGTTTTCTTTACACTGAGTTGTAATCGCACCGAAGGCTGCAATCCTTGATCTTCATCAACAAATGCTTCATTTTAAGCAAGCAAGGTTATGTCATCTGCATGTCACAGGTTGTTAAAAGCCTTCTTCCAATCCTGATGCTTCATTCTTCTTATAATCCAGATTCTCTCGTAATTTGCTTATCATACACGTTGGATAAGTATGTTGAAAGGATACACCAAAAAAATTAAAAGGTGCAATCCTGACACACACCTTTCATGATTTTAAACCATGCAGCATGCCCTTGCTCTGTTCATAAAACTAGCTCTTGATCCATTTACAGGATCCACGTGAGCACACTGTACTTTTCTGGGACACCCATTCTTTTCACAACTGAGCACGTTAGCAGGCAATAAAAAAAGTAAACATCTTTCTGTTAATCTGTTTTCACCCAAGATCCATCTGATATCAACAATGATATCTCCTATTTCACACTATTCTAAATCTGGCCGGAACCTAGGCATTGTACTACTGCAAGTATTGTTGGATAATTTTAAGCAAAATTTTACTTGCATGTGATATGACTGATATATTGCTTTATAATTTGAACATTCTGTTGGGGCACCTTTCTTTTGAATGGGTACAAATATGGAGCTCTTCCTGTCAGTTGGCCAAATAGCAGTCTTCTATATTTCCTGGCATAGTAAATGGTTCCAGCATTTCAATAGGTTGTTGAAACCGTTTAATTGGTATTTCAGCAATTCCTGGTGCCTTGTTTTGGCTAATATTTTCAGTGCAGCTTGAATTTCTTCTTCTTTCAGCATTATTGATTCTTCCTCGTAGGCTACTTCCTGAAATGGTGGAATCCTGACTAGTTCTTTTCGGTACAGGGGCCTCTGTATTTTTTCTATCTCTTTTGATGTTTTCTACACCATTCAATATTTTGTCCATAAAATCTTTCAGTATTGCAACTAAACGGTTAGGTTTTTTTTTCTTGAGTTCTTCCAGTTTAAAATATGCTAAATGTGTTCTTTCTTTTTAGTTTTCCAACTCTAGTTGTTTGCACACTTCATGATATTTGGTTTTCTTCTCGAGCTGTCCTTAGAAATTTTCTATTCAGTTCTTTGACTTCATCATGTCTTCCAAGTGACTTTTGCTCTTTTCACGTGTGATACTCTTGATATCGTCCCACATCTCTGTCATTAGTGTTCAATGTGTCAAATAGGTTTCTGTGATGCTTTCAAAATCCAGGTGGGGTAGATTCATGGTGGCGTTTTGGCTCTTGTAAACTCATTTTAAATCGTCTTCAGCTTCAAGCTGAACTTCCATGAGCAATTGATGGTCTGTTCCACAGTCAGCACCTGAACTGGTTTCAGCTACTGATATTAAGCTTCTTCATCATCTATTCCCACAAATGTAGTCAACTTGATTTCTGTATATTCTTTCTAGAGAAGTCCACTTGTATAATCATCTTTTGTGTTGCTGGAAAAAAGTATTTACAATGAAGAAGTTGTTGGTCTTGCAAAATTGTATCATGCAATCTCTGGCTTCATGTTTATTAACAAGGCCTTATTTCCAATGACCCGATATTTGACTAAGCATGATGTCCTTTTACAGTGAATAGTCCCTCCTGATAAACATGAGACAAGGGCTCAGGATCCTTGTGTGTAAAAAGGATTCTGCTATATTTCTTTCAAGACAGGTTTATACATCCTCTGGCAACAATGGTATATCAAATATTCATTCCTAAGACTATAAATTCAAAAGCCTCAATTTTTCAGTCTGTCTTATACATTTTAAGTTTTAGTTATAACAGCTTTCACATGCATACCACGATACATTTTAGTCCTCAAAATGACATCTTTGCTTTTTAACACTTTCAAAAGGTCTTTGGAGATGTTCTCAACGCAATGTGCCATTTGTCTTCTCGATGGCAACTTCCAGACTGAAATCAAGTAAAAGAAAACCTTTGACAAATTCTTTTTTTTCTGTTTATCATGATTTTATTGGTCCAGTAGTGAAAACTGTTTTATGTTGAGGTGTAATCCATACTCAAGACTTTTGTGAGTTTTGATTTTCATCAATATGTTTCAAATTCATTCGTGTTCTCTTACCCTGCAAGCAAGGTTATGTAATCTGTCTACTGCAGACTTAATGAGTCATCCTCTAATCTTGATGCTGCATTCTACTTCATACGGTATAAATTCTGGGATTCTTAGGTCAGCATACAGATTTGATAAATATGATGAAAGGACACAACCTTATACATACCTTTCTTGATTTAAACCATGAAGTAGCCCCGTGTTCTGGTCAGATAGCTACTTCTTGATCTATGAATACGTTCTGCTGAAACACAATTAATGGTCAAGAAATTCCCATTCTTCACAATGTTATTCATAATTTTCTATAATCTACACACTTGAATATCAACACAAGTAAACAATTTTCTAGTGTTCTCTGATTTCAGCCATGATCCACCTTATATCAGCAATAATATCCTTTATTCTGTGTCCTCTTCGGAATTTGGCTTGAATTTCTGGTGGTTCCCTGTCAATGTACTGCTTCAACTGTTTTTGTATTATCTTCAGAAATATTTTACTTGCATGTGTTAATAATTAATGATACAGTTCAATAATTTCCACATTTGTTAGATTACCTCTCACGGGAATGGGCACAGATATGATCACTTCCATTTATTCAGCCAGGAAGTTGCCTTCCAAATGTTGAAACATCTCAGCATTCTGTCAATTCCTGGAGGTTTGTTTTCAGACAACGTCTTCAGTTAACCTTGGATTTTTCTCTTAGGGTCATAGCTTCTTGCTAGTATGGCACCTCCTGAAACTATTCAAAGTCTACCAGTAGCTGTGTATTCCTTTTTCTTCTTTGTACACTGCTGGGTCATCCAAACTTTACCCATACAATCTTTCCGTGGTAATTTCTTTTGAATAAATTAATACCAAATTAGTCCCAAGAAGCTGAAAAATTGAAGAAGTCCCAAATGTCTAACTCTCCCTAGATGTTAGTCTATTCCAATCTCCCCACTGACTTCTCCCTTGAGTATACTCCCTAAAGTTTCTGGGCCCTGAAAATCACTACAGTGGCTTATAGAAACTCACAAATATTTGAAGAAATGTCACACATGGTAGTGAGTGCTGTCAGTCCAAAATCCAAAGGTTAGGCACAGGAGTGTGGTAATTACAGAATTTCATGTCAACTTGAAGATATAAAAATGTATGGGTGGAGTTTAATCTGTCAATCAGGTCACAGCTTGATGACCTCATTTGGAGGTGCCACCGAAGCAAATGGCTCTCTGGAGCAGGGCCAATCTCTCTCCCCCCCTTCACCTTCCTGTTGATGAGCCATGCTGAGACTGTGCCAGTCCTGTAGATGCTTCCGATATCATTGGAGCCACAAGACTTTGCACCCAATGGCCAGTGATGTTCCTGCATTCTGCATCACTGCATGTGGCTTTGTGAGTCTGAAGTGGGAGTTATGGACTAGTATCAGACTTATGGACCTGAGTCGGACTGGGCTGGGCTGTTTTATTGATACATGATTACTTCTTTTTTTAAATAATTACTTCTTGATATAAAGCTCTTTCTTATACATATGAGTGCCACTGGATTTGTTTCTCTAGTCAATCTGACCTAACACAAGGGGTAAGCCAAGTGCTGGATCAAAAAGACTCACTCTACTCCGGGCTCTTGCTGGTCATAAAATTACACCCGCTGCTTCTCAGAAGGCTCATTTTCTATGTAGTAGGATGGCACTGCAGGGAATCCTGTTCACAGTTACTCACAAGTGAATCCTATCTGTATCTTCCCCTACCTTCTTACTAAACCTAAGCAGGGAAAGGTCATTTGGTGGGAGTTATACTGAGTATCAATGGTGCAATTAAATTAACATATAACTCTTCATACAAATATAAAAATCTTCTTTCTATTCTTGGGCTTTGTCTTATTTATTCACATATGAGCTGGGGCCTCTGGCAGGATGGTTCCAGTAGGGATTGCCTTCCTTCCTTGGGGTTAGAGGTTTGGCTGCTAACTGAAAGGTCAGCAGTTTGAAACCACCAGTTGCTCTATGGAAAAAGATGAAGCTTTCTACTTCCACAGAGTTAAAAAGTCTCAGAAATCCACAGGGGCCATTCTACCCTGTCCTATAGGGTTGCTATGAGTTGACATCAAGTCTCTATCAGTGAGGTATTTGTTTGTTTTCATCTTAATCAGCCAGGCTTTTCCCAGGCCACTCCAGAAGCAGATTTTCTCCTCTTAGCTGTAGCATATCATTCCTTACAACATCCACAACACAACACAACAAACCTCCTTGCCCTGTCTCTCTCCCACAGGGTGGCTGCAGATCACAGCCCAATGAGTAGCCACTAAGCCACCAGGGTTCCTTTCAACAGCAACTAAGACATTCATTAGACAAAGACCATGGCTTGATTCATACCCTCTACTCGGGTCAGATCTTAATTTCATCCTATTACTGTTCCTTAGCAGACAATACCTTCCAAAATGAGGTTGTAGCCATGGGCTTATAAAATCCAGAATTATGAAATAGCACGTTTGGGATTATGGCTGGAAGGACCATATACATGAAATAGCACGTTTGGGATTATGGCTGGAAGGACCATACTAATTGAGTATAACTCACTTTCAATATTGCAACCTGAGGCTAGAACTTTTTCAGTTCTTTCAGCTTGAGAAATGCAGAGAATGTTCTTCCCTTTTGGTTTACTAATTAGTGTGTTTGTGTGACCCTGTCACCTATGCTTTCTTCCCTTATCAGTTGTTTTGCGGGCAAGAGTAGGACATGTCTTAGCCTATCCAGATGATTTCTAAACATTTACCTGGACTGCAACTTTTCATAATATCACTAGTATAGTAATCTCATCTAAAAGATTTGGAAAGTTTACTACCATATTTATTTATCTTTAAATTTCTCATGTGTCTTCATTTCATTTTTCTAACAGATGAAGGTTATTTTGATAATGCCTATAAATGGCTTTCTTCATTGCACTTAAGGGTCACGTGACAATTAGTGGCGCAATCACACACAATCCTTGTTATCCATGCATATTAGAAACACATATACTCTCCGGGTTAGAAATCCTAAGACAAAACGTCTCACTCAAATAGAAGAAGTATGTTCATTAACACCTGCTCACAGAACAGAATTATTTTCCTTCCCACAAATAGGGCAAAAACTAACACGTGGGGTGTCAATTTTCTAATCTATGCAAGGGATATTAGTACTATCCATAATCATGAAAGATGAATAATATTTGATACTAATGTATATGGCCATCTCTTGCTCAAGAAATAACACTGAATAATCTAAGAAGTTTAGTAAAATATTTTAAATTATATTTCTTTTAATATCATTTTTAACAGTTCATCATTGTTAGATACTGGACTTCCTGGATAAGACCAAAAAAATTAGCAGTCAAAGCTGCTAATTGAAAAGTCAGAACTTCAAGTCTACCAAGAGGCACTTCAGAAAAAAGGCCTAGTAATCTAATTCCTAAATATTAGCCTTAAAGACCCTATGGATCGTGGTTCTACTACGACACATACTAGGCTACCACAAGGTGGAGCTGACTCAGAGACAACTGAGTTTTTGTTTTAGCTACGTTCTGGTTCCTAATTACAAACTCTTTTTTATTTGACATTCTTCAATATCAACTTTTCATTTAAACTTGTATTACAAACTATTGTATTAAAACAAAATGCCTTCTTATACTGTATATCCTTCTATCTGCATTAAATTTACCAACCCAACTAGACCAGTATCAGTAAGCATACAGTATGCCTTAGTTTACCCTTAAAATTTATGAAATTCAGGACAGGAATACAAATGGAGCCCATGTGCCTATAAATTAAGCCAACAAACTGTTAAATCTCGTATGTCTTACTTACCTTGTCAGAAACATTTTTATAACCTAGAAAAGTAGGTTCAAATTTATAATTACCTGGAGCCTCAAGTGAAAGTCAAGTCTCCTGCCTAGCCTTTCCCCATCCCATATTTTGTCCTGCCTTCCCGAGCACCTGGATCACATACAGATGAATATGCCAGGCCCTAAAATGTGCCCAGGATATCTATGGACAGTAAATTCAAGATCCTACGTATCAAGAACATATCTAGAAATAAAAACACAGTCCGAAAAAGTCGCAAGTAGGGCCCCCTAAATCGAGGTGCCAGAGCAAGAACCTCAATTCTGAGTATAAAAACACTATTGTAAGGATACTACTTGTGTTATGACTAAACAGGTATTTATATGCTGCTGATAGGAGACTAAGGAGCCCAGGTGTCACAGGTTCCAGCACTGGCTGCTAACCAAAAGACTGGTAGTCTGAACTCAACGGCTACCTTACAGGAGAAGGATATGGCAGACAGCTTCTGGAAAACTTTACATTTTGTTTTTTGAAATCCTAAGGGGCAATTTTACTTTGTCTTATAAGGTCACTATAAATCACAATCAACTTGACAGCAATGGTTTGGGATTTGGGCTTTGGGTAGGAGTTGTTTTCTGGGATATAAAAAAACTTTTCCCCAGTTCTGTCTCCCTCAAAGATATGCCTAACCTAAGAGGCTGTTTGTCAGCACATGGTGAGAGTTCAGATGCTTAGAGATATTCTCCCTGAAGGCATTCCCCTATCCAGAGCACTGAAAATACTGTCTGGTTCACTGTAGGTGGGGCTCACACCCTACTGATAGGATAGTGATTGTTTCCCTGGAGAGCTTAGAACAGGTTCAACCTGCTCAGTGACATCCAGTGAGGCTGCCATCCTGAATCTAGGATCTGCCCATCTTGTCACATGTATCCCAATCCCTTCTCTTCCTATTGCCTTGTATACCCCTAGATCAGCCCTTCTCCCATTACTGTATTACCTATAATACAATCCCTTCCTGTGACGTATGTCTTTACCTGTAATTAGGGGGCTTGCACGCTCCCAAAGACATAAAAGCCTTGATTAGAAATAAATTGCTCGCTCTCTCTCTCCTGCCATTCCCACCTTACACATCCCCATGCAGACCACCAAGCAGGGCTGAGGTGAGCACACTACCATGAAATGTGTGACTCCATTTTACTCGTTCCTATCTCTCCTATTCTCTATTTCTTTACTGTAATCTTTATATATTATCACTGTACAATTGCACCTGCCAGGCCTGTTCTGATTTGTTAGGGTCTGGCTCCCCCAACAGTTTTTGATGTATGTGACCTTTCATAAATAGATCACCAGGTCTCTCTTGCAAGGTGCCCCTGGGTAGATCTGAATCACAAACCTTTTCTTTAGCAACTAACCATTAGCACTATGGAGGGACACCCATTATAGAGTCACTGAAAAGTCTATGGAGCCTTCTGTTCTGAAACACAAGGGGTCACTATGAGTCAAAATTGATAGCAGTGGGTTTGATATTTTGGGGTGTAAAAGGCCGAGCTTCTAACCACTAACTGCTGGGATAAACATCCACACCATATGTTCATCAGCATGCTGACTAATACTAATTTGCCTTCCCAGTTATTAAATCTCTTGCAGTTCAGATTATGTATACAGTAAGAAATACATTAAAAAAGAGCTTGCAGACACATAAAATTCAACAGACATGTCAAATTCAGCAGTCCTAATGGGGCTCGCCCTCTCCTCTTGGCTTCTACTTCCCCCAGCCCACACCTGAATTTAACCTTCTCCAGGGTTGTTTTAATGAATATCTCTATCTACCCAGGGACTCAAGCCACAGAAGAAGTACCAATTCTAATTCTTAACTCTCTCCATTCATGGAAAAGAAACTATTCTTCCACTGGCTTGATAACATAATCTCCTAACTCCTTTCCTTGCTTCCAGATTTCTCCCCGTAACTCCCTTTCTTCTATATATAAATCATGAAAGCCAAAGGGAACTTTCTAAAACACAAGCTGCATCATGGCACCTTCCAATTCAAAGGCCTCTGATGGCTTCCCACTGTACTTAGAATAAAATGTAAAACCCTCGACAAGGTTTAAGGTTCTGTGTGACCTGGCACCTGCTTATTTCTCAAGTTTCATTCATGTTCAAGTTTCACCTCAAATGCTAACTTTCGATTGTCTGAGGGCCCTCAGCCTGAATTTCTTTTATCTCTGTCTTCAAGATGTTAACTAATGCTGATCTTTAACTTTTATCTTAAATGTTTTCTTCCTCTGGAAAACATCTCCTGATTCCTCAATTCTTAGTTACATGCTCCTCTTATATGTTCCTTCAGCCCCCTACCACAGAATTCATCGGAGTGTACTGTAATTGCTTGTGGATGCGTGTGTTAAACTCTGTGGCGTGTATATTCAACAGCTCTGCAAGGCTAAGAACAGTTGCTCATGCACCATTTTATTGATAGGGCCTACTATAACATGCAGGGGGCGCTGTGGCACAGTGGGATATGCATTGGGATTACTAACTGTAAGGTTAGAAGTTCGAAACCACTGATGCTCTGTGGGAGAAAGAAGAGGCCCTCATAAACTGTTAATAGTCTATGTATTAAACCTCAACCAATTAAAAAAAAGAGTTAACAGTTTCAGAAGCCCTCAAGGACAGTTCTACCCTGTCCTTTAAGGTTCCTGTAAGTCAAAATTGACTCAATGGCACTGAGTATGGTAGTCACCTAATCTGATGTCAATTTAAGGATTAAGAGTGTAGGGGTGGAGTCTAGGCTGTCAATCAAGAAATAGCCAATGAGACTCCTGTGTGGGCATGGCCTTCTCCTGAGAATTCTGGGAAATCTGGAAGCTCCTCCTAAGAGGTAGGAGACACCTATCTCTCTCAGCTCACCCCCTGCGAAACATAGCAGCTGACAAAACACATGGACCACCCTGATGCAGAGACCCCTGCCAGCGCTGAGATGTTTCCAGTGACACTGGATCCAAAGACTTTCTACCCACCGGCCTGTGATCTTCTACATTTGGCATCACTGAATGTGTTTTGGAGAGTCTGAAGAGGATTTTATAAATTGGCATCAGACATATGGGCTAATATCCGACTTACGGACTTGATCTGGACTGGCCTGGGATGTTTTCTCCATATTCAATTGCTCTTGTATATAAATCTCTTTCTTATACACATAATGCATGTTTATGATTTTCTAACACAGTGAGTATAATACTTTCTCAAATATTTAGGGAATAAATGAATATACATAGTTGAATGAATGAGCTCTCCATCTTGCTTTTCAATCAGTAAGCAATTTAAAAAGCTGAAAAATCTAAACCCCAGAGGCGATTTTTCCCATTAGTCTGAGAAAGCTACACTCATATATAAGGCAAGTTTTAAAAAAATCATTTTATTGGTGGCTCGTACCAACTTTTACCATAACCCATACATACATACATACATACATTGTGTCAAGCACATTTGTACATTTATTACCCTCTTCTTAAAACATTTGATTTCTACTTGAGCCCAAGGATCAGCTCATGTTTGTTTTCCCCTCCCTCCACACTCCCCACTCCCTCATAAATCCTTGATAACTTATAAATTATTATTTTGTCATATCTTATACTGTCTGAAGTCTCCCTTCACCCACTTTTCTGTCATTCGTCCCCCAGGGAGGAGGTTATATATAGATCCTTATAATCGGTTCCCCCTTTCTACCCCACCCACCCTCCACCCTCCTGGTGTAGCTACTCTTAGCACTGGTCCTAAAGGAATCAATTGTCCTGCATTCCCTGTGTTTCTGGTTCCTATCTGTACCAGGGTACATCCTCTGGTCTAGCTGATTTGTAAGGCAGAATTGGGATCATGATAGCAGGGGGAGGAAGCATTTAAGAACTAGAGGAAAGTTGTATGTTTCATCATAAGCCGAGTTTTTCAGCATATATTTGATGCAGCTTTTGTAGTAAAATCAGGTGCCTCGGCTGATATTCGGATTGGTTTATACTCAAGTATATACGGTAATTACAAGTAGGATAATTACAATTACATATACCCATAATATTTTTAATGTATTACAATGCAGAAAAGGCTATTGATTAAAATGTATGACTCGATTTTGAGCCATCTTTTGGTGGTTTTTGGAGGACATGAAAAAATGATTAGTAATGATTAAAGAAAATGACTGTTTTAAACGCAATTTTGAGTATTCTAATTTATGAGTTTCTCTGGTTTTATCAATATTTAGCTCATATGCATTTGTAACAAAGGCACAAAATTGGTGAAACAAAAGATCAGTATTTGTTCAGTCTTCCTTCCTTCCATTTGATTTAGCTTCTCTACTAAGTAAAGAAAATATACTTCAGTGGGCTCAATGGCAGTGGCTTTAGATTTGCATTTTATATGGTACAGTAAGGAGTCATTTCAACATTTAAAGTGAGAAATGTTAAGATATTGGTTTCTTAAAAAAATCTTCATGAAAAAAATTCTAAATTATCAAGCGTTCATGAGGAGGGAAGGGTGGAGGGAGGAAAATGAGCTGATACCAAAGGCTCAAGCAGAAAGAGTTTGAAAATTATGGCATCATATATACAAATGTGCCTGACACAATGGGTGTATGTATAGGTTGTGTTAAGAGCTGCAAGAACCCCAATAAATGATTTTTTTAATTTACATTTTTTAAATGACTGGTTAGGATGATGTGTGACATATCCATGGAGTTAACCTAGACTTATGTGCCTTTTTGAAGATGAGAATATTCCTAGGTGAGGAAACTGAATGAAGCTCAAAGAGGCTGACACACTGTCGAGGTCACATAGTCAAACCTAGCCAGGATACCAAACTCTGAGAGCTCTTTCTTTGACCACATTTACCAAAGGCCATGTTTATATGCTCACTTACTTACCCATTCAGCCCCATTGAGTCAAAAATGTGCAACTGTCCTCCTGAAATAATAAAAAACAAAAATGTTTCAAATAAGACTACAAACTTTTAAATTTTAATTAAAAGATCATTTAATTGGGGGCACTTACACCTCTTAAAACAATGTATACATCAACTGTATCAAGCATATTTGTACATGTTTCCATCATTATTTTAGACATTTACTTTTTTTTATAAATAATTTTATTGGGGGCTCGTACAACTCTTATCACAATCCATCCATCCATCGTGTCAAGCACAACTGTAAATTTGTTGCCATAATCATTCTCAAAACTTTTAAAAAATCATTTTATTGGGGGTTCATACAACTCATCACAATCCATCCATCCATCCATTGGGTCAGGCACATTTGTACATTTGTTGCCCTCATCCTGAAAATATTTGCTCTCTACTTAAGCCCTTGGTATCAGCTCATTTTTCCCCTCTCTCCCCACTCCCACACCCTGCTGAACCCTTAATAATTTATGAATTATTATTTTGTCATATCTTACACTGTCAGAAGTCTCCCTTCACCCACTTTTATGTTGGCCATCCCCCAGGGAGGTTATATGTAGATCCTTGTAATCGGTTCCCCCATTCCACTCCACCCTCACTCCACCCTCCCAGTATTGACACTCTCAGAACTGGTCCTGAAGGGATCATCTGTCCTGGAGTCCCTGTGTTTCCAGTTCCTATCTGGACGACTGTACATCCTCCGATCTAGCCAGATTTGTAAAGTAGAATTGAGATCACGATAGTGGGAGGGAGGAAGCATTTAAGAATTAGAGGAAAGTTGTATGTTTCATTGTTGCTACGCTGCACCCTGACTGGCTCATCTCCTCCCCCCGACCCTTCTGTAAGGTGATGTCCAGTTGCCTACAGATGAGTTTTGGGTCCCCACTCCACACTCCCCCTCATTCACAATGATATGATTTTCTGTTCTTTGATGCCTGATACCTGATCCTATCGACACCTTGTGATCATACCAGCTGGTGTGCTTCTTCCATGTGGGCTTTCTTGCTTCTGAGCTAGATGGCTACTTGTTTACCTACAAGCCTTTAAGACCCCAGACACTATATCTTTGGTAGCCGGGCACCATCAGCTTTGTTCACATTTGCTTAGCACCCGTTTGTCTTCAGTGATCGTATCAGGAAGCTGAGCACACAATGATATGATTTTTGTTCTTTGATGCCTAATAAGGGATCCCTTCAGGACCTCGACGTCACATAGGCTGGTGTGCTTCTTCCATGTGGGCGTTGTTGCTTTTGAGCTAGATGGCCGCTTGTTTGACTTCAATTTTTAAGACCCTAGACCAGGTGTCCTCAAACTATGGCCTGCAGGCCACATGTGGACTGCCGAGCACATTATCCGGCCCGCCAGGTGTTTTTGCCCCATTTGTTACTTCAAAATGAGATATGCGCAGTGTGCATAGGAATTTGTTCATAGTTTTTTTAAAACTATACTCCGGCCCTCCAATGGGTCTGAGGGACAGTGAACTGGCCCCCTATTTTAAAATTTTGAGGACCCCTGTCCTAGACACTACATACTTTGATAACTGGGCTCCATCAGCTTTCTTCACATTTACTTATGCACCCGCTTTGTCTTCAGCGATCAGGTCGGGAAGGTGAGCATCACGGAATGCCAGTTTAATAGAACAAAGCATTCTTACACTGAGGGAGTACTTGAGTGGAAGCCCAATGTCCATCTGCTACCTTAATACTAAACCTATAAATATATGCACATATATCTATTTTCCCAGCCTCATATATAAATATATTAAATATGTACATGCCTGTATTTACAACTCTATAAATGCCCTTTGCCTCCTAGCTCTTTCCTCTATCTCCTTTTACCTTTCCCCACTATCATGTTCAGCCTTCGTTTGTGTTTCAGTAATTCCTCTCTATTACCATTGATCTCGCCCTACCAGGCCTCCTACACCCTCCTCACCAGAAATTTGCATCACTTGTTGTTCCCTTGTCCCTTGGTTTGTTAACAGCACTTCCTTTCCTTCCTCCCCCTCCCCCATCTCCCCTGGGTATCGTTAGGCCCATTGTTTTCTCCTCCAGATTGTTCATCCAGCCTATTTTAGACAGACCTGCAACATTTTTTAGTTACTTTATTTTTATTTTTTTAATCATTTTATTAGGGGCTCATGCAATTCTTTTCACAATCCGTACTTACATCATTTGTGTCCAGCACATTCGTATATATGTTGCCATCATCATTCTCAAAACACCTGCTTTCTACTAAGCCCTTGGTATCAGCTCCTCATTTTTCTCCTCCCTCCCTGATCCCCCTTCCCCCTGAACCCTTGATAATTTATAAATAGTTATTATTTTATCATATCTTACACCATCCGACATCTTCCTCACCCAGTTCTCTGCTGTCCATCCTCCAGGGAGGAGCTTACATGTAGACCTTGTCATCTGTTTCCTCTCTCTCCCTCACCCTCCCTCCACCTTCCCGATATCGCCACTCTCACCACTGTTCCTGAGAGGCTCATCTGTCCTGGATTCCCCGTATTTCCAGTTCCTATCTGTGCCAGTGTACATCTTCCGGTCCAGCCGGTTATGTAAAGTAGAATTGGGATTATGATAGTGGGGAGGAGGAAGCATTCAAGAACTAGAGGAAAACTGTATGTTTCATCGTTGCTACACTGCACTCAGACTGGTTCGTCACCTCCCCACAGCCCTTCTGAAGGGGATGTCTAATTTCCCCCAGATGGACCCTGGTCCCCACTCTGCACTCCCCTCATTCACAAAGCTATGATTTTTTTTTTTGTGGTCTTTGATGCCTGATACCTGATGCCTTGTCATCTCACAGGCTGGTGTGCATTTTCCATGTGGGCTTTGTTGTTTTTTAGTTAGATGGCCCCTTGTTTATCTTCCAGCCTATGGGACCCCAGATTCTATATATTTTGACAACTGGGCACCATCAGCCTTCTTCACCGCACTTGCCCATGCACTCACTTTGTCTTCAGCAATTGCGTTGGGGTAGGCTGGTGTACTTCTTTCTTGTGGGCTTTGTTGTTTTTTAGTTAGATGGCCATCTGATTGTCTTCAAGCCTTTAAACCCCTGATGCTTTATCATTTGATAGTTGGGCACCATCAGTTTTGTTCACAACTTTTGTTTATGCACCCACTTTGTCCTCAGTGATCAAGTTGGGACAGGCCAGTGTGCTTCTACCATGTGGGTTTTGTTGTCTCTCAGCTAGACAGCTGCTTGTTTATCTTCAGGTCTTTAAGACTCCAGATGCTATATCTTTTAGTAGCTGGGCACTATCAACTTTCTTCACCACATTTGCTTGTGCAACATTGTCTTCAGCGACTTCAGGTGCTCTATCTTTTGGTAGCCAGGCACCATCAGCTTTCTTCACCATATTTGCCTGTGCACCCATTGTCATCAGCAATCATGCCAGGCAGGTGAGCATCTCAGACTGCTGAATTGTTACAACAAAGTGTTCTTGTGTTGAGGGAGTACTTGAGCATGGGCCCACTGTCCATCTGTTTTCTTAATACTAAACCTATAAATATTTGTAGATAGATCTATTCCCCCCTAGTCATATATAAATAGATTGACATCTTTATATGTCTATATTTAAATCTCTATGATTACCCTTTGCCTCCTAGTTCTTTCCTCTGCTTCTTTGTACTTTCCTCTTGTCCCACTATGATGTTCTGCCTTCATTGGGTTTTAGGAATTCCTCTCAGTTATTGTCCTTGATCCAGTCCTGCCAGAGCTCCCACACCCTCCTTGAGACTGATTTTGGATCACTTGCTATTCCCTTGTCCCTGGGCTTGTTAACACCCTCTTCCTCTCTCCCACCACTCCTACTCCCATGTCCCCCCGGAACTGTCATCCCACTGTTCTCTCTTCTGGCTTGATTATTCTGCCTATCCCTTCCAGGTAAACATGCTATGTACTATCACAAGACTGAGTACCACCACAGAAAGTGAAACAATAGCTACAACAACACACACACACACACACACACACACGCTTATACACATAAACGTATGAATAGTTCAGGGTCTGTTTGTTTTACTTCACAGGTGCTTTCCAGTCAAGTCTGATGGGGCGCCATGCCCTGGTACCGCCTCTAACACGCTTATCACAATTCATAAATCCATCATGTCAAGCACATTTGTACATGTGTTGCCATCATCACTCTCAAAACCTTTTTTCTACCTGAGCCCTTGGGATCAGCTCATTTTTCCCTTCCCTTCCTCCCTCAGAAATCCTTGATAATTTATAAATTATTATTTTTTCATGTCTTACACTGTCAAATGTCTCCCTTAACCCAGTTTTCTGTTGTCCATCCCCCAGGGTGGAGGTTATATGTAGATCATTATGATTGGCTCCTCCACCACCACCACCTTACTCTTACCTCCTTCTTCCACACCTTTCCCTCCTGGTATCTCTACCCTCATTATTGATCCTGAGAGGTTTATCTGTCTTGGATTCCCTGAGTTTCCAGCTCTTGTCTGTACCAGTGCACATTCTCTGGTCTAGCCGGATTTGTAAGGTAGAACTGGGATCATGATAGTGGGGGTGTAAGAAGCAATAAAGAACTAGAGGACATATGTTCTTGACACAATGGATGTATGTATGGATTGTGAAAAGAACTGTATGAGCCCCAATAAAATGATTTAAAAAAAAAAAGAATGAGAGGAAGTTGTATGTTTCATCATTGCTACAATGCACCCTCACTGGCTCATCTACTCCCTGCACCCTTCTGTTTAAGGGGATGTCCAGTTGCCTACAGATGGGCTTTGGGTCTCCACTCCCCCTCATTCACATGACACCATTTTTTGTTCTTTGACACCTGATACCTGATCCTATCAGTACCTCCTGATCACACAGGCTGGTGTGCTCTTTCCATGTGGTAGACATGTACTTTCTATAGAGCTCTTGGTATCAGCTTCTCTTTTTTCCCTCTCCCCCTTGTGACCCCTTGATAAATTGTAAATTATCGTTTTCATAGCTTACACTGACCGCTGTCTCCCTTCCCCCACGTTTTCTGTTGTTCATCCCCCAGGTGGCGGTGAGGGTGTGGTTATGTGTCAAGCAGGCAATTGGTTCCCTCTTCCTCCCTCCTCTCCCCAACTCCCCCCTACCCTTCAGGTATCACTATTCCCATTCCTGTTCCTCAATTCTTTGTGTTGTGAGCTCTTATCTCTTATCTGTACCTGTGCACATGCTCCCGTCTAGTCCAAAGTGAGAGGAAACACTGGGGTCATGATAGTTGGTGGCGAAGAAGCCTCAAGGAACCAGAGGAATCTTGTGTTTCATCAGTGTTTTACTGTGTCCTGGTTGACTCATTCTTTCCCTGTGAACCCTCTTTGTGGGGATGTCCCAGTGCTTATACATGGATTTTGAGTCTCTGCTTCGACTCCCCTCATTCTCAACAATGTTTGTGTGTTTGTTTGTTTCCATGTTTTCGGTCTTCTGATGCCTGTTACCCTGTCCTGACCACACATCATGATCCCACCAGCTTCTTCCAGGTGGGCTTGTTGCTTCTCTGCTAGATGGCTGCTTATACAAACTCTTTTCTAGAGAACCTCTTAAAATTTATTTTGTTTTCTACAAGTGAATGTTCTTCATCACTTGAATCAATGCTCCTGCTGTGGCAAAATTTTCTCCAAGGGGGTCTCATTGTTTGCTTGTTTTTTATAGCTTTATTGAGATATATCTCATACACCATGCAAGTCACCCATTCAAAGCATGCTTTGGCATGTTTCAAAAATAATTTTTAAGCCAAGAGATTTCAAACTGGTGTGACTTGAGTTTGCGATTAGTGCAATTGATTTTTTTCCTTGATTCTCTGTACCTGATAAACAGTTATCTCATTGGTATCTCTAATTGTTTCATTCATTTGGCTACCCTGAGAGCTAGGGCCTTGAGAAATTTAAATAAAACTGAGAAAATGATTTTATGAAACTGATACCTGCTTCTCCTGCCTTTATTACAAATTATTCTGGGCCTGGAAAATATTCCTTAAATTTTATGGCATGAAAACAGGATGGTTTTTCAATTTTCTTCCCTCCGGTGGAGTTTTCCTTTGTTACTTTAACTTTGTTTTTCCCATTAATTCAATGCACTATATTTAATATTCTTTGGGAAGAAGGTAAGGTACATTTATAGTATCTTATTTCTTAGAAAACTTACTTTTGAACAAATGGAACCTGGTTTTATCCAGACTTTCACCAGAATAGACTTTGAGCTAAAGGGCTTTGTTTGCTTCTCCCAAAGCTGTTACATTCTATTTGTCAATTTACATATTCTTTTAAAATTTTACTGAATTGTAGTTACTCAAAGGATAAAAATGTGACATTTCTGAGAATACACAAAAGAAATATCCTCCTCACTGCCCCAAGGAAAGTTTCTGAGTAATGCTTTTAAGAGTAAGTGACCGCTGAAGTGATTACTTTCAGATGGCAATAACTACTCAGATTTTAAATTATTGAAAGTTTATTTCAAAATCAAATTGATAATATAGCTTTCTCCCTTTCATTTCTGTTATAAACATAAAATATAATACCTTTAATTTGAATACAGGAAAATAGTCCTTGTCTAAAATTACTTTTTTGAATGAGAAAAATTAAAATGACGACCTAAGCAGATAAAAATGCCCCTCTCCCCACCCCAAGATAATTCCATTCATATAGGTATGTATCAATAAACAGACTCATTAATGGCAAGGTTGCAACCCAAATGCTAAGAACTAATTACAGAACGTTAACCTGGACATCGCTTCTCGGCCTTTTGGCTAAGATCAAGTGTAATGTTAACCTGGTGAAGGCTACTGGGATGGTGTCGAGTTTAAATGAATAATGGGTGTGACATCTAATAGACAATTCTGCCATGTAAGAACACAGGCTCAACGGTGGTTCAGGAGTTACTGAACACTAGGTCTTTAATAAAATCTATTTTTAGATTTTATTAATAAAATCTATAATGGCATGCTTAAAATTATTTTAATATTGTATAAGCCACTAGTTGACAATCTCTGGTCTTGAAGTAAAATTTGACTACCTTATTTACCTTACTAAAATTAAGGATAAAAAAATCACAAAAAAAACAAACTAAAAAAGTAACCCGTTTAAAATAAAAAGTCTCTTGTTTGCCCTAGCAATTAAAAACAGGACTTGCGGCTGGAGCCAAAGTGGGTGAAAAAGTAAATGTGGTGAAGAAAGCTGATGGTGCCCGGCTATCAAAAGAGATAGTGACTGGGGTCTTAAAGGCTTGAAGATAAACAAGCGGCCATCTAGCTCAGAAGCAACAAAGTCCACATGGAAGAACACACCAGCCTGTGTGATCGAGTGGTCCCAAAGGGATCAGTTACCAGGCATCAAAGAACAAAAAATCATATCATTGACTGCACACCTCCATGATAGGATCGCTGAAGACAAATGGGTGCACAAGCAAATGTGGTGAAGAAAGCTGATGGTGCCCGGCTATCAAAAGAGATAGTGTCTGGGGTCTTAAAGGCTTGAAGGTGAACAAGCGGCCATCTCGCTCAGAAGCAAATAAGCCCACATGGAAGAAGCACACCGGCCAGTGCGATCACGAGGTGCCCAAGGGACCAGATATAAGGCATCATGCAAAAAAAAAAGATATAAGTGTGTGTATGTATGTGTATATATGTGTATATGTATATATGTATGTGTATAAATATATTATATTAAATGAAGGGGGAAGTGCAGAGTGGAGACCCAAGGCCCAAGTGTCGGCCAATGGAGATCCCCTCATAGAGGGGCTTAGGAGAGGAGATGGGTTAATTAGGGTGTGAGGTAGTATCGATGAAGAACACAGCTTTCCCCCAGATCCTGGATGCTTCCTCCCCCCAACTACCATGATCCGAATTCTACCTTGCAGGGCTGGATAGGACAGAGGCTGTACACTGGTACATATGAGGGCTGGAGGTACAGGGAATCCAGGGTGGATGATACCTTCAGGACCAAGGGCGTGAGGGACGATGCTGGGAGAGTGGAGGGTGAGTGGGTTGGAAAGGGGGAAGTGATTACAAGGATCCACATGTGACCTCTTCCCTGGGAGAGGGACAGCAGAGAAGGGGGGAAGGGAGACCCCGGATAGGGCAAGATATGACAAAATAACGAGGTATAAATTACCAAGGGCATATGAGGGAGGGGGGAAAGGGGAGGGAGGGGGAGGAAAAAAAAAAAAAAGAGGACCTGATGCAAGGGGCTTAAGTGGAGAGCAAACGCCTTGAGAATGATTGGGGCAGGGAATGTATGGATGTGCTTTATACAATTGATGTATGTATATGTATGGATTGTGCTAAGAGTTGTTTGAGTCCCTAATAAAATGTAAAAGAAGAAAAGAGAAAAAAAATGATTAGGGCAAAGACTGTACAGATGTGCTTTATACAATTGATGTATGTATATGTATGAACTGTGAAAAGAATTGTATCAGCCCCAATAAATTGTTAAAAAAAAAAAAAAGAAAGAAGTGATACAATATATTTTTTACACATGGTGAAAAATTAAAATTATGTGATAAATATAAACAAAAAAAACAAAACAAAACAAAAAATAAAAACAGGACTTGATATTGTGCGAGTTTGAAATAATTGCAATGCTTTCTACAGAGAAGTTCAGGTTGACATAAAAGCACTTCAAAACTCAAACTTGCTACCAATGAGGCAATTCCAGCTCATGGTGACTCTGGAGGACAGCGCAGAAATGTCCCTGTGGGTTTCTAACTGTAATACTGCATGGGAATAGAAAGCCAAATTTTTCTCCCAAGGAATGGCTTGGTGGTTTCAAACTGCTGACTATGTGGTTAACAGCCCAAAGCGTTAATCACTATACATCAGACCAAATTTTATTCCATAAGCAGATAAATTTAATTTCTTTATTTTTGGAAAAAATCCCTATTTCTCAATTTCAAATGTACATAAGAACACTTTAATGTATAATTCTGGGGAAATGAGCAGCATCCACGATAAAAAACACTTCTCAAATTGAGCAAGCATTTCCATGACAAACATCCCTTTATAAAGGAAAAAGTCACATTAAAAACTTATGAGCAGCCATGAGGAAAGAAGAGTGATCAAAGTCCAGGAAATCCGTTCAAAAGGCTAATGGAGCACATCAGGCTTCCCTGACTCTAAGACTAAAAGAACTAGATGGTACCTGGCTACCACCACCAACTCCTCTGAACGGGATCAAACTAGAAGGTTCAACGTAAAGTAGGAAAAAAATGTGGAACAAAACTCAAAAGCATAAAAAGGTCAGCTTTCTGGTCAGAAAAAACTAGCGGAACCTCGAAAACAGTAACACTAGTGAGGTACACACCTTAGAGTAATCAACAATTTATGATCAAAAGGGCAGTGTTTACCCAAAGGCAAAGGTTAGGAGCAAGAGGAAAGAAAGAGGAAACAGGGAGCAAGGGTTTGCAATGAATTAGATAAATTAGATGACACAAAATGAGCATGAATTACTCAGTGTGAAACTAATGACCTGCTTTGTAAACTTTCAATTCACAAGAAAAAGCTTTTAAAGGGGGAGGGGATAAATATAATATATAATATCACCAAAACCTGTGGTCAATACTGGCTAATAATGATAACGAATACAACTGCCTCAGATATTGAGCTGGGTTACAACCACACACTGCAAATCTATTTGTGTAAAGACGTTTGGGTAAAGCCAACACTAATATTGGCAAAGTCTTTCAATTAGGAAATTATTGAATCATTAAGTTTTTCTTGAGCAAGAGGGCTTAATATTGTAATGATTTTGCTTTTATTTCAATAAATTGTTGATTGATATTAATTAAAATTAATATTAACATTACTAACACTAATGTTAGTATTAATTAAGCTAATAAATTAAATTTAATAAATGGTCTTTTGTTTGGTCTCTGTTATTGTTGGTTTCCTACCTATATGAGATAGGCATGGGAAGTAAGCCTGAGGAAAAAGCAATGGGACTTATGATTCCAGAGGGACCTGGAGGGGGAAGGAGGTGGTGAAAGGAGCAGTGAGCAAACAATGCCATAAACAGGGGAACAACTAGAAAATTACAAGCAACAACGAGGAGGATGTAAAGATCCCAGTGGGGTGGGAACAATAGAAATCTAGCTGAAAGGAATTACTAGGAGGCAGAAGAAGGGCGAGCGTGATGGTGGGGCAGAAGGAAGGTAAAGGGAAACAGAGGAAAGAACTAGGAAGCAAAGCTATAGATAGAGGTATAAATATAAACATAGGTGTGTCTTCACCCTTGCAGCATAGTCACTAAAGACAAAATGGATACACAAGCAAATGTGGAGAAGAAAGCTGATGGTGCCCAGCTATCAAAAGATATAGCATGTGGGGTCTGAAAGGCTTGAAATTAAACAAGCGGCCATCTAGCAGAGAAGCAACAAAACCACATGGAAGAAGCACACCAGCCTGTGTGATCATGAGGTGTGGATGGGATCAGGTAACAGGCATCAGACAACCCAAAACAAACAAACAAAAAAACATATTGTTGAGAATGAAGGGGGGAGTTGGAGCAGAGACCCAAAACCCATCTGTAGACAATAGGATATCTGCTCACAGAAGGGTTGCAAGAAAGGGATAGGTCAACCAGGGTGAAATATGGCACTGATAAAACACACAATATTCCTCTGGTTCCTCGAGGCTTCTTCACCCTCCACTATCATGACCTGCCTTTCACTGTGAGCTAGACCGGAGCATGTACACAAGAGCTCACGACACACAGAATCCAGGTACAGGTGTGAGTAGTGATACAGGTAGGTGGGGACGGACCGCAGGGGAGGAAGGAGAAATCAACTGCAAAGATGAATACATAACCATCCCTGCCCACCTGCCAAGGGGACGAACAACAGAAACCATGGGGGAAGGGAGGCAGAGGTCAGTGTAAGATATGAAAATAATGTGTTAGTCTGGGTACATTAGAGAAACAAATCCACAGAAACTCATGTATAAGAGAGAGTTTTTTATATAAAGGGTAAGTACACATAAAAAAAAAAAACCAAACAGAAACATCCCAACCCAGTGCTGCCCAAGCCTACAAGTCCAACATTAGCCCTTATGTCCAACACCAATCCACAAAGTCCTCCTCCATCTCACAAAACACACACTATGATGCCAACTGCAGGAGAAAAGCCGAATCAGTGAATGTGTAGGCATCTCAGAGCTGGCAGGGGTCTCCATACAGCTGCTCCAGCACCCAGGGCTGCATCGGGGTAGGTCCATGTGGCTTTTCCTCGGGGATGTCTTGCAGGAAGTCAGCCTTGCCAGTTGAACCAGGAACTGGCTAACACAGCTGCACCCTGGTCCGACCATCACAAAGCAAGAGACCCAAGAACTAGAAAGGTGAGGCTCACTTAGCCATTTATCCCTCCGCCCTTCAATTAACCCCACGTGTTTATCGGCCAGGTTGGTACAATAAAATTTAACTGTCTCAAACAATAATTTATAATTTATCATGGGGTAATGGGGGGGGAGGGAAAGGAGGAAAAAGAGAGGGGCTGAAGCCAAAGGCTCAAATAGAAAGCAAATGTTTAGAAAATAGTGATGACAACATATGTACAAATATGCTTGATACAATTGATGTGTGGATTGTTTTAAGAGCTGGAAGAGGGCCCAAATAAAGTGATCCTTTAATTAAAAAGAAACCATTTGTGGGGCTCTTACAGCTCTTATAACAATCTATACATCAATTGTATTAAGCACATTTGTACATATACTGCCATCATTTCCAAAATATTTTCTTTCTACTTTTTTTCCTTTCTACTTGAGCCTAGGTATCAGCTCCTTTTTTCCTCCTCCCTCCTCCACCCTCCCACAATCATGAATCATTGAAACTTTATAAATTATATTACACTGTCCGCTGTCTCCCATCACCCGCGTTTCTGTTTTACACCAGCGGGGAGGGGGATTATTGCTGTACATCGATCATTGTGATCAGTTCTCCCCTTCTCCCCGCACCTTCCCCTTTCCTACCCACATGGTAACACTACTCTCATTATTGGTCCTGAGGGGTTTGTCTGTCCTGGATTCTGTGTGTTGAGAACTCTTATTTGTACCCGTGTATATGCTCTGGTTAGCCAGATTTGTAAGACAGAACTGAGGCTATGATAGTGTGTATGTGTGTGTGTGTGTGTGTGTGTGTGTGTGTGTGTGCATTAAAGAACTACAAGAATATTGTGTGTTTCATTGATGCTACACTGCACCCCGACTGGCTCATCCCTTCCTTGTGGCCTTTCTGTGAGGGGATGTCTAATTGCCTACAGATGGGCTTTGAGTCTCCATTCGAACCTCCCTCATTGGTATCAGAATGGTTGCTTTGGGTCTTCTCACGCCTGTAACCTGATCCCATGAACCCACTGTGATCACATGGGTTGCATGTGCGCTTTGTTACTTCTCTGCTAGAATGCCACTTGTTTAACTTCACATCTTTAAGATCTCAGACGCTGTATCTTCTAATACCCGGGCACCATCAGTTTTCTTCACCACATTTGCTCATGCACCCATTATGACTTCAGTAATGATCAATGATCTATCTGTCAGGAAGGTGGGCATCACAGAATCTGGGTGCACTGGTTCTCCTCTCTGCCAAGCAGGAGAGTGAAGGCAGGAGGAGGCGCCAGCAGGAGGAGAGTGAAGAAGGGATTGACTGCCAGTCACTCTTAGCCGCCAAGAGAATGTGTCGGCCCTTGCATGCGCTCTCCTGTGGCCTTTGGTCAGGGCTTGTTCCCACAGGAAAGCAGAGCGAAGTGAAGAGACTTTGGGCCCCTGGGAGCCCCTCTCCAGTTCTGTAGGTATTCAGGTTAGGGGGCATCTTTGTCTTTGAGGAGTCTGTTTTGAAGGAGGGAGGGAAGAATCCTTGCTCAGCTCTTGGCCCATAAGCCATTACCTCTGGAAGTTGTGTTTTGTAGTTCCATTTTCTGCCTATGAGATGTAGGGTAGATGCCAGAAGAGCAGGCTTGGGACTCAAGGTCTGCTTAAACTTACCTGGGCAGGACAGACCCATGGCAGGAGGTCCTCCCTGCTCACTTATCAACTAACCCGGTTTCTTTATAAAAGTCACCAAGTGAGCTCAGTTCTAAATGACAAGAATAATGAGTTAGAGGTCCCAGACCACCAGGATATTCTAGGGAATTTTTCCCATGGAATCAGACAGGCAGGGCCTGGCAGATATCCCTGTTGATATCTCAGATGAGAGCTGTACCTAAAGGTACCTGTTGTCCGACTCTGGGGGACTCCCTCTACTGCTACTACTTTTCTCAACACTGGACCCATCCAGGTCCACCATTCCCCACCACAGCTCCGTCATTCTAACCTTTTTTGTTTCTGAGCTCATCGTATTCTTTTAGAAGCCAGGGGGCGTGTGGAGGGCTGGTGGGTAACATAGGGAAGGTGAGTGCGCCTGGGTGAGGTGTTTAGATGCAGCGACATAAATTTGGTGGGCACCTGTGAAATCCATCACAAGACCCAGGAATCACTGGGAGATATTGGCCCAGCCTGCAAGGTGCCCTCTGGGTCAAACTTCCCAAAGCCTCCTTGTCCTCCTTTGGGCTGTCTGAGCTCTTGGGGCCATGTGCTCATCCTGCGGTGGTAGCACTGCACACTTTTCTCTGTCGCCAAGGAACCAAGAATGTGGGGTTTACGGTAAAGTTGGGATTTTAAAAATAATAAATAAAAACCACACACAAACAAAAAAAAACCCAGAACAAGGTGTTCTTGTGTTGAGGGAGGACTTGAGTAAAGGGCCAATGTCTATGTACTACTGTAAACTTAATCTATAAATATATGTGAAAACCTATATCCCTAGTGTTATATATTAATACATTTACAGATACATATGCCTGTACTCTATGAATGCCTTTTGCCTCCTAGTCCTTTCCTGTTTCCTTTTACTTTCTTCCTGTCCCAAAATCATGTTCGACCTTTTTCGGTTCTCTGTACTTCCTCTCAGGTACATTGCATTTGATCAAACCCCACCAGGCAAATAGAGATATAGTGAATTCTATACTTTCTAGTAAGTTACTGATAAATTACACACGGCAGTGACAGATTTCACATGTGTCTCTTGGGACCTAAATTAGGTACTTTATAACATTATATTAACATTATATTTTTATTGCTTTTTCTCAACAAATGACACTAAGAAAAAGTATCCTTCACCTTCTGAAATCCTTATTCCTGTACTCCTCTCTTGGATCATAAATGCACCTTTTAACATGGCATGTTCCTATACTCAGGTATCTTACTCGTGGTTTGATATAGAAACTAGCCTGTGGTTCCACAGATATTGTGTTCTCGATAGAACATGTAAACCAAGTGTCTAAACTAAGCTACTCAAAAACAAGATAAAATTCACTTTAATCATTGTGATATAAAACATTCTATACTTTTATTTGCCTCTTGCTTTTGTCATGAATGCGTTATCCCTGTTTCACTGTGTGGGTATTTATTAATAACTAGAAGGGTTCCTGTCAAAACTGACAGTACAGTTCAGTACAGTATTGAATATTTAACTTTTGTCCAATCTCAAAGAATTGTCATTATTTATTAATCAGTGATTATACTTGGGCATATAAGATTAGAAGATTTAAACTTTTATTTATTTACTTCCCTACTTCCTTCAAAAGGCGATTATGTGCTTAACCTGCCACTTTATAACTTACAAAGAAAAGTAAAAAGGATAAATTCTTTCTACCATTCTTAATACAAAGACAATTTTTATTTTTACCCAGCAGATCACATTTATTCTCTGCATTCATTTCACAAGGTAATGGAAAACTCAGGATTTTCTTTTCTTCTTTCTTTCTTTTTTTAATAAAAAATTCATTTTGGAGTAGTGGGGGCACGGGGCACTAACCCATCCAAGGGGAGAGTGTTGTTTATATCTCCACAGGAAAAGAGAGACCAGACTTCAACCCAGTGCTCCAAGATGGGAATGCAACATGCCGGCGTGGAGTAGGGAACCAGTGGAGAGTTCGGAGGGGCCAACCCCAATCCCAACTACTACGTGGACACTTGCCCCTCCCCCAGAAGAATTTATTTCAAAGGACAGCACTGAATATACAGCTCTGGAGATGGACATATCTGAACCGAACACACGGGAGCAGATGAAGGTGGAGGAAGAGAGAGTGGAGCACATCATGGCCCACCAAGCCTTGAGGACAATGTTCCCGATTAGAGAAGCCAGTCCACTGAGAGGACCACATGGCCGGCCCCACTATGAGACATGACGTCCCTCACTGACCCGTAGTCCTACAGGGGACAACATCAGAGACACAGAGTGGGAATTGCACCCGATCTGATCACGCCACACTGAGGTAAAATACTAAGGGGGTGCAACAGAACAGCAAGGGAATGGAGCAGCGAGGTCCCCAGGGAATGCCTAAGGTGGACTTTGGGGCCGGGGCATGGTGCCGCAACAGAATGGACTGGAAAACACTCCTAAAGAACAACAAACAGTCCTTGAACTAACTACAAATTTTTCTTTCTTGTGTTTTGCTTTGCTTTTGTCATTGGTTTGTTGTATATGGTTGCTTGGTTTTGCTGTCTTCTTTTTGTGCATGCTATTATCTCCACAGGTCTGTCTAAATAAGATAGGCTGGATGAACAATCTGGAGGCGAAAACAATAGGAAAACTGGCAGTTCCAGGGGGACATGGTGTAGGGGGAGGGAAAGGTAGTGGTGTTAACAAACCCAGGGACAAGGGAACAAGTGATCCAAATTGGTGTTGAGGAGGGCGTAAGAGGCCTGGTAGGGTGTGATCAAGGGTAGTGTAACCAAGATAAATTACTGAAACCCAAATGAAGACTGAGCATTATAGTGAGACAAGAGAAAAGTCAAAGGAAATAGAGGAAAGAGCTAGGAGGCAAAGGGCATCTATAGCAGTCTAAACAAAGGCATGTACATATATAAATGTAATTATATATGATGATGGGGAAATAGATCTATGTGCATATATTTATAGGGCTAGTATTAAATAGCAGATGGACATTGGGCCTCCACTCAAGTACTCCCTCAATGCAAGAATACTTTCTTCTATTAAACTGGCATTCTATGATGCTCACCTTCCTGACACAACCGCTGAAGACAAAGTGGGTGAATAAGCAAATGTGGTAAAGAAAGCTGATGGTGCCCGGCTATCAAAAGAGATAGCATCTAGGATCTGAAAGGCTTGAAGGTAAACAAGTGGCCATCTAGCTCAGAAGCAACAAAGCCCACATGGAAGAAACATACCAGCCTGCGTGATCATGAGGTGTCAAGGGATCAGGCATCAAAGAACAAAAAATCTTACCATAGTGAATGAGGGAGGGAGTGTGGAGTGGAGACCCAAAGCCCATTTGTAGGCCACTGGATATCCCCTTACAGAAGGGCCTCGGGGAGGAGATGAGCCAGTCAGGGTGCGATGTAGTAACAATGAAACATACAACTTGCCTCTAGTTCCTAAATGCTCCCTCTCCTCCCCCCGCCCCACTATCATGATCCCAATTCTACCTTACAAATACGGCAAGACCAGAGGATGTACACTAGTACAGATAGGAACTGGAAACACAGGGATTCCAGGGCGGATAATCTCTTCAGGACAGTGGTGTGAGTGGAGATACTGGAGGGTGTAGGGAGCGTGAGTTGGAAAGGCGGAACCGATTACAAGGATCTACATACAACCTCCTCCCTGGGGGAAGGATAACAGAAATGTGGGTGAAGGGAGACATCAGATAGGGCAAGATATGACAAACTAATAATTTATAAATTATCAAGGGTTCATGAGGGAGGGGGGAGCAGGAAGGGAGGCCGGAAAAATGAGGAGCAGATGCCAGGGGCTTAGGTGGAGAGCAAATGTTTTGAGAATGATGAGGGCAAGGAATGTACAAATGTGCTTTACACAACTGATGTATGTACAGATTGTGATAAGAGTTGTATGAGCTCTTAATAAAATGATATTTAAAAAAAGAATTATTAGGAATAGGTATATTGTTTTGTTAAGTGATAGTTGGAATTTGAGTACTATTTTTTAAATTATTCCTAGTCTGCTGTCCTTGAGAAACACATCCACAGATTTTTCTAATTCCATTTCTGGGATAAAAGTTGGTACTTAAAGCAGTTTATGATGAAATTTGTTGAAATGTGTTTTTACAGAAATGTGTGATATTTATAAAGATGTTATATCTATAAAAAGTTCATTTTCATATGTCAACAGTGATAATTATAACATCTAAAATGTATTGGGTCTTTATGTGGCAGGTACTTCCAAATACTTTAAAGAGAAAAATTCATTAAATCCATCTACAACCCTTTGAGACTGTACTATTTTTCTTATCATGTTCATTACAGAGAAGAAACTATGTCAGCTGCCAATGATCACAAAACTAGGAAACAGTGGAGCCAGATGCTCAAACAGCCTGGTTCACGAGTCCATGAACTGAAGCACTGTGGTTTTAAAAGCACCACAGTGATGATTTAAGGAGCCCTGGTGGGGTGGCAGATTAGATGGTGGGTTGCAAACCACATGATCACAGTTCCCAGTTCAAACCATCAGCTGCTCTGAGGAAGAAAGAAGTTTTCTACTCCCATGAAGATTTATAGCCTCGGAATCTCACAGGGTCAGTTTTACTCTGTCCTATAAGGTCTCGCAATGAGTCGGATTGACTAGAAAGCAGTGAGTTTGATTTTTCTGAATACTAAATACTACAGTTCCTGGAAGAGCCAAACATTAAAGTACTTGGCTGCTAACCCAAAGGCTGGACATTCCAGTCTACCCAGAGGTACCTTGGAAGAAAGGTATGGCAATCTATTGTCAAAAATATCAACCACTGATAAAAACAATTATACCCTGGTTCAGTTAGAGCCTGGGGCTTCTAAGCGTTTGAAAAGCCATCTAAGATACAACTGGTTGCTACTTGAGTAAAGAAGAATGAAGGAAACCAAAGATTCAAGGAAGAAACTAGTCTACAGGACTAATAGCCCACAGAAACCCCAGCTTCTCCTAACCTGAGGCTCAAAGAACTGTATGGTGTCTGGCCACCAGGACTTTGACAGGGTCCCTAGGAGTTGGACTTGACTTAACATTGGGTTTTACAGGTTACTTACACCAAGAAAACCTTTCTAGTTCTTGTAATAATAAAGGACTGAACCCTTTCTGTGACAAATTACTTTACACTGATTGATGCAAACTAGCCATTGATTCAATTCTGAGTCCCAGCAACCCTACAGGAAAGAGTAGAAGTGCCACCTTTGGGTGTTTGAGGCTGTAAATCTTTACAGGGGCAGAAAACCTCCCCTCTTCACCCGAGGAATAGCTGGTGGGTTTGAAATGCTGACCTTGGGGTTAGTAACCCAACTTGTAACCCAGTATGCCACCAAGGCTCCTTCAACCATCTAGTAAGTATTCTTAACCTCACTTTACCAGTAGGAGATACAAGGTTTAGAGACATTAAATAACTTGTCTTATTTATACCCTTCAGTTAACAGAAAGAATTCAGTCAAACTTGGCTTGATTCCAAAGTTCCTAGATGCAAAATGTCATGTCGCATGATCCCTCACAAAATTCATCATTAATAAGAACACATGCACCTCAGTTTTCAGTTATTCCCCCTTTTTAAAATTAATCATTGTATTGAAATGCCCTTACAAGTCTTATGCCAATCCTTCATTCAATTATATTAAGCACACTTGTACATATGTCATTAACATTTTCAAAACACTTTTTTCCTACTTGAGCCCTTGGTATCAGCTTCTCTTCCCCCACCCTCCCTCACCCTTCCACCCTCATGAATCCTTGATCACTTACCATATAAACTGAATTATAAGCCGACCTGATTATCAGTCGAGGCACCTATTTTACCACAAAAACTGCACTAAAAATGTGCTGAAAAACTCGGCTTACACACAAGTATATATGGTATATATTATTGTTGTTATCTCATGTCTTACACTGTCCATTGTCTCCCTTCACCCCCACTCCTGTTATTCGTCCCCCTGGGGGGTGGGCTACATATCCAACTTTGTCATGGGTTTCTCCTTTCTCCCCCTTGCCCTCTCCCCGACCATTCCCCTACCTTTAAAATATAGATTGAAAAAGAAAATATTCCTAATATGGTTGTGGCAGTTATATAATCTTCTGCCAACTTGTGAAGGGGTGAAATTTAACCTGTCAATCAGGCTGCAGCTTGATGACCTCATTTGGAGGCACTATGGAGATATATAGCTCACTGGAGGCGGGACATACACTCTCAGCTTTGCCTTTCTGCTGACAAGTCACATGGAGCTACACTGATTGAGCCAGAGCCCTGGAGCTGGAGGAGCCACGTGGAGACCAATGCCAGAGCTGAGATGCTTCCACTGCCACTGGATCCATAAGACTTTACACCCACTAACCTGTGATCTTCATGCATTTGGTGTCATTGCATGTGGTGCCTCAGTCTGAAGAGGAACTATAGACTGGAATTGGACATATGAGCTAATATCATACTAATGGACTCGATCTGAACTGGGCTGGGATGTTTTCTTAATATATAATTTCTCTTTTATATAAAGTTCCTTCTTACACACATAGGAGTGTCTCTAGATTTGTCTCTCTAGTCTACCAGGAGTAACACAATGGTCATGAAAACAAATATTTTGTTTTTTTATTTTTAAAATTATATTAAAGTTCCAAATTTATATCTAATTTTATAATATTAATAGATTAATTATAAATCACTGATATGTTGTTAACATATAATTGTTAACATTATTTATATTTATAATATCTTAATTTTTGTTTATGAACTAGTTATTTTGATAAACCAACTTATATCAATTACAGAGCTTTTGGATTTTAGTGTTCATAACTATTATAAAGGTGTTGGATTTGAATACTAACTTTAAAATCAATACTCTAATGCAGTGGTTCTCAACCTGTGGGTCACGATCCCTTTGGGGTGGGTTGAACGACTTTTCAGAGGGGTTGCCCAATTCATAACATTAACAAAATTACAGTTATGAAGTAGCAATGAAAATAGTTTCATGATTGTGGGGGTCACCACATGAGGAACTGTATTAAAGGGTCAAGGCATTAGGAAGGTTGAGAACCACTGCTCTAATGTTTAATGGAAAGAAGGAAAAACGAAAACTAAAAATTCATTCCTATAATTATATGATTTTCTCTAATTTAGGATAAGCCTAATGATCACATAATTTACCATCTACTACTGCTTCTTCAAGAAAATAAAAAACCCAAGTAAGCAGCCCAAATGTCTAATAACCACAGTCTCTGCCACTCTGAGACCAGAAGAACTAGATGGTGCCAATAAAAAGTTCTAGAGAAAGTGAAAGAAAAATGTAGAACAAAATTCAAAATCATGAAAATGACTAAACTATAGAACCTTTGAGACTAGACCCACACACCCTTCAGACCTAGACAAATGACAGATCTAGAATATGAACACCAACAAGAACACAGACCTGAAAACCATCAACTATTTGAGACCCAAAGGACAGCATATGCTGGCCTAAATTACCTAAAGGGATGTGTGAAGGCCAAGGGAGGAATGGAAAAGGTGCTAATTACATTAAAGGAATCCTAACTAAAGTCACAAAACAAAATTGTTGAATGGGAAATGAATGTGCTCTGTACAAAACCACAAAAATGTCTAAAGATTGTAAGCCTCTGTGTTTGTCCTACTGGTATTTCCAGAAAAATAAATACAATGATTCAGATTCCTGGCTAATATTATAAATACTACTTAAGAGAATCTACAAAGAAAAAAAACAAAATCAATTATGTACACCTGCTATTTCAGAACACATCTGCTGCAAACAATTCAACACAGGCTTATGGATAGATATCTTTCAATAACCGGTTAAATGGTTTTCTTTTTCTATGTTACACACACACACACACACACGCACACACACACAATTTTTCAAGTCAACCTGTGTGTGTGGGGGGGGGGGGAGGGTATGGATTCCAGTAAGCATTAAATCATGATGAAGTCACAGTATGGAAGAGCTAAAACACCTCTCACTGAAAATAAAGAATCACAAGAAGCCTTAATCTTCCTTTTCCTTACAAAAATTTTTTTCTAAATTTTAAAATAAGGGCTGTGGTTATTGCCACTTGATAAGTGACACAGTTCAGTATAACTGACTATAGAATGCCCATAGGCAGCTTCAGTCAAAGTCCCACTTACTGCCTTGTCTGTCTCCATGAATAGCTTCAGTACTTCCTACCTCTCAACCCCAAGAAATGGCATGTTTCTCCTGTGACATTTACATGGTGATTGAAGATTTGAGTTTTGAAGCTTTAATAAGCCACTTCTTATGAAACTATTACCCAAAGCACCCAATCATAAATTTAGCTAGTAGAAGAGAGTTCTCTGATTCTGATGAGGAAAATTAGAATTTCAATCTCTTTATCGCTAAGAGAGTACTAGATGGTTACAACATTCTTATTTGATTTCCTTCTGTGTTGAGAGATAACTTACTGACTGATCTTATTTGTCTTGTCTTAGTTATTTTGTTTAAAAAGTTATGGATACAGAGAAAAGAAGAGCTACTTAGAACTTGCCCCTGTGTATAAGTTCTTTCGAGGCAGGGGCAAGCAATTCTTTCTAATTTGTCAATGTATCTCGGTATCTACCTTGGTCCTAATACTTACGTTTCCTTGTTGTTAGCTGCTGTTGAGATAGCTCCTGTCCAGGACAACAGAATAAAACACTGTCCAGTTACGTGTCATTAGCATGGTTGCTAATGGTATGTTGTATCAATCCATCTCATTGAGGGGGTACTCTTTCCGCTATTTTTGCTGGCCCTCTACTTTACCAAATGTGACATCATTTTCTGAGGTGCCCTGACAGTGCAGTGGTTAGGATGCTCTGCTGTTGTTAACTGAAAGGTCAGTGGGAGGAAGAGCTTGCATCCTGCTTTCTGTAACAATTTACGGCCTTGGAAACCCTATGGGACAAGTCTATTCTGTCCTACAGGGACAGTGTTAGTCAGAATTTCTTTGGATCTAGCTTTGGATATCCTTTTCTAGCAAATTGATCTTTCCTGATGATGTATCTAACGTATTGGCAAGCTAAAGTCTCACTATCCTTGTTTCTAAGAAGCAGTCTCTTTATATTTCCTCTAAAATTGAACTGTTCATTGCTCATAAATTTATGATGCATGAATAAAAGGCATTAGCCTTCATTCAAACTGCAGAAGGCAGTGAATTATTTAACGTGGCTCTTCTAGCTAAGTCTCAAACTCCCACCAAACAAACTTTTCTTGCATAGGTCTGGGGAAGATGATGTGGGAAAAGGACTGAAATGTTTCACCTGTGAGTAATTGTTAATGGGATTTTACTGGGTTGCCACCCTGCTGCGTATAAAATAAACCCTCTGAGAAGCAGGAGGGATCTTATTAGAAGCAAGAGCCATGAGTGGCGCAGAAGATAGCCATAATATCAGAGGAGGAGGAGCAGAACCAGGAATGAGAGCATGAAAGAGAGGAATGGACTTCCCACCCCACGGAGCAAGTAAAGCGGCGCTTCTTTATGCAGGAGGCTGGCTTGCAAAGTGAGGTGCCTCTGGACACTTACTTAGGGAAGTTGGGCCTGCTAATCCAAGGAAGTGAAGCTGAGTGTCTTCAGGCTGAGGCTTACTGAAGTGGGATGCCAATGGATACTTAATTCAGGGTGCTGGGTTTGCTGACCCAGAGAGCCTAAACTGAATGTCTCGGGGTTGAAGCTCACACTGGAGTCATATGCCCTTAGGCACTCATTCGCACATCTGAAAGAACTTTTGTAAAATGCCCTGTTAACTCAACCCTGAGCATCTCTCACTGGCATTACAACTTGTTAACTTCCGTAATAAACCGTGTAATCCCGAATCTTGTCCATGAGCTCTGTATAGCCTTTGCAATAGATATTAGAACCCAAAAAAGACCAAGGAGAGCACATTAATTCACACACCACACATACATTCATTACTATACTCGTTGACTGAGGTTATTTTTCACGTGTCTGCTTTTACCAAACTAGACGGAGAAACTGTCAGGAACTAGGGAATGCTGTCTTTCTTTGTACCAGTGGTGTCAAGAACTGTGGCCAAACCAACCTACCAACTAACTCACTGCCATCGAGTACATTCTGACTGCCAGTGGCCATGTAGGACAGGATAGAACTGCCTCTGTGGGTTTCTGACACTGTCACTCTTTAGGAGAGTAGAAAACCTTGTCATTCTCACACATGATCAAAATACTAAATTTTCAGTTAACTAGAATTTACTGAAGCATACTTTCAATTCCCTGATGGAGCAATGGTTGATTAAGCATTTGACTGCTAACTGAAAGACTGAGTGTCCAAACAAGTAGCTTTGTGGAAGAAAAGTCTGGAACTGTTCCCGTGAAAGGAGCCCAGGCGGCATAGTGATTACATATTAGAATGTTAACCACAAGGTCAACAGTTTGAAACCACCAGACTCTTTATGAAAGAACAATGAGGCTTTCTACTCCAATAAAGTGTTACAGTCTTAGAAATCCACAGGGGCAGTTCTATCCTGTCCTATAGGGTTGCTATGAGTCAGCATCAACTCAATGGCAATGAGTTTGGTTTTTTTTGTTTGTTTGGGTCCCTTGAAAATCTAGGAAACGCTATGGGGCCATTTCTACTGTCATATAAGGTTGCTCTGTGTTATAATCCACTCAAAGGCAACAAGTATAACTCAGACACGTACAATAACATCCACGATCTCACTACTCATTCTAAGTACAAGAAAACGATAAAACAACAAAAACATCAATCTACACAGAGCCCGCAACCCACACTCTATAAACTGCCTTTGTTTTCTTCCTCCTTTCTTATTTGCTTTTAGGTCCAGGAATCTACTGGCATCCACGAAATGCAACCTGCATTCAAATCAGTATTTATGTCACTCTGAATATGTTCAGAATTCTTATTCAAAATAAAGACAATGTTCATATGTTCAACAGCACAAAGGGTGTGAGACAAAAGACAAGGGTAAATATTGATTAGAGAATTTCACAATGGCTAGTAAAGAAATAGAATAAATGCTAAAAAATGAAGAATTCCATTCATTTTAAGGTATCTTACATCAGTAAAAAAGCAAATCACTCAACTAGGATAACAAGATTCACAAAAGCTATGCTCTACATCTTACTTTGGTGAGAAGTACTAGGGTCTTATAAGCTTGTGAGCATCCATTTAAAGTACAACCACTACTGGTCTCCCCACATCTGGATTAAAAAAGAGTGAAAAAAATAAAATGACAAAGAAACAATTGGACCACTGAGACCAGAAGAACTGGCTAGTACCCAGTTCTCACTATCAATTGCTCTAAAATGATCACAATAGAGGGTCATGGATACAGTAATTGGCCTGGTGACCTGGTTGATTACTCGTTGGGTTGTCAACTGCACAGTAAACAGTTCGAAACAACTAGCCACTTCATGTAAGAAAAATGAGGCTTTTTGCTACTGTAAAGATTTACTGAGTAGGAAACCTACAGGGGCAGTTCCACTGTGTTCATATATAGTTACTATGAATGAAATCTGACTTATGGCAGTGATTTGGGTTTTGGGTTTTGCTTAATACAGTGGGAGGAAAATGTGGAACAGAATTCAGTATCACAAACCAGGCCAGGCTTATTGTTCCAACAGAGACTAGTGAGACCCCCCCATACCCCTACCCCATTGGACCCTCTCACCCTGCTCCCCAAAGACTATGGACATTTGTTACCCCTTAGGCCTGGAACTAAACTCACCCTGTGTTATAACTATCAATCACTTAGGATTAGAAATGCATCACTTACACAAGGATAGAGGGTTAGGTAAAGAGAAGGAAGGAAAACAGGAGACGCGGGCAAAAAGTGGGACTGTACCTTAAGGGAACTGAAACGGGGTGAGTTGAAACAACATGTATATAAATTGTTGAATACAGCTAGAGGGTAGACAGGTTTGTTTGTTTGTTTTTAATTAATGTAAAACTGATGACCTGCTCTGCATACCTTCACCTAAAGTTAAAAAGAAAGTAAATTGTATTTTGTTTGTCATCATAAAGCATTAAGAAAAAATCTTAAAGCACTCAATCTTTGACTTATAAAGTTATTCCTATATAAGACTATAAGACACATAACCTACTTAACACATGAATTTTTCTTCAAGATTAAAATATAGAAGATTAAAAATAATTGATAGTGGATAATATAACAAACTGGAAAACATCTATAGCTAATGCAACCATGACTTTTATTAAACAGGAAATTACTTTTGCTCAAAGGTGGATATAGGTATTTAATTGCCTCCAAAAACCAAACCAAACCAGTTGTCACTGAATCAGCTCTGATTCATAGTTTGTCAGAGAACTGTGCTACGCAGGGTTTTCAATGGCTGCAATCTTTCAGAAGTAGAGAGCCTGGCCTTTGCCCAAGGTGCCTCTGGGTGAACCCACACTGTCAGTCTCTCCATTACCAGCTACGTGCTATTAAGGATCATGGCATAAGTCTACCTTCCATGAAGAGAGGACCTGGTTCCCAGCCAGTGCACCTAAAGCAGAGTTACTACTACACTCCTCAGTGGAGGTTTGTTTGTTAATATAATGCTGAACATCAAAGCAGAATTTCCAGGCTAAAACTAGAAACAAAGCCTTGGCAATCTACTTCTAAATATCACCCAATTATAATCCTATGAATATAACAGTAGCATGGGGTTTGGGGCCAATACAATAGCAGCTAAAAAGAACAAATTACTGTTACACAGCCAACTCAATGGCAACGACCAACGACAAATTACCTGTTGTGCAGAAATTTCAGATACTACAAAGTACTGAGCAATGACATCATATTTAAATGAGCTCAAGTGGTGTAGTGAGTTACATGTTAAGTTACTAAAGACACGGTCAACAGTTCCAAACCACCAGCAGCTCTGCACGGGTTTTCTACTGTAAAGATTTGACTCCTAGATCCTCAGAGGCAGTTCTACTCTGTCCAATAGGGGTAATATGAGTTGGAATCAGCTCAATGGCAGTTGAGTTGGAGTTTTTGTTAATATACTTAATTTTTTTAAACTAACTACAATATTCTATATTCATCCTGTGGATCAAGCTTGTTTATTGTAAAATTTTAGTTTTCTGTTAAAAACTTCTACTATCATGACAGAGTTCTATGTCTCTTTTAGAATAGCTGTTTTTCCTCTGTATTTTGATGCTGTATTATTTGGTACCAATACTTTAGAATTCCTAGTAAATGGAACCTTCATTATTATATGATGTGGCAGAGACTACTGTATGTGGCCTCCCCAGTATTCATTCTCCCTTCTTTCCTTGTTAAGAAAAATCCAATTTTATTCTGGGCAGTAATGTACTTTTCCTAAAATAGAAAAAAAGAAAATGTTCACCTTTTCTTCTTTCAGGGACTACTCTAAAAAACCGTTAATGCATAGTTAAAAGATAACCAGCCTGTCTCTTTCCCTTCTTTCATTATGTGCTAGGACTTTGGTTAAGCTTAAAACAACAGGAACTTACAGTCTCAAAGTTAGTGATCCAAATGGTTATCAGTCAACTCAGTCAAGGTCCGCTAGGGCTGCTTTCCTCCTGATGTCCTAACATAGTTATTTTTCTAATCACAAGGCTGGCAGTTCAAAACTACCAGCTGTTCCCTGGGAGAAAGAAGAGGCTTTCAGCTCCAATAAGGATTTACAGTCCTAGAAACCCTACATAGAGTTGCTAAGAGTCCAAATCAACTAAATGGCCTTGGGTATGGGATTTCAGAATCCATTAACAGCACTTTAAGCCTTTAAGGATCTGAGTGCATTTGTTTTGTGCATGGTGCTCTATTTCTTTTTGTGCTTTGTGATTTTCTTCACAGGGAGTACAAGCTCTTTGGTAACTCTTTTAAGTTCTGGGATTGAAGTTTCTCCAGAGAGAATTTGGAGAAACTTAGTTCTGCCCAATGTCTGGACACAATACCAAGTTATAATCACTTAAAACAAGTTTCAGCTTAGAAATATTTTTCAGACAGGTAATGGGACCCAAAATCTCAGAGCATGAGGACATGCTTTGAATTAAGTGTTTAAGGCAAGCTTCTTGCTCTCTTTATCTATATCCCAAACTGAGAAGCTATGTCTTGCGACTTGTTTCTCTCTACTAGGCTGATTTTTCTCTGGTTTTCTCTTATGCAGAGGTTATAGGAATCCTCCTTTTAGGAAGGCATATCTAGTTGGACATTATATGATCCTATTCGTTATCTCGTGGGCTTCATGTTGCCACTTAAACTGAAACTGTAAGTCATTCTAAACTGGCAGATACCCTCAAAACACAGTCATTCTATGCTTGCTTACCTCTCTGCACCTAGGCTGTTTATGTTTCTTATCCTTGTCTGCCAGCTTAAGCATAAACTTCAAGCTATGTGTGTGTGTTTAAAAAAAAACCCATTGCAAGAAAAAATTTATAAACTATCAAGGGTTCATGAAGGAGGGGGAGGTGAGGAAGGAGGTTAAAATTAGCTGATACCAAGGGCTCAAGTAGAAAGAAATGGTTTGAAAATGATGATGGCAACATATATACAAATGTGCTTGACACAAGGGATGTATGTATGAATTGTGATAAGAGCTGTAAGAGCCCCCAATAACATTATTAAAAAAACAAAACATAATTTTCACCTGCTGAGAACACACTGACATCTAATCAATTCCATCACACAACAATCCTACAGGGCAGAGTATAACAGCCCCTGTGGATTTCTGAAAGTGTAATTAAAAAAAAAACTTTTATTGGGGGCTCTTACAGCTCTTCTCACAATCCATACATTCACCCAATTTGGCAAGCACATTTGTGATTTTCAAAGCATTCTCTTCCCACTTGAGCCCCAGATATCAGCTCCCAAGACTGTAAATCTTTATGGGAATAGAAAGACCCATTTTTTCCCATTGGAGGTAGCTGATAATTTCGAACTGATTACCTTGCAGTTAGCATCCCAATATGTTATCACTACACCACCAAGATTTACTGTTTTTTTAACCCTTCAAAATTCCTCCCTAAGGCGTTTCTTTTAGCAAATAACTATAAAAATAAAGTATTGTTTTCAATCTTTGCTATTCATTTTTAACATCTCTACATTTCACCAATACCCCTAATTTTTACAGTATGGAGTTATAGACTTTAAAGTATTTATTGATATTACCAAATAATAAAAAGTAGGCATAATGATGGACAAGTACAAGTTAGAATGGAAAATATAATAATTCATGTATCCAAATGGCAAAATTCTCACTTCCTTCTCATTTTAAATTTCTCATTATTTTCATTACATTTTTATGCAGTCGGGAAAAAATGTAATTACCTAATGTAATTACCATTTTTAATTGGCTAACTTCCCTTTTCCAATCTTGGTTGAAAAACACACTACTTAACTCTATCCTATCAGACATTCTCTCATGTAATTGTTTCAGGATGTTGGCAAATTTCTATGGGCAACCAAACTTAAGAAACAGTCTGTGAGGCTGCAGTATTTCAACTAAGTACAGAAAAGCTTATCATACAACGCCACTCTTTATTGATGTCAGATACCAGCGATAAGTATATTTCATAACTAGAATCAGCGCATCAAGGAATTCTATCACAATCTATCATCACAATCTACCAACAGAATAAATTGAGTGGAAATTGGTTAACAAGCAAATGATTACTATAGGCAGTTTATGAACATGTTCTATTCCTAAGACTATCCTTGAGTTGAATTTATATATATTATATATTTATATATAAATCAGAAGTTAGGTATGGCTCATATCTAATGTCAGCTATCAAATGGTTACATATATGTAAACACACATATATACCTGCTCTTTCAAAGTTCTATTTATGCCACTCACTTTTACAAGAGACCCACGTTTCACTACCTACAAAAGGTCACCTGTTTTGCTTACCCAAAAGAATTTCAATGAGGATTTTTGTCTTTATTAAAAAGGGCAAGAATCAAAGTCAGCATTCCATGATTGTTCTGCAGTGAGCCATTCCAGAGGGACCGTAAGCCACCAGTGTGACATCGCCAAGCTCCTTCCAAGGAGACTGCACTCAGCATCACAGCACCCAGCCAGCACAGCTCTGAGCTCTACAGATCTGAGCTACCTTAGGCTTTATGTGTTATTTGGTATGACTTGGTAGGTATTTTTTGTACCTGGGAAAGCTCAAACATTTTCTCATATAAATGAATGATAGCTTCATTGCTTAATGCCATTTTCGATATAAAAGGTTTCATCGAAGCATTCTGTGTTCAAATATAATGGAAAACTTGGCTATACTGTATCTTTCGAAGCATAAAAAACAATAATAATAATAATAATAAAGAAGTCTTTCAGATACACTAAAACGTCCTTAACATAATGTAATGGACAGGGTTCTCTAGAGAGACAAACCAGATTGCTAGTAATTATATATAAATATATTTATAAAGATAGATATATAATTCAAGAAATAAACCGTTAAATTATATACAGATAGATAATACAAGAAATTAACAGTTAAATTATAAAGCAGTGAGACACAAGCAGTCCTTCACGTTTTGAGAGCTGCCAGTTGCCAGTCCCCTTCTGTAGAGAGAGCTGGGCTATATATACCCAGGCAGCAAACAGCAAGGCAGGTCCCTAACTATCATCAACTGTCAGTCCCCAGCTCCAGAGATGAACAGTTCAATCGTGTGGGCTTAAGGGGACCTCAACTTACAGCGACACAGTCCACAGGCTAGGCACCCCACAGGTAGTGTACCCCTTTAAACTGAGGCACAGAACAACCAAGGTGAGGCTCACCGAGCCATTTATCCCTCTGCCCTTCAGTTAATCCTACTTGTGTTTATCGGCCAGGCTGGCACAATAAACTATAGCACATAATAATACAGTAATAATGATATTTGGGTGCTTGTTCAAACAGTAGTAACTGTTTGCTATTATGAAGCAGTATATGTATCTCAAGTTTTGAGTATAAAAGACTTTACGGGGTGAGTAGTAACTAAGGATCATATTTAAGTCTGGAGTTTGCAACCCAGGAACTACCTCTCTTTCAATATGTCGATTTTACAGAGAAGGAAGTCAGAATACTTTCGCAAACATGAGAGTAGGGAAAATACACTGACTCAGAAAAGGGCTCAAATGTTAAAATGACAGGAAGAATCCATTTTGACTGTGCTTCAATTGCTTTGTGGGTAAACTAAAAATGGCCACCATACAATACAAAAAGCAAACTAGATGTGAAACAAGGCTGCAGTCGGTGCCTGCCCCCCCTTTGTTCGTTCCGTTAAAAAAAATTAATAAAAAAAACCCTTCAAGGCAGTGAAGGCAGGAGCAGTTACCGTGTAAGCGGGGAAGGAAAATTTACACAAAAGCAGTCATAACCTGTACAAGGGCCTCGTCTTACAGCAACAGAGGGGCAGAGTTTCTCTTTCCTCCTCTCCTTGTACCTTCACATAAAACCCAAAGAATCTTGAAGAATAAGTTAATTTTCTTATTCCTCTGGTTCAATTTGCCAGGTTACCTTCATTTATTACTACTGCAAATAGAACCAGGTTTCCTGTGACTCCATACTGAATTCACAGGGATCCCTTAAAGTCTTCTAAATAAGTAGTAAGTGAATGCAAATAATCCAAAGAGTAAAACAAAACAAAATTTGTCTGCAAGCTTTTTTATGCTGCCAATACCAATCACCAGAATCATTGGATGGAAAGTCCCTGGCAGGGAAACAACCCCTCAATGGAAAATCTAGTGAAAATAAAAAATATGTTAGACAAAAACAGAAAGGGAAATAGCCTCCCATGCCTCAAAGGGTGAAAAGTGCCACGAACACTGAATTCTGTATCATTTTCAGTACACTGAACCAGTCATACTTAGCAGTTTCATTTTGAACGATTAAAATTACTGTGTAAGAAGGCTATCTTCAGACTAATTTTGTTTTCTTTCTCAACTATCATTGTTACTTATCTTGAACTTTTCTGATTAGCTTTCATTTTATCCCACCTACCAGTCTACTCATCTGCAATCAACCACAATATAGTTTAACCAAATACTAAATATATACAAATATTTAAGTATTTAGATAGAACATCATATGTTTTATATATACATATTTATATATTTTTATATATTTATATGTGAATATGCAGGTATATATGCCAAACTGTATGAGTGCATTAATACCTAATTGATATTTGGAAACTATGCTATATATAAGTAAATTTGCTAGAACACTGAACCTTATCTTTTTAATCCCTAAACCTAAGTTTTAAGATAAACACTAAGTATATTTGCATACAAATCACTATAAAAATAGTTCAATGGTCTTACTCATTATAATTGAAAAATACAAAATATAAATATTAAAAAGATATAATCTTACAGCATTTCCTCACAAATGGATCTTTAAAATAGCCAAACCCTTAAAATTGCTTAAGTTTAACTTTTTGGAATAACTGAGAAGAACCAATTTTTATTTGTAAGAAAACCTTCAAGTTCTGTTATAAAATGTGTTAGGTCTAATGCTTCTACACTAAATAACCCCAGCGACCAAGTATGCTTTTTTGCCTGGCCTTTATTTACATTAAAAGTTACTTGTTACAAAATGCGCTGAGACTCAAAAGCTGGAAAAAGCATACCAAGCAAACAGTAATTCAAAAAAAGCAGGGGTTGCAATAGTAATCTCAGATAAAATTGACCTTAAACTGAAACCATAAAAAAAGATAAGGTTGGACACTATATAATGCTCAAAGGAACGGTAGACAAATAACCACTAAGCTTTTTTAACATATATTCCCCGAATGAGAGACCCGATGAAAACATCAACCAAAGGCTCCAAAAGATGAAAAAAGAAATCACAGACTCAACAATTACACTAGGTGACTTCAATACACCACTCTCTGAGAAAGATCACAAGGAAAGAAACTCAAGAGGCTAGAGATCTAAACACTACAATTAGACAATTTGACCTGCCATATATTTACAGAGCTTTCACCCAAAGACAAATGACTTCACCTGCTTTTCAAGCTCACATGGCACATAATCGAAGACATATCACATGATGGGGTTTAAGGTGAATCTACCTAAATCTAAACACATTGATATCATACAGACCTCTTTCTGACCAGTGTGCCATAAGGCTGGAAATCAACAAAAGCAAGATGAAGAAAACAAGAGCAAATAATTAGAGGATAAATAACTCTATTGCAAAAGGAGTGCACACTGGCCCAGATCAGAGATGAAATTAGGAAATTTCTAGAAACCAACTAAAATGAGAACATGATGTATGTACCAAAACGTATGTGACACAGCAAAAGGCAGTTATCAGAGGAAGTTTCATAGCAATACATGCACACATGACAAAGGATGAGAGACTTATGATCAATACGCTGGCACAAAATTTACAACAACTAGAGCAGAGTCAACAAGAGAATACTACTATCAGCAAAAGCAAAGAAATAATAAAAAATCAGGGCTGAGATTCAGGAGAGGGAAAATAAGAAAACCATGGAAAAAATTAATGCTGCTATAAGTTGGTCCTTTGAAAGAATCAATAGACCGCTGGCAAACCTAACCAAAGAAAGTAGGGAACAAATTTTAATAGCAAGGATGACGAATGAATGAGGGGACATTACAACAGACCCTAATGAAATCAAAAGGATTTTTACACAGTACTATGAAAGACTGTACTCCAATGAATTCAGCAACTTGGAAGACATGGACAAATTCTTGGAAAAACAATCCCTCCCTAGACTATCTCCGATGGATGTCAAGCATCTCAACAGACCCATAGCAATAGAAGAAATACACAAGATTATCAAGGGATTACCATGGGGAAATAAATCTATATACATATATTTATGGGTTTAGTATTTAGCCTCTGCTAAAGTACTCCCTCAACACAAGAACACTTTGTTCTATTAACCTGGCATTCCATGATGCTTACCTTCCCAACACGATCACTGAAAACATAGAGTATGCATAAGCAAATGTGATGAAGAAAGCTGATGGTGACTGGCCATCAAAAGATATAGCTTCTGGAGTCTTAAAGGCTTGAAGATAAACAAGTGGCCATCTTGCTCAGAAGCAACAAAGCCCACATGGAAGTAGCACATCAGCCTGTGTGATGAGGTGTTGAAGGAATCAGGTATCAGGCATCAAAGAACAAAAAAATCGTAACATTGTAAATGATGGGGAGTGCGGGGTGGAGATCCAAAGCCCATTTGTAGGTAACTGAACATCCCCTTATAGAAGGGTCGTGGGGAGGAGATGAGCCAGTCAGGGTGCAGTGTGTACCAATGAAACACAAAACTTTCCTCTAGTTCTTTAATGCTTCATCCTCCACCCTACTATCGTGACCCCCAATTCTACCTTACAAATCCGGCTAGACCAGATTTGAGCTGAAAACACAGGAAACCCAGGACAGATAAACCCCTTAGGACCAATATTGAGAGTAGCAATACCAGGAAGGGAAGGGGAAGATGGGAGAACCGATAACAATGATCTATCTCTAACCCCCTCCCAGGGGGGATGTACAACAGAAAAGTGGGTGAAGGGAGGCATTGATCAGTGTAAGACATGACAAAATAATAATAATTTATAAGTGATCAAGGGTTCATGAGAGAGGGAGGGTGGGTTAGGGAAGGAAAAATGAGAAGCTGACACCAAGGGCTCAAGTAGAGAGAAAATGTTTTGAAAATGATGTTGGTAACAAATGTACAAATGTGCGTGAGACAGTGGATTGATGTATGGTTGTGATAAGAGTTTTACTAGCTCCCAATAAAATGATTTTTTAAAAGAGAAAAAAAATCCCCTGGACCAGATGACTTCACAGGAAAATTCTACCAAGCATTTAGGGAAGAACTAACAACAATCCTACACAAACTCTTCCAGAACAAAGAAAAAGATGGCAAACTCCCGAACTCCTTCTATGAAGTTAGTATAACTCTGATACCAAAACTAGGGGTGGGGGTTGGGGAAACCGAACAAGAATCGAGAACTACAGACCAATATCCTTAATGAATATCAACACAAAATCCTTAACAAAATACTGGCCAATAGAATACGAAAGTATATTAAAAAAATAATTCACTATGACCAAGTGGGATTAATACCAATGATGCAGGGATGGATCAACATATGAAAGACAATTAGTATAATTCACCACATTGACTTGAAAAACTAGACAAACCACATGATAATATTGTTAGATATGGTAAAAGCATTCAATAACATCCAACACCAATTCCTGTTTAAGACACTCAAGAAGATAGGAATGGAAGGAAAATTCCCAAAGATAACACAAGCTATATATGAAAAACCAACAGCCAACATGGTAGTCAATGGAGAAAAGATGAACACAATCCCACTCAAAAGGGGGGCCAGACAAGGATGCCCCTTGTCCTCACTCTTATTTAACATCATGCTAGAGGTTTTAGCAAACAGCTTAAGGCAAAGAAAACACATCAGAGGTATTCATAAGGGGAAGGAAGAGGTGAAACTATCGTTATTTGCAGATGATATGATTTTATATATGGAAAACCCAAAAAGCTCCATAAGAGGAGTACTGGAAGCAATAGAGGAGTATGGCAGAGTGGCAGGATACAAGATCAACAAACAGAAGTCTATCGGATGGCTATACACATCAGATAAGACCACAGAAAAGAATATCAAAAAGGTAGTACTCTTCACAATAGCCAAGCACAAATTGAAATATCTCCGGATATAACTGACTAGAAGAACAAAAGATTTATATGAGGAAAACTACAGAACACTATTACAAGAAACCAAGAGTGACCTCAATTAATGGAAGAATATCCCATACTCATTGATTGTTAGACTCAATATAGTAACAATGTCAGTTCTGCCAAAGGCACTACATAAGTTCAATACAATCCCCATATAATTACCCTCATCTTTCTTCAAAGAAATGGAAAAACTGATTCCCAACTTCATATGGAGAGGGAAGAAGCCCAGAATTAGCAGAGAACTCCTCAAGAAGGAAGACACCGTGGGAGGGCTTGCTTTACCTGACTTTAGCACATACTATACAGCCACAGTTGTCAAAACTGCATGGTATTGGTACAATGACAGATACTCATACCAATGCAAAAGAACTGAAAACCCAGAAATAAAATCATCAGCATAAAGACAACTGATCTTTGATAAGGGCCAAAAAAATATCCAATGGGAAGAGGATGCCCTCTTCAACAAGTGGTGCTGGAAAAAAATGGATATCTACTTGCAGAAAAATTAAGCAAGAACCTGATCTCATTCCATGCACAAGAATAAACAAAGTGGATCACAGACCTCGAGGTAAAGCCCCAAATTATTAGGGACATCAATGAGGGAATTGGGACCAACCTGAGAACTTTCACACAGGGAATACATAGGCTATCAGAAACAGGAAAGGATATAAATTCAGCTGAGTCACAAATTGACAAGTGAGATCTACTGAAGAGAAAACACCTGTGTACATCGAAAGAATTCACTAAGAGAGTAATAAGAGAGCCCACGGACTGGGACAACATCTTTAGCAATGACACATCAGACAAAGGCTTTGTTCCAAAAAGAAAAAAAAAACAACTAATTACCCACTGAGGAGGTAGGCAAATGACCTCAACAGAGGTTTCACAAAGGCAAAAATCGGAATGGTCAATAAACATGAGAAAATGTTCCCTATCATTAGCCATAAGAGAAATGCAAGTTAAAATAACTATTAGATACCACCTAACACCCTCAAAGATAGCCCAATTCAAAAAATCAAAACTCAACAAGTGTTGGAGGGACTTTGGTGAGATAGGAACTCTCATCCACTACTGGTAGACCTGTGGGTATGTACAGCCACAATGGAAATCGATTTGGCGTTATCTAAAACAGATGGAAACTGAGCTACCATAGGACCCAGCAATCCTCTTAGGGGGCATATACCCAGAGGAGGCAAGAAACAGACCACGGCCAGACATCTGTGCTCCAGTGTTTGTCGCAGCACAGTTCACAATTGCAAGGGGCTGGAAACAACCCAAATTTCTATCAACCAACAAATGGATTAAAAAACTGTGGTCCATACATACAATTGAGTACTAAGCACTGCTAAAAAGCAATGATGAACTCATGAAGCACATCGCTGCATGGGAAGAATTGGAGGAAATTATGCTAAGCGAAGTAAGCCAAGCACAAAAGAGCAGGTACCACATGAGTCTGCTCAGGTAAGCTTTAAAAAAATGCAAAAGGGGCATAGGGAAAAAGCTACTGTAGACAAACATTCCTAGGGTGAGGTCCAGGTAGTATGGCAGGGGCCAGACCAAATCTAGGTATACATATGATACCCAACTAAAAAGGAGGGGTTAAAAAGAAATGGGTAGTGGAAGAACAGGGCACTAACCAACGCAAGGGGAGGATAGTGTTTATATCTCCACAGGAAAAGAGGGACCAGACTTCAACTCGGTGCTCCAAGATGTGAATGCAACATACAAGCATGAAGCAGGGAACCAGTAGAGAGGTCTGAGGGACCACCCCAATCCCAACTACGTGGAGAGCCACATCTCCCCTCAGAAGAATTTACTTCAGAGGACAGCACTGAAGCTACAGCTCAGGGAGAGGGGCATGTCTGATCAGAGCACACGGGAGCAAATGAAGGCGGAGGAAGAGAGTGTGGAGCACATCCTAGTTCACCAAGGCTTGAGGACGATATCCACGCTCAGAGCAGCCAATGCACAGAGAAGACCATATGGCCAGCCCCACTACGAACATCACAACCCTCACTAACACATAGCCCTAAAGGGGACAACACTGGAGACACAGTGTGGGAATTGCCCCCGATCTGACCCCACCACACTGAGGGGAAACACTGAGGGCATGCAACGGAACAGCAAAGGGAACAGAGCAAGGAAGTCCAGAGGGAGTACCAAAAATAGACTTTGGGGCCAGGGTGTGGCACCTCATCAGACTTGACCAGAAAACACTCCTAAAGGTCAACAAACAGACCTTGAACTATTTACCGGCATTTCTGGGTGTTTTGTCATTGGTTGGTTGTTTTCTTTTGTTGCTTTGTTTTGCTCTGTCTTGTTTTTGTGTATATTATGATCTCTGTAGGTCTATCTAGATAAGATAAACTGGACAAACAATCGGAGGAGAAAACAATGGACTGACAGTTCTGGGGGGGACATGGGAGAGCAGGAGATGGGGGAAAGGAAGTGGTGTTAACAAAGTTAGTGCACCCAGTGGCATTGCCTGAGAATGTTCTCTCTGGTCACAGTCATTTTTTTTTGGGGGGGGGGGGGTGATGGTTAATTTAAGAGAAGCGTGTGAGGCTGTGAATTCTTGTTCTCTGCTTGGGGGGAGGGGAGAGGATGGGCGCGGAATGCCACAGAAACTGTTGTGATGTTGAACACAGCTCACCAGGAAAGCTCTATGGGAAACACTCAAGTGTATGAGTGGTTTTCTCATTTCAAAAAAGGTCCATTGATGAAAAACCTTGTTCTGGATGCCCATCAATTTCCCTTACTAATGAAATGTCGATTAGTAGTGTATTTGGAGTTTGTTCCACCAGGTCAGACTGTTAATCATTAATCAAGCTTTCTATTTAGAGGTTCTGAAAAGATAGCATAACAGTGTGCAACAAAAAAGGCCTGATTTCAACAGATGTACAAATGTGCTTGACAAGGTGGACGTATGGTATGGATTGTGATAGGTATTGTACGAGCCCCAACAAAATGATTTAAATAAATAAATAAATAAATAAAACAGCAAAACTGTTTCCCCCCCGCCCCAACATCATCATCCAAAGATCTTGGATTATATTTGTCTGCTGATAATGTATGCAAATATCAATACATCATTGAGTTATGCGCAAAAAACAAAGGCCTGATTTGTGGCAGACGGAGTTTTGCCACCATGACAATGCACTTGCTCACATAACCATCTCAGTGAGCCAGTTTTGGGCAAAAACCAGCATGCCTCTCTCATCCTATGCACTTTACTCACCTGGCATTGCTCCCTGAGACTTCTTTTTGTTTCCAAAAATGAAGAGGGTCATGAAAGGACAGCAATTTGATGAAGTAGAAGAGTTGAAGAAAAAAACGAGAGAGGTGCTGTCAGCCATCCAAACAAATGAGTTTGAAAAATGTTTCCAAGAATAGAATTGCAGATTTGAAAAATGTATTGTGTAATGGAGAGTACTTTGAAGGTGATAAGCTTGTTTTGTAAAAATTTAAATACATAGATTTGAAAAAAATTCTGTTTTATGGGTACCCCCTCGTATATTGCTCTTAACAGGGCACATCAGAAACTATTCTCATGCCAAGCAGAGGCTTTCTACACTGGTCACGCTAGCCAGAGGTGCACATAAATTCTCTCACCCCTGTAGTTAACTATCCTGGAGACAGTATTGAGAGAAAGATAGAGCTTTCTATTCCTGTCTTAGAAACTCACAGGGGCAGTTTTACCCTGCCCTATAGATTGCTATGAGCTAGCCTTGTCTTGATGGCAGTGAATTTAGTTTTAACTTTTTTAGAGAGAGAATTTACCTAACAGTTAGGAGAAATGATCCCATTATAGCATCAAAGATTAAGTGGAGTCAATGTTTAGCTCCGCAAACCCCCCCAAAAGTACTTAAAGATTCTGAACATCCTACTCAACACCTTAGTCATTTTTAATACCAAACTAAGCCAGTGGAAGAAACCTAAAGGCCCACCCAAAAGGAATAGGGAAGAATGTCTCAGATAGAGGAACTAAATGCAAGATCTAAACTAACAGCTAAAAATCCTGAGTTCTAATCATAGATAATTAGTGACTCAATTCACCATTTCTAATCTCAACCATAATCGAATGTGAATATTTAAACATCAATTTTAAATATTTGAAAAAATAATTAAAATTTTTTAACCATAGAAAAGGAATTCATTATCCTAACCTGGTCAGCATACAAATTCCAATGGCCCTGAAACCAGTATTGAGAACTGTAGCAACTTAGAAAGACTTAAAGTATGTTTAGTAACTGGGAGTTGGTATTTTAATACCAAGGATGTAACCTTGGTTTAATCACAGCTGAGTGCATAAAGAGGTTTATGCTGTCAGTACTGGCCTAGCAGGAAGTGAAATTTCAAATAGGACACAGCACAGCCTTGTATCTACATGATTAAAGATGTACATTTCCAGATCAAAAGATAATAGGTAACTCTATAAAAATATAGTAAAAATGTGAATATACCTCATGAAATGTGTATTCAATTATTCTCATATATTTCCATAGTAAATACTTAGCTACTACTTTAACCATAGTAACCTTGATTTCTTTCACTCAATGATCATATTGGTTATGTGTTTATTTTGGTTTGTTTGTAGTATTAAAGTTGTTATCTTTTATTTTTTGAACAAAATATTACTCATTTAATAAGGTAAAGCTAAATTCAAATCTGGTGTGTAATTTTTTAAAATTACATCAGATAAAACTAATGATATAAAATGGATAAATTATTAATAGCAATATTTGGCAATTACTGTATAATAGTAACTTGGGAAAGGGGGGAAAGAGGAGCTATAATTGCATCTCAGGCAACATACCTAAACAACCTGCTTACTAAAAACTGAGAATATTATGTGTTTGTAGTAGGTCTCTTGTGGATGACATAGTGCTGAGTCTTAAACCAGATCTTATCCATTCTGCTATTCCCTATCTCCTGACAGGGAGCATATAATCCAATTATATATGCAAATCAATAGGTATGAATTTATTGCAGTCATTTTGCCATGTGTGCTTATGTGGTACTGCTGGTTTCTTTGTTCTACATAATTTTCTATGTTGAGCTCACTTTGTGAATGAGTTTTATTAATTCCTTTATTGCTGTTGTTTCAGTGTTTACTAAATCTTTGTGGTTACCTTTTTTATTTTGAATGAGAAGATTTATTAATTTCCATTATAGTTAACCTATAATTTATTATCATCTTCCAAAATGTAAGACAATCTGTTCTCTTATCTTGACTTCCTCTCTATTTGGAAGTTCTACAAAAATCAGTCAAATTCCTTTGAAAAGTTAACTCTGAAAAGGAAACCAGAAAAACAACCCCATTTATAATAACCATCCAAAAGACAAAATACTTTACATCTAACCAGAGAAACAAAAGACCCATTAAAGAAGAACAGTACTATAAGCAACCAAGAGACATATATAAATGGAATATACCAAACTCATAGATAGGGAGACTTATCATTGTGAAAATATTAATACTATTCAAAGTGATTCACAGATAAAATACATTCCAATAGAGATTTCAAGATCACTCTTTAAAGAGATGGGTAAACGACTACTATTATCATATAAAAAGGAAAGAGACCTGAGATGAGCATTACCAAACAACATAGTTGGCCTCGCACTCCTATCTCAAAAGTTACTACAGAGTCATGAAAGTAAGTCTAGCACGAGTATAATGCAGACACACTGAACGGTGGAAGAGAACTGAGCACCCAGGAGAATAAATCCATCCACCTATGGACAGCTATCTTTGACACAGAACCCAAACCCCTTAAATAGTCTAACAAATGGTGCTAGCAAAACTGGGTATCCATTAGTAGAAAAATTAAACAGGACCCATATACCAACCACCAACTACAAACACAAACTTAAAATGGATAAAAGACCTAAATATAACTAGAACTAAGAAGATCCTCAATGAAAGCACATGCCTAAACCTAGATACCCTAACATATTGCATAAAGATACTATCAAGCACAATTGAAAACACACAAATAGCAGAAAAACTTAGATGACTAGGACCTCCTAAAAACCTAAAATTAAGACACATGTATCAAAAAAATTCATCAAAGGAATAAAACAATAATCCAAGAAAAGGGAAAATTGGCAAAGATATATTGAACAAGGGACTAATTTAAAATTCAAAGAACTTCACCACCTCAACAACAAAGAGACACAAATAATCCAATTTTAAAATGTACATGCATCAACAGACACTTTAACAAAGAAAACAGCATGCAGGTGGCCATCAAATATAAGAAGAAAAATTCACAATCATTAGCCATTAAAGACAAGCAAATCAAGACAACAAGATATCATCTATTTGTCAAAGTTCATAAAAATAGAAAACAACAAATGTTGGCAAGGGTGTAAAGAGACTAGAATCTTCATACACAACAAAATGGTGCAAACATTATGAAAAAAGGTATGACACTTCCTTTAAAAGTAGAAAATAGAAATACCACATGATCCAGCAATCCCACTACTTGGTATATATTTGGAGAATTAAGAGCTGCATCACCGATAACAATGATCTACCTAACCTCCTCCCAGGGGGGTGAACAACAGAAAAGCGGGTGAAAGGAGACACTGGTCAGTGTAAAACATGAATTAAAAAAAGTATATATTATAAGGGTTTGTAAGGGAGGGAGGATCGGGAAGGGAGGGGAAAATGAGGAGCTGATACCAAGGGCTCAAGTAGAAAGCAAATGTTTTGAGAATGATGATGGGAACTAATGTACAAACGTGCTTGACACAATGGATGGATGTATGGTGATAAGAGCTGTATGAGCTCCTAATAAAATAATTTCAAATAAAAGAATAACAATGAATCTCCAAAACACCTTATAATATGGATGAAACTGGAGGACCTTATGCTGAGTGAGATATAAAGTTGATCACAAAGGATAAATATTGTGTGCACTCACTATAAAAAAAAAGTCAAGAAAGGGTTTTTCATACTAAAGGACACATTCTTTGAAGATTACCAAGCATGGGAAAGGGAGGGAGAATAATTTACTAACTAGAGGGTATACCAAACATGGTGAAGGGAGGGAGAGTAAATTCCTAACTCGAGGGTAGACACATTAATTTGGAGAAGGCCATATACAGGAGGGGACAGGGAAACACAGTGGAAGCAGGAGCACTGGGAGGAGTGCAAGAGTTAAAGGCAACCCAACAGTATATGCATGGATAGACAAGCATGGATAGGAAGGAGAGTGGAAGTATGCCCACAAACATATAAATCAACATGTGTACTTAGCAATGCTGCAAATATATGTTTTAATGTGGTAGGAGACTGTGGGCAAAGTCTCAAAAACGTCTTAGACATAACCAAACACCTTACAAGAAGGTGTCACTGGGTCTGGAGGCTCAAGACCACAGTCTTGGGATACATCAAGATGAACTGGCATAACACAGTCCAAAAGGACATGTTCTACATCGACTTTAAAGAGTAGTGAAGAAAACTGAAGATATGAATGGAAACACATACTAGGCAACCACACAAACATCAGCCTCCAGAACCCTGAGACCCAAAGAATTAGATGACGCCCAGCTACCACTACTAACTGCTCTTTAAAGTATCACATTAGAAGGTGATAGGAGAAAAATATGGACCAATATGCACAATACTGAAAAGCATCAAAAAAGACTAGGCTTACTAGCTAAAGTCTAGTGGGACCCCAAGACTATGATGCTTAGCCTCCCTTCAGGTCTGAAAACAAGTTCCATTTTCAGCCAAATAATAGATCTTTTTTTTCTTTTTTTAAAAGTCATTTTATTAGGGGATCTTACAGCTCTTAGAACATTCCACACATCAATTGTATCAAGCATATTTGTACATATGTTGACATCATAATTTTCTAAACATTTACTTTCTATTTGAACCCTTGCTATCAGTTCCTCTTTTTACCCTCCCCCACCCTCCCACTAGACAGGCCTTTAAGGGGAACAAAACCACTAGGGAAATACATACTGCTTAGAATAAGCAATGATTTGAAATCAAAAGGGCAGCATGTGTGTGTTAGTCTGGGTTGACTACATAAATTCACAGACATTCTTATGTGTATAAGAAAGAGCTTTATACACAAGAGCAATTGTATATTGAAAAAGCACCCCAGCTCAGTCCAGATCAAGTTCATAAGTCCAATATTAAGCCATATGTCCAATACCAATCTATAAATTCTTCTTCAGACTCACACAGCACATGCAATGATGCCAAATGCAGGAAGATCACAGGTCAGTGGGTGGAAAGTCTTGTGGATCCAGTGGCAGCGTAAGCATGTCAGTGCTGGCGTGGGTCTCCATTTGGTTTCTCCAGCTCCAGGGCTCTATTGTAGCTCTACGTGTCTTGTCATCAGGAATAAGAAGCAGAGAGCATCTCCAATCTCCAGGAAGAAATACAGGAGGTCCCAGTATCCTCAGAAGGCCACGCCCACCTGAAGGCCTCACTGAATATGGCCTAATTGACAAGCTAGACTCTACTCCTTCGCCACAGACTACACAGTTCTCAATCTTCCCAATGCTGTGAATACAATTATGGTACTTATGTTGTGGTGACCCACCCCACCATAAAATTATTTTCGCTGCTACTTTATAACTGTGTTTTTGCTACTGTTTTGAATCAGGAGCCCCTGTGAAAGGATCATTAAACCCCCAAAGGGGTCACAACCCACATGTTGAGAACCACTGCCCTAACAGGAAAAAACTAAAATGCATATAATCCAAAAATGTGCCATACTTATTTAAACATAACGTCCTATAAGTGAACAAACAAAAAATATCCATTCTTATGTAAAACCCTATACCATAGCCCTATGAACTTATTCCCCCACCTATGAAAGTTTATAAGTCAGCCACTTCATGCCTTTATCCAATTTCTATACTGCCCACTTACGTCAACCCAGTACTCTGAGGAGACGATCATGTTTTTTGATGTGAAGAAACTTCATTCCAGTTGGAACTCTGTGAGTCTGAATCCATAAGCAAAGTCAAATCAGGGCAGGCCATTCAAGTCAGCAGCAATATGCACCAGTTCACAGGCTCAAAATCTTCTCTTCATCTGGTCGGGTTCTGGTCAACTCAATGTGGGCTGCCTCACTTAGCCTCACCAGGGTGCCAATTGGTTGCTTTAATTTTAGACTTTGGGCATTGTCACAAACTCTCAACAACCCTACCCCTTGTGCTAGGTCATGAACTTCAGACCAGTCAACCTGCTCTTGTTTTCTCCTCTAGTCCCATGAACCAGGTCCATGGGTGTCAGTGGCCAGACACAACTCGTCTCTTTATGGCTGTTTCTCTCCCTTCCACTCAACAAGTGGATCTAGGTGGTCACCTAGCAAGAATTTTAGCCTCCCCCACAGCTTCCCTTTGATAGTTCAGTCCTAGACCAGAGAGTTCCTTCCATGTCCAAATTTTTCCAGCCTCTGGCACAAACCACTAGTTCAAAATTCAAAAATCCAAAGAGTTCCTTTTTTTGTTGTTTAATCTGTCAACAGGCAAGTGTCTTCACCTTCAAATGTCCTGAATACTCAAGACATCGGGAGGAGATCATCTTTTCAGAGTCTTCTTTGCAGACAGAGCCTAAACCCATTGAAAGATTCAATTTTAACAGCTGAAGACAAGGCTTATAAACTTTCTAATTTCATACTTCCCAATAATCATTTCTATCAGTCATTATATCAACAAGAATAAGCAGAAGAAATCTGTATAAACAAAGTAGAATCATATACTAAACTTAATTCTTGAAACAGTCAAATTCAATCCTTAGATAACTTATCTTAATCCTTACCTAAACTATTCCATTGATACAAAATATGGCCTTAGCCTCTGACTGCATCAAGCCAGGGCCTGGCTTCTGGTCAGCCATTTTGACCTTCTGTCAGCCATTTTCACTAAACAGCATGGTCCCTGAGAAATTCAAGAAGCAATTTTGCTAATTCAAGATTCACATTTTTCACAATCATTTTCACCATTTCAAATTGGATTAACCAAAGAAAAGAATCACAACTTTAACTTGCCATATTCTTTCCAAAAAACAACATGGTCAACTGCATGGTCATATATGACCTCTGGCTAGCCAAAGAAGAAAAACTACCGTGAGGGAGGGATCAAATAAGCATTCACTCTCCATCTTCATGAATTGTTTCTCTAGTGCCCCACTCCCACGGTACCATAATGTATTAGCCAGAGTTAACTAGAGAAACAAATTCAGACACTCATATATGTATAAGAAATAGCTTTATATACAAGAGCAATTATATAACGAAAAAATATCCCAGTCCAGTTCAGACCACGCTCATAAGTCTGATATTAAGCCATATGTCCGATACCAGTCTATAAATTCCTCTTCAGACTCAAGCAACACATGCAATGACACCAAATGCAGAAAGATCACAGGCCAATGGGTAGAAAGTCTTGTGGATCCAGTGGCAGTGTAAGCATCTCAGTGCTGGCGTGGTTCTACACGTGTCTCCTCCAGCTCCAGGGCTCTAGTGTAGCTCCACGTGTCTTGTCATCAGAAAAAAGCAGAGAGCATCTCTCACCTCCAAGAAGAAATATAGGAGGTTCCAGTAGCCTCAGAAGGCCATGTCCACATGGAGGCCTCACTGGATATGATCTGATTGACAGGCTAGACTCCACCCCTGCATATGTTGACAGGAGATTATGTAACTGACACAAAGTGCTCAAAGACAAAGTTCAGAAGAGTTAGGGATAAAAGAGGAACACAAATGGGAAACACAAGAAATACAAGTGATATAGCTTTGTGGGGATTGAAAATCATGGACAAGAAAAAAAATGTGTATAAAATTGTTGAATAGAAACTGATTTGCTATGTAAGCCTTTACTCAATTCACAATAAAAACATATATTTTTAATTGAAAATGCTGAATTTAACAAAGCAGTAACTCAGATATTTTTAGGTTTAAATCTTTCCATTTGTATATCTTCTATTCTCTCTGAAATCCTTTTAACTTGTTTATAATTATTTTAAAATCCTTTGTCTTAAATCTATAATCTTGGCATTTCTGCCTCTGCTTCTATTGATTTATTTTTTCTTCTAGCTATGAATAACATTCTCCTACCTCTTTGCAGAAAAGTCAGGATGTTGGCTACCCTAAGAGGTTAAAAAGACACAGCACTTCCCTTGTCCCCCACTTCTATTCAACATCGTCCTGGAGGTCCTAGCTAATAATATATGACAATGGAAGGATATCACAGGTATACATTTGGGGAAAGAAGAAATGAATTTATTGTTATTTGCAGATGACATGATTTTATAGAGAGAGAACCCCAAAGGCTCCACAATAGGATTGTTGGAAATGATTTAAAAAAACAAAAACAAAAAACCTATGGTAGAGTGGCTGGACATAGACCAACAAGCAGAAGTCAATTGGATTGCTATATACCACCGAGTAGATTACATAAAAAGAAATCAAAAAGGTAGTATCCTTCACAATAGGTAAGCATAAACTGAACTATCTAGGGCTATTTTTAACCACAATAACAAAAGATCTATATGAGGAAAACCAGAGAACATTATTATAAGAAACCAAAAGAGACCTTCACAAATGGTAGAATATCCCATGCTCGTGGATTGGAAGACTCAATATCCTAAAGATGTCGATCCTACCTAAGGCACTATAAAATTCAATGAAATCCCGATACAAATACCAGCGTCTTTTTTCAACGAAATGAAAATTTGACTACCAACTTCATATGGAGAGGGAAGAAGCCCAGAATTGGCAAAGAACTCCAAAAGAAGAAGAAGAAAGTGGGAGGGCTTGCATTACCTGACTTTAAAACTTATTATACAGCCACAGTTTTAGAAACAGCATAGTACTAGTACAACAAATGATCTTTGACAAAGACCCCAAAAGCATCCAATGGGAAGCAGATGCCCTTTTCAAAAAATGGTGCTAAAATAACTGGAATTAGCCTGCAGAAGAGTGGAACAAGACCCTTAGCTCACTCCATACACAAGAACAAATTCAAGGTGGATCACAGACCTCGAGGTAGCTATCTCAAACTATCCCTAAACTATCGAATCATCAACAAGAAAATTGGTACAAAGCTAAGAACCTTAGCACAGGGAAGACATGGGCTATCAGAAATAAGAAAGGATACACCCCCCCCCCCCGAGGAGGATAAAATAGACAATTGGGACCTACTAAAGATAAAACACTTGTGTACACTGAAAGATTTCTAGAGTATTAAGAGAACCCACAGACTGGAAAAAGAGAAAAGGTGACATAACATACTAAGGGCTTATTACTAAAAACTGAAGACTCCTGTAAGCTTACAACAAGAAAACCACAAATATCCCACTGAAGAGGTGGGCAAAAGACTTAATTTACAAAACAGATGCAGACAGCACCTGTGCTGAAAGGCATCTTTTCCCTCCCTCTCATAAGCCTTTAAGGCCCACAGAGGGTGGAGAAAGAAAAATGACGACAATGGTGGGTCAGGGCACTAACCAATGCAAGTGGCGGGTACTGTTTATATCTCTACAGAAAAGAGAGAACCAAAGTAGACCTCATTCTGGTGTGCCCATCCTTGAGGGTCATATTTCTGCTCTGAGCAGTTTGTTCCCAGAGATGACTTCATAGCTGGCCCCAGCTTAAGACATACTCCCTAGATGACAGCACCGCAGAGGACAACCCTTAAGGGAGAGCAGTCAGTCTGACCCAAAATATGGGGGGTGTGGGGGGAGAAGGCGGGGGCAAATCAAGAGTATAACAGTCCAGTGACGGAAGCAAAGCCATAAAGGCCCTTAAGAATCCCGATTGTAGACTTCTGACTCAGGGGGAAGTACTTGGCACCCCATTTTTACTGGTTGGGGATTACTCACAAGGAGGTCACACTGAAAGTTAAAGGCATAATGGGGGATGGAGGGCAATAAACCGATCCATCCCTGACTGCAGGAATAGCAATAGTGACTTTTAGGATGCTCGCCTTTTGGACACAAATGCTGAAGAATAAGAGAGTGTATGTGTTGTTAGGTAATCAGATCAGGATATGGAACCCTGAAAGAAATGGGGACTGGACTGATGGTCTATAACATGCCCTTCTCTCTATTTAACTGAGAGATATTCATCTACTCTATGTCGGGATCCCTGTCAGAGTTGTGACTATCTGTATGGGGTATTTGTGTGTGTGTGTGTGTGTGTGTGTGTGTGTATTTATCTATACAAGATAGGTAGGATAGAGCATCTTACTACAGTTCCTGGGGGAAACGGAAGGGAGGGGTGGGGTAGGAGTACAGGGAACCAAAAGTGACAGGTACAGGGGAATAGTGAGTATTCTAAAATTGACAGTGAGGAGGGTGTAGCTTTTCTGATCATGTTTGATCAATTGAAGTGTATCTGAGAGGTATTACTAAGATGGGTAAATATAATAGAGGGGTAGGAGTGATAGAGAAAAGAAGATATATATGCATATGTATTTTTGCACATGTATATATATGAAAGTGCAACAAAGAAGCAGATGGACTTTGGACTTCTACTTAAATCTTACCTCAGTACATGAACAAGTATTACAGTTCTAATAATGTAGCATTGTATGATACTCACCTTCCTGACATGATCACTGAAGACAAAATGAGTACATAAGCAAACGTAGTGAAGAAAGCTGGTGGTGTCCAACTATTAAAAGGTATAGTGTCTGAAGGTCCTAAAGACATGTAGTTAAACAAGCAGCTATCTAGAAGGAAAGCAACAAAGCCCATAGGGAAGAAGTATACCAGCCTGTGTGATCATGAGGTATCTACGAGAAGAGTTATCAGAAGTTCAAAACCGAGGTGAGGGAGAAAGGAGGAGCAGATTACAAGGATCTACATATAATCTCCTCCCTAGGGACAGACAACAGAGAAGTGGGTGAAGGGAGAAATCAGATGGTGTAAGACATGACAAAATAATAATAATTAAAAAAAAAAAAAGAAGTTCAAAACCAATCAACCAAATCCATGTGAAGGGGTATGGATGTAGTGGAAACCCAAAATCTACCTGCAAGGTAACTAACTGGACAGTCTCTCTCAGAAGGGCCACACAGAAGAGATGATAAATCCAGGGTTCAGTATGGTACCATATAACTATCCTCTAGTTCAGCAGTCCTCAACCTGTGGGTTGAACGACCCTTTCACAGGGATTACCCGATTCATAACACTGGCAAAATCATAGTTATGAAGTAGCAATGAAAATAATTTTATGGTTGGAGGGTCACCATACATGAGGAACTGTATTAAAGGGTTGCGGCATTAGGAAGGTTGAGAACCAGGGCTCTAGTCCTTTAATATTCTTACCGTGTTCGTCCAGGTAGACTAGAGAAACAAATTCATGTAGACTCATATGTGTATAAGAAAGAGCTTTTTTGTATGAGCCCCTAATAAATTGTTAAAATTAAAAAAAAAATTTTTAATTAAAAAAAGAAAGAGCTTTTTATAAAGAGTAATTGTATACTAAGAAAACATCCCAGCTCAGTCCAGATCAAGTCCATAGTTTGATATTAGCCCAGACGTCTGACACCAATCTATAAAGTCCTCTTCAGACTCATAAAACACATGCAATGACACCAAATACAGGAAGACCACAGGCCACTGGATGGAAAGTCTTGGGGATATAGTGGCAGTGGAAGCATATCAACCCTGGCAGGGGTCTCCACGTGGCTACTCCAGCTCCAGGACTCCAGCATAGCTCCATATGTCTTGTCAGCAGGAAGATGAAGCACAGACTGTGTGCATCTGGCCTTCAGTGAGCTATTTATCTCTGTGGCACCTCCAAATAAGATCATCAAGCTGCAACCTGACTGACAGACTAGACTCCACTCCTTCACAAGTTGACACCAGATTGTGTAACTACCACAAAGGACTGCTAAAATTTCATCAGCATGAAATTTACCTTTTTAAATACTTCTACATCCTGTTCCACTCCAACTTAAAAGGATTCAATGGGTTCCCACTTATTACCACATCAAATTGAACTTCCGCTGCCTAGCTTTCATCATTCTCAAACTCTAGTGCACATCAGAATCACCTGGAGTGATTGTTATAATACAGATTGCTGGGCCCTGACCCCAGAATTTCTAATGCAGTAGTCTAAAGCAGGGCTTGAAATTTTGTATTTCCCTGACCCCAGAATTTCTAATGCAGTAGTCTGAAGCAGGGCTTGAAATTTTGTATTTTTAATGTCTACAATGGATACTAATGCTGCTGGTCAGGAAATCACACTTGAGAAGCAGTGCTCGACGGGAGGACCACATTCTGTCTCCTTAGCCTTATTTCTCCTACTTCCTTTCTCTCTCTCTCCTTACCTTTGCCTATCCAAATGGTACCCTTGGTGATTTCTGTGGCTCTCAACTGTCTGGACATTACAATCACCTGGGAGAAGCTTTTAAAATTATATTCCTGCCCCTGAGATTCTGATGCAATTGATCCAAAGGTACATTTCCCTAAGTGATTCTAATGAACAGCCAGAGTTGGTATCCACTACTTTATCTTCAATCACCTTCTCTTCAAAACTATGAGAACAGCATTTAATTTTCTCCCCTTAAAATTCTTATAATGCGGAACAAAAAATCGAATCACTGAAAATGTGAGTGGGCGGGGGGAGGAGGACTTGATGCAAAGGGCTTAGGTTGAGAGTAAATGTTTTGAGCATGATGAGGGCAATGAATGTACAGATGTGCTTTATACAATTGATGTATGTATGGATTGTGATAAGAGTTGTATGAGCTCCTAATAAAATGTTAAAAAAAAAAAAAGAAAATGTGGGTGAGTGCGGAATAGAGACCATTCTGGTAGCCAACCCATCTGTAGCCAACCGGACACCCCTTACTGAAGGGTTGTGGGGAGGAGATGAACCAGCCAGGGTGCAGGGTAGCAACGATGAAACATATTACTTTCCTATAGTTCTTAAATACTTCCTCCCCGCCACTATCATGATCCCAATCCTACCTTGCAAATCTGGCTAGACCAGAGGATGTACATAGGTACAGATAGCAACTGGAAACACAGGGAATCCAGGACAGATGACTCCTCCAGGACCAGTGATGAGAGTGGTGATACCTGGAGGGTGGAGAGAGTGTCGGGTAGAAAGGGGGAACCGATTACAAGAATCTACGTCTAGCCTCCTCCCTGAAGAAGGGACAGCAGAGAAGAGGGCGGGGGAGACGTCAGACAGTGTAACATATGACAAAATAATAATAATATATGAACGATGAAGGGTTCATGAGGTAGGGGGCAGTGGGGAGGTAGGGGGAAAATGAGCAGCAGATATTAAGGGCTCGAGTAGAAGACAAATGTTTTGAGAATGATGATAGCAACAAAGGTACATGTTATTGACACAATGGATGGATGTATGGATTGTGATAAGAATTGTACGACTCCCCAATAAAATGATTAAAAAAGCAAAAATAAAATTCTTATAATGCAAATGTGATTGACACAATGGATGCATGAATGTATTATGATAAGAGTTTTATGAGTCCCCAATAAAATGATTTTTTTAATTGCTATAATGTTCAGATTATGTCACCAAGGTTTGCACTAAATTACATGATCACACTGTTGTTCTCTATTTTTCTATGTAAGTCTTATTTATATTACTTGATCAGTTAAAGTAAGGGCTGTATCTTCAATGTTTATATTCCTATAGCATTAATCCTCTGATGCGCACCTAGGAGAAGTTCTGTAATTATTTCCTATTTATCATGGAGCAGAACTAGAATTGAGTACATTAAATTATCTACCTTCCAGTTTAACAAACAGTGCTCCCTGCTTTTATCTCATAGAGTTCTGCAACAAATTTATTTTGCGATGGTGAGTCACTTACCTCTTCCATCCCCAATAAATAAATGAGAAAGAAAAATCTAATGTACCTAAATGATGTAGGGTACAGCAAAATGATTAACAGACCATAAATGATCTCACTGTTACATCCTTAAGAGTAAATGGTCTTTTCTAAATCCACTAAAGACTGTTTTAAAACACTTAAAGAGAATCAGTACACATATTTAGATGCTACAGCTCTGAATAGTTCTGATTTGTTTTCTCCACAGATGTGCATCCTTCAAGACCTGAATTCACCAGGTGCATATTAATCTGTATTTCCAGTTTTTACATAACACTCTGCTCCAGTTTTGTAAATATACCACTACATGAAACCAGAATCCATTCTTAAGCTATGGCATTAAATATTCACAGATCATCTCCACTATTTAAAAAAATTATTATATATTAAGTCTCATTTAAAGGCAGTCAAATAAATGTGCACTTGCTGAATATAGACTATATTCTTTTTCTTTAAAATTTTAAAAATTTCATTTAATCATTTTATTGGGGGCTCATACAACTCTTATCACAATCCATCCATCCATCCATTGTGTCAAGCATATTTGTACATTTGTTGCCATTATCATTCTCAAAACACTTGCTTTCTACTTGAGCCCTTGGTATCAGCTCATTTTCCCCCTCCCTCCCGCTCCCCTCTCCCTCATGAACCCTTGATAATTTATTATTATTATTTTTGTCATATCTTGCACTGTCCGACGTCTCCCTTCACCCACTTTTCTGTTGCTCATCCCCCAGGGAGGAGGTTATATGTAGATCCTTGTAATCAGTTCCCCCTTTCTTGCCCCATCCTCCCTCTACCCTCAAGGTATCGTCACTCAGCACTGGTCCTGAAGGGATCATTTGTCCTGGATTCCCTGTGTTTCCAGTTCCTATCTGTACCAGTGTACATCCTCTGGTCTAGTCAGATTTGTAAGGTAGAATTGGGACCATGATAGTGGGGGAGGGGAGGTAGTATTTAGGAACTAGAAGAAAATTGTATGTTTCATCATTGCTACACTGCACCCTGACTGGCTCGTCTTCTCCCCACGACCATTCTGTAAGGGTATGTCCAGTTGCCTGCAGATGGGTCTTGGGTCCCCAACTTGCACTCCTCCTCATCCACAATGATTTGAGAATATAAGCTATATTTTCACCATAATTTTGAACTGGTCAATTTCTCTAAATGCTAAACATAGTAAGTTAGCTCTTAACTAAAGTTCAATGACACCTGGTACCTGACAGAAATACACACTAAGTACTTTAGACATCAACTAGGAATTCAACCAAATATCTGAATCTAAGAAACACAATAATCGACTAATTAATTTCTTAGGAAAATTTTTAAAGCCATAATTAATGAAAATGAAAGAACTAGTATAGTTTTATCAAAAATAGGACAGAGAGTCAGGAGATCTGGGTTACATTCTGACTCATTAACTAGTTAATTCAATCTTGAAGAAGTCACTTCAACTCTATGCTTAGGCTTTCTGACTCTAAAATGAAAGGGTCTAACTAAACCACCACTGTGTTTTCTTTTAACTTCATGATTCCACAATCTATAGAAATACATACACACTAACCAGACAGATGCCATTAAATAGAAAAGTATTGGCTTATTTGAAGAGCATCTATCTCTGGAGACTCTAAGGGTTTTCATACAGATGCAGTCATTCCCTGAAACTGTTATTGTTTAACCAGGTGGGGAAAAAAAACAAACCCACAAAACAGAGCTAATAAACATATCTTGTATCAAATGCTAGATGACCAGAAAACATGAATGCCAGCGTATTTAGACTAAGATGTTTTGAAAAATGCCAACTGAAAATCAACAAAGGTACTCAGGCCAGGTGGAAAACAAGAATTCAGGAAAGCATTCTTATTACTGTTAAGCTTCTGGAGCCTATTACAATTTCAGCAAGTAGTAATCAGCAAACACTGGAAAAGGTGGCTGAGTTGAAACAGCAAGACAATAAATTGCAAGTGGTGATGGCCTTTAACATTAATAACTGTTCAAAAATTCTGGATTTAGAGCTACTATTAAGCTTCTTGCTATGGCTAGTACTACAGTTAGTTCACAATTCTAATGCTCTAGCACATTATCTTTAACATAAGATAAAGCACTATATTTAAAAGAAAAAATTAGAAAACTGGACTTACGCTGTTAGGAGACTAAAGGAATGTGCCTGTGTTGGTCTGGGTAAACTAGGGAAACAAAGCCACAAAAACTCATATGTATAAGAGAGAGTTTTATATAAAGGGTAAGTGTCCATTAAGAAAGCATCCCAACCCAGTGCTGTCAAAGTCCTTAAGTCCAACATTAGCCCCTATGTCCAACACCAGTCTACAAAGTCCTCCTTCATCTCACAAAACATACACAATGACACCGCCTGGAGCAGGAAAGCTGAATCAGTAAACGTGAAAGCATCTCAGCACTGACAGGGGTCTCCATATGGTGCTCCAGTACCCAGGGCTGTATCGGGGTAGGTCCACGTGGCTCCTCCTCAAGACCGTCTTGCAGGAAGTGAGCCTTGAAAGCTGAAGTAGAGAACTGGCTATGGTAGGTGCACCCTGGTCTGACCATCAGAAAGGAAGAGATCTGAGAACTAGAAAGGAGAGGCTCATCGAGCCATTGATCTCTCTGCCCTTCAATTAATCCCACATGTGTTTATCAGCCAAGTTGGCACAACAAACCTTAGCTATCTCAACGCCTTTATTCAGAGAAAAAGTATTTACAAGGTATGTCTGATAAAGATCCTATATACAAATATACACAAAATATATAAAACACAAAGATCAGCAATAAGAAAATAAAATTTTTAAATGGATACCTCACCAAAGGATATTCAGATAGTAACCAAGAAACAAGCATGTGAGAAGATAAACGTCATCACAGAATGAGATTCCACTAAACATTAGCCTGGCTAAAAGAAAAAAAGAAGAAATAGAAATGCTCATTCTTTGCACATAGTATGTAAAATGGTACCATCACTTTAGAAGAGAGCTTGGGAGTTTCTTTCAAAGATATTTGTAGTCTTCTTACCCACATGACACAGCAATAGTACTCCTAGGTATTTACCCAAGGAGATGAAAACAGGTCCACACAGAGTTTTCACACCGATGACTGTAGCTGCTTTATTCTTAATAAAAAACCGGAAGCTGTGCTTCAAGAGGTGAATAAAAACTGCGGTATGTCCATGATGCTGTTGTTGTTGTGAGTTGCCATCAGTCAATTCTTACTCCTGGTGATCACACATGTGCCACCAGGGTGACCTTTTGGAAGCAGATCTCCTGGCCTGTCTTCCCAGGCACTCCTGGTTAAGTTCAAAACGGCAACCTTTCCATTAGTAATCAAGCATTTAACCAATTTTGACACCTAGAGATTCTGTGATACACTCATAATAAGGAATATCATTCAGTAATAAAAAGGAATGAGCTATCAAGCCATGAAAAGACCTGGGGAATCTTAAAAATGTATAATACTAAATGGGGGAAAACAATATATAAACGCTACATACCATGAGTGTAACTTCATGACATTCTAGAAAAGGCAATGAAAGATCGGTGGTTGCTAGAGGATTGGCGGGAAAGATATTCTGTATGAAACTATACGTGTAACTCTATTTGTGAAAATCCAACAAAAATAATGAATCTTTACATAACTTAGGGACTATAGCTTGTAATAATATCTCAGTATTGATTCATTAATTTTAATAGCACACTAATGCAAGATGCTAAAAATAGTGGAACTATGTGTGTTGGTAGGAGAGTGAGGAGGCATATGAAACTGTACTATTTGGCCCAGTTATTTTGCAAATTATTTGAAACTATTCTAGAAAGTAATACATTAATGATTTAAAGGAAAAACATCCAATAAGCATGCACAGTTTCAAAGAGCAGGCATTGCCACCGTAATTACTAAGCTTCTAGTACAGCGAAAAACATTATGAAAATTTCATACAAAAAATAGAACTTCATTATTAATTAATGTACTATACGGTAGTCCTGAATTTATAGTAGGGTGTCAGCTCAATGATTCTGTTGTAAATCAACTCAGATGTAAGCCAAATGTCTTTTTTTTTAAGTTTTCATTCTTATTACCGTTTCTTTATAAACCTGATCTTTATTTGCCGTTAGGGGTCATAAACATTACATATAACCATTAACATTGTATATTATATGGAGTACATATTACTTAAAAACAGATGGTAGTAAGTGGGACTCCTTTAACTTTGAATACATCAAATATCAAGGATTGCTAATATATGCTGATATTTTCCATCTATTGTTATACAATGAGGACAATCACATAATTCAAATATTCTTATCTTCAAATTGCTTTCCATCACTTAAGAATAGCTAACTTCCTGAATTTTCTGTCCCCTGGCTTTTTTCCTGGCATTGGTCATTTCTCTACTGATTGGCACCTCCAATCAGGTATTGACCTCTAGGAAATAATGGAGAAGAAACCCAGCTGAGAGGCTACTTGATAATAGCTGTGGTTAGTAATGTAGACTGAAGAAGCTAAAACGAGATCTGTGGACAATCATAGACAGTCCAATGGAAAAACAAAGCTTAAGCATCATTCCTTCATGTCAACAAACAAAGTGTATTTATTACCTTGCAAGTGGAACACAAATATATAGTACTTTCATTTGGAAACCCAAAAGTCTGTTCAACAACCCTTTTCCCTAGGCTATGGAGTTAGAATATGTAAATAACAAACCAATGTAAGTCCAGTGCTATTGTTAGAGAAAATTCCTGGGCATAAAACATCAAAATTGCAGCATTTTTCACTCAGGAGAGACCAGTCCCTGGAGAAGGACATCATGCTTGGTAAAGTACAGGGACAGCAAAACTGAAGAAGGCCCTCCAACAAGAAGGACACAGTGACTGCAAAACTGGGTTCAAAAATCAGAACAATTATGAGGATGACCCAGGACCCAGCAGTGCCTCCTTTCCATTGTACATGGGGTCCCTATGACTCAGAAACAACTCCAATGCACCTAAGAAACACCACCCGGGGCAGTGCTGCACCAAGTCTCCTCAGGTGGCAAGGAACTCCCTGTCCAGCCAGCTTCTTTTGTTAAGGCTGATTCCAAGACAGTATCTCTGCCTCCAATATGTCCATTGTGATGGATGAGAGATTACCGAAGAACAACTTTTATCCCTAGCACTCCAGCCTCTGCCAAAACTACACTACCCCCCTGGAGCTTCTGAGTGAGGGGCAGACCACCACAGTGTAGGAACAGTCCATGTGTCTTCCTTCCTCACAAGAACATTTCTGCCCCACAAAGCATTGCCCTCTTCTTCCCAGATGGCTCTCTCTTTAGGCCATTTCTCAGATACTATACAAGTTAAACTTCAGTTTCTCAAAGACAACAGCAACAAGTTAGGGTCTTTTCCAGCTCAATAAAGCCAAAATCTGTCCTCAGGATTTATTAAGAGTCTAAACCAGTGGTTCTCAACTTGTGGGCCATGAACCCATTGGGGGTTGAATGACCCTTTCACAGGCGATTCATAACAGTAGCAAAATTAGTTATGAAGTAGCAATGAAAATAATTTTATGGTTGGGGAGGTCACCACAACATGAGGAACTGTATTAAAGGGTCACGGCATTAGGAAGGTTGAGAACCACTGGTCTACACTGAAAGTGCTGTGTACACACCCTATGAACTATGTATGGTAAATACTTAGATGAAAACCATAGCGACAGGCTATCTGTGAGGCAAAACTCACCACTGAAAAAGCACATTTAAACACACTTATACAAGATCCTCAGCAGGAGCTTCTCGTCTGGATTAAACATATTGAGTGAATTAAGAGCAGGAAAAAAAGGAGGCTTTCTACTCCTGAAAAAAGTTAATCTTGGAAACCCGGAGACAGCTCTACTTTGTCCCATAGTCATAATGACTTGGAATTGACTCCGTAGCAGGGAGTAAATCACCACCAGTAAGCCACCACCACCCCTCTTTTTTAATATTAAAGAATTTTATTGGGGGATCTTATAGCTCTTATAACAATCCATAAATCAGTTGTAGCAAGCATATTTGTATATATGTTGCCATCATTATTTTCTAAACATTTACTTTCTATTTGAACCCTTGGTATCAGCAACTCTTTTGTCTCTCCCTCCCACCCTGTGATCCCTTGATAAATTATAAATTATCATTTTCGTATCTTACACCGACCGCTGTCTCCCTTTCCCCATGATTTCTGTTGTTCAGTTCCCCCTTCCTCCCTTCCTCTCCCTACGCTCCTATATAAGATAGGCATGGAAACTGGAAGCTTGAAGAGAAACAAGGGGACAGACGGTTCTGGAGGTACCTGAGGCAGGGGAAGCAGAGGAAGGGAGCGGTGAACAAACAACGTCACAGACAAGGGAACAATTAGGGAATTAAAATCAGCAACAAGGAGGACATAGAGATCCTGGGGGTGTTAGAGTAACAGCAATCTAGCTAAGAGGAATTACTAAGAGGCAAAAGAAGGGTGAGCATGATGGTGGGTAAGAGAAGGTAAATGGAAACAGGAAAGATCTAGGAAGCAAAGCTATGGATAAAGGTATAAACATAGGTATGTACATATGTAAATAAATTAATTCATAAAAATAGAGGTATTGACATAGGAACATATATTTATATGGCAATATATTGAGGTAGTGGACGGCCTCTGCTCCAGCCCCCCCTCAACACAAGAACACTTTGTTCTAACACCCTGGCATTCTGTGATGCTCACCCTACCAGCATGATAGCTGAAGACAAAATGGGTGCATAAGAAAATGTGGTGAAGAAAGCTGATGGTGCCCAGCTATCAAAAGATATAGTGTCTGGGGTCTTAAAGGCCTGAAACAGCCATCTAGCCGAAAAGCAACAAGCCCACATAGAAGAAGCACACCAGCATGTGCGATCATGAGGTGTCGATAAGATCAGGTAACAGGCATCAGTACACCCAAAACAAAAAAACCCATACTGTTGAGAACAAGGGGGGGTCGGAGCAGAGACCCAAAGCCCATCTGTAGACAATGGGACATCCCCTCACAGAAGGGTCACAAGGAAGGGATGAGTCAACCAGTGTGCAGTATAGCACCCATTAAACACACAATATTCCTCTGGTTCCTTGAGGCTTCCTCACCCCACACTAGCATGACCCTAGTCCTGCCTTTCACTGCAGACAAGACCAGAGCATGTGCACAAGGTACAGATAAGAGGTAAGAGCTCACATCACATGGAATCCAGGAACAGGAATGAGAGTAGTGATAAACCCCCTCCACACACCTTTTTTAAGCGATTTCCACCAGCAAGAGGGCACTAATACATATAAAAATGGTTTAGTAACAGGGAGGAAGTGGGACTAGGGAACTGCAATTAGTGACGTGAAACAAGATATGATTGTAGAATTGGGGAAAAAAAAAAAGGCAAGATTAGGGACAGACAAGGAAGCACAAATTGAAGGGAGGATGCAGAGCACATGGAGCAGAACCAAAGAAGCTGAAGCACCTTCTCCCAGAGTTGAGAGAGACGTCTCCTAGAGCCAGAGCCGTGTTTGTGGACTTCTAGCCTGCTAAGTTTATTACATGAATGACAATTAAAAATACCCGAGGCTACTAAATGTCCAAACCATTTGAAACTAAGAATTACCTTTAACTAACATCTTCAGTTATCTTGTATAATTCAATATACAAATGCAAGTTCTTTAATTACATGTTCACTGATAAAAGTGAAATTATACAATTCAAATTGTTTATTAAAGATGTTTCCATTTGAAAATAATCTGATAAATTCAAAGCTACGAAATATGAAGAGGGTGGGGGGAATCAAGAAATCTGAAACAGATGGCAAATCTCTAATATGGTTTCCAGAGTCTATCTTAAACATAATCCCAATAATGTCAAAATCCAATTCAGCACTCCAAATAAGTTATCTGCAAACCTTAAAAGGATCATTATTAAACAAATTCATTCTCTGCTTCCACTCCAGCTTCTCCAATATTCTCCAAGTAGAGACAAGTTAAAAGAGAAACTCATCATTCTACAAATTCAGAAGTTCTTTAAAGAAAAATACACTTCTACTTATCTGAAGAAGCTTCTATCAAGATTGGTGACAATAAAATCTGTGTAAGAGCCCACCCCACCTCCTAAATACAATGATTATTTATCTTTATTAGAGACCAAGGCATATCTCCACTAAAAGATGATTTGAAATAGAAAAACAGGCTTTGGGAAATAGTTAATTTGGTTCGAGTGATTAGAAAACACTGTATTTCACAGCAATATTTATCCCTAATTTTGGCCACACTGAGAAAATTAACTGTGTTTTGTTATTAGATGATTCTAGTAGGTAGTATGTAAACCTTTTCAACCTAAACCAAACTTTAATGTTAAAGGAAGCTTTAGTCAGTTTTTAATTCTCTGAGAAGCAAATTCCATAACTGACAACTGCAAAGACCCTTGGGATAGCCACATATTTCGTGTAAGTGGAAAAGGTCATTTGGAAATGTATCATCTCAAAAAAGTGAAGTATCATTTCTAGCAGTCTAAATTGCTTACAATTTAAATAAAATCTTTAGTCTACTTCTTATACGAAAATAGTTTATTACTCCAAGTTTTACAAGAATATAGGGGAAAATGGTATTTCTGGCTGCTTTACCAAAGAAAGCTCAATTTTAAGATTTAAAAGATGATTTTAAAGTGACAGAATTATTGGAAAATTAAAACATAGATTTACCATATGGTCCAGCAACCCCACCCCAAGTATATTCCTGTTATGGATTGTAAAAATGGTAAGACAGTGGTGTCTATGCAGAAGACAAAGAATGAAGATCATCAGCATCAAAAATTTAAAAAGATCATCAGTATCAGCTACCCAAGACTAATTCCTGAGACAGAGGTCACAGGCCAGCATCCTGCAGTTTCTACTCTGACACCAACCATCCCTCACACAGCACTGTCTATTTCTCTGCAGGAGAGGGGTGGGAGATGCTGCCAACGAGTCAATTCCACCTTGTAAAATCCCTACAGGATAGAGTACAACTGGCCCTGTGGTTTTCTGAGACTGTACATCTTTATGGAAGTAGAAAACCTCATCTTTCTTCCACAGAGGAGCCACTAGTTTCAAACTACTGACCTTGTAGTATGCTTAACCCACTGTACCACCAAGTTTCCACTTCTCGGCTCACGTTAATAATTCATTGTAATGGCCACACAAAGCTCACAGACGATACTCACAGTTATAGAGCTTATTTACCAAGTAAAAATTTACCAAGCAGAAACATACAGGATACATACAGTTCTTCTCAACTGTGCTCACAAGCACACACCCAGGCCCTGTGGCCCCGTGGCCTTTGCCCTGCTCTGGCAAGTGTTACGAGCTCTCTTAGCTCTGTAGATAAATGCCCAGAGGCACCCTATTCCACCAATAAGCCTCACTCTTCAGCACACTTAGCCCAAAGAGTGCTTTCTGGCTCCATGGGCTGGAAAGAGTAATGTCCTGCCCATCTCCTATGTATTAATTCTCTGCCACCACTTCTCAGTCTCTTGCTATCTCCAGTGTTACAGTTCTCTGTTCCTTGGTTCAGACAAGTTATACCCCTGCCTCTTGAGATCCCCCTCTATCTCCAGGAATGGGATGGGAAAATGGATGAATCCTCATGCTAGAGTTCCATTCACCTTATTTGCATGGTCCCATTCCTACAAGGGAGCCATGCGTCTCATTGACATAAACAAGCTATTTAATCCCCTTAGTAGGCCACAAGCACTTCACATTTAGATAGTCCTACCCAAGTCATGTGGTGGGAGTTATAAAGACTATGATTTAGAGGAGGTAATGTCAAGTAATTCACTGCACCACATGAATTGAATTATATCCTACAAACTGTATTATAAATCCTAACCATTATGAAAAAAAATCCTAACCATTATGCCTGTGGTTATAATCCCATTTGGGAATGGGTTGTCTTTGTTAAATTAACAAGACACACTTAGTATTAGGCATGGTATTAGGTATCTTGAATCATTCTCTTTTGAAATGACAAAGAGATTAAATGATCAAGCAAAGCAGAGACGGGGAAGAAGTATGCCAAGCCAAGCGAAGACTACCAGGAGAAGCTGAGAAGAAACAAGGACCTACCTACCTCCAATGCTGACAGATGAAAAGTCTTCCCCTAGAGCCAGCATCCTAAGTTTGGGTATCTAACTTGCTGAACTGCAAACAAATAGATTTCTGTTTGTTAAAGCCATCCACTTTGGGTATGTCTGCTATAGCAGACTAAATAACTAAGACAGAACTTGGTTCTGGAAGAGTAGGGTATTGCTCTAACACAGCAGTTCTCAACCTGTGGGCTGCAACCCCTTTGGGGGCAAACAACCCTTTTACAGGGTCAACCGATTCATAACAATAGCAAAATTATACAGTTATGAAGTAGCAACAAAAATAATTTTATGGTTGGGGGTCACCACAACATGAGGAACTGTATTAAAGGGTCCTTGCTTTGGGAAGGTTGAAAACCACTGCTCTAACAGATACCTAAAATGTAGATGTGTTTTTGGAACTGGGTAATCGATCGAGGCTGGAAAGGTGCCTAACAGTAAAAGCCTAAGCTGTTTTGAAGAGACTACTGGTAGAAGTAAGGATGCCAGAAGTGATTCTGATGAGAGCTCAGAAGGAAGTGAGTAAAGCCATGGAGAAAGTCTCTAGCATCCAAGAAAATATATATGGCCCAAGCAATAGAAGGTTGCTAAAAATGTGGAGTTTAAATGTGCTCTGAGGCTTTAAAAGAAAACAATGTCATGTGACTGGACAACAAAGAAAAGAATGCTTTTTATGCAGTGGCAAAGAATTGGTCTGAATTGTTTTCATAGGTCTGCTTCAAAGTAGAACTTGTAAATGACACACTTGGATATTTAGCTGAGGAGTGTACAAACTAAGGACATATAGCCTAAGACTCTCACCAGAACTTAGTGACTCAATCTTTTGTTAGAGACTAAGGCTGTGACTGATGGATCTAACCAACTACCAACTAAACCAGAAAACCCACCAGCTTAGATAGACAGGGAGAAGAACGATTGGAAGGAAAGAATGCTGCTTGCCTCTTGGAATCCTACAGGCAAGTAAACCAAAAAGTCAAAGGACTACCACTGTTCTCCAAGAAAAGAGGTCATCCCTGAAGTAATTCCTTTCAAAGGATGGGGGTCACGGCCTCCTAGGTTTCAGACACAGATTTTCACCAACTTGGTTCCAGGATGGTGGGGCAGCCTTTCATGAGCACCAGGGAAATGTGGCTCCTATCAAAAGCAGAGGGGGCAAGACTACCAAGTCCAAGAGCAGAAGAACAGAATGACTAGGGCTGAAGATTTCCACACAGATGGACTAGGACAATGAGATGATCCAAAGCCAAGGGAGCTAAGCTGCAATCCCATTGGGCCTGAAAGGCAGAGTTAAAGCACAGGGTCAATGGGCCTCCACCCAGAATTCAGAGGGCATGGTCAACAGGGCTGGTCTCAAAAGAACAGGGGTTTTCAAACCTTGAGAGCGGGTCAAATTTGTTCTACTGGGTTTTGAACTTGCCCAGACTGGTATGCCATTTTTTTCCCTCCAACTGTTCCCATTTCTAATGGAAATGCCTACCTTGTGCTTGTACTTTAGAAGCAGATAATCTGTTTAGATTTCACAGGGTTCACAGATTCAGAGGGCTTTTGCCCCAACATAGAATACACCTAAATCTCATCTATATCTGATTTAGATGCTTCAGAAGATGGCTTTCAGACTTGATATTGATTTTTAAACTTCTGGCATGATGTAACAGGAAACATGTTTTTCATGTGGATATGAATTTTGTGGGGCCGAAAAATAGAATGTTAAGATTGAATTATGCCCAAACTATTAGGGCCATCAATGAGGGAACTGGAACTAACGAGAATTTTGGCACTGGGAATTCATAGGTTATCAGAAATAGGGAAGGACACAAACACAGAGGAGGCACAAATTGACAAGTGGGATATACCAAAGATAAAACACCTGTGTACATCGAAAGAATTCACCAAGAGTAATGAGAGTCCATGGACTGGGGAAACATCTTTAGCAATGACACATCAGACAAAGGCCTTATTACTAAAAATCGACAATACTCTGCCTAGCTTCCAAAAAGAAAAAAACTAATTGCCCATTGAGGAGGTGGGCAAAGGACCTGAACAGAAGTTTCACAGGGGCAGAAATCCTAATGGCCAATAAACATGAGAAACTGTTCCCAATCTTTAGCCATAAGAGAAATGCAAATTAAAACAACAATGAGGTACCACCTGACACCCTCAAAGGTAGCCCAATTCAAAAATCAGAAAGCAACAAGTGTTGGAGGGGCTGTGGGGAGACAGGAACTCTCATCCACTGCTGGTGGACCTGTAAGTATGTACAGCCACTATGGAAATCAATCTTGTAATATCTAAAACAGATGGAAATTGAGCTACCATACGATCCAGCAATCCCCCTACTGGGCATATACCCAGAAGAGGCAAGAAACAGACCATGCCAGACATCTGTGCTCCAATTTTCATTGTGGCACAGTTCACAATTGCAAGGAGTTGGAAACAACCCAAATTTCCATCAACTGATGAGTGGATTAAAACACTGTGATACATATATACAATGGAGTACTACGCATCCTTAAAAAGCAGTGATGAATACATGAAGTACATTGCCGCATGAGAAGAACTGGAGGAAATCATGCTAAGAGAAGTAAACCAAGCACAAAAGGGTAAGTCCAACATGAGTACAGTGAGGTATGCTTGAAAAAATGCAAAAAGGGCATAGGGAAAAAGTTACTATATACAAACATTCTTGCGGTGAGGACCAGGTAGTATGGTAGGGGGCAGACCAAATCCAAGGATACATATGGTAGCCAACTAAAAAGAAGAGGGGAAAGGAAAAAAATTAAAAATAAATGGGTAGCGGGCAGGACACTAACCCAACCAAGGGGAGAGTATGTTTGTGTCTCCACGGGAAAAGAGGGACCAGACTTCAACCCAGTGCTCCAAGATGTAAATACAACATGCTGGCATAGAGTAAGAAACCAGTGGAGAGGTCTGAGGGGCCTGCCCCAATCCCTACTACGAGGACAACAGCCCCTCCCCCAAGAAAAATTTACTTCAGAGGACAGCACTAAAGCTGCAGCTCCGGGAGAAGGACATGTCTGATCAGGGCACATGGGAGCAAATGAAGGGGGAGGAAGAGAGAGTGGAACACATCCTGGCCCACCAACCCCTGACGATACTCCGGCTCAGAGCAGCCAATGCACAGAGAAAACCATATGGCTGGCCCCACTATGAGACACAACATCCCTAACTGACCCATAGCCCTACAGGGAACAACACTGGAGTCACAGTCTGGGAATTGCACCCGATCTGACGCCACCACACCGAGGCAAAACACTAAAGGCATGCAACATAATAGCAAGGGGAACAAAACAACGAAATGCCCAGGGAATAAGACAAATAGACTTTGGGGCCAGGGCTTGGCATCAATTCAGACTCAACTGGAAAATACTCCTAAAGGCCATCAAACAAGTCCTTGAACTAACTACAAGCGTTTTTTGTTGTTGTTGTGTTGTTTTGCTTTTCTTTTGTTGTTCTTGTTTTCATTGTTGGCTTTTTGTTGTTTTGTTTTTCTTTTTTTGTCATTTAGTTTTACTCTGTTTTGTTTTTGTGCATGTTATTATCTCCACAGGTTTGTCTAAATAAAATAGGCTGGATGAACAATCTGGAAGAGACCAATAGTTGTGGGGGACATGGAAAAGGGGAACACGGGGGAGGAAGAGGAAGGAAGTGGTGTTAAAAACCCAGGGACAAGGGAACAACAAGTGATCCAAATCAGTGGTGAGGAGGGTGTAGGAGGCATGGTAGGGCTTGATCAAGGGTAATATAATCGAGAGGAATTCATGAAACCCAAATGAAAGTTGAGCATGATAGTGGGACAGGAGGAAAGTCAAAGGAAATAGAGGAAAGAACTAGGAGGCAAAGGGCACTTATAGAGGTCTAAATAAAGACAAGTACATATGTAAATATATTTATATATAAGGATGGGGAAATAGATCTATGCATATATTTATAGGCTTAGTATTAAGGTAGCAGATGGACACTGGGCCTCCACTCAAGTACTCCCTCAATGCAACAATGCTTTGTTCTATCAAATTGCATTCCATGATGCTCACCTTCCCGACACAATCACTGAAGACAAAGCAAGTGCACAAGCAAATGAAGAAAGCTGATGGTGCCCGGTAAAAGATATAGCGTCTAGGGTCTTAAAGACTTGAAGGTAAACAAGCGGCCATCTAGCTCAGAAGCAACAAAGCCCATCACACCAGCTGTGTGATCATGAGGTGGCGAAGGGATGAGGTATCAGGTATCACAGAACAAAAAATATTATCATTGTGAATGAGGGGGAGTGCGGAGTGGGCACCCAGAGCCCATCTGTAGACAACTGGACATCCCCTTACAGAAGGATCATAGGGAGGAGACAGACCAGTCAGGGTGCAGTGTAGCAACGTTGAAACATACAACCTTCCTCTAGTTCCTAAATGCTTCCACCTCCCCCCACTATCATGATCCCAAGTCTACCTTATAAATCTGGCTAGACCAGAGGATGTACACTGGTACAGATAGGAACTGGAAACACAGGGAATCCAGGGCAGATGATCCCTTCAGGACCAGTGGTAAGAGTGGCAATATCAGGAGGGTGGAGGGAGGGTGGGATGAAGAGGGGGAACCGATTACAGGGATCTACATGTATGGATTATGATAAGAGTTTTATGAGCCCCCAATAAAATGATTTTTAAAAAAGATTGAATTATGCCCTCCAAAAGTATTGTGTTGTAAATCCTATCTGTGCTGTGGCTATAATCCCATTTTGGAATTGAAGGTCTAGTTAATGAGGTAAGATTAGTGTAGGAAGTGTCTTTTAAAACATAAAAGATATTCAGCCTGCAAGCAGACCAAAAATGAAGGACGAGAGATAGATACCAGGCCACATGAAGACTACCCAGTAGCAATCTTGAACCTTCTTCCAGAACTGACAAAGAATTCTTCTCCTAGAGCTGGCAACCTGAATTTAGACCTCTAGCCTCCTAAACTATGAGTAAATAAATTTCTGCTTGTTAAAGCAACCACTTGTGGTGTGTCTATCATAGCAGCACTACATAACGACCAAAAAACCCCTCACTGTCATCAAGTCCCTTCTGAATTAATGGTCAGGAGGTGTCCAGTAATTTTTTGTGTTTGCCTAAAAAGGGAACAATAGGCCAAATGTGAGGAACCAGGGCCTAATCTACCACTGACAACAGTCCTGATAATGGCCAAAATAGATAGGTCCTGACAGAAATAAGAAAAATTTTGGGTTTTTTTGAGTAGAACAGAACTCAAAAGGCCAGACTTACTGGAATAACTGAGTGTATAAAGCTTCCTCAAATAATTACTGAACCTGGGATAATCCATTAAACTTGAACCAAAACTGAGGTCACCTTTCAGCAAAATAACAGATTTGGCCCATAAAATACAAAATATTACTAGTGAAAACTGTGTACCTATGAAACATCATCTGTATGAGAACAAATGGCCTAACAATCACTCAAAATCAGATGAAAGGGTAAGGGGACAAGGGAACCAAATTACTGGAAATAACACCATGAGCTGTTGAAACATTGTGAAAAATGCAACCAATGTCACTGTGCAAATGGTCAAGAAAAATATAGCAACTTAATAAACATATACAATAATGTATTGTCAAAAGAATAAAATGTTGTTTCATATATATATACAATAAAAAGTTAATCCAGGGAAAAATAAAGGAAATTATAGCAAAAAGCTTAGATCCATACTAAAGACTTTATACTCTCAAGAGAGTCATTCAAAAAGTAAGATTGTTTTTTGTGAAAAGTCTATTACTATAGCAAAACAACTTCAACTCTATTTAAAAGAGAAATATGGGGGGGAGATATAATTGAAATCCTCTTGAATTTCAGAACATAAAGCTTTCTAAAAAAATTCTTTTTTTTTAATTCTAAAATGAATATAAATTACAAACTTTACACCCACTTCACTCACACAAAGAAATCTATTGTTAAAACAAGTTGTTTTGATTTTTGTCCTTTGCTTAAATGTAAAATGCATTTTGAAATTAAGAATACTAAAATTATGTCAAAACAACAAACTATATTAGCTGTAAAGTTCGCCTAACTATAAAAATCATTAATATAAAGACTTCATGATTTCTGTATTTTAGTTATGAGTTATTCAGGGCAGACATTGATTCTAGTTTTATCAATTTTATAGAAAAGTATTATACATAGAGGAATTTTTTAAGTTTATTTAGTTTGAGTAATATGCATTATGCTATTGATGTAAATCTTTATCTTAAAATTACAGGTATTTTCTACTTTCTGCTCAGTTTTAATTCTCTTCAAAGAGGCATGTGTTGTTATTTATTACTTACATATACTTTTTAAAAACCTTTTCCTTGCTATCAGTTCGTACAGGGTACAAATAACCTTGGTCATTTCAAAAAATGTACATATTCTGCTTTATTACTATGAGTTTTAGATACCACTAATACTTAAATTTCATGCTACTTAATATTCAATTTCTAGAAACCCCTTCTCAAACTTGTTCCACAAAACTAGGGTACCACTAACTTTAATATTCATGAAAATAATTCCTCTTCCATTTCCTAGGTGTTGAAAATTATGAGCTGTTATTTAAATACAATATGCCTTTTATGACACTGGAAGAATCATATTTTACTCATGAGGAAAACGGAGGCCCTGGCAGGTTCCATGATTTAGCCAAGGTCAACCAACAGCTAGCAAACGGCATAGCCTGGGTTCTATCCCAGATTTACCGACCTCAAAGCCAATACTTCCACACTTAACCAATTATATCCTTAAAAAATTAAGAGGTAGGCTCAACAGCAGAGAATTTTGTCTCTCTGAACGTTCACAGATCTATTCTGGGGCGTCTATCACCACACAGTTCCTAGCAATTCAGTCACTGATTGAAATATAAATGAAGAGGATCGTTCTGCTTCATTAAAATAGGGCAGGTTTACTGGCAGGTAAGACAGAGATTGGAAAAGGCTTGCCTCAACATGTTTTGCCTATATGGTTCCCTTAATTACACATGTGCATCTACCATACAAGGCTCCTGCTGACAGGCCTATAGTTTAGTGCTTTTCAGAATTGCACTTTTCAAAGATAATTTATACTGGATTTAACAACGGGCTGAAAGACTTGGTTGAATATATCAATCATTCGGACACTTTCCAAACATCTCAAAAATCATTCGGAGCAACAAATCCTTTCTTTTATGCCGTGATGTCTACCCATTTGGGGGGCATTTCTCCTCTAGGACACTGGGGTGAAGGAGCAGTAAAGGAAGAAGTGGGGAAAGCGCACGGAAGTTGGGTGGAAGGCGATCTCATCCACTCTTCGGCCCGAGCTCTGCAAAGGGCGGCTCCCCGCGGTGCCCAGCCACTGGAAACCCTGCGACCCTGGAAGCTCTGCTCCGTCCCAACAGGTTGGGCAGGGGAGGCGGACGAAGGAAAATAGGAGCTGGCCCCCAGCCACCTAGCCAAGAACCATGCTCTCCTTCTGGTTGAGGATGCTTCCCTTTCAAAGCAAGCCCTCCAGGGGGCAAAATCCCCGTCCTCTCGGGCCGAAGTCTTACACTCCATGGGGGCGACTCCGCCGCCAACCTCAATTATGCAACCCATGTCGCTTTGGAGTAGCCCTGCGCCCTCCATACGGACACCGACCCCCTCCCCAGCCACACACGCCGGCCTGCACCGCACCCGGGATCGTGGCGCCCGTCCACCCCAACCCAGGGGAAGGGCCCCTACCAGCATCCTCAGACAACCCATTCTCTTGGACCCCATCGACGGCGGGCGGATACCTGGTCCGGCAGCGCTCCCAGGCACAGGTGCGGCGGGCGCGGTCCCTCCGTGACGGTGCCCAGGGCTCTCTACCCACCCACAGCTGCGGCTTCTCTCTTTCCCAGGGGCGGGAGGGAGGAGAGATGCTGGAGGGGAGGGGAAGCCCGGAGCGGAGGAGCGGCCGGAGCTGACCCGGAACCGCTAGCTCTAGCTCCGCCCACGGCCCGGCGACAGCGGAAGACCTGATAGGACGAACCGAGAGCCAGCCGAGAGAAATAAATACAACCATTTCCGGGTTGCCCCTCCTTAGCAACCGCGTGGGGTTGCTAAGCGGAAGTGCCTCCACCGACTGCCCGCAGTTTTCTTTAGGGACTGCTAGCCGGTAACGGAGGTTGTTCTGCAGCTTGGCAACACCTTGTGCTCCTGCCCTTAGACCTCGCTCACGCGTCGCTGCTACTGGAGTGAGGTCTATCCCGCTCCTCCTTCAGCTGCATCTTCGCCCCAGTCCCCAGGCACTAGACTTCGGGGACTCCCGCCCCGAAGCCTAGGCTGACTCCAGTGCCTCCCAAGAATATTTTCTGGCGGATTGGCAAGCATCTCCCTCTTGTGGATTTCAGCTGTGTTTCAGCTGGGCTTTTAAATTCTTACTCAGGGTTATGAAAGCATTTTTTCCCCTTGCATTGCGTTCTCTGACAGCCCCTGAAGCCACATGGTGAGAAAAGTTTATCTTCTCTTTTGTAAGGTTAACACGTCTATGAGTTCAAAACAGTTTAATTAAGTGGAAGGGGCAAAACATCCGGAGGAACTTTAATCCTTAAGAGAGAAAGTAATGATGGGGCGGCTAAGGAAACCAGTCACCACTACTGGCTGTTAGGGAGACGTCTAACCGTCCAAATTGAATAAACTTTCCTACCTAGTCAAGGAAAGTGTCAATAATATACTTCACTTATTCTGTCGAGGTGACTTTGGGTTTGAAAATATTGGGTAGTCAATTTGGAGTAAAAGAGCAGTATAATTAATCCTCTCTTTAGAAAAATGACCCATCTTATAGTAGTTGAATATTCATTTATATGTATGTAGTTTAGCAATCATAGTAAGAGTGAAATGATTTCTTGGAATGTTGTTTTAGTGTCCTTAAGTCAACTTTATTTACAGTGGCCCTGGGTCAATGAGTAGAAATGTTATTTTTTGGTTGTAATCTTTACGGAGACAGATCACCAGCTCTTTCTCTCACTAACCTGTAACTTCACCACCAGGGCTCCCATATCAAGAATCAGGAAGACTCACCCAACTCATTGCCTTGAGTCCATTCTGACTCAGTAGCCCTATAGGACAGAGTAGAACTGTCCTTTTGAGTTTCCCAAATTGTAAATCTATATGGGATCAGACGTCCTCATCTTTCTCCCGATATCTTAGAATAAGTCGCTTCAAAGTAGGAAATTTAAGAGTAGCTCCTGAATATGTTTTGTATTCCAGGGAAGTGAATGTACTTAAAACCACAGGCTTCACTTAGGAGGCCAGAAAACAGTTCCACTGGGTGGAGTTTTTCCCTCTAGGCGAGCACCTACCAACTTGCTCAGAGTTAGTGCATTGCCTGGAAAGTTCTCTTCGGTCACAGTGAATTTTTTTATAAAAGTTTTTTTCCCTTGAACCTAGCTTTTGTGTGATGGCCAATTTAAAAGAACAGAATACATCTGGGAAATTTTGTTTCCTGCTCTGGAAAACTGCCACAGAAACTTGTGATATTGAACACAGCTTAAAAGGGAAAAACTCAAGCTCCCTCATTTTACTATGGGAAAACTCAAGTGTACAAGTGGTTTTCCATTTCAAAAGAGGTGAAATGTTGTTCTGGACATCAATCAACTTCCAAAGCACACAAAAAATTGTCAACTTAGTGCAATTGGAGTTCGTTCCACCAAGTCAGACTGTTAACCAAGCTTTCTATTTAGAGGTTCTGAAAAGATTGTATAACAGTGTGTGACAAAAAAGGCCTGATTTGTGGCAGAAGGGGAACTGGTTTTGCCACCACGACAATGAACCTGGTCACACAGCCATCTCTGTGTGCTAGTTTTTGGCAAAAATCCGTATGCCTCTCTTGCCCCATGCACCTTACCTGACTTCACTCCACGTAATTGCTTTTTGTCTCCATGAATGAAGGACGTGAAAGGACAGCGATTTGATGACATAGAAGATTTGAAATAAACAAGGAAGGTGCTGTCAGTCATCCAAACAGATGAGTTTGAAAAATGTTCCCAAGAATGGAATTGCAGATTTGACAAATGTATTAAGTGTAATGGAGAGTACATTGAAGGTGATACGGTTGTTTTGTAAAAAAAAAAAAATTTAAATACATAGCTTTTTGGGGACTACAGTTTGGGGGGCATACCCCTCATATTTTAATGGTCATGATAATCTTTTAGTCATTGATATTGGACTGATGTCCACCTCAGCTGGGCAGAGAGGAAATGTGCTTTGGTAATGTTTAAAAGAGAAACACCAGGTCCATTGATTTCCTGTAGGCATGAAACAGCAAGCAGTAACTAATTCACTGGAAGCAAAAATCAGTTCAGCAAAAAAAAACAAAAACAGTTTCCCTGGAGTTGATTCCACTTCGGATTCAAGTGAGTCAACAGTAGGATGGTGAATAAGTCAAAAATAATCCCACCCTGCAGTCACTATGCATGCATGTGGGAGTGTGTACACAAACAATTCAAATGGAAACTGAACACATCCAGTAATTGTTCTTTGATGAAAGTAACAAGTGATAAACCTGCTTACATGACAAAATATAGCTTGGATAATGTTTTCAAGTAAATTATGAGCCCAATGAACAAAAACATCATCAAAAACTAGGGTGAATTTAGGTGTCTCTAAAAAGTTAAAGCTATAGAAATATTTTCAGTAAAATTAAAAGTTCAGGGAAGAGTTTAAAGCCCATTAAGGGGCGGTGGGGGAGGCTGGGAAAAAATAAAAGTTCAAATTAACTGTATAGTTTAAGTCAGTATAGAAATGCAAATTCCCATTCATCAGTAATCTTCCCACTGCTCAAAGAAAAATAAAATCTAAGCCACATTTATTTATCCACATCTCTTCCTTAACTTAATAACATATCGTTTTAAGAGGGGCCGGCCCCAATCCAACTACGTGGACACCTGCCTCTCCCGCTAGAAGAATTTATTTCAGAGGACAGCACTGAATCTGCAGCTCCTAGAGAGGGACATGTCTGATCAGAGCACACGGGAGCAGATGAGGGGGAGGAGGAGAGAGTAGAGCATATCCTGGCCCAGCAGGCCTTGAGGACGATGTTGCTTCCCAGACCAGACAGTCTATAGAGAGGACTACATGGCCAGCCCCACTGTGAGGCATGATGTCCTTCACTAACCCATAGCCCCACAGGGACAACACTTGAGACACAGTGTGGGAATTGCGCCTGATCTGATCCCGCCACACGGAGGCAAAACGTTAAGGGGATGCAACAAAACAGCAAGGGAATGGAGTAGCAAGGTCCCCGGAGAATGCCAAAGGTCCAGACTGGACTGGAAAACACTCCTAAAGGCCAACAAACAGTCCTTGAACTAACTATAAGTTTTTCTTTCTTTTAAAAAAATCATTTTATTAGGGGTTCATACAACTCTTATCACAATCCAAACATACATCAACTGTGTAAAGCACATTTGTACATTCATTGCACTCATCATGCTCAAAACATTTGCTCTCAACCTAAGCCCCTGGCATCAGCTCATTTTTGCCCTCCCTCCCTCATGAACCCTTGATAATTTATAAATTATTATTTTGTCATATCTTACCCTGTCTGATGTCTCCCTTCACCCACTTATCTGTTGTCCGTCCCCCAGGGAAGAGGTCACATGTAGACCCTTGTAATCGGTTCCCCCTTTCCAATTCACCCTCCCTCTACCCTCCTAGTATAACCACTCATACCACTGGTCCTGAAGGGATCATCCATACTGGATTCCCTGTGTTTCCATTGCCTATCTGTACCAGTGTACATCCTCTGGTCTAGCCAGATTTGTAAGGTAGAATTGGGATCATGATAGTGGGGGAGGAGGAAGCATTTAGGAACTAGAGGAAAGTTGTGTTTCATTGTTGCTACATCACACTCTGACTGGCTCATCTCCTCCCTGAGACCCTTCTGTAAGGGGGTGTCCAGTGGCCTACAAATGGGCTTTGGGTCTCCACTCCACACTCCCCACCTCATTCACTATGATATGAATTTTTTGTTCTGATGATGCCTGATACCTGATCCCTCTGACACCTTGTGATCACACAGACTGGTGTGCTTCTTCCATGTGGGTTTAGTTGCTTCTGAGCTAGATAGCCGCTTGTTTCCCTTTAAGCCTTTAAGACCCCAGACGGCACATCTTTTGATAGCCGGGCACCATCAGCTTTCTTCACCACATTTGCTTATTCACCTGCTTTGTCTTCAGCGGTTGTGTCAGGAAGGCGAGCATATTAGAATGCCAATTTAATAGAAGTATTCTTGCATTGAGGGAGTACTTGAGTGGAGGCCCAATGTCCTTCTGCTACCTTAATACTAAACCTATAAATATATGCACATAGATCTATTTCCCCATCCTCATATATAAATATATTTACATATGTACATGCCTTTATTTTGACTTCTCTAAATGCTGTTTGCCTCCTAGCTCTTTCTGCTATTTCCTTTGACTTTCCCCTTGTCCCACTATCATGCTCAGTTTGTTCTATTAAACTGGCATTCCATGATGCTCACCTTCCCCACACAATCGCTGAAGACAAATGGGTGCATAATCAAATGTGGTGAAGAAAGCTGATGGTGCCTGGCTATCAAAAGATATAGTGTCTGGGGTCTTAAAGGCTTGAAGGTAAGTAAGCGGCCATCTAGCTCAGACACAACAAAGCACACATGGAACAAGCACAGCAGCCTGTGTGATCACAAGGTGTGGACGGGATCAGGTATCAGGCATCAAAGAACAAAAGATCATATCATTGTGAATGAGGGCGGGAGTGAGGAGTGGAGACACAAAGCCCATTGGTAGGCCACTGGACATCCCCTTACAGAAGGGTCTTTGGGAGGAGACAGCTAGTCAGTGTGATATAGCAACAATGAAACATACAACTTTTCTCTAGTTCCTAAATGCTTCCTCCCTATCCCCCCTACCCCCACTATCATGATCCCAATTCTACCTTACAAATCCGGCTAGACCAGAGGATGTACACTGGTACAGATAGGAACTGGAAACACAGGGACTCCAGGGCGGATGATCCCTTCAGGACCAGTGCTGTAAGTGGAGATAGTGGGAGGGTGGAGGGAGAGTGGGTTGGAAAGGCGGAATCGATTACAAGGATCTACATATAACCTCCTCCTTGGGGGATGAACAACAGAAAAGTGGGTGAAGGGAGATCTCAGACAGGGTAAGATATGGCAATTTATTAATTTATAAATTATGAAGGGTTCATTTAGGAGGGGGGAGTGAGGAGGAAAAAAATGAGCTGATGCCAGGGGCTTGGGTGGAGTGCAAATGTTTTGAGAATGATGAGGGCAATGAATGTACAAATGTGCTTTACACAATTCATTTAAGTATGGATATGATAAGAGTTGTATGAGCCCTAATAAAATGATTAAAATAAATATAAATGAAAATAATATATATATCATTTTAATATAGATGCTCTAATAACTAAGTGGATTGGCTCTTAAATATCATTTGGTCTATGAATTGCTTGGAGGCCTCTAAAAATAACCCAACCCTCACCTGAAACTAGATGTTTTGGTTCAACAGCATTTTTAGGATTTTGTGACCAATACCAGAGGGGCAAAGAGTTGTAGTGGCAGTGAAGTAGCTAGTTACTAACAGAAAGATGGCCAGTTCTCACTCACCAGCCACTTAAAAAAAAAAAACGTTTTATTAGGGGCTCATACAACTCTTATCACAATCCATACATATATCAATTGTGTAAAGCACATCTGTACCACCAGCCACTTTTAAAGAGGAAACACAAATTAAATTTACAGCCATAAAAATTACAGCCTTGGAAACTTTATGGGGCAGTTTTACTCTGTCCTCTAGGATCTCTGTGAGTTGGATTCAAACTGACAGCAACAAGTTTGGCTTTTTGTTTACTTGGAACCCCCAAATCCTATATAAACCAAAATTTAGACAGTGGTCTCAGATCTCTTGAAAGATACCTACCCCCATTTTTTATTGCCTTCTGTTATCATTTAAGGAAAAATAGCACATCTAATATGTATTTTTTCAGATATCCAACACTCTGTTACTTCGATATTCATAACGTTCCATTGCATTGGCATCTCCAAATATAAGATACCCAAAGAAGAGTCCAACAGTTAATAAAGACAATTAACTCAACTTTACATTTATGTGCCTAAACATTACACATAAAAAGACATAGCCTTTTATATAAGGGACTCAGAAAAACTCAATTAGAATACCATTACATTTGAAAACCATGTGACTTAAATTGAATTTTTAGCCTGAGGAAGAAAATGATAACATAAAAACTACCTTTAAATTGTATTTGAAGATTGTAACATAGAAAAAAAATCATTCTATGGTATTTCATAAAAATGTATAGCCTTAGGGCAAAGAATGTACGGATATGCTTTATACAATTGACGTATTATGTATATGTATGGATTGTGGTAAGAGTTGTATGCGCCCCTAATAAAATGTATAAAAAAAAAAGAAGAGAAGAGGGTAGCGCGGCGCTCGGGCCCTCGTCCAGCCTGCCGGTCTCCGGGTGGTCACGCGTGTTCAGAAGCCGCGATCCCGCGGCCCAGGCGGCCCCAGGTCTCCGGTAATTCTAGTGTTGACCACTTGCTACCACAGGTAATTGAAAAGAAAATAAGATGGCAGGCAGTGCTTCAGGACAAGGAACTGGTTCCTTCTGATTACATATCCAAAGTACACGCAATGAAGTCTCACCATCCTCGCTTCTAAGGAAAATTCTAGCTGTATGTTTTCCAAAACAGATTAGTTCATTTCTCTGGCAGTCTAAGGTTTTCAAAATAAAAACAGAGTTGCAATCTTAGCTGACCTGGACAAAGATTAAAGAAAATTACTCATGCAGAACCAGTCGTCAACACATCATCCTGGAGCGAGCATCGTGCTCTCGAGACCCTCCCTGAACAGGGACTTCCGGGACCATGCCGAGCAGCAGCAGCAGCACGCTCATGCACATTCGTCTGGGTACTTCATCACTCAAGACTCCGCGTTTGGGAATCTTATTCTTCCGGTCTTACCTCACCTTGACCCAGAGTGAAGGAAACGTTTGCCGTTTCAGACACCAACGCTACTCTCATCCAGTGCTTCCAAGCTGTGACTTTGAGAATTCTGGTGAACTTTTATATTTTTTGCCTTTTTAAGAGAAAGGTCCAGGTGAGCAAAGCACCAAGAAGGGTCACCTCATGATGGAGCACCGGAAGCAGTGCGCTCTAAGGAGGTGGCTGGGCTACCTGGAACTGGATCGCCCTTTGGTAATGCAATTTGCTTTTAACCTTCAACCAGACCGGGAACCGAATAGTCACATAGCTCGCCCTTACCCCTCATGTGGACAATAGACTGTCGAGAACCCTATCCAGTACTTAACTTTAAAGAATGAGGGTGCTTTTAAAAACCTTTTCAATCACTAGACGCAAGTAAGCCACATTATGGATGGATGTGTATAGCTATTGAATTTGTAGTCAAACATTTCATCTTAAAATATTCTTTGTTGATGTATGTATATGTATGGATTGTGATAAGAGTTGTATGAGTCCCTAATAAAATGTAAAAAAAGAAAAGGAAAAAAAAAAGAAAATGATTAGGGCAAAGAATGTACAGATGTACTTTATACAATTGATGTATGTATGGATTGTGATAGAGTTGTATGAGCCCCTAATAAAACGTTTTAAAAAATGGTTAAAAAATATATATTCTTTGTAAACTCATAAGAGGTTCCCCTAGCCTCAATTTCAGAAGAAAACTCAAGAAAAAACTAAATCACCAGTCACTTTTAGACATCTTTTGTAACCAGATGCCACTCTTATCTCTATGACTAAATGCTATTAAAACAATTGTAAGAGGAAAAAAATGATTAGAGCAAAGAATGTACAGATATGCTTTATACAATTGATGTATGTATATGTATGGATTGTGATAAGAGTTGTATGAGCCCCTAATAAAATGTTTTTTAAAAATTTGCAGCCGCAGAAACCCTATCTAGGGTCACTATGAGAGAGAATGAACTTCATGGTCGTGGGTTTGGTTTTCAAGGATAAAACCAAGACTAGAAAGGGAGTTACAAAAAATATAAAATTTTAGCTCGTGGTATTTTTTTATAATTAGAGTTGCCAAATTATAGAAGCAAACCCTCAGCTGTTAAATCAATGACCACTCCTAGCATCACTGTCAGATAGGGTCAAACTGCCTCATAGAGTTTACAGAAATGAGCTTAGCCTCAATAGAGCCGGTGTGTTTGAATTACCCACTGGCCTTTCAATTGGCAGAGTGACTTAACCACTGCGCGTGCACACACAAACTCACTGCCATCAAGTCGACTCTGACACATACTCACACTCTTGGGATGAGACTCTTATTTATGGAACTAGAAAGCCTCCTCTTTCTCCCAGCTGAACACCAGGACTCTGGGCCTGCTAATAAATAGCAGTAACTGGCTTGGGTTGAACAAGATGATTTCTATCTAACATTCCTCCCGGTTTTAATTCGATGAGGACATCACCCATGGCCTAGATGTGATTTTCAAAAATAAAGAAACCTTTTATAATAATGTTGGCTAGACCTCAGCCAAACTAAGCTGTCAAGTGTTTTTCAAACATGAGTAAACCATAGGAATTTAAGTTCCATAGATCTGTAGGAGGTATATATGAAGGAAAGTTTCAGTATAATTAAAATTTTAAATGTTTCCTTTTAAGTAACTCTTTGAACACTCTCTAGCATTTTCTTTTTATTTGTTCTTCATGAAACTACATAAACATAAAAGTCACGCAAAATTGTAGCATTCCAAAGCTCTGCAGTAGCGTTAATCATTGTTTGGTCAGGAATTTAACACTAGCTTTAATCATTTCAATAATTCATTCAAAGAGGGAAACTAGATCAATTTAGGGGAGTTACAAAATTATAAAATTTATTTAGTTGACTGTTTAATGGATAAACTTTTTTTCCCCAGTAGAACTAGTCTGTGCTGTTCTTCACTTATGTTTAGGAGAATCTAAGTTACCAGGCTACACTTTAAGAAAGCTTTGAAAAGTAAACATGTTTATATAGGACTCCTCCCTAATAAATATGAGAAGGATGGAAACTGCGCATTTGAAGGGCTAAAAATTATTTAAGAGTCAAATTTCTACAACAATTATGTCAATGTTAGACCTCATTGAGCACATGGCCTTAAAGTCTGTCTCCCCAAGTGAAAAATAACAAGTCAGGTATCAGACAAACCTATAAAAACTTGACTTTTATAGGTTTGGTTTGAGCTACTCCTTAATAAGGCACCTAATTGGCATTTATAGAGGTCTAAATACAGGCATGTACATATGTAAATATATGAGGATGTGGAAATAGATCTTTGTGCATATATGTATAGATATAGTATTAAGGTAGTAGATAGACATTGGGCCTCCACTCAAGTACTCCCTCAATGCAAGAACACTTTGTTCTATTAAATTGGCATTCCATGATGCTCACCTTCCCGACATGATCGCTGAAGACAATGCGGGTAAATAAGCAAATGTGGTGAAGAAAGCTGATGGTGCTTGGCTATCAAAAGATACAGCGCCTGGGGTTTTAAAGGCTTGAAGGTAAACAATCGGCCATCTAGCTCAGAAACAACAAAGCTCACATGGAAGAAGCACACCAGTCTATGTGATCATGAGGTGGCGAAGGGATGAGGTATCAGGCACCACAGAACAAAAAAATCATGTCACTGTGAATGAGGGGGAGTGTGGAGTGGAGACCCAAAGTCCATCTGTGGGCAATTGGACATCCCCTCATAGAAGGGTCACGGGGAAGAGACGAGCCAGTCAGAGTGCAGTGTAGCAAAGATGAAACATACAACTTTCCTCTAGTTCCTAAATGTTTATCCCCCACACACCCACTATCATGATCCCAAGTCTACCTTACAAATCTAGCTACCGCTAGACCAGAGGATGTACACTGGTACAGATAGGAACTGGAAACACAGGGAATCCAGGGTGGATGATCCCTTCAGGACCAGTGGTGAGAGTGGCGATACCGGGAGGGTGGAGGAAGGGTGGGTTGGAAAGGGGGAACTGATTTCAAGGTTGTATATGTAACCTTCTCCCTGGGAGAGGGACAACAGAAAAGTGGGTGCAGGGAGACATCGTACAGTACAATATATGACAAAAGAATAATTGATAAATTATCAAGGTTTCATGAGAGAGTGGGCAGCAGGGAGGGAGGGGGAAAATGAGGAGCTGATGTCAGGAGCTTAAGTGGAGAGCAAATATTTTGAGAATGATGAGGGAGGGCAATGAATGTACAAATGTGCTTTGTAAAATTGATGTATGTATGTATTGTGATAAGAGTTGTATGAGCCCCTAATAAAATGATTTAGATAGATAGATATAGATATAGCTATAGATAGTTTGGAAAAATCTATCAAGATTAATGAAGTAGAAAGAAAATGTTTTGAAAATGATGATGGCAACAAATGTACAAATGTGCTTGACACAATGTATGTATGCATTGTGATAAAAGCTGTATGAGCCCCCAATAAAATGATTTTTTTAAAAGAAACCTAATTATCAGAGTAATTAAGAAAAAAAGCTTTCTCCTCCCAATTCAGTAGCAACACTCCAACAAACAAAGCAAAAAAGAAAATCTACAATCATCAAAACTCAGTTTGGAAGTTAATAAAATCAGAACAATGAGATTTGTATTCGAAAGGAATAAAATAGAAATATCTGATAGGGTGGTAAAGAAAGCTGATGATGCCTGGCTATCAAAAGATATAGTGTCTACGGTCTTAAAGACATGAAGGTAAATAAGCGGCCATCTAGTAGGTCAGAAGCAACAAAGCCCACATGGAAGAAACACACCAGCCTGTGTGATCATGAGGTGCTGAAGAAATCAGTTATCAAACATCAAAGAACAAAAAATGAAATCATTGTAAATGAGGGGGAGTTCAGAGTGGGAACCCAAAATCCATCTTTAGGAAACTGGACATCCCCTTATAGAAGGGTCGCAGGGAGGAGACAAGCCAGTCAGGGTGCAGGATAGCAAAGATAAAACATACAACTTTCCTCTAGTTCCTAAATACTTCCTTCCTACTCACTATCATGGTCCCAATTCTACCTTACAAATCTGGCTAGACCAGAGGATGTACACTGGCATAGATAGGAACTGGAAACACAGGGAATCCAGGACAGATGATCCCTTCAGGACCAGTGGTGTGCGTGGAGATACCAGGAGGGTGGACGGATGGTGGTGTAGAGATGGGGAATCAATTACAAGGCTCTACATATAACCTCCACCCTAGGGGATGGACAATATAAAAGTGGGTAAAGGGAGACGTCCGACCATATAAGAGATGACAAAATAATAATTTATAAATTATCAAGGGTTCATGAGGGAAGGGGGAGCAGGAGGGAGGGGGGAAATGAGCTGATGCCAGGGGCTTAGGTGGAGAGCAAATGTTTTGAGAATGATGCGGGTAATGAATGTACAAATATGCTTTATACAATTGTTGTATGTATGGATTGGGCTAAGAGTTGCATGACCCCCCAATAAAATGATTTAAAAAAGAAATATCTGATAGGACATGATAAGAAGCACACAAATAGATAGTATAAGAAAATAAGTATTTGTTTATTATAAACAAATTTCGGTATGCGTGTTAAGAAGTTACTTTTAACAACAGGATATCAGTGAACAAAAAGTCTGATAAAAACAGAATAAAAATATTCTGATGAAGAAGCAAACATATCAGCTACTAAGCAATATTACAACCACCTCTTCAATTACACCCTTGGTTATCTTTAAAAATATAATGATGGTTGTGAGGACTTTGGACATACTGCTGGGTTTATGGCATAATTTATCTTTCATGTTTTATTGATTTACTTCCAATTTTTAAAATACAGGCCAAAAGGGTAGTATTTTATGACATTAAACCAAATATATATCAAAGGACAATTCTTCTCTTAAGGTAGCCTGTGGAATCTTTCTTCCTGATCCTATGCTAGTATTTTAAATTTTTGTTGTTGTTGTAAACCTTGACTACCAACTATTTAAATCTTCAGAGCCAAAATGCTCTTAATTTTCTCTAAACAGAAGATACCCATCCAAATTTTTTCAACCTTGCATCTTGGCCCCTTTCTGAGAATGACTACACATTTAGTTTAATTAATACTGAATTATTTTCATGTGCAAAAGTCTAACTGCTTTTTAAAGCCAATAAAAGGATCAACAACTTGGCACCATGTCAATAATTAAAAGCCAATAAAAATGCTCATACAAATATCTAAGCAAATCTCAAATACACCAGACATGTAATTAGAACACCATGCACGGATTTAGCAAGTACAAGAAGCTTAATAATATAAAAATTAAAAAAAAATTTTAAGCTTAATAAAAAGTAAAGGGATGAAACTAAGTACTACATTATATTGAATACGAAGATAAGTAGTCATATGTTAATCTTACAAACTCTCCAATGTCATAACTACTTTATGTTAAATAAATTTAAGCCTAATTTATAAGCGAATTCCTATTCAACAAACCTAATTGGAACACATATTCTTTCTGCAAATGTACACCCTCCGAGTACCCGAGAAACAGGAAACAGGAGCCAGAGTGAGGTAAGTTCTATTCTCTCTCGTCATCTGTGTGATCCGGTTGCACAGGGTGAGTTCTGTGGGAAGAATAGAGTTTCCAAAAGCATCCAAGTAGCATTAGCCAAAGAAACATAATTTAAATTCTTTATGAATAGAAATTAACTGGTCAAGTCTTTTGAAATGAACATTATCCATTCATTGACAGATCTTACCAATTTCAAATACCAATGCAACAAATTTTTACCACTTCCGAATAATATAAATGTATTACTTGATTAGAAAACCCATAAAATTATAATATCGTGGTCATAGGTCAGAAGACAATTTGTACCAAGTGCATTTTGTACTCTACAGTTTTGAGGGAAAATTTCATTTAAGTTATGTCATAGTGTCACACAATATGCATAAACATAACTTGCATAGTATAACCTAGGAAAATAAGGTGCTGATGGGGTTTCTGGGGTTTGCAAAGAAAAATAAACATTTAATACATCCATTGTGTTCAAATTTCTTTAGGAAAATACTGTATATACTCGTGTATAAGCCGAGTTTTTCGGCACATTTTTAATGCAGTTTGTGTGGTACAGTTAGGTGCTTTAGCTGATGTTCGGCTTATACTTGAGTATAAGTGGTAGGTGAACTCTCTCCAGATGAGGAGAAGCCCGTAGTCTAGGCTTATAATCACATTTGATTGCACTGGCATTGTAGTTTCCTACTATTAAGTCACAATTAAACAGGATTGAAACATGGTTTAGAGCTAGTATTGGCTAAACCCACTAGCATTGAGTTGATTCTTATAGGGACCCTATGGACCAAACACAACTGCTCCCATGGGGTTTCCAAGGTTGCAAACCTACGAAAGCTGACTGCCTCATCTGCCCCCCATTGACTGGTGGGTTTAAATTGTCAGCAGACCAAAGCTGAGCTCACCACACCACCACAGCTCTTAATTAGAATGAGAAACAACAAGGAAGACTGCTGCTCTAGAGTCTAGACTATGAAAGGAAACCAGAAGAGACTTCAGATCATAAAAGCAAGTCTATTAAAATAATTCTATCTAAAACTGTACCTACATGTTTGATTACTAATTTTTACTGCAACTTCAAATCATAAGAGTGATGTAGCAACAAGGACTCTTCCTCTCCTTTCTTTCAAGATGGATAGTAGTCACTTAGAAACCATTTACCGATGACCTTATGGAACAGTATTAACTTATTTTTAAACATTGTTTTAGTTAAAAGATCATTTTATTGGGGGCTCTTACAGCTCTTATAACAGCCATACATCAATTTATCAAGCACAATTGTGTATATTTTGCCTTAATTATTTTCTAAACATTTAGGTACATTATGTATACTAAATATTTCTAAACATTTCATATGTATACTCTTTCAGCCATTTCTTTTTCTTTCCTTTTTTTGGTGTACAATGAACTTTAATGCTTTCCTTGGTCATACACCTCACAGGTGGTCTGGCACTTTGGTACAGGAAAGATTTGTTCTAATGCCTTGTGAGCAAGCTTAAGATACAGAAGACATAGAAATTGATGACTCAACATCTCCTACTTTGGCCTGAAGGTTCCCGGCAGCGTGGTTTGGGGCCTGGGCAAAGTGTGAATGTGGGCTGAGTTGTGGTGACAGAGGGAGCTGGTCCTGGCGAATGGGGAACACTGGAGAGCAGCTAGCCCTTTCAGGTTGTGAAGGCACTGCCTTGGGAGCCCAGGTTCGACCAGTCCACCAGCTCACTGCTTTGTAACCACAGCCCCATCTTCCTCTAGCCCCACACAGAGAGTCGTAGTTGCTGGCAGTGGACGCTGAAACCTCCCTGGATAGTCCCTGAGGTGGCTTCTGATAAGTCCATCTCCCCAATCATGTGGCAGACAGGGACTGATTTTTCCACCACAACAATGCACCTGCTCACACAGCCATCTCAGTGCACCACTTTTTGGCAAAAAAAACATGCCTCTCTTGCCCCACACACCTTACTCACCTGACCTCGCTCCTTGTGACTTCTTTTTTCCCCCCAGAATGAAGAGGAACATGAAAGGACAGCAATTTGATGACTTAGAAGAGGTGAAGGAAAAAATGAGGGAGGTGCTGTCAGCCATCCAAACAGATGAGTTTGAAAAATGTTTCCAAGAATAGAATCGCAGAATGGACAAATGTATTAAGTGTAATGGAGAGTACTTTGAAGGTGATAGGTTGTTTTTTAAAAACAAATTGGGGGGGGGAAAGTCAGGTTTTGGGGGGGTACCCCCTAGTATGCCCACCAACACCTCCCCCAAGTACTCTCCTTTTTTTTCTTTAGTACTCTCCTTTTATTTTATTTTTTTTAGTATTCTACTTTTTTTTTTTTAATATAGAACGCTTCACGAATTTGCATGTCATCCTTGTGCAGGGGCCATGCTAATCTTCTCTGTATCGTTCCAATTTTAGTATATGTGCTGCCGAAGCGAGCACACAGTAATCTACTTTTAAAACAAAACATTTACAAGCTGTTTAGAGAACCTAGACATCATTATTTACACATCTAATTATTTTAACACATATAATAGGTTTTTATTGTCTTTCCTCCCACCCTCTGGGATTCTTTAAAAGTGATGATTGAACATGAAGAAGCACTTTTACCCAGAGATAATCATTATTAATATTTGCTCTATTTTGTACACAAGACATATTAATGTCTTTTACACAATGTATCCAAGGTTTTTGCTTAACATTTATCATGTGCATTTTCCTGTCATTAAAACAAGCTTAAGATACAGAAGACATAGAAATTGATGACTCAACATCTCCTACTTTGGCCTGAAGGTTCCCGGCAGGGTGGTTTGGGGCCATCTAGCTAAACAAGCGGCCATCTAGCTCAGAAGCAATGAAGCCCACATGGAAGAAGCACACCAGCCTGTGCGATCACGAGGTGCCAAAGGGATCAGGTATCAGGCATCACAGAACAAAAAATCATATCATTGTGATTGAGGGGGAGTGCAGAGTTGAGACCCAAAGCCCATCTGTAGGTAATTGGACATCCCCTTACAGAAGGGTCGCAGGGTGGAGAAGAGCCAGTCAGGGTGCAGTGTAGCAATGATGGAACATACAACTTTCCTATAGTTCCTAAATGCTTTCTGCCTTACAAATCCGGCTAGACCAGAGGATGTACACTGGTACAGATAGGAACTGGAAACACAGGGAATCCAGGACAGATGATCCATTCAGGACCAGTGGTGAGAGTGGTGATACATAGAGGGAAGGTGGAGGGAAGGTGGAGTAGAAAGGGGGAACCAATTACAAGAATCTACATATAACCCCCTCCCTGGGGGATGGCCAACAGAAAAGTGGGTGAAGGGAGAGGTCGGTCAGTGCAAGATATGACAAAATAATTTATAAATTATCAAGAGTTCATGAGTGAGGGGGGAGGGGAAAAATGAGGAGCTGATGCCAGGGGCTTAAGTGGAAAGCAAATGTTTTGATGAGGGCAATGAATGTACAAATGTGCCTTACACAATTGATGTATGTATGGATTGTGATGAGAGTTTTATTAAAAAAAAATAAAGATAGGAAGTTAGCACTTATAGTATAGCACTTATAATCTGAATGGGAACTGAGTAAATAGAATAAGTAAAATTAATCTTTTACTGATAAGAGATTTGGGGAGTAATTTATAATAAAACATTTCATACAAGTTAAAAAAATCTTTGGTGTGTATTATTTTTTTCAGCTTGGGGAGAAACTTCAAAGTCACTTAACAGTCATTTGTTCTTATTTTTCAAAATATAAATATTTTCTTAGTATTCCAGAAAACAAAACCTTACTTTCTTTTTGACTTTCCCAAGCCACTACATCCTGGTTCTTCAGGACTCCGATTCTCTTTTTCTGAATCTTTAGTGGACAGATTGAAGAATTCTCCAATTCCTTTTTGCCATTTGGGAGTTGGGCGCACACAAACTGGATTCCCCCCTGCATACTTATTTTCAGCTGTAAAACAGAAATAAATATAACTAAATAACTAAGAACACAACTGTAAAACATTTTTTTCATTTTTCCACAAGAAGCTATTTCAATAATTCTAATACTAAGTTTTCATCCAATTTTTTTCTAATGTAAATATGGCACCAAGTACTATAGCGGTGCTCCTAACGTGTGGGTTGCAACCCCTTTGGGTGGGGGGGGTGTCAAACGACCCTTTCACAGGGGTCGCTTGATTCCTCACAGTAGCAAAATTACAGTTATGAAGTAGCAATGAAATAATTTTATGGTTGGGGGTCACTACAACATGAGGCACTGTATTAAAGGGCCGTGGCATTAGGACAGTTGAGAACCACTGTGCTATAGACTATTGCATTTTTAGTTAATAAGGTCATTTGGTTATAGCATATATAAGAGGAAAAACAGCAATGTGAAAGTTTCCACAAAGAATCTGCTTCCCTTTTCACAACTCATAAAGTAAACCTAATTCCTGATTGTTTTTTAAAGTAATATAAAAGGAAAATTCTTGCTCCTTGGGGGGAAAAAAAGGAACACAAAAACCAATAGGGGCAAATCATTGAATCACTAACATATCCATGCTTTAGGAGTCCTGGTGGCCTCGTGGTTGCCCACTGGACTGCGATCCGAAAGGTCAGCAGTTTGGAAGAAAAGTGGGGCTTTCTACTCCTGTGGAGTTACAGTCTAAGAAACTTACAAGGGCAGTTCTTCCCTGTCCTATAGGCTCACTGTGAGTCAGTAATGACTGGAAGTAAGAGAAAGATCTATGCTTTAAAATCTATGCCTGTGTGTTAGCTTGGCTGCTTTAGAGAAACAAATCCACAGAAACTCATGTAGAAGAGAGTTTTATATAAAGGTTAAGTGCACATCAAGAAAACATCCCAACCCAGTGCTGCCCAAGTCCACAAGTCCAACATTAACCCGTATGTCCTACACCTATCCACAAAGTCCTCTATCTCACAAAACACACACTATGACGCTGACTGCAGGAAGAAAGCTGAATCGGTGAATGTGTAAACATCTCAGTGCTGACAGGGGTCTCCACATGGCTGCTCCATCACCCAGGGCTGCATCGCGGTAGGTCTATGTGACTTCTCCTCAGGGATGTCTTGCAGGAAGTGAGCCTTGCCAGCCAAAGCAGGGAACTGGCTAAGGCAGCTGCACCCTGTTCCAACCATCAAAGCAAGAGACCCGAGAACTAGAAAGGTGAGGCTCACCAAGCCATTTATCCCACTGCCCTTCAATTAACCCACATGTGTTTATCGGCCAGGTTGGCACAATAAACTACCTCAGCCTGCAAGTGTTATAGTAAGCTGACAAAAGTTACTTTCATATATACTGTTTGCGGTTATAATGCATGTCCTTTTCAAAATGCATAAATGGCCTTTAAAAAAGTGACCCTTTGGTTCATAGCTTTTCTGAAGGAAATTTAAGCCAGTAATTGCCCCATTAGAGAGTATATGCCAGGATCAGGTAATTCATATTTGAATCCCAATCTTCTGATTTAGTTAGGAGACTGAGTTATGTAATCTGGACTGAAATGTCATCTTTAAAGTGGGACAATATTTCCCATTACAAAGTTATTCACTGAGACTAAAATTAACATGTAAAATGTCTAAAAGGGTTCCTGAGACATATAAAATTAAGTGAAATGCATATTCATGAAGGCCAGCCCTATTCAATTGGTTCTGATGAGTCAACCAGTGGCAGAATGTAGACCTAATAGAATTTAGTCAGATTATTTGCTGTTCTTCGTTACCTTTCAATCAACTCTTATGTGCAGAGCAGAACTGCTCCACAGTGTTTTCAAGGTTGTGACATTCAGGAGGCACATTCTAGGCTTGTGGAATCTGGGTGGGTTCAAATTACCAACCTTTGGCATAGCGGTTGAGCACTTAACCATTCATGCCACACAGTATGAGGTACTCAAGACCATAATTTAATCTTCTTTCAAAATGTTTGATTACTGTTACCATTTACCTAAACTCAAACCAAACTCATAGAAGTGCGCCTGTGAGTTCCAGAGACTGTAACCCTACAGATCACAGAGTAAGTGTAACCACTTCTGCCATCAATGCTCCTTTTTATCTAAGGAAACTGAAATATAGAGTATTTTCTAAGGAAATGTTTAAAATAAGGTGACTTTTGAGTTAACTTAAAAACCAACCAAATTTTAACACAGCTCTAACTGGTCTTGTGGAATCCATCTTCCCTCCTGAAGTTCAATGTTCTGCTGACAGGCCCAAAGTACTAGGCAGCACAGTGTTTCCTGCTCCTCTCCACAAACACGAGGAACAGGCTGCAACTCATTTCCTAGCCTGGTTTTCTGCCCTACTCTCCCCTCCCCAAGGCAGATCAGAAACTGCAATTAGAAAGCACACACTTACACTAGAGCTGAGAAAATTTAAAAAGGAGGGAAAGAAGAGAGCATGGAGTAAAAGAACAAAAGAAGGAAAACATGCAGAAACAAGGGGGGAATGGTTACACAAAGACAATGTAATGGTGAGCACTGGTGACGTTGGGGCTAATGCCTAATCTACTGTGGGGAGGGGCAGGGGAGTTGCGGGGTGGAAGGGAGCTTAAGTAGTGTCGTATACGGAAAACATCATCTGTCGATTGAAGGAAAAAACAAAACATTAAGCTGAAAAAGATGAAATGGTTTGACATTAAACTGAGCTCATTCCCCCCCCCCCCTAACCCTAAGACCTGTGATTCTTTTCCATGAGACCCCACCTCTACTCCAACCAGCCCAAAGGCCAAGCCCCCTCAAAGGGCAAAGAAGAAATTTGGGCGTGAGGGTCCCCAGACATATTTCCAGGGATGGAAGGGGTGGGTTTGGGGGTCCAAAGGACATTGGTATTGGGCTTGATTCGGGGGTGGCTCCTTTTCAGCTAGGAACTTGCACAAGGTGCATTTTACCTTTCCGAGATGAAGACGATGTGATGTTACTGGAAGAGGCAGAGGAGCCCAGCACCTTCCGGGGGGCCCGGGATGCCATCACTGCCAAGAGAGGAAAAGGGGGGCTTTGGGGTACCGAATTTAAGGTATCTTCGCCACAGTACCCATCAGAGCGTCTTGCAGCGGGGAGTTACCGCCACGGGCTGAAGGACCGCAATCTAACTTCAGGAGGTCAGCGCGCACCTGCCAGCTCCCACCGCGCATGCAGCCCGTTCCTCGGGCAGAGCCCCCCGTGTCCCCCCCACCGGCCCCCACCCGCACTATCCCGTTACACTGCCCCACCTTTCCGGTAGGCGCCGGGGGCACTGTCTGCTTTGGTCCGCACCATGCCGCAGCTGCAAAAGGTAAGCGTAGAGAAAAAGCTAAGAGCGCAGGAACCCGCTGACTCCCACTGGACAAGGACACGAAAACGAATTTCCCGCCACCCTTTATATCGGTCCCGTTCCCGCGCGCTCCGTGGGCTCCCCGGAGCCGCCCCTCCCATTGGCTGCAAGCCGCCCACCACCGACCAATCGGGAGTGTCCAGCAGTGCGAGCCCCGGGCTCCCCGCGACGCCGACCCGTCCATCACCTGGCAGCGGCCGGTGATTGGCAGCGGCGGGAGAGGCGGGACCCGCCGCGGCCCTCGGGGCCCGATTTGCGGGTGTGAAGATTCGGGACCCGGGAAAAGAGCCCGCTGAGAAAGCAGACAAAGACAGCGAATTCTGAGAGCCCTTTGAAGTCGTTTCAGGGTTCAGTCCATAAGGCTTGCCTCCGAGAAGAGAAACCTGAAGACGGAATTTTAAAAATAAAATAACGTTAGCATCCTACGCACGAGTGCTGTACACTGCTTTCGCGAAAGCTTTGCTTGGGAGCGAGGGGAAAGAAAACTAAAAAAAAAATCATCATTTATGAGGCTGGTCTGTTATTACGGTGGCGAGAGACTAAAACAAAACTAGATGAATTGTCTGTGCGAACACACATTTAAAGAACCAACGTAATAAAATGTTTTCTCCGGGCCTATAGCCGTTCCGAAGCCGTTTAAAACATATATATCCAAATGCTATCATCCCTGACACAAAATGGGCAGAGCTTTAGAATAGGTGCCCGTAAGTATTTCCTGCCGCTGTGCCTCCTTTCCATTTACTCACACTACAGGAGGGGGATAATGCTCCCTTTCGGCGTGAGCCCAGGCTATCGCGTGAATTCCTAGGCACACGGACCCCATCCAGGGTCTCCGTGGCTTTGTCTCTCGCCCGTGCAGCCACCGGTGTGTTGCAACCGCCTCCCTGATTGTGAGCAGCCCAACGTCCAACAAATATCCAACGTGCGTCTGAGCACCTTGGGGTGTTTTCTGTTAAATTATCATTTGAAAGGTTCCCCTCAAAGTGCAAGTAGAGCCTTGATTCTCTCCAAAAAAGTATGCTTGATCTTTCAGAAAATAGGCTACTGGGTACTTTAACCTGAATCAACAATTAGTTTGTTACAAAAACAGGACCCTTTGACAACAGGTTAAATTAACATTATAATAGTAGGAGAAAGTTTTGAAAGTTACTGTAGTTTTATCTAAACCCTGGAGTCTTCTTTGTATGGCATCTCAATGTCTGCTTCTTCTATGTATGTTGTTATGTAACCCTGGAGTCTTAAGGTTACAGCTAAATTCCTACCGGAAACATCAACAAGCCCCAGGGTGTCCCTTTGTTCTGGATATTCTTGCCCCAGCTCCAAGCACGAGGGTTCTTTAATGGGCTGAATTACTTAACTCGAACTCACTCCTAGGTCTTTGCAAAGACTGAAACTTCAAAGAGTTTACGAGACCTTTCCCCTTAGTCCACTTGCCAAGTAAATTGTTAAAAACCAAAATCACAAATATATTTTTGCAAACAAATTTATTTTGTACATTCTACTATAGCAGTGTGGTTTGTAGTTGTGTTTTTAATATAGAAGACAGTGAAGGATGCATGTGAAAGAAAAAATAATTTACTTTGCAAAAGTGCTTCTCCACAGTTAATGAGAACAAGAGTTGTATAGTGTGAACCTGAAAAGTCTGAAGGTTTAGGGCACTGGAGAGAAGCTATAGTATATAAGAATAAGATGTCTGCCCATGTTATAGCAAATGATATATACTTAAAAATCATTTTATTGGGGGCTTGTACATATAACACTTATCACAATCCATCCATCTATCCATCCATTGTGTCAAGCACATTTGTACATATGTTGCCATCATCGTTTTCAAAGCATTTTCTTTCTACTTGAGCCCTTGGTATCAGCTCCTCATTTTTCTCCCTTCCCTCCCCTTCCTCCCTCCCTCGTGAACCCTGGATAATTTATAAATTATTATTATTTTTTCATGTCTTGCACTGTCTGATGTCTCCCTTTACCTCCTTGTCTGTTGTCCATACCCCTGGGAAGGGGTTATAGTAGGTCATTGTGATCTGTTCCCCCTTGCTCCCCCACCTTCCCCTTACCTTCCTGGTATGGCTACTCTCAATATTGGTTCCAAGGTGTTTATCTGTCCTGGATTCCCTGTTTCCATTTCTTATCTGTACCGATGTACATGCTCTGGTCCTGACAGATTTGTAGGTAGAATTAGGGTCATGATAGTGGGGGCAGGGGGAGGAAGCATTAAGGAACCAGAGGAAAGCTGTATGTTTCATCGGTGCTATACTGCACCCTTACTGGCCTTTTCCCCACAACCTTTCTGTAAGGCGGTGTCCAATTGCTTCCAGATTGGCTTTGGACCTCCACTCTGCACTCCCCACTCTCAGTCACATTATGATTTTTTGCTCTGGGTCTTTGATGCCTGATACCTGCTCCCATTGACACCTCATGATCACACAGGCTGGTGTGTTTCTTCCATGTGGGTTTTGTTGCTTCTCAGCTAGATGGCCTCTTGTTTATCTTCAAGCCTTTAAGACTACAGACATTATATCTTTTGATAGCCAGGCACCATCATCTTTCTTCACCACATTTGCTTATGCACCTGCTTTGTCTTCAGCAACTGTGTTGGGAAGGTGAGCATCTCAGAGTGCCAGATTATTAGAACAAAGTGTTCTTGTGTTGAGGGAGTACTTGAGTTGAGGCCCAATGCCCATCTGCTTCCTAATACTAAACCTCAAAGGATATTTTTAAGCCATGTTAAATGATGTGTTTGCATTAGTCACACAGAAATGTGTTTTAATAAGTGATAATGTACATGGCATTTTAATGAGAGGTCAAAATTATTATCAATGTTTATATTATTCCTAAGAACCTAGTCACTTCATCATAATATATATTATGTGCTAAGTCTTGGAGTACAAAAAGGTCTTTGAAGTTAACAGTTATGTTGTGGGGATTTAACAGATAGGGAACTCAATAAAATGTGGATACATTCTTAGTATGAAATATAGATTTTTATGAAGAAGTAAAATTTTGTACCTATTATTAACATTCATTTAGTATTTTTAAAGAGAAAATCATACACTCCAAATTATTTGCAATGAAAATAATCAAATTCATTTGAATCCATATATTTATTTTATTTTTACTTATGTAAATGAGATGATTAGCATAAAAGGGAACAACATTTAATGCAATGTAATTCATCTAAAAAGCCTAATGGGGCAAAAAAAATTAACCTATGAAGGTAAAGCAAAGGTAGACAATTACGTTTATGTATTAAATGAATCAAAAAACATTGCACTCTACAGAAAAGTTTGGCTAAAATGTCCCCAAAAGTTGTTCCAGTGTGGTAGGAAGTTGCTGATGAATCTTAACTCCGGATCCTAAAAGGGACCAAAGAGGATTAATGTGCAAAGTCTTCTGAGTGAGAGTCAAGTGTTTTTCACCCTTGAGCTTGGCCCTCCTGGAAAAGAGGTTAGACAATTCCCACCTAGGATTAGATTAATCTTTTGGGAAGGTGACTGCCATTTCTGTTGGTGAGATCTATCTGATGCGCATACACATCCAACCCCCAAAAGCTTTCCGGTAGCTGAGTGCTTTAACCATTGCGGCACCAGGGGTCCTCGTATCTGACTACTCGCTGCCATCGAATCAGTTCTAACTTATAATGCACCTCAAATAGGGCAGACAAGACTAGAACTGCCCCTGTGGGTTTCTGAGACTGTACCTGCTTACAGAAATATAAAGTTTTACAATTCTGCAGTGGAGCGCCTGGTGGTTTTGAACTGTTGACCTTGCAGTTAGCAACCCACTAAGGCTCCAGGGATCCTCGCCTACACCTACAGGCGGTAGACATTAATAACAACAACTACTACTAGAACAAATACTTATAGCTCTTTCTTTTGCCAAGTGCTGCTTCAAATGTTAAAATAGATCCAGATCAGTTTAAAAGCTGGCTTTCCAAATCCTTGGGATTTTTTTCCCTCCTAAACTGTAGTTTTACAGGATTTGCTCTGTCTTCTCTGCAGAAGTTCCGATCATGTCATGTCCTACATTTGACGATGCCGACACATTACGCGAGATCAAGCTCTTAATTGAGTGTAAGCAGACGCGGAAGAAGAAGAGGGGTCAGGGATCAGCGTGGGTTGCGGCGCCTGCGCGCGGAACGTTTGAGAGCAAGTCGGCGTTGCACAGGGGACTCGTCCGGCGACACGGGGGACTTGTGCGGCGCAGGACACGGGGCCCCGGCCTGGAGCGCAGCTGCTTCCGGCAGCCAGAGATGGCCGTGGCTGGGGCGGCGTCGCAGCAGCAGCAGCAGCAGCTGGTCCAGTGGTGCACGCAGCAGCTGCGGAGAGCATTCGGCCTGGATGTCAGCGAGGAGATCACGCAGTGAGACCGGTTCGGGCCCCGAGGCTGGCCCTGACAGACAAAGCGAGCAGGGAAACGGGGAGGACTACAAAGTTGATGAGTGTGAAGAATTGTGATAAGGGGCTGCTGTCGGCCTGTAGGCGCCGAATTCCGGCCTCTGGCTTTATCGTTCAGCTTCTAGAATAGATCGTTAGGCTCCACAATCTGTCAACGAGATCCGCGTTTCCTTGGGAAACGCCCCAAACCTTGGCAATTAGACCTGTCAGACTGTGAGGAGCCAGTTTCTGTATTGCTCCCGTGGAGCAAGGGGAGCAACCTGATGATCTTTCCAGAAATACATTTTAATTTAGCCTCTGAGTTGTGTAATGTAGGGATTTAAATGGAGGCGCTCACGATAAAGTGCAAATAACTCCTGAGTCAGAGCCCCAGGTTCTATTTTCTGTTGTGACTTCCCATTTTTGTAACCTTGGAGAACTTAAACGCCCCCTGTCTACCTTAGATTCCTCTTCAATAAAATGAATAACTAAGTTTATCATTAGGCCATTGATTCTAATGAAATGGAAACGATGATGGACAGGATTTATTATCTGCTTTCACTTGATTTGTTTAACAAATATTTGTCCTTGGCCAATACCGTGGTAATAAAGACGATCAATGTATAATTGGGTTGCTTCCTTGATGAGTCCTGAGGTGGGGGGAATGTGGTAGCAGGGAATAAAGGTCACTCTCTGAGACTCGGGGAACACAGCGTTTCGCAAAGGAATGGCTTTTTCCTTGTGCACTCCAGGTGCGGTGCACAGTGTTCAGGCAGGGGAAAAACCTTGGGACTTATTTGAGCAACTAAAAGTTGTTTATGGACACAAACCTTATAATTTTAAAAACAATAGAAGCGGTGATTTGGTCATGTTATTGTGTCTATTAATGTCCTTAAAATGTTTTAGAAATTTTAAATTTTCTAATAGAGCATTTGGTAACTAATATTTTATGAGAAAATATAATGAATATAAAAATATAATTATAGGAAATATCCCTGTTAGTGACAGCCCTATTAGTCTATCTTTACAATAATGATGTGATTCTAGAAATAGAAAAATAGTAAATGGCTAAATATATATATGAAAGTTACAATAAGTACTACTTGAGGTCATGATCATGGTCTAATTAAATCTCTATCCTTAACTTTTAGCATAGTACTCAAACTGATTGATAGTAACACTCTAATGGGTTACTTACTGGTTTGTATGACTTTAGTCTCTGATATGATTATTAAAAAATATATAAGATAGCCTTGTTTCAGTCGCTTATATCTTTTTCTCCTGAGGTATGTTTTGTCAATTGAAACTGCTGAAGAGATGCGAGAGTATGTTACTGATCTCCTCCAGGGAAATGAGGGCAAAAAAGGTCAATTCATAGAGGAACTTATAATTAAATGGCAAAATAATGGCCAAGAGTCAGTTTCTGACCCTTTGCTACCGTGCTTCAAAAAAGATGGTACGTAAGGATTGAAATATTCGTTCTTTCAGCACTCAGTGTGTAAGACCTGGTATTTTCTGTTACCCTACATTTTTCAAAGCTAGGTAGTTCAGTTCTATACAATCTGTAATAACTGTTGTTGTAGTTAGACTTTGTCAGTTTAGAAATATTTCCAGACAAAATGTGGCTTCAGAATAATTTGAAGATTTTATGTGTAGATTTAAGAAACATTTTTCAGGTCTGTTTGTACCTGGATGAAAGTAAAATGTTGACTAATAACTGAATAGTATTTAGAAGGTAAATAGTTTAAGAACACAAAGAAATAAGCACTAAACTAAGAATCTCATATCTAACTGTGGCTTGTTATGTACTCTACAACATCAGATTTTAATTCAGTTTTTTAATCCTAACATTATTTTTTAATCTTTTAATACTCTTGGTAATGATGACTTAAATGTAATTCTGATTTGAAAAAATTTTAAATCTGGTTTGAGAAAGATAATTAATTTGAAAGTTTGTCTGCCCTGATATATTGGCTCAAAATATTAGGCATTGTCTTCTCTATTAGCTACTAGAAGTTTGCCAATGAACTCTGCTATTTGCAGTCTGTCTCTGCGTATGTCTACATACATATACATATAGAGATAGAAAGCTAGAAGACCATGTGCACAATAGCAAGTGAGCAAGCCCTGGTGGCATTTTGGTAAATGTTAGACTGCTAACTGCAAGGTAAGAAGTTCAAACTCACCAGCTGCTCTGTGGGAGCAAGATGAGGGAAAATGCTCCTGGAAAGATAATGGTGGTTGCAGAATTCACTCAGTGGCCTTGGATTTTGTTTTGGTTGTGTGTGTGTACTTTTATATCTATTCATTTTTCTTCAAAGAAAATTTAGATATGCAAAAATCAGGAGACCAGATAAAGAGAACTAGACGGAAAGGGAGAAACCGGCAGGAAATCCCTACGTTTGCTGAACCTGACACAACCATCGAGGTCAAAACACCTTTCGATTTGGCCAAGGTGAGTGCTTATAAAATGATGTCTTTTTTCTGCCTAGTACAGTATAGGATGTGACTAATGCATTTCAGAGAGCAAAATGTACAAAAGGCCTAGAATGGCATTTTTTCAACAAATACTTGAGGAAAAATGTTAATTATGACGTAATGCTTCCTGTGTACTAGATTTCTTTTGGCGGTCTGATTAGTCAGTATTATAAGGACATCTTTGCTGAGAGATGAGATTGAAATATCTCTGTATATTATGTAAGATCTCTAGTGGGGCAGAGTTAAAGGCGCTCGAATGTTAACCCCTAAATAGTCAGCAGTCAAATTTGCGAACTGTTCTGAGGGAGAAAGATAGGTAGTCCACCTTGATAGAGATTTAGAGCCTTGGAAATCCTAGGGGCCATGTGTCATAGCCTTTATTGAGCCAAATTGAGGCAGTAGGTTTTGTGTTTTGGTTTTATATAGAATGGAAAATATTTAAAGAAGAGCACCAGCACTTCAGTTGCGGCATTTGCTGTTTATTTTAAAAAACAAAACAAAACACAGTTCTAGCTGTTGTTAAAGAGTATTCCTATTTTGAACTGGGCTTCACCACCATCATTACCTTAATTTACCTTATAGAACTTTTTCAGATTCTTTATTTTTATTCTTAATATAGCCCTGTGGGGTCAACAGAAATATTTATAATTATGACAATTTGACAGCCTAAATTGCTAAAATGAAGTGACTAGTTAATTAAGCTAAAATGGAAATGCACTAAGATGCAGCTATTGATCTCTTCCCATTTGGAGCAAAAAAGAGTGAAGGAAATGAATGAATCAGGGAAACAATTAATCCAAAGGACTAATGGACCATGTGTACCTCAACCTACACAACCCAGAGACCAGAAGAATGAGCTTGTGCCCGGTCCTACTGCTGGTGTCTTTGAAAGGGATCACAAGGTCTGCAGCTCAAACACACGCTACTCCCCAGAAGAAAGAGGAAACTAGCTACTGCCCTGAAGATTTATAGTCTTGGAAACCCTATGTAGGTCTGGATGCGTCAGAACTGACTCGATGGCAGTGAATTATTTTGATAAATTAATTCACTCTATTTTGCCCTAATCTGTTTAGTCAACACACACATTTATGAATCTATACTAAAGCAGAATACATTGACTATGCAATATTCTTATCACTACCATTTAGCTTTTTAATACTGTAGATGCCAATTTTAGTTTGTCAAAGTGTTTTACTGTATATGCTAATGGACCTTAATGAATAATAAATTGCCTTGATGATTGTTATTAAGTAGATTTAATAAGGTATAATAAAAGCTCTGATTCACTCTTGCATTCCCAGACGTGGATGGGTAAAAATCTTCAAATTAATAATGATTTAATTTCATGTCTCTTGGTATTTTAATTCTACATACATGTCAGCAACCTGTTTCTGGTACTATATTTTATCTTTGCCTGTTTTTGCACTCATTAAAAGCAAGCTCCAGAACCCAAACAAAGGCTGAACATGATTGTGGAACAAGAGGAAAGTAAAATGGAAATAGGGAAAATAACTGGGAGACAAAGGACATTTATAGAGGTCTAAATACAGGCATATATATGTAAACACATTTATATATAATGATAGGGGAATAGATCTATGTACATATATTTATTTATAATATATGCGGCAGCAGATGGACATTGGGCCTCCACTCAAGTATTCCCTCAATGCAAGAACACTTTGTTCTACTAACTTGGCATTCCATGATGCTCACCTTCCCTGACACAATGGCTAAAAACAAAATGGGTGCATAAGCAAATAGTGGTGAAGAAAGCTGATGGTGCCCGGCTATCAAAAGATATAGTGTCTTAAAGGCTTGAGGATAAGCAAGCAGCCATCTAGCTGGAAGCAACAAAGCCCACATGGAAAGAAGCACACCAACCTGTGTGATCCTGAGGTGCCGATGGAATCAGGTATTAAAGACCCAAACAAAACAAAACAAAAATTCATATTGTTGTGAATGAGGGGGAGGGCAGAGTGGAGACCCAAATCCAAAATCAATTGAACATCCCCTGTTAAAAGAGCTACAAGCAAGAGACAAGCCAGTCAGGGAGCAGTATAGCAGCACTGACGAAACTCACAACTTGCCTCTAGTTCTTTAATGCTCTCCCCCAGCCCCTGCTCACTATCATAACCCCAATTCTACCTTACAAATCTGAGTAGGGGGGTGGGGTGGGAAACCGATCACATTGATTGATGTATGGCCCCCTCCCAGGCAGGAGGACTGACAACAGAAAAGTGGGTGAAAGGAGATAGTGGTCGGTGTAAGATGAAAAAAATAAATATTTGATAAAGTATCAAGGGTTCATGGGGGTGGGGGAGGGAGGGGAAAAATGAGGAACTGATACCAAGGGCTTAAGTAGAAAGAAAGTATTTTGAAAATGATGATGGAGTGTGAGTGGGGGGAGGGCGGGAGAGGGGAGGCTGCGGTGGGGTGAAAATAAAATTTAAAAAAAAGAAAGAAAATGATGATGGCAACATATGTACAAATGTGTTTGACACAAGGTATGTATGGATTGTGATAAGAGCTGTACCAACCCCCAATAAAATGATTTTATATATATAGCAAGCTTGGGGAAAAGTTTGAAGATGTGTTTTATGCCCTACAACTATTTATGGTTGCATTTTTCAAAACTTTTTATTGTGATTTGAGTAAAATTTTACAGAGCAAATTGGTTCTCTAATGAACAATTCCTTGACATTTTGCTTTGTGTAACTGACTGCAAACTCCACAAAGTAATATCCCTTTTCCCACTTCCTTCCTGTGTTTCCTATTTCCATTTGTCTTTCTTTCCTGTCCTTTCCTGCTTCTGAGCCGTCCTTGGGCACATGATCTCAAGTGACCGATTGTTTTGATCTCGTGGCCAGCTGGTTGTTTTAAAGAGCGTATATCTCCCTGGTGCTAGTGTTTACCCTATAGGTCGGTCCATTTTTTTTTAATGTAGGCTTGGAGTGTTGTTTTGTTTTACAGAAATTTTCTTTTTTTTAATCATTTTATTAGGGGCTCACACTACTCTTATCATAATCCATACATATATCAATTGTCTAAAGCACATCTGTACATTTGTTGCCCTCATCATTCTCAGAACATTTGCTCCCCACTAAAGCCCTTGGCATCAGCTCTTCATTTTTCCCCTCCCTCCCCACTCCCCCAGTCTATTTCTTTTTTTTAACATTTTATTAGGGGCTCATACAACTCTTATCACAATCCATGCATATACATACATCAATTGTATAAAGCACATCCGTACATTCTTTGCCCTAATCACTCTCAAAGCATTTGCTCTCCTCTTAAGTCCTCCGCATCAGGTCCTCTCTTTTTTTTCCCCTCCCTCCCCCTCCCCCACCCCAGTCTATTTTTTAACCGTTTTATTAACACTTCATTCATTTCATACAATTCAGTAATTCAATCATATCAATAGATATTGATAAAAATATTGATTGAAAAAAGGAGTTGTAGAAATTGTCATCATACTCAATTCTAGAACATTTTCTTCTTCCTTGTAGTCATTGTTATTCATGTAACTGTTTTTTTCTAATTGTGACAAGAATATACCTGACAGAACATTATCCAATTCCACAGTCTACTTGTATAATTCAATGTTGTTGATTATATTATTCATATTCTACAACTATTATTGTTATCTTTTGCCAAATTAACCAATCTACTTTGGGACCGAAGGTTGAGCTGTTGGATTATGGTTGTATCAAACCTGTAAGTAAATCTTATCTTCCACAGGCAATTCATGTAGTTAGTCAGAAACTTTTCTTGGTTTCTGCTCTGTGCCAAACTCTGATGTAGGCATTGGAGATAAATCAATAACAAGGCAAATTAGACTTTATTGTTTCCCTAGAGTTTACATTTTGTTGAAAAGACAGAGCAAATAAAGAAATTTAAAAGAAACAAAAAGAGGTGTTTATAGACTATGCAAAGCGCCACAGGTTTTAAAAGGGGTGCTGTGATGGCAGTAATTAGTAAGATGGGAGCGAGTTCAGATGGGGTATTCAGATAAAATTATAGCTAAGACCTCTTAATACTGAGTGAGGCTTGGGACTAGGAGCACTAGGAAGTAGCATTTATTAGTTCTAATAAATGCCAGGGGTAGGATAGGGGACTTTCTAGCAGGTATCCGAGGGCCCGTGCGGCTGTAGCATGGTAAACAAGAAAGAAAGATATGAAAAGCAGGTGACACAGTACTGAAAAGCCAGATGTAGGGTTTTGTAGGCCATGAAAAGTTATTTGGATTTTATTTAATCACAACAGGAAGCCATTGAGTGGTTTCCTGTTTTAGGATGATATGCTGTCAAAGTCTTGTTTGCTTCTTCTGTCTTCCAATAAATACTTATTGCCACTTACTTGCAAGAAAACTCGTCAAAACCAAAATTCCTCAACTATGTTACTTTAATCCAACCAGGTACTTTAATGGAGGTCAAAATCTTGGGTGTAGAGATTTTAAATTTTCTCACCACCATTCCTGAGTACTAAAGATATTGAAAATTTTTTTGAAGGCAATCTGCTATATTGGATAAAATCTTTAGCTCTTGTCTTAGATTTTCATTCTTAATTAAGTTGGCTTCTTATTTATTTTGGTATTTTCTAGCAACAGTATTCCTCTTTTCCGACGTTGGACCTTTGGACAAATCCTGTTTCCTTTCTTGTAGTAACTACCCCGTCTATTAGAACTGTTAAGGAGAATTTTTTTCTCTGAAACTTAAGTCTCCAGAAACAATGGAATAACTTTCACTTTCGAGGAAAAGTAATGGAAAAGACTACAACATGGTTTTGAAGTGGCAGACACTGATAAACATGACTCTTTTTGTTTTATAAACTTTTATAGCATATGTGCAAAAGTGAACAAGTGAATTTGTACAAATGAGCCATACCTGTGTATCACTTATAACCCCATAATCCTTATACATCTGAAAACAATTACAACTCTCCCAAAGGAAAACACTTCCTTGATGTCCAGCACCGTACTTTCATGTTTCCCAAGTAAGTGGGAGTCTGTAATATGTACTCTTTTGTTTCCAACGTCTCTCAGTTACCATTGTGTTCTGAGATTTGTCATATTGTTTTGGGTGACTATACTTTTTTTTTAATCAATAAAAATTTTATAGGTCAAATAGAACACTTTCTGAAAGCATTTTTCCATGTTGGATTTTAGGCGTAAGTCTTCATTCACTTTATTAAGCTTTCAGGATTTTTTAATCATTTTATTGGGGACTCGTACAACTCTTATCACAGTCCACACATACACATTTGTACATTTGTTGCCCTCATCATTCTCAAAACATTTGCTTTCTACTTGAGCCCTTGGCATCAGCTCCTCACCTTTTCCCCTCCAGGTGACTATACTTTTTCATTCTCATTGCTACATTAGCATCTAGTGAATGCATCACATTTTATCCACTCTGCTGTCAATTACTGGGCAACAGGCTACACACATGTTCTGCTTTAGAACATAAGTGTTTGCACTCCTACCAGCATTGTAATTCCAGTACCTCTGTATCCTCACCAATGCTTTATATCTTCTGCTAGTTTCAATTTAGCCATTCTGGTTAGCATGTAATGGTAGCGTATCACACTGTGGTTGTAGTTTGCGTTTTCCCAAGGAAATTCAACATTTTTCATTTGTCTCTTGGTCATTGGGATATACATTTTATGAAGTGCCTCTTTAGATCTTTCATCCATTGTGTTATTTGTCTTTTTTTACTGATTTTTTGGGTCAATTAAAATTTTTTTCTTACCTTATTGATTGTCCATATTTCCAAATCCATGAATATTACCTGGTTTTTGATACAGCCTTGTTTCTTATGATCTCCAATCTAGCTGTTCTTAAAAATGTCACAAATACAACCTTAGCTGCAACAGTTACTTTCTACCAGCCATTGTAGGGAACGGACTGCTACCAGCACAAAAAGGTAAGGTCATTCATGACTAAACAGTTTTTGATGATTATGAACTCTGCTCAGTACCTTTGAATCTAACTAACTTGTATTCCTTCCACTCCTTTCCTCCTTTCGTAGCTCCTAGGAAGTGTATAAATTATTGGACAGAGGTAGAGGTTGTCCTCCCTTGATTATTTTCATTGTCCTTAATTGTTTGATGCTAATTCTGGTGTCTTGGTACATTAGGCACAAGAGAATTCTAACTCCGTCAAGAAGAAGACGAAATTTGTCAACTTATACACCAAAGAAGGACAGGACAGGCTTGCAGTCCTGCTCCCTGGCCGCCACCCTTGTGATTGTCTGGGCCAGAAGCACAAGCTCATCAATAACTGTCTGATCTGTGGGCGGATTGTCTGTGAACAAGAGGGCTCTGGCCCCTGCTTATTTTGTGGCTCTCTGGTAAATTGTTTCTTTTCTACTTTATTGTGCTTTGTGTTAATGTAGCAAGTCCTGACAGTGCAGTGGGTTAAAGCACTTGAAACCCATCAATCTCTCTGTGGGAGAAAGAGGTGGCACTTCACTTCCATAAAGATGTAACTTTGAAAAAGAATGTGACTTTGTCATTAGTGAGGCCCACCTTATAATCGTCACCATTCAAGTTGAAACAGCAGCATGTACCCAAGGAAAACATCACAGAAATATCAGGAAAGAAGGAGAAAGGAAACCAGAGAACACAGAAAGGAAGTGGGATAAGTGATAGTACATTTCCAGAATTTCAATGACATGAAACAAAATAATTATGAATTTTTAATGGAAAGCTGATCTGCCTATGTAAACCTTCATCCAATTCACAATTTAAAAAACTTTAAAAGCAGCAACAACAAAAATACCCCAGCATTACTCTGAGAAACCTTATGGTACAGTTCTACTCTGTTCAATAGGGTTGCTATTATCAGATTTGAATCAACAACAGTGGATTTGGTTTCTGATGATTTTTTGGTGCTAAATATAGGGCCGTTCAGGACACTAATAATTTATCTTTTTCTTAGTAAAATTTTTCCTGAGATATCCAGTGACACCAGCAGGATTTGATTAGTCCAGTGGTTAACCTGGGGTTGCCTAAGACCATTGGGATAAAAAAAAAAAAAGACCATTGGAAAACAAATATTTTCGATGGTCTTAGGACCAAGACACAGCTCCTCTGTCTGCCTCCAGGCAGGTCCCCCTACATGCGAGTACTTGGCATGAAGCCTGAAACCTATGCTGCACCATTACTTCTAGACAAAATTTCATTTATTTGTAATTAGAAATAAATATTTCACAATATATAATTACATAGTGTTTTGTGATGAATCACTATGCTTTAGTTATGTTCAATTTGTAACAATGAAAATACATCCTGTATATACATATTTACATTACGATTCCTAACCATAGTAAAATAACAGTGTGAAGTAGCAACAAAAATAATTTTATGGTTGGGGGTGGTCACCACCACACGAGGAACTGTATGAAAGGGTTGCGGCGTTAGGAAGGTTACGAACCACTGGACTAACCAAAACCCAAGGTTATATCTTAGTATTTGAGGCTGCAAGTTGAAAGTTTTGAGAAAGTACGTTGTTCAGAGATCCATTTTTATTTTTTGGACATCCAATTCTTGTATTAGATGAACTTCAAGAGACTTTCATGCTGTAAATGTTAAAACATGTTCTCAAAGTCTGAAGATGAGGTTGCTGTTACTAGGGAAACAGAACCACTGTGACATAATTCTCAGTTCCTCATAGCTTGGTTCTCCCTCTCATAGCTCTGCACCATTTAAGAGAATAATTTCAAGATTTTAGCACTAAATGACTCACCAAAACCCTAATGAATCTATAGCATTTGGCATTAGTGAAAGTATGGAATTTATATTGCTTTATTTTCCTTTCCTTGATGAGGCCCTTGATTTCTCTGACATACTCCGAGAATAAGCTGGTAGACCATGGATAACCTAAAATGCATGGTGTATACCAATATGGATTTTCATGAAATGACAGCAAACCTCCCTCATCTGGGGTTTTTGCTAGAGAAGAATTCCACAGCATTTGTGCTCTGTGCCATTTGAGGCACCTGTGTTCTGTTGGTCCTTTGGACCCTTCAGTTTTTGAAACAGAGTAATGCAACACAGAAAGTCTGACATTTTTATAAGCTCCCTCATATACTTGCACTGACTTCATGATACAACTTTTTCTTTTCTTAATATGTTCTTTATTTTACAAGTAGGTAATGTTCCAAGGCAAAGAACCAAACTCTATGGAGGAGCGAGTCATGAGGTGTCGATAGGGTCAGGTAACAGCCATCAGAAGACCCACAACAAACAAACAAACACACTGTTGACAACGAGGGAGGTCGGAGCAGAGACCCAAACCCATCTGTAGACAATGGGACATCCCCTCACGGAAGGGTCACGAGGAAGGGGGAAGTCAACCGGGGTGCAGTATTAGCACCTATGAAACACAATATTCCTCTGGTTCCTTGAGGCTTCCTCACACCCCCTTATCATGACCCAAGTCCTGCCTTTCAGTTCTGGCTAGACCAGAGCATGTGCACTGGTACAAATAAATGCTCATGACACATGGAATCCATCAGATAAACCCCTCAGGAACAGAAATGGGAGTAGTGATACCAGGAGGGTAGGTAGGGAAAGAAGTGTAGGAAGGGGGAACCTATTGGCAATGATCAAAACATAACCCCGCCCCATACCCAGGGAGAGGAACAACAGAAACCGCGAGGGAAGGGAGGCAGAGGTCGGTGTAAGCTTTGAAAGTAATAATAATTTATAATTTATCAAGGGATCAGGGTAGGAGGGGGAGGGAGGGAAAGAAAGACATGCTGATACCAAGGGCTCAAGTAGAAAGGAAATGTTTAGAAAACAATGATGGCAACATAGGTACAAAAATGATTGCTACAATTGATGTATAGGTTATTTTTTTATGTATAGGTTATAAGAGCTGTAAGAGCCCCCTATAAAATGATCTTTAAGATGATAATAATAATAAAAAGAGCTAGACTAGTTCTCACTAATTGGTACTGTACTGTGCTTTGTTTTCTGGTTCCTTCTAATAAAGCATCTGCTTATAATTTTTCTTATGAGATTCAGCCTTCAAGATTAGAAAGAAGGCTTTATTTGTTTTAAATCTTATGGGGTTTTTTCTTTAATATTTTCAATGGCAGCAATTCTTTGTCCTTTGAGAGTACCTTAGAATGTATTTGTTTTTTTAACCACCACGTCATTCAGGGACATTTGACAGTGAAATCAGTTTTATTTATGGCTCATAAAAGAAGAGAAAATTAGGAGAACCGATCTTGGGGATCTATGTGTAATCTCCTCTCTGGGGATGGACAATGGGAAGGTGGGTGAGGGGAGACGCCAGGCAGGGTAAGATAAGATAAAATAATAATTTATAAACTCTTAAGGGTTCATGGGGGAGGAGGGAGTGGGGAGGGAGGGGAAGAGGAAAAAAAAGGAAAATGAGCTGATTCCAGGAACCCAAGTGGAAGGCGAATTTTGAGAATGACGAGGGCAACGAATGTATAAGGGTGCTTTACTCAATTGATATATGTATGGATTGTGATGAGTTGTGTGAGCCCCAATAAAGTGATTTATTAAATTAAAAAAAGAGAGAGAAAATTAGAGACCTAGGGCAAAACTCACTCGCATGCATGTATTCTGGTATGTTTGTCCAGTCTCGGTTTTTATTGTAATATCTATTGTGTAATTTTAGAATACTAAGCAAACAATGCAACTTTTTGGATCCTAAGTTTTTACTCTTATTATTCATTAGGTATGTACTCGAGAAGAACAGGATATCTTACAACGTGACTCAAACAAGAGCCAGAAACTGCTGAAGAAGCTCATGTCAGGTAGGCTGCATTTTCCTGATTGGATTCACAGTGTTACGTACAATTTATTTTTTCTATAATTATTTTTCTGGACTATACCCTGGTATGTAAGATGTATAGTTCATTTACTCACTTATTCTACAAGCATGTAAAAAAATATATTATTAAAACCATTTCCCAGGGACAAGGGAACAAGTGATCCAAAATCAGTGGCGAGGAGGGTGTAAGAGGCCTGGTAGGACTTGATCAAGGGTAATGTAACCTAGAGGAATTACTGAAACCCAATGAAGGCTGAGCATGATAGTAGGACAAAAGGAAAGTAAATGGAAATAGAGGAAAGAAATAGAAGGGAAAGGGCATTTATAGAGGTCTAAATAAAGGCATGTACATATGTAAATATATTTATATATGATGCTGGGGAAATAGATCTCTGTGCATGTATTTATAGGTTTAGTATTAAGGTAGCAGATGGACATTGGGCCTCCACTCAAGTACTCCCTCAATGCAAGAATACTTTATTCTATTAACTGGCATTCCATGATGCTCACCTTCCCGACACAATTGCTGAAGACAAATGGGTGCATAAGCAAATGTGGTGAAGAAAGTTGATGGTGCCCAGCTATCAAAAGATATAGCGTCTGGGGTCTTAAAGGCTTGAAGGTAAACCAGTGGCCATCTAGCTGAGAAGCAACAATGCCCACATGGAAGAAGCACACCAGCCTGTGTGATCATGAGGTGTCAAAGGGATCAGGTATCAGGCATCAAAGAACAAAAAATCATATCGTTGTGAATGAGGAGGAGTGTGGAGTGGGAACCCAAAGCCAGTCTGTAGGCAACTGGACATCTCCTTACAGAAGGGTCATGGACAGGAGACCAACCAGTCAGGGTGCAGTGTAGCAATGATGAAACATACAATTTTCCTCTAGTTCTTTAATGCTTCTCCCCCCTGTCCCTCGCTATCATGATCCCAATTCTACCTTACAAATCTGGCTAGACTGGATGTAAGCTGATACAGATAGGAACTGGAAACACAGGGTATCCAGGACAGATGACCGCTTCAGGACCAGTGGGGAGAGTGGTGATACCAGAGGGTGGAGGGGAGGGGTAGAAAGGGGGAACTGATTACAAGAATCTACATATAACTCCCTCCCTGGGGGACAGACAACAGAAAAGTGGGTGAAGGGAGGTATCAGACCGTGTAAGACATGACAAAATAATAATTTATAAATTATCAAGGGTTCATGGGGGTGGGGGAGGGGAAAATGAGCTGATAGCAAGGGCTCAAGCAGGAAGCAAATGTTTTGAGAATGATGGCAACAAATGTACAAATGTGCTTCACACATGGATGGATGGATGGATGGATTGTGATAAGAGTTGTACGAGGCCCCGATAAAATGATTTTGAAAAAGTAGCCATGTAATATTGAGATAAAATTAATAAGAATAATATTAGCTTATAACTCAAAGAATAAAATGAATGTTCATGAGACCCTATTCATTGTATTCATTCTTTAAGGCAATAGTAATAATATGGGACATAGGTACTGGGTGGTTTAACACAATAGACATTTATTCTCCCACAGTTCTGAAACTAGACGTCTGAAAGCAAGGTGCCAGCTGAATTTTGGTTCCTCCATCAGCTCTAGTGGAGGATCCTTGCCTGTTTCGGCTTCTGGTAACCCCAGATGCTACATGGTTGTGGTAGCAAAACCACAATCTCTGCTTCTGTCTGTATGTGGCTAGCATCCTGCTGTGTTTTTTCTGTCTTAGCTCTTCTTAGAAGAACATCAGTCATAATTAGATCAGAGCACCCTGTTCCAGTATGTCCTCATATTGCCAAAGTTTATCTGCAAAAATTGTCTTTCCAAGTAAGATCACAGTCATAGGTACTGGGGTAGGATATCAACCTATATTTTTGGAGAACACAGTTCAGCCCAATACTTGTAAATAAATTAATAACAGAATAAGTTAACAAATGGAGAAGAAGGGACAGGTCTTTCTTTTTTAAAAATAATTTTATTGGGGCCTTGTATAACTCTTATCACACTCCATATATCCACCAATTGTGTCACGCACATTTGTACATTTGTTGTCACTATAATTTCAAAACATTTGATTCCTACTTGAGCCCTTGGTATCAGCTCCTCATTTTTCCCTGCCCTCCCTCATGAACCCTTGATAATTTATGTCTATATACCGGTATATATGTATTTTTTCATGTCTTATGCTAACCGATGTCTCCCTTCACCCTCTTCTGTTATCAGTCCCCCTGGGAGGGGATTACATGAAGATCCTTGTAAATGGTTTCCCCTTTCTCCCCCACACCTTACCCTGACCCTCCTGGTATTGCTACTCTGATTATTGGTCCTGAGTGGTGTATCTGTCCTGAATTCCCTGTGGAACAGCTTTTTCTCACAGAAGAATTTCCATGAATAAAATAGAAGAAATGAGAGTGATGAAAATCATTACGGGGGAGGGGGAAAAAAAGAAAAGAAAATTATTAGAACACCAAGGTGGTAATTGCTGGAGGTAAGGTTCATGGACAGATGTTAAGCTTACTCGGTAAATGTTTTAGAATAGGAGATTAGCAAGGTCATGAGAAACAGGAAAAGACTGAAGAACTATCCTCGCAAATAAGAGGAGACTAAGGAGACATGACAAGTAGGTTGGAGTCTGGATTTGTATCCTGGAACCAAAAGGGACATTAGTGGGGAAAAAGTAGTAGGACTGAAGTTTAGTTAATAAATAATATTGTACCCTTGTAATGTTTCCTAGTTTAGATAATTGTGCTATGATTATGTAAGAAAGATATTAGCATTAGGTAGCTTGGGGTTATACGAACCCCAAGCCAAACCCACTGTCTTTGAGGCGATTCTGACCCTTAGTGACTCCGTATAAAGGTTTTAAGACTGTAAATCTTTACGGGAGTAGAGAGCTTCATCTTTCTCTCACAAGGCGAGTGGCTGGTGGTTTAGAATCACGGCCTGTGTGGTTAGCAGCCCAGTGCTTGAGCCACAGCTCCACCAGTCTCCTTGAAGGTTATAGGATCTCTATTATTTGTGTATCTCTTTTTTTTTTATTTGTGTATCTCTTATAAGGTTAAAAAAATCAACAAAGTTAAGATAAAAATCAGTTAATGAAATTCTTAAAAGGAAAATCACTCATTACTGTCCATATAAGGAAATATTTTATTTTGTTGTGTTTCAGTTCATGGTTGCTATTATTTTTTAATATAGATTGGTTGATATTATTAAAGAGCAATCATAGTGTGTATAGATTTTTATGCTTTTCCTTTATTTCAAGACATTCTTTTTTTTTTCAGTTCTTACAAGTGGTATTTTTTTTAATCATTTTATTAGGGGTTCATGCATTTCTTATCACCATACATACATCAATTGTGTAAAGCACATTTATATATTCTTTTTTAAAAATCATTTTATTAGGGGCTCATACAACTCTTTTTTGGGGGGGTCGCTCTGATTTTTAAAAAAAATCATTTTATTGGGGGCCCTTACAGCTCATAACATTTCATATATCAATTGTTTCAAGCATATTTGTACATACACTTCCATAATCATTTTCTTTCTTTTTTTTTTTTACATTTTATTAGGGGCTCATACAACTCTTATCACAATCCATAAATACATCAATTGTGTAAAACACATTTGTGCATTCATTGCCCATATCATTCTCAAAACATTAGCTCTCCACGTAAGCCCCTGGTATCAGCTCCTCATGGTTTCCCCTCCCTCCCCACTACCCCCTCTGTCATGAACCCTTGATAATTTATAAATTATTATTTTGTCATATCTTTCCCTGTCCGATGTCTTCCTTCACCCACTTTTCTGTTGTGTCTCCCCCAGGGAGGAGGTCACATGTAGATCCTTGCAATTTGTTCCCCTTTTCCAGCCCACCCTCCCAGTATCACCACTCAAACCAATGGTCCTGAGGGGATCGTCCGCCCTGAATTCCCTGTGTTTCCAGTTCCCATCTGTACCAGTGTACATCCTCTGGTCTAGCTAGACTTTGCAAGGTAGGATTCTGATCATGATAGTAGTGGGGGTGGGGAAGCATTTAGGAACTAGAAGAAAGTTTTATGTTTCATCGTTGCTACATCATACCCTGACTGGCTTGTCTCCTCCCCAAGTCCCTTCTATAAGGGGATGTCCAGTGGCTTACAAATGGGCTTTAGTTATCCACTCTACACTCCTGCCCTCATTCACTATGGTAAGATTTTTTGTTCTGATGATGTCTTATACCCGATCCCTTCGACACCTTGTGATCACACAGGCTGGTGTACTTCTTCCATGTGGGCTTTGTTGCTTCTGAGCTAGATGGCCACTTGTTTACCTTCAAGCCTTTAAGACCTCAGACACTATATCTTTTGATAGCCGGGCACCATCAGCTTTCTTCACCATTTTTGATTATGCACCCATTTGTCTTCAGCGGTCATATCAGGGAGGAAAGCACACAATGATATGGTTGTTTTGTTCTTTGATGCCTGATAACTGATCCCTTCAGAACCTCATGATCACACGTGCTGCTATGCTTCTTCCATGTGGGCTTTGTTGCTTCTGAGCTAGATGGCCGCTTGTTTACCTTCAAGACCTTAAAGCCCCAGATGCTATATCTTTTGATAGCCAGGCACCATCAGCTTTCTTCACCACATTTGATTGTTCACTCTCTTTGTCTTCAGTAGTTGCGTCAAGAAGATGAGCATCATAGAATGCCAATTAATAGAAGAAAGTATTCTTGCATTGAGGGAGTATTTGAGTGGAGGCACAATGTCCTTCTGCTACCTTAATACTAAACCTATAAATATATGCACATAGATCTTTTCCCCATCCTAATATGTAAATATATTTGCATATGTACATGTCTTTATCTAGACCTCTATAAATGCCCTTTGCCTCCTAGCTCTTTCCTCTATTTCCTTTGACTTTCCTCCTGTCCCACTATCATGCTCAGTCCCCAAAAGGATTTCAGCAATTCCTCTTGGTTACATTACTCTTAATCATGCCCAAACAGGTCTCCCACACCCTCCTCACCACCAATTTGGATCACTTGTTGCCTTGTCCCTGGGTTTATTAACACCACTATTCCCCCCCACACCCCCACACCCCACACTACCTCCTGCTCTCACATGGCCCCACAGAACTTTTGGTCCCTTGTTTTCTCCTCCCATTGTTCACCCAGCCTATCTTATTTAGACAGACCAGCGGAGATAATAACATGCATAAAAACAAGACAGAGCAAAACCAAGCAACAATATACTATAAAACAACAATAACAACAAACCAATGGGAAAAAAACAGGCAAGAAAGAGAAGCTTGTAGTTAGTTCACGGATTGTTTGTTGGTCTTTAGGAGTGTTTTCCAGTCCAGTTTGTTGGGGCACCATGCACTGGCCCCAATGTCCACCTTCAGCAATCCCCGGGGACCTCTCAGCTCCGTTCCTTGCTGTTCTGTTGTACCCCTTTAATGTTTTGCCTCGGCGTGGCAGGATCAGATCGGGTGCAATTCCCACACTGTGTCTCTTGTGTTGTCCCCTATAGGGCTATGGGTCAGTGAGGGGCGTCATGTCTCATAGTGATGTTCTCTGTGGACTGGCTGCTCTAATTAGGAACATCGTCCTCACTGCCTGGTGGACCTGGATGGGCTCCACTCTCTCCTCCTTCCTCTTCATCTGCTCCTGTGTGCTCTGATCAGATACATCCCTCTCCCGGAGCTGCAGATTCAGTGATGTCCCTTGAAATAAATTTTTCTGGGGGGAGGGGCAGGTGTCCACTTAGTAGTTCGGGATGGGGCTGGCCCCCCAGACCTCTCCACTGGTTCCCTGTTCCACGCTGGCATGTTGCAGTCCCATCTTGGAGCACCGAGTTGCAGTCTGTTCCCTCTTTCCCTGTGGAGACACAAACAGTACCCTCCCCTTGGGTGGGTTAGTGCCCTGTACCCCATTACCCTTTTCTTTTTTGTTATTTTTTTTTCCTTTTCCCACCTCCTTTTTAGTTGTCTACCATGTGTGTCCCTGTATTTGGTCTTGTCCCTGCCATATTACCTGAATCTCACCCCAGGAATGTTTGTATACCGTAGCTTTTTCCCTATGCCTCTTTTACATTTTTTTTCTTAAAGCTTACCTCAGCAGACTTTGAATTCTTTCCAACCTTAAGCCAATGCTATATGGAGGTCTGTTTTCTCTTTGTTGCCCTCTGGGTGAGGTTGTTCTATGTGGTGGTCTCTTATTTTTGCTTGGTGAGTTTGATCTTCTGCCCATACTGGTTTGGCAAGGATCTTTTGTAGGGCTGGGTTTCTTCTAATGTATTCTTTGAGTTTTTCTTTGTCTAAGAAGACTCGTACTTCTCCATTTGTCTTGATCGATAATTTGGCTGGGTAGATTATTCTTGGGTTTGCATGGTTTTCCTTCAATTTTTGGAATATGTTACTCCACTGTCTCCTCTTCTTCATCGTTTGTGTTTATAGGTCTGAGCATATTCTTATTTGGGAACCTTTATATGTGATTGCTTGTTTTTCCCTAGCTGTTCTCATGATTTTCTCCTTTTCCTCACAGTTGGATAATTTACCTATTATGTGCCTTGGTGACATCTTCTTGGGATTCAATCTAGCTGGTGTTCTTTCAGCCTCCTGAATGGTTGCCTGGTTTCACTCATTATGCTGGGGAAGTTTTCTTCCATGAATTCTCTCACTATTGTTGCAGTTGACTTCTTTGTTGTGTCTTCCAGTAAGCCAGCAATTCTAGTGTTGTTCCGCTTCATAGCATCAGACATAGCTCTTAAGTTTTCTTCAGCTTCTCTCATGATCTTATTAAATTTCCATTTTCTATCTGTACCAGTGTGCATCCTCTGGTCTAGCCAGATTTGTAAGGTAGAATTGGCATCATGATTGTCAGAGGGAAGAAGCATTTAAGAACTAGAGGAAAAAAAAACAACTACAGGAAAGTTGTATGTTTCATCGTTGCTGCATCGCACCCTGACTGACTCATCTCCTCCCCGAGACCCTTCTATAAGGGGGTGTCCAGAGGCCTACAAATGGACTTTGGGTCTCCACTCCACACTCCACACTACCCCCACCTCATTCATAATGAGATGATTTTTTGTTCTGATGATGCCTGATACCTGATCCTTTCGACAACTTGTGATCACACAGGCTGTTATGCTTCTTCCATCTGGGCTTTGTTGCTTCTCAGCTAGATGGCTGCTTGTTCACCTTCAAGCCTTTAAGACCCCAGACACTATATCTTTTGATAGCCAGGCACCATCAGCTTTCTTCGCCACATTTGCTTATGCACCCATTTGTTCAAGACGTACTTTCTAATTAGCTTCTGTGTTACTATGAAAAGGAGCTCTGTTGGCACAGAGTTAAAGCACTTGACTGTTAACTAAAAGGTTGCTGTTTTGAGTTCACCACCCCTCCCTGGGAGATAGATGAGGCAGCCTGCTTTCATAAAGATAAAGTTTTGAAAATCCTACAGACCAGTTCTACTCTGCCCTATAGTTTTCGAATTGACTCAATGGCATTGAGATTACTTTTTTTGGTGTTGTGTATGTCCTTTGTAATCTTCAGTATTAATTGCTTTTGCTATCTTTTGATTTGATTTAGTAATCTACTCTTTACCCCACTAAAGTACACAGGGGATTCTAAGTGTTCATAGAAAGATTTAATGAAAATATCCCTAAAATACAATAATTTCTGATTATTTGAGAGGTCTTTATTAAATTACTTTACCAAAAGATTATCCCAATCTTCAGAAATCTTAGCAATGAACCCCCAAATCAATTACTTTTGATATTTGACATTAAAAATATTTTAAATTTTGAATTAAATGAACGTTTTCCTATCAGATCAGTATTTTCTCTTCTCCTACTTTATTCCTTATCTCCCTCTTTTAACATACTGTCTTCCATTCACTAAAGCTAATACCTTTCTACCAGCTTGCCTATTACTTCCCCTTCCCCCTTCCATTTCTATCCCTGGTAATCAAAGTCTGTTTCTTATGGTATAGAAAGCTTTAGTTAAAAAAATTTTTTTTTATATCAGTAGGCTCATACAACATTTGTTCCTTCGTAACTAATGTCACTCAACATAATGTTCTCCAAAGCTATCTATTTCATGAGATGTTCATAGTTTCATCATTATTCTTTAGCTGTGCACACTATTCTATTGTCTGTAGGTACTGAAGTGTGTTTATTCATTTGTCCACCAATGGGCATTGACCCTTATTGTTTTATAATCAGAATTTTTTTTGTTTTCTTTTTTTTAATTTTTTTATTTTTTAGTAATCAGAATTTTTTATATTATTGTCCATGAGATTGAAAATGTCTCCGTAGCTCTTCAGTTTGGATTTTTAAAGACCATTATTGTAAGAAAATGTAATTTTAAATGCTCTTTTTATATTTGAAACACAAGAATAACTTCTAATTCTCTCCATTAAAAAAAAAACCTGTTACAATAAAATAGGTCCCTCAAAATTTAAAATAAATACCCGACAGGACTTTGAATAGATTCGTAGTTATAAAAAGAGAAAAGTCAGACGTAACTTTTTTCCAAACACGGTGTAGAACTTGGTTTTATTATGAGCTGTGGCTCCATCTCTGAGATGTGAGGCTTTATGCAGCTCTGTTACAAAAAGACAGAACATGGCTCATGGAAAGAATGTGGGCTTTAGTCAGACAGCATTGGGTTCGAGTTTCTTTTTTATCATGTAATGTCCAACTGGGTAGATTTGATAAATTTCTTGACATCCATGGACTTAAGTTTCCTTACCTGTAAAACAAAATGAAAAGTATTTTACATGCCGTATGTGAGCAATAACTAATATAATGTATAAATACTCTAGTGTTTTCTAGGCTCTTATTAACTATTCATTTCTAGCCTCTGATATTTCTTCTCTTCTTTTCTATTATTTAGTTTTCAGTTTTGATATATAAAAAATGTTTAAATGTAACATGCAGCCCTACTCAATTAAAATAGTTATTTATGAGGCATTTTTAAAAATACTTTTATTGGGGGCTCTTACATCTCTTATCACAGTCCATACATTTCTCCAATATATCAAGCAAATTTGCACATATTCCGCCATCATCATTTTCAAAGCATTCTCTTCCCACTTGAGCCCCTGATATCAGCTCCCCATTTCTTCCTCCTTCCTCCCCCAGTCACCCTCCCTCACGAACCCTTGATAGTTTATAGATTATTTTTTTCCATATCTTGCATCATCCTCCATCGTCCCTCCTCCACTTTTCCATTAAACTCCCTGGGAGGGGGTACTAGATTGATCCTTGTGATTGGTTGCCCTTTTTTCTCCCCAACTCTCCCCTAATCTCCTGGTATCTCTACTCTCATTGTTGGCCCTGAGGGGTTTATCTATCCTTGATTCCTTGTGTTTTGGGCTCTCTTCTGTAGCAGTATGCATGCTTTGGTGTAATCCAATTTGTAAGGTAGAATTGAGGTCATGATAGTGGGGTGAAGGAAGCACCAAAGAGCTAGAGGAAAGAAGTGTTTCATCGGTGCTATACCGTACCCTGACTGGCTCATCTCTTCCCTGTGACCCCTCTATGAGGAGATGTCCAATGGTCTACAGATGTGCATTGGGTCTCCACTCCATGCATCCTCTCCCCCACCCCACCCCCATTCACCTTGGGTATGGTTTTATTCTGGGTCTTAGATACCTGATACCTGATCCCATTAACCCATTATGATCACACAGGCTGGTGTGCTTCTTCCATGTGGACTTTGTTGCTCCTGAGCTACATGGCCGCTTGTTTACCTTCAAGCCTTTAAGACCCCAGATGCTATATCTTTTGATAGACGGACAGCATCAGCTTTCTTCACCACATTTGCTTATGCACCCATTTTGTCTTCAGCAATAGTGTTGGGAAGGTGTGCATCACAGAATGCCGGATTATTAGAACAAAATGTTCTTGTGTTAAGGGTGTACTTGAGTTGAGGCCCAATGTCCATCTGCAACCTTAATTCTTAACATATAGCTATGAGTACATAGTTCTATTCCCCTCTCATTATATATATATATATACACACACACACACACACACATACCTATATTTAGGCCTCTATAAGTGTCCTTTGCCTATTAAATAACTTATTTCCTTTAGTTAAATAACTAATTTCCTTTAGTGACCGTAAGCTTCTTCAGAGAAGAAAAAGACAGGTGTCAAGCATTGTTTGATGTGCTATAGAGAAAGCCTGGTCTATATACTTGTTTGTTTTCCACTGAAATCAGTCTCCAGGCTATCAGGGACAGAGTCAGATCTGCTGATGCTTTGTTTGCTGCAAAGTTTTGTGTTATGAGTTGACACTATTTCATATCCTTATTGCTTTTCAGGGATGGAGAATTCTGGGAAGGTGGATCTCTCCCCTAAGGACCTTCTTCTTAATCAGGAATCACGAATTAAGTCTGGCTTAGAGAAGGCTGTCAAACATAAAGAGAAACTGTTAGAGTTTGACAGAAATAGGTATGATATGTGTGGAATAACAAGGACTAAGTAATGGATGAATCCATAGATTCTTGCCATTAAAACATTATTTTGAACTTAATACTCTGTCAGGGTACAGTATAAAAGCTTCGGCTAAAGGTGAGCTGGGTACAATACACAGAAAACCTACATCTTCATTTTGAATCCATTTTTGAGTAAGGGAAGCTCCCACTAAGAGGGTTCTATACGCTGCAACATTTTTTGATTTAGCAATTGCTAGAATTACCCATGAAAAGATGGTTTGGGTTGTCAGAATTCCCCACTTGTTTCCCTTGCGTTCATTCATTCAGTAAATATTACAGAGCCTGCCATGTGCCAACTACTGTGCTAGACTCTGGACAATCTGTAACAAATTACCACTGTTGCCTTCAAGTCAATTCCAAATCATAGTGACCATGTAGGGCAGAAGAGAATTGCCCCATCGGGCTTCCAAGGAAGAAGTTTGTATGGAAGCAGACTGCTCCATCTCTCTCACTGCCATTGAGTCCACTGTGACTCATCACAACCCTAAGGGACAGAGGAGCACTACCCATTTGGATTTCAGGGGCTCTGGATGGTTTACAGTAGAAAGACAGATCTTTATCCCTTGAAGTGCTGCTAACCTTGTGGTTAACCTCCCAAAGTATAACCCTCTGCACCACCAGGCTCTTTACAGCAACTCCAAAACAAACAACTCACTGTCCTCCAGTCAATACGGACTCATAGTTAACCTGTAGGACCAGGTAAAACTGCCCCTGTGAGTTTCTAAGACTGGCTCTTTTATTTACTAATATTTATTGTATTAAAAAAATTCCCCCCTAGACTAACTCTGTACAGGAGTATAAAGTCCCATCTTTCTCCCTCAGAATGGCTAGTGGTTTCCAACTTTTGACCTTGGAGTTAGCAGCCCAGTGCACAGCCACTATGCCACTAGGCAAGTGCTTAACCACTGTACCATCAGGTGTCTCTCTGGAAAGCAAAGGGGAAAAGCTTTTACTTTAATGAATTTATTTTTTAATTCAAAATATTACAGTATCTCTATGTTGACTTTCAGGCACCTATTCTATTGTTTAGACCACAGACTTCTCTTTAGGAGACAGATATTTGTATTTGCTAGTTCCATTTTTTTATTCCTTTTTTTTTTTCATTTTCATTTGGACAAAATGTGCATTGGGAACCAGTTAGTGTTAAGAATGTTGAGATAGGACTTACAGAGAGTCTCTGAGAACTCAGAGACCTCCATATCTACTGACAGTAACTGACCTGGAAGTGTGTTCCTGGTGAGGAAGTCTGGTCCTTTGCTGAGCAGCACCTGCTCCTTCCAAACCATTTGCCCTGAATTCCTGGGATGTGATTTAGGAAATAGTTCCTTAAGTGAGCCCCCTAAGATTTATGACTCACGTTCACTCATAATCCTGTAAGTATCACATCCAGCCCTACTGTATAAGATTTAACACTAGAATTGAAATTAGAGTGGAGCAGGGCCTTTCCTGCTATTTAGAAGCAAGAAAGGGATCTCTCTCCTTGTTGATGATTTGCAAAGAAGTACCATTTTCATAATCGACATTCATGTATAGGATTGATAATCTTCTGACCCCTCTTAAACGTCTTTTTTTAGGAAAACTATATTTTAAGACTTAAGATCTTTTAAAAAAATTTTTAACTTAAGATCATTTTATAGTTTCAGCTGAGTCCTGAAAAATGGAAATCAATTAAAATCAATATATGAATCTAATATCAGTATTTCTCGTATGCCTATGTATATCACTGATTTATAGTTATGTACAAATTCAGTCTTTTTTAAAAGATCATTTTATTAGGGGTTCTTACATCTCTAATAACACTCCATATATCAATTGTAACAGGCATATTTGTACATATGTTGCCATTATCATTTTCTAAACATTTATTTTCTATTTGACACTTTGGTAACAAATTCAGTCTTAACTGGATTTATAATGTTGGAGCAGCCACTTAACATCTGTGAGCCCCAGAATCATTATGTCTCAAGGAAATAAGTGGAGCATCAAGGTTCATTCTAGGGCTTAGTTTGTATGTTCATATGTTCTTAAAAATAGGCCCACTTGTGGGAGGGTGGAGGGAGGGTGGGCTGGAAAGGGAGAACCGATTAAAAGGATCTACATGTGACCTCCTCCGTGGTGGATGGACAACAGAAGAGTGGATGAAAGGAGACATCGGACAGGGCAAGATATGACAAAATAATGATTTATAAATTATCAAGGGTTCATGAGGGAGGGGGGAGCAAGGAGGGAGGGGAAATGAGCTGATGCCAGGGGCTTAGATGGAGAGCAAATATTTTGAGAATGATGAGGGCCATGAATGTACACATGTGCTTTACACAATTGATGTATGTATGCATTGTGATAAGAGTTGAATGCGCTCCTAATAAAATGATTAAAAACAAACAAACAAAACCGAAATACACTTTGGGAAAAAAAAGGCCCAGTTGCAGTGTCTTAGAAATTTGTGTAGTGGTGGAGGGACTAGAGTTAAGGTTATTGCTGGAGGGGGAAGCCGACATGCAGGAGTAGAGAGACAGAATTCCTAAAACTACACAGCAATGCAGGAGACTGAAGAGGCCTTATTGCTCCATACAGAGTTACATTTTGGCGACCCCCAGCGGCTCTTCTACCCTGTCCTGTAGAGTTGTCTTGGGTCAGAATCAGTTCGATGACAGTGAGGGTTTCTTTCTTTCCAGGTTTGAAGTAGATAAGTCCCAGGCACGGGATTCTCTATTGTAGACCTTGAGCTCCTCAAAGAACGCAGAGCAAAGGATCTGGTGAAAGTAGGCGAGGTCCCAATTACACGGGGATGAGAAGATTCACTGAGCTGTGATGTAGGAAAACCAAACTGAAGTCCTAGTATCGGGAGATGAGGGCTGAAGTAGTAAAAAGGTAGCGGCACAATGGATTACAATGATGCATCATTTGTGGGCAGAACCTGTAATGGGGACAAGATATATACAGAAGCTGGTAACCAGGCAGAGCAACATCCAAGAAGGAGCTCCCTTGAAACGCTTTCCCAACAGTTAGACCCTGTTTGTCAGTAAGTGGCCTAATTGGCATCTATTCTTTCTTCTTGGTAAGTGTGCGAAGGACTCGGGTCATCGATGATGAGTCAGATTACTTTGCCAGTGATTCCAACCAGTGGTTGTCCAAGCTTGAGCGAGAAGCTCTGCAGAAACGAGAAGAGGAACTGCGAGAACTTCGGCATGCTTCGCGACTCTCCAAGAAGGTTACTGTTGACTTTGCGGGCAGGAAGATCCTGGAAGAAGAAAATCCGCTTGCAGAATATCACGACAGGTAAGTGGGCAGCCCCAGACAGGGTCTGAAAGAGGAGACCGTTTGACTGTAAAGGATTTTTTTCCTCTAGCGAATCTGTTCTTTTCTTGGTTTTAAAAGTAATTATTCATTTGGAATGGAAAACATAAGAATAAATAAAAAATTTTAAAATAAGCAGAATTATTTGTCCTACCAGATAAAAACTATTTTAAAAATAAAATCACAGTCATTGAAACAATGAGGTCTAGTTTAGGCTTAGGAATAAATAGATAAAACATAGAACCCAGAAAGAGATTTGTGTGTCTATGTGTGAATTTTATGACTGATAAAGGTACCATTTCTAAATGGTAAAGTAAGGGTTAAATAGATGGAGTTGGGCTGATTGACCACTAATTTGAAAGAAAAAAGAAATAAATTAGAGATCTATGATTAAAGATAACACCATGCTGTAATAAGTGTAACTAGAAGTTCAGTGTGAAAGAAAGAATAATCAGAAAACCAGAAACATATGAGAATATTTTGATAGTCTTGGTGTGAAAGCAAGATTAAAATAGAAGTCCGGAGTTCATAAATTCATAGACCCCCCAAATCCCAAACTTAGAGCCATTGAGTTAATTCTGACTCATAGCAACCTTATTCAGGAATTCTGAGGTAAATCTTAATGGAAGTAAATAACTTCATCTTTCTCTAGAGGAGGAACTAAACCATTGACTTTGTGGTTAATAGCCCAAAACTTAATCCATAGATCCACAAAGATAAAACAAAAAAACCCTCCCAACCATCAAGTCAATTCTGACTTAGATCATCCTTGTAGGGCAGAATAGAACTGTTCTTGTGGGTTACTGAGGTTGTAAATAATTTTCTTTTTTTAAATCATTTTATTAGGGGCTCTTTTTCTTTTTTTAGTGGCTTTATTGGCGTATAATTTACACAGCATACATTTCAGCAGTTCAATCATTCAATCATACCAAGGAGAATTGTACAATCGTTACCATATCAATTTTAAGATACCCCACCCCATGGTTAAATCGCCTGTAAAACGAGCTGTGAAATCAGTCAGTCCTAGTACTCCCTTCCCCCTTCTGTCTTCATTCCTTGAAGCCCCCCTTCCCTCCCTATCACTCACGCCCGACCCCTGCACCCTCCTCAGCCCCTGTATCAGTTATCACTGTGCATCCAATCCTTCGGTGCTTCACAAATTGGGAAGCCCAACAGAAACAATAAACACTACACTAGAATTATGGTGTTAGGGATAAAATAATAATAATATTAAGACCAAAATGCAAATAATGAATAGGAAAGAAAAAACCATCACCATTCTAAAAGCCAGGGAACAAATTTCTGTCACGGAAGAAGTAAGAGATACTTGCACACAACCAACACAGGTAGGGTCTGTAGGGAGGTCCTCTGGCCAAGTATTGAGTTTGATTTAGCATATTCAAGATTACAGTAGTCTCTGCCAGACAGCAAGGCTGTTCGAGACTCTTGCCTGTGGCTAGGCCTGATCTGCCAGGGGCTCAGTCTGATCAGATACTCTGCAGATGGGTTTTGGGCTCCCACTGGTAAATCTTTTTTTTTTTTTCACAATTAATTAATTTTTTATTTGAATGGTCCCACCCTACAAAAGTGTCATGCACTTTATTTCCATTATTTCAAAAAATTTATTTTTTTATTAGGGGCTTATACAACTCTTATCAAAGTCTGTACATACATCAATTGTGTAAAGCACATTTATACATTCCTTGCTCTCATCATTCTCAGAACATTTGCTCTCCACTTAAGACCCTGGCATCAGGTTCTCATTTTTCCCCTCCTTTCCCTCTCCCCTCCCTCATGAACCCTTGATAATTTATAAATTATTTTGTTATATCTTGCCCTGTCAACGTCCCCCTTCACCCACTTTTCTGTTGTCCATCCCCCAGGAAGGAGGTCACATGCAGATCCTTGTAATCAGTTTCCCCTTTTCAACCCACCCTCCCTCTACCCTCCCAGTATTGCCACTCACACCTCTGGTCCTGAAGGGATTATCCGCCCTGGATTCCCTGTGTTTCCGGTTCCTATCTGTACCAGTGTACATCCTCTAGCCAGACTTGCAAGGTAGAATTGGGATCATGAGAGTGGGGGCGGGAGGAAGCATTTAGGAACTAGAGGTAAGTTGTATTTTTCATTGTTGCTATATCTTATCCTGACTGGCTCATCTCCTCCCCGAGACTCTTCTGTATGGGGGTGTCCAGTGGCCTACAAATGGGCTTTGGGTCTCCACTCTGCACTCCTCCCTGAATTCACTATGGTAAGATTTTTTGTTCTGATGGTTCCTGATACCTCATTCCTTCAACACCTCGTGATCACACAGGCTGGTGTGCTTCTTCCATGTGGCTTTGTTGCTTTTGAGCTAGATGGCTGGTTGTTTTCAATTCAGCAAATTTTAATGAAGATTTGAGCATGAGGAAGGTCACTCTGAAATTTGTGTCTTGGGTTCTAGCTGACCTGGAAACATGCTTTGAAAGAATAGCTCCAAAGGAACCCAGAATTTTTCCCCCAAGGTCACTACTGGTGATGAGACATGGTGCTATTCTTACAACCTCAAAAGCAAACATCAGTCAGCCCATTGGAAGATGCCATCGTCATTTCGCCCAAAAAAAGCTTGTCAAGTGAAATCAAAGATGAAGACCATGCTCATTTGTGTTTTTTTATTGTGTAACAGGGTGCAATAAAAAAGGCTTGATTTGTGGCAGACAGGGGACTGGGTTTGCCACCAAGACAATGTACCTGCTCATTCAGCCATCTTACTGTACCAGTTTTGGCAAAAACAGCATGCCTTTCCTGCCCCATGCACCTTACTCACCTGGCCTCACTCCATGTGACTTCTTTTTGTCTCTGTCAATGCAGAGGGACATGAAAGGACAGTGATTTGACTACATAGAAGAGTTGAAGAAAAAAATCGAGGGATGTGCTGTCAGCCATCCAAATAGATGAATTTGAAAAATGTTTCCCATATGGAATCATAGATTTCACAAATTTATTAAGTATAATGGAGAATATTTTGAAGGTGATAAGGATGTTTTGTAAAAACAATTTAAATACATAGCTTTGAAAAAAATCAGTTTTGGGGGTGATCTAATTTTTAGCTCTCAAATTGTCTTAAGCTGGCCACTTGGAAAACTTCTTTTTTTTTTTTTTTTTGCCGTTTTTTTTACCAGCAGTTTTATTCACAAGTCATGTACATATGTAATTCAATCGTTCAATCATATAGTGGAGAATTGTACAATCACCCCCACATCAATTTTTAAAATCATTTTATTGGGGGCGGAAAACTTCTTGAAGGCTCAAACCATGTCCTCCACACTTTCTAAGTTTCTGTGCTTATTAGAGATCTCCAAACTTGCTTTTTAACCAAATTAAAAGTAAATTTTTGCTTTTTCCTTATGTTGCGCCCTCAGAATTATCATCTTGCACAAATGTTTGTCAAGCATCCAGTAAGGGTAGGGAGTTCAGGAGCAAATAACATAGAGGTGTAGACTAGCATAACTATGATACCTGCTCCTTTAGAACTTCAGATATTGAAATAATGATAGAGTTCAAATCAGCATGGAGGAGCAGGGAGGGACTCCTGGGTAGACAGAGAAATAACTATGTAGGGTTATGTTGACCAGACAATACGTAGAATAGGTAAATTACAATAAAATAAATTCTTTTTTTCATAAGCCAGTTTCTTTTATAATTTTTTAATTTATTTTTTAATCTTGGCATTTTAAATGATCCTGTTAAATAAATGAATGATTCTAGTGTAACCTTACCAAAATTCTTGGTGTTCTACAACTTTTCCTAATATTCTTGGGGTGAGGAGAAGAAATTTATAGGGCGAAGATCCATGAACCCCTCTTTGAAGTTCAAATTTTAAACTGTTAAAAAGAGTTTTATGTTGATGGTAAGTAAGAATATTCTGAGTATAAACCATTACCAATTCTTGTATGCCTTTGGTTTGTTATCACAGACTGGATGAAACAATACAGGCCATTGCTGATGGAACCTTGAACCAGCCACTGACCACACTACATCGATGTACTGCAGAGTCTTTCGGAGTTCTGGTGAATCCCAACATGCACCAGCCCCCTCCCCAGGTCAGTGGACCTTGGAGATCAGTTTGGGTGCAAATAGTCCTCCTTTCAAGGGTTGTTTACTTCAAAGTCCTGAGGTGCGAAGTCCATTTTCTCCAAGTCCCTCCAATTTTATTCCCTAACTCAATTTTCTCAATTTTGGGGGCAGCATTTCTGACAGGTTGGCCTGTATTATCATCTAAGTATTTGCCAAGAGAAATTTTTGTTAAGTACTGTAAAATTTAGATAATTATCTCATTTTTATATTATATAGGATCTCTCAGATTGATGTGAATTAAAATATTAATTCACTTTTGCATTATCATCATCCATTTAACCATTAAGTGTGTGCATTGAGCATATACTTTATACAGTCGCAGTAGTAAGTGATCCATCAGACACTGACTCTGTGCTCAAGGAACTCACAAATCAATAGGGATAAGAGTTACATGAATAGCTATTAACAATAGAGAAGTAAATACCATGCTGTAGGAACTCAGAGGTGGAGAGACTTCTGGTTGAGGGAATTAAAGAGGGTTTCATATGAATACTGGCGTTGAAAATAAATATTCAAAAAAATAAAAAAGAAAATAAATATTCAAGGAATGAATGTTTGGGGAAGGTGGGAAGAAAACATTTGAGTCCAAATGACCTGTAGGAATAAAAGCATGTATACAATTGGGAAGTTGAGACCAGGGGCTGACTGTAGAACAGGCCACCAACTGCTCATTTGTAAGTTCAGATTGAAGCTAAAGAAAATTAAAATGAGTCCACGAAAGCCAAAATTCCACTTGGCCAACTGACTGGAAGAGATTCATATTTGTACCCATTCCAAAGAAAGGTGACCCAACAGTATGCTCAAGTTTAAGAACAATATCATTAATATCACATGCAAGTAAAATTGTGTTGAAAATCATCCAGCATAATTGCAGTTGTACCTTGGCAGCAAGCTGCCAGAGATTCAGGCCAGATTTAGAAAGGGACATAGAATAAGGGATATCATTGCTGATGTCAGATGGGCCTTGGCTCACAGAGAATACCAGAAAGATGTTTACTTGGGTTTCATTGACTATGCTAAGGCATACAACTGTTTGGATTATAATGAACTCAATGGATAGCCTTGAGAAGAATGGGAATTCCAGACCACTTCATTGTACTCATGTGGAACTGTATATGGATAAAGAGTCAATTATACTAACAAAACAAGATTTAAAATCAGAAAAAGTGTACATTAGGGTTGTATCCACTTACCCTACTTATTTACCGTCTACACTCATGCATAAGCCGAGTTTTTCAGCACATTTTTAATGTAGTTTTTTTGGTAAAATTAGGTGCCTTAGCTATTATATCTGTATGCTTAATAAATTATCAGAGAAGCTGGATTATTATTATTATTTTTAAATCATTTTATTGGGGGCTCGTACAGCTCTTGTCACATTCCATACATATATCCATTGTATGTCAAGCACATTCGTACGTATGTTGCCATCATCATTCTCAAAACATTTGCTTTCTACTTGAGCCCTTGGTATCAGCTCCTCATTTTTTCCCCTCCCTCCCTGCTCCTCGCTCTCTGGATAATTTATAAATTATTATTGTTTTGTCATATATTATGAAACTGGATTATTTGAAGAAGAATGAGGCATCAAGATTGGAGGAAGGCTTATTAACAATCTGCAATATGCAGATGACACAACCTTGCTTGCTGACAGGGAAGAAAAGTTTAAACCTTTGCTGATGAATATCAAGGATTGCACCCTTCAGAATGGGTCACAACTCAATGTAAAGAAGACCGAATTCCTCATAACTGATCCAAAGGGTAACAACATGATAAATGGAGAAAAGATTGAAGTTGTCAAGGGTTTGCCTTGCTTGGATCCCCAATCACTGCTCATGGAAGCAGCAGTCAAGAGATCAAACAATGCATTGCATTAGGTAAATCTGCTGCATAAGACCTGTTTAAAGTGTTAAAAATTAAGAACATTACTTTGAGGAGGAATATGCGCCTAACTCAACCTATGATATTTTCAGTAGCCTCATATGCACGTGAAGTTGTTCATTGAATACAGAAGACTGAAAAAGAATCAGTGTGTTTGAATTATGGTGCTGGTAAAGAATCTGGAAAGAACATTGGATTATCAAAAGAACACACATACCTGTCTTTGAGGAAGAACAGCCTTATGTGCCTTAGAAGCAAGGATTGCAAGACTTCATCTCATGTGCTTTGGACATGTTGTCAAGAGAGACCACTCCCTGGAGAATATCGTGCCTGGTAGAGTAGAGAGACAGCAAACAAGAAGGCCCTTGACAAAATAGATTGACACAGTCGCTGCAACAATGGGCCCAAACATGGGAGCAACTGTGAGAATGGCACGAGACTGGGTGGTATTTGTTGTATTGTACAAAGGGCCATTGTGACTAGGGACCGACTCCACGGCACCTAACAGCAACAGGAAGGCCTAAGATAAGGAATAGTTCAGCTACCTAGATCACCTGAAACCAAACTCCAGCACCGTGGAGTTGATTCCTACTCATAACGACCCTAGAAAACCAACTGGAACTGTCCCATACGGTTTCTAAGGCCATAGCCTTCACAGGAATGTGCTGCCACATCTTGTTCCTGACAAGTAGCCGATGCGCGCCGACCACTCGGCTTTCTGCTGGTAGCCCAGTGCTTTAAACACTGCCGCCAGTCCTCTCTGGGGGCTTACACATGTCTTATAAAAAGGATTGTCATAGGAAGTCGAGTAGGATGAGCTAGCTAAAGGACTGAAACGTGTAGCTACGAAGTTTTAAATGTGACCTATGGGTGTGTAAGGGAGAGATTATGCAGAGCAGTGCTTTAGACAGGCTAATTAGGGGGTTTCCTTCAGACCAGGTTCTCTGCTAGCTTCGGAGGAGTTAAAAGGTAAAGGCCCATCGATGTCCTTAAGGATTTCAAATGTAGTGAGAAGACATGTTTGAGTACAAATAATTATAATATTTTAAGATAATTTCTCTAATAGAAACATGTTTTGGGTATAGTAGGAATTCAAGAGAGAGGGTATTCATTAATCTGTTCTAGGAATCACAATAGAGATAGTGTTTAAGAGGAAACTAAAAGGATGAATATGCATTTTCAGATAGACAAATCTAGGGAAAGAATTCCAGGCAGAAGATACACTACACACAAAGGCTCAGCAATCCGAGAGCATTGTAGGTTAGGAATAGCAAGTAATTATTTATTGTTATAAGTTTAAATAGATTGGTAGGTAACACCTGATCACCACAATCTTATTTCTCATGTTAAAGAGTATGAATTTTTTCCTAAAGCAGGCAAAGATGAGTCCTTGAAGGATTTTAGCAAAAAATTCACGCAACTTGCATATCTATGTGAAGAAAGCATTGGAGGGAGGGTAAAACTAGAGGTAGAGATACTGCTAAGGAAGTCGTTGCAGAATATGAGGAAGTACCCCCCCAAAACTATGTATTTAATTTCTTTTTTTTTAATTTCTTTTACAAAACACCCTTATCACCTTCTCATTATTCTCCATTACACTTAATACATTTGTCAAATCTGCAATTCCATTCCTAGAAACATTTTTCGAGCTCATCTGTTTGGCTGGCTGACAGCACCTCCCTTGTTTTTTCCTCACCTCTTCTATGTGGTCAAATCACTGTTCTTTCATGTCTCTCTGCATTTGTGGAGACAAAAAGGAGTCGCACCAGTGAGGTCGGGTGAGTAAGGTGCATGGGAAAGAAAGGTATGCTGTTTTTTGTCAAAAACGGGTGCAGTGAGATGTCTGTGTGAGCAGGTGCATTGTCGTGGTGGCAAAACCAGCCTCCAATCTGCACAAAGCAGGCCTGTTTTGTTGCACACTGTTACGCCATCTTTTCAGAACCTCTCAATAGAAAGCTTGATGAACAGTCTGACCTGCTGGAATGAACTCCAAATACGCTACTAGTCATTTGTATACATTCTGGAAGTTAACGTCATCCAGAATGAGGTTTGTTATCAATTGACATTTCACAGCTGCACGCTGTTCTCTTAAACTGGCCGTCACAAAACACGAGATTTGAACAAAAAAAATCACTGTGACTAGAGAGAACCTTCTTAGGCAGTCGCCACTGGCTGCACTGAACTCAGAGGGAGCTGCTTGATGATTGCCCAGTGGGAAAAATGTGCAGCTCTTTTCCTTTCTGTTTTTGTTTCTTTGGGGGGTACCCCCTCATATAGTGGGGAGATGATGAGGGCTCAAGTTGGGGTTGTTGTATTAGTAGGGCAATAGAGCCTTAAAATGGAGATGAGATACTAGTTATCAGGCTCTATAACAGTTTGTTCAAAGGTAATAAGGGATTAATAAAACCAAGTGGTCATGGGAATAGAGAAACAGAAATATATATTTGCATATTGAGCTCTAGTAGAGTGAAAACTTGGACTTTCAGATTATACAAATACTAATTTTTTAAAGAATTGACATTTTCCCTCTAATGGATTTTTTCTTCTTCTATGTTCCTATATAATATCTATATACCTATTTAGTGTTTATTCCCCACTGCCTTATGTTTTATACATTTATATATCAGTATTCCACTACGATTGTAACTTCCTTAAAAGCAAAAGCCATTTCTTTTGCATACCTTGTATATGTCTCTCTCCTTTTTACATAGTCAAGTGCTTTCCACTTGGTTAAAGTATGAAATAAATATAATTTTTAATGTATAATTCATCAAAATTACAAAATTTTATTGCAGAAAATTTTTGAAAAATTATTTATTGGGCGCTCATACAGCTCTCATCACAACCAACACATGCATTCATTGTGTCAAGCACATTTGTACATTTGTTGTCATTTTCTTTCTTTCTTTTAAAAAATTTTAATCATTTTATTAGGGGCACATACATACATCAATTGTGTAAAGCACATTTGTACATTCATTGCCCTCATCATCCTCAAAACGTTTGTTCTCCATTTAAGCCTCTGGCATCAGCTCCTTATCTCCCCCCCACCCCCTGCCTGCTCCTCCCTCCTTCATGAAAGCTTGATAATTTTTAAAAATCGCTTTATTAGGGGCTCATATAACTCTTATCACAATCCATATATACATCAATTATGTAAAGCACATTTGTACATTCATTGCCTTCATCATTCTCAAAATATTTGCTCTCCACCTAAGCCCCTGCCATGAGCTCCTTGTTTTTTCTCCTCCCTCCCCTTTCCTCCTCCCTCATTAACCCTTGATAAGTTATAAATGATTATTTTGTCATATCTTTCCCTGTCCGAAGTCTCTCTTCACCCACTCTTCTGTTGTCCATCCCCCAGGGAGGAGGTCACATGTAGATCCTTGTAATCAGTTCCCTCTTTCCAACCCACCTTCCCTCCACCCTCCCAGTATCACCACTCACACCACTGGTCCTGAAGGGATCATCCATCCTGGAATCCATGTTTCCAATTCCTATCTGTACTAGTGTACATCCTCTGTAAGGTAGAATTGGGATCATGATAGTGGGGGAGGAGGAAGCATTTAGGAACTAGAGGAAAGTTGTGTTTCATCATTGCTACATCACACCCTGACTAGCTTGTCTCCTCCCCAAGACCCTTCTGTAAGGGGGTGTCCAGAGGCCTACAAATGGGCTTTGGGTCTTCACTCCACACACACCCCCCTCATTCACTATGGTATGATTTTTTTTGTTCTGATGATGCCTGATACCTGATCCCTTCGACACCTCGTGATCGCACGGGCTGGTGTGCTTCTTCCATGTGGGTTTTGTTGCTTCTCAGCTAGATGGCCGCTTGTTTTCCTTCAAGCTTTCAAGACCCCAGACACTATATCTTTTGATAGCCAGGCACCATCAGCTTTCTTCGCCACATTTGTTTATGAACCCATTTGTCTTCAGTGATTGTGTCATGGAGGTGAGCACACAATGATATGATTTTTTGTTCTTTGATGACTGATAACTGATCCCATCAACCCATTATGATCACACAGGCTGGTGTGCTACTTCTATGTGGGCTTTATTGCTTCTGAGCTGGATGGCCTCTTGTTTAACTTCAAGCTTTTAAGACCCCAGATGCTATTACCTTTCGATAGCTGGGCACCATCAGCTTTCTTCACTACATTTGCTTATTCACCCGCTTTGTCTTCAGCGGTTGTGTCAGGAAGGTAAGCATCATAGAATGCCAATTTAATAGAAGAAAGTATTCTTACATTGAGGAAGTACTTGAGTGGAGGCCAAATGTCCTTCTGCTACCTTAATACTAAACCTATAAATATATGCACATAGATCTATTTCCACATCCTCATATATAAACATATTTGCATATGTACATGCCTTTTGCCTCCTAGCTCTTTTCTCTATTTCCTTTGACTTTCCTCTTGTCCCACTATCATGCTCAGTCTTCATTTGGGTTTCAGTAATTCCTCTTGGTTACATTACTCTTGATCACGCCCTACCATGCCTCCTTCACCCTCCTCACCACCGATTTGGGTGACTTGTTGCTCCTTTGTCTCTGGGTTTGTTAATACCACTACCTTTCACCCCACCTCCCACTCTCTCATGTCCCCCCAGAATTGTCAGTCTCATTGTTTTCTCCTCCAGATTGCTCATCCAGCCTATCTTATTTAGATAGACCTGCGAAAATAATAACACGCATAAAACCAAGACAGAGCAAAACCAAGCAACAATATACAACAAAACATCAAAAATCCAATGACAAAAAAAAACAACAAGAAAGAAAAGCTTGTAGATAGTTCAAGGACTGTTTGTTGGCCTTTTAGAGTGTTTTCCAGCTGAGTCTGTTGGGGTGCCAAGCTTGGCCCCAAAATCTATTTTTGGTATTCCCTGGGGAATTTATTGCTCTGTTCTTGCTGTGCTGTTCTACACTGTTAATGTTTTGCCTTGGTGTGGTGGGATCAGATCAGGCGGGATTGCCACACTGTGTCTCCAATGTTGTCTCCTGTAGGGCTATGAGTCCATGAGGGATGTCGTGTCTCATAGTGGGGCCGGCCACATAGTCTTCTGTGTGGATTGGGTGCTCCGAGTGGGAATATCGTCCTGAAGACTTGGTGTGCGAAGGCTCAGTGCTCCACTCTCTCTTCTTCCCCCTTCATTTGCTCCTGTGTGCTCTGATCAGACATGTCCCTGTCCTGGAGCTGCAGCTTCAGTGCTGTCCTCTGAAATAAATTCTTCTGGGGGGAGGGGCAGGTGTCCACATAGTTGTGATTGGACTGACCCCTCAGACCTGTCCTGTTACAGAAAGTTTGAGATTCATCTAGTCTACCTCGTTATTTTACAGTTAAGAAATAGAAGCCTGCTATTATAGTGTTTCCCCCTGTAAGTTATTAGATACAAGCATGAGAAAATTAAGACAACTAGTCATACACCTCAACATCCTAACAGAGCCTTTTCTTTCTTCATTTGTTTTTGTTTTGGTTTGTTTGTTTTTTTTGTGGGGGAGGGGAGTACTTTATCTTCCTTCTCTGGAAGAAACATTAAACTTTTTCATTCTTTGAATGAACAACTTCCATAATAACCCTTACCCTATCATTTTCTATCCCTTTGCATAAGCCTTGCTTCAGTTATGCTAATTTTCTCTTTCAGGGCAAGAGCAGCTAATATCAGGTTAAGAGAGTACTTCATGCGTCTAGTAGTCAGAACTGCTGCCTGTGACAGTAGTAACTCTCTCTTTAGCTTTATTATGGTCCCAGTGTGTGTGCCCACTCCTGAACACATGAAGAATATGTGGACCAACAGGTTGAACCTTCATCTGGCTGATAAAACCATGGTGGGATAGTTTAAAGGGTCCAATATGGATCATTAAGAAGCATAAAGTAGGAATAATTAGAGCCTGTGGTCTCGTAAGTGTGGTGTAGCTAGAATTGGAAAGCTCTGTGTAGAGATTTCAGTGTTCTCTATTATCGTTTAAGATGGGCCTTCTTCTCAGAGCTGGGGTCCTACTGAATTTATGCTCTACTCTTTTTCGTCTTGTTTCAAATAAAGGTGGGATAAATATTTTCTAGGAAAGTTCTCCAAAAGTAAAAGGAAATAGCGGAAAGAACTAGGAGGCAAAGGGAATTTATAGAGGTCTAAATAAAGGCATGTACACATATAAATATTTTTATATGTCAGGATGGAGAAATAGATCTATGTGCATATATTTATAGGTTTTAGTAGTAAGGTAGCAGATGGACATTGAGCCTCCACTTAAGTACTCTCTCAATGCAGGAACACTTTGTTCTATTAAATTGGCACTCCACGATGCTCACCTTCCTGGCACGATTGTTGAAGACAAAAGTGTGCATAAGCAAATGTGGCGAAGAAAGCTGATGGTGCCTGGCTATCAAAAGATATAGCATCTAGGGTCTTGAAGGCTTGAAGGTAAACAAGCGGTCATTTAGCTCAGAAGCAACAAAGCCCACATGGAAGAAGCACAGCAAGCCTGTATGATCATGAGGTATTGAAGGGATCAGGCATCAGGCATAAATGAACAAAATATCATATCATTATAAAAGAGGGGGTGTGCAGAGTGGAGACCCAAGCCCATCATCTGTAGCCAACTGGACATACCCTTACAGAAAGATCAGGGGAAGGAGTTGAGCCAGCCAGGGTGCAGTATAGCAACGATGAAACATACAACTTTCCTCTGGTTCTTAAATGCTTCCTACCCTCCCCCCGCCAATATCATGATCCCAATTCTACCTTACAAATCCAGCTAGACCAGAGGATGGACACTGGTACAGATAGAAACCAGAAACACAGGAAATCTAGGACAGATGTTCCCTTCAGGACTATTGGTGAAAGTGGTGATACCGGGAGCGTGAAGGGAAGGTGGGGTAGAAAGGGGGAGCTGATTATAAGGATCTACATCGGACAGTATAAGATATGAAAAAATACATTTTAAATTATCAAGGGTACATGAGGGAGAGGGGAGCTGGGAGGGAGAGGAAAAAATGAAGGGCTGATACCAGGGGCTCAAGTAGAAAGCAAATGTTTTGAGAATGATGAGGGAAACAAATGTACAAATGTGTGACGTGCAATGGATGTATGTATGGATTGTGAAAAGAGTTGTATGAGCCCCCAATAAAATGATTTTTTTAAAAAGGAAGAAAATTCTCTAAGAATAATTGTTTCATTGTTATCCTCCACCTACCTCATTCATGTAAACCTACAGGTTCTTCTTATCATCGGATGAAACTGAATCTTTGTTTCGATTTGTTCTCTGTAGTGGGTGGACCAAACAGGTGCTGTCTCACAGAAGAAGCCTTTCCATTTGGCCAGAGCAGAGCTAGAGTTCAATTCCCATCATCACCAGATGCGGATCCAGGACCAGGAGTTTCAGGAAGGCTTTGATGGTGGCTGGTGCCTCTCTATGCATCAGCCCTGGGCATCTCTACTCGTTAGAGGGATTAAAAGGTAAGAACAGAAAGGAATCTTTGCAGTTGGACATTTTAGTGATAATAGAAACTGACTGGAATTATTTTTCCCAATCTATTGATGATTTATTCTACCCTGAAGTATATAGGACTCTAAGCAATATGGTGATGTTACTGACATGGTAGTAATTTCTTTCTTTCTTTATTTTAATTTTAAATCATTTTACTGGGGGTTCCTACAACTCTTATCACAATCCTCCCATCCAGCCATTGTGTCAGGTACATTTGTACATTTGTTGCCATCATCATTCTCAAACTTCTCTTTCTGCCTGAACCCTTGGTATCAGCTCCTTACTTTTTTACCCTCCCTCTCCTACGCTCCCTCCCTCACCAACCTTTGGCAATTAAAAAAATTTTTTTTCATGCCTTACACTCACCAATGTCTCCCTTCACCTGCTTTTCTGTTTTCCGTCCCCCAGGAAGAGGGTTATATGTAGATCATTGTGCTCCGTTCCCCTCTCTCCCTCCACCTTTCCCTTACCCTCCTGGTATCACTACTCACTACTCTCGTTATTGGTTCTGAGGGGTTTATCTGTCCTGGATTTCCTGTGTTTCCAGCTCTTATCTGTACCAGTGCACACATCTGGTTTAGCCGGATTTGTATGTTTCATCAGTGTTTTACGGCACCCTAGAGACTGTCCAGACTGTCCAGTTGCCTACAGATGGGCTTTGGGTCTCCATTCTGCACTCCCCCTCTTTCACAATGATATGATTTTTTCTTCTTTGATGCCTGATACCTCATCCCTTCAACACCTCGTGATCATACAGGCTGGTGTGCTTCTTGCATGTGGGCTTTGTGGGTGCTTTTGAGCTAGAAGGCCGCTTGTTCACCTTCAAGCCTTTAAGACCCCAGATGCTCTATCTTTGGATAGCCGGGCGCTCAGCCACTCGGCCTTAGGCCCGGAGCCTGGCTCCACAAGGGAGGTGGCCAAAGCAGCACTAAATCACCTTTAAAAAGAGTTGTATATAGATCATCACAATCATTTTTAATGTTCCTACCCCCTTTCCCACGCTCATTGTTAGCTCCCCCAAACCCCTCACCTTCCCCACCCTCAACCCACCCCATGTTCTCGATAAACCATTGCATCAATTATTGCCTCTATGCACTAGATAATTTTCTATAAGTCTTGCTGTATGTTATGTGATTTTCCTAAAAACTATCATTTTGACCCTTGCTACTTACTTTGTGGTTAAGGGTGGAGGGCAGAACCTGGTATACCCCTCACAGAGGACGACTTTGGATAGCAGCCACAGCCCAAAAGCCCTCCCCTCAAGAAATCTCAGAACTCCAGGCTACATACCGTCTTCTTCATGGGAAAGGTAAACACACTCCGACTTCCTGAAGAGAAGTCACTGGCCTGCATTTTTTTTTTTACTTCCTTCTTCCGGTGCCGTTTCTTGGATTCAGTAGAATTTTAAACTTTGTATTTAGTACTTGTTTTGTGGCAAGATCATAAATAGCCATTCATAGGAGGGCTTCAGACCATTTTGAACCTGTTCAGTCATGGCTGACAAAGCAAAACTGGAACAGACTCACATTTTTAAAATCTGGGAAATTTGGGTGAGCTGAATGCTAACTTGATGGGAAAAAACACAGACGAAGGCCCTGGACTTGGGGACTCGAAGAAGCGTAGTGAGCCCTTCAGGAGCCTTAGGTGCCATGCTGAAATGGTGCCAAGACTGGAGAGGGACACTCACTGGACACATGTGGTTGGCTGCCGTCTTTGAGCCGGCCACCCTGTTTTTTACTGAAACTGGTCGAGATTTGGTTGCTATGCAATACTGCTTTTGTGTATAAGGAATGAGATAAGTTTCTATCAGGGATTTTACCTATAATATTTCCAATTCTGGTTTGTGTTTGTTTTACCCACATTTAAAATTTTTGGATCTGTTAATTGGCCACGACTGAATCAGGCTGAACAATACAAATGAAAATATCATTTTGGGGGGTGAGGGAGTTAAAAACGTGGAGCTGATACCAAGACCACAAATAGAAAGTAAATGTTTAGAAAATGATGATGACAACATATGTACAAATATGTCATATGTATGCTTGATACATATGACAACATATGTATAAATATGCTTGATGTATGGAATGTTATAAAAGCTGTAAGAGCCCCCAATAAAGTACTTTAATATATATATATAATTTTCAACACCAGAAATTAATAGTTCTCTAAGATGTTTTTCTCCTATTTTTTTAAATGAAGATGAAATAATTAAACTCTGGTATATCTAGATTGGGAAAAACTACCATAAAATTCTATTTTTTGCCTGATTATCTCTATTTTTTTATTTTGACAGTTTTATTGACATAATTAACATAGCATACAATTCAGTATTTAAACATATTGTGTAGAATTGTGCAACCATCACCACAATCAATCAGAACGGGTTCTCCTTTTTTAATTATCTTTTTTTTTTTACTAATAATTTTATGGGCATTTTCTTCATTCTTAATCATAATGCATCTCAATAATAATGAACTCATTAGCTCCCCATTTCTCCAAACCTGCCCTGTAAACTAGAATTTTTTATATAAAGTGATCCAAATTGGCCTCTGGAATCAGATGTGAACAGGTAAACGTTTATTTTAAGTTTCTATTCTGATATTTTTAGGGTTTTTTAACACCACAGAAGAAAATTCTGTTTTCTTAGCACCTGTTGCTATCTTTTTTTTCCCTGAAACCTCTGACCGCCCCCCCCCCCAAAAAACAACAACAACAACAACTGGTTTTAGCCAGTTCAGCACAGTAGAATTGTTTGTTCATAATGAAGTTGCAGGGTCCTTGAACTCGAATGATGTGAGGGCAGTAGGTTTTCAAAGGAAACGTTCCTAGCTCAGCATGTAGATAGTAGACTAATGAAGCCACTCACTGGATTTTTCCCTTGAATACAAACAGTTGTGCTGAATAAAACTCATAGTTCCTCATATCTACAAATAGATCATGGAAAAGGTGATTTCTTCAGGATTGGAAACAGACTTCTGAATTCCAGGGTCACAAAGAAGGAGATTTATCCAATACTTTTGCTATCCTTGATTCAGATTTGGAGTTTCCCAGTGACTATCCATCAGGTTGTCTTCTTGGCTGTGTGGACCTGACTGACTGCTTGTCCCAGAAGCAATTTAAAGAACAAGTGAGTAAGAATACTTAATCTTGGACAGATCTTTTATATAGCACCATAAAATTGTGTCACCATAACTGACTTGTATATCTGCTTCTCCTTAGAATGTCCTGGAGTTCGTAAGGTATTAACAAATTTTTATTTAGACGTATGAAGGGGCTTCAGAAAGCTTGTTGGAAAAAATCTGTTATCTTTTCATTCCATTTTTCCATGAACTTTCTGAAACCCCTTCATCTAAGGATAGTCTTTTAATAAGGAGATGCTAGGGAGAGAAAAAGACAAGCAAAAACAGAAAACACTTAATGATGCTTTGATTTTTGATGAATGGACAGAGCACATATATTTCTTGATTAAAATCTCCTGTCATAGAGTCCTCATTCCTTACTAAAACGTTGCTTCTTTTAGTATTTTGATTACCATTGGGATTTGTTGGTAGGGATGGTAGGATTGTTAATGCTCATTCCACAGCATAGGGTCCAGGCCTCAGACCTCATGATAGGCGTGGGTTTGAACTCTGATTGCATGGATTGTGCCATGTGTGGTACACATGTATATATTATGTATTTCTATTTACTTTGATAACTAAAAATTGAGTTGACATAACTAAAATAAACTTTTGAACAGCAGAGGGAGCTGAATGACTTTATTTGAATATCAAATCCCCCAAACTGCAGCGGCTGTAAGCTCAAACCCATCTAAACCAAACTCAACCACCACTGAGTGGATTCTGATTTCTAGTAGACCTATAGAACAGAATCAAACTGCCCCTATGGGTTTCCAAAACTAAAATCTACAGGATTCGAAAGCTTTGTCTTTCTCCTGCAGAGTCGCTGGTGGGTTTGAACTGCTTGTGTTTGGCAACCAAACTCACAACCCACTCTGCCACCAGGGTGGAAAGTCCGTCCTGGAAGCATGAGGAGCCTTACCTAATAGTATAAATTTCCTATTCTTTGAACAGTTATTAGACAGTAGGTCATTCATGACTGTTTTTCAGGAAAATGTGCATACGCTTAATTTTTCTCATGATGTTTTATGCTTTCCAGGACTTTCCTTCTATTAATTTTGCTATTAATTTGCTTTTTTAAAAACTTTGTCCTATCCATCTTAGCCCTTCTGTCTTTTCCTCATAGATTCAACTAGCCAGTGGTGCTTCTCTACTCTAGCTTCCTGTCTTTCCTTTCTAGTGAGTTGCCTCCTCAGCTTTCTGATTACTTTGTGTGTAGGCTACAGTGCATGCAATTTGATGTGAATGATGACCGCCAGCCTGTTTTTCTGCACCTAGTTTATACATAGACAAGGCTGTAGATTCTTTGCCTCTCATCCCTTTGTAGGCATAATTGTCCCTCTATCCACCTTCCTGCAATGTCTTCTTTCCCACTCTCTTCTCTCACTTTTTTCATATGGAAGTCTGCACCCAATTCTTTATTTTTTAAAATCACTTTATTGGGGGCTCTTATAGCTCTTATTATCTATACATACATCTGTTGTGTCAAGCTCATTTGTACATGTTGCCATCATAATTTTCAAAACATTTTCTTTCTACTCGAGCCCTTGGTATGAGCTCATTTCCTACCTCTCCGCTCTTATGATCCCTTGATAATTTATAAATTATTTTTTTCATATCTTAAACCGACCACTATCTCTCTTCACCCACTTTTCTGTTGTCCATCCTCCTGGGGGAGTGTGTGATATATCGATCATTGTGATTGGGTCCACCTTTCTCCCCTGACCTTCCCCTTACCCTCCTGGTAGTGCTACTCTCATTACTGGCCCTGAGTGTTTTATCTTTGTCCTGGACTCCCTGTGTTGCGAGGCGCTTATCTGTACCAGTGTACATGGTGTGATCTAGCCGGATTTGTAAGGTAGAATTGGGGTCATGACAGTGCGTGGGGAGGAAGCATTAAAGAACTAGAGAAAAGATTTGTGTTTTGTTGGTGCTATACTGTTCCCCTGACTGGCTCGTCTCTTCCTTGTGACCCTTCTGTAAGAGGATGCCCAATTGTCTATAGATGGGCTTTGGGTCTCCAATCTGCTGTCCCCCTCATTCACATTGATATGATTTTTTGTTTTGGGTCTTTGATGCCTGATACCTGATCACATCGACACCTCATGATCACACAGGCTGGTGTGCTTCTTTCATATGGGCTTTGTTGCTTCTGAGCCAGGTGACTGATTGTTTATCTTTCAAGCCTTTAAGACCCCAGACTATATCTTTTGATAGCCAGGCATCATCAGCTTTCTTCACTGCATTTGCTTATGCACCCATTTGTCTTCAGTGATCGTTTCAGGGAAACCCTCACCTTTTATTCAGACTAAAAGTAGTAATTATCAAAATACCTTACATTGTTGTGGGCTTCAGTTTTAGAGACTTGCAATCATTTACAGATTAGTATAACTTAAAGTATTAGCGTTTTCTCCTGGGGAGTTTGCATTCCAAAAGACAACCCTAGGTTATCTGGTAGTGAGTGGCAGATTTTGACCCAAGACCTTATTTTACTTTCTCATTTACCTATCAAGCAAACACCACCGGATACAAAGTCAAATGAGTTTAGGCTGTAGACCAGTGGTTCTCAACCAAAATGACAGTTGTGATATAGCAACAAAAATAATTTTATGGTTGGGGATCACCACAACATGAGGAACTGTATGAAAGGGTCGCAGCATTGGGAAGGTTAAGAACCACTGCTCTAGACTAGCTTTAGTAATTTACCTGTCTCTATTTGAAGTAGAGTTCTGTATGGTAGAACTGTGGTTTCCCAGTGGGTTATACCAGCCTCATTCTTGTTTCTGAAGAAGTGAATTCCGTTCGGTATAATAGCCCCAAACAAGCATTTCTGAAACTATACCGTGGCATAAGTATTTTCTGAAAGAAAAAAAAACAACCTTGGATGGGCAAATGCATTTGGAAAAAATTTGAATGAAACGAAGTTGAGCATGACTGTTGACTGCAGACCTTCTAGGAGTGCTTGTAATAATCAATGTTTTTCAGAACTTCTGAACACCTGTTTCCTCCCCACTCTCCATTTCTACAGTGTATTTACATCTGGCAGAAGGGGTATCCTGTGGCACATGCAATTTAGTAAGCACTGGCCTTGGCTATGATTGGCTTGCCTTTATCCTCATAGGTAAACTCACTGAATAAGAACCGTCCCGGAAATAGTACCTTGACCTGTGTCTTTCTTCTGTATCCCTTTTCCCATTTCTTATCACCTAGCTGAATTCCATTTTCTGAACGCTATTAATTTTAAAATTCTAACTGAAACTAACCTTCCAGGCGACTTAGAACACTTAATCGCGCCAACCTGTTCCTAACTTTTTCTCTTTCTCTAAAGAAGCACAGTAATTTACTTTCTGAGCTCACATTCTTGGTCTTTCATTGATAGGTAAAAATTTACTAAGTACACATTGTTTTTTGGCATAGTGTGATCATTAATTTCTCTTAACACACACACACACACACAAAAGTTTTATTAGTGGTGGTTTTAAAATCCAGTGCACTATACTATGTAAGTGGCTTTAAAAAAATAACCTGAGCTACTCCCCCCCAAAAAAACAAACAACACTTCAACCTAGACAAGTTAGAAGTGATACAGAAAAGACTGTGGGTTCAACCCAGGCAAGAAAGGTAGATGAGAGCCTTCTAATTAAAACTTTTCTTGAATTCCGCTGGAAGGAGCCCATGCTGTTTGCCGGCATTTTATCTGCCAGCAGCAGATGTAAGCTGTCTAAAACAGCAGGGAAGTGTAGACAACAATAGTGCATCAAGGTAATGTATGTACAAATGTGCTTGATACAATTGATGTATGGATTGTTATAAGAGCTGTAAGAGCCCCCCATAAAGTAATTTACTAAAAACAAAACAAACAAAAAACAATGCATCAAGGCTGTGGTTTGTAACCTCCATAGTAAGGCAGTTAAAATTTTTCTTTCTTTCTTTTTTGTTTTTTGCAAAGACGTTTTGATTGCTAAATCTACCACCATTATTAGCTGTGGTTGTGAGCAGCTCTCTACACCTAACAGATTTTCAAACAAAAAGTTGAGTTGGTGGTTTTTGGTTCTGTGTTTATACATGCTATTTTTATCCCTCCCTTCAATAGCCAATCTGATTTGTCTGAAATCTCCAAGGTCATTAATTATTCTATTTCTTCTGAACTCAGTCCATTCCTCTCCTGCCAGCTCATTGACCCTGTAGTCCATTTGATCTTTTGGCTTTTAGAACAGCCAAGATTCTGAGTATCTTCGAGGAATTATGCAGAGGGAATCCACTTCTGAATGCCCATGTTCAGTACTTAACATCAGCAATAGAATTTCAGTCTTCCGGTGGGAAGAGAACACTGCTCTTCCTTCGTCTGTAAAAGTAACAGACAGACCTTTAAGAAAAGTGCAGACGTTTCATATGCTGAGTCTGAGATGTGAAAAATTACACAAGGGACGGGGAGGGGGGGATGCAGAACTAATACCAAGGGCTCAAGTGGAAAGCAAATGTTTTGAGAATGATAAAGGCAACAACTGTGCTTGACACAATGTATGTATGGACTGTGATAAGAGTTGCACAAGCCCCCAATAAAATGATTTTTTAAAAAAGAATAGAGAAAAAATAATAAAGAAGCATGATTCAACATTCAAGCCAGGCATTGGCCTTGAAGACACAAAATTTCCAAATGTTCTTTTAAACTATGTCAAAATGTCCACTCTGCTGCATTGGGTCTCTACTCAAGTACTCCCTCCATGCAAGAACACTTTGTTCTGTTCACCTACCGTTCTGAGATGCTCACCTTCCCAACACAATTGATCGCTTAAGTAAAAATGGGTGCATAAGGAAATGTGGTGAAGAAAGATGATTGTGCCCAGCTATTACAAGGTATAGCATTTGGGGTCTTAAAGGCTTGAAGTTAAACAAGCAGCCATCTATCAGGGATGCAACAAAGCCCACATGGAAGAAGCTCACCAGCCGGTGTGATTATGAAATCTCAACGGGATAAGGTATCAGGAATCAGAAGAGCCAAAACAAACAAATATATCGATGCAAATAATGGAGACCCAAAGCCCATCTGTAGACAGTTGGACACATTCCCTCAAAGAAGGGTCACAAAGAAAGAATGAAACAGTCAGGCTGCAGCATAACACTGATGGAACATACAACATTCCTCTAGTTCTTTAATGCTCACCAACCCCCACCCCCGCCAATATCATGACCCTAGTTCTACCTTACAAATCCGGCTAGGCTGGAGCATGTACACTGGTACAGATCAGAGCTCAAACACATGGAATCTAGGACAGATAAACCCCTCAGGAATAGTGATGGGAGTAGCGATACCACAAGAGTAGGGAGAGCGGGGAGAAATGGGAAACTGACTACAATGATCAACATATAACACGACCTCCACATGAACAATAGTAACATGGGTCAAGGGAGAAAGCAGGTTGTGTAAGAAAATAATAATAATTTATAATTTATCAGGGATCCATGAGGGTGTGAGGGTGGGGGAGGAAGGGGAAAAGAGAGGAGCTGATACCAAGGACTCAAATGGAAAGAAAATATTTTGAAAATAATGATGGCAACATATGTAAAAATGAGCTTGATAAAATTGATGTATGGATTGTTTTTTGTTATTTTTGATGTGTGGATTGTTATAAGAGCTGGAAGAACTCCCAATAAGATGATTTATTAAGAAAGAAAGAAAATGTCCGCTCTGCTGAGGAAATCTAATTCACAGATCTCCAAATCTATTTTATGGGATTCTGAGGTACATCAAAGACTCAGCAAAGAGGGGGGAATAATATATGCATGTCAGCCAAAACCAGCCTCTCTTTAAATGCACAATTTACTTGAGTGAGACAAGGACTATATGCTTGGGGACCTCAGGAACACTAGCAGATTTACCAGAGCTGTTTGCAGCCTGAGTATCAAGTACCTACTTGAAGATGGTTTAAGGAACATCCCTGTGAAATTATTTTTTAATCTAGTAGTATTGTGCTTTCTGTTGTACTTATATATATATATATATATACATATATATTTAAAATAATGTTATTGGCGGCTCATATAACTCATCAAAATCCATACATACATCAATTGTATAAAACACATTTGTATATTTGTTGCCCTCATCATACTCAAAACATTTGCTCTCCATTTGGCATCACCTCCTCATTTTTCCCCTCCCTCCCCATTCTCCCTCCCTCATAAATCCTTGATAATTTATAAATTATTATTTTGTCATGTCTTACACTGTCCGACGTCTCCCTTCACCCACTTTTCTGTTGTCCTTCCCCTAGGGAGGAGGTTATATGTGGATCCCTGTAATCGGTTCCCCCTTTCTAACCCACCCTTCCTCTACCCTCCTGGTATCGCCACTCTGCACTGGTTCTGAAGGGATCATGTATCCTGGATTCCCTGTGTTTCCAGTTCCTATCTGTACCAGTGTACGTCCTCTGGTCTAGCCAGATTTGTAAGGTAGAACTGGGATCATGATAGTACGGTGGCAAGGAAACATTTTGGACCTAGAGGAAAGTTGTATTTTTCATCATTGCTACATCGCACCCTGACTGGCTCATCTTCTCCCCTAGACCCTTCTGTAAGGGGATGTCCATTTGCCTACAAATGGGCTTTGGGTCTCCACTCCGCACTCCCCCTCATCCACAATGATAATGATTTTTTGTTCTTTGATGCCTGATACCTAATCCCTTCCACACTTTGTGATCACACAGGCAGATATGCTTCTTTCATGTGACTTTGTTGCTTCTGAGCTAGATGGCCACTTATTTACCTTGTACTTATCTATCTTGAAGGGGCAAAAACAAAATGTATTGCCATGAAGTTGACTGACTCATAGTGACCCAATAGGACAGAGTAAATTTACTTTGATTTTCAGAGACTGTCAATCTTCATGGGAGCAGACTGCCTCATCTTTCTCCCTCAGAATGGCAGGTGGGTTTAAACTGTTGCAGTTTAATGTTTAATTTACTGAGCCACCACGACTTCTTATCCTACAGAAAGGAGGGAACTATTACTACTGTTCCATAGATTACACTAAATTCTTTAATATTTAGTTTTTCTTTTTCTTATGTACTGTTCACATAAGCTGGATTCAGAGGAGGATGTGGAATGAGGGGAGACCGTTGCTAGTGTCAGACGTATCTTGGATCAAAGCAGAGAATAACAGAAAGATGTTTCCTTGTACGTTTTGGACCATGCAAATGCATTCACCTGTGTGGAGCCTAACAACAAGGAGAACACTTCCCTGTGCTCACGCAGGACCTGTGCATGGACCAGGGAGCAGCCGTCTGAACTGAACAAGAAAATGCTGATGGTTTAAAAATCAGGAAGGGTTTGCTGAGGTTTGTATTCTTTCACCATACTGTCATACTTACTCAATCTGTATGCTGAGCAAATAATCCAAGAAGCTGTACTATATGAAGAAGAGCATGGGCTCAGGACTGGAGGAAGGCTTATTGACAACCTCAATATCCAGCTGACCCAAGGAGGACTTGCATTTGTGGAGGAAGATCAAGGACAATTTGCCATTCATTGTAAAGAAAAATAAAGCCTTGAAGCGGCGCAGCACGAGAGGAGTACTTGCGGCAGCCACCCAAGCGTCATGGCAGGACAGGCATTTCGAAAGTTTCTTCCCCTCTTTGACCAAGTCTTGGTGGAAAGGAGTGCCGCTGAAACTGTACCCAAAGGAGGTGTTACACTTCCAGAAAAATCTCAAGGAAAAATTCTGGAAGCAACAGTAGTTGCTGGGTCCTGCTCAAAAAGAAAGGCCGAAGAGATTGAACCAGTGAGTGTGAGAGTTGGAGATAAAGTTCTTCTCCCTGAATCTGGAGGCACCAAAGTAGTTCTAGGTGATGAGGCTGATGCCTTACTTCCAGATGGTGACGTTGTCGGGAAGGATGTGGACTACAGGAAACCACTGTTGAAATGGCATCAAGTGAAGCTGCCCGTTCCACTGAAGTTCTGAACTCTCGCATCATGTGAATAATCTCCAGGTCTCTCGTTTATAATAAACTCACAATATGCAGTGTCGCGGAAATTTCATTTCTTTGTTTTAAAACATTTCCAAATAAAAATATGCAGACCAGTGGTTCAAAAAAAAAAAAGCAAAGAAAAATAAAATCCTCACAGCTGGGCCTATCAGTAGATAACAGGATGAACAGAAAAGATTGAAGTTGTTAAGGATTTCATCTTGCTTTGATCAATAATTAATGCTCCGGAACACAAGTTACGAAATTAAACAACATAATGCATTACACAAATCTTCTGCATAAACCTCTCTCAAACATTGGAGAGCAAGGATATCACTCTGAGGATGAAGATACACTTGAACCAAAACCAAAAAACAAATTCACTACCATTGACTGGATTCCAATTCATAGTGACCCTATCAGACAGAGGAGAACTGCCCCTGTGGGTTTTTTAGAGTATAAATATTTTCAAGAGTAGAAAGCCTTATCTTTCTCCTGCAGAACAGCAGGTGAATTTTTTTTTTTGCTAACCTTACAGTTAGCAACCTAATACATAACCCACTACACCACCAGTGTTCCTAAGCCTGATCCAAACTATATTCAATGGCTTGTCAAAGGCATGTCAAAGTTGGAATTGAGTAAGGCCAACCAAAGAAGAAGCAATGCATTTGAATTATGATCCTGGTGAAGAATATTGAAAGTACCATGGATTTCTAGAAGAACTAACAAATCCATCTTAAAAGAAATACAGCCAGAATGGTCCTTGGAAGTGAGGATAACATGACTTGTCTCAGATACTTTGGACATGTTATCAGGAGAGCCACTCCCTGGAAAAAGATGTCATGCTTGGTAAAGTTGAGGGGCGGCGAAAAAGAGGAAGGCCCTCAATGTGATGTATTGACACTGTGGCCGAAACAATGAATTCAAACATAATATTTGTGAGGATGGGACAGGAACAGGCAGTGTTTCTTCCATTGTACATAGGGCCACTGTGACTTGCGAGCATCCAACAACCATTCACCAATAAATATTTTAGAGCAATGAGCGCAAACATAACAATAATTATGAGGACGGCACAGGACCTGCCAGTGTTTCCATCTTTTGTACACAGGATCTCTCTGATTCAGAACAAACTCTAAAACACCTACCAACAGCAGTACAAGTGAGAAACAGTTCTAAATGCTAAGGAAGACAAAAATGTCAGTCAAGGGAGATGTGCTAGAGGCCAGCAGAAAGATCAGATATGCATGTAAACAACCAAATGCAAAATTGAAAACAAAGAGAACTGTTTTAAGAAATGCAAAGATTGTCTCTAAGGAATTTAAAGGAGGGAGAGGCTGTTTCCTGCTGGGAGGGATCACAAAAAACTTTATTAGGAAATTGGCTTTGGAACAAAGAAGAAAACCAAAGATTTAAGGAAGTAATTAGTCCAAAGATTATGGAAGTAATTAGTCCAAAGATTATCACAGATCCATAGCCCAAACCCCAAACCAAACTGACTGCCATTGAGTCATTCCGACTAATAGCTTGACCTTACAGCCTCCACTAAACAGATCAGAAGGACCAGATACGTAGTACTCCACTGCCACTACTAACCACTCCAACCATCATCACAAAAATCAAAGTCAATGTCCACTCACAGATACGCTCCATAATCTCTATCCATTGAGAAAAGAGATTGGTGAAACCACTCTTTCAGCCACATAAGATGGGCTTATAAAGTGAATAATGAAAAGCAAACAAAATAAATAATGTGAATAACAAGTCCTGGTGGCATAGTGGGCTGCTAACTACAAGGTCAGCAGTTCGAAGCCATCAGCTGCTCTGTGAGAGAAAGACGAGGCTTTCTGCTTCTGGAAAGATTTACAGCCACTAAAACCCCAAAGGCTAAGAGAATTAAAATAACTTGTAAAATGACAGTAAGTGGTTAGAATGGAACAATGGTTTAAACCTTCCTGCTTCAACCAAAAACTCCCCTGCTATGGAGTCAATTCTGACTCATGGTGACCTTGTATAGGGTTTCCCAGGGTGTAAATCTTCATGAGACCTGATAGTCTCATCCTGCTCCTGTGAAGCAGTTGGCCTGGGGGGGGGGGGGGCGGGAGGTGATTGTTTGCCTGACAGTGCTACCAGAGCTCCTGTTGTCCTATGTAGGTGGTAGAAAAGCTTCTTTTTTTTTTTTTTTAAGGCCTATTCCTAGGACAGGGCGTGATGTTAGCAAAAGTACAGGGGTAAGAAGTTATGGACCTGTCTAGAGGAGTTTCTGATTGCTACAAACAGTTCCCTGCTTGACCATTAGCCTAATAGTCAGCAATTCAAACCCACCCAGAGGCACCTTGGAAGTGATCTTCCAAAGGGTTTTCATCCTTGAAAACCTTATGATATAGGTCTAGTCTGCACATGTAGGGTCCCCAAGAGTTGAAGCCGACTCACAACTCACACAGCAATGGAGCATAACAGCGATCTGTCTCGCTCAGGGGCGAGCAGAGATGAAGAGGAACGAGCATCCACAATGAAAAGGGGCGGCAGTTGTTAGAAGTGAATGACAGTGGGCTACAGAGGGAGGACCTTTTCCTGTAGTCGGTTGTGGCATAAAGAGAGAGACGTATTGGAGGTTTGTATGTAGGAAAGAGCTTGAGTAGGCCCTTGCATGAGGAAAACCCTTTTCTATAGGACATAACTTGAATAGGCCCTTGCTTGAGGAAGAGTAGTGTGGAAAATGGATTGAAGAGGAGTAGAAAAACTAGTGAGAAGGCAGTGCAGGGCAGAGATGTAATAAGAACCTATTCTAGTATAATAGCAGTGGGTTTGGGACAGATGCCATAAGTTCTATGTAGGTGCTCAATTGCTTAATGGGATCTCTTCATTTTGCACCTGCAAGTAGGCCAAGGCTTGGAGAAAAAGTAGTCTGCTTGACGTAAAAGGAAGCGGCTGCAGCCTGGCTATCTTGCAGTCTGTTCAAAGCTTCTTGGTTCATTATCCAATATGGTGTGAGCCAGATGGCAAATTAGTTTTATTGCTGTGAATATTACATAATCATCTGTTCAACAAGTATTTCTTGACCATCTGTCATGTGCCTTGCACTGTGCTAAAGAGTAGAGATGCAGGATCTTAACAAGACATTTTATGATCTCTAGAGCATCTACTCTAGGGTCACCCCTACAGTCTACTAGGAAAGACATGGGATGGGAAGATCCAACCATAATAATTATCATCAGGAAAGGAATAAACCAAAGATGGGATCCAACTCAACTTGACTGGTGGTGATTTGGCAAGGGCTAAGTAAACTTTTAACAAGAAGTATACAAAGACTAAAGAAAGCAAAACTCCGCTGTTTACATTTCTTCAACAGGGCATAGTTTCTTATGATCTCCACAGTCTAATGGCTTAGCATAATGAATGAAACACAGGTAAACATCTTTCTGGTATTCTCTGTTTTCAGCCAATATCCCTCTGACATCAGCAATTATATCCTTGTTCCACATCCTCTTTTACATCCTGCTTGAATCTCTGGAAACTCCCTGTCAACATACTGCTACAACTGATTTTGGATGATCTTCAGAAAAAGTTTACTTTTATGTGATATCAATAATATTATTCTATAATGTGTGCATTCTATTGGGCCATCTTCCTTTGGAATGGGTACAAATTTCTATGCCAAATTTCTTGGCATAGCTGAGTGTTCCAGAGCTTCATGAACTTACCGAAACATTTCAGCTGGTATTCCATCAATTCCTGAAACCTTGTTTTTGGCTGATGCTTTCAGTGAAACTTGGATTTCTTCTTTCAGGACCATTGGTTTTTGATCCTAGGCTACCTCTTGAAATGATGGGATGGCGACTAGTCCTTTCTGGTACAGTGGCTCTGTGTAATATTCCTTCCATCTTTGTTTGATGCTTCCTTCATCATTCAGTATTTGCCCATAAAATCTTTCAATATTGCAAGTCAAGGTTTGAATGTTTTCTTGAGTCCTTTCAGTTTAAGATATATTGGGCATGTTCTTTGAGCATATTTTTGGTTTCTAACTCTAGGTCTGTGCACATTTCATTATAATCTTTTACTCTGTCTTCTCGCTCTACCCTTTAACTCTTTGACGTCATCATTCTTCCTTAGCTTTAGCTACTCTATGATGAAGAACACATTCTGATCTCTTCTGAAATCCGCTTTCATCTTTTCTTAGTTTCTTTTCTTTTTAATGACCTTTGCATTCTTCAAGTATGATATTCTTGATGTCATACCACAACTCATCAGGTCTTCTGTCATTAGTGTTTAATGCTTTAATTCTGTTGTTGAGATGTTCTCAAAACGCAAGTGGGATACACATGGATTTGTTTTTATTTTCTTCAAGTTGAACCTGAACTTCCATATGAGCAATTGATGATCTCTTTCACAGTCAGCCTCTGCCCTGATTTCAACTGCTGATAATAAGCTTCTTCATTGTCTTTTCCCACAATTGTGGTCAATTTGATTTCTGTGTAATCCATCTGGAGAAGTCGATCTGTATAGTCTCCTTTTGTGTTCTTAAAAAAAAAGGTAGCTCTCCTCCCTCTCCGTTTCTCTGCCACCCCGAGTGTGGTGGTGCTTGGACTTCACCGTGTCGTCTCATAAGACTTTCAGGATTAAGAGATTCCTGGCCAAGAATCAGAAGCAGAATCGGCCCATTCCCCAATGGATTAGAATGAAAACCGGTAATAAAATCAGGTACAACTCCAAGAGAAGACATTGGAGAAGAACCAAGCTGGGGCTGTAAGGAACCCCCTGAAGGGTGGCACGCATGGCTGCATTTTTCCAGGCTCAAATTTTGTCCCCATCTGATGACTTGAACTTCCATTGGCAAATAATCTGGTTTATTCCTTGGTTTTTTGCTTCCTAATCAAGTTTAACAAAAAATGATGTAAGGCTGTTGGTGTGAAAAAAAAAAAGGTATTTGTGAAGAAACAGTCATTGGGGTTACAAAGTTCTATCATGTGATCTCCAGCTTCATGTCTGTCACTATGCTGAGGCATGAGACTGTATGGATCATACATAGCGCAGTGTGGACAGCCTAGAGAAGAATAGGATTCCAGACCATCTCATTGTTGTGCTCCTGTGGAACCTATGTATGGCTCATGAGGCACTTGTGTAAACAGAACAAGGGAATGCTGCATGGTTTAAAATCAGGAAAAGTGTGTGTCAGGATTATATCACCACATTTATTTAATCTGTATGCTGAGCAAATCCTCAGAGAAGCTGGAGTGTATGGAGAAGAGTGCTGCATCGGATTGGAGGAAGACATTGATGACCTTCAGTATGCAGGTGACACCACTTTGCTTGCTAAAAGTGAAGAGGACGTGAAGCACTTACTGACGAAGAGTTACAGCCTGCAGTATGGATTACAACTCAAAGTAAAGAAAACCAAACATCTTCCAACTGGACCTGGAGGTAATATTATATACAGAGAAAAAACTGAAGTTGTCAAGGATTTTGCCTTGCTTGAATCCACAATCACTGCTCATGTAAAGGGCAGTCAGGAGATCAAGGGACACATTGTATTAGATAAATCTGCTGCTGCACAAGACCTCTTTAAAGTGTTGAAAAGCAGTTATGTTACTTTGAGGACTAAGGTGCATTTGATAAAAAAACAAAAAACCAACCCTCTGCATTTGATACCCTTCCAAGCCCCCGTGCTGCCATCAAGTTCACTCTGACTCATGGAGACCCCACAAGTCAGGGTCGAACTGCCCGGCACGGGTTCCGAGACTGTAACTCATTAGGGGAGTGGAACGCTTCATCTTTCTCCCTCAGAGCAGCTGGCGGTATTGAACTTCTGACCCAGTAGTTAGCAGGCCAAAGCGGAACCACTATGCCACCAGGTGTTTGCAGCTGCCTCAAATGCATGTGGAAGTTGGATGATGAATAAGAAAAACCAAATGAAAATGGATGCATTTGAGCTATGATACTGGTGAAGAATCTTGAAAGTACTGTGGACTGCCAAAAGAACGAACACTTGTCCTGGAAGGATTACCGCCAGAATGCTAGAGGCAAAATGCTAGAGATTTCATCTCATGGCCTTTGACCGAGGTTTCAGGCCCGGTCTCTGGAGAGGGACATCCTGTTTTGTAGAAGGGCAGCAAAAAAAGGCCTCTTCGTCAGACAGAGTGACACAGCGGTTGCAAGAGGGTTTGGATATAGCAACAAATACATAAATAAAGGAGCAATTAGGAGGAGTTTCATTCGGCTCCACTTTGGGTCACTCTGAGGGAGAACCTACGGTCCCTGAAAACAACAACTGAGAGAGTCTGGAACCAAATCCCAACTCATGCCATGGAGTAGATTCGAACTCACAGTGAACCTATTTGTCCTTTGAAAATGCCACCTCAGACGTCACCTTTTCTGTACGCTCTTCTTTCCTGACCACTCATTTTCTCCCTGATTCTGTGGGCTACTATGTTCACTCTATTGTATTTTTTCCTTTTGGCGGGCTAATTCTATCTCTTCATATGTATTCCCTAAAGGTCACCCTCTACCTAGCTCATGTTTGTGTTGCCAGTGTCCTAGCATAAAGCCAGGTACATAATAAATATGCAATAAATGATCATGGCAGTACATTGAGAGCCACTCAATGGTTGGTACATGAAAACTGTCAGGTGAGTGAATTTCAACTCTGTGTTGAAATGAAGAGAACCCGATAAGTGGTATAATCTTAGAAAAATTGTCCTGGAAGCAGTAGGAAGGAGAGATTGGATGGGGCAAGGCTGGAAACAGGGAGATGATTAAGAATCTTATCATGACTGCTCAAGTGAGACCTGATAAAGGCCTATAGGAATGCTGCTGCTGTCACCGTAAATTGAAGAGGATGGAAGAGGGCATCGCAACATTTAGGTGCTGAAGGCTTCCGAACTTGGTGACTAGTTGTGCAGGATTAGAGGAAGAGAGAAATCTAGGTTAAACCAGGTTTCATTTTATAATGTGTTGGGTAAGCTTTGGGCTTCTAACTGCAAGGTCTCTAGTTTAAAACCACCAGTCTCTTGGCAGAAGGACACCGAGGCCTTCTGTTCCTGTAAGATTTATAGCCTTGGAAACACTCTAGAGAGTCACTATGAGTTGGAACCAACTTAATGTCAGTGCAGTTGGGGTTTATACCAAGATCAGAAGAAAGACCTCTAGATCTATTTCTATAATACCCTTAAAAAAAAAAAAGCTACTTTAAAAAAGTAGCACAGTTCTATGGTGACATATATGGGACTGGCATGAGTCCAAATCGGCAGCAACTGGTACATATTCACATGAATGAAGAATATTTTCTTTTTTTAAAAAAAAAAACATTTTATCAGGGCTCATATAACTCTTATCACAATCCATACATACATCAATTGTATAAAGCACATCTGTACATTCATTGCCCTCATCACTTTCAAAGCATTTGCTGTCTACTTAAGCCCTTTGCATCAGATCCTCATTTTTCCCCCTCTTTCCCCGCTCCCCCCTCCCTCATGAGCCCTTGGTAATTTATAAATTATTATTTTGTCATATGAAGAACATTTTCTTTTAAGGTCAGTAACATGATACAGTGATAAAGCATATAGCATATAGCAGCAAAGGAAAGATGATCCGTAGTATCTATCTGATCATTACTCTGTGCTTTTTATGTGAATGTTTAAAAACATATAATTTATTTAATCTGTTTTGTTCTAAAGACAAACAGTATTTGAGAAAAGAATATTGCTGATTATGCGGTATTTCTTGCTAATGATCTAACCTTGATACATTAAGGGATGATGCCAAAGAATTCTCAGAATTGATGCTTTCAGATGCGTCAGAATTGCCATTGGAAAGTGAAATCTGAAATTGGCACAGCCCCTAACTCCAACGGAGCCCCTAACCTCAAATTCCGAGCTATTGGTCCCAAGATAACAGTTCAAAGACGTCACAATATAGTGCCCTAATTAAGAGCAATTTTCTTTTAGGTCTCACTATTTAAAATTGTACTGAAACTTGCTATTATGAAATCAAGACCACAGGGCTGCTCCACCACTCCCTTTCCAGGTCTAGTAGTTCAATAAATATCTGTTCTGGAAAAAGAAAAAAAAAGAAATTAAGACCAAAAATAATTATGGTGAATTATTGGTTTCCAGTTAGGCATTCAAGTGTCAAGCCAGAAAAAACTATGAGGTTAATTTTGGAGAAAATACACTTGCTCGGGTTGTTTTGAGCATGTGAAGATTCCACTTTAAGCTTCTAAAAGGTGTGAAAAATGACAGAGGAGTTTCACTTGTGAGTAGGTTGGCCCTGGGAGTCTAACGCTGCGTGGCTGCAACCAAATCTTCTTCCGTAAATGGCTAAGCTACATACCCTAAAAAACTACATATCTCTCATCCTTTTTTCTTCTTCCTTTTTAAAAATCATTTTATTGAGAGCTCTTACAATGCTTATTACAATCCACACATCAATTGTATCAGGCATGTTTGTACATATGTTGTTATTCTTTTCTAGATAGTTACTTTCTATTGAGCCCTTGGGATCAGCTCCTCTTTCCTCTTCCCTTCTCCCCCCCACCCCCCCGACACCCTTGTGACCCCTTGGTAGATTCTAAATTATTATTTCCATGTCTCACACAGACCACTGTCTCCCTTCCCCCATGGTTTCTATTGTTCTGGTTGTGTGTCCATCAGTTCCCCCTTCTTCCCCTCCCCCCCTTCACCCTTCCCATTTGGTATCCCTTTTCCCATTCCTGCTCCTGGATTGCGTGTGCCCTAAGCTTTTATCTCTTATCTACGCCTGTGTACACGCTCCAGTCTAGTCCGAAGTGAGAGGCATCACTGGGGTCATGGTGGTGGGGGTGAGGAAGCCTCAAAGAACCAGAGGAATAGTGTGTGTTTCATTGGTATTTTACTGCACCCTGTTACCCCTCTGTGGGGGATGTTCCATTGTCTACAGATAGGCTTTGGGTCTTTACTCCAATTCCCTTCATTCTTAACCGTATGATTTTGATTGTTTGTCTTCTGATGCCTGTTACCTGGTCCCTATGACACCTCATGCTCTCACAGGCTGGTGTGCTTCTTCCATGTGGGCTTGTTTCTCTGCTGGGTGGCTGCTTGTTTCACTTCAAGCCTTTAAGACCCCAGACGCTATATCTATAATAGCCGGGCACCATCTGCCTTCTTCACCACATTTGCTTATGTACCCATTTTGTCTCAGCAGTTGTGTTGGAAGGGTGAGCATCTCAGATTGCCAATTTTGTTAGAACAATGCATTCTTATATTGAGGGAGGATATGAACAGAGGCTCAAAGTCCATCCACTACCTCAGTGTATTGCCATATAAATATATGTACCTAGGCCAACACTTCTATTTTTATGGATTAATGTATTTACATACAGACACCCCTATGCTCATGCCTCTATCCATAGTTTTGCTTCCTAGATCATTCCTTTGTTTCCTTTTACCTTCCTTCTGCCCCACCATCATGCTGACTCTACTTCTGCCTCCTAGTACTTCCTCTCAGCTAGACTGCAGTTGCACCTGTGCTCCCAGGATCCCTATATCCTCCTCGTTATTGTTTTTTATTCCCTAGTTGTTCTCCTGTCTATGGCGCTGTTTGCCCATTGCACCTTTCCCCTGCTCCCTTTCCCCACAATCCCCCCCTCAAAAAAACCCCACAACAACCACAGCACAAAACAACAACACCAAAAAAATATGTATGCTTCCTGTTCTGTCTGCTGACCTTTATGGCTATCTCCCCGCTGGTCCTGGGGGAATTCTGTGAACTGTCCTTCCTAGCCTGAAATCTATTTTGGGGGGATTTTTAGAGGATTTGTGGGTTGACTTTGCTGCCATCACTCATCTGTTGTGTTCCCTTCTTGGTTTGCCCTGGTGTGTGTGTGTGTGTGTGTGTGTGTGTGTGTGTGTGTGTGTGTGTTGGTTGGCTGGGGAGGAGGGTTCAGACTGCACTTCCTCCCTGCTCTGTGTCCCCAGTATTGTCCTCTGTAGCAGTATGCTCCAGCAAGGGGACAACATGTCGTGAGCTATTGTCAGCCCTACCGTCATCTCTGTGTCTTAGCAGTTCCATGCTAGGACGTTGTCCTCCGTGCTTGGTGTATCATTATGGGGTCTGGACCTACTGTTCCTTTCTCTTTTTCCTTCTTGGTTTGCTTTCATGTGGATGTGATGTGCCGGCCCCACACCCCAACCTGTAGGTTTAGTGTTGTTCTCTGTCACGTGTACTTCTAGGGAGGTCGGAGGTCGGTTTGCCTTGGTTTGGGGCCACCCTGTAGCCTAATCTTTTCATGTCTTCCTCCTCATGGTTACATTGCCCTTGTGGTTTGGTGTGCCTCTCTTCTTTTGACCAAGAGCATCTGTGGCCTGTCTCTGTAGCACTGAGCTGAAACCTCTGGTGTTGATGCTAGAATTGGGTACTGGAACATGAGAGTCCAGCTCTCCTGCCTTGGGGCCAGCTGGCAAGGTCTTATCCATCCCTAATCAAACATACAGTTGTCATCTGGTCAAAGTATCATATTCAGTTTGTTACCCTAATGTGAGAAAACTTTTATCTTCCTGAGGTGCTAATTACACTGAACACTGAATTGCTTTGAAGAAAAATGTAAATGTGGAATATTTATCAGAGAACACAGTTGCTGCATATGGTTCTTTGGATGTGTTGTACTTGTGGCCTCTTCATCAGACTTGTTTCCTTCTCTCTTTTGGAATATTACCACCTCCATCTCCTTGGAATTGATTTTCACCCAACTAAATTTTAGAGCATGATTTTTTTTCATCCTATCAAGTTCTCCATATTTGAAATCAAGAAAACCTACAGTACATCTATATCCTTTTTAGTTATTTCTTGACTGCTTACTTTAGCTGTTCTTCTGGAGACAGGTATAAGGTTAATCAATTGCCTGATGATTTGTTAAGGAGCCATAGTGGTCCAGTGGGTTAAGCATTGGGCTGTAACCACTAGATTAGGTTTAGACCTACCAGCAGATCTGCAGGAGATAGGTAAGACTGGCTGCTCCTGTAAAAGATGTACAATTTCAGTAATCCTATGGAACACCTCTACTCTATCCTGTATGGTTGCTATGCGTCGGAATCAATTCAGTAGCAGTGTCTGGGAGATTTGTTATGAAGAGTGTCATAGTTTAGGATATATATATATATATATATATAGGATATATATATATATATATATATATATATATATATATATATATATATATATATATATATATATAAATAAAGCTTGCAGAGTTGATCAAAAGACCCACTGGGCTCTGAATCAGTAGTGGTTGCGAAAAGCTACTAACATTTGTTTTCTCTGATGGAAATGGCAAACGAAATGTTTTCTAGATGACTGGTGAACAATTTCCCTCAGGAGAGGAGAAGAAAATGGTTGTTTAGTAGTTAATTCCCTGCTGTGTTAGACAGCTATGAAACTTATGAGGCATGAAAGAAGAGTAGGTGCACTTTGCCCCTCCCCTTGTCATTCTTTCTACTTGAGCCCTTGTTATCAGCTCCTCATATTATTCCCTCCCTCCCTCATGGACCCTTGATAATTTATAAAGTATTATTTTTCATGTCTTAACACTGAGCAATGTCTCCCTTCACCCACTTTTCTGTTATCCATCCCCCTGGGAGGGGGTTATAGGTAGATCATTGTGATCTGGTTCCCCCTATTTCCCCCCACCTTCCCCTTCTCCTCCTGGTATGGCTACTCTCAATATTGGTCCTGAGGGATTTAACTGTCCTGGATTCCCTATGTTTCCAACTCTTATCTGTACCTGTGTACATCCTCTGGTCTAGCTAGATTTGTAAGGTAGAATTGGGGTCATGATGGGAGGGGGGTAGGAAGCATTAAAGAACTAGAGGAAAGTTTTATGTTCATTGATGTTGTACTGTACCCTGATTGGCTTCTCTCCTTTCTACGACCCTTCTGTAAGGGATGTCCAGTGACCCTTTTTAAAATTTTAATTAAAAAAATTTTTTTCTTAGTGACCCTTAATGCCACATCCTTTCTAGATTGTTGTTCCGAACTTTTCCATTGTCTTCACAATACAAACAAATACAAATTCCAATTCTTCTTTTTCTTTCTACAAGTCAGCTGTAGACTTCTTTCTCAGAAGACCCTAACTTTTTAGTTTGAAATGTGATCTTTAGTGTCTAGTCCCCAGCTGCACAAGATTATGCTTTCTAGGGGGGAACAGTGAGGCTCTGCCAAGCTGACTTTGCTGTAATGCATTTTATTGTGGAAATAATCCTTTCTCCCAATGCATGGGCCTTGCTTTTTTTTTCTTTTTCTGTTTTAAATTAATTAATTTATTCTTACATTTCTTTATTCTTTCTGGGTTTCTTTCCTTTCACCTCTATTTCTTAGAGCTCAGAAAAGGGATTTTGTTTGGAACTTGATATGAGAGTCAGTGGAAAGTTGGTTTCAATATTGTCTTTAACGTTTCCAAGGAACCTCTTACGTAATTTAATTTAGTTACTGTTGTGTCCACTCTTTCTATTATTTGACATTTCCTCACTCTGTTAATGTAGGTCAGGGTAGTTTTTATTGATTATAAAAACTGGCCACTTACCAAGACCAAAAAAAATTCATTTACTTGAGGAATAATAGAGTAGCACCTTCTTTAACTGATAGTTAATGTCTTTTATCCAATACACATGTATTCAGCATGACTAAAATTCTGCATGATTAACATGCTCAAGTTGATAAATTCATTGCTTCCTCATTCAACAAATGCTTGTTCATGTGGTAGGCATAGGTCTGAGACTATAGCAGTAAACCAGAGACACACAAAAATGGTCCTCATGGGGCTTTCATCCTGCCAGGTGAAACGAAATGAAAACATAAATATTTAAAGTATATACATAATGGCTCATACAGTGGGGGAACAATAAGTTAGGAAAGGGTTAGTGAGGTGAGCAAATAATCAGAGGAACTGGCTTCTATGAAGAATAACGTGGCATCAGGATTGGAGGAAGGGTGGGTAACAACCTGCAATATACAGATGACACAACCTTACTTGCTAAAAATGAGGAAAATTTCAAACACTTGCTGCTGCAGCCTTTCATATGGATTACAGCTCAATGTCAACTAAAATCCTCCCAACTGCTCTGATAGGTAGCATCATGATTAACAAAAAAGGTTGATGTTGTCAGGATTTTGTCTTGCTTGGTTCCACAGTCAATGCTCGCTCATGGAACCAACAGTCAAGAGATCAAACAATGCATTGCTCTAGGTACACAAAGCCTCTTTAAAATGTGAAAAGCGCTCCTCCCCAGAAGAATTTATTTCAGAAGACAGCACTGAATCTGAAGCTCTGGGAGAGGAACATATCTGATCGGAAGACACAGGAACAGATGAAGGGGGAGGAGGAGAGAGTGGAACACATCCTGGCCCACCCTGCCTTGAGGACAATATTCCGCTCAGAGTAGCCGGTCCACAGAGAGGACCACATGGCCGGCCCCACTATGAGACACAACGTCCCTTACTGACCCATAACCCCACAGGGGACAACACTGGCGACACAGTGTGGGAATTGCACCCAATCTATCCCACCACATTGAGGCAAAACACTAAGGGGGTGCAACAGAACAGCAAGGGAATGGAGCGGCAAGGTCCCCAGGGAATGCCAAAGGTGGTCTTTGGGGCCAGGGCTAGGCGCCTCAACAGACTCAACTGGAAAACACTCTTAAAGGCCAACAAATAGTCCTTGAACTACCTACAAGCTTTTCTTTCTTGTTTTTTTTTTTTGTCATTGGTTTGTTGTTATTTTCCCCTCCCTCCCCGCTCCCCCCTCCCTCATGAGCCCTTGATAATTTATAAATTGTTATTTTGTCATATCTTGCCCTATCCAGCATCTCCCTTCACCCCCTTTTCTGCTGTCCATCCCCCAGGGAGGAGGTCACATGTAGATCCTTATAATCAGTATCCCTTTTCCAACCCACTCACCCTCTACTCTCCCAGCATCGCCCCTCACACCCCTGGTCCTGGAGGTATCATCCACCCTGGATTCCCTGTGCCTCCAGCTCCCATATGCACCAGTGTACAACCTCTGCCCTATCCAGTCCTGCAAGGTAGAATTCAGATCATGGTAGTGGGGTGGGGAGGGGGGCGAGAAAGCATTTAGGAACTGGGGGAAAACTGTATTCTTTATCGGTGCTACGTCGCACCCTGACGGACTCATCTCCTCCTCTAGACCCCTCTGTGAGGGGATAGGTCAATTTCATAACCTTCCTAGATCACTATAGTTGAAGTACCACCTTGTGAAGTGCTCTGGCGTGTCAGTTCCAACTCCAGCAACCCTGCATACAACAGAAGGAACCGTCGTCACCTGGACCTGCGCTGTCCTCACCATCATCCTTATGTTGCGTCCATTGTTACGGCCACTGCATCAGTCCATTTGGCAGATGGGCCTTCATTTTCACTGCCCCACTACTTTACCAAGCGTCTTATCCTTTCCAGGGAATGGCTTCTCCTGACATGTCCAAAGTACATGAGATGCAGTCTCGCCATCCTAGTCTCTAAGGAACATTCTGGCTATTTTTCCAAGACAGATTTGTTTGTGCTTTTGTCAATCATGGTACTTTTAAGATTCTTCACCAGCACCATAAGATTCTTCGCCAGCAGCATAATTTAAATGCATTAATTCTTCACCAGTCGTCCTATTTGGTGTCCAAGTTTCATAATGAAAAACTGAAAATCTTATGGCGTGGGTCAGCCACACTTTAGTCCTCAAAGTAACCTCCTCACTTTGCACACTTTAGTTTTTATTTTTTAATCGTTTCATTAGGGGCTCATACACTCTTATCACAATCCATACATATACATACATCAATTGTGAAAAGCACAATTGCACATTCATTGCCCTCATCATTCTCAAAACATTTGCTCTCCACCGAAGCCCCTGGTATCAGCTCTTCATTTTTTCCCCTTCCTCCCTGCTCCCCCTCCCTCATGAACCCTTGATGATTTATAAATTATTATTTTGTCATATCTTGTACTGTCTGATATCTCCCTTCATCCACATTTCTGTTGTCTGTCCCCCATGGAGGAAGTTATATGTAGATCCTTGTAATTGGTTTCCCCTTTCCAACCCACCTTCCCTCCACCCTCCCAGTATCTCCACTCACACCACTGGTCCTGAAGGTATCATCCGCCCTGGATTCCCTGTGTTTCCAGTTCCTATCTTTAAAAGTGTACTTCCTCTAGTCTAGCCAGATTTGTAAGGTAGAATTGGGATCATGATAGTGGGGGAGGAGGAAGCATTTAGGAACTAGAGGAAAGTTGTATGTTTCATCGTTGCTACACTGCACCCTGACTGGCTCATCTCCTCCCCGTGACCCTTCCGTAAGGGGATGACCAGTTGCCTACGCATGGGTCTTGGGTCCCCAATCTGTATTCTCCTTCATTTGATTCTTTGTTCCTTGTTCTGTGATACCTGATCCCTTCGACACCTGGTATGCTTCTTCCATGTGGGCTTTGTTGCTTCTGAGCTAGATGGCTGCTTGTTTACCTTCAAAACTTTAAGACCCCAGACACTATATATTTTTGATAGCCGGGCACCATCAGCTTTCTTCGCCACATTTGCTTATACACCCTTTTGTCTTCAGCAATCATATCATGGAGGTGACCACACAATGATATATTTTGTTTTTTGATTCCTGATAACTGATCCCTTCAGCATCTTGTTATCATTCAGGCTAGTGTACTTCTTCCATGTGGGCTTTGTTGCTTCTGAGCTACGTGGCTGCTTGTTTACTTTCAAGCCTTTAAGACCCCAAACACTATACCCTGTGATAACCGGGCACCATCAGCTTTCTTCACCACATTTGCTTATATACCCGCTTTGTCTTCAGTGATTATGTCAGAAAGGCGAGTATCATAGAATGCCAATTTAATAGAAGAAAGTATTCTTGCATTGAGGAAGTACTTGAGTGGAGATCGAATGTCCTTCTTCTACCTTAATACTAAACCTATAAATGTATGCACATAGATCTATATCCCCATCATCATATATATCTACATATGTACATGCCTTTATTTAGACCTTTATAAATGCCCTTTACCTCCAAGCTTTTTCCTCTATTTCCTTTGACTTTCCTCTTGTCCCACTATCATGCTCAGTCTTCATTTGGGTTTCAGTAATTCCTCTCGGCTACATTACCATTGATCACGCCCTACCAGCCTTCCTACACCTTCCTCACCACTGATTTGGATCACTTGTTCCCTAGTCCCTGAATTTGTTAACACCACTACCTTTCCCCCCACCTCCCCTTCTCCCATGTCCCCCAGGAACTGTTGGTTCCATTGTTTTCTCCTCCAGATTGTTCATCCAGCCTATCTTATTTAGACAGATCTGCAGAGATAAAAACATACAGAAAAACAAGACAGAGCAAAACCAAGCAACAATATACAAAGGGCTTAAGTGGAGAGTAAATGCTTCGAAAATGATTAGGGCAAAGAATGTACAGATGTGCTTTATACAATTGATGTATGTATATGTATGGATTGTGATAAGAGTTGTATGAATCCCTAATAAAATGTAAAAAAAAGAAAAAATAAATTGACCTAACAAAGCCCTGAAGGAAAAGAGGATGGACTTCCATGGGGCAAAACCTTCCAGGATGAAGAAAAGGGGAAATGCAAAGGCCCTGAGGCAAGAGCTACAGGGAAGCCAAGCCTGTGTGGCCAGTGGCTGCTAAGAATTGAGGGAAGGACTGCTAGGACATCATAAGTATACATCGGTGTTTTATTCTGGTTGAGAAATTTTTAGCAAAAAGCAACATGAGCTGATATTTTCAAAAGATATCTCTGTCTGCTGTAGTGTCAATAAGACAAGAGGGAAGTTAAGGGCAGAAACAGAGAAGCTAGTCTGGAGGTTATCTCAGAAATAATAATGAGAAATTTCAGTGGTTGAGAATAGGGAAATAGCCAGGGATGTCTGAAACCAGTGGTTCTCAATCTTCCTCATGCCGAGACCCTTTCATACAGCTCCTCATGTGGTGGTGGCCCCCCCCAACCATAAAATTATTTTTACTGCTACTTCATAACTGTAATTTTGCTACTGTTATGAATTGGGCAACCCCTGTGAACAGGTCATTCAACCCTGGAAGGGGTCGTGACCTACAGGTTGAGAACTGCTGTCTTAACCAGTGATTAGCTAATGGATGCATTTTGAAGGTAGAGCTGACAGGATTTGCCAGTAGGTTTTAATTGTGGTTTAATTGACTAGGAGGATGGAATAACCAATTTTTGGAAAGAATGCATGACAAGCTAGGGTATACGGTTTTCGGCTGCCATGTGGCTGTTTCACCAGGATATGAGTTTTATCAATGGTGTCTCGCTTTGCCAATGTTAAAACCTGCTCACCTTACTCTACCTGTAATTAGGGGGCTTGCACGCCCCCGCCCCCCAAAGATACATAAGCCTTGGTTTGCGATTAAAAAAAACACTCTCTCCTGCCCGGTACCACCAAGAGGAGCTGTGGTGAGCATGCTACCTTGAAACGTGTCTGACTTCTTTACTCTCTCCTATCTCTCTCATTCTCTATGACTTTATATAATCTTTATATATCTCAACTGTACAATTGCGCTTACTGAACCCATGATTAGTTGTGGGGGGCTGGCTTCCCTACATTGCATCGAGTAGACGTATATAATCGTTTGATTAGTATCTTGTAAAGCGGGGACATGAGGCCTGTAACTGGTGGAGGATATGGGAGCAGGAGGGGACTCTTTTTGCTTTTTGTTTTATGGGAGACATTCCAGAGTGTTTGTGTGTTAATGGGATTGATCCAGTAGAGAGGGAAAACGTACTGAAGCAGAAGAAAGAGGAGAGAATAGCCTGCAGTTTGGGAACAGCAGAGCCCTGAAGTCCTGGCAGCAGCGACTTTACTTTGAACTCTCTCAATCGGTCAGGAAAATTGAAGCGGCAATAATGGTGACTGCTGCTGCCGTGGCCTCCGGAGAATTAGGTTTGAAGATCTTAATGGGAGCCTTATTTGAGCCAAAGCACCTCAGCATGGGTCTTGTGCAGAACTTCCTTTTAAACGTCCAGTAATCTTAGTTGGACCCTGAGTTCTAAAGGCCCAGAGGGGAGGGAAAGGAGAGATTTAGCCTGTCTGTGGTTAGTCTTCCTTTTCCACTGTGAACATTTTGACCCTTTCTGCCAACGTGCTTTTAGCTGATACATGATCTTAAGCATACACTGAAAACCACCGTACAAGGCCAAGACCTAAAGCTGCTAACACCCTCTTCTGTTTACCCGCACAGGAGCATTACTAGGACGGAGTAGACAATGAAGAAGCTAAACTGTTTATACTTCTACTAGTTACAGAAAAATTTGAATTTCATATTTATTTATTAAGACCTCCATATCTACTTTTGAGGCTTAAATCTTCAGAGGATACATCATAGTAGGTGAATAAAAACTAGTATAGAAAAAATTCTATACTAGAAAGACTTTTCTGGCAATGAAGTCTGATCAGATGCCCATGAGTCATATTTGTTGAACATGGTTGAGGTAGTTTATTGTGCCAACCTGGCCGATACACGTTTGTGGGGAAGAGGGCTATATGGTTCAGTGATCTCGCCTTAGTAGTTTTCGGGTCTCTTGCTCTCTGATGGTCGAACCAGGGTGCAGCTGCCTTAGCCACTTCCCTGCTTCAGCTGGCAAGGCTCACTTCCTGCAAGACATCCCCGAGGAGAAGCCATATGGGCCTACCCCAATATAGCCCAGGGTGCTGGAGCACTCTTGTGGAGACCCCTGCCAGGGCTGAGATGTTTACACATTCACTGACTCGGCTTTCTTCCTGCAGTCGGCATTATTGCGTGTGTTTTGTGTGACGGAGGAGGATTTTGTGAATTGGTGCTGGACACAGAGGCTAATGGGTTAATGTTGGACTTGTGGGCTTGAGCAGCACTGGATTGGGATGTTTTTTTGATGCACAGTTAACCTCTATATAAAACTCTCTCTTATACATGAGTTTCTGTGGATTTGTTTCTCTAAAGTACCCAGACTAACACAATGGTAAACACAAGACATCCAATCGAAAATAATGAAAGATCAGTTGGAAATTGCTCTGTAACATTGTCTGCTGCCCTTGGTTCTTCCTTGAAGTGTGTGTGGTTGGCATAATCTATCTTTGGAGAAATTATAAAAGGCTTAGAGGTTTACCCAGCTTTGTTTCGTGCTAGGCATCCAAAGGGGCTTCTAAATAATTTTTACTTATTCTACAGTCTCACTGGAATTCATCCAATGAAAAAGCTTTATGTGTTCATACCTTTCAGAGTGAATCATCTTCCTTTCCTTTAGTGAGAGAAGGACTCTGTTTATACTGTTCCTGGCAGGATTTCCACAAATGTTCTCGTAAGTCTCCCCAGTGCTTCACTTGAGATGGACCTTGAGGGGCCTGATGTTCCTGAAAGAGTTCCCTATTCACAGTGACTTGTGTTAAAGACTGTGAGTTCTGATTCTTCCTTGGGGAGCATGGCAGGCATCCCTTTTTGATGGAATTGTTCTTGTTATAGGAGTCTGATATGGCAGGCAATAGACTTTGAAAGAATACCTTGCTAAGACCTGGGGAAAGGTAAGGTTTGTTCTTGCTTGTTGAGCATAATCCTCTTTACTTGACAGTGAAATAAAGAGTGATATTACTGGGACATTGAAGTGAAATATAGAAAATTCTTTGATCTCCGTGAAATTCAAAATTTGTCCCAACTAGCCTAAACTTTTATTTTTATATTTCACAGTATCCAGACATCAGTCAAGAATCTGATTCTCCATTTGTTTTCATCTGCACAAATCCCCAGGAAATGATTGTGAAGTTTCCTATTAAAGGAAATCCGAAAATCTGTAAGTCGTAATCTGTGATGGTCTAATTTTGTTTCTTTCTAGTCCTGCATCTCACTGGTTTAACTTAAAAATCTGCCCCCTTTTACTTTCTTCTATCTTTCATGTTGACAAATTAATACAATGTTATTTATTGATAACTGTAATATTAATTACAGTATAGCCTTTTCAGGGTATACTTTGATCTACAACTACTGGCATGCATGTGAATCACGCTAATCTTCCCTTTAGGACCCCATTACCTTCGACGTGCCATTTGTCAGCCAAAAGAGTAGGCTTTGCCCCACTGTACGTTCATTAACGGAAGCAGTAAACCCATGCTAGAGGCAATATGACCAACCTGTTCATTGTTCCAAACTCCAATCCAAAAATAAATGTAACCCTCTAAGACTCCTTCATGTACTTTCCTGGAGGCACGACTTCCTACATCGTCCCCGATTAGCGTTCCTCGGTCTAGGTCTGGAGTGTGGGGCTGCTGATCTCAAGGTCAGCATTTGGAAAGCATCGGCCGTTCCACAGGAGAATAGGAGGTTTCTACGCCCATCAGGAATTGCAGTCTCAGAGACCCACACCGGCAGTTCTACCCTGTCCCTTACGGCACTGTGAGCCAAGAGAGACTGGCTGGCAGTGAGAAGAGCTCTGCTCTAACCTTCGTGCTTTTCCTCCTCTTGCAGAGACTTCTAAATGATCTCTTTTTCTATATCATTTGCTCTTTTGTGTACTCTCTGTATGTTCATGTCTTAGGAATGCGGTTGACCTTACTCTTTCAACTTCCAGCTCTTCGTCTCCTTGCTTCTCTACCTCTGTCTAGTCCTACAACAGCCTCTTCTGTCCTCCGAAGACAACATCAGCAATTCTCATCTCCGTTCCAGTGATCAAATTTGCTCCTGTCATTTACCATCGTTTTCTGCCCATGTCACTGCTTTCCCACTGTGTGAATTGGATGATTCTGGGGCAGGCATTGTCTTCAACTGTGTAAAATTCTACCTCTTTCTTTATGTTTAATAATATTTTATTGTGATTTTAGTGAAAGTGCACAGAGTAAATTGGTTTGTTGTTCAACAATTTGTACACATTTGGTTGTAGACGTTGATTTTAGTTCCCACAATGTAACAATACTCTGACCACTTCCTTATTTGTATATTTTAATATCTTCCATTCCTTTCTTCTGATGTTTATCTCTGGTCTAATGCTACCCTGCTGATTTTTGTATGGCTGATTGTTCTAAGAAATGCAGACCTCCCTGGTGTTATTGTTCAACTTTCAGGCCTATTGTTTGGCTCTGTGCTTCATTCTCTACTTAGGAACCAATGAGCCATGTTGTAAGACTGTTCTCTAGAAAAGTATGTCTCACACTATAATGGGCATAAAAATCTCTTAGAACTCTTGAAATATGGGTTCCTGAGTCCTGCTTCCAAGTGATACTAATGCTGCTGGTTCGCTGTCTATAAGTACCAGTGTGCTCTATCACAAAACAAAATACCTGGAATTTGAATTTAGAATACTGAATTCAGCCTTGGTGCTGTAGTGGTTACGACTAGCTGCAACATCAGCAGTTCAAACCCACCAACTATTCCACGAGAGAAAGATGAGGCTTTCTACTCACATAGTTACAGTCTTAGAAACCCATAGGGGCAAGTCCACCCTGTCTTTATAGCATCAGTATGAGTTGGAATTATCTTGGTGGCAGTGATTTTGGCTTTGTAAGATTTCTCGAGTGGGTAATACCTTGGTTCTTGGCTTCACACGATGAAAGAATTCATGCTGAAACCCGTTTTACAATCCAAGTGGGTTTTTATGAAGGACAGGGCAAGTCTCAGGTTTTACTGTCTGAAAAGGGTTCACAAGTGGGCACGAACAACCTAGTGGAAAGGAGCACCCCCACATGCAGAACGTGGGCCAGAGAATGAAGAGGCCAGAGCACAGGGCAAGAGCAGCTGTGGCCAGAGTGGGGACAAGAGAGAGTAAGCTAGGGGTGAGGGAGGGAGTCAGAGTATGCTCCCTGCCTTTATCCTTGCCCACCCTGTGGCTGGGGGGAAGGCGTGGTTGAAGGTATTAGGGACCCCACTGGCTGGGTTAAGCCCACCTGGGTGAGGTCAGGAGCCTGGGCCTAGTTGGGACCTCCCAGGTGTACCTCCCACTTGGCTCGGGGCTTGAACAGGAGTTTGGTTCTTCATAGGTGTCTAATAGTTGCCTGATTTCCTTCCAACCTCCTCTAGGAGGCCTTTGCAGGCATGGGAGGGACAACCCCCTGCCCCTAAATCTAGCTACCTAACAGTTTCAGTTAGTATTCATCTATCTCTTTTGATGTATGAGATATGCACTCCTGAGATTCGTATGAATTAGAAAATCTGTAAATGTAAGTTATTCTTTAATTTTATTATTATCAATTGGAGTTAATACATATATCATTGCATAGTTCAAACATGGGGTAGTTACACAATCTTTTGTCAATTTGAGACTTAAGAGTTAAGGGATGGAGTTTAGCCTGTCAATCAGGTCACAGCTTGATGACCTGATTTGGAGGCAAGAAGGAGATAAATAGCTCATTGGAGGCGGGACACATACACACTCCCTGGGAAACATTCCAGCTGACAAGACACATAAAGCTACGCTAGTGCCCTGAGCTGGAGGAGCCGCACAGAGACCCCTGCCAGTGCTGAGATGCTTACACCGCCACTGGATCCACAAGACTTTCCACCCACTGGCTTGTGATCTTCCTGCATTCAGCGTCATTGTGTTTCGTGAGTTTGAAGAGGACTTTATAGATTGGTATCGGTTAATATCAAATTTATGGTCTTGATATGGACTGGGCTGGGACATTTTCTCAATATTCAATTTCTCTTTGATATAAAGCTCTTTCTTATACATATATGAATGTATCTATGAATTTGTGTCTCTAGTCTACCCAGACTAACAGACACATCAAGCAGAATTGTACAATTGCTACTACAATGAGTTTTCAAACAGTCGTTTTCTTACTGGACTCCTTGTCATGGCCTCCATTTTAACCCGCACCCCTGCTCAGCACTGTACCCTCTGTAAGTTTTCTTGACTGACATAATTATTTCCGTCAGACTGAGCCTCAGATGGTGGCCAAGTAAGCCTGGGCATTTTTTCCCAACTTCTGCACTATTTAGAATTTCAGTCTCCATTTTTCCTCCTTCTTTCTCGGTCGTGGCACTCTATTCCTTCCTGCTCTGCCCCATTCTCCTTACTCTAGGCCCTGGTGGGAGAAGGACAGTGTGGTGCTGGGCCTTCTCCTCAGCCCCACCAAGGCTTCATCTGCGGTTGCAGTTCCCTTTCCTTAGCTCCTGTCTTGATGTTCATCTGCGAGTTAGGCACCTATGGCAAAAATGCTTCATGTAAACAGTTGTAATATTCCTCTGAAATATTTCACTACAGTGTGTTTTCTACCTAGAAACCTACTCCCCTAAGCACATATGTGGCCTTCATTTTTCTCCATAAGGTTTAACGGGGTAGAAAATGTGATGCTCTCAATTATTAATAGAAAGCTTTGCTAACCTCTTTAATTTTCCCATTGTTACTGTTAGTTAAAAATCTTTAAACAGCTCTGTGGGCTGTATGTTTGCTTCAGGAGCAACAGAGCTGGATAATAATTGTGAGTTTGTAGCTTCTTCCATGGTAGACTAGACAAGGTGAAACACTGGTAAAAAACAAAGTGGAAAGAATAGATACACTAATCCCTATGTACCTATAGGAAAAAAATCTTCTATTGAGAGGAAGGCCATTTACCTTGGGTTTTTATTTTATTTTATTTATTTGTGTATTTATTTTGTAAATCCAAGTGACTTTTAGGAGGAAAACGGAAGCTTCAAGTGTTCACAGGAAATCCCAAACGCGCTCCCTGAGATGCCAGGGAGGGAGCTGGGGTCCCAGGGCCCAGGTGTGTGTGCTCCTGCCCTCTGACCTGAAAGAGCACACCTGCACAGCAGAAGAGTAAGAGAGGAGTGAGAGGGGTGGTAAAGAGCGCCAACGAGCTGCGGCAAAGTTTTTATTCCCTCTAAGTCGCATCGTTTATCCCTCCTTCTAAACTAAAAAATGAAACAAAACAAAAAAATTCAAAGTCAATTCTGACTCACTGAAAAGAGAGATGTTATTGTAGTTTACGGCCCAGGTCCCATCTTTTAAAACACCAGGCTTAACTAGAATGACAGCTCTAAGTTCTTGCTGTTTTTTTTTTTAATTGTTTATTAGGGGTTCATACAACTCTTATCACAATACATACATACATCAATTGTGTAAAGCCCTCATTGCCCTCATTCTCAAAACATTCGTTGCCCTCATTCGTTGCCCTCATTCTCAAAACATTTTCTCTCCACCCAAGCCCCTGGCATCAGCTCCTCATTTTTTCCCTCCCTCCCCACTGCCCCCTCCCTTATGAACTCTTGATAATTTATAAATTATTGTCTTATCTTGCAGTGTCCGACATCTCCCTTCACCCACTTTTCTGTTGTCCGTCCCCCAGGGAGGAGGTTATATGTAGATCCTTGTAATCGGTTCACCTTTTCCAATCCACACTCTCTCCACCTTCCCAGTATCGCCACTCTCACCACTGGTCCTGAAGAGATCATCTGCCGTGGATTCCCTGTGTTTCCAGTTCCTATCTGTACCAGTGTACATCCTCTGGTCTAGCCAGATTTCTAATGTAGAATTGGGATCATGATAGTGGTGGAGGAGGAAGCATTTAGGAACTAGAGGAAAGTTGTATGTTCACCCACTTCATATTGTCCGTCCCCCAGAGAGGGGGTTATATGTAGATCCTTATAATGGTTCTCCCTTTCCACCCCACCCTCCCTCCACCCTCCTGATATCGCCACTATCACCACTGGTCCTGAAGGGATCATCTGTCCTGGATTCCCTGTGTTTCCATTTCATATCTGTACCAGTGTACATCCTTTGGTCTAACCGGATTTGTAAGGTAGAATTGGGGTCACGATAGTGGGGGAAAGAAGGATTTAAGAACTAGAGGAAAGTTGTATGTTTCATCGTTGCTACCCTGCACCCTGCCTGGCTCGTTTCCTCCCCGAAACCCTTCCGTAAGGGGTGTCCAGTTGTCTACAGATGGGCTTTGGGTTCCCACTCTGCACTCCCTCTCATTCACAGTGATATTATTTTTCGTTCTTTGATGCCTGATACCTGTTCCCTACGACAGCTCGTGATCACAAAGGCTGGTGTACTTCTTCCATATGGGCTTTGTTGCTTCTGAGCTAGATGGCCACTTGTTTACCTTCAAGCCTTTAAGACCCCAGACACTATAAATATACTTTTCAGAGACCCTTATAATTGTTATTTTTCTCCCAATATCCTGGTGTAATGGTTAGGATATTCATATCTTTGTTGGACAAATGAGAACCTTGAAGTCCAGAGAGAGGGATTTAATGAGTTATTCCAGGCTATCCAGCTAGTTAACACCAGAAAAAGGTGAACTAGAAGCTGAGTATCCTGACTCCCAGTTCATTGCTCTTTCTGTTACAACTCGGTGCTGACAAATGGAAACAACAGTGGTTATGGCTATGGACCGATTTACCTGCTCTCCTTAAATGGGAGGCTCTTTTTGTTTTATTTATTTATTACAGTTGAGGCTGAGCTGCACTATATTTCTGTCCCCAGTGTCACAGCAAACTGCAGGCTGCAAGATCTGTTCTCAGGTCAGACAGGCAAGGACGCTAAGATTCTCTCTCCAATGGGTTTAGCTCACAGGGTTGATACTACTGAACCAAGCTGAGATCTGGGGAGTCTGAAGTTAGAGACCACATCAGTGAAGAACTTCTCATTAGGGTCCCTTGGGACAGGAAAGTTGCTTGTTCTCTAAATTTGACACTTAGAGGAGTCATACAGCCTATGACCTTTGCCCTTCTTAGTTTGTAATAGAGGCCCTTTGTCAGTAGAGCATTCATGTGGATTCCACTCTGCTCTTTCAGGTCAGTCCCCCCATTAAGTCTGAGACAGCAGAGGGGTGAGTTGAACTGTTTCTCCCTGTGAGGGAGGTATTCATGCATTATGCTCAGCCAGTTAACAGGTGAGAGGAATGAGTTTCCCACTGTGCAAAATGCATGAGGATCATAAATTTAGCTTAACATTTTTGCCTTACCATCAGACACCCTAAAAATGTGCTAGTTTTGTTTGGTTGGTTTTTAGTAGTTACAAAATAAAAAATAATAACTTCTTAGATTCTTTGGACAAATTATGAATATGTGTGTGTGTGTTTGCTCATTCCCTATATACTCTCCTCACTGCCTCATTCTGAAATTTGGAAGTGTCTGAGTCCTAAAGCAAAATAATTGGATGTGACAGGAACACAGAAACCTGAAGACCCGTGAGCCACAAAAGATTTGCATTGCAAATATAAAAATAAATAATGAAATGTCTTTTTCTCTCTTACAGGGAAGCTGGATTCCAAGATCCATCAAGGAGCAAAGAAGGGGTTAATGAAGCAGAATAAAGCTGTCTGATCCAGGAGAAAAGAAACTATATACAACATAGTGGAGTTTTGTGTACTAAATTGGTATTCATTGGGCCTTTGGAATTAAAGCATTAGCAAACTAAGAGCTTGCATCCTCAGAATTTAAAGTCTTCTTTGAAATCTGTTTATTTTTCTTAAAGAGTGTAATTCTTACTTCCTGTAGTTGGTCAAAATCTTTGAATACATTCTTTATAAACAACCAAATTTAAAACTTCTAAGTCTTTGACAGTTTTCTCATAATGGTTTTAGAGAAGAAAAAGGAACAAGTTGGAAATTTTCTCTTTGTAGTCAGAAAAGTTCTTAACCAGGTTAATGATTTTTTTTGAGAGCCCTATTGGATTTAATTTTTCCTTCTTCTCCCAAAGTGCTAGCCCAATACAGTAATGCAAAGTTTTAGGGACCCTCTGCTTAACACAAAACTGGTGATGACACAAAGATTTTTAACACGTTTCCTGCTTCAGTCTAGAGTCTATGATGTGAACAGTCATCAAAACCCAAGTAACCTTCATTCGCATATATACTTTTGTGTGGTTGAGTGGTAAGATCACCTGAAGTTCTGCTTTGTTCTTTGATATGAGATTCTAGGGCATGAGAGGGTCAAAATGGGAGGAGATGGAGCCACCTGCTAGACAGCACAAAACTCCCTGATTTGTTTGGCTGGTATCACAAAAGCATTACTTGGAAGGTTAATTGGAAGCAAGCTGAAAAATAAAATCCCTTTGGTAAATGTGTCCAAATAGCCCCCAAACCTGGAAACCAAATCCTTTCACCCATCTACACCTCAAGAAACGATACACTTTGGGAAAGCAGGAGGGTGGGTGGTTTGAAGTGAGATTTGTAACTAGCTGGTCTGCCACATGTAGGGATGCACTTCGTTTCTAAGGCTGTTCTGAAGAGCTGTCAGAACCTCAGTTGCTGCCACCTTGAGGAAATTCATGGCCTTAAATGTGTATGTTCTGCTTTTTATAATGCAGCAGCATTATACTGGGGAAGTTGGAGTCCCTCCAGCAGTCGTATGCATGACTATGAGAAAGATTAATTTCCCCTTTCTTTAATCTTTCATATTCAGCATTTATTTGCCTCCACTCATTATGCATTGATGTTCACTCAGCTGTGAAGCCTGCTTGCTGCATAGCTCTAGTCATTGGTTCTGCAGGGCACGTTCACTCTGGAGTCCCAGGAAAAACCCTCCCCATTCTTGTTCTGGTGATGCATACATGCAGTATGCTCTCTTCTCCTCTCTCCTGTTCAGTCCACGTGGAGGGTGTGGGAAGGAAGGACGGCTAATGACACGTCTCTAGGGGAAAATAAAAGTCTCTTTCTGGCCTCCTGTACACCCTTGTGTATAGACCCTATTAATGAAGTTGCATTTGGTTCACCAAGCAGTTAATAGTTTACCAAACATTAGTAACCAAAACACATTACTGGAATCACCTAGTTCAGTTAATACGTAAAGAAGTGCTGGTGGTGCAATGGTTAAGAGTTTGGGCTATTGGAACCTGCCCAACTGCTCTGTGGGAGAAAGATGTGACAGTCTGCTCCCATAGAGATTACAGACTAAGAAACCCTATGGGGCAGTTCTACTCTGTCACGTGGGATGCTAGGAGATTGAATCAACTCCAAAACAGCAACGCTTTGGGGGTTTGTTGGTGGTGGCGGTGGACTTAATATCAAAATAAAGCCAAAAAGGCAGTAAGGGAAAAGCCGAGAGAGACACAAACCCAAACACCCCCCTCCTTCCCCTTCAGTTTTTATTTGAGCAGCACAAAAGAGCCTGGGCTGATTCTTTCACCTTGATAGTGTTTGCATGTCTTAAACAAAACAACGAAACAAAAACATCAGGAGCTGCAAGCAATCAGGTTCTGCACCATTTTGTGTGCTGTGATAAAATCTCAGTTATGAGAACCCACGTCAGCGCTCAGAGTCAGCAGTTGGAGCCACCTGGGTGAAAGGCAGTGTACTCAGCTACTTCTTTTCAGGTGACTGTGAATGCCTCTCTTTAGGTCACATGGTGGTGACTTAAGCTCTCTGTTTGTGGAGACCTCAGGGAGGAAGTGTGGGAGAAACCTGGGGTAGGTGGTCCTCTTGTTGCTCAATGATGAATGGCATAATTTAAAACCTAGTGGAAAAATTCACAGCAGCTTGAGTGCAAACGTGAGTAGGAAGAGATTTTTAGTGTTTTTCAACACTGCTCTGACCCTGTAACTGGGACAGCGTGGTCTAAAGAACTCTCACTTTTCTGGAGTAGTCTGCAGGCCCTTTCAGAGAGTTAAGTTCAGTTACTATCCGCCATGTGTACAGCACCTGAAGGATTCATTTTGTGTTTGTGTGTTTTGTTTTTGCGTTTCCAGGCAGAACCTAGCTTCGGTTATGTAAGCTCAGAGTAGGCTGTAACAAGGCAAGAGAGACAGACTTTCTCTGTAAATGTCTAGGATGCTTTGGCCGTGAAGTTGGATTCTTAGGTTTGAGCTCCCAGCCAGGAAGACGTGGTACACCTAGGTGGGCGTTACACCTGGAGTGGTCCATCTGGGCCAGGTGAATTCAATTCAGCCAATGAGGTCGACCAAGCCTCCCAACAGGGTTCCGAAAAGCCAGAGGTTTTTCTTTCTGGCTCTCTCCCAGCGGCTCAGACACACATACAGTGCAGCTGGGCTGTGGCCCAAGTGATGGGCTGCCACATTCCCATGCATGTGCGCCGCTTCTATCCTCCATAAACTCACTTGGATCGCAAACCAGGCTTCGGTGTGAATTCTTTTTCACGTGAAGCCAAGGACCAAGGTATATTTCCCAGGAAAGATCCAACGGGATGTTTGGAATGAAGGAAGGATTTTTCTTGTTTGTTCAAGCTAATCTGGAGAACACAAACTACATAGCTCCTCTTTTTAATGTGGAAGTGTACAGAAACTTTTTTTCTAGGGAGTAAGTGTGGACATTTAGATTTTAAAGATATTACACAGATTAGGGCATTTATAAGTTTTCACCTAACATTTCCATTTAGCTACTGTTCCAATGAAAGCCCAATCATGTGGGCTTCATTTAATTTAGTAAAAAAAATTTATGCCTTTGCTAGCGCTTCTAGCCAAGATCAAAACAATTTCGGGGTAGTTTTCTTGCCATGCTAAAAAAATGACAGTACAAATCAAGCATCTATTAAACTAGCGAACTCATTAATCTTTAATAGGTTTGAAAGGAGGAAAGAAAATTCAATGAAAAAGTTTTTTGGTTTTTTCTCGCGTTACAAATGGCAGTGTGCATCTGCTAGTCTCAGCTTCTGTGAGGGTGTTTCTAGGGAGGATCCTCTGCACAGGCTCCAGTGGCAACAAGAGATCCAGCATGTGGAGGGTTCCCCGTTTCTCCTGCAGAGGACATAGCCACAGTGCCATCCCGACCCAAACACATGGGTGTGAGGGCCTGCCTGTGTGCAGACCATGTGGCTTCACTCATAGGGCGAATTCTGGTAAACTGTTCAGGTTTTTTATTTCAGTTGTGACAGTGGAGCACCCCAAAAGAAGACAGCAAATGCTATGTCGTTGTTATTATTAGGTGCCCTAGAGCTGGTTCTGACTCAGAACAAAGCGCTGCTCATCCTCACAATTGTTATGTTTAAGCCCATTGTTGCAGCCACTGTATCAATCCCTTGTTGAGGGCCTTCCTCTTTTTTTTTTAAGACAAAATTTCATTTATTTGTAATTAGAAATAGTTAACAATATATGGCATATTGTTTTTGATCAATCACTATGCTTTAATGATGTTCAATTTGTAACAATGAAAATATATCCTGCATTTCAGATATTCACATGATGATTCATAACAGCAGCAAAAGTAGTAATGAAAATAACTTTTTTTTTTCACTAGACGAGCTTATTTATTCCAGGCTCTTTCATTTCTGACTGGACTCAGACTTGGAGGTAGAAGCCCTCAGCGAGGACAGCCTCCGTCGCTTGGCAATCTGCTCCTGCCGCTTCTCCTTGGCCTCCTTCGTTCTCTTGGCCAAAAGCTTGGCATATTTGGCGGCCTCCTCCTCGTTTTTCTTGGTGCGCTGCTTCTTCAGGGCAATGCGCCGGCGCTTGCGCTGCAGGCCCCGCGGAGTCACAAGACGCTGAATCTTGGGCGCTTTGGTCCTAGGTTTCTTGCCCTCTTTGTTCAGTGGCTTTCTCACAACGTACTGGCGGACGTCATCTTCTTTAGAGAGATTGAAGAGTTTGCGGATTCTGCTGGCACTTTTGGGCCCCAGGCGACGAGGCACAGTTATGTCTGTCAGTCCTGGGATATCTTTCTCCCCTTTCTTTACAATAACCAAGTTGAGAACGCTCAGATTGGCATCCACAATGCAGCCCCGGACAGATTTGCGCTTCCTCTCCCCAGTTCTCCGTGGTCTGTAGCAGGAGTGCCCCTTACTCAGCAGCAGGCGGACAGGGCCATGGGTCAAGACACCTTGCTTCATGGGAAAACCTTGCTTGTCACTCCCGCCACTGATGCGGACGACATAGCCCTTCCATTCATCGCCCAGCGCCTCCGCGGCGACCTCCGTGGCCATTCGCTTCTCATAAAAGGTTCGAAGTTTGCGTTCATCATCCACTTCAATGAGTTTCTGGCAGCCAGTGGCTGGGAAGGAGATGTTCAGCTTCATGGTGAAGCACCCGACCGCCTCCGCGACGCCACGGAAAAGAGACTCCGAAAATAACTTTATGGTGGGAGGTCACCACCACATGAGGAACTGTATTAAAGGGTCACGGCGTGAGGAAGGTTGAGAACCACTGCTCTAATTCTTTTTTTTTTTTTTTAACATTTTATTAGGGGCTCATACAACTCATCACAATCCATACATATACATATATCAATTGTATAAAGCACTTCTGTACATTCTTTGGAGGGCCTTCCTCTTTTTTTGCTGCCCCTCTACTTTACCAAGCATGGCCTCTGTGAAACTCACTGCCATTCCATCCATTCCAACTCAAGTTAGAGCAGTGGTTCTTCCTACTGCCCGACCCTTTTATACAGCTCCCCCGCAGCCATACCATCATTTTCATTGCTACTTCATCACTGTCATTTTACTACTGTTACGAATCAGGTGGCCCACAAGTTGAGAACTGCTGTATTAGAGTTTCTGAGACTAAATCTTTTTTTTTTTTTAGACCAAATCTTTATGGAAGCAGATAGTCTCATCTTTCTCCCTTTCAGTTAGCAGTACAGCACTTAAGCCACAGCACCACCAGGAAGCGAGGAAGCTGGGAATTCATAGCGAGGCAGTCATGGAAAGGATGTGATATCAATACAGGACATTTAAGAAAAATGTGCCCAGCATGGTAGCCCCTAGATACATGTGGCACTTAAATTAACTAAAATTACGTAAAGTTTAGGATTCAGTTCTATCACATGAACTATATTCCAAGTGCAAATAGCTACATGTGGCTTTTGACTTCTGTATTGGACAATGCAGATATAGAACATTTCTTTAATCACAAAAAATTCCATGAGACAGCATTTATTTGGAATACAAGTTGGCGAACTGTTAACAGGCTAGATAGCAAATATCTTAGACTTTACAAATCTTAGAGTCTCTGTTGCAACTATTCAACTCTGTTGTAGTTAAAAGCCATAGATGATATGTAAATGAATGAGCATAGCTATGAGCCAATAAAGTTTTATAAATGGACCCTGAAATTTGCATTTCAGATATAATGTTCATGTCACAAAATACTCATTTTTATATCTGCCTCCCTCATTTAAAAATGAAAAAAAAAACACCCTTCACTTTGGGATATACTAAACCAGACTGATTCCGGAAGTCAAAATTTAATGATTTTGGTGTTATTGTTACTACACAGGACAACTGACCCCTCAGAAAATTTTACTTTCTCTTCCTTCCAGGATTGAGAATTTTTCCAAGCTCAAAAATCAGGATACATAGGGATCTTTCCTTTGTTCTAAATTTTGTAGTCTAGTCCCCTTAATGGTACAGCCATGCTTCTGTAGCAGTGGAGGACTATTAGAACATCTCATCATTAGGAGCCTAGATGAAGTAGTGGGTATACATTGGGCTGCTAACCACATGGCTACTTCTGGGAGGAAGAAGGCTTTCTACTCCTGTAGAGTTACCGTTTTGGAAACCCACAGAGGCAGTTCTACCCTGCCCTATGAGCTTCATAAGAATCAGAATTGACTTCATGGCAGTGTTAATTTTGCTATTGTTAGATGCCATGGAATTGATTGTTCCTATACAGCAGAACTTCCATTAGGTAACAGATTGCCAGGTCATCCTACTCTGGGGTCACTGGGTAGGTTTAACCTGCCTGAAAAAGTTCATTCAGTTAGCAGCAGCCAAGTGTTTAACCACTGACCTACCTAGGGTTCCTTACCAAAATAAAAAACCAAACTCACTCCCATTCTATCAATGCTGACTCATAGTGATCCCCTGTGAGTTTCTGACACTGTAACTGTTTGTGGGAATAGAAAATTTTGTGTTTCTCCTGAGGAAACGCTGGTGGTTTAGAACTGCCCACCATGTTGATCGGAGCCCAAAACATAACCACTTCACCACTAGGGTTCTTTAAGCCATACCCTAAACCAGTGCTTCCCAACCTTCCTCATGCTGCGACCCTTTAATACAGCTCCTCATGTTGTGGTTAACCCCCCAACCATAAAATTATTTTCATTGCTATTTCGTAACTGTAATTTTGCTAATTATTTTCATTGCTATTTCATAATTATAATTTTGCTACTGTTATGGATTGGGTGACCCCTGTAAAAGGATCGTTCAACTCCCAAAGGGGTGGTGACCCACAGGTTAAGAACTGCTGCCCTTAGACCCTGCTAGAGGTTTAAAATATTAAACCTAATTCCTTTCCCACTTATTAAGGGGAGGAGTCCTCATTTGTAACCTTTAATATCATCTAGTTCAGATTGGAAATTTATCACTGAGATCATTTCTGACCATTAGACCTGGAACAACTTGAGTATATTGAGTATATTAAAACAAATAGGGTGTTCTTCACAGATAAAGCCGGCTTAGTGTTCATTTCTCGTTGGTAACCTTTTTCTTATTTTAAGAAGGAAATGTGGAATAAAGAAATATTTTGACCCAAACTTTACCTTCAAGTCACAAGCATGGGTGCCACTGTTCACAGATACCTAAGGATAAGTTAGGGATGAAAGGGAAGATACAAACTGCAATGTGAAATAAAATGATCAAGGATAGCAGAAAGATATAATAGGGACTAAGAAGTGCATTCACACCAGTGGCTTCCAGGCAGTAAGGCTACCTGTAATGAGTACGTATGAGTCCATCTGAACTACTCGGTGGGCCAGCTCAAAAACCCAACTCCCTACCATCCAGTTATCCAGACTCAGCTACCCTTTAGGCAACCCTAGTGGTAGTAGGTTTTTGGTGTTCACAGCAGGAGATAGAAGTGTTAGAGAGGAGGTCATGAAGACGATGATGTTTCCCAAGTGCCTTGAGTATAGAGGGTTCATTTATACTGAATGCCTAATGTGTACTAGATAGTATGTTGGGCAATTGAGATGTAAGAGATGAATGACAGAAAGTTGAAAATTAAAGATATGATGGGTTGACAGAATAGGGGTTTCGGGTGTTTTTTTTAAAGGTAAGATAGGGTGATGTGTAGAATGAAGTGAAATGGGATTAGAAATGAAAGAATTCAGCCTTTCCCATTCTGCAGGTCTCTGTGTCCTCACACCCAGGAGATGGCTCAAGAGGAGCTCAAGATGGGGGGGCTGCAGACCCCATACCAGGCCGCCCCCATGCAGTCCACCATGATCAACATCCAGAGTGAACCCCACGTGCCTGACCACGTCATCTGGTCCCTCTTCAACACGCTCTTCCTCAACTGCTGCTGCCTGGGCTTCGTGGCCGATGTCTACTCCGTGAAGTCTAGGGACCAGAAGATGGTGGGCAACATGATTGGGGCCCAGAGCCATGCGTCCACTGCCAAGTAGTTCAACATCTTCTCTAAGGTCCTCGGCCTCCTGGGAATCCTCATCTTCCTCATTCTTCTCACCAGGGGCACAGTGATGAGTTTCCAAGCCCTGTCGCAGATGATGGGCCAGCAAGGCCACTAGCCGTTGCACCATGCTGTGTCCTGAACCTGCTGGACGACCTGACCCCTGGCCTGCCTGCTGCCGCTCGTGTCCATAGCCGTTTGTGCATGTATCTCCATCTCTCAGCAAGCTCAATAAAGCGCCCTGGTGTGTTAAAAAAAAAAGAAATGAAAGAATTCGAAATGAAAGAATTCAAAGTGAAAGTATTCGAAATGGGTACTTTGGGGAAGAAAAGCAGTGATAATCCTAGAAAAAGAGACCAAAGATAGAAAATTAGGAGTGGTAATTTGTTTAGCTAAGGGACAGAATAGTTACAGTCCTGAAACCCACAAGGGCAATTCTACCCTGTGTAGGGGTTATGAGTCGGAATCAACTAGATAGCAGTGAATTTTGTTTGTTTGTTTGTTTTGAGAAGGGGCAAAATGAATGAAACGACTGAAAGCAAAAAAGGATGAAACCATCATAAGGTGTGCTTGCTCTTCGGTTCTTTGTGGGAGTTCCCTGTCAGAGATCAAAGGCATGTAAGAATTCGTGGCTTCTGTATTTTAGATAGGAAGCTTTCCCTGGGAGGCCTCTGTGAGGAAGTCTGGCCCAGTGGGAGTTCTTTCCAAGAGCAGAGCGTTAGGTTCGAGCTCCCAAGCCACGTTTCTTAGAGTTTATCTCCCTTAACTGGTTCGCCGGGTTTTCCAGCATTCCCCGACCTCTGACGACTCTAATCCCGGCTCCGGGTGGCCGGAGGATTTGGCTCAGACCTAGGATTTGGCTCATTTATCCGGGTTCCGGGTTTCCCTGCGCTCTCTCGCTCCGGACTCCACGCCATCCCTAAATCCGGATCCGCGGGCCTAGCAATCCAGTGTCCGGGTCGTCCGGGCGGCCCTGGTTGTCCCGGATCGCGGCGGCGGCGGCGGCGGCAGCGGCGGCGGCGGAGGGACCCGCGGCCCGGGACGCGGCAGCACCGGCCGGGCGGGGCGGAGCGGCGCGGGGAGGGGGCGGAGAGCCGGCGGCCCGAAGGGGAGGGGCGGGGTGGGGGGAGGGGCCGCGGAACGGATGGCGGCCTGGGCCCCGTAGCTGCAGCGGCTCTACGGCCCGGGGCCCCGGGCGGGCGGAGGTGGCTGCTCCCGGGACCGGCCGCGCGGTGAGTCCGGATCTTTGTGTGGCGCCGGGGCTGGGGGAAGGCGGGAGGCGGCGGCGCCGCGGGGACCCGGGGCTGAGGGGAGTCGAGCGGGCCCGCGGGCAGCGGCGCCCGACGGAGGAAGTGGGGGTTGGGGGGTCGGGGCGGAGCGAGGGGAAGGTGTGTAGGGGGGGAGGGGGTCGTTGCGTGGGGGGGTGTCGTCGTGGGGCGCGGGGTGAAGTTCAAAGCGTGGCCAGGGCCGTTTCCGAGTGGGAGTAGGGGTCCCTGGAAGGGACTAGGATCCGGCCAGGTTGGGAGAACAGGCCAGAGAGTTTCCGAGGCGCGTCTGGGTTTGTTGAGGGGACCCAAGGCGAAAGGGGCTAGTCGGGTAGTTAGGGGGTTCGGCGCGTAGGGGGGAGCGGGACGTGTGCGCGGCCCACGAGGGGGCTGCAAGGTGTCTGGGAGTGTACAGTAAGTAGGTTGTGGGTGTGTGCCCCTTCCAGTCTTGTGGTCGCATTTACCTCTGCCCTTTTCTTCCAAGATGGAGGGATCCCTGGGCCTGGCCCCTTAACTGCTCCAGAGGGTTTGTGACCCTGTCCTGTGTGGACAGCCCATGCTGCCCTCGCCTCCCTTTATGTGTAATTACGGCTGGATCATCTGGGGTGCTTTGCTCGGATTCTCCTTCCTCCCTCGGGTGGAGGAGAAGGAGGAGGAGGAGACACATCTGACCAATTAATGTGTTTGTGAAACAGCCAGGAGCAAACACAGTCATTTCAGCTTCTAGGAATTAGGCTCGCACGGGGTGGAGAGATCAGAGCCCTTCAGGGGGAATCTTTCAGAGCAAATCACAGGTGATGAAATTCTCGAAGCAGCAGCTTCCTTTCTAAAGCAGAGGGTTTCGGAAAGGTGAGGGCGCAAGCTTGTGGGTGTCCAGAGCCCCCGGGGTGGAGGAGCGTCCCCAAACCCCCTCCGGCCTCCCTTTTCTGTGCTAGGCTTTGCTCCGCAGCCTTGAGTTAATTTCACCCCTGCTGCTTTGTCTTGGGGGAGGGGGTGCTGGTTTAGACCGCTGCCTCACACAATAGTCGTGTCGTTTTATAGGGAGTGCTATCCCGGGTCTGAGGACGGCTGCGGCACAGATCAACAGCTCCCTCTCTCCGCCTTTTGTGTACACAGTGAAGGTCATAGGTTCAAGTCTTGTCTGAGAGCTTTGGATGTGCTCCATCTCCCACGCTCCTCAGTGTCATTTTCTTCCTTTCTAGACTGGGGCTCGCCATTGGAGGAGGCCAGACCGAAAGGCTCTTCTTTTTGAGTGAGGAACAATGTGGAGCTCATTGGCACACATTTTTTAGAAGAATAGGGATGCCAGCCATGTTGTGCCTGCCTCTTTGGCCAGTGTGGACTAAGTTGTGGAGGAACAGTGTGTGAGAGCGTTCACCCCCATGCTTGTGTCAGATGATGGACTCCCCAGGGGAGGTTTCTACTATCTAACTATCATATTGAATTCTTTTTATAGCTATTGGTCAAAGAGTGTTGTTTGTTAGGGATATCAAGGACCTTTCCAATGAGGGCTTCCTGGCTGGTAGTAATTGCACAACAAAAAGGCCATGGGCTGTCCACTTGAGCAAGGGCCATGGGAGCAAATAGCTGCAAAAAAGTTTCCTTTTAATATTTATTTCCACTCTGATGAAAGAAAGTGATTTGCTCATTGTGCAGAGGAGCCCTGTTTGCCTCTGTATTCTGGAGAAATTTGCCAAAGAGATGAATATTTTAAAAAATATTTTTATTGGGGGATTATTAATGGTAGAGGGATGTGAACAAGTTAGAAGGAATCCCCAAAATGGTATGTGTTTCATACCTAAACTAAAAAGCCCACTGCCATCTAGTCAATTCCTGCTTTGAACGACCCAATTACAACAGTTGAACTGCTGCTGCTTTGGGTTTCCAAAACTATACATCTTTACAGGAGCACCCAGTCTTACTGGTCTCCCTCAGAGTGTCTGATGGGTTTGAACCGGCGACCCTGAGGTTAGCAGCTCAACACTTAACATGCTGCCACACCAAGATTCCTTATACATCTTTCATCTCACTCACTGCTATCTAGTCGATATGACTCATAGGGATCCCCTGTGGGTTTCCAAGATTGTAACTGTTTACAAGAATAGAAAGCCCAGTCTTTCTCCCTGGCAGCTGCTTGTGGTTTTGAACTGCTGACCATGGTGGGACTCAAAGCTCAACACATAACCACTACACCACCAGGGCCCCTCCTATATCTCATAGACATGACTAAAAAGAATTTAGGTGCTATTAAAAGTTCCCATTTATGGTAGAGGCTATCATCAATGTCCAGAAACAAAATGCACGTGAGTCGTTGGGTGGAAACCAATATGCTCCACAAACGCATTGGATTCACTTTTTTTTTTTTTAAATAAAGAGACCTGGAAACCAAATAAATAAATTAAATTCCCATTGCTAGTGATGGCTGTATGACAGTGTGGAACTGTCCCTTTGGGTTTCCAACGTTGTAGTCACAGAAGCAGACTCCTGCATCTTTCTCACATGGTGGCTTCCATCTGCCTACTTTTCGGTTAGCAGTTGAGCATTTTAACCAACACCTTGAGGTACTATTAGTTGTCTAAAAAAATCCATTAGTACTAACAAGATTTCCATTTGGGACATAAAACTTTTATTTGAATGATTAGAAATAACTCATTGTGAGAGGGGACTTGTACACATGCACTGCACACAATAGCCAAAGGGATTCCTGTAGGGTACTTTGACTCTGAAATTGAGCCATTGGCGCCAACACCAAAGGTATTTATTTTATGTTGCCTCCTACATCCCTTATTTTAGTGAGCTTCCGAAGATGATGGCTTGTTACTTAGGTGTTGAACTTTGATAGGACCAGGTCGTTTTTATTATTTTTGTTTTTAGTATTTCTTGATGACAGAACTGTTTCAAGGCCTCACTAGTTGTGTTTTCCAACTCTGTCTTAGGTCTCTGAGTACTGCCTTGGCGAAACAAGTCCAAAGCTTTTTACTGTTGGGATCGGCATTTATTTCTGAATCCTGTCAGATGACAGTGAAGGGAAAGCCTCAGATTAAATTTGCCCTGATTAGATTTAGTGGTTTCTTTTGTGATTCTTATGATTGGGACCATCTTTCAGAGATTATTTTGCACTATATCCCCAGTCCAGCTTCTTGATAGAAAATGTTTTCTTGTGAGAGGTCTAGCTAGCTGGACAGATAAGTGCTTATTTGGTGTGAGAATATGAAGGCATAATTTTGGTTTCTGGTAGTAATTATGTTGCAGTTAGCATATAGCAACTAAATGGCTGGAACAGGATAATTCGTTGAGGGGGTTTACTGATTGCTCTGTCAACTAGAGGTGCCCCTCCTTATTTTTTGGACTCAGAACACTCCTGCTTGGGCGTGGCCCTGGAGTCTTAGAAGTAAGGAATGGCTTGTGTTCCCCACAAGTTACCATTCTGCTCCCCTGGTTGTACTCTCACCTTCTTCTGCCACCTCTCACTCCAAAGAGAGCCAAGCAATTGTTACTTCCCTTGTGGAAAGCTGATCATGGTTAGGAATACTGCCGGGCAGATGGGGCCACCCTGACATAAGGCAGCCGTATGTTATGTAGCAAATTGTCTTTTCAGAAGCTTAAATCTTCACTGCGACTTGATGTTTAAAAATCAGTTTTCTATTAAAAAAACAAGACAGTCCCCCCTCCAACCAGCCCCATTAAAGATACAATTACATAGTGTATTAATAATGTCTTCTTGCTATTCCTCAGTTTAAAGTTGGTTGAGACAAGCAAAATGAATATAGGTGATTCTGATTAGCAGGTTTAAGTCCCACTAAGTGTCAGTGAAGGACTCTTTTCACTAGGGAACAGGTAATTCACTGAAGCACCTGTCTAGCTGGGCATGTGGAATTGGAGGCAGCTGCGCAGCTGAAGAGGGATTATTGAGCAGGTGGTTAAAAAAATCATATGCCACAGTGACAAGAAAATACTCGGTCTTTGGTGTTTTAGATTCAGTTCAGATGTGTAAAATTGCACTTTGTTTCACATTTCTTAATGCATGATACTAGTTAGTGAGCTGACAATAGCACTGAGAAAAGAGATTCTCTGTTTTTCTTTTCCATTACTGAGTAGCACGCCCTCAAGAGAGGGCTAGAAGGTCCTATTGTATTTCTGGGAGTATGGGCTTTATGTCCCGTGAATGGGAAGGAAATAGTGGTAATTCAGTGTTCCTAGGACTTGTTTATTAGAGGGAAATGGGAAGGTGAAAATTCTTTGTTTTCAGGGTGGCCAAAAAGATTTAACCCTCTTTGGAAAAATGCCCAGCAGGTTTTATGCAAAGGATGTAACTGACTTTTTTTAAAAAATCATTTTATTGGGGGCTTATCACAATCCATCCATCCATCCATTGTGTCAAGCACATTTGTACATTTGTTGCCATGATCATTCTCAAGACATTTTCTTTCTACTTGAGCCCTTGATATCAGCTCATTTTTCCTCTCCCTCTCCCACCTTTCCTCTCTCCTGAACCCTTGATAATTTATAAATTATTATTTTATCATATCTTACACTGACCTGAACCACCAATGCGTAACTGACTTTTTACTTTAGGTCTACCTGCCATGCCTTACCTAACACATGCATGTTTTTTTTTATTTCTTTGAATAGATTTTTCCACATGATGTTTGTGTCTCTTCATTTGTTTGTCTCGTTCCACTTTAGATTAAGCACCTTTATAATATTTCCCTGATTTTGAGATTATGACTAGAAGGCCAAATGATGTTAAGAAACTGCCTTTGCTAAAGTTTTATCTTTAAAACGAGGGCCACATTTACTATAATTAGGAGGAAGAATTTCTTTTTGGGGTTTGGGGGCATATTCCCAGGTTTTTCTTTTTTCTGTTTTTTTAAGTGTTTTTTATTTTTAAATTTTTATTGTTTAAGCAAAAGGGAAGAAATTTATTGAAGCCTATATGGGGAACACTAGAGGGGCCCCGTATGCCCTAATGTATAGGCATGCCCTAGCCAAGGGCCTCACCATTTACTCTACTCCCATGTCCCAGAGGAACTCCCCTTGAGTCAAGCCACAAGGCCCAGGACTGGCTAGGGGATGCGGGGGCAGGTTTTTCTTATACATCATCATCATCTTCTTCTGTTACTGTGTTTTATTTTTCCTCCACTTGTTTTTGCTCCTGAAGTAGAAAATGCTGTAGCATTTTAAATGTATTTTCTGACCTTTTTAGTGTCTTCCAGTCATTTGCTGTTTATAGGCTGACAGGCTGAGCTCCTTCTAGTGAAACACGCATGCAAACTGTAATTGAATTCAGAGGGTAATAATTAACAGTTGATTGAAGGGAAATGAGTGGCACTAATTGTTTTGGAGAAATCTCTTTTCCCCCCAGCCCAAGTGGAGCAAAGTTTTTGACCTTTTCTCAGACAGAGGATAATGTGGGGGAAAGGGAGGCAAACTCCGTGACTTTCAGTCTGGACCTATCAACCACAGCATAGGCAGGCATGTGTGCTGACACCTACTGTGTAATCTAGCTTTAAGTGGGAGCCTCGTGATAACAGGTATTTAGTGTTTACTTCTAAACATGAGTATAAACTTGACTTCCCCACATGAAACCCTCCCAGTTGCTTGTTTTTTAAATTGTTCAAAAATCTTATTTTCCCCTAACATTCTCCTTAGTTTGTTCCTCATGCTTTTCTCCTCCCTCAGCTCTCTGCCTAGTTCTCTGCTCTGAGACTTCTCCAGCAGCTTGGAAACATTCTAATTACTGTAGCTATTATAGTCACAACCCAGCTCCTCCACCTCCTCCCCTCCGCACCCCTTAATATTTTCCTTTCCCTTCCTCTTACTCTAGCAGCAGGAGTTGAACAGTAGTCTCAAGAGCACAGTCAGATCTATGAGTGAGCTTTGTATTTTGTCAAGGCAGAACTCTAGATCCAGCAGGGCTGATTTTTCATGGGTTTCTTGCTGTTTGTTCTTGGATCAGAATCCCAGTAAGAAGAGATGGCAAATACTTACTATGTCAGATCTGGTCCATCGTTCAGGCAAACCTAGGATCTTTCTCTCATGCCTGTGAGAATTTCTTCTTTTTATTGCAGGTGAGAGCTTCCTTGTGCCAGGCAAGCTCTGAAACTGCCTTCTTTTTTATTGTGCTTTCTGGTCATTAGTGTCTGGCCAGTTTTGCTCACTTGGATTTTGTTCTTATTCCATTTTCAAGGTAACTTGCGCCCAGCAGTAGCTCCACCTCTTCAGCGTTAGTCCTTTCTTCTTGCGTGCTGGCACCACCTTGATGGAGTGCTGTCGTACAGTTACCTGTGCCAGCAGTCATCGCTTGTTGAACCTTTGCTACAGGGTCATTGTAACATCATCTTCAGGAGGTGCCTTTGATGGAGAAGTATGAGACGTGTCCTGGGGGGTGGAGGTGGTGGAGGGCTCATTGCTATCCAGGGGATTCCAACTCATAGAAACCCCAAGGACGGGGTAGAATTGCTCCCTGTTGGTTTCCAGGAGTAGAAAGGCATGTTAATTCATAAAATGGCCCAGATAGAATGTGTGAGATTGTACTCTTAAGAAGTCAATATATGAGCAGAATGCTGTTTCTGCTTGATTTGAGGTGCTTCTTGTTCTAACATGTTGTTCTCTTTATGTTGATTAGTTTTATTTCTATGCAGCTTTGTTAAAGTTCAGATATTGTTTGATTAATAGTTACGTGTTTTCTTTTGCAGTGATAGCTTTTCAAAGCGTAGGGGAAAAAGCCTAGACCTGGGAGTCCTAAAACCTAGATTATAATTACCTCATGCCTCTAACTACCTGTAAGACCTTGTGCAAGTCACTCCACTTTTCTCATGTATTAAATTTTAGTACATTGAGGGAGTGGGGAGCTGGGAGGGAGGGAAAAAATGAAAAATGAGCTGATTCCAGGAGCCCAAGTGGAAAGCAAATGTTTTGAGAATGATGAGGGCAGCTAATGTACAAATGTGCTTTACACAATGGATGGATGTATGGATTGTGATAAGAGTTGTATGAACGCCAATAAAATGATTAAAAAAAATTTTACAGTAAATTTACCCCTAGCACCAACTTCCATGCACAGTGTGAACAGAACTCAATCAATTAAGAAATGAATCTGAACAAAGCGATAACTCATGGGTTGCAGCTTGTAGTTGGACTACACTCAAACTTCCCATATCAACAGTAAAAAATTTTTCAGTACATTGTTAGACAAGGTGATTTCAAGTTTCATTAGAATTTCATAGGTATTAAAATTGTGATGAGAGAAGGGACAAAAATGGTTGATAGGTGAGCGTATTTTATTTATGAAAAATTTTGTCAATATTCAGAAGAACTGATAATGACAGCCTTAGTTCCCTGGAGCATCCCTCTCTTTGTAGAGTTTACTTCGTGCTTTTTTACCACACCCTCTTTTGTAGTGTCTTGTACCTTCCTTCTGCAGGCTGACCTTGCTAGACTATCTTTTTCTTGTTTGCTCAATGCACAGGATCAGAAAGCTCTCAGCTATGAAACAAAATATCACATCTAGAAAGAATTTTCTGGTATTAAGAAGACATACCTTTCTTCATTCAATTAGGAATTTCAGATTTTTAAATTCCATATTTGAAATCCTGAAGCCAAGTGGGTTCTTCTGGTGGTGGGTTGGTCGTTTTTCTGTTTTTGGTCAGCCAGTGGAATCCCTGCTTGAATTAACTTCTTGGGACTAGGAGTTGCCCCGAACATTTTGTTTGGAATATAATATGTTATTTTTCATGCTGGATATGCTGTTTGTGTCGTGTGCTGAAGTCTGACCAATCGGGAGGTCCTTGAACTCCCCTCTAACAGGGACTGAAAGATGGAAAGCTGGTGGGATAACTGTAGGAACTTTGAGAGAGGAATGCTAGGAAGTCTTTGCTTTCATGCAGTAAGCAATTCAAGAGAATAAAATTGTGTACTCAAGTTGTTAATTCTCCAAGCTAGAATTTTTATTAGTATTTCCCCGTTAAGTTTTTGGATTTGAGACCTAACAGTAGCAGCTATTTATTGAATATTCAGGGAATGGTGCTCCTTTTGTTTTTCTCCTTTTCCTCATTAATATAGAAAAGTTGAATGTTTACCCTGCCTTTGAACATTGGAAGCAGCATTCACTATTTTTAAATTTGTGACTGAAGGGTGCTGGAATGAGGGGGAAGGGGGTAAAAGGAATGGTACAAAAGATACCTGGTACTGAATAATTTTTCTTTTTTTCTGAGAAGGGGCAAAATGCTGGAAAAGTTTGGGAATCTATGTTCTAGTTGCTATGGTTCAGAATTTTGAACTCATATATGGCTTTTCTGTAACACCTCATAGATCACTTACTAAATTTGAATTATTTTACGTCTCTTGCCATTAAGTCTCAGTTTTCATTCTTCTGACTTAGGTTCAGGCCTTAATTGTCTTCAAATTCCATTCTACAGATGGCTGTGATGTTATTCCACTTTTTATTTAGTTAATGTTTACTGAGTACTTACGTGCCAAGTCTGACTTGTTCTCTGTTCTTAGACACAGCATAGTTGGGGAGATAATGAGCCACTGAATATATGTTTTTAAATGGAAGTGCTTGAAAGTTGCTTTGAAAGAAAACAATGTGGTTCTAGAAGAGTATGTAACAAAGGAGCTGGGCTCCTTTAGAGAACAAAACCCGCTGGTTATGTCATGCTTCTTAGTTTAGGGCAGCATTGAAGACCCACAATGACCTGACCAGGTCTGGCCTTGCTCAGCCTTATTCTCTTATTTCCCACTGTGTCCAGATGTTTACAGCCATTCCTCCATCTTATGCAAGTTCAACCCTTCCTTGCCCCAAGGAATTCAGCTTCAAACCCTGCCTTTCTTTCAACTTAGACAGAATAGTGTGTCTTTGAAGCCCTCCATAGCCCTCTTCCTACTGGCCATCTCCAGAACTGATTTATTTTTCCTCTTTGCTAGGATTTCTGCCGTAGAACTTTATCACATAATGTCTTTAATTGTAATTATTTGTGACTGTATACTTCTCTCTCCTTCTAAGTACCATAAGAGACCATTGTGTTCTTGGTCTCATATGGCACCTGCCCCAATTTTTGAATATACCTTTATGTGAAATTCAATGCTTGCCTCATTGAAATGGAATTTAACTTCAATTCAGCACATTTCATTTCCAATTAAATAAACTAGGACCAAAGACTGAAAGCATTGCGAAATATTCAGTCAGGAAGAAGGCCTTTACTGCCTGTAGCAGTACTTTGGTTCCAGTACGTCTTACATAGCTGACGGGGAAACTTGGAAGGAAGGGCTGGAGGTGCATAGGTGGGGAGGGAGAAAAAGTTCAGTCACAAGAACCAGACTGGTTCTGTTAGTGGAGTGTAGGCATTGTTGGGCCCTCTGGGCGTTTTTGACCTCTGGATAGTCTTGTAGTTTTCCTTCTTTCATAAATGTTCATTGGACTCTTACTATCTGTCAGGCTCTATTTTAGCTGTTTAAGATCTATTAGTAAAAGACAAAACGAGATCCCTCGCTTTAAGAACAAAACAAAACAAAAATCCCCAGCCTCATGGATCTTTCATCAGAAGACAGAAATAAGCATCATGAATAAGGCCATTATATATTATTCAGAGAGTTCGGGATATTCCGTTTGGGGAAAATAAAGCAGAGTAAGGGAGATTGAACCTGTGGAGGGATGATTAGGTGGGAAGGTTGCACTTTTAAATAAGACGGCCAGCACAGACCTCTTTGAGAAATGTGGTGTTCGTGTGGTTCTGGGCTCTGTGTCTCCCTGAGGTTGCTGCATGCACTTGCCCAGCAGAGGACGAGGTAGTGTCTGCAGTTGTTCCCAAGAGGGAAACGGCCGCACGTGTATGTTCTCAACTCCTGGCCGCGCCTGGGGCTGGCATTCCTGGAAGTTAATCAGGGTGAAATTGCAGTCAGTCATGTCTGGAAGACACTGGAGGTGGAACTGGAGGGCTTCTAAGCCGACCAGTTCCCTGGGGAGAGAGAGTGAGATTGCCCTTCTGCTGACTTGGCCTTAGATGCCTGGAGTGAATGATTGAGTTAGACCTCTGAGTTTTCTCCTTACTCAGAAGGAAAAGCCTACTATTAAAACCTCTTTCTAGTGAGGCCTCAGTAACTTTTTTATGGGGTAGCCTTTTAAGAAATGACTGTGCTCTGCTTTCTTAGCTTAAACACGGAATCTTCAGGTTGGTGTGTGGTACTAGTACCACACTCCACTTCCTCGCAGCCGAGAGCTATGGTTTAGTTCAGAGGGCAGAAGATGGAGTCCTGAGATCTCTAGATGCTCTCGCTTAACGTACGTGTTTGTGTGTGTGGCAGAGTAGAAGAGCTAGGGGCCTTCTGTTGGAGTTCCTCTTGTTGCCATACATGAAAGTTATTTGGGAACAGAGATACTTTAAGCTAGTCTGCAGTTTTGGTAATTGGTTGGCAGCTAAAATACCTAATGTACAAGAGATAGACTATCTCGTTTCTGCCCTTGGGATATGTAAGCTATTACTAGTGACCATCAAACTCAGCCTGTTACAGTGTGTGCTATTTGAGGTAGCTGGAGTGCAAGGTATATTGGGACCTATGCACTCTTCTTTACTTGTTTCTTCCACAACTTGTGCAATTGCAGTGCGCAGGAGACAACGAGCCAGTCTGTGGAAATGTGGTCTTTTTAATGATTTTAGAATAAGTTTTTAATCAGTATGTTAAATGTGTGGAGTCGATGCCAATCCATGACAATGCCACTGTATCAGGGTAGAATTAGGCGTCATTGTGTTCTTAGTAGCTGAGTTTTCAGAAGTAGATCACCAGACCTTTCTTCTGAGGTACCTCTGGGCAAGGTAATTCAAACCTCCAGTCTGTTGGTTAGTTGTCCAACATTAGTACCACTTAGGGTTTCTGAGTGGCACAACTTTTGTTTCTTTCATGCTTCCAGTGGAATGAGAACCAGGCCTAGAAGGGGTGGCTAGGCTAGGCAGGATTTTACTTGGTTTTCTCTTTCAGGATTTGGTAGATACCAAACTTGAAATAATATATTCTCACTACACATGCCTAAGTAGTGCACTAACATAATGCTTCTGTTAAGAATTTAAAGCCAGCAGCTGTTGATTCAATTGTATGTTGTTTTTTCTTTGGCGGGTGAATGGATCACAGTAACCGAGCAAATTGTATTGTTTTTATTAGTACACGTGCATTAATTTGCTAGTAAAAACTGTCTTTTTAATAGCAGCAGTGTTTCTATGGATTGGATTAGACTCTTCAGTGAGGGCACAGCCTGGAATCCAGACAGTGTGGGTTTGAGATGAGTTTCATGGCACTGTCTGACAATGAGAGAGCAGGGCACTGTCTGGCAATATTCTTTTCTTAGGGAGTCTTTCTTATTGCTGAGGATATGCGTAGCAAAGCATAAACTAATTTAACAGTTTCTGTGTATTATTTACTAACAATGATAATATTCTTTAGGTTGTTTCAACTATTCTCACTCCCTTTTCTGAGTCGTTCCTCCTCCATCAACATAAACTCAGTGTCCCTCAAAGTTTTGGGTTGCTTTTGTCAATTTGAGGGAACCGTGGTGGGTTAGTTGGCTTTCACATTGGACTAACCGAGAGGACATAGGTTTTAAATTCACTAGCTTTTCTGTGGGAGAAGCAAGATGAGGCTCTACATTTACAGTCTCAGAAACCCTAAATAGGGTTGCTTTGATTGGGTTTAGTTTTTTTTGCTTGTCAGTGTGATTCTTTCTTAAAGCAAGTAGGTATATTATATTTAATTACCTCAAGCATTTAAAAGTGCCATCTCTGCTATTTTTTCTTTCTCCTCCTCTTCATAGGAAAAGTAATGAGCGAATGATTTAATTCATACCTAAGATAATTGATGGAGGGAGACTAACCATTGAGCTCTGGAAATGCTGGACTATACTTCTTGGGACTGATAGTAGCAGTAAAGGATTGCATTGTTTATAAGCAATAACAAACAGTAGTATACAAAATTTTTTTTCCTATAACAAAGGAAGGGGATATGGAATCTTGAAGGGTTGAAATTTGATCTTAAATAAAACAGCCCTAATCAAAATGATGTTACTGAACTGGAGAAGTTGCCAATTAGGCAAAATAGTAATAATGAGGGGTTTATTTATATATGCATAGGTTGGTTGCATATGTCCTTGAGAGCAAATATGAAGATATTTTTTTAATTAAGCTAAATAACCCCCTTCAACTGGCAGCTTTAGATCTTACAAGGCTAAGAAATAACCTGGATTTTACCTCAAGAATCAAACAAGAACTGGTTCAGGTTTCTTCAAGCACTATTAAATAGCATTCATACTGTGATTACATTCAGAGAAGAGAAATAAAAATCTATCTTATGGTGATTCAGTGTTTGGAAATCAGCTGCGATCAGAATCTATATTGGGGAAAAGGGAAAAAAAGATTCTAAAAAGTAAATAACCCACTGAGGTTCAAAGATTTAAGAGAACACCATTATATCAAAAGTAATGGAGCCAAGGGATTAATGAACCAATAAACTTGCAAAAGAACCACGGTTATTTGGCATTGGCTTAGAGGCTGAGAGGGGAGAAAGACATCCTGTAAGTGTTAGAAATGTTTACGGTCTGACCAAAGAAGCCCACGACGTGGTAATAGTTGGATGCAATTTAGAAGGTATGTGGAAGGCAAAAAAATGGATTCAGTAAGTCTCTACACAATTGATGATAAGGATGTTTTTGTTTTATTAGAAGACATATTAAAAACAGAAAGGCAGCTAGATAGGTGCTAAGACTACTTGATCATGCTATGCAGAGTCTCTTAAGAATGAAAATTTGCACACACACCCTTTTTTTTCTTTTGAAACAGCCTAAAGTTTCTTAGTCAAATGATGGTAGGATAGTTTACATCAGGAGAAGTCACTTGTGAGGAATCATAGACAGTTGTGTGTGGTCAGAGTTGTTACTGGGGAACATTGTTTAGTTAGAAAAGACTTCTGATGAGGTCATGCCAAAAGCTATTTACAAACTTTTTTAGCCATGGAATGGGAGAAAGATATAATGTTTCGTATTAACAAACTGACTTTCTCACAGTAAGGTTCACAGTCCCTACCTGCAATGCTGAAATCCCGAACACCCTGAAAACAACAATATGGGAAAGTAGCTTGCAAATTTGACTTAAACAAGAGACTGTTGTTCTTTTTCAAGTGAACATCTGTTTTACTGTAGGAATACTATTGACTCTGAGTTCAGGGTGCTGTGCCAGTTTACACTGGGGGTATTATACTATGTAAATGCTACAAAACCCCAAAAACCTCATTACCATTGACTTGATTCTGATTCATAGTGACAGTACAGGACGGAGTAGAATTGTCCCTTGTGGGTTTCCAAGACTGTAACTTTTTTTTCAAAACAATTTTATTGGCATATATTTCACATATCATACAATTCAGCAGTTCAATCATCACCCTAATCAGTTTTAGAACTATTTGTTCTTCTACTTATCATTATCAGCTCCCATTTCCCCCCAGCCTCCCATGCTACACTCTCATTGTTTTTTAAAAAATTAATCATTTTATTGGGAGCTCTTATAGATATTGTAACAATTCATACCTCAGTCAGATCAAACATAATTGTTCAATTGCTGCCACCATCAATTTCACAACATTTTCTTCTTGAACTCTTTGATAACAGCTCCGTTTTATCCCCTCCCTCTCCCGCCTTACCCCCAGGAACCCTAATTATGACCAAGGAACCATTTTTAATCCAATTACAGTCTATAGAGTTATCTATCCTGGATTTCATATACAGAAAAACATTTAAAAAAATTTAAACTACAAATGATAACAAAGTAAAAATCTCAGTAGAAAAGAAAAAAACTAATTTAAAATGGATCAAAAGGAAGATCAAATGATAAGGTATTAAATTTTGACCTAACCATCTGCAGTAGTCTACTTTCCAATACATTCTGAATGATAAGGATATTCGCACCCTTGGGCTATCGTCAGAGGGGCTATTCACTAAAGGTTTAATTTACTTGTATTTCCCCCTTTTTTTTAACTGAAAACTTTAAACTGGGTCAAAAGGGCAGTTAGATGATAAGATACTACACTTTAACAAGGACCAGCTTTACAATGCTCAGTCTGATAATAAGGCTGTTCACATTCTTCAACTGTGGCCAGAGGTCTAATCCACGGGTGGACACTGCAAATGGATTGGGGGCTTCACTTTAATCCCTGAGGAGCCCTGGTGCTATCGTGGTTACTTGCGGGCTGCAATCCCAATGTTAGGGAGTTTGAAACTACCATCAGCTCTGCGCATGAAAACCTGTGCTTTCTGTTCCCATAAAGTTACAGTTTCTGAAATCTACAGGATGTTGCTGTGAGTCCACATTGACTTGATGGCCCTAAGAGAGAGGGAGAAGGAGGGGAGCCCCAGGGAGGGTGAGACCTCACTTAGATGACTGCTTGTTTTTAAGACAAGCCTTTAAGACAAAACTGTAACTCTTTACAAGAGTAGAAAGCCTCGTCTTTCTCCCTCAGAGTAGCTGGGGGTTTTGAACTGCTGACCTTGAGCTGAACAAAGTGCAATCCACTATGCCACCAGGGCTCCTCCTATTATACTGTATTAAAAACAAACAAACCATACTCAACTGTCATCAAGTTGATTCCTAATAGGATACGTTTTTATTTATTTATAGAACATTTTCTTTTTACTGTTTTCCAAAACTGTTTTATTGGGAACGAATACAAATACAAATGCATCGTTCAGTCACGTCAAGCAGTATTGTACAATGGCTAAAACGGTATCCAAACATTCTCTCCCTTCTTAAACTCATTGACATCAGGTCCTTTTTACCACTCCCCAGTTTTAGAACATTTTCTTCATTTTAAAAAATTTTCTTCATTCTTGTAGCCATTATTATTAGTTCCTCATTTCCCTCTACCTTCTTCTGTCATAATCCTAAGAAGCTATTAATCTACTTGCTGTTTCTATAGACTCGCCTGTCCTGAAGTTCATATAAAGAAAATCATACAAAAACACAACAGAATCCAACAACAGAATAAATCACAGAAATACTTCAATCCAAAAGATAGCAGAAAGTAATAAAAACTGGAACAAGTTAAAAGTGGGCCAAAACATATACGGTAGTTAACCTAACTATGACTGCAGTAATTCATTTTACAATGTGTTGTGTCTGGGCACAAGACTATTCACATCTTTGGTCAGTGGTCCAAGGGAAATCAGTGGAGACTTAATCCGTGTGGGAGCTATGTAAATGGATTTGGGGCATACCTACTACACATCTCTTAGATATCTCTGGAGCACCTCAAATTCAACATGTTCAAAACCAAACTCCTCCTCTCTGCCTTTCCCTACTCAAAACAAAAACCTGAAACAAAACAACAAAAACCCAGTCCCCTTGCAATGTTTACAATTTCAGTGAATGGCACAATCACACAAGTTAGAAACCAGAGAATCATCTTTGTTAACCCCTCTGTCTCCATGTCCAACCCACCATAAAGCTCCCCATAGGATGCATTTATCATCACATACGTACATACATACAGATAAAATAATTCAGGCTCAAGTAGTGTGATCACTTGCTTGAGGTAGTGTCACATCTAGTTGGAGTTGAGAATTGAGGCTTTCTATTTCCTTTTGTGTGTTGATAGAAGAGTTTAAGCAAGGCCACTCATTTGATGTTTTAAAAAAGCGTCATGTTTTGCAAAAGTGCGATATCCAAGTTTTCCCTGTGACGCTGAGCTCATCTAAGTAGTTAGGTCCTTTCTGCGTTTCCTAGGGCTGCAGTCACAAATAGCACACATTGGGTGGCTTCAAAAAACAGAAGTCCAAATTCAAGGCCTAGCCCTGGGTGTGGGGGGTGGGTGTGGGTGTGTATCTGCCTACGTCTGTCTTTCTGCCCCTGGGGAACCTCTAGAAAAAGAGGCGTCCTTGCTGCTTTGTTTTTGGAAGCCCCGGGCATTTCTTGAATTATCTTTACTTGTCATGTTTTCTTATTTGATGTCTTTCCCCTCTTGCTAGCATTCTCATTTATAGCACCCCACTCAAAAGCAATTAGGGCCCTCCCTGCTCTGGCATTACTGCATTGTTACCTGTAGACATCTGCAGAGAAAAGTCCTAGTTCAAAGCCACACAGGATTCCAATCTTCAGTGCAAGTGTTAGAGCTTCAACTTACCTTTTTGGAGTACACAGTTAAATCCATAACAGGTCCTCACATTGTTAAGATTCTATTTTACGGATATATTACTGGTTGAGTGATGTGAAACATGGAAGATGGGCTTCAATATGAATAAGTATTGTATTTAAAAGGAAACAAAAAAAAAAAGGAAACAAAGTCCAAACAACATCTTAGATGAGTAATATCTAACACTTGTAAGCCCCTTAAGGAAACTAAGAATCTAGGTAAGCTCTTAAGTGTTCTGGACAGGAAAATGCCTAATATCATTAGGAAAAAAAATCAGAATTAAATAAAAGTAACAGTTAACTGCTCCCTGTGTAAAATCAAGGTTTGTCTATATGGTTATTGTGTAGTCTGTTGATTCCCCAAGAAGTACATATCAGAGCTGGTAAGTAAATGAGTGACGTAAAGACCTAAATGAAGATATGAACCCCCCCCCCCATTAAAAAAAGGTTTCAGCTTTAAAACCAGAGGGACTATGAAACTGATAAGACTACATGGACTTTTTACACCAATTTATAGTAACCTCTACTAGATTGAGAACATCCTTCACATTAGAAATGATTTTAGCTTAATTATTGGGGTACCGTTAGGAATAATAGTAAACAAAATGTTTTAACTGTAGAACAACAGAAAAATTCATTCCTTTCAAGTCTGTCCCAACTCATTGTCATTCTTTAGGGTGGAGTAGAACTCCAACAGGGTTTCCAAGGCTGTAAATCTTCTGTCTTCAGACTACCACATCCATCTTTGGAGCATCTGCTAGATTAGAGTACCTAAGCTTTTGGTTAATAACCAGATTAACCACTGCACTACCAGGGCTTTTAACAGTAGAGGATATTAAAAATAAAGATCAAGAAGGCACTGTATTTTTAAACTAAACTTTTATTTTGAGGTAGTTGTAGTGTCTTGCAATTGTAAAAATAATAGAGATATATGTTTTCTACACTATTCAATTCTCCTAGTGATAACATCTTGTACAACTATAGTACATAATCACAAGTATTGATAATTATACATTATGATACAATTCACCTGCTTGTTCAGTTCTCTCCAGTTCTACTTGTACACATTTGTGTATGTGTGTGTGTTTATTTCTAAGCAGTTTTAGCACATCAGTCAAGATAATCAGTTTGATCACCCTTTCTGTTGACCTTTATGCGCATACTCACCTCCTTCTTCCCTTTACACTCCCCTACACAAGAAGAGTTTTGATGTTACTGGGTTGATGTATTTTATAATAGCTTATTATGAAAATCTAGGAATGTTTTTTGGGGGTAAATCCTTAACTCTTTATAAAATAATTTTGAAATTTAGATTATAAAAGTAATAAAAACTTTTTTCTCATGAATTTTGTATTAAAATCAAGTAGCATAACAGACTGATGAAAATCAGTAAATTCACTGCTTACCCCATTCCCACTAAATCTCATTCCTACTAAATCTCATTCCCCATAGGCAACTGCTTTCAACTTTCTAGTCTTTTTCAGATTTCTAAATAAGAGGAGTCCCTGGGTGGCACAGTGACGTGATCCACTGCTAACTGGCAAGTCGATGGTTCACATCAAACCGGGGGCACCTTGGAAGAAGGGTACAGCTATTGAAAACCCTATGGGGTTTTGTTGGTATTGACTCAACAGCAGCTGGTTTTGGCTTTATTGTCCTTTCTCTTTAGTACGTTCTAACCTGACCCACTGCTGTCTAGTTGAGTTAGATTCATAGTGACCGTGTACCTTAAGGTTTCCAAGACTATACAACTCTATGGCAACTGACAGATCTCCCATGTTGACTGGTGGACTTGAACAACCAACCTTGTAGCCTATATGATGACATTTTGTATTTTTGTACTAAGTAATAATTTTATATTTTTGTATTAAGTAAATACTGTTTCTTGTTGAGCCATTTGATAGCAATTATTTTTTAATCTTTCTGATTCATTTCTACCTTCTGAGCTTTTATCTTTGGGCAAATGCTGCCCTTTTGATTAGGAATGGTTACTTTTTCTAAATAGAGTTTACCTCCCAGGTGTTATTGTTCACCTGTACATTGCTTGATTGAAAGTCAAGTGCATTGTCTTAGTTAATTTCCATATTTTATTTCCTGACTTGATCTCCCTGGGTTCTACACAGTAATACAAAATTCATGTTAAAGGTTTTTTTTTTAAGGATGTTATGTTGTAATGTCAGTGAGAAATGCTCAGGACAGTTGTTTATCCCAGGACATGTTACAAAGTTTCAGGTTTGCTAATAAATGTCCAAAGGGGCATGCCACTCTGCTGTAAGCCTCAACCAAAAGCCATTCAGCTAATAGCTCCTTGGGTCAGCAAACTCTCAGCTCCCTAATTTAAGTGCTCAGAGACATCCCACTCCAATAAGCCTTAGCCCAAAGACTTTATGCTCCACTTCTGTGGGTCAAAAAGCCCAACTTCCCCAAGTTAGTGTCTAGAGGCACCCTACTCTGCAAGCCAGCTTCCTGCATAAAAGTACTCTTCATTTGCTTCCTTGGGTTGGGAAGTCTATTCCTCTCTTCCATGCACTGGCTCCTAGTTCTGCTGCTGCTCCTCGGTCATCAGGACCCAGGAGGATCACAGCACAGATCTCAGGTCCAGAGAATGTGTGCCACTCCTCGCATTTGCTTATTTATTTATAAAAATCATTTTATTGGGGACTCATACAAATCATCACAATCCATACATGCATCCATTGTGTCAAGCACATTTGTTCATTTGTTGCCATCATCATTCTCAAAACGTTTTCTTTCTACTTGAGCCCTTGGTATCAGCGCCTCATTTTTCCCCTCCCTCTCCAGCCCCCATCCCTCATGACCCCTTGATAATTTATAAATTATTACTTTGTCATGTCTTACACGGTTTGACATCTCCTTTCACCCACTTTTTTGCTGTCCGTCCCCCAGGAAGGGGGTTATATGGAGATTTTTGTGATCCGATCCGTTCCCCCTTTCTACCCCACCTTCCCTCCACCCTCCCAATATCGCCTCTCTCACCACTGGTCCTGAGGGGTTTATCTGCCCTGGATTCCCTGTGTTTCCAGTTCCTGTCTGTACCAGTGTACATCCTCTGATCTAGCCGGATTTATAAAGTAGAATTAGGATCATGATTGGGGTGGGGGGAGCATTAAAGACCTAGAAGAAAACTGTTTGTTTCATCATTGTTACACTAGCCCCTGATTGGTTCGTCTCCTCCCTGCGACCTTTCTGTAAGGGGATGATGTCCGGTTGCCTACAGATGGGCTTTGGGTTTCCACTCCACACTCCCCCTCATTCACAATTTGATTTTTTGATACCTGATTCCATCGACACCTTGTGATCACACAGGCTGGTGTGCTTCTTCCATGTGGACTTTGTTGCTTCTCAGCTAGATGGCCGCTTGTTTACCTTCAAGCCTTTAAGACCCCACATGCTAAATCGCTGTATCCCTTGATAGCCGGACACCGTCAGCTTTCTTTCACAATTGCTTATGTCCCCACTTTGTCTTCAGCGATCCTGTCAGGAAGGTGAGCATCATGGAACCTGGCTCTTGCTTTTCATGAGATCCCTCTTCCTGCTTCTCAGACAGCACATTTTATACAAAGCAGGCTACCACTCCATAGAATCCTGTTTGTAATTATGCACAGGTGAATCCTATCAGTTTCTTCCCCCATCTTCCTCCCAGATCCATGCAGGGAAAGGTCATTTGTTGGTGATTAGAGACGTTAGATGAGTCACATTAAATAATTCACTGCTCCTGCATGAGCCAGTGGGGTGAGTTCATTTCTAAGTTTGAAGGTTGTCTATAGATCATAATCTTGGTGGTTCCGCCAGTCTTTTTTTTTTCTTTTTGACATTTTTTGAATGCTTGGTTTATTCCCTTCAAACACACATCAAACCATCTAACAATTCTAAAATTACCTCGTTATTAATTATAGGGGTAACAATTCAGCATCATAGTCCCGATAAGCATTGCCTTCATCGGTGGACTCACCCCGGGTAGCGTTGGAGAGAACAGGAGTGATGTCTCCTTGGCTCCCAGCTCTGAATTTCCAGCCTCTACCTGGGTTTATGTAGGCAGTTCAGCTGGCCATTTGAAGTCAGCCAGAGTTTTATTGGGGTTCCCCAGACTTTCTGGGGCGGCCTCTAGTCTACTTGTTCACTTCACTGTGGTGATTCAGCATTTTTGTTGGGCTCTGTGAGGCTTTTATTTTCTGTCAAAATGGAGCCTCCTGTGTTCACCATTCCTCGTCTGCGAGGCAGTTCTCCATCTTGTAAGGCGGTTGCGTGTCTTGCAAGTTAGTCTTATGTTGCTCTCGTCACGGCCCTCCAGCAGTGTTCCCAGGGTTTGCAAAGGCCTGGGTTGAGGAAGGGGGACCAGGAGCAGCTCAGAGAGGCCAGGGCATGAGGACTGTTGCCAGGATTGGAGGGTGGTTGGGTATAGACACCTTATGTTAAAACCAAACTAGCCAAACCCACTGCCATCAAGTCAATTCTGACCCACCATGACCCCATCAGACAGAAGAGAACTGCCCCATTGGGTTTTCAAAGCCGCAAACTTTTACAGGAAGCAGGCTGCCACATCGATCTCCCACGGAGCAGCTGGTGGGTTCAAACGGCTTATTTTTCAGTCAGCAGCCAAGCATTTCCTCTGTTACCAGGGCTCCTCGGGTCAGGCCCGGGGATCTCAAACTCAAGATCATTTGTCCTGGTACCCATTCTGTTCTGTGGGGGACTCAGAAGAGATACTCTGTTCTTGGGGAATTCAAGATCTGTGGAGATGGATGGAGGAATGGAGGTCAGCAGTAAGCTGTCAGTTTGGTCTCTGTGCAAGAGTTCAGAGCTGGGAGATGAGACCTGGGCCACAGACCCAGACCACAATAGGGGGCAGGACATGCTTCATAGACGAGAGAGCAATGTTCCAACTCCGCAACCAAACTCCCTGCCATGGAGTCGATAACGCCTAACAACCCTATACGAGAAGATAGAACTGGCCCTGTGAGTTTCTGAGACTAACTCTTTATGGGAATGGAAAGTCTCGTCTTTCTCTCATGAGTGGCTGATGGCTTCGAACTGCTGACTTGGAGGTTAGCAACTGAATGCATAACCACTACACTACCAGGAGCAGTGCTAGGTACCTAGTCTTTATCACACAGATGAACACATGCCAATCCCTTTTTACCCCCACAGCAACCCTATAAAACTCGATGCACAGGCATTCTCGTTAACCCCATTTTATCCACAAGGAGGCTGAAGCACAGAGAAGTCAGGAGACTTTTCCAAGGTCACACAGTGAGCCAATGGCAGAGCTCAAACCCAGACAGTCTGACTTCCAACCATTACGTTAAACTCATCCGAGCAAAGCAGAGACTCCAGCCCTAGCTGGCCTTCAAAGCTCGAGCTGTAAACCTCCACTCTGTGGAGAGTCCCAGTTGGGGCTGGCAGGTAGCAGAGAAGTTAAGCAGGTGGTAGCAGGGCCCTGCAAGTTCTGGGGACCTGGCTCCTCATTTTTCCGTCTGGCGGATCCAGAACCCTAGCTTCAGGTCTTCTCCGTTCAGACCACACCTGCTCGCCCTTGAGTCTCAGACACCACAACACTCCAAGGTGACTGCTGGGCCGGTGAAACTCGGCCAGCTGGTTCTATTTGACCATTCTTCACGCAGACAGATGGTTACAGTCTGTACTCCCCAGCCTGGAGGGTCCCCAGGCCGGAGTCAGGGCATGGAAAGGCCACCTGCGTGCCTGGCCCTGGCAGGAGACGGTCCTCTATCGAGGTGGCAGACAAGAGAAACCAGTTCCATGCTGTATCAGGTGGACTCTCTCCAAAGTCACTGGTTCCGCAAGTCTTTATGAAATCAATAAGCCAGATTTTTTGGAAATTGTTTTGATTTTTTCTCCACATTTTCCTTCCACAGTATGTATCCAAAGCTTTATTTGATCCCTTTCAGAGTAGTTGACAGTTGTAGCTGGGTACCATCTACTTGTTCTGATCTCAGGGACATGCGTCTTTGATTTTCTTTATTCTTCTTTGTGCTGAATGGGTATAAACCAGTAGTTGTAGTTTCAGTGGCTTTTCCTGGTAATCCCCCCTCCACCCCAACACACAAACCATTGTATTGGGAGCTAATTCAGATATCATTCCATAGTTTAATCACCCCAAGCAGTATAGTACAAATGCTGCTACGGTCAGTTTCAAAACATTCTCTTCCTCTTGAACTCCTTGGTATCAGCAACCCTTTACTCCCCCTTCCCCCCCTTTTTCTTGGGAATTTGACATCAACTCTCTTTAGGACAGAAAGTTTACCTCTAAAGATAACTAAATTATAAGGGGTTGTAAGCCCTCTAATGATAAGGAGGTGACAGTGACATTTTCTTTATTTATGTGAGATAGTCTTTTAACTCCTTGGTCTACTTACCTACAGCTCTTGGTTATTAAACATTCCCTCTGTGGACTTATGCCTCCAAATGAATCCCTATAGGGCCAAGATTCACTTGTGTACATGTCAGTGTGCTATTTACCGTACTTTGGGATGTATGCTGGCACTGAGAAGTATTGAAAAACACCAAGATTCTAACCCTAAGCCCCGTGGCAGTAGTTGTGTCTTGGTGGAAGTGTCATCTGCTTATGTGAAAAGAAACAGGTCAAGCCTCATAATCTATCTGACAATAGCAGCCCATGAAGACCATAAAACTACTCATGAGTGGCAGCGTAGGAACACTTGGAGACTGAGAGAGATGCTGCATTTTCACGCCTTTGTCCTTTGGTGGGCCCAGTTGAATTGGATAGGTCATCTCAAATTGGTGCTGTTAGTCTGTTCTCCTTCCAATCCCTATTGGAGACATAGGCTGAGAGCTCTCATACTTGAGATGACACAGTTACTTTGTTACAGTAATTAATGTAATAAATTAAGGGAGAAGTCCAAAGGGAAGTTATTTGTTTCTCGTTAGAGCCCATGTTGGAAATTCAGTTGATTAGTGAGTGCCTATGAAGTGTGGCAGGTGGAGATGGAGATGCCTGCTCTTCTGGCTGGGTAAGCTCAGAGTCACTGAGGAGAGTTTACATGCTGTACTAGCCTCGCTGGAGGCTGGCTAAGTAGAAAGTGATTTCAGGGCAGCATCTGGAACTCAGTAATGATAATGTAATAGGATTCTATCAGCTGCAACTTTGTAGTATCTCATTGGTTTAGTGACAATTCCTGGGGCAGCTAACCCTGAGAACTCTGCACAATTGAGATTTGAAGACCTATCAGTGAGGTCAGCTCTGGTGTCATACTGGTTATATGTTGGGTTGCTAACTCAAGGTTAGCAGTTCAAAACCACCAGTCTCAGTGGGAGAAAGATACAGCTTTCTATTTCTGTAAGGCAGTGGCTCTAAACCTTCCTAATGCCACGACCCTTTGATACAGTTCATGTTATGGTGCCCCCAACCATAAAATTATTTTCATTGCTACTTCATAACTATAATTTTGCTGTTATGAATCAGGATATATTTTCCTTGTTATAAATTGAACTTTATTAAAGTATAGTGATTAATCACAAGACAGTATGTAATTGTATATTGTGAAACATTTATTTCTAATTACAAATAAATGAAATTTTGTCTTATAACACGGGTAAGTCTTAATATTATAGTAAACTACGTTGGTGCATTTTGCAACAGTATGCGTAAAAAGCCAACGTCAGTGCGAAGGTTGAGTTAGCCTCTCTCTCACCAGATGAGAAATTCTTGGGGAAGTCTTTGCAAGAGCACAACGAAGATCATCTTCCACAACAAGTCTACTTCTTTTTGTAGACTTGATAACCAACAAGCTGGAAAACCCTGTTGCATAATGATATATTGTTGGAAATGGAAGAAGATTCCACCCAGTCTCAGACAGAACAGGATATGACTGCAAACACTTGATCCAGAATTTGTAGCTGGCATTGTAGAGAAATCCGTTCTTGCTGCACCGCTGCTAGTAAGTTCAATGAACCCCTCTTGTGCTGTCTCAGGAACATCTTCAACTTTGAATGTGAATGGGCTTTTGACAAGTACAAATGGGGTGTCAGATTTGGAAAGTACGAAGAAATTTCGTCTGCAAACATGAGCGAGTGTTCTTTTACAGAAATTATCGTCTTAATTCTTTTGCCTGGTTCAATGTCATGTCCTTCAAAGAAAGCAGATAAGATAAATTTTATTTTATTTTTTATTTATTTATTTTTTATATCTATTTATTTTATTTTTTTTATTTTTTTTTCTTCTTTTACATTTTATTAGGGACTCCAACAACTCTTACCACAATCCATACATATACATACATCAATTGTATAAAGCACACCCATACATTCCCTGTCCCAATCATTCTCAAGGCATTTGCTCTTCACTTAAGCCCCTTGCATCAGGTCCTCTTTTTTTTCCCCCCCTCCCTCCCTTTTCCCCCCTCCCTCATATGCCCTTGGTAATTTACACCTCGTTATTTTGTCATATCTTGCCCTATTCGGGGTCTCCCTTCCCCCCTTCTCTGCTGCCCCTCTCCCAGGGAAGAGGTCACATGTGGCTCCTTGTAATCAGTTCCCCCAAATTTTATTTTTATACAATTAGTTTTTTTTTTGTGCCAAAGCTGAAGTTTCATTTGGAATGATCAGATCTTTTCAGACAAATCGAGACATGTTGCTTTGTCAACCAAGTAAGTTATTTTATGCAGTTCATTTTTTTAAAAGATCAGTTTATTGGGGCTCGTGCAGCTCTTATAACAATCCATCTATCAATTGTATCACGCATATTTTTACATATGTTGCCATCATTATTTTCTTTCTTTTTTCCCCCCCTTTCATCTATTTATTTATTTTAATTTAATAAATCTTTTTTGGGGGCTCATATAACTCTTATCACAATCCATACATACATCAATTGAGTAAAGCACCCTTATACCTTCGTTGCCCTCGTCATTCTCAAAATACTCCTTCCACTTGTTTTCCTTTTTTCCCTTCCCCCTCCCTCCCCGCTCCCCCTTCCCCCACCATCATTATTTTCTAAACATTAAAAAAAATTTTTTTTAATCGTTTTATCAGGGGCTCATACAACTCATCACAATCCATACATCCATCAATTGTGTAAAGCACATCTGTATATTCATTGCCCTCATCATTCTCAAAACATTTGCTCTCCACTTAAGCCCTTGGCATCAGATCCTCATTTTTTCCCCTCCCTCCCTGCTCCCCCCTCCCTCATGAGTCCTTGATAATTTATAAATTATTGTTTTTTCATATCTTGCCCTGTCCAACGTCTCCCTTCAACCACTTTTCTGTGGTCTGTCCCCCAGGGAGGAGGTCACATGTAGATCCTTGAAATTGGTTCCCTCTTTCCAACCCAGTCACCCTCTACCCTCCCAGTATTTCCACTCACACCACTGGTCCTGAAGGGATCATCGCCCTGGATTCCCTGTTTTTCCAGTTCCTATCTGTACCAGTGTACATCCTCTGGTCTAGCCAGACTTGCAAGGTAGATTTCGGATCATGATAGTGGAGGGGGTGGGGAGAAGGAAGCATTTAGGAAGTAGACGAGAGTTGTATTTTTTATCGGTGCTACATCGCACCTTGACTGACTCCTCTCCTCTCCTCTCCTAGACCCCTCTGCAAGGGGATCTCCAGTGGCCGACAAATGGGTTTTGGGTTGCAGTTCCTTTTTATTGCTGAAAAGGTCTTTGAACTGTGGTCTTGCTTTCTGATTTAAAAACGATTAGAGTTCATCACATTTTAAATGTTCAAAAACACGTTTTAAAACTTTTCCTATCTTAAAAAAAATTTCATCAACCATCTCACGTCAGTGTGAAATAGCAGAGCATTGTTTGGCACATCCAACTTGTTGCACAGTTGCAAAAACAGTCGGCTGTCTGTAAAGTGCCTGCCTTTACAAAACTGACAGAACTTATGTTACTTTTCATTCCTTTTTGTAATTCTTGTGGCAACATCTTCGTTGTTAATATTTGCCGATGAATCATACAGTGAATTCCGATGACTTTTGGTGATTCTGTAACCAAACATTGAAATCCAAATCGACATCCTAACATAATTGGAGCGCCATCTGTGAGACACCACAAACTTTCCCCCAAGAGATCTTATGCTCTTTCAGAAATGAACCAATGGTGTCATATATCACGTGCAGTAGTTGTTGTTTCAAGAGGTTTGCAAAAAAGACACTCATCTTTAAGGTCACCATCATTAATATTCTTCACGTAAATCAGTAATTGACTAGTTTGCAACGTCTTTAGATTCATCAAGCTGCGTGCTAAATATTGGAAGTGGAGCAGATCTGATTTCTTGGATTATCTGATCAAGAATATCAGCAAACATGTCATCTGTTCTTCTGTGGACAGTGTCTTTATATAAGCAAATTGCACTCAATTTCATAACCAATTCGTCTCCTATCATAACTCGAACAATGTCTTGGCTGTTAGCAACAGTAAATCCTCAGCAATGGTGTGAGGTTTCATAGCTCTGGTGATTCTGAGTGCCACCAAATACGGAGCTTCAACTGCTGCTACGTTTTGTTTGTGGTACCAGTGTCGAGTTTGGCTTTCTTGAGTTCATCAGCTTAGCTTCTAAAATAGTTGGTGTCCTTGCTGGTAAAGCCCGATGCTTGCTATCAAAATGGTGTTTTAGTTTGTTTGGCTTCATAGATTCAGCTGATAGAACTTCAGAACAAATAACACATTGTGGGTTATCAATTCCTGCTGTAATTATTGAGGTAAAACCATAATGTAAAATATCCTCACTATGTTTTCTTAATGTTCTTCCCTACACAATCCATTGTCATGGGATAGTTTTCTAATGAAAATAATATATAACAATAGCTTTAATAATACAAAGGATGATACATGGCATAGTTCATTCAGTACAGTTCATTAAAATTTCCTATGATTTACTATTCTCTGTGTTGTTGTTTTTACATACCTGTTACTATCACAAGGGGACAGTATTCATCACCTATCAGCACTCAGATTACGTTCCCACGGTACAGCTATTTTGAATTCTTCTTATGCTGTCTTTTTTCTGTAGTTGATATTACATTTACCCAGTAATTCTAATTCATGAAATGTCCTTTTACCTCCAATACTGCTGCTTTCAACACAGTAGCTGCTTTTAACAGAGTAGCTGCTTTCAACACAGCAGCTGCTTTCAACACAGTAGCTGCTCTGTACATATGTGTGACTGATCTGCATACGTACATTATGGCGCCAACCTTGTCACATCCATCTATATTTGTACAGGGTGTATGTGATGGGATTGGCCTGATGATGTCATGACGCCGGGTACTTATATGTGGGAGTATCTACATGTGGGTGGACTTGCCTGGAGACTGATGTTGCAGTTCCTAAGACCATCAGAAATATGTATTTTTCCAATGGTCTTAGACAACCCCTGTGAAACAGGGTCTTTTGACCCCCAAAGGGGTCGGGACTCACAGATTGAGAACTGCTGCTGTAGAGTTACAATCTCTGAAACCCACAAGGGCAGTTCTGTGTTCTATAGTTACTTTGAGTCAGAATTGATTCCATAGCAGTGAATGAGTGAGTGATCAGTAGGGTCAGCATCATGTGAGATGTAACTTTTGTACTAGAGGTAGTTCAGATGTTAAAACTATTGAGTTTTAGGATTGAAATGTTAGTCCTAGGGAATTTTTGAAGTCAGTCTTGTCAGTCACTGACTACAATGTAGGGTTTTGTGAGCCACATCTGGAAATCCAAATCCACTGTCATAAAGTTCGTAACTCCACCAAATTGCTCATTAGGATTTTTAAGACTGTAAATCTTTACTGGAGCAGACAGTTTCAGTATGGTTGGTGGGTGTGAACTCTTGACTTTGTGGTTAGCAGCTCAACACTTAACCCCCTATACCACCACCCTTCCTATGAAGAAGACAGGAATAGCTTACAGTGGAAATCTGGATGACTGAGTTTATGGAAGAAGAGAAGATTACCTTTTTTTCCCTCCATTTATAGACCTCAACTGGGTCTGTGGAAAAGAATTAGTTTTCCATTACAACTTAATTTTAAAAAATTAAATCATTAAAAATAAACAACTGCCCTATAAAAAGTATCATTTAGGCTTTCAGTATTTGGAATACTTTGAAGCTATGCATAAGGTTTTCAATTGCTTTTTCCTCTCAAGTGGGGAGCCAAACCCTTCTTCATAGTTCTTAGTTTGGAAGCTCTGTTGAAACCTGTTCACTTTGTGTGACCTTGCTGGCATTTAAAAAAACAGTGACATCACTTTGAGCAACACACAAGCCACCACATTATGACAAACTGACAGATAAGTGATGGCATCACAGTGGCTGCATCACTGGGCTCTGCATAGAAAGGATTTATGAGGGTGGCACAGGACTGGGCAGGGTTTCCTTCTTTTGTGCATCGGGTTGCTATGGGTTAGAGCCGACTTGACTTGATGGCACCTAATAACAGCTATGTTACTTTTTAATTTTAAAAGTATAATTATGAATTATTCCTTTTAAGTCAAGACACCAGAATCTTGTGAGACTATTTGGATCATTTTTTTTATATATGTAAAAAGGGGGCCCTGGTGGAACAGTGGGTTAAGTATTGGGCTGCTCTTTAATCACAAAGTTGGTGGTTCAGATTCACCAGACACTTCTTGTGGGGGGGAAAAATGAGGCTGTCTGCTCCTGTAAAGATTTACAGTCTTGGAACCCTTGGAAATGAGTAATTCTAAATTCTACTCTGTCCTGTAGGGTCACTATGAACTGAAATTGGCTTGATGCCAGTGGTTTTGGGGTGTGTGTGTGTGTGTGTGTGTGTGTGTGTGTGTGTATGTATGTGCGTGTGTATATTTTAAACAATTTTTGTCTGTTTTCAGTGAAGGTTTACTCAGTAGTTTACATTCTCAACCAACAATTTCTACACAATTTCATCAGTGGCACTGATTACATTCTTCACGATGTGTCAGTGTTTTCATTGTTTCTGCTCTTGTTCCATTTCCATTAATTGGGTTTCCCCTATTCCCTTCATGTTCATCTTTGTTTTAAAGTAATTTTTAAAAAGTAATTATTGACATTTTGTCTTTTATAAGTGGTTTTTTAAAATTGGTTATTAAACCCTTTATTATGAATTAGGTGAGTGTTTACAGGTAGTTCATCAATTTTACACTTAACAATTCATACACATTTTGTTTCAACTCACCGTTGCAATCCCCTCAATATACCATCACTTACTCTGCCTTTTCTTTTCTTTTTTTTTACTCTGCCTTTTCCCTGTGTTTCCTATTCCTGTTTTCCTCCTTTGTGTGTGTGTGTATAAGAAAATGCTTTATATCAAAGAGCAGCTGTATATTGAGAAAACATCCCAGTCTAGTCCAGATCAAGACCATAAGTTCGATATTAGCCCATATATTCAATACCAATCTATAAATTCCTCTTCAGACTCATGCAGCACAGGCAATGGTGCTGAATGCAGGAAGATCACAGGCCAGTGGGTGGAAAGTCTTGTGGATCCAGTGGCAGTGGAAACAGCTCAACGCTGGCATGGGTCTCCATGTGGCTCCTTCAGCTCCTGGGTTCTAGCTTAGCTCCATGTCCGGTCAGCAGGAAGACACAGCTGGGAGTCTGTCTAGCCCTCAGTGAGCTATTTATCTTCATTCGCTCCTCCCAAATGAGGTCATCATGCTGCAATCTGATTGACAGACTAGACTCCACCCCTTTGCAAGTTGACAGGAGATTATGTAACTGCCACAAAACCCTGTCCTGTGTGGCCATGTTTCACTGGAGGTATCCACTGACTGTTCTAAAAAGATGCTTCATTGGGGCCATTTAAAATGTTCGTAATGAGTGTGAGTGATGTTTTCCTTGTGATTTTCATTCTCTTCTTAGCTCTCCTTTTTTGAAATAATTGTTCGTATTTTTTTAAGTCGAAGATATTTTTAATTAATATCTTAAAACTTTTAACAATCTAGTTTTTTTGTTTTCCTCCTTTTTAATCTTCTGAACTTTGTCTTTAGGTAAATGTTAATGCTTTCTATCTTAAATAGCTGATATTAGGAGGTGAGTTCCGTCCCAGATCCAGTGAAGGAGAAAGGCCATTGTCTTGGGGATTGCTTAGTTTTTATTTGGCAGCAAGTCTGGTCTCTCTCATGATTTTAAATTCAGGTCAAATTCCCCCCACTCTAGTCAGGATCTTCTAATGGGATTCTTTTCAGAGAAGTTATTGATGGTAGCGGGGCACCATTGAGTTCTGCTGTTCTCAGAAATGTGGAGATTGATGTTTGCATGGTCCGTTAGTTCATTTAGATTAGTTGTTTCCATATATCTTTTGATTTTCATTACTCTTCTTTGTCATGGGAGAGACCAATAGTTGTATCTTGGATGACTGCTCCAAATTAGGATGTAGAACATTGTCTTTGTGAACTGTTAAGCTAATTGACTTTGATGTCCACTAATAGATAGTTTTTTAAAAGGTGCACAATACATAGAGGTATTATGCATTATTTGTATCTTATATATTTAATATTTTTTCTAGTTATCAGATTTGTATCCCAATCTACTTAGAATCATGATGGATCATTACCCTCCCATTTTATCATGACAATATTAATATTTAATGAAGTGTCTTGGCTAGCAATGTGGCTAGGGTCAGTGGAAATTTGAATATGGAAATCACATCTCCTGATTCTAAGTTCAGTGCTCATTTTACTAACTGTGTTACCTTTTTTTGTTTTTCTTTTCTCTTCTGGGGTATGAAGCCTTTGGAGGGAAATACCTAGCCCAATTGTTTTTACATTTTAATTGTGTGGCCTGACTTAATCCAAGTGGATTATTTATATGCACATACACAACTGTCATATACTCAGCCTATAAGAAGATTGATCGAAAACCCGTAAGAAGAGGGAGGACAGATAAGTTTACAGTAGAACAGCACCGAACAATCTGCTGCTTGGATGGTCCACTGGGGTAGTTACCAATTAAAGACGTTCTCTTTGAACTGTTCTGGAATGGCTACAGGGTACAGGGTTCTATGTAGGTGCAGAGAGAAGTACTGTGTTTCTGACTATGTTTGTACCTAAGCAGTATCAGTCCTCTGTATGCCCTTGGGCAGAAGTAGAGATTGCCAATGAAAAGTTTTTCTCATTTTACACTTTTTGAAAAGACTCTAGTTCATTCTTGACATAGGGGACCAGTGCCATCCATGGGCATGTGCGCTATAGGAAAACAATTATTGGCCTGAGACGTGATTTATTTACACCCGTACCAGTGGTTTTGGGGTCTGAAACATGAATTTGGGTTCCTTTAGAAAGGAAACTCGCATTTGAATTCTCTTACTTTGCAAGGTGAACACTGTGGGTGAATACAAGATGTGGAAAGTGACTGTCGTGACCTGTCTCAGTTCCTTAGGAGCCCTGGTGGCATAGTGGGTTACACTTTGGGCTGCTAATTGCAAGGTCAGTAATTTGAAACTACCAGTTGCTACACAGGACAAAGACTAGGCTTTCTGCTCCTGTAAAGATTTACAGTCTCAGAAACACACAGGGGCTGTTTTACTCTATCCTGTAGGGTCACTGTGAGTTGAGATTGACTCAAGGGCAGTGCGCGAGTGAGTGAGTGATCTCAGTCCTTAGCCATATCCCATATCCATACAGGGAAGAGTTTCTGATGCATGGTGGACAAGTTAATGCCATGGAGTTGCATGCATCATGAGCTTAGATAGGGAAAACCAGAAAACCAAACTCTCCGTTGAGTCAATTCTGACTCATAGCAACCCTCTTTAAAGTTTCCAAGGCTGCAAATCTGTACTAGAACAATCTCATCATTCTCCTTTGGGGTTGCTGATGGATTTGAACAACTGACCTTTCAGTTAGCTCACTATCTAACCCACAGCACCATCAGAGCTCTTTTTCGATTGGGAAGTGGAGTACAGCTAGGTAGAAAGAGAAGGAAATGCTTACAGAAGCTCTTGCAGGCTGACATTGTCTGTAGTCTCTATAAAGGAACGATTCTCCTCATTCTGCACTTGCCATGCCATGTGCTTTTCAGTTCCAGTGAGCATGTGAGTTGCCCTACGTCCTGGGGTTAAACATCTCTGCAGTGACCTGTCCGTGAGTGGGTTATCAGCTGTATAAAGCCAGGCATGCTGTAGGGAGCAGAAGGGAAGTGGTTTGGCTGCTGCAGCCAGACTGATTAAAGAATCTTTGACAATTTGACAGTGTACTACCAAAGTTACTGTGAAGCCCGCTGGGTTTGGAAAGCTGGATTTCTGAAAAATCACCTGGTAGAAAAGTAGTACTTTTTGAAAACCATTTGAAATAATAAAAACTCATTCTGAAAAATAGGGCAGAAGTTTTCCAAAAGAACATCAGCCCTGCTGAAAATCTGCCTGTCCTCAGGATATGTTTTCTTGGTGGCGACTCAGAAATTCTGAGTCATTCTCCAGGAGAGCTGGGAGCCCTGCTGGTGCAGAGGTTAAAGTACACTGCGGAGAACCCACCAGCTGTTCTGTGGGGAAAGATGTGGTAGTCTACTTCCGTAAAGATTTCAACTTTGGAAACCCTATGGGGCAATTGCTTTGTCCCACAGAATCCCTCTGGGTCTTGGAGATTATAAAATTGTAGATTGTAGAATTGTGGGCATGTCCAGACCAACCCTATCACACATAACATAATCCTTTATGTAATTTGCTTGACAGATGATTATGCTTTTTCAGCTCAGATACTTTCAGAGATAAAGAAGATAGAGTTTCCTTTGGATAATTATTGGAAATCTCAGATTATTTGCATTAAACTCCTGTCTTTCTGTAACTTGTCACTGAATTTATTTCTACTGTGAAACAGTGCCGTCAAGTTGATTCTGACTCTCTGGGGTTTCAGAGACTCTTTGTGGGATCAGACAGCCTTATTTTCCTCCCGTGGAGTGGCTAGTGGGTTTGAATGGCCAACTTTTGCAGCTAGCAGCCAAATATCTAGCCCACTGTACCACCAGCGCACCTTTTCTGACTCTCAGCCTCATGGAATAAGTTCCTCTTGTCTGTATTGCGGCCTGAGTTGGAATCGGCTCAATGGCAGTGTGAGTGGGATGTTGCAGTCATTGTCTCTTTGCAGCTAAGCAGCCGGTCTCCCTTCAGTCGTCTCCTTCCCACCCTGAAGAATCCCACACTCTATAATCTTCCTCTTATAAAATGGCTGTCACGTCTTTATTTATTTAATATTTTTTGAGTTCACATTTTATACCAGACACCCCTGGACATAAATTCACTTCATGAAAAATCCTACTTAAGATGTGGAAGCTGCAAATGAGTACAGACCCCCAAATGTTCTTTCCCCCTTCAGCTCCCTCTTGAGAAGAAACACGACTTTCTAAAACTATAATGGCAATTTTCCATGCTTTTTAGAAGAAACAATAATGTTAAATGCTAGCAAAACTGTTCTGTGGCTTATTGAATTGGGGCAAACAGGTTAAGGAAGTGCTAGCTTTGTGACAGGAGAACGATGAGGCGGCCTCTACCTGTAAGATTACAGCCTTGGGAACCACAAGGGATAGTTCTGCTTTCTCCCATAGGGTTGCTCTGTTTCAGAATCAACCCGAAGCCGTTAGGTTTTTTGTTTTTTTCTAATACATCATTTTACTTGGGGCTCTTAGCTCTTATAACAATCATCAATTGTATGGAGCACACTTGTACATCTGTTGCCATCATCATTATCAAAACATTTTCTTTCAACTTCAGCTCATTTTTTGTTGTACTTGTTGTTCAAGATTTAGTCTTTCTTAAACTAATTTCAGTGATTCAGGTAATTTTTAATAAGATAGTGATATATGAGCCCTTACATAAGTGAAAACAATGTTATTGCTTTTCCACATGACAGTTTGTCTCACTGTAAGATTCTTGACTTAACAACCTTTCTCTACAAAATTCTGAGGATTCTTTTATTATCTCTTAACATTTAATATTGCAAATCAGGCTGAGATCAGCCCAAATTTTGTTCTTAGACTTAGTTTCAGAAACCCACAGGAACATTTCTACCCTGTCCAAAAGATTGCTGTAAGTCAGAATTGACTCAATGGCAGTGAGTTCACCACCAAAAAATACACTAACAAAATCCAAATCCACTGCCATCAGGTCAATTCTGACTCATAACAACCCTCTGTAGGGTTTCTGAGGTGGTGAATCTTTTTAAAAATTTTTATTTAATACTGTTATTGGGGGCTCTTACATCTCATCACAATTCATACATTCATCCTGTATGTCAAGCACAATTGCTCATATGTCGCCATCATCATTTTCAAAGCATTCTCACTTGAGCCCCTGATATCAGCTCCCCGTTCCTTCCCCATCCCTCCCCGCCCACCTTCCCCCATGCATCCTTGATAAGTTTTAGATTATTGTTTTCATATCTTACATCGTTCTCTGTCGTCCCTCACCCACTTTTCCATTGTTCGTCCCCCTGAGAGGGGGGTGCTAGGTTGATCCTTGTGATCGGTTCCCTCTGTCTCCCCCCACCCTCCCTTAATCCTCCTGGTATCTCTACTCTCATTGTTGGCCCTGGGGTGTTTATCTATCCTGGATTCCCTGTGTTGCAGGCTTATATTTGTAGTAGGGTGCATGTTTTGGTCTAATCCAATTTGTAAGGTAGAATTGAGGTCATGATAGACGCACCAAAGAATTAGTGCAAAGTTGTGTGTTTCATTAGTGTTATACTGCATCCTGACTGGCTCATTTCTTCCCTATGACCCCTCTGTAGGGGGATGTCCAGCTGTCTACAGATGGGCATTGGGTCTCCACTCCATGCCGTGCCCACCCCACCCCCTTTCACATTGGGCATGATTTTGTTCTGGGTCTTAGATGCCTGACACCTAATCCCATGGACACCTCGTGATCACAGGCTGGTGTGCTTCCTCCATGTGAGCTTTGTTGCTTCTCAGCTAGATGGCTGCTTGTTTATATTTAAGACCCCAGACACTATATCTTTTGATAACAAGGCACCTCCAACGTTCTTCACCACATTTATTTTTTGTCTTCTGCAATCGTGTCTGGAAGGTGAGCATCACAGAATGACAGGTTATTAGAACAAAGTATTCTTGTGTTGAGGGAGTACTTGGGAATTCTTAACATACAGATATGAGTACATAGTTCTATTCTCCTCTCGTTTTATATATGTACACACACACATACATACACATATATATGTACATGCCTGTATTTAGAACTCTATACATGTCCTTTGCCTCCTGGTTCTTTCCTCTATTTCCTTTTTACTTTCCTCTTGTCCCACTATCATGTTCGGCCTTCATTTGGATTTAGTAATTCCTTGCTGCTACATTGCCCTTGATTCAGCCCCACTAGGCATCCTACGCCCTTTTCTCCATCGATTTTGGTCACTTGTTGTTGAGGTGCTGAATCTATATAGGAGCAGATGGCCTCATTTTCTCCCATGAAGTGGCTGGTCGGTTTGAACCGCCAACCTTAGAGTTAGCATTCCAACACTTACCCCACAACCTGGCCAGAACTTTTATTATACCAGCCTGTGGTTTAAAGCTTTATGTTTAGGTTGTCAATCCATTTGAGTTAGCTTTTGTGTATAGTGTGAGATAGACATCCACTTGGTATCATTTGTTACCGAGGCCGATAAATGGTTTTTTTGACCCTTTGTTGAAGATTAGTTCTCTATAAAAACTCCAAAACTCACTGCCATTTTAGATGACTACTCACATTTTTGTTGTTGCTTGTTGAGAATAAACACAGAAAGCATGCACTCATTCAATGTTTCTACATGTACTTTTTAGTTATGCTGTTTACATTATTCACACACCTTTTCCGTTATTCTTCCCAAACTGACCTTTTCTGTTATGCCTCCCATTTACGACCTCAAAATGTTCCTGTCAAAACTTCCAAGTTGCTGTTGTCAATTTGATCCCACATAAGGGGCTTCAAAAAGTTTTTCCCCAAACCTTTAAAGTCCTCTCATAGGTAGTTTATTTTTTAAATAATTTTATTGGTGGCTCTTAAAGCTCTTACCACAATCCATACATCCATCCATTGTGTCAAGCACATTTGTACATATGTTGCCTTCATTTTCATAGATAGTTTTTTGAAAAACGTAATGCTTATGAAAGATCTTTACTTCTAGTTAAGCTAAACTGTTGGTTGGTTTTAAGAAGACTTTAGAGGGTGTTTTTTGTTTAAGGCTTAAAGATTATTTTAGCAACAGTTTCAGAGATTCAACCAGTCTTCATAGCTCCAGGAAATCAAGCATATGAGAAATTTAAATTCTATTCTCCTTTCCTCCCCCTTTTGGCCAGAATTCTTCTATGGAATCGTTGATCAAAAAGTTCAGTTAGGGTAGCTTGGCACCATCTAGTTCTGCTCTCATGGCAAAGGAAGCAGTTGTTCATGGAGGTAATTAGTCACACATTTCATATCCTCCTCTTAATTCCTAATGGGTACCCTGCTTCCTCTTTTGCTCCAGGCGAATGGAAGCTACTTGTAACGCATTGGGAGGCAACTCGCACTGTATTAAGATCCCAGGTGCCACTCACCAAACTAGGATACAGAACATAATCTTTATGTGCTGTTATGCCAATTGACCTAGAGGTCCTTATCCTTCAAGCCTAGTAACTTAGTCCCATAAGGTGATTGTACATGTCTAAGATGTTTTTATAATTGTGTCTCTGATGTGCAGTATTATATATGTGAATACATACCAATGTCCACAAATATATATACCTATATCTGAACTTGCATGTACCCCCTTACACTCGTCCACGTCTGTGTAGCAGGCATATCTACCTATGTAACCACTGGAATTTTTGGTGGTTAATTTTGTTGTTGCAGAACTGTGTACATTAGAACAGTTACTATTGTCCTTTATTTATTTATGTAACAGTTTTATTTTCACTTAATCTACATATCTCAACTCAGTAGTTCAATTATATCAAGAAGAGTTGTCCATGTTGTCCTTTATTCTTGTGTACTTCACAGTGTCTTCATTTACCTGATGCATGTTGTGCTGACTTCCCCTATATTGTAGTTTATCTTTACTTCACCAAAGTTAACACTCACGAGGAATTTACGCCACCTCCTATCTCTAGTAACCATCAAATAATGCTTTGTTTGCGTAAACCTATTCTTGACTTTATAAAAATGACATTATATAATTTTCATCCTTTATATGACTCAACATAATAAGTGAAATTCACCCAGATTGATCTATGTTATGTTTCTTGGACCCGTTGTCATTCTTTACCATTGTGTAGTATTCCATTGTATGTGTAGCATCAATTGTAGTATCCCATGCTTTGTTTAGCCATGCATCCTTTGTTGAACACATAGGTTCTTTCCAAATTTTTCCTCTCGGGAAACAAGACCAGGACATTTATGCTGATAGATAGATAGATATAGATAGATAGATCCTAAGAAGTAAACAGCTAATTATAGAGCAGTACAAAGGCTCGGTGCAACTCACTTCTGTGAGACAGCTAATATACTGGCAGTCCTTCAAGTCATGAGGGCCGTGGGGTCCAAGTCAAGGAAGCAGACAGCTGAGTCCTCTGTAGGGCAATTCAAGTAATCTGGCCACAGGCAGCAAACAGCAAAGCAGGTCACCAGCAGTCAGTCAGATGACAGGGCCCGACAGTCCCAGCTCAAGCGATGTATACTTCAGTAACGTGTCAAAGCAGGTCTTGAAGGAACCTCAAACTACAGCAATACAGTCCACAGGTTGGGTATCCCACAGGTAGTGTAGCTTGCAAGTTGAGGCAGAGAACCAGCTAAGGTAGCAGCACACTGGTCCGATCATCAAAGAGCAAGAGACAAGAAAGGCGAGGCTTGCTGAGCCATTTATCTCTCCACCCTTCGATTAAACTGTCCATGTGTTCATTGGCCAGGTTGCACACTAAACCTACTTATAACGTTGCTATTGTGAATGATGCTGCAGTAAACATGAGTGTACTTATGATACTTGTGTCTAGTTGTGTCACTGCTCTTATTTCTATAGGCTTTATTGATAGGAATGAGATTGCTAGGTCACATATCTATTTCAAGCTTTTTGAGGAAGCACCATACCGTTCTCTATAGTGGTGGTTCCATTTTACAATCCCACCACCAGTGTATAAGAGTGATAATCTCCCACAACTTCACTAATTTTTAAAAATCATTTTATTGGGGGCTCGTACAACTCTTATCACATCACATAACATACATACATCAATTGTATAAAGCACATTTTCAATTGTATAAAGCACATTTGTACATTCGTTACCCTCATCATTCTCCAAACATTCACTCTCCACATAAGTCCCTGGCATCATTTCCTCATTTCCCCCACCCTCCCTGCTCCCCACTTCCTCATGAACCCTTGATAATTTATAAATTATTATTTTGTCATATCTTATACTGTCTGATGTCTCCCCTTACCCACCTCTCTGCTGTCCTTCCCATAGGGAAGAGGCTGTATGTAGATCCTTATAATCGGTTCCCCCTCTCTACCCTACCTTCTCTCCACCCTCCCGCTATCGCCACTCTCAGCACTGGTCCTGGAGGGATCATCCGTCCTTGATTCCCTGTGTTTCCAGTTCCTATCTGTACCAGTGTACATCTTCTGGTCTAGCCAGATTTTTAAGGTAGAATTGGGATCATGATGGTGGGGAGGGAAGCATTTATTTAGGGACTAGAGGAAAGTTGTATGTTTCATCGTTATTACACTGTACCCTTACTGGCTTGTCTCCTCCCTGTGACCCTTCTGTAAGGAGGTGTGCAATTGCCTACAGATGGGCTTTGGGTCCCCACTCTGCACTACCCCTCATTCACAATGATATGATGTTTTGTTCTTTGATGCCTGACACCTCATCCCTTCGACACCTCGTGATCACATAGGCTGGTGTACTTCCCCCATGTGGGCTTTGTTGCTTCCGGGCGCTTGTTTACCTTCAAGCACTTAAGGCCCCAGATGCTATATCTTTTGCTAGTTAGGCACCATCAGATTTCTTCACCACACTTGCTTATGCACCCATTTTTCTTCAGTGATCCTATCTGGGAGGTGAGCACACAATAATATGATTGTTTGTTTTCTAGGTGTTTTTTTTATCTGTGTCATTTTTGCAGGGTAAGATTGAATCTCATTGTAGTTTTGAGTTGCATAGCTCTGGTGCAATAATGGTTCCACATTGAGCAACTAGCTGCAAGGTTACAAGTTCAAAATCACCAGTCAGCACACAGGAGAAAGACAGGGCTTTCTGCTTCCATACAGAGTTAGTCTTAGAAGCACACAGAGGCAATTCTACCCTGCCCTCTAGGGTCACTATGAGTTGGCATCAACTCTATAATAGTGAATTTGTTTTAAGTTTTAATGGTTAATAATCTTGAGAATATCCTCATGTTTGTTAGCCACTTAAATATCATCTTTGGAGAAAAAATTTGTTCTTTTTGCACCCCCTTTTATAAAATATTGAATTGTTCGTCTGTTTGTTGTTGAGATGTTGAAGTTTTCTCTAAATTTTAGAAATTAAATACTTGTTGACTGTGTCGTCATTTTGCTGAATTTTCCCCAGTCAGTAAATTCACAGATTTTTACCCTTTGGTAAAAGTTTTTTGATAAGTAGAAGAATTTAATGCGTAGGAGGGCCCATTTACCTAGTTCATTTTCTGTGTGCACATTTTAAAATTGGGATCTCTTGCTTTGTCATCTTGATATCTCAGGAACTTCATAGTTTTAAGCGTGACATTTATGTCTTTGAGTCACTGTGAGATTTTGTGTGTGGTATGAAGAGTGGATGAGTTTCTTTTCTTTTTTTGGAAATGGCTATCTGGCTTTGCCAGCACCATTTGTTAAAGAAACTATCTCTTCCTCATTGAATGGACTCTGATCTTTTGACAAGATTGACTGTTCTTCTCTGTGTGAATTTACTTTTGGTTTCCGTTTCACCCGTCTTTGTTGTTGAATCAGTACCAGGCTGTTTTGATTATCCTTGGCTGCATAGTAAGTTCTGAGATTGGGAAGTGTAATGCTAACTTTTCTCCCCCTTCTTAAATAATACTTTAGCTATTCATCCGTTCTTTTAAAATCATTTTATTGGAGGTTCCTACAACTCTTATCACAATCCATCCATCCATTGTGTCAAGCGCATTTGCACATTGGTTGCCATTATCATTCTCAAAACATTTTCTTTCTACTTGAGTCCTTGGTATCAGCTCCTCATTTTTTCCCTCCCTCCCCACCCCTCTCCCTCACGAACCCTTGATAATTTATAAATTATTATTATGTTGTCATGTCTTACATTGCCCGACTACTTATCAGTTCTTGTGCTTTTCTGATTTTCAGATAAATTTTAATTAATACTGTGTTTTTATTGTCCTTGCATCGTCTTTGTTTTTGTTTGATGCCGTCTGTTTTGTCTTTTCATCTTAGTTCATATATTTTCATTTCAGTCCCATACCTCTATGTTCTCCTTTCTTGGCATACTTTGTGTACCCTGCCTCATAGTAAAGGTCAGCTACCACAGTGATTGAGAGCTGCCAGAATCTCTCAGTCAGTGAGCACTAACATTTTTTACATGTTCTCTTCTGTAGACTCTTCCCAAGTAATCTGTTCCATGATGTGCTAAAGGAAAGTCTTCTGAATCTAAGGGGAGTTCTATTGTTTTTATGAGGACAAATGCATGGAGGTATTTTCATGTTTAAAGTGCACACTGATGATGGAACAGCTTTGGAGTAGTGGAGCGGCCTTAGATCAGGGTGAGATAGGCTCTAGGCGTAGCCCCAACTGCAGACTCACAGAGGTGAGGTGATAAATCATGATGTTGGGAGGAACCATGCTCTAAGCATCCTCTATAGTGCAGATTCAATTAGCATTCCCTTTCTTTGAAATGTTCGCTGCCCCTCATAATACAAGTTTATGTACCATGTTCTACCACGCTATATAAGATCTATGAAAACATAAGCCACATTTGTTATCTTCTTCACTGCTATATTCCCAACACCCAGTTTACTGCCTATGGAGTCCCTGGGTGGAGCAAAAAGTTCCAGAGGTTGGCAGTTCAGACCCAGCCAGAGGTGCACCAGAAGAAAGGTGTGGAGCACAGTGGCAACTGTTGTTGTTGTTGCTACTTTGTTATACAATAATAAAGTACATAATACACAATAAGAAAAATTTATGAATGGACAAAAATGTGCCACACTACTATTTCGTGTGCTTGAGAATTCTAAACCATTTATTAAACATTTCTTCAGGATTCTGGATTCTCTTTCAGAGGACTTGTGTTTCCATTACCTTGTGATTCACTTAAAAAAAAATACATCATGCATCATTTCCCTCTCCACACCCTTTTCTTCGACACCCTTTTATGAAGTAAGATTTATGTAGGCTTGATGTTTGCTAACAAACAGAGGTCAGTTGCAGTTGGCATTAAGTTCTACCTGAGTAATGAATCATCTTATTGACAGTTAAATGGGAGGTTAATATGCACACCTCTTTCTCAGAAATTCTAGTTGCTAACAGGCAACTGAAAGTATAACAGTCTTCACATCGGTCCTGTCTGTAGCATTATCCACTGGTAGGGTATGTTGTGCTGCTACTGGTTTGTTCTCTGTTCTGTCAGTGTGTGAGAGTTTTTGTCTGGATGTATAAAGAAAAATGCCAGAGAAGTGAACAAGAATACCATTTTTCATAATAAAACACATAAATGGGATATATTGGCTGCCAGGTTTTGCAAATGGAACACTCCCCAAGTTTCATAAATTAGATAATGGGGAGGTATAAATTTCCTTTTTACCCATTTTAGACCTTTCCTTTAATTTTCTTTTTGAATCTTAAAAGCCAGTCTCTGTATCAGTCTCTCTATCATCTGGTGTTAGACCATCAGTCTGAAGTCCAGGAAGTTGAGCGTTATCTTGCATCCTGGCATTATGTTTTTTGATAGGGTCCAGTTTTTGGTAAGCATATATGTTATTCTCTTGCCCTGTGTCTTCATAGGTGTTTTAGTGGGAAACAGATAAGACCTCACTGCATTCCGCTATCTAAATGTTTGAAGCCTGGAGTTAGTAAAGTCAAATGAACTTTTCTGAACTTGCTAGTGTTCGCTAGTTGCATTCTTTGCCCCCATTATGGAGCCCCCCCCCCCCCAGTTATGGTTTGTTTTTGTCTTTTCTCATTTACTCTGATTAGTTATTCATTTTTTTCCCTCTCTCTTAATAGTAAAATGAAAAGGAATCTATACTGCTTGTAGTTGGGACAGGCTGTGTTAGTAGAGGGCCTTTGAAGCCTTAGATTGGACTTATCCGAGCATCCGAAAACTCAAAAAGCAGCAAAGAGACATGGGGTTAGAGTCCACTGGGCTGGAGCGTGACTTTGTGGTGTGATGGTGGGACCTGTATTGATTGTGAGAGAACTGCCAGCTGGCAGTGATAGTAGAAATAAGTCTTTCCAGGATGGGAAACTAACTCTAGAGGACTTCTAGTTAAGATTCACCACAAAAATCACTGGACAATTGGAAATACTGTGCTCTTCCCTGGGGAGATGGAGTGGGAATTAGCTTTTCCCTGGCTGGAATGTGACTTGGTTAAAAAGACAGTTGAGCCGTTTGTCTTGTCTATTACGTGATAGCCTTATGGAAAGGGCTTGGGCTGTGAGAGTTTATTTTAGGCTGTCTGTTGCCTGTATTGTTTCCTTTAACAGCTTTTTACTTTTTCTTTCTCTTTTTCCAGCAGTGATGTTATCCACTGGGCATGTACTGACCATTGTGGCAGGTCTGAGAACATAGCTGAAGCTGAATCTAGGAAAAGCTGGGGGCAAGGAAGAGCCTGGAATCTTGAGGTGGGCCATTGACTCTAAGATGTCCTTGAGCAGTGGAGCCTCCGGAGGGAAAGGAGTGGATGCAAACCCGGTTGAGACATACGACAGTGGGGATGAATGGGACATTGGAGTAGGGAATCTCATCATTGATCTGGACGCCGATCTGGAAAAGGACCAACAGAAACTGGAAATGTCAGCCTCAAAGGAGGTGGGGATACCGGCTCCCAATGCTGTGGCCACACTTCCAGACAACATCAAGTTTGTGACTCCAGTGCCAGGCCCTCAAGGGAAGGAAGGCAAATCCAAATCCAAAAGGAGTAAGAGTGGCAAAGATGCTAGCAAACCCAGCTCAGGGGCTTCCCTGTTCACACCAAGTGAAGGGGCAGCTAGCAAGAAAGAGGTGCAGGGACGCTCAGGAGATGGTGCCAATGCAGGGAGCCTGGTTGCTGCCATTGCCCCCAAGGGCTCCGAGAAGGCAGTTAAGGCATCACGCAGTGTAGCCAGCTCCAAAAAGGAGAAGGAGAACAGCTCATCCAAGAGCAAGAAGGAAAGAAGTGAAGCAGTGGGGACTTGTTCAGAAAAGGATCCTGGGGTCCTCCAGCCAGTTCCTTTGGGAGGACGGTGTGCTCAGTATGATGGAAATGCGGGGGTAGATCCAGGAGCGGTGGAGCCACTTGGGAGTATAGCTATTGAACCTGGGGCAGCGCTCAACCCACTGGGAGCTAAACCGGAGCCAGAGGAAGGGGAGAATGAATGTCGACCACTAAAGAAAGTCAAGTCTGAAAAGGTAAGAAGTGGTCAGATCTGGCTGCCCACTGCCAATCAGAACTGCCCTGGCCTAACCACTACGTGCGTTCTATGGGACACTCATTAGTTTGTGGGTAATGATCAATTACAAGGTCAGAGCAGCTGGCAATGATAATGTGGTTTTGTTCCAAATTAAGGAATTTCCTACAGACTCATTAACAGCAGGGCTAGACATTTTGGAGGAGGATATCTGTTGTTGAGGGCAGCTACTTGATAGAGTGAATTTTCTAAAGGCCAAGTAGAGACTCTCCTCGCTTGTTTTTTGTCACTCTAGGATTTGATGCCAAAGGTTGGCATCCAATCTTTGTGGGGTTAACGTTCTTAACTGGCCTCTCTATTATAAAGTATAGGTTTACAATTCTTACGGGTTAAGTGGTATGCCAGGTCTCTGAAACTCAGGCTGCACAGGGCGACATGAGTTTCACTGACTTCTTTGCCCTTTTGAGAGCTACCACATAGCAAAAGGAAACCATTTTGGTGCCAGAGGTACTTCATCAAGCAGTATGACTTACTGTTGTGGCTATGAAAAGATGGCTTGGGATGAGATGCTTTGGCTATTAAAGGTGTAGCTCATGGCCAGGTATCTCGGAACAATTGGGAATCAGTATCCTGGTGATTTAATAGCTGCCAAATAGTGTAATGATACCTTGCCAGCTGCTTGATTTGGAAGGACAGATGCCTTCAGACCCAGGAGAGGTTAAGTCTGAGTCCCTTCTTGGAAGATTATCTTGGTTCACATCTCAGGAAATGGAACTTAAAAGCCTAGAACAGGGTGGGTATGAGTCTAGGGTCAGCTCAGACTCTTCAGCAGCTTACAATTTCCTGCAAGGTGGCTGGCCTGGTGATGAGCTGTTCATGGCTCTTCATTTTCTGCACTGTGCTCTGCGTACCTTGTGCTCTCAGCTGATCCCAGCAGATGCAGTGTAAATTGATTTCTCGGTAATTACATCAGCTGCAGCTGGGAATACCTATTTCCATAATGTAATTGTTAATAAGTAGAAGGCTGGATGTGTGTGTTTGGGTGGTGCCCTTTCAGTGCCTGGATTCTAGAAGTAGCATGTGCTTTCCTTTCTGTAGGTATTTTTGTCTCAGCCTCTGGCACATCTGTACCTCTGCAACATGTGGGCTTCTCGGGTAACTGGGCTGTGACTCTCTTCCACTAATTGCACGATCGTTCATTTCCTTTTCCCAGTGGCAGCTGCCAGAGAGATTCCCTGTGTTTAGGTGGCAAATGCTATGGTCTACCTCAGCAGAGTCAAGTTGTAGCTGGTTACTGGCATGACTCATCTTGTGTTGGCTGTGAGTTGACATTTTCTCTGGGGTGCAGATGGATAATACTGTTTTAAAGAGACCTCGGACCTAGGAGTTCTTGCTTCTGTTCCATTTCCCACTGGTACTGTTCCCCACATCTGCCTTCAGGAAGTGCTTGCCATACACCATGTTTGTAATCATTGTCGGCAAGAGTACAGAGATGAGTTCCTGTGTGGAGAAGCAATTCTGTGAGTGACCTTCATTTTCCTTTCTGTTTAGAACTCTTGATGCATGTTGCAATCAGTTGTCTGTGGGTGAAAGATTTAATGTTGCTTAGTTTCATGTTGGATTTAAGTTTAATTGTCCATGATGCTCTCCAGCAGAGAAGCAAATGGAGCCCACTTTCTCTCTCAAAGGTATAGGGACTGGTTGGTTGGCTACCCTTCAGGTTATAATTGGGCTGAAAGATGCAATAAATTCAGCTAAGACTGCACGTTGGTGCCAGGAAGTTTTGACCCTTAATAATTTAGCCATGCTATGAGCCTCGCTTTCCAGAGAGACTGTGAGACTGGGGCATTGGAATGGAATAAAAAGGAGAGAGAGTAGGCTTCTGTTTTTGAGGGGTTCAGGGTGGGGGGTGGGGTGGGGCATGGGGGATAAAATGACTGGAAAATACTATCAGAAGCAGAACTCTTGTTTATGTAGTTTGATGCTACTGCAAGAATGAAGCCTGTCTTTCAGTTGCTTCCTATATATACTCCCTGAACTCTTTTGGGCAGTTTGGTTCAGAAGGGTGTCTTTCATAAAGCCTTTAGCTATTGATACAAAGAATTATTTAAATACATGTTTAAGTACAGTTTGGTTCAGAAGGGTGTCTTTTCATAAGGCCTTTAGCTACTGATACAAATAATTATTTAAATACATGAAGTTGCTGGAAGATGAAAACAACGTACAGGGAAAGGGCATTTTTGGTGTGGGAGGAGGGGAAAGGGAAGTGAGAGAAAAGAAAGCTAGAAACTTTGCCTCTGTGGAAGGACGTTTGCGGAACTAGGATTCCAGGCCTTGGGGCAGGGCCTCCTAGGTGCTCAGTCGGTGATGACTAGTGCAGTGGTTGATAAGAAAAGCTTGAAAACTTCGTAATAAGATTTTCGCTCTGCGATGTGGACTTGCTCATTGCCTACGTGGCTTGGAGTGTTCCTTCTATGTGGAGACAGCCAGCAAAACCAAAACAGAAAAGCAGATGTAATCTAGGAATTGTGTGCTCAGAGTTGGGAACTATCATAAAGAAGAAAGACTCATGAAATTTGGGACGTGTCTTGACTCGAATCTTTCCATTCAGTAGAAGGCAGTGGAGTCTGGTGGAGGGTAGAATTGTGACACGCAGTCACAGTATCATCTCCAGGCTCTTCCCCACCCCACCCCACCCCACCCCTCTTCAGTATCTCAGACCTGCTCTCTGCCTAGGGTGTGGAGTTCCTTTCTCCTGCTTTTGCTCACCCCTACCTCCGGCATGGCTCATTGCAATGCTTCCAGAGTTCTAGAGGAGACCAGAGATGCCTTTTAGCTACTGCTGCCGTTCTGAATTTTTCCCCCCACTGATATACAAAATTTAAAAGAGAAAAAAAAAAAGAAATAACAAAACAAAAAGACAGCAAAAAAAAATTTTTGTTAGTAGTTCGAGGTCTGTTTGTTGGCCTTTAGGAGTGTTTTCCGGATGAGTCTGGTGGGGTGCCACGTCCTGGCCCCAAAGTCCATCCTTTATACTCCCTCGGGACATGCTTGCTGTGCTTCCCCGCAGCTCCATTGCACGCCCCCAGTGTTTGCCTCAGTGTGGTGGGGTCAGCTCAGTCGCACATCCCCCACTGTGTCTCAAGTACTGTCCCGTGTAGGGCCATGGGTCGGTGCAGGATGTCGCATCTTGCCGTGGGGCCGGCTGTATGGTCCTCTCTGTACAATGAGCCCTTTGAGCTGGGCTGTCGTCCTCTGAGCTTGGTGGGCCCAGTTGTGCTCCGCTCCATTCTTCCTCCTTCCTTTGTTTCAGCTTCCTTCTGAGTGTGGTGAGTCAGTTCCTTTCACACACCAGACGATGGATTTTCATTTTCTGTGGGACCCCCCTTCGATTGTGGGGGTTGGGCTAGCTCTGGATGGGGCCGGTGTATGGTCCGGTCTCTGTGTAATCCTCCGTTGCCCTCCTAGTTTGGTGTGTCATGGTGGGGTCCATATGCATGTTCCAGTTCTGTGGAGACACAACCAATACTCTCCCCTGGGTGGGTTAGTGCCCTGTTCCCCCCATACTATCCACTCGGTTTCTCCCCACCCCGCTTCTCCCTCCCCCTGAATTTTTTAAAAATCATTTTATTGGGGGCTCTTACAGCTCTTACAACATTCCATACATCAATTGTATCAAGCATATTTGTACATATGTTGTCATTATCATTTCCAAAACATTTTATACTTGAACCCTCGGTATAAGCTCTTTTTTCCTCTTCCCTCCCTCACCCTGCCACCCTCATGAATCCTTGATCAATTATGTATTGTTATTTTTATTTCATATCTTACACTGTCCGTTGTCTTCCTTCACCACATTTCTGTTATTCGTCCCCTTTGCGGGGTGTGTGTGTACTATATATCCAACCTTGTGATAGGTTCCCCTTTTTCTCCCCCTTTCCCCCTGTGACCATCCCCCTACCCTCATGCTATTGCTGTGGCCGCTACTGTTCCTGAGGGTTTTATCTGCCCTGAATTCCATGTGTCCAGAGCTCTTATCTGTACCAATGTGTGTTCTCCAGTCTAGCCAGATTTGCAAGGTAGAACTGGGTCATGGTAGTTGGTGGGAGGAAGCATTCAGGAACTAGAGGAGTGATGTGTGTTTCCTTGGTGTTATACTACATCATGGTTGAATCATCCCTTCCTTTTAACCCTTCTGTGGGGGATATCCAGTTGTCCACAGATGGGATTTGAGTCTCCACTCCAACCCCCCTCGTTCAGATTAATATCATTGTTTGTTTTGGATCTTTTGATACCTGTACTTGATCCTGTCAACATCTTATGGTCACACAGGCCAGTGTGCTCTCCCATGTGAGCTTATTTGCTTCCCTGCTAGATGGCTGCTTGTTTAACTTCAAGCCTTTAAGACCCCAGACCCTTTTATCTTTTGATAGCTGGCCACCATCAGCTCTCTTCACATTTGCTTATGCACCCATTTTGTCTTCAGTGATTGTGTCAGGAAGATGAGCATCAAAGAGTGCCAGGTTATCAGAACAAAGTGTTCTTGTGTTAAGGGAGGCCTTGAGTAGAGGCCCAAAACTGTTTGCTATCTTAATACTTAACATATAAATATATGTACATTGGTCTCTATCCCTTTCATTATAAAGTAATATATCTACATATATACCTCCTTATAGCTATACCTCTATAAATAGCTTTGCCTTCTATTTCTTTCCTCTGTTTCCTTTCACCTTCTTCTTATCCCACTATCATGCTCACCCTCCATTCAGCTCTGAGTAATTCCTCTCAGATACATTGCACTTGATGAAACCCCACCGGCATTATATGCCCTCTTTGCCATCAATTTTAGATCTCTGTTGTTTACTTATCTCTGAGTTTGTTGGCTCCCCACTTCCCTCCTTCACCTCTCCCATGTCCTCCCCAGAACTGCCAGTCCTGTTTTCTCCTCAGGATTGTTCATCCTGCCTATCTTATATAGATAGACATAGTCTGAATTGTTAATGACCACTCCTGCCTCTTGACTTCTTGCCAGCTGAAGTTTTGGAGGAGCCTTCGGGCTCCTGCCTGTTCCCTTGCTTTTGGTTTGATTGATAGATTGTTAAGTGAAGGGTGGAAGGGGAGAGAGGGAGGAGAAAGGGGCTGCCTGTCTGAATGTCCAGAGCTTAGTGCTTATGTCGCCGTTCTGACAGGCAAGAAAAAAAGGAATGTACAAAGCACAGATGGCAGTGGCCTATTGGTGCTGACTCTGTCAGGATTTATAACTGGGAGTTGAGACTTTTCCCCCCCAAATCACTAACTTAAAAATCTAGAATTTTGCAACCGAAATCTACCCTGACCCCTCTTTAGCCATTGTTTCTGATTTTGCAACATAAGGACATGGTGTACACTGCTTTCCCCATAATCGTGTCACCAGTTGTGCACTCAAGGATGCATACATGTACCACCAAGAAAACACACACACACACACACACACACACATATCAAATGTACTCCACTCATCATGCTTGCTATCATATCTTGTGTTCTAAGACCATCTTCCTTTGCCCTAGTTTACACCTTCTCAGTTCAATTCTCTGTGCTGCAATTCCTCATTGCCCAACTAGGTCAGTCTTGCTTTGTATTGTCTTTCTGTCCTTTAAACATCTTAATATTTTTGTTGAGCATGCACACAGCAAAACATCCAACAGTTGCGACATGGACCATTTCGTGACATCCTTCCATTCTTCGAGTTGTGCAGCGATTCTCACTCTCTTCTGAGTCGCAACTGCTGCTCTGACCTACGTTTACCACCTCATAAGGTCCTTGCCTAATCTTCCAAGTTGCTGTTCTCAGTTTTATCCTGTATAGATAGTGCTTCAAAGAGCACAGTGAAAAAAAAACAGTGTTCAAGACAGATCTTTTTTTTTTTAAACTAAACTATTTTCAGAGGACACTTTTAGTTAAAGGTTTAAAGACAATCTTTTTTGGGGGGGATTTTAAAATAATTTTATTGGGAGTTCTTACAGATTTTATCACAATCCATACATATATCCATTGTGTCAACATTTGTATATATGTTGCCATCATCATTTTCAAAACATTTTCTTTCTTCTTGAGCCCTTGGTATCAGCTCATTCCCCCACCCGCTTTCATGAACCCTTGACAATGTATAATTTTTTTTGCCATGTCTTAAACTGACTACTGTTTCCCTTCACCCACCTTTCTGTTGTCCATCCCCCTGGGAGGAGGTTATATGTAAAACATTGTGATCAGTTCCCCCTTTCTCCTCCCACCTTCCCCTTCCTCTCCTGCTATCACTATTCTCATTATTGGTACTTAGGGGTTTATGTGTAAAGACTATCTTGGGGCAATTGTTTCTGAGGTTTATCTGCTCTTTGTGACGCCAAGATGTCTGGTGTCCATGAAAATTAGAAATTATCTTCATTTCCCCCCTTTTGATCAGGATTCTTCTACAGATGCTGTGAGCAATACAGCCAGCAATGGTAGCTGGACACCATTCAGTTCTTCTGGTCTCAGGTACATGGAAGCAATTAGCCACACTTTCCATGTCTTCCTCCTACTCCGAATTCTCCTTCCTCTGTCCCTCCAGGAGACTAGAGATTACTTATTGTGCCTTGCTTGGATGGCAACTTGCAAGACTTAAAAACTCAGGCACCAGGCAATGAATTCAGAAGTAGAGCAGAAGCAATAAACACATTATTAGGCCAGTTAACTGGGATATTCCATGAACCTCCAAACCAAGAAAGCAAATTCATAAGTAGCCACAGCAGCTGTGCTTTGCTAGTGTACATATGTCTGTCTTATCACTTTTATCTTGTACAGGTATATAACACAGTGACTCAAGCCCTGGTTGCATAGTGGTTACAAGTTGGACCGCTAATCACAGGGACAGCAGTTTGAAACCATCATCTGCTCTGTGAGAGAAAAATGAGGCTCTCACTCCCGTAGTTACAGTCTTGGAACCCCTCAGGGAAAGTTCTGTCCTGGATGGTTTCTGTGAGTCAGAATAGATAGTTGGCAGTGAGTTCGAGTTTTGTCTGTGATAGCATAGTGACAGTAATTACAATAATCAACGGTGCAAACCTACCTTTAATGTAATTTTTCCATTGCCTGATTATCCCCCTTTCCACTCCTTACTACCCTTGGCAACTTCTAATGAATTTTGCTCTCTGTACATTTGCCTTTCCTTTCCCTTTTATGTAAATGAGGTCATTCGTTGTTTGTCCTTTTGTGATTGATTGATTTCATTCAGAGTAATGTCTTCCAGCTCTAACCACAATATAGCAAGAATCAAGACTTCATTTCTCCTGCTGGCTGCACAGTATTCCATTGCATTAGGTAGTACATTTTGCACATGTTGCGTGGATTCATCTGTTAATGGACATGTGGCTCCTCCTTTTGCTATTGTGAGTGGTGCTACAGTGAACATTGGTGTGCTGGTCTGCTTTTGAGTCTGCTTTCAAGTCTTAGGGGGTATATATACACCTAAAAATGGAGTTTCTGGGTAGTTATATTTTCTATTCAGGAATCACCGCCTAGTTTCCACAATGACTATATTATTTTGCATTCCCACCAGCAGTTGGTACACCCCACACCTACTGCTATCAAGTTAATTCCTACTCCTAGTGATTCTGTTGGGGTTTCCACGGCTTTGTAACTCTTTACAGGAGCAAACAGCTTCATCTTCCTCTCCCTCTGATGGGTTTGAGCCACCAGCCCTGCAGCTGGCAGTCCAGTGCTGACCTGCTAGCACCACCAGGGACCCTTCGAGCAGCAGGTGAAGGCTCTAATTTCCCCACAGCCTCACCAACTTGTGTTTTTTTCATTTTATTAAAAAAAAAAAGAATCTTAGCCACCCAAAGAGAGTGAAATATCGGATTGTCCTTTGATTTGCATCCCTGACGACTAATGGCACCGAGTAAATCTTTTCATGTGTTTGGTGTCCTTTTGAAAGCCCTCTTTGGTGAAATGTCTGTTCAAATCCCTTGCTCATTTTATGATTAGGTTATTTGTCATTTTGTTGGTAAATTATCTTAAGGGTTTTTTTTGTGCATGTTTTGGTTGTTAGCTTCTTGTCGGATTTAGAGTTTCCAAAGGTTTTCTCCCATATAATCCTTTTACTTTTTTTGGTAAAGTTTTTTTCATGAACCAAAGTTTTAAATTTTTATAAGACTATTTTTAGCTACTTGTGCATTTGTTATTCTGTTAGATAATCCATTGTTAAGCTAGTCATGATAGCACTGTATTGCCCTTGCTTTTTCTTCTAAAAGTTTTGCTGTTTTGGTTCACACATCCAGGGCTTTTTGAATTTGTTTTTCTGTATGGTGTGAAGCATGGATCCTCTTAATATTTTTCTACATGTGGAGATCCAATTTTCCTGGCATGATGTATTAATAAAGAGGCTCTTCTTTCTCCATCAAATGAGCTTAGCACTTTGTCAAGCATCATTTGACTGTAACTGTGAGAGGCTTTCTTTCATTCCTTTTGATAAAGCTTTTTTTCTCCACCTGTTCTTGCTCAGTGATTGGCATAGCAGTCAGTTTGCTTCTTGAAGCCAAATGCCCTGAAGTATTTTCCCTTGTGGAAAGATTAAAAAGAAGTTGATATTTGTCAGGTACGACAATGGAGCCAGTGCTTAATTTAGTTTTTCATTCAGTAGCTCTGTTTTCCAGTTGGGTGTTGTTATTCACGGAAGGCCTAGAGTAAGATTACCTGGTCCAATTTCCTCAATTTGTAGACGAGGAAATGAAGACCAGGGAGGTTATGTGACTTGCTGAGGGGATCACAGATAGTCAGTAGAAAAGCCAGACAGGGTAGCAAATTCTTAGACATGTGACTACTCAGGGATTCTAAAGAAATCTTGAATTGTCATGGGTATTTTCCACTTTATGACTTTAAAAACGCCTTTGGAAACATAGGAGATGAGCTTTCAAATGCTCCCAACACTACTGTCTTGTTTGCTCAGTGCCTTCAGCATTGCAGACCTTCAGTAAAAAGAGGAGCTTTTAGGGTCGCTGTGAGTGTTGTTATCTTTTAAAATGCTACTCTGAGCTTAATTTCTTAAGAGGTATGTGTGTGAAGGGGCTTCAGAAAGTTTATGGGAAATTTCCATTATCTTTCAATTCCATTTTTCCATGAACTTTTTGGAGCTTCTATGTATGTTCTGGAATATTCCAACAAAACAAGTTTTATTATAATGGAGGACTGCCAATCCCATCTTTCGCTTGGCGGTTGCAGGTAGGAACAAATGCTGCCTTGGTGCGCTTTAGTCATAAGCAGACCGGCTAATTGTTGATATCATGAACTGCTTTGGAAGGAGAAGGTATATTGTTGCATTTATTTGTTGTTGTTTTTTAAACCATTTTATTGGGGGCTCATACAACTCTTTTATATTGTTTTATTAGGGGCTCATACAACTTTTACCACAATCCTTACATATATTAGTTGTGTAAAGCACATTTGTACATTCGTTACCGTCATCATTCTCAACATATTTGCTCTCCACTTAAGCCCCTGGCATCCATCCCCACCTACTCCCCGCTCCCTCATGAACCATTCATAACTTATAAATTATTATTTTGTCATATCTTACACTGTCCGACATTTCCCTTCACCCACTTTTCTGTTTTCCGTCTCCCAGGGAGGGGGTTATATGTAGATCTCTGTAATCGGTTCCCTCTTTCCTCCCCACCCTCCCTCTACCCTCCTGGTATTGCCACGCTCACCACTGGTCCTGAAGGGATCATCTGTCCTGGATACCCTGTGTTTCCAGTTCCTATCTGTACCAGTGTACATCCTCTGGTCTAGCCAGATTTTTAAGGTAGAATTGGATCATGATGGGGGTGAGGGGACGAGGAAGCATTTAGGAACTAGAGGAAAGTTGTACGTTTCATCGTTGCTATGCTCCACCCTGACTGGCTTGTCTCATCCCTGTGACCTTTCTGTAAGGGGATGTTCAGTTGTTTACAGATAGGCTTTGGGTCCCCACTCCACACTCCCCCTCATTCACAATGATATGATTTTTTTTGTTCTTTGATGCCTGACACCTCATGCCTTCGACACCTCATGATCACACAGGCTAGTGTGCTTCTTCCATGTGGGCTTTATTGCTTCTGAGCTAGATTGGCCGCTTGTTTACCTTCAAATCTTTAAGACCCTAGGCCTAGACGCTATATCTTTTGATAGCCAGGCTCCATCAGCTTTCTTCACCACATTTGCTTATGCACCTTCTTTTTCTTCAGTGGTTGTGTCAGGAAGGTGAGCATCATAGAATGCCAATTTAATACAAGAAAGTATTCTTACATTGAGGAAGTACTTGAGTAGAGGCCAAATGTCCTTCTGCTACCTTAATACTAAACCTATAAATATATGCACATAGATGTATTTCCACATCCTCATATATAAATATATTTGCATATGTACATGCCTTTTGCCTCCTAGCTCTTTCCTCTATTTCCTTTAACTTTCCTCTTGTCCCACAATCATGCTCAGCCTTCATTTTGGTTTCAGTAATTCCTCTAGGTTACATTACCCTTGGTCACGCCCTACCAGGCCTCCTACACCCTCCTCACCACCGATTTGGATCACTTGTTGTTCCCTTGTCCCTGGGTTTGTTAACACTACTTCCTTTCCTCCTCCTAGCCCTCTCTTATCTCCTCCCAGAACTGTTGGTCCCATTGTTTTTTCCTCCAGATTGTTCATCCATCTTACCTTATTTAGACAGACCTGTGGAGATAATAACATGCGCAAAAACAAGACAGAGCAAAACCAAGCAACAAAAGAAAGCAAAAAATACGCCCAAAACAACAAAAAGTCAATGACAAGCAACAACAACAAAGAAAAGCTTGTAGTTAGTCCAAGGACTGTTTGTTGGCTTTTAGGAGTGTTTTCCAGTCGAGTGTGATGGAGTGCCAAGCCCTGGCCCCAAAGTCTATTTTTTGGTATTCCCCGGGGACTTAGTCCCCCTTTCTTTTCTGTTGCATGCTCTTAGTGTTTTGCTTTGGTTTGGTGGGATCAGATTGGCAGAATTCCCACATTGTGTCTCCAGTGTTGTTCCTTATAGGACTATGGGTCAGTGAGGGATGTCATGTTTCATAGTGGAGTCGGCCATATGGTCGTTTCTGTGCATAGACTTCTCTGAGCGGGGATATCATCCTCAAGGCTTGGTGGGCCAAGATGTGCTCCACTCTCTTTTCTTCCCCCTTCCTTTGCTGCTCCTGTGTTCTCTAATCAGACATACCCCTCTCCCTGAGTTGCAGCTTCAGTGCTGTCCTCTGAAGTAAATTCTTCTGGGGGGAGGGGCAGGTGTCCTCTTGTAGGGATTGGGGCAGGTCCCTCAGACCTCTCCACTGGTTGCTACTCTGTGCCGGCATGTTGCAGTCACATCTTGGAGCACTGGGTTGAAGTCTTGTTCTCCTTTCCCTGTGGAGATACAAACAATACCCTCCCCTTTGGTGGGTTAGTGCCCTGTTCCCCCGCTACCCATTTCTTTTCTTTTTCTTTCCTCCCCTCCTTTTCAGTTGGCTACCATATGTATCCCTGGATTGGCTCTGACCCCTGCCATACTACCTGGACTTCACCCCAGGAATGTTTGTATACAGTAGCTTTTTCCCTATGCCCCTTTTCCAAATTTTTTTAAAGCTTACCTCAGCAGATGCATGTTGCCCATGTCCTATTGTGCTTGGCTAGTTTGTTACTTTTCATTCACTCCATTGATTGAGTGCATTTTAGATTCTAGGTACTGTGGTTGGTGCTGAGAATACACTTGGGAGTAAAACAGAAATGCGCCCTGCTCTTGAAGAAACTGAAGAACTTTATCATCCAGAGCAGTTTCTGAGAGTGCGATCTCTGAAATTACCTGTATACACCCCGTGACCCAACTGTGGAAAGTACCGATTTTTAAATTCTGCTCCAAATCTACTAAATACGTTTGAAGGGCAGGGACCCAGAACTTTAGAAGGCCCTCTAGACAACTATTGAACACATGAAGGTGTGAGAACCACTGTGAAAAGTTGTTAGAAGGTGAGCATTGGGAGCCTCTTACAACTTAGAACAGTTGCCTTCTAAACTTAGATTTCAAATCAACTCAACTCCTATGTGTATTAGTGTATATCATGATAATTTAGGGCAGGGGTCCTCAAACTATGGCCCGCGGGCCACATGTGGCCCACAGGGTGTTTTTGCCTGATTTTGTTTTTTACTTCAAAATAAGATAGGTGCAGTGTGCATAGGAATTTGTTTATAATTTTTTTAAAACTATAGTCTGGCCCCCCAACTGGTCTGAGGGATAGAGAACTGGCCCCCTGTTTTAAAAGTTCAAGGACACCTGGTTTAGTGTGCAGACCACAGGCTCCCAAACCTTATGGCCTACTACCTCCTTTGTAGAAAAAAATTACTCACAACGCCCTTGCAATTAAAAACTTGTGTACTTTAGCCCATAGGCCAGGTTAAAGTATAAGTACCTGCTTTTGCAGCCTCCTTGGATTGTGCCAGTGCCTCCTGGGCATAGTGCCGCCCTCTTAGACAAACACTGGTGTAGACTCTGGAGCTGACCTAACTGAGTTTGTATCCCAAGTTTGCCACTTATTAAATGAGGGATTGTTGAGCAAATTCAGTCTCAGGTTTCTCATCTGAAAAATGAGGAAAACAATAATTAGGGTTATGGTGGAATTAAATGAGTTAATTCAAATACAATACACCTAGAACAGTGCTTCGAACACAGGAAACATTTCCTAAACTCTGGGGGTGGGGTGGGGAAGAACAGCATGGTTTGAGTTGAAATATGCCTTAGACTGCCCTCGGCAGCACCATTCCACTGTGGTCTGAATAGACCAGATATGTTTACTAAGGCCTTCAACACTGTATTCAAAAGTTGTTCCAAACCTACGCTGGGAAATTTTCACGCTTGGTGATGTGTTCTAATGCCACTGATGTTTATAGTTTTTGGAGCAGGGGTAGAGAAGGCCAAAAGTTTGCTTCAGAGGTTATTGCAGTGGCCTGTTGAATTTCACATGAGTTGAATTTTCTCTCTGGTCATACCCCCGGTGTGGGGTTGGAAATATCAAATAGATGCTACTGTGGGTTTACCAGCACGTGCAATCTCATGGATGCTGCAAGAGCACTAAATGTTTCTGTTTCTATACACAAGAGTGCATAGAAAATCTAAGTCCCAGTCCCTAATCTTTCTCCCCCAGTGTGAACTTGTCTCTTTGCCATTTGGGTATAAGACCTTTTACCAGCAGAGTTGATGGATGCAGGCAGCAGGGCTTGAGCATTGAGGCTGGAGGCGACACTAACAGACACAGCTGAGATCGTGCCACTGCTGGCTGGCTGAGCCCTCCTCGCTGCGGTTTCCACTCTTCAAGCCATGCTTGAGTAACCCGCCTCCCGAGCTGCTGACAGGGCGGCGTTCAGAGGCCTTGGAAATTACACTGTTCATTTCCTTATCACCCCCTGACCTGCAGTGCAGAGCCTTCTGGTGCTGGAACAAGGCAGGAAAAATCCAGACAGCTCCCAGCCAGCATGTGTCAAGAGCTACAAAGAATAAAATTGGACTTGCTCACTTGAAAACCATGGGGTTAGGCTGTGATTTTGGGTTCCTGCAGAGAGTTATTTGTGTGTGTGTTCTCTCTGTGTATATGTATAGAATGAGCCTGTCCATTGGCAGAGCGGTGGAGGGGAAGCATCTGAAGTAGAGTGCAGAGGGAGATTGCTTTTCTTTTCAGTTAATTTCCCAGTTGTGCCGTTGGGATGGGCCTGGAAGCATTAGCATCAGGAAGGTGCCAGACCATATTAATATTTTAAAATATATTTCTCTTGGTACTATTTAGTCATGGTTGAGAGCACCCACCCAAGTAAGAAGCTTCCCTGGTTGGCTGAGGAGACATTTTTTAACAAATCTATATCCTGAAGTCTTTTTATCCCGGGTGACTGTGACATAATCAGTTTTAAGCAACCCAGGAGAGGATGTATATTTGAGGTTTAGAACAAGAGGAGTTGGAGGATGGTGTGACAACAAAAAAAGACAGGAGGAATTTAGAGTTTTGAGATTTTTTTTGCTTATCAGTCGAATTTTTAGTAATCTTTAGGAGCCTTTCCTGTGTGTGTGTGTGTGTGTGTGTGTGTGTGTGTGTGTGTGTGTGTGTGTGTGTGCGTGTGTGCATGTATGGGGTGCGGGTATGTGTGCTAGTATTAAAAAACAATCCTTTGGTGGGGAGTGTATCTCTGTTGCCCTAAGGGTCCCAAAGGAAAATGCCCTTTTCGGCTGAAGAAGTCAATTGTGGATGGTGATTCTTAAGCAGAGTTTACCATTCTGTCTTCCATTTTCCTCCTGGATTTCTGCTCTCCTCTGGTCACTGGTGCTGTTGGAGCCTTTGGGAAACTGGAAAGAAAGGTGCCTTTTAGCTTCCAGACCCTGTACGTGTTTGAAACCCTAGGTAGCTCTCTTGGAAGTGCTCAAGAGAGAAATGTTTTCACAGGAGACGGCGATAGATTAAGCTGAGAGGGGATTACTTTCTCCTCCTCCTAATGAAGCATCGCAATAGTATCTACAGCATCTGTGAACGTGTTAGAAATTTAGCATCTCAGACTCTAGGCCTCCAAATCAGAAACTAGGTTGAGGCACCCCACAATCTGTTTTTGAATCAAGCTCTTACATTGATTGTGAAACTTGCTAACGTTTGAGAACAATTGCGATGGGATTTTTTAAAAATCATTTTATTGGGGGCTCATACAAGTCTTATCACAATCCATATATACATCAGTTGTGTGAAGCACAGTCGTACATTCGTTGCCCTCCTCATTCTCAAAATATTTGCTCTCCACTTAAGCCTTTGGCGTCAGCTCCTCATTTTCCCCTCCCTCCCTGCTACTCCCTCCTTCATGAACCCTTGGTAATTTATAAAATTATTATTTTGTCATATCTTACACTGCCCCGGCATCTTCCTTCACCTGTAGTGGGATCTTAAGAGTTAAGATGAAATTTACCAAAATGTTAAGGGCTAGCATGTAACCTTGGGGAGTAGTTGTGATTTTGTTTGTGTGGGTTATACCTAGATCCATATTTTCTGTGCATGCATAGGTTACAGGTACCTGAAATTGGAAGGAATGCCTAAAAATTGAGGACTTCTGAAGACAGAAGTATTCAGATTATCCCTTTCTAAACCTTTTTTCCCCTCATCTGTAATCTGGAGGAAAAAGAATAGCACTGACCAAAGTTATCTCGAAGATAAAGAAGGTTAAGCACACAACCCAGTGCCTCTCAATAAGTGTTAACTGTTACTGGTGTTATGGCCTCAGAGGTGCATGGGCATTGTGAAATTAAGGTAAAGGATATTCTTAGAGATTGGTCAGTTATAAGCCTCTGGAAACTTTGAAAATAAAGAATTAATGATAGCTAATATTTTAAATTTTTTGGATTCCTGGGAAGGCTTGAGGGAGAGATTGATTTAGAGTATTTAGAGCCATTAAAGTTTGGAGGTTTAGTGTTTGATGGGTTGGTTAATTGGGAGAATTTTGTTTTGTGCTCGTTTTGTTTTTCTTAGAAGTTTTTAATTTTCATTTTTCATTCTATTACCCAATAGTTTTTAAGTAAGGGGTTATTCAGTTTTCCATCTGTTTTTCTCCCTTTATCTTCCTGTTGTTTTTAATTTTATTATGTGCTCTAAGAAGATGCTTTGTAATATACATAGTTGTGTTGCTTACTTTTGTCTTTGTTGAATTTCTTTTTTATAAAATTTCTTTCTAGTTCTGTCCTTCATTGAAAGTGGTGTATTAAATTCTTCTACTACTATCATAGAGTTGTCTAGTTCTGTCTTCAATCCTGTGTTTGATTAATAATGTATTTGGGGGCTCTTTCATTGTATGCATGGATATTTCTTATGGTTATGTCCTTTTGATCAATCAACTCTTTAATCATAATCATTATATAATGCTTTTCAGAATCTCTTATACCCGATTTTGCCTGAAAATCTCTTTTTGTCAGTAATTAATATTGTGTTAGACTCCTTTTGGTAGCTGGTGGTGGCCTCAGGTTGAAGAACCATGGCTCTTGCTTAACTATTTTTCACTAAAGTCAGTTTTTTTGTTTATATCACCCCTTTCTGAATTGTCCTAAAGATTAAAAGACAACATAGCATGATTGCTTTTGTCTACCCATCCCTTAAACCTTCTAATCCTTGTAGAGTGTAGGCCTGAGCCTGTCTGAGGAAATTGATACCCCTATAGGTGGCCTCAAGTCAGGGAAAGAATTAATTGAAATACATTTTTTGTAAAATTGTCACAAGCTGTGGGGATGAAAAAGGTCGTTCGTAGGCCCTGAAGGCAATGTTTTAAATTTGAAATGCTGCCCACTGGGAGAGTACAGTTGAACTGTGTGTCTGAAAAATACCCGACTTCAGGGGTCCTCAAACTTTTAAAATAGGGGGCCAGTTCACTGTCTCTCAGACCTGTTGGAGGGCTGGACTATAGTTTAAAAAAAAACACTATGAACAAATTCTTGTGCACCCTGCACATATCTTATTTTGAAGTAAAAAAAACCAAACGGGGCAAAAACACCCGGCGGGCCCGATAATGCCCTCAGTGGGCCGCATGTGGCCCACGGGTCGTAGTTTGAGGACGCCTGCCCTAATTGTTTTTAAACCATGGAGGTTTATCTTTACAGGCAAGTAAATGTATTTTGACAAGCCAGACCTGTCCGGCTATTAAGTTATTTCTTGTGCTTTGTTTTTGGTAAGAGTGGATACTCTTCATGTAAACAGCTTTTTATAAACCAGGGAACTTAGTTCAGAGTTGATATTTTTTTTTTCCAAACATTTTATTAGGGACTCATACAACTCTTATCACAATCCATACATACATCAATTGTGTAAAGCACATCTGTACATTCATTGCCCTCATCATTTTCAAAGCATTTGCTCTCCATTTAAGCCCTTTGCATCAGGTCCTATTTTTTTCCCTTCCCTCCCCGCGCTACCCACTTCGTCATGAGCCCTTGATAATTTATAAATCATTATTTTGCCCATCCGACGTTTCCCTTCACCCCCTTTTCTGTTGTCCGTTCCCCCAGGGAGGAGGTCACATGTAGATCCTTGAAATCGGTTCCTTCTTTCCAACCCACTGACCTCTACCCTCCCAGTTATCGCCACTCACACCCCTGGTCCTGAAGAGTATCATCCGCCCTGGATTCCCTGTGCCTCCAGCTCCTATCTGCACCAGTGTATATCCTCTGCTCTATCCAGACTTGCAAGGTAGAATTCGGATCATGATAGTTGGGTGGGAGGAAGCATTTAGGAACTGGAGGAAAGCTGTATTCTTCATCGGTGCTACATCGCACTCTGACTGACAGGGTTGATATTTTCTAGTTGATGTGTTACTTCAGTAGTCAGGCACTCAGCTGTACACAGATTCAAACCTTAGTGAAAGGTAGTATTGTAGAAAGGTATACATACATATTCATTATATTTACATTAACCAAAGTAACTGGAGACTTCTGAAATTAACATTGGGGTCACAGATTCTAGTGATAACAAGGCCCCTATTAAAGTTAAATCTCTGGGCTGGGACTATCAAACATGTACATAAAAACCCAAACCCACTGCTAGTGAGTCCGTTCTGACTCAGACTCCATAGGACAGAGTAGAACGGTCTCCTAGGTTGTAAATTATTAGAAAAGCCAACTGCCATCTTCTTTGTCCCTAGGAACAGCTGATGTATTCAAACCACCAACCTTTCAGTGACCTATCTCATGTACCACAAGCCTCCTTGTATCTATTGGATATTTTAAAAGTTGACGAGCCCTTCTCACATGCATGGTGGTCAAATCACTGCTGCTGGGGAAAGGACTTTGGCTTTACCGTTGATGCCTCTGGAGATCCCTGTATCTCCTTAGTTAGGGAACTTTTTCTCTTTGCCATGTGCAGGTAGAACTCGGTTCTGTGCTTTAAATATTATGTAATTCTTAAGTAAGTGTTTTACTACACACTCAGGATTCCCCTCAACTCTGCTATTTCATTGCCCTACCCATAGGGTGCTTGTGTTGGGGATAATCTTTTAGGAATATAGCTCGAATACTCTGAGTTTTCATTATCACCTTAGTTAGAATTAATTACTTCCATTGAAATTCCCATACAAAGGCTGGCTTGTGTTGTAAGGACTGTTCCAATGAAAAATATGTTTCATACATACTGCAATTACTTTAAGCCGAGTGAGACAGATTTGTACTGTGAGAAGCAGATAGATATGGAGACCATATTAGGGTCTGTTGAAGGCAGTTTCCGTCTCCCATCTCCAGCTCCCTCCTGAGCATATTGGACGTGTCATGCAATGGTTTTGTGAGGCCAGAAACATTCAAATAGTTCTTTCTTGTTTGCCAGCCACGTGTAAGTTATTTGGTTGTATTAAATATATGAAGGGACAAACAAAAATGAGTGGAGAAATATGCAACCAAAAGATCATGGAAACAAGACTATTTCCGCAAAATAACCTTAAGGCCTTACCCTTGGGAACAGTAGATCAACTGGTTTCCTCTTATCAACATAAACATTGCTGAGCTTAGTCTCTCAAAGGTCCAAGACTTTTGGCAGATCTCTTGAGATGCACCCAACACTCTACTTTATAACCTTCTCTGACTTTCAGCTGGACTCTAAACCTTACTTTAAAAAATGTTATTGTCAGATAAAAATAAAAAATTAAAAAAATGTTATTGTTTTAGTTATTTTTCATTGTTTCTGAAATTTACTTTTCCATTTATTGTTCAGTTTTTGTTTTTTTGTCTTGTTTGTAACCAGATGGGATTTTGTCTAGTTAAACAGATATAAAGAGGGCTCTTCTCATCACCACCAATTAAAAATGGTTGTTGCTGTTGTTGTGTGCCATTGATTGATTCTGACCCATAGCATCCCCAAAGAACAGACTGAGTGGAAGTGCTCCGTAGGCTTTTTGAGGCTGCCATCTTTACAGGAGCAGATTGCCCGGTCTTTTCTTAGGCAGAGCAGGTGGTGGTTCCAACAACCTTCTCTTTGACCATTCCATTCCATTGCCCCAACAAGACTCCTTAATTGGAAGAAATTAACCAGGTAAAATCAGTCATTTTTTATGTATTCTGCCAGGGGCATGGCTTAGTCTGGACATAGTATTAGCTAAATCAAGAAAACCACTGTGCTAATTTTGACACAGGTTTTACACATAGTTCACGTTTGCTATCAGCTACTGCGTAGAGATGACAGTGCTGTCAGTAGTATTTATTTTTAGCCTGTGCTTGTGCAGACAGCTCTAGGACAAGACACTGCAATGGTGCTATCACACCGGAGAGACAGAAGTCTTCATCTTGAAGAGCTGAGTAGCAATGATTCTGGGTGTAGGCCAATACAGCGTCACACAGAGGGAGAAAAGTAGTTTGCCTCGTCCTAGAAAGCATTTTGGCCAGGACAAAGCTCCCAGAAATGGAAATTCTAAGCTTATTCATCTGGGAAACTCTGTGTGCTTCTTTAAAATGTAACCTGCCCCACATCTTTTGTGAATTGGGATGACTTTACAAAAGGAGTAGGGGCAGGATCCAAAATTAAGACAAATGCTTTGTTGCTGGGTCGATTCCAACTCTTTAAAAAATTGTATTATTAATTGGGAGTTAATACATATATATCCTATCATTTCATAGTTCAGGTTCCATCTCTTAGAGACTCCTGTAGGGTAGTCATAATCCCTGCTCTTGTCAAATTTGTATTGGGATGGTAGAAACAAGTACATGAGTTAGCACAGCAAAGTCTGACAGTTAGGATCCCATAGTGGAAGCAAGTGGAGCCAGAGGCAGCAAGAGTAGGGTCTGGAGGATTTCTCTTTGAAAGTGATGGTTAAACAGGGACCCAAAAGGATGAATAGTCCTTGAACAGGTGAAGGGAAAGAGGACAATAGACTTTGTGTCAAGCAGATAACATGAGTATGGGACAGTAGGAAAGCTGGGGGAAAAAGGTTTTTTGTGACTAGAATGTGAGAAATAGAATGGGGGTGTGTGCGGATGGGGTGTAGGTAGGGCTTAGACAGTAGAGAAGCTTAAAAGCGTTAAGGAGTTTAGATGTCATGCTAAGGTCTGTGGAAAGATACTTTTCTTTTCACTGCCATAGAATCAATTTTGACTCATAGCAACCCTATAGGACAGAGCAGAACTCCTCCTGTGGGTTCCCAAGACTGTCAGTCTTGAGAGGAGTACGAGGTTTCATCCTTCTCCCTTGGAGTGGTTGGTGGTTTTGAACTACTGACCTTGCTGTTGACAGCCCAACAATAATCCTATGCCATCAAGGCACCTCCCATGGAAAGATATCAGCAGATCTTTTTTCTTCTTTTTTTGAGGATTAGGTTCATTTCTCTGTTTTCACTTTTAATCTTGATGCCACCTAAAGAGCTTATGGCAAACTTAATATGAAGGCAATTGTTAAGAATGGTGGAGGTTTGAATGGTTGTCTTTTTTTCTTAGTGTGGCTATAACAAATATCACAAGTGGTGGCTTCAAAGAGCTAATTTGTTTTCACGTGGCTAGGAGGCCAGACTTTCAGATTCTGGGTACCAGCTCTAGGGAAAAGTCCTTGTCAGTTTTCAATTTGTGTCTCTCTTTTTAAAAAAAAATTTTATTGGGGGCTCGTACAATTCCAGTCCATATATACATCCATTGTGTCAAGCACATTAGTACATTTGTTGCCATCATCATTCTCAAAACATTTGCCTTTTACTTGAGCCCTTAATATCTGCTGCTCATTTCCCCCCTCCTTCCCCACTCCCCCACCTCATGAACCCTTCATAATGAATAAATTAGTATTATTTTGTCATTATTTTGTTACACTGTCTGACGTCTCCCCCACCCTCTTCTCTGCTGTCCATCCCCCAGGGAGGAGGCTATATGTAGATTCTTGTAATCGGTTCCCCCTTTTACCCAACATTCTCTCCTCCCTCTAGGCATTGGTGCTCTCACCACTGGTCCTGGAGGAGTCATTTGTACTGGATTCCCTGTGTTTCCAGTTGCTATCTGTACCTATGTACATCCTCTGGTCTAGCCAGATTTGTAAGGTAGAATTGGGATCATGATAGTGGGGGAGAGGAAGCATTTAAGAACCAGCGGAAAGTTATATGTTTCATCGTTGCTACCCTGGCATCCTGTCTCATCTCCTCCCTACAACCCTTCAGTAAGGGGGTGTCCGGTTGGCTACCAATGGGCTTTGAGTCTCCACTCTGCACTCACCCACATTTACAATGATATGGTTTTTTGTTCCTTGATGCTTGATACCTGATCCCCTTGAGAGCTTGTGGTCACACTGATTGATGTGTTTCTTCCATGTGGGCTTTATTGCCTCTGAACTAGATGGCCACTTGTTTATCTTCAAACCTTTAAGACCCCAGACGCTATACCTCTGACAACCGGGCACCATCAGCTTTCTTTACCACATTTGCTTATGCACACATTTGTCTTCATTGATCGTATCCAGAAGGTGGGCACCCACTGATATGATTTTTAGTTCTTTGATGTCTGATAACTGGTCCCTTCTACACCTTGTGGTCAAATAGGCTGGTATGCTTCTTCCATGTGGGCTTTGATGCTTCTCAGCTTGATGGCCGCTTGTTTATCTTCAAGCCTTTAAGACTCCAGATGCAATATCTTTTGATAGCTGGGCACCGTCAGCTTTCTTCGCCACATTTGCTTATGCACACATTTTTCCTCAGCAATCGTGTAGGGAAGGTGTGCATCCTGGAATGTCAATTTAATAGAACAACATGTTCTTGCATTGAGTAAGTGCTTGAGTGGAGGCCCAATGTCCATCTGCTGCCTTAATACTAAGCCTATAAATATATGCACATAGATCTGTTTCCCCACACTCATATAAATATATTTACATACCTACATTCCAGTCTTTAGACCTCTATAAATACGCCTTGTCACCTAGTTCTTTCCTCTATTTTCTTTTACTTTCCTCTTTCCCACTATCATGCTCAGCCTTCATTTGGGTTTCAGTAATTTCTCTCAGTTACCTTGCCCTTGCTGAATCCCTACCAGGCCTCTCCCACTCTCCTTGCCACAGATTTTGGATCACTTGTTGCTCCCCTGTCCCTGGGTTGGTCAGCTCCACCTCCTTAACCCCATCTTTACCTCTTCCGTGTCTCCCCGGAACCATTGGTTCCGTTGTTTTCTCCTCCAGACTATTCATCCAGTCTATCTTATCTAGATAGAGCTGTAGAGATATTAATATGCACCAGAAATCAAGCCATAGCAAGATAGGCTATGAGTGAGAACACAGTGATAACAAAAAAGGAAACCAATTACCCATAGAAGAATAAATTAATTAAAAGAAAAAAAATTTTAAAGAAAAACCTGTAAATAGATCAAGGTCTTATTTTTTATCTCTAGGTGTGACCTTCAGTCAGGTCTGATGGGGTACCATGCTCTGGCCCCAGAGTCTGTCCTTTGTACTCCCTGGGGACTCCCTGCTCTGCTCCCATGGTTGCTCTGCCTCATGCTTTTAGTGGTTTGCCTCGGTGTCACAGGGTCAGTCTGGGCCAGTCCCGACCCTGAGTCTCCAGTGTTGTCCCCCTTAGGGTCCTGGGCCAGCAAGGGCCAGCGTGTCTCGTAGTGGGATCAGCCGTATTGTCCACTCCGTCCATTGGCTGTTCCTCTAGAGGGGGGATATTGTCCTACAGGTCTGATGGGCCAGGATGTGCTCCACTCTCTCTTCCTCCCCCTTCATTTGCTCCCATTTGTTCTGATCAGACATGCCCCTCTCCCTAGCTGCAGCATCAGTGCCGTCCTCTCGAGTACATTCTTCTGGGGGGAGGGACAAGTGTGCTGGTTTTATGGAAGTTATGTACAAGTTATTTTGCTCATGCATCTTCTCAAGTGATTCTTCCTTGTATTTGCCCTTTTCTTATCCTACTTGTCAAGATTTGGCTTTCTGTTTCAGGATCTTTTTGCGGTCTTTGTCCAGTTTTAACCTCATAAGAACCACCTTGCTGGAGTGAATGCCTACATGGACGGTGGTGTTGTTCGCTTTATCTCACTCAATGTAGATGATGTATTTCTTCCCGTAAACCTAGACCACTTTGCCAATCTGCTGACCTTTGTAGTGTCCTTACACAACCTGAACTTCATCATCCTTGGGGATAGGCATGGACTTTGAACATTGTATTTCTGTCTCCGTTCCTTGGAAAGAGGGGAAGACATAATTTCCCTGCGAAATGGGAAGGTGCATTGAAATGTCTTTTCTGGTTTTTGGTTCAGTCCGGAATCACAAAGGAATTGAACTTCATTTTGGCCACTACTCCTTCAGTGATGGCCCCAAAAGGGAAAAATCAATTTCTGTGTCTTGATTCCTTGGTGCTCTTCCTATGGCATATAGCTTCCCCTCCCTTTATGCTTGTTTCTCTGTTCCTTAACTGCTTTTTTGATATTGCATAGGAAATTGGCTTAAGATACTCTCCATACTAATAACTCCTTATTAAAGCAACAAAGAAACTATTTTAAATAGGATTTCCCCCACAGGTATAAACCACATTCCTGCCATCAGTCAATTCTGACTCATAGTGATATATGCCAACAGGGCTCCTGCCACGGATACAGAAGCTTGAATTTATAGCACACCTTTGGAGGGACACACGCAATCCATCACAATGGTGGGTAGTAATACAGAAAGAGCAACGTTAGTGAGTGTGAACACTTCCTTCATTCACCAGCATCTTGGTCATTGGTTTCATGTTGGGGTGAAATTGAAAGAGTTCATTAATAGTCTTGACTGGGGTTTTTTAGACATATTTGAGGTTTTAATAGGGTCGTCTGAGTTAGAGTTGAACTGATGGCAGTGAATTTAGTTTTGAGTTTGCGCAGGGGATGCAGTGGTAAGCAAAACAGATCTGTTCCCTTTTTTCTTGAGACTAAAGGAGTCCTGGTGGTGTAGTTTGTTGTTTTTGAACTTTTAACTTCAAGGTGAGTAGTTCAAATCTAACAGCCACTCTTCGGAAGAAAGATGAAGCTTTCTGCTCCCATAAAGATTTCTCAAAAACACTAGGGAGCAGTGCTACTCTGTACTATAGGGACACTGCGAGTTGGAATGGATTAGTGGCAGTGAATTGGGGTTTGATTTTGTTCTCGAGACAGCAGTTTAGTAGCAGTGACAGACGGAATCAAATAATAACATGTACATATATAATTGCACTATTAAAAGTGATAAAAAGGAAAAGTTATAAGATGTTGATAATCTATAATCAAATCTGACCCTTGAAGGGGGAGTGATCAAAGAAAATACCCAGGCATGAAAAATTTAAGTAAATAATCAGAAGGATGAATTGTAGTTAATTTGGAGGAACAACCAAATAGAAATGTCTTCAGCGGTTTGGAAGTCCTAGAGAGAACTAGAATTCTAAAGACTGCAGAATTACTAATACGTGAAAAATGAATGATAATTGAGTCTATAGCTATGAATGAGCTTACCCAGGGTAACTGTGTGTTGAGTAAGATGAAAAGATGAAGACCCAAAACAGAGCCCTAAAGAACCCCATTAAGGTAGTTAACATACATGGCATACACTTATTCCTCTCTCAACAACTGTAATTACCCAGCATTTCAGATTTATAGCTGTAGTAAAAAACTGTCGAACTACTTTGCACATTATAGCTTGGGCTTCTTCCCAGCATTTAGCTCCTGACCCACACACAGAGCCACCATTGTCTGTCAGACCACAGCTGAAGCAGCAACTCTCCAGAAAAAGGCTTTTGCTGGTGAGTTACACCAGGTTGACTAGAGAAACGAAATCCAGGGACACTATATGTGTATAAGAAAGAGTTTTATATTCAAGAGTAATTGTATATCAAGAAAACATCTCAGCCCAGTCCAGATGAAGTCCATAAATCTGACATTAGTCCATAAGACCAATATTAGTCCATAAATCTCTCTTCAGACTCACTCAGCACATGCAATAATGCAAAATGCAGAAAGATCACAGGCCAGTGGGTGGAAAGTCTTATGGGTCCAGTGGTGGTGGATGCATCTCCAGGATTCTGGCTGCCATCAGCATGACTCTACATGGCTTGTCAACGGGAAGGTGAAGAAGAAAGTGTGGCCCTCCTCCAGGGAGAAAAAGAGGAAGTTCCCAGAATCCTCATGAAAAGGTCACACCCATCAGGAGACATCATCAGGCTGTGTGACCTGATTGACAAGTTGACAGGAAGTTTTATAACTACAACAGCTGGTCTCACCCCCACTACAGGAGCTGCCTTTACAACAGCCATTGTAGCTTTTTGTATGAAAGAGGCTAATTTTGAGGGAAGGCTTCCTAGAAGAGCCCTCAAAAAGCCTTAGGGGGTCCAGGAGGAGGCACAGGTAGAGGAGGTTGCTGGTGGTCCTCGTTACTCCAGCACCCTGAAGGGCCCGAGTGTTGGAGCAAAGGGATAAGTGGACATTATAGCAAAAGCTGGCTATCTCCTCTTCCATGACCCAGACTGCCAAGCGCCCCTTCCCAGCGCCTCGTACAGGAAACTGTTGGTCTCTACCCTTGACCAGTAGATGCCATTGTTTCTCTCTAGCCTGTGGGGAAACAGTATGTGGCATTGGCTGTGGAGCATTGGCTTTGAGGGGCATACACACAGGCAGCAACCCCACCAACTGTCTTGATCCCTCCAGTTGCCTGAAGCCCAGAGTTGCCATTGTGCCCTCTAGTCTAGGCACCAGGCCCAAGACAGACCCTGCACCAGCCCTGACAGCAGGGCCTTGTGCTCCAGAGTACAGTGTTGCTGTAGTCCATAGTAGTTCCAAGAGGTCAGCCTGCTTCTCACAAAATACCAATTTTTAATAACAACCTGGTCTTTGGAACCGAACTCTGTTGATAGATGAGGAGTGGGTATTCTAAGGAGGTGTTTCTCTGGTAATAAAGAGTATACAAAACCACAACTGGGAACATATGTCTATAAAACTTTGAAATCCTCTGAAAAGGATTATAGATTTTGGTTGGTTCTGGAGTTGGGTTATACAAAAAGTTCATGGGAAAATTCCATATCTTTTAATTCCATTTTTCAATTAGCTTTTTAAATCCCCTTCATATTTGGTGGTTACTGGATTGAGATGGGAGTCTTGGTGGAGTAGTGGGTTACATATTGGGTTGCTAATCACAAGGTCACCAGCTCAGACCTAACAGCATCTGAATGAGGGAAAGATGAGACTTTTCTGCCCCTGTAAAGATTTAGACCATCAGAAATCCAAAAAAGGCAGTTCTCCTGTGCCCTATAGTGTCCCTGTGAGTCGGAATTGACAGGATGGGAGTGAGCAAGTGGATTGAGTCATGCTTTAAGGAAAAGTTCCTTTCCCACAGTACTTTTGTGCAGGGAAAGAATTAGCACACTTCAACCACTTTTTCCTCCTTTTCTCTGCTCGATCTCCAAATTACTCCATTTCATAATTTGAAATCATCTGAAAGAAAAATAAAGGAGAGCACAAACTTATAATCAAGCATTTGAATAACTATTGGAATCCTCACCCTACCACTTAATAAATGTGAGGTCTTTCTTAGATAACGTCTCTGAATCTTGCTGTCTTTAAATTTTATATGAATTAAATGATCTAAAGGTCCCCCGTGGCTGCATCTGGTTTTAGCAGTAGGCCAGTAACAAAGGTTAGTTCTCTTTTCTCGTCCTTGCAGACTGGAGGTGACAAGTTGTTACTCCAGGCGAGTGAATTGTTTCAGCTATGAGTATTTGGGTTATGCCCTGCCTCCTCATGGCAGCATGAAACAGCAATTTTTTTTTTTGCCAGGACAATAGAGTCTTACATTTTAGTGTTAAGAGCCCTTTCTGGACAGGAAGTACAGCGTATTTCTGGGTTATCACAGTTGAGTGTTTTTCAGCAATAGCATTATTGATATTTGAGACTGGGTAATTCCTTGTTGAAGCATAACCTATGCTTAGTGGATCCATCCCACTCCAAGTTGTAACAACCTGAAATGTCTCCAAACACTGCTCAGTGCCTTCTGGGGCAGATTTGCTATCATCATCTGCTCCTTGATCTAGTAGCTGCCTACCTATACAACTGTGTAAGTTTATGAAAATGCAATTGAGTTGGGTACATATGTGATATCTGCAGTTTTCTGTTGTGAATGCATTATTTCCACCAACCAAAAAAACCCAACAACCCAGTTCTTCAAAGGCATTAGAGAAAGGCTCTAAACCCTTAAGTATGTTTAAGTACATCTGAGTTTTCTTTTTTTCTCCCTCAATCCCTAAAAGGTGAGGTGGAATTAAGGGGGAAAAAGAATTTATAGTAGGGTAGAAAGGCAGGGGCAAGAGTGAGGGATGGCGTGGGGAGGAAGTTCAAGACTCTGGCTTCCAAATATCTCTCTTCATTGTCTGACTTTTGGAGTACGGAATTCAACCTAGGAAAATTGCTATTACAAAATTTCAGAAATAATCTGTGGGCAGAGTTCAAAATATACCTCTTTTTTCCTGCTCTCTCTGCCATATTGTGGTAACAAAGGAGAACACCTGACTTTGGGGTCTTTAAATTCTTATGCCCTCTCTTCTGATAGTCATTGATGAAAATGTTGATTTCATGGCAGGAAGCATTTCCTTTCGCTTTTAATAAGAAAATTTCCATTTCGTCTACTTTGCGTGGGTGAGTAGAAAGTCTTTCCATATAGGATGATGTGGCCTGCCCCCTGAAAGCGCATGTAGTCCCCAGAGGCTCCCTTGGACCAGGGTCCAAGCTGGAAGCAAGAGTGTTAACTCACATTAGTGTCTTGAGAAGATTCCAAGTTAAGGTCCTGTTTTGAAGTTTGAAAGATCCTTTAAAGAGCGGACAGGCTTTGGGCCAAAGCTGCCTTTGAGGTGGTAACCAGCTCATAAACAAGAGCTGGCATGTGCCAACAAAGCCTCTCATCCTGGCTCCAGAGTTGGCTGAGGAGAGAAATATGTGGAAGACCTTGAAAGTGGAAGAATTATTCTTGGCTTTGGCTGCCATGTGGCTGGAAAGGGAGGGAGGTTGGCCTGGTCTCTGGGATCTGAGCATTTCCCTCAAAGGAATGGTTCCCCACCTCTTTTTTTTTTTTGTTTTGTGCCTTTCACCCCTTAGTATTAAGATTTCAAGGTACAGGAAATGGTTGTATATTGAGTTTTTTACAGCTCCTCTAGGATAGACTAATAATGTTCCCTCTGGTAAGAGGAAAACCTCTTTTCAGGGTTTAACTAGGTAGAATATGGGCTCATAACCTTTATGACAGTACCCAAAGCAAGGCACTCTCAGTTTGGAAGTTTGCTAAAAGTGTGTGTGTGTGTGTGTGTGTGTGTGTGTGTGTGTGTGTGTGTGTGTGTGTGTGTGTGTGTGTAAAGAGGATAATCAGGGTGGCTACGCCAAGGAGACCGTTCTGCTTTTAATTTTAATTTGGAGTTGGCAACAAGGTGGGCCATCTTAAGGAAGAAGAATGGAGGAAGCATTGGTGTGGGAAAGCGGTATCTGTATACTGCAGTATCCCTCATTCTTTACTGGCCCTGCCAGCTGCCCAAACTGGCCCAATCTAGTTGTGGGCTGGGGATTGTTTCTTAACCCCTGTATAGAAATATGGAGCAGCATTGTCTAGGTTCTGGGGCCCTGGCACTTGGTTGGTTAATGCTGATGTATCTGGTGACTCTAGACAAAACAAAAGCCAATTTTGTCAGAAGATGGGAGCAAAGTACAAGCATTGTTTATCTCTAATGCCTCCTGGGAAAACTGTCTGCTTGGCCGGTGGGAATGTGAATTTACCTTTGTGGGTTTACAAACAACCTGTCTATTTGGTTTTGTTTGTTTGAGATTATTGTCTAGCGGTGAGATTTCTGTGACATTGAAATGGACTGTTAGTGCTTATGAAACCCGTTTAAGTAGCAACAGCTGGAACATGAGACCAGAAGAACTAGCTGGTGCCAGCTACCATCGCTGAACATTTTGATCAAACATTCCATAGGATCCCTGACAGAAGAAGGGAATGCAGAGCAGAATTTAAAATTCTTAAGGACTCCCAGACTTCTAGAGCTATAGGGATTGAATAAACCCTTGAAACTGTTGCCCTGAGATAGTCTTTAAACCTTAGACCAAAAGTAGCTCATGAAATCTTCACCCCCACACCACCCACAAATCTTCTTTAAAGCCAAACAGTAGTTTAGCTCTCACTAGTAAAAGAGATCTGCCTTGAGCTTTATGGGCTCTTTTAAGGACTCTCTCTATCACATCAAAGGACCCCAACTTGAAAGATTAGATAAGAACCTTGGAGAACAGTAAATTTATGACCTTGGGGGAGGAGCAGTTCAGAAATGGAGAATGAGAGTGGTTGAATGTTATCAGTGCCATTACAAGTAAATGGAGTAACTACTGAGTTGGTGTGTGTTTTGCTGTGTATATTCTCAAAAACAACAAAGTTTTTATTTTAAAACAACTTACTGTAAAAGTAACAAGTTCTATATGATAAAGAATTTGAAAAATGTATTAATGAAGCCTTTTTCTCTTACAGAATTTCTTTTTTTTAATTTTTATTAAAAGATCATTTTTATAAGATTACTTTAGTGTTTCAGTATTGGCTGAGATTATTGGTTTGGGACTACTTGGGCATGAAACTCAACTGTGTTCCTTAAGCATCTTTAGTTTTCTCTTTTGAGAAATGACCTTGTCAGGCTTAGCTTGGCTAGATTTTATTACATTTGATGGAATCTCACCCTTGAGTATGAAACTCTATCTTCTGTATTTAAGTTTTATTACTAGTCTTGAGCCATGTCTTTATCTGTGATTTCCTCTATAAGTCCAAGTGTTTGTTTTTTAAACTTGTGGTGATGAGCGAGTAGGTTGGAAGGAGTTCTTTTTGTTCTTGTTTTTAAAGCTAATGGTGACTTACCCTTTTTGCAAAGACATCTGTGGTGTCAGTTTCTGTAACAATTTTCGTTTATTGATGAACACAGTCAAGAAAGTCTTCTGCAAAATGGGTGCATAAGTAAATGTGGTGAAGAAAGCTGATGGTGCCCGGCTATCCAAAGAGACAGCATCTGGGGTCTTAAAGACTTGAAGATAAACAAGAGACTATCTAGCTGAGAAGCAACAAAGCCCACATGGAAGAAGCACACCAGCCTGTGCGATCATGAGGTGTCGATGGGATCATGTATCAGGCATTAAAGACCCAGAACAAAAAATCATATCAGGGTGAATGAGGGGGAACACCGATTGGAGCCCCTAAGACCATCTGTAGACAATTGGACATACCCTTATGGAAGGGTCACATAGAAGAAACGAGCCAGTCAGAGTGCAGTATAGCACTGATGAAACATAACTTTCCTCTAGTTCTTTAATGCTTCTCCACCCCCACTGTCATGACCCCAATTCTACCGTACAAATCTGGTTAGATCAGAGCATGTACACAGGTACAGATAAGAGCTGGAAACACAGGGAATCCAGGACAGATAAACTCCTCAGGACCAATAATGAGAGTCGAGATACCAGGAGGGTAAGGATAAGGTGGGGGGAGAAAGAGGGAATTGATCTCAATGACTGACATGTAACCACCTCCCAGGGGGATGGACAACAGAAAAGTAGGTGAAGGGAGACATCGAACAGTGTAAGACATAAAAAAATAATAATTTATATATTATCAAGAGTTCACGAGGGAGGACAGGTAGGGACGGTGGGTGGGGGGAATGAGGAGCTGATACCAAGGGCTCAAGGAGAAAGAAAATGTTTAGAAAATGATGGCAAGAAATGTACAAATGTGCTTAACACAATGGATGTGTGTGTGGATTGTGGTAAGAGCTGTACGAGTCCCCAATAAAATGATTATTTTTTAAAGAAAAAAAAAAGATCGGTCAGGACATTTTTCTTGAGACAGTCTTTCATGGAATCTTGAGACACACTAAGCCACAAGAACTCTTCTTCTGAAGTAGCATCTTATGTTTCTTGTACATGTGTTATTGTAAGTTGGGTGAAGGTTTGCAGAGCAGATAATGTTTACATTTAACAATTCATACACTTTTTATTAAAAATCCATTGATTGTAACCCCCTGGCAGTATCATCTCTTTTCTCATTTCCTCCCAGTTTCCTGTTCCTATTGCACCTCCTTTTTTAACCTTTTGAACTTTGTCCTTTTTATCTTAAATGGCTGACTTTCTAATGAAAGATTGAAACATGATGCCTGGGGACCTGTGGTAGTTACATAATCTGTTGTCAATTTGAGATTTAAGAGTGAAGGGGTAGAGTTTAGCCTGTCAATCAAGTCACAGTTGGATGACCTCATTTAAAGGTGCTGAGGGGATAAACAACTCACTGGAGGTGCGACACTCACTCACTCCTTGCTAGACATAACTGACAATGAGCCTGACGGAGCTACACTGACACAGCCAGAGCTCTGGAGCTGGAGGAGCCACATGAAGACCCCTGCCAGTGCTGAGATGCTTACACTGCCACTGGATCCACACGACTTTCCACCTACTGGCCTGTGATCTTCCTGCATTCAGTGCCATTGCATGTGTTGTGTGAGTCTGAAGAGGAAGTTATAGATTGGTATCGGACATATGGGCTAATATAGGACTTATGGAGTTGATCTAGACTGGCCTGGGATGTTTTCTCAATATACAATTGCTCTTTTATATAAAACTCTGTCTTATACACATATGAGTGTCTCTGGATTTGTTTCTCTAGTCTACCCAGAGTAACACAAGACTTAAGAAGTGGATGGAATTTTTGTTTTTGACATGTTTATCAGATGACTTCAATATTCCTGTCTTTCCTTGTTAATATATTGCCCAAAAGTTGAATAATCTGTTTCTAGAATTGATGACTGATGGAGAATTAACATTTTGTTTTGGAAGAGATGAGCTACATAGATTCCATGGATTTGTGTTGTCCCTTTTCTCTACTTGTTTTTCTTTTTTAAATAATTGAGATATATGTGATAGGAGGTATATGAACCCCTAATAAAATTATTTAAAAATAAATAAAAATGAAAAATAAAGAATTGAGATATTAATATTTTATAAAATAAACCCCCCCTTTAAAAATGCTTTTATTGGGGGCTCTCACATCTCTTACCACATTCCATACATTCCTTCAATGTGTCAAGCACATTTGCACATATGCTACCATCATCATTTTCAAAGCATTCTCTTCCCACTTGAGCACCTGATATCAGCTCCCCATTTCTTCTCCCACCCTCCCTACTTCACTAACCTTTGATAAGTTACAGATTTTTCCCATATCTTAAATCATCCTCCATTGCTCCCCACCCACTTTTCTGTCAGTTGTCCTCCTCGGAGGGGGTTCTAGATTGATTCTTGTGATTGATTCCCCCTTTCTCCTCCCACCCTCTCCTAATCTTCATGGTATCTCTACTCCTTGTTAGCCCTGGGGGGCGAGGGGGGTGGTATCTGTCCAGGATTCTCTGTGTTTGGGGCTGTTATCTGTAGCAGTGTGCATGCTCTGGTGTAATCTGATTTGTAAGGTAGAATTGAGGTCATGATAATGAGGTGACAGAAGCACCAAAGAGCTAGAGGAAAGCTGTGTTTCATTGGTGCTATACTGCACCCTGACTGGCTTATCTCTTCCTTGTGACCCCTCTGTGAAGGGATGTCCTTTTGTCTACAGATGGGCACTGGGTCTCCACTCCATTGCCCCACCACCACCCCCAATTCACCTTGGATATGGTTTTATTCCGGGTTTTAGATGCCTGATAGCTGATCCCATCGATACCTCATGATCACACAGGCTGGTGTGCTTCTTCTATGTGGCTTTGTTGCTTCTGAGCTAGATGGCCGCTTGTTTATCTTCAAGCCTTTTAAAACCCCAGATGCTGTATTTTTGGATAGCCGGGCACTATCAGCTTTCTTCATATTTTCTTATGCACCCATTTTGTCTTCAGCGAACTTGTCGGGAAGGTGAGCATCACAGAATGCCAGATGGTTAGAATAAAGTGTTCTTGTGTTATAGGAGTACTTGAGTTAAGGCCCAAGGTTCATCTCCAACCTTAATTCTTAACATATAGATATGAGTACGTAGTTCTATTCCCCTCTCATTACATAGATATTTACATATGTACATGCCTGTATTTAGGCCTCTATAAATGTCCTTTGCCTCCTGGTTCTTTCCTCTATTTCCATTTTACTTCCCTCTGGTCCTACCATCATGTTCAGCCTTCATTCGGGTTTAGTAATTCCTCGCTGCTATATTGCCCTTGATTTAACCCCACTAGGCATCCTATGACCGACCTTCCATTGATTTTAGTTCATTTGTTGTTCCCTTGTCCCTGGGTTGGTCTCCTCCCCATTCCTATCTCGCACCTCCCCATCTCCCGTATCCCCCTGGAATCATTGATTCCATTCTTTTCATCTCTGAATTATTTATCCGACCTATCTTATCTAGACAGACATGCAGACTCATTAATCAGTGCAAAACCCAGGCAAAGCCAAATAAAACAACAAAGGAAGTCAAAACCCAGAAAACAATAACAGCAGCAGAGAGCAAGAACAAAATAGCAATAACAAAAAGAAAGTCACTGACAAAAATGGGAAAGCCTATAAATAGTTCAAGATATGTTTGTTGGCCAGTTGAGTCTGATGGGGTGCCACACTGTTTCCTGTCTCTTTTTTGTATTCCCCAGGGCTTTCATCCCTCTGCTCCCCCTGCTCCTCTGCCCTCAGTGCCTTGCCCCAGCGTGATGGGGCCAGATGGTGTGCACTATTCCAGCACCGTGTCTCCAGTGCTGTTCTCCACAGCCTCATGGCTCAGTGAGGAACGCTATGTCCCATGGTGGGGCCAGCCCTCGGTTCTCTCTGTGCGTTGTCTGCTCTGAGCTGGAACATTGTCCTTGGGGTTTGGTAAAATTCACCCTTTTAAAATACATACAACTCAGTGGCATATTGTACAACCACAAAGTTATACAACCTCTTCAGAAAGGAACCCTGCACCTATTAGAAATAGTAATCATGAATGTATGGATTGTGATAAGATCTATAAGAGCCCCCAATAAAATAATTAAAAAAGAAGAGGAAATAGTAATTACTTTCCCTTCCCTGAGCTACTGGCAAACACGGAATCTGCTTTCTGTCCCTATGGATTTGCATTTTCTTGTATTTCATGTGAATCAAATCCGTCAGTATTTGGTCTTTCCTAAGTGGTGTGTTTCACTTAGTTAAGCAAACAAACCAGATGCCATCAAGTCAGTCCTGACTCATAGTGACCCAGTGTGTGTCAGAGTAGTAGACCTGTGTTCTGGAGGATTTTCAATGGCCCCCTTTGGGGAAGTAGGCCTTTTTTGTTGAGATGCCTCTGGGTATCTAATCCCCAACCTTTTACTTATTGTCTGAGAGTGTTGACTGTTGAACCAACCAGTGAATCCTCTTTTTCTTATGATTTTCAAATTTCATTCATCTTACAGCATGGACCAGTACTTTATATCTCTTTATGCCTGAAGAATATGAATATGTTGTTTGTTAATCAGTTGATGGACATTTGAAGTGTTTACAATTTTTGGTTTATACTTCTTACATACAAATTATCTCATCTGACATTTACTCATTCTTTGTGTTCTTCATATGAATTTTGGGATCAGTTTGTTATTTTCTGTGAAGAAGTTTTGATAGTTTTGTTGTTAAAACTGTAGCTCAATTTGGAGAGTAGTCCATCTTAATAATTAAGTTTCCCAGCCCATAAACACTGGGAAACTTTACATTGTTTTAAGACTTTAGACATTTCCTTTAATGATGTTTTGTAGATTTTAGTGTATAAATCTTACACCCTTTGGTTTAAATTTACTTAAGAATATGGTTTTTCTTTTGATACTGTTATAACTGCATTTGTTTTCTTAACTTTGTTTTTTGATTACTTATAGCTGTAGTCTAGAAATACGATCTTTTTCATGAGGGAGCTTCAAAAATGTTCATGGAAAAACTCCATTATCTTTTAATTCTATTTTGCCAGAAGGTTTTTGAAGTCCTGTAGTACAATTCAAACTGCGTTCAAAACAAACTAATTATTTGCTCCCAAACTCTGCGGCTTTTGCATCTTCTCAGTGTTAGAATTGGGAATGCTGCCTCAGAGCACCATTTCCCCACTGCTCACAACTGGGATGTCTCAGAGGCCCTTTGAGAGATTGTTTCCTACATACAGCCCTCTTTTTACCTCCTATCTGCTCTATTCCCATCACCTCCTTTATTTCAGACCCTCATCTTTTTCACCTGTAGAAAACCAATCTCACTCTCTTTGTTTCTTACTTTGTGAACTAATTGTTATTTAGAACCCAGTTCAAATAGCACAATTTCTCTTTATAACTTGCCTTACTCAGCTCCCCTGACTTTCAAGTGAGATGAAATATCTTCCCATCAGTGTTATGGAAATATTGATCATTGTGCTGGGGCTAATAGCATACACTTTAGAATCATAGGGTTGGGTTTTGTGGTAGTTCTATAATTTCATGTCAACTTGATATATCAAAGCGTAGCCAGCTTTTTCTATATCAAGCCTGATCAGTGTTATAAAAAATTAATTATTGTCCTGGGGCTAATAGCATATACTTTATGTCAACTTGATATATAAAAGTGGAACTAGCCTTTTATATATCGGTCTGATGAAACCTCCTTAGTGGGCGTGGCCTTCTCATAAGGAAGGCCTTGGGAACCCCCTCTCTCTGCCTTCACCCTCCTGTTGGCTGACCCTGATGGCAGCCAGAGCCCTGGAGATGCATCCACCGCCATTGGGCCCATAAGACTTTGTACCCACCCACCTGTGATATTCCTGCTTTCGGCATCATTGCTTGTGACTGTGAGAGTCTGAAGAGGGGAGGGACTTGTGATTAGTATCAGATCTATGGACTTGAATTGGACTACACTGGGATGTTTTCCTGATTTATAAATAAAGCTGCTTGATATAAAGCTTTTCTTACACATGTATGAGTGTCACTGGATTTGTTTGTCTAGTCGACTCAGTAACACTGGCTTGAACACTGGTGCTTAATAGCTGTATGTCCTTATACATATTACTCAGCTCTGAATCACAGTTTCCTTATCTGTAAAGCTAATAACTACTTAATAAAATAGAAATGAAAATTAAAGGCAACAGTCAATGTCATAGAACAAAATGTGTATGAAATACTGAATGAAAAACCGATTTGCTCTGTAGAATTTTACTCAAGTCAATAAAAAAGTTTTGATATGCTTAATGCAGTTATGAAGTTAATAGCTATATGTAATCATGGCTCTAATATTATTAAATATTTATCTGCCTAGCACCTTGCTATTCAAAATAATTGATACATTATGATGTTTTAGAAAGACTTTCATCTCAGTGACTAACATATATTAGGCATTTTATAACAACTGTATTACCTTTGTGGTATTTTTTTACTAGGCTGAGCATCTTAAGGGTAGGAACTATGTCTTTATGTTTGTGATTGACATATGATATATTATCAAGCAGTTATTAAATTTGAATTTATGTAGTAGGATTTAATGTTAGGTCTTCAAAGTAGTATTTCCTGCTAACTTCACTGAAATAATTTGGAGATTTAGGGTTTTGAGTTTCCTATTAAAGTACATATAAGGTTGGGGAGAGAATACCTTGAGTTTTTAACAACAGTTTAGGGTATAATTTATCATTTGCTTTCTAATCTTAGGAGAATCTTGTATTGGGGGGAAGAGACATGAGTATAGAATATCGGGATGCAAAATCACAATTTTACAAATGCCTCAGAATTATGGCTCTTTTTTCCAGTTCTTAATGGGTACCTGATACACTTGGATAATACTGTGAACCTTTAGGATTAGATCTGACAGTAGCGAGTCATTGCTATTTCTGGAAGGTCTGAATTGTGAGTTTTAGCACATTGTGCTATTGCAGACGTGACTGCATACTCTGTGTAGTCAGCAGTTTTTTGCTATATATATATATGTGTGTATGTATTGAGGAGTGTTCTAGACATGAACTCTGATTTTGATCGGCAGTCTGGTAAATTAAAGTCAGCTATTAGCTCCCTTATCAACTGCCGAGAAGACTGCTGAGCACCAGAGAAGATAAGCTAGAAAGCACTCAGAAAGATAAACATGCTAAGTGGATTTATTAGAACTTAATGCACGACTCTGAAGAATTCATTGAACTTTTGACGTCTCAGTTTCCCTTTAATTAAAATGAGAAACTTGGAAAGAAAATCCTTTCTATGACTTTTAGCAACTCTAAAATTCTGAGAATTCCATTCTGTTTCCTTCCTTGCTCAACATGTAACCACAAAAGTTCATTTAAATCCATCGGCTCTCCATTTCTTTCAAAGGGAAAGCCAATGGCCTATTACGCCCTACCTGACTGTTCCTTTTCTGGGACCTCCTCTCCTGCTTTCCCGTCTGTTGCACGCACGCCTCCAGCTATACTGTACTACTTGCTTTTCCCTGAACTGCTCAGTGTGCTCCTCTTGTCATGTGGCTCTTACACTGAGCTTTCCAACTACTGTGATCCTTGTTTCTTAGATAACAGCATGCCCAGCTTTTCTCACACATATTTTTTGAAACCCAGATTCCTTTATTTGGGAGAAGAGGGCAGGGGCAAGGGTGGGGGGAGGCAGGTGGCCCTCACTACACAGCCTGCTTGTTGGCACTGCTTGCGGAATCCTGTGGTTTCATGACGCCGGGGAACTCAGGCGGGCTGGAGAATGGCTTGATGCCAAGGGCCTCAAATGTGTCATCTGCCCAGAAGGCCAGCCCCACTGTGGCTGGGGCCTCAGGACGTGCAAACTGGGTGGTGAAGCCACATTGCTGTCCTCTAGGAGTTGGTGGACCTTATACAGCTGCTGCTCCTTTGGTGGCCGCTTAAGGATGTCCTCAACGATGCGTTTCCGCTAGAACACGATGCTCAACTCCTTGGCGTCAGTGAAGGTGTGGCACTGCTTCATTAGGAACACATCCTGGGGCCCTCCGACAGCATCCCCCTCCCCACGGGCCAGCCAACCGGAGCTGCCCCCTACGCCTCAGGCCGGGACCGCCTCTCTCCCGCCCAGCTTCCTCATCTTTATGAAGTCTTTACGCAAATGTAACCCTATTTAAAATTTGCAGTGCTGTTAGAGTCTCCTTTCCCACTCCTTTGCCCTGCCCCATTGGCTGCCCCCCCGAAATAATAATCTCTTTCAAGTTTACTACAGAATATACTTCTTAATCATTTAGTGTTTATAAACATAATAATCCACCTACTTGTAAGCTCTATCAGGGCCGAGCATTTTGTTTGTTTAAATATTTTGTTTAAATTTCAGTGTATGAATGAGCCATGTATTATGGGTAATTACTAATATGATATTTAGCTGGCACGAGTCTTCGTTGACTCATTAATAAATTGTTGGTTTTGATCTCTCTTTCCTGTTAGAGGCATTCTTTAGGTATCCAGTAGTCTTATATGTCTGCACATGTTTTAAACATCGTTAAGATGGGACACTGAAAGATTGGAGTGCTGAGTGCATGGTCAGGACGTGTCCATGGTGAGCTTCACCATGGGATGGTGTTGCCAGGCTGTTAAAATAGGAAACCCCAGATGTCATATCTTTAGGTCTTTGCTCTTGGAGTTATAAAATTCCTTGTAAAAGCTTCTTTTAATCCTCCTGGAGGATAAGGGCTGACTGCCAGTTTTCTGAGAGTGAAGTTATTTAAAAAAAAAAAAGCCTGGAACAACAAAAAAAATCCTGTTCTTTTTGGTGTGGTACTCATGTTGTCCACTGTGCCTAGTCCACAGTCCTCCAATCTCCAGAGAATAAATGGATATCTGAGGGAAAAAGGGATTTAAGAATATAACTTTTTGTGGTATTGTGTATGGATGTGCAGTTTTTCTTCCTGTAGACTTAGCATTCAACCTTCTCATGTCTGTTTGAGGGTAGTGGTGATGCATTGATGGAATTTTTACCTTCCGTGTTTAGACTGGTGGCTGTCATTGGAGGGTTGTATGTGTGTGTGTGTGTGTGTGTGTGAGATGCTGAACAGACTTTAGCATCACCCAATGAAAACCTTGTAGACCACAAGGTTCTGATCCACAACTGATCATGGGATGGTGCAGAACTGAACAGTGTTTTGTTCGGTGGTCTCTGGTGTCTCCATCTGGAAGGCAGGTAAAAAACAGCTGCACAGTCAGCTGATGGTTTTTCACTTGCTTTCCTAGTACCAAAATCTTATAGTTGTCTTTTCTCTAGTTCTTTCTTTTCTTGTGGATTTAAGATTTTTAAAAAATCTTTTATTGTCATTTTAGTATGCTATATTATCTTTTCTAGTGTTTGTCTTTATCTGTTTGATTTTTAAACTGGCTTTTTTATTTTTAGATAACATGCAATTGTAAGAAACCATATGGAGATCCCATCCTATGTATACTTTAACCACTTCCCCTCAATAGTAAAGTTTTATAAAGCTACATAGTATATTATCACAGCCAAAGTATTGACATCAGTAGTCAGCATTCTTACTCAGATTTGATCAGTTTCATTATTTCTTTTGTTTACCTCTATACAGTTTATCCCGTGTGTAGGTTTGCCGGTCAAGAATTTGAATAGTCCCATCACTATAGGCGTCCTTGGTGTATTGCCTTTTTATAACTATACATACTTGTTTCTCAGCACACCCACAAACACACCCTCTCTCCTAATCCCTGAAAGCTAATGTTTTTCTAAACTATCATATCAAAAACATGTATAAGTGTAAACATGTATATGTGTAAACTTTGGGAATTGCCTTTTTTTAAGTCAGCATAATTTCCTGGAGATTTATTCAAGTGATAGTTCCAATTTATTGCCGAATTTCCATGGTGTGTGTGTGTGTGTGTGTGTGTGTGTGTGTGTGTGTGTGTGTGTGACCACCTCTGGTTTTCCCATTGTCAGAATGCTGAGGTCAGACATTCTTCCCTAACTTTCATCTTTCCTTACCTATTCTGACACCTACTGCTCCTTCCTTGGCTCTCGCCTTCTGTGCTGGGGTCGGTAATTCAATGGCCACACAGAACCCACCGACAATACTCAAAATTAAAACCGCTTCATATTTCTACCAGCAATGCATTTGTGATCCAGTTGCTTTACATCCTTGGTAGTGCCGTATATACTTGTTTATAAGCCTGAGTTTTCCAGTACATTTTTTAATGCAGTTTTTGTGGTAAAATTAGATGCCTTGGGGTTGGCTTAAACTCAAGCATATACGGGATTTGCTTTTTTCCACTACTTTTTATTTCGTTATTCAGAGAGGTTGGTAATGATATCTCATTATTTTAGTTTCCCTTGCTACTAATCCATAGGTCAATGGTTAGAGTCCACCAGGAGAAAAATGGGGCAGTTTACTCACATAAAAATGAGAAATAAAAAAAAAAAGATGAGAAAGATAGTCACTACATTCAAAGGGTTAAAACTTTTCTCTACATCCTTTCTTCTTTTGCCCTACCCAATTACGAACCAAAAATCAACCCCAGTGCTGTGGTAGGAATCCTCCAGGCTTAGTGGGTTATCAGTACAGCACATGACCCATCACATCATCCAGGCTCCTCCTTTACTAACCAGAGACCTTACATTCCTTCAGAAAGCAGATGAGTTATTAAGCCATAAAACCATAAAAACGACTTGCCAAAAAACTGGGGGTGGGGGAGGGGTGGTTTGAAATGGGAAACCAAATGGAACAGACTACCTGCCAATCAATCTCAAGCACTGCTGCGCTCATTCACTAGTATATACTGAGGGCCTTATGGGGACCTGTTGAAAACACATGACAAAGTACAACATGGGGATCCAGAGCTCTCAAAGCTGCGAGGCAACTCAAAAGTCATCGAGTCCATAATTAGCCATATGAGACCAAGGGGCAAAATTTTCTCCAGAGCTCAGAAGGCAGAAAGGGCAGGAAAGGGCAACTGGAAATGGAGACTTCATGGAGGAAGCAGCAAGAGTGCTGTTAACATTGAGGGAATTCCACCTAACATTACAAAACAAAATGTGTATACACTTTTGAACGGAAGATAAATTTGCTCTATTAAAAAAAAGAAAAGATTTTACAGCCTTGGAGACTCTGTGGAACAGTTTTATTCTGTCCTATTTGGTTCCTATGTGTTGAAATCTATTTACCTGAAGGGGAGTTTTTTTTCCTAGGAGGGTGGGGCTTGGTGGCACTGCATGTTAGAAAAAGGGCTTCTAATTCACTTCAGAGGACAGCACTGAATCTACAGCTCAGGGAGAGGGACATGTCTGATGAGAGCCCACAGGAGCAAATGAAGGCGGAGGAAGAAAGAGTGGAGCACATCCTGGCCACCAAGCCTCAAGGATGATATTCCCGCTCAGAGCAGCCAATACACAGAGAAAGGACTATATGGCTGGCCCACTATGAGACATGACATCCCTCACTGACCCATAGACCTACAGGGGACAACACTGGAGACACAGTGTGGGAATTGCGCACGATCTGACTCCACCACCGAGGCAAAACACTAACGGGCCTGCAACAGAACAGCAAGGGGAACAGAGCAACGAAGTCTTGAGGGAGTACCAAAAACAGACTTTGGGGTTAGGGTGTGGTGCCCCATCAGACTAGACTGGAAAACACTCCTAAAGGTCAACAAACAGACCTTGAACTATTTACAGGCTTTTCTTTTTTTGTGTCATCGATTTGTTGTTTTGTTTTCTTTTTTTGTTTTGCTCAGTTTTATTTTTATGCATATTATGTCTTCAGGTTTATCTAGATAAGATAGGCTGGATAAACAATCTGGAGGAGAAAACAACTGGACCAATGGTTGTGGGGGGATGTAGCAGAGAGGGAGGTGGGTGAAAGGAAGTGGGTGTTAACAAGGGAACAACAAGTGATCCAAAAATTACTGGCGAGGAGGGTGTAAGAGGCCTGGTAGGGCTTAATCAAGGGCAATGTAAGGGAGAGGAATCACTGAAACCCAAATGAAGGCTGAGCTTGATAGTGGGACAAGAGGAAAGTAAAAGGAAATAGAGGAAGGAACGAGGAGGCAAAGGGCATTTATAGAGGTCTAAATACGGGGATGTACATATGTAAATATATGATGGGGAAATAGATTAATGTGCATATATTTATAGGTTTAGTATTAAGGTAGCAGACAGACCTTGGGCCTCCACTCAAGTACTCCTTCAATGCAAGAACACTTTGTTCTATTAAACTGGCATTCCATGATGCTCACCTTGAAGTGATTGCTGAAGACAAAATGGGTACATAAACAGATATGGTGAAGAAAGCTGATGGTGCCTGGCTATCAAAAGATATAGCGTTTGGGGTCTTAAAGGCTTGAAGGTAAACAAGCGGCCATGTAGCTCAGAAGCAACAAAGCCACATGGAAGAAGAACACCAGCCTGTGTGATCATGAGGTGTCAAAAGGGATCAGGTATCAGGCATCAAAGAACAAAAAATCATATCATTGAGGATGAGGGTGAGTGTGGAGTGGGGACCCAAAGCCCATCTAAAGACAAGTGGACATCCCCTTACAGAGGGGTCACAGGGAGGAGATGAGCCAATCAGGGTGCAGAGTAGCAACAGTGAAACATACAACTTTCCTCTAGTACTTAAATGCTTCCAACCCCCCACTACCATGATCCCAATTCTACCTTACAAATCTGGCTGGACTAGAGGATGTACACTGGTACAGATATAAACTGGAGAGACAGGGAATCCGGGACAGATGAACCCTTCAAGACCAGTGGTTAGAGTTATACTGAGAAGGTGGGGTAGAAAGGGGGAAACCAATTACAAGGATCTACATATAACCTCCTCCCTGGGTATGGACAACAGAAAAGTGGGTGAAGGGTGACATCGGACAGTGTAAGACATGACAGAATAATAATTTATAAATTATCAAGGGTTCATAAGTGGGGGGACCTGGTGTGGGAGGGGGAAAATGAGGAGCTGATACCAAGGGCTCAAGTAGAAAGCAAATGTTTTGAGAACGATGAGGACAACAAATGTACAAATGTGCTTGACACAATGGATGGATGTATGGATTGTGATAAGAGTTGTATGAGCCCCCAATGAAATGATTTTTAAAAAGGAAAAAGGGCTTCTAACTAAAAGATTTACAGTTCAAACCCATCATTTGCTATGCAGAAAAAAAATATGAAACTCTGCTCCCATACTGATTTATAGTCTCAAATCTCTGACTTGATGACAGTGGGTTTTTTTTCTTTAATGTTGACCCTTCTCTTGTGCTTATTTACCTTCTGTACATATTTGTAGGTAAACTGTTATTTCATATCTTTTGCCTATTTGTTAACTCTTGTTTGAGAGCTCTTTTTGTGTCTTAGATACCGGTCCTATTTTATCCCTGTCTGCAGCTATTAGTTCAACCTCTTCCAAGGACTTTCACAGAGCAAAAGTGTTCGTTCTGAGGAAGCTTAGTTATCAACTTATTCTTGGATGTTTTGGGTTTCAAGAACTCCTTAAGTTCTAGATCCTGAAGAATTTTCTTCTATGTTCTTTTACAGAGCCGTGTACTTTTATTTTCTATCTAAGTTCGTGATACATTTGGAATTGATCTTTGCATAAGATGTGAAGTTTATTTTGTGTGTTTCCTGTGTGTCTTTGCCTGTGAGTGTCCAGCACCATTGGTTGAAGAGTCTTTCCTCTGCCGTGGACTACTTTTGCATCTTGTCAAAAATTAATTGATCTTATTTATTTGCATATTTCTGGGTTTTCTGCACTGTTTTATGTACCTGTATAGCTGTGTCATTGCTGATACCAAAATATCTTTATTAGTGTTGTTGTATAATAACCCTTAATATTGAGTAGAGGGCTTCTTCCCACTTTGTTTTTCTTTGTCAGCATTTTCTTGGCTATTAGAGGACCTATGTTTTCCATGTAAGTTTTAGGATAAGCTTGTCTGTGTCTATAAATACAAATGCTGAGATTTTGATTGGCATTGCATTGAATTTAAATCAATTTCATATAAATTGACATCTTATATAAATGTATATAGTCTTATAGAAGTTTGTATTTAATGATTTTTTAATCGCACCTGAATTTCATGTTTAATTTAGGAAGGATCTTCTCATGTGAAATAAAACTCTTAACCTTTATATTTTTCTTTAAATATTTTGGTCTTATATTTAAGCAGTCTCATAATTATTTTGGTGGGCTATAGGAACCTAATGCTCTTTTATAAAAACAAGTTGAAGCCATCTGTGAGCACATAATTTATTGATTTTACTTTCTCATTGATTTGAGATGCTATTTTTAGCCTTTTCTAAATTTCATTTTTATAGCCTATATACCTTACCTTTTTAATATTTTGCTTTATTGACATATCATTCACATCATTCAATTTTAGCACATTTCGAAAGGCAGCTTAAGGAAACAAATGTGCTAAGACCTGCAGTTAGAAAACCAAGGGGAGAACATGCTCAGCAGCTCTCGAACCTTTTGAAAGAACTAAAGAAAAACCCAGCCTCAAGTTCCAGTATTGAAAGATTCTGTAGGCAAAATACTCAATGATACAGCAAGCATCTGAAGAAGATGGAAGAATTTATTAGTCACTGTGCCAAAAAGAATTGGTTTTCATTCAGTCATTTCAAAAGGTAGATTATATATTGATCAAGGGAGAATTAGTCCAAGCTGCAGTGAGACATAAGCAAAAAATAAGGCTCCAGAAATTCATGGAATACTAATTGAAATGCTTCAACAAATGGGCGTAATCTTGGAAGTGCTCACTAGCTTATGTAATGAAATTTGGAAGACAGCTTCCTGCTCAACCAACTAGAAGCGAACCATATTTGTACCTCTTCCAAATAAATGTGACCCAATGGACATTATTGAACAATACCATTTAACATCATGTGCAAGTAAAATTTCGCTGAAGCTCATTCAAATACAAGTGAAGTAGTACATTAGGGAGCTGCCAGAAATTCAGACCATATTTGGAAAAGGATATCATTGCTGATGACAATTGGAATGTAAAAGCAGAGAGTATCAGAAAGGTGTTTACTTGTGTTTTATTGACTATGTAAAGGCATTTGCCTGTGTGGATTCTAACAAACTATGAATAATGTTGTGAAGAATGGAAGTTGCAGAACACCAAACCATGCAGATGTAGATGCAGTCATGCTCATGCAGGACCAGGACTTAAACCAAGAGGCAGTTGTTCAGATATAGTCGTTGTTGATATTGACCTTGCTTGCCTAGCTGAGTTAGTGTTGTCAGGTTTCTCATTCTTTCATTCTCCCCTCTCTATACTGTACTCTTTGGAAGGAGGTTACAAATGTATAGTCCACACTTAAAGGAGTAGGGAATTGTGCTTCCAATTTTTGAGGATGGAGTATCTACCAAACTATTTCAAATTTTCCTGCATGGGTGATTCTCCTTTGATTTTTAAGATCTCAATTTATGGTTGTTGGAGGGTGGTGGAAGATTGCTGAGGTGTTATGCAGAACTCCCCAGGTCCAAGAAGTTCCCTACATTCTTGCTTCTGTAGATAAAGTCATGCCAGATACTTCGACCAAATACTTGGGTTTTGATTCATTTGCCCAAAATGTTTTTGTTTTGCCTCCTTTAGCCGCCTGGATTTTATTTGAAAATCATTTTAGTGAGCCTCTGGGAAACACTGAGAGCTTTGTTTATGTACTTGGGTCCCAAAGCTGTACCTAGGGCTTCTGAACAGGCAGCCTTCTGTTTTAAAAGAGGAGGGAAGTTTCATGACTACATACAGTCACATTGCAAATTGAAAGGAAATATTTGTTGTATTCATACGGCTTTAGGAGCCAAGGACTAAGAACCCAGTGGAATGAAGAAGAAAATATATGTCTCAAAGTTAATATCTGATATATGACTTAAATATGACTACTGAAAATATTTTAGTAGTCACAGACTGATAATTTAGACCAGTGGTTCTCAAATCTCTGTTACCATTCCCAGACCTACTGATTCAGAAGCATTAGCGCCGGGACTCAGCAATCTGTATTAACAAGTCTTCCAGAGGATTCCAATGCACTACAGACTTTTAATAACAATGATTTAGTTTATTGATTGTGCATCCTAACCTGGATAGCAGTTGTTATGGCTTCTTGGCTACAAGTTGTGTTTGCTTTTCCTTCAGAGCCTTTGAAAATTTTGCTTTTTAAATCAGAATATCTGACTTCTACATGCTCTGTCTTTTAAACTCTTTATTTGTGACTTGGGTGAAGGTACATATTCAACAGTTTAAAAAAATAATTTTATTGGGGCTCATACAACTCTTATCACAATCCATACATACACCAGTTGAGTGAAGTACCCTTATACTTCCGTTGCCCTCGTCATTCTCAAAATTCGCCTTCCACTTGGGTTCCTGGAATCAGCTCATTTTCCTTTTTTCCCTCCTCCTCCCTCCCTGCTCTCCCCTCGCTCATGAACGCTTAATAATTTATAAATTATTATTTTATCTTATCTTACACTGCCCGGCATCTCCCTTCACCCACTTTCCTGTTGCCCAACCCCCAGAGGGGAGGTTATATGTTGATCCCCGAGATCGGTTCCCCTTTCCTACCCCCACTTCCCTCCTGGTATCGCCACTCTCACCATTGGTCCTGAGGGGTTCATCCGTCCTAGATTCCCTGTGTTTCCAGATCCCAACTGTACCTCTGTGCATCCTCTGGTCTAACCAGGTTTGCAAAGTAGAATTGGGATCATGATAATTGGGGGGGGGGGTCAACAGTTTTTATATTTAACAGTTCATACACATTTTGTTTTAGTTCATCGATTGTAATTGATACCAGGGAGTTTTTCTGTTTTTAATGTTCCAGTTTCTGGATGTACCTCATTTTATTTGCCCATTCATTAGTTGGTGGATATATGGGCTGCCTATTAGATTTTTTAAAAGCAGTTTTATTGACATAGAACTCATGTATCATACATTCAAAGGCTTAAACATATTAAAAAGGATTTCACAATCACCACCACAATTAATTTTGGAACATTTCTTTTTTTTGTACTCATTATGATTACCTTTCCATTTCCCCCCAACCTCCCCTGCCATAACTCAGAGAAACTATTAATCTAATGTACTTATTCTCAATTTCATATAAAGAAAAACATACAACCTCCTCCTAACAATTACAAAATTAAACGCAGACAGTTCTCCATTTAAAAGAAAGTGAAAATAATAACTGGAGCAGATATAAAATGGGTCAGAGGTGGAACAAGTGGAAAGGTGTTACATTTTAATCTGCCTCTATCAATCTTAATTCACTCTGCAGCACACTCTGCTAGCAAGACTATCCAGGTCACCAGTTGCTGGTCAGAGGGGCTTCTCCGGAGGAATAGTCCACATGAAATTGCTGCCAGTGGATTTGGCTCTCATTGTCATCCATCATGCAAACTGCATGCTCAAAATTTAAACGCTGATGCCACTTCCTTCTCTGGTCTTGGATTTTATTACTTACAATACTTGGATCACAGAGGATATTGTATTTCTTCTTTTTTTTTAAAAAGTAACTGTGGAGTTGGGTTTTTTTGGGTTCATTTGTTATCTAACTTAGATGACTGCTGTTGGGAAATGTCAAAAGAACAGTATTCATGACATGTAAAAATTACATGAAATTCTAATTTTTCTTGTCCATAAGTTTACTGAAATACAGCCACACTAATTTGCTCACTTTATCGATGACTACTCGCTAACCCTGGCAGAATTCAACAATGACTGAGTGTATGGCCCAGAAACCTAAAATAATTCACGTCTACAGGAAAAGTTAGATCCCTCATCTAGAACAGCGTTTCTCAACCTTTCTTTCATTATTTCCTAGGGACCACCCCTTTTGACAGTTTCCTTATTGCTACCCTATTTTCCACGACATTTTAATACCACAGAATACTGTGTATTTATGTGCTGTGGCCCATAAGAACCAATATTTGCCCCCTTAAAGGTCTACAAGGGGGTACCGCCCCCCCCCCCCCCCAATGGAAAACAGCTCTACTGGGCAGAGCTTTCATAGTAGTACCCATTTTTCCTGCAAGGCAAGCATCAAGCAACTCGCTCTGAGTTAGTGCACCCAGTGGCATTGCCTGGAAAGGTTCTCTCTGGTCACAGTGAATTTTTTTTGTGAAAGAACTTTTGCTCAAACGTCTTTTTTGTGTGTGTGTGTGTGATGGCTGATTTAAGAGAACAGTGTGTGGCTGTGAGATTTTGTTTTCTGTTCTGGAAAATTGTCACAGAAACTTGTGATGTTGAACACAGCTTACAAGAACGGCACAGGTGGTGGGGGAGGGGGAAGGCGACTCAAGTATATGAGTGATTTTTTTTTTAGTTTAAAAAACCGTGAAATGTTGATTGATGACAAACCTCGTTCTGGCCGTCCATCAGCTTCTAGAATGTATGAACATGTCGACTCGTAGTGCATCTTGAGTTTGGAGTTTGTTCCACCAGGTCAGACTGTTAATCAAGCTTTCTATTTAGAGGTTCTCAAAAGATGGCATAACAATGTGCAACAAAAAAGGCCTAATAGTGGACGACATGGAGACTGGTTTTGCCATCATGACAATGCACCTGCTCACACAGCCATCTCAGTGTGCCAGTTTTTGGCAAAAAACAGCAGGCCTCTCTTGTCCTAACTCACTGTACTCACCTGACCTCCATGCGACTTCTTTTGTTTCCACGAATGAAGAGGGTCATGAAAGGGCAGCAATTTGATGAAATAGAAGAAGTGAGGCAAAAAATGAGGGAGGTGAGTTAGAAAAATATTTCCAAGAAATTCCATTTCTTTGGGCATGCCCCCTCGTATATCATGTTCATTGAGAATACATGTTCCAGAGCTTAGGTTCCTAAACTTGACTGACTGATCATTGGAATCACCTAGGGGTGTCTGGGCAATCTGGTGAAACTACAGATCCCTGGGCTTTGCAGCTTAATGAATCAGAATCTCTAGAACAGTGGTTCTCAACCTTCCTAATGCCACAACCCCTTAATACAGTTCCTCATTTTGTGGTGATCCCCCAAACATATTATTTTCATTGCTACTTAATAACTGTGATTCTGCTACTGTTATGAATTGGGCGACCCCCGTGAAAGGGTCATTTGACCCCCAAAGGGGTGGCGACCCACAGGTTAAGAACCACTGCTTTAGAGGGAGAGGGAAGAGTCCAGGGATCTGTAGTTGCAGTGTATCTCCAAGTGATTCCAATAATCAGCCAAGTTTGAGGAAATTTGGCTTTAGAGTAACGTTCAGGGTAGTAATCTTTGTTGCATTAGGAGATGGGAATGGGTGCACGAACTTCTGACAGGCTTGATATGTCTTAGAAATATTTAATTTTGAGTTGTTCAAACACTATTTTGGACATCTGTAGGATCTCTAAGCCAGTTGCTAAAATATTTGACTGTTACCATCCTGACCATTTAAGTTTTGGAAATGAAAAATAAGAACTTCAAAGTAGTTAAGGTTTTTGCCTAGTTCATAAAACTGGTTTATCACAGCATCTATTAAACTGGTTTATCATAAAAGTGGTTTATCACAGCATCAATTAATAAATATGGCTATAGGAAGAGACCAGAGATTTTTACCTGAAAAGTTAGGTGTTTTCTTTCACCTGGTTTGTGAGGCTCACCCTCTGCTGTTCTGTGCTTTGTAATTCATGAGGGAAAAGATAATTTCTCCCATCTCCCAAAGAACTGTGCCTAGCAGCAAAACATAATTACTTTTCATCACCTGCCTCTTGTTCACCAAATAGGACATAAGGAGAAGCTGAAGAGTGGTGTTTCCTGGGAAGGAGACTGATTGCCAAAGTGAAGCACTGGCAAATAAATTGCACTGGAACTGCGACTGCGTTGAAAGAAAGGAAACTTACCCAGCTAGAATCCCTTTGCTTTTTGGAACCTGCCATTTACTGAACTGATCCTGTTAACTCTCTTCCATCTTAAGTGCCTTTTTCTGGCTTCACGTTTTGGAAGCTGAACCCAGACCGCTTTCCTCAGTATGTGTCTTTTCAAGGGACCCTTGGTGGTATCTTGGTTATGCTTGAAACCACTAGCCTCACAGTATGGGACTTAATTTTCTTTCCACCTTGACTGTGACCTCTTTTTGAGGGCAAGGCTCTTTATTAACGTGTAGTACCTGGTATCTAGACCTTTGCGTAAGAGTTCACTAACTAAATCTGATTGATGAAAGAAGGGGAAAATTCATGTAGCAGAAGGTTTTCTTTTCTTTTTTTTGGAAGGCTTTTTATGTACAATTTTAAAAATCATTTTATTGGGGGCTCAAACAACTCTTATCACAATCCATACATCCATCTATTGTGTCAAGCACATTTGTTGCCATCATCATTCTCAAAACATTTGCTTTCTGCTTGAGCTCTTGGTATCAGCTCCTCATTTTTCCCCTCCTGCCCTGCTTCCCCCTCCCTAATGAACCCTTGATATTTATAAATTATTATACCTTACACTGTCCAACGTCTCCCTTCACCCACTTTTCTGTTGTCCTTCCCCCAGGGAGTAGGTTATATGTAGATCCTTTTAATCGGAACCCCCTTTCCACCCCACTCACCCTCCACCCTCCCAGTATCGCCACTCTCAGCACTGGTCCTGAAGGGATCATTTGTCTTGGATTCCCTGTGTTTCCAGTTCCTATCTGTACCAGTGTACATCCTCTGATCTAGCCAGATTTGTAAGGTAGAATTGGGATCATGATAGTGGGGGTGGGGGAAGAAGCATTTAGGAACTAGAGGAAACTTGTATGTTTCATCATTGCTACATTGCACCCTGGCTGACTTGTCTCCTCTCCATGACCCTTCTGTAAGGGGATGTCCAGTTGCCTACAGATGGGTCTTGGGTCCCCAATCTGCACTCCCCCTCATTCACAATGATAGGATTTTTTGTTGTTTGATACCTTATCCCATCGACTCCTCGTGGTCACACAGGCTGGCGTGCTTCTTCCATGTGGGTCTTGTTACTTCTGAGCTGGATGGCCGCTTGTTTATCTTCAAGCCTTTAAGGTCCCAGATGATATATCTTTTGATAGCTAGGCACTATCAGTTTTCTTCACCACTTTTGCTTCTGAACCTATTTGTTTTCAGCGATTGTATTGGAGAGGTGAGCACACAATAATATGGTTGTTTTGTTCTTTGATGCCTGATACCTGGTCCCTTTGGCACCTCATGATTACACAGGCTGGTGTGCCTCTTCCATGTGGGCTTTGTTGCTGCTGAGCTAGATGGCTGCTGTTTACCTTCAAGTCTTTAAGACCCCTAGACGCTATATCTTTTGATAGCTGGGCTCCATCATCATTCTTCACCACATTTGCTTATGCACCCACTTTGTCTTCAGCGATCGAGTTGGGAAGGTGAGCATCATGGAATGCCAGTTTAATAGAACAAACTATTCTTGCATTGAGGGAGTACTTGAGTGGAGGCCCAGTGTCCATCTGCTACCTTATTACTAAACCTATAAATATATGCACATAGATCTGTTTCCCCATCCTCATATATAAATATATTTGCATATGTACATGTCTTTATTTAGACCTCATAAATGCCCTTTGCCCACTAGTTCTTTCCTTCATTTCCTTTTACTTTCCTCTCATCCCACTATCATGCTCAGCCTTCATTTGGGTTTCAGTCATTCTTTTTGGTTGCATTACCCTTGATCACGCCCTACCAGGCCTCCTACACCCTCCTCATCACTGATTTGGATCACTTGTTTTTCCCTTGTCTCGTGGTTTGTTAAAATCATTTCCTTTCCCCCCACCTCACCCTCTTCCATGTCTCCTTGGAACTGTTGGTCCCGTTATTTTCTCCTCTGGATTGTTCATCCAGCCTATTTTGAGACAGACCAAGCAGAAGGTTTTCAAATTGCACACTAGATCTATTTATTCCAAGTAGTTTATTAAATCCAAAGTTCAGCAAATCTAAAAGACGTTAGGCCTATTGAAACATAGTTTGATGTATTTTTGTATGTTATTCAGAAGTAGATATGGTGAGCAGAAGGGAGTTAAGGTAATTTTTTATCTAAAAGTGTCAACCAAATGCTCGTTTTCCTTGTGTTTGAACCCATGGGCCACCCTGTGGGAGAAAGACGTGGTGGTCTGCTTCCATAAAGATTTCAACCTCGACTCCCTATGGGACAGCTCTGCTCGGTCTTGTAGGGTTGGCTACGAGTCTAAACCAACCTGACTTGAGGGCCACAGATATCCTTACTTCGTGTTGAAGCATCAGGCACATTGTTTTTAGCTAGTGTTGACGACCTGATTTCTCCCCCAGCACCATCTGAAACTCCTTTCTTGTCAGACATTGCCTAGTTCTCTGAATAGCAAAGCCAGGACATATCCTTTTTCTCTTAAATCCTCTAACCTGTCAGCAAACCAGCCTCTCTTCTTAGCAGTATAGCATGAAAGCCATGTGCGGGGCAGTTTGTCAAAGGGCTTTTGATTTTCCTTCTCCCAATTGCTGGACGATGCTTTCTTCTTTGCTGTTGGGTATCGGTTTGTACATGCTGTGCTTTATGTTTCAAGGTGGCCCATAGATGATGGGCAATTGCAGAAAGCTGTGTTTTCCTCATTAAAGAGGTTATTTGCTGGTGATGGCTGCCATTCTGATTATCAGGTGAAATGACCTTAGAAACCCTTAGAAACCCAACTCCTTTTTGAAGCCTTTATAATCTCTCTTGGATAAACTTCTAGCCCTTTTGTAACCAGATCTATTTGGTAACAAGTGGGGTGGGCAGGAAAAGGGTGTGTGGTGAGAAGAGGATTCAGATAGTAGCCATTAAGGTATAATAATCATACTATGAAATTACACATTCATTTTAAGTGTTCAGATTGATGGCTTTTGAGAAATGAATATCTTTTTAGCCACCATCACCCAACCTAAGAGATGTTGAACATTTTAATTTCTCCAGAAAATGTCTTTATGTTCCTTTGTGTTCAGTCTGGCTTACCCAGCCCCTTTGCAGTCAACCAGGAGTCTGATTTTCGCACTGCAGCTTTTACATAAAAGGTGCCATAGACAGCGTGTACTCTTTCCTTTAGCATAGTCTTTGAGAATTGCCTGTGTGGCTGCATGTATGCGTCGTTTCTGTCTGCTGCAGAGCACTATTTCACTGTACGGCTATGCTCCGATTGATTTGTTTACTGATGGAAGGGAATAGGCATTATTTCTAGTTTGAGGCTCTTATGTACGAAAGCTGTGAACATTCATGTACAAAGCTTTTTCTGGGGTTATAGTTACATTTTCTTAGATAAATACCTAAGAGTGGAAGTAAATAGTCATATAGTAAGTGTATTTTAGCTTTACAAGACGAGACTGGGAAACTTCTACATTTAGGAGTGTATGAGTTCTAGTTACTTACATTGTGGTCAACACTTGATATGGTCTGCTTCAGTGTAGCCAGATCTTATGGATGTGAAGTGCTATCTTACTCTGATTGTGTATGTTTTATGCTATTGTAAATATGAAAAATTTATATTCCATTATTTGTTGTTATTGTATTATAGGCAGGCTGGTTGGTTTTTATATACTGACCTCGTGTTAAAGTCAGGAATTCTTGTTTCTAGGCAAGCTGGTTTTGTTCGGTACTTTTGTTTGCTCTTTTAGATTTTCTAAGTTTTGCTACGTATAAAGTCATGGTGCGGACATTGCACTTGTGTTTTTCAACTTTAGGCAGTGAGGACAGGACCCACATAATTTGGATTTTTCTTGCTTGTTTGGTTTTCTGTATATTTGAAAACATTATCTTTACAAGTCCGCATGCTTGCTAAGATGATATAATTGAAGTATGAACCGTGACTATAAAGTGGATGAATACAGTCACAGTAATAATCATAGATGGATTTGGCATGGCGGCTGATAAACAGAAACTGGTTTCTGCTTCCAGGCTTTTGGAAAAATTAGGAAGAAAGTTCTGAGCTTTCACTAAATGGCATCAGGGCCATATCTGACCTTTTGGCTTTTTTATTGTCACAAAACGGGGGTGAGACATGCCTTCACTCTTCAACCTTCTTTACCCTATTCTGACATCCACCATTCCTCCTATGGCACTCGACTTCTCTGCCTAGTTCGATAATTCATTGGCAGTGGCCACAAAGAACGTACAGACAATACTCACAATTAAGGTGCTTATTAAGAGTGTTAGTTAACAGGTTACCACAAGCCAGGATAACAGTATGAGTAACAGCCTTTGGTCATTGGTTCATAGCAACACCTCAGCCATCAGCGAAGTCTCTATCTGGTCCTCAGCTGCTCAGCCAGGTGGTCCTTTGGCTTCTGCCACTGTGATCCATGAAAACCCACCAGTCTTTGCCTCATATTCTCATAGTTTCAACACTACTCCTCTGTCTGTCTCTTGGCTTTCTTTGCTCTGTCCCATATTCTCTGGTGTCTCTGGTCTCTGCTTCTTTCACTTTAGACAGAGATCTCAAACGTGCTCTTCTGATGGTCCTGGCATTGCTCTCTGTGCCTTAGTTGGCTCTTAGAGACAGAGACAGACTTTGACAGGGGTGTGATTTTAGTCTTTTAGCAGACCATACCCCCAAAGAAGCAAAGGTTGTGACTTGGCTCACACCTTCTACTATGGTCATGACTAAATCCCACCTTAATCTTGTTTATTACTGTAAGAACGAACTTCCTCCAAAATGGGATTATAGTCACAGGCATAAAATTGAGAACTATCTTACATCACATAAGAAATTATGGCTAGAAGGGTCATATTATTTGACAACATCTCTGCCTACTAAAGAATAAAATTGGACTCTGGTTTAAAAAAAAAATCCTAAAACCAGGTTACTTCGGAGGTTAATAACAGTACCTGTGGTCATATGTGAAATGTTTTACCAATTCATTTATTGGACAAATATTTATTAGTGAGTACCTTCCAGGTTTAACCAGATATTGTTTTAGTGATTAGAAGTATATACCAGTGAACAAAACAGTAAAAAAAAAAAATCCCTGTTTTGGTGCTATTTTACTGGGGGAAATACGTAGTGAATATTAAACATGAAAATAGTATATTTCAGTTAAGTGTGAATAGGACTTTGGAGAAAACTGAGGCCAAGAAGGGAAATGAGATGTAGAAGTACTGTTTTTACCCCCTTATGAACTACTTTTTGGTTAAAGGTGGAAAGTCGTCAGATATATTTCATAAACCAAGCAAGGAAAAAATTGTAGCTAATTATCCAGTCACTGATGATCCTGTAGTGAAGATTGAGGCAAATATTCCTCAATGTGTTTCTTTCCCAACTTAATTGTATTTTTTGCAAAGAAGAGTTTTCAGAAGAAGTGGTTCCATATATACTGCAATAATGCCTCACTACATAATACCCATTTAGCATCTATAAACACAAAAAAACAGAGGTGAAATTACTTACCAAATTATCAGCTGATCAGAGGGTATAGCAATGTGCTATCCTTGAGTAATTCTACTTATAGACACATCAACAAAACATCAGATGCCATAGAAACAACACTAAACTACGTGGCTTTCCAGTACAAAATGATATCAGTAGAGATTTTGGAATGTGTTCAGCGAACGGTACATTTTAGAATCCCCGAAGAGAATTCCATAGAAGAATATCACAGGGAAGCTTCAAAAAAGGTTGTGGGAAATTTTCATTATCATTTAATTTTATTTGTCCATGAATTTTTTGAAGCCCCCTTCTATTTGTTGTGCATTACTATGAGATGGAATATTCACAGTTGTAAGTAGCACCTTTGAAACAAATATGTCATAAAAACCCCTTTTAAGTTTGCGTAGTGCTGCTGCTGCAGTGACAGGTGTTCAGATGTACAAGTGGACCTCACAAACTTATGGAAAGATTACATTATATTTTGATTTCTTTTTATTACAGACATTACCACCCACCCTTGGTTTTGCATAGGAGAAAATCAATTTTGCTTGTAGAAACAAAACTCCATATTTTGTTTTTAAAGTGGTGAATCAAACAATAACAAACATTTAAATAGTGCTCACTGTGTGCCTACACTGTTGTAAGAACTTTATATGTACTTACTATTTTAATCCTCACAACAAATTAATGATGAAAGTATTATTAATATCATCCCATATGTAGCTGAGAACACTGAGACACAGAATAATTAGGTAATTTGCCAGGTTGCAAAGCTAAGAAGTAGTAGAGCCAAGATTTGAAGCCAGTTAGACATTGACTTGATGGCAGTGAGTTTGGAGTTTGGGGGAGACTGTTTCAGAATCTATATAATTAACTACATATGATATGTCAATTCCCTGATAAAATCCTAGTCACTATAAGCAAATGTGGCGAAGAAAGCTGATGGTGCCTGGCTATCAAAAGAGATAGTGTCTGGGGTCTTAAAGGCTTGAAGGTGAACAAGCGGCCATCTAGCTCAGAAGCAATAAAGTCCACATGGAAGAAGCACACCAGCCTGTGCGATCACGAAGTGCCAAAGGGACCAGGTATAAGGCATCATGCAAAAAAAAATTTATATATTCATAGTGAATGAAGGGGGAAGTGCAGAGTGGAGACCCAAAGCCCATTTGTCGGCCACTGGAGATCCCCTCATAGAGGGGTTTAGGAGAGGAGATGGGTCAGTCAGGGTGCGATGTAGTACCGATGAAGAACACGGCTTTCCCCCAGATCCTGGATGCTTCCTCCCCCCAACTACCATGATCCGAATTCTACCTTGCAGGACTGGATGGGTCAGAGGTTGTGCACTGGTGCATGTGGGAGCTGGAGGCACGGGGAGTCCGAGGTGGATGATGCCTTCAGGACCAGGGGTGTGAGGGGCAATACTGGGAGAGTAGAGGGTAAGTGGGTTGGAAAGGGGGGACTGATTACAAGGATCCACATGTGACCTCCTCCCTGGGAGACGGACGGCAGAGAAGGCGGGAAAGGGAGACTCTGGATAGGGCAAGATATGACAAAATAACAATCTATAAATTATCAAGGGCTCATGAGGGAGGGAGGAGCGGGGAGGGAGGGGGAAAAAAAGGACCTGATGCAAAGGGCTTAAGTGGAGAGCAAATGCTTTGAAAATTAGGGCAAAGAATGTACGGATGTGCTTTATACAATTGATGTATGTATATGTATGGATTGTGATAAGAGTTGTATGAACCCCTAATAAAATGAAAAAAAAAATCCTAGTCACTATAGCTCTGCTGTTTCATGATTATGTGAAGAAACACATCAAAATACTGCTTTGAACTATTGGTTATCAAGATTTTGTATGCTAAAATAATTTAAATTTTGTGAGAGAATTATCCTAATTTTATAGGTACTTTTCAATATAATTGGCTTTAAAAAAGATCACTTTGACTTTTTGAGCACCCAAATAATTTTAACAGAAAATTATAAAAATTACATGCAAACGTGTTACTGTGCATTGATAGAAATAATGGGTTAAAAGCAAAATTTACCTCGGAAAAAATGGGGCTAAAATAATTTGCTAATGATTTTTATTTAGTATTATAAATTTAATTCTGGAGGAACAGTATTTAGTTTTATTTCTATATGTGGAAAATATTCTTTTAAAATACTTGATATGAAGACGTTCAATTGAATGTGTGTTGACAACTTGACCCATTTGCTGTTTGAAAATCAAGGACCGCAGCCTTCAAAATGGATCACAACTCAGTGTACATAAAGCCAAACTCCTCACACCATGTATATCCTTTGATTCAATGTCTCTCAAAATATTTTTGCTTATTTATAAATTGGGTTGTTTCTTTTCTTCTCACTGAGTGTGAGAGTTCTTTATATATTCTCAAAGGAGCTTTGATAGCATAGTAGTTTACATGTTGGGCTGCTAACTACAAGGCCAAAAGTTTGAAACTACAGCTCCTCTGCAAAAAAGATGAGGCAGTCTACACCTGAGAAGACTTATAGCAGTGGTTCTCAACCTTCCTAATGCTGCAACCCTTTAATAGTTCCTCAGGTTGTGGTGACACCCCAACCATAAAATTATTCTCGTTACTTCATAACTGTAATTTTGATACGGTTATGAATCGTAATATAAATGTCTGATATGCAAGCTGTATTTTCATTGTTACAAATTGAACATAATTAAAGCACGGTGATTAATAACAAAACAATATGTAGTTACGTATTGTTAAATATTTCTAATTACAAATAAATTTTGTCGTGAAGCATGGGTAACAGTCTTCATATAACAACAGTAAACTACATTTTTAATTTTTTTATTAGGGGCTCATACAACTCTTACCACAAGCCATACATACATCAATTATGTAAAGCATATTTGTATATTCATTGCCCTCATGATTCTCAATACATTTGCTCTCCACTTAAGCCACTGGCATCAGGTCCTCATTTTTTCCCCTCCACGCTCCCTCATGAACCCTTGATAATTTATAAATTATTATTTTGTCATATCTTGCCCTGTCTGGCGTCTCCCATCACCCACTTTTCTGTTGTTCGTCCCCCAGGGAGGAGGTCACATGTAGATCCTTTCGGTTCCCCCTTTCCAACCCTTCCTCCCTTTACTTTCCCAGTATCGCCACTCACACCCCTGGTCCTGAAGGGATCATCCACCCTGGCTTCCCTGTTTCTAGTTCCTATCTGTACCAGTGTACATCTTCTAGTCTAGCCAGATTGGCAAAGTAGAATTGGGATCATGATAGTGGGCAGGGGGAGGAAGCGTTTAGGAACTAGAGGAAAGTTGTGTTTTTCGTTATTGCTACATCGCACCCTGTCTGGCTCATCTCCTCCCCGAGACCCTTCTTCAGGGGATATCAAGTGGCCTTCAAATGGGCTTTGGGTCTCCACCCTGCAAGCCCCCATTCATTCACTATGGTAAGATTTTTTGTTCTGATGATGCCTGATCCCTTCAACACCTCGTGATCACACAGGCTGGTGTACTTCTTCCATGTGGGCTTTGTTGCTTCTGAGCTAGATGGCCACTTGTTTACCTTCAAGCCTTTAAAACCCCAGACACTATATCTTTTGATAGCCGGGCACCATCAGCTTTCTTTGCCACATTTGCTTATGCACCCATTTGTCTTCAGCGATTGTATCAGGGAGGTGAGCACACAATGATATGATTTTTGGTTCTTTGATCCAAGTGGCCTTCAAATGGGCTTTGGGTCTCCACCCTGCAAGCCCCCATTCATTCACTATGGTAAGATTTTTTTGTTCTGATGATGCCTGATCCCTTCAACACCTCGTGATCGCACAGGCTGGTGTACTTCTTCCATGTGGGCTTTGTTGCTCCTGAGCAAGATGGCTGCTTGTTTAACTTCAAGTCTTTAAGACCCCAGACACTATATCTTTTGATAACCGGGCACCATCAGCTTTCTTCGCCACATTTACTTACTCACCTGCTTTGTCTTCAGCGGTTATGTTGGGAAAGTGAGCATCATAGAATGCCAATTTAATAGAAGAAAGTATTCTTGCATTGATGGATTACTTGAGTAGAGGCCCAATGTCATTTTGCTACCTTAACACTAAACCTATAAAGTATCCTCATATATAAATATATTAGCATATTTGCATGTCTTTATCTAGGCCTCTATAAATGCCCTTGGCCTCCCAGCCCTTTCCTCTATTTCCCTTGACTTTCCTCCTGAAACTACATTTCTACATTTTGCAACAGTATGCATAAAAAGCCAATGTGAGTGCGAAGGTTGAGATAGCTTCTCTCTCACCAGATCAGAAATTCTCAGGGAAGCAGTAGAATATTTTACATTTAATCAATCAGTCTTTGTTTTTTCAGTTAGCGGTACAAGTCATTCTTATGCTCAGGCAAGTTGAAAATCGTTACAGTAGAGAAAGTCACAGGCCAAAGCAATTGAAGTCCAGCTTTCAATACTTTTGAACTTGGGCCTCAGGGAGCCATTCCCTGCCTGCTTTGCCCTTGTCTATTTGGCATTGGAATAAGATAAATTTCATTCTGTTGTACATAGGGCTGATATGAGTCAGAATTGATTCCACAACAATAGCATTTGACATTGCATTTTGCCTACATAGATTCTATCAAGTTCCTTTGGAATGATCTATATATGAAATGACCTTTTTTTAATGCCAAATCCGGACATTGTAGGATAGAATTTGTAAACCAGGGTTGTTGCAGAAAGCTCAGGGCATACGGTCCTTTGTGATTGAATGATGAGTGAAGGGGTAAATGAAGCAACACTATTCTACTTAGGAACATCCTATATGAATTACTCCAGACAATCTCATTTTTCATGTTTTCACCTCCCAATCTTTGCTGATGTTACGATTTAGGATTCCCTGTTCACTGAGGAGATGACTGCAGGAATCTTGGCAGGAAATAGCTTTTGGAGCTTTTCTTTCTCTTTCACGCTAATGTTTTTTTGGCACCCAAGGCCACACTTGGGAATTCACTTTCTGAGAAGCTTTTGTGGGCCCTTTTTATCTTACTGCCTTTCTCTTCTCTGAAAGGATGTGAATATAGCTGGGAAAAGAAGAAGGAAACTGCAGAGGTTTATTGATGTGGGTTCCTGCCCCACCATGCCCTAGGCTTAGTATGTGCATGCTTCTGATGAGTCACTGCTGTTAGTATTTAGTATTTACTGATCCTCATATCCCAGTATTGTGCAAAGCACAGAATTTGCCCAAGGGACTTAATAGCTAAAGCTCCCACTTGATCTGTTGGCTTTCTCCCTCCCTCGCCCTTGTTGGTGACTGCAGGGAGGAATATGGGAGATATAAAACTATTAGCAAGAGGAAATCTAGACCATGTAGCTTTATTGCTGCCTGGGAAGTGGCCTGGGAGTTCAGGATGCAAGGATTTGATGCTCTCTGTGCAGCTGCCATAAATAACTCACTCTTATTGGGGTGAGCATGAAGTATTTCCACATGGTTGCTCAAGTCCCTTTTCTCTGTGCCCTGATGCTCCCTCCCTCCTCTTGCATTAATTGCTTAGCAGTTGCTGATGCAATTAAAATGAGATGTGCCTGCAGCCTCTGGTTTGTTGTCAAGACCCTCTTTTTAAGGTCTTCATCTTGCTGCGAGGGATGGGTGAGCATCTGAGTTTGAAGGCAGAGGAGAGAGGGACCTGTGGCTGCAGTTAAAGGGAGTTTTCTAAACGCAGCAGCATGCAGAGCTGGATTTCTCCTGACTCTATAATCGTTACCATGCCAAGTGGGAGTCCCTTGTGCTGTTCATTAATGGGCATTATATATGGCAGCACAGTGGATACAAATGAATCCTGCTGAATTGCTTTTGTTGGTGATCTAGGAAATGCTTTTTGTTTTTAACTAGGGGAGAACAAGGAGGCATGAGCAGTATCAAAGTACAGAAGAGACCAAACCAAATCCAAGTGTTTAAATGGAAAATAAGACTCTGGAGATGTTAAGAAGGCTAGATTGAAACATTTAGCTGTTTTAGGTCACTGGGTAGAAGATACACTACAGTTGCTATTATGTGTGTGTCCTTTCTAGCCAGCATTCCCAAGCCTGCCTCTGACTTGTTCCTAGCTACGTGTGTGAAATTGCCCTGGAAAGCTCATAGGATCTTACTTGTGTTTCTTTCTTTTTTTTAAATTGTGTGTCTACTCAGTTTTGGGTAGATAACGGTGTAGCGCTTGCTTTCCCAGTGTTGCTAGGTATTCATGTGGGAGGTAGGTTGCTTAGTAACAGGAATTACCTGCTTACCTGTGCCCCAGACCACTGTGTATGTTTGCTCTGTTCAGAGAAGGGCCACATTTCCTCGCACAGTGATTGATCTTCAAGCATGCATGGGAGTAACTTGGAGAGCATGTTAAAATACAGACTTTAGGGCTGCAGCCCCAGAGATTCTGCTTCAGTGCATTTGTGGAGAGGTGTATTAATTTGCATTTTTAACAAGCCTCCAGGTAGTCCTAACGTTGCCAGTCTGGGAACCATACTTTGAGTAGTACCGGCTTAGGATAATGCCTTAGATATAGCTAAGACTAAGTCATCATTTGTGGATTTGATTTGATTTTTCTGGTAGTTCTTTCTTAGGCTGTTTAAGGTTAAAAAAACAAAACAAAAAACAACCCCCCAAAAACGATTAAACAATTTTTATTGTTTGGCAGAATGTCCTTTATTATTACATGAATTTTTAAAATTAAACTTCCCTTCCTGACAATTTTCTCATCAGATCATTCATGTTTCGTTGCTAGCTGTAGATCTGTTAGGATCCTGACTTTGATATACAAAGTTGTAGCTACTCTGAAGTATAAGTGTATGATTAGGATAACTGATCTAATCTTAGTTCTGTGCTTAGATGTCAGGTCTAAATTTTTTTTCAGAAGGGGAAGTGTCATGTGTGAGTTTTTTTGTGAATTCTAATTTATTAAATTCTCTCTGCCCCTTGATTTGATCACATCCTTTTTTGACCTGGGAAGAGAGGCCATTATTTTTCCTTTCTTTGTAATAGACTCCTTCTTTCAAACAATTTAAAATTTACAGAAAAGATGTTAAGATAGTTATAGAAAGTTATCATTTACTCCATACTTACTTCCTCATGAATCAGAATTGACAGTTTCGTCTTTTGGAGGCTTTTTATTAGTTTGATACAATTCATGAATGAATCAATAAAAACTCACTGTCATCTAGTCAATTATGGGTCATAGCGACCTACAGGGACAGCATTGAACTGCTCCTGTGAGTTTCCGAGACTGTAACTCTTTGCAGGAGTAGCTTATCTTTCTCCCATGGAGTGGCTGGTGGCTTCAAACTGCTGACCGTGCACACCCCACTAACCACCGAGGCTCCACTTTATGAAGGAATAGTGATCCATTATTATTATTGACTACAGTTCATAGCTTACTTATATGACCTTATTTATAGTGTCACTTTGGTAAAATATATATGGACACCAAAAACAAGTTTCAAGATGTGCAACTTAGTGAGATTAATTACATTCACAGCGTTGTGTACCCATCACCATTTACAAGACTTTTTCATCACCCCACTCAGAAACTCAGTACCTATTAAGCAGTAACTCCCAATTTCTTCTCCTCACAGTACCTAATCTTTATACATTTGTCTATTAATGTTTTATCAAAGTTGGGCTTGTGCAATGCATGCCCTTTTGTGTCTGACATTTTACTTAGTTAATCCATATTATAGTTTATAGTATAACTTCATTCTTTTGTGGCCTAATAATATTCTCTGTAGCACTTTTTGTTCGTCTTTATATACCACCTTTTGCTCATTCGTGTATTGATGGCCACGTTAGAGCGTTTTCATCTTTTGTCTAGTGTGAATAGTGCTACAATGAACATTGGTGTACAAAGACTGAGTATCTGCTTTCAAGTGTTTGATATATATGTGAATGAGGTTGTTATATATACCTATATATTGGTGTGTGGGTGTGTGTGTATAGATACACACCCACACACCAATATATAGGTAATTCTGTGCTTAACTTTTTTGGGGAAAAAACTGCCACCTTTTTCATAGTGATTATACCATTTTTGCATTCATAACAATGGATGAGAGTTCCAATTTCTCTGTAGCCTCACCAACATGTTATTTCCCCCCTTTTTGATAATAGTCATTGTAGAGGATTTTAAATGGTATCTCATTCTGGTTTTGATTTACATCTCCCTCAACTGCCAACCAAGGGGAAAAGATAAAGCTTTCTACTCCCCCTAAACATTTCCAGCCTTGGAAGCCCGGCATAGGGTGGCTATGAAGCGGAGTGGACTTTATGGCATTTCTTTTTTGTAATGATTAACAAACCCATAACTCAGCTCAAAAAGGGACCCTGGTGGTGTAGTGCTTCACATGTTGGGTTACTGACTGCAAAATCAATCCTTCAGAACCATTGTTTGACCACTCCTAAGGAGAAAGATAAGGCTTTTACTCCTGTAAAGAGTTATAGTCTTGAAACCCCACAGGGGCAGTTCTACTCTGTCCTGTAGGGTCACTATCAGTCAGAATCGACTTGATGGCCATGAGTTTGGTTTTTGGTAACCCAGCTCTAAAACCTTCTACTGGCAAAGCCCATTCCTATTCATAGCAATATTATCAGACAGTAAAACTGCTCCACAGGGTTTCCGAGGTTGTAAATCTTTCAAGAAGACAGCCTCATCATTCTCCCATGGAGTGGCTGGTAGGTTTGAGCCACTGGCCTATTGGTTGGCAGCTTAATGCTTAACCCATCGCACCCCCACAGCTCCTGTAGTGGGATTATGGGTGGCAGAGATGGTTTGCACTAGGCTACACCCCAGAAGTTGACCTTGGAAGCACTGCTGATGATCGGCTTGCATGGGGATGACAGCCAAGAACACCCTATGGAACTCAGTTCTACTCTGTAACAAATGAGTCAGAATCAACTCAATGATAACAGGTTCTCTGAATAATGTTTACTTAAAATAGCTGATTTTAAATGATTATCTAGTCAGTTCAATGCCTGGGCTTCCTCAGGGACAATTTCTAATGGTTGTTTTTCTTTTATATACTTTCCTTTTCTATTGTATATCTCATAATTTTGTGATGAAAACTCATATTTTAAATAATAGCATGTGAGATGTTTGGAAATCAGATTTTCTCCTTCCCCAGGGTTTGATCTTATTGTTGTTTGTTAGGACTTTACTCAACCAATTTTGGTAAAGTCAGTATGATTTACTTACTGAAATCTCTGCTTTATGGTCAGCTAATGAGTGCATGGAGATTTCATTTCCTTAAGCACCCAAAAGGAAGGGGAAGCAAATGAAGGGGAGGAAAGGAGTGAAGCACACCATGGCCCCCCAAGCTCAGAAGACAATATCCCCACTCGGAGTGGCCAATGCACAGAGAAGACTTTATGGCCGACCCCACTGCGAGACGTGACATCCTGCACTGACCCATGGCCCTACATGGGACAGCACTGGAGACACAGTGTGGGATGTGTGACTGAGCTGACCCCACCACACCAAGGCAAAATAATAAAGGAGTGCAATACAACAGCAGGGAGGAGCAGAGCAAGGAAGTACCGAGAGAGTATCAAAAATAGACTTTGAGACCAGGACGTGGCACCCCATCAGACTCCACCCAAAAACACGCCTAAAGGCCAACAAACAGACCTTGAACTATTAACAGGCTTTTCTTAACTCCCCCCCCCTTTTATCTTCTTTTAGATTTTGTATATCATTGGCTCTTTGCTTGTGGTTGTTGCTGCCATCTTCGCCTTGTTTTTATGAGACACTTTGCTGGTGAGGCCATCCGCAATTTTATATGCATATGATTATCATCATAGGTCTATCTAGATAAGATAAGTTGGATAAATAATGTTGGAGAAGAAAGCAACAGGGCTGATGGTTGTGGGGGTTGGGACATGGGAGAGTGGTAGTAGGGGAAGGGAAGAGGTTGTTAACCAACCCTGGGACAAAGGAACAACAAGTGATTCAAAACCAGTGGCAAGGAGGGGTGGGAGGACTGGTAGTGAGTGAGGGGGTTACTGAAACCCAAATGAAGGCTGAGCATGATAGTGGGACAAGAGGGAAGCAAAAGGAAATAGAGGAAAGAAACAGGAGGCAAAGGCAATACATAGAGACCTAAATACAGCCATGTACATATGTAAATATATTTATATATGATGGGGAAATAGATCTATGTGCATATATTTATAGGGTTAGTAGTAGGGTGACAGATGGACATTGGGCCTCCACTCACTCCGTCAATACAAGAACACTTTGCTTGACTAAACGGACATTTCATGATACCCACCTTCCCGACATGATTGCTGAAGGCAAACATGCATAAGCAAATGTGGTGAAGAAAGCTGATGGTGCCTGGTTATCAAAAGATATAGCACCTGGGGTCTTAATGGCTTGAAAATAAACCAGCAGCCATCTAGCTGAGAAGCAATAAAGCCCACATGGAAGAAGCACACCAGCCTGTGTGATCACAAGGTGTTGAAGGGATCAGGTATCAGACACCAAAAAACAAAAAAAATCATCATTGTGTGCTCACTTTCCCCATATAAATGCTGAAGACAAATGTGTGCATAAGTAAGTGTGATGAAGAAGGCTGATGGTGCCTGGCTATTAAAAGATATATATAGCACTTGGGGTCTTAAACACTTGAAGGTAAACAAGCGGCCATCTAGCCCAGAAGCAACAGAGCCCACATGGAAGAAGCACACCAGCCTGTGTGATCACAAGGGGTCAAATGGACCAGGTATCAAGCATCAAGGAACAAAAAAATCATATCAGCATGAATGGGGGGGAGTATGAGATGGGGACCCAATGTCCACCTGTAGACAACTGGACATCCCTTGCAGAAGGGTAGTGGGGAGGAGACGAGTCACTCAGGGTGCAGTGTAGCATCGATGAAACAACTTCCTTCTAGTTCTTAAATAACTCACCCCCCCCCACCACCACTATCATGATCCAAATTCTACCATACAAACCTGGTAAGACCAGAGGGTGTACAGTGGTGTAGATAGGGATTGGAAACACAGGGAATCCAGGAGAGATGAACCCCTCAGGACCAGTGGTGATACCAGCAGGGTGGAGGGGGGCAACTGATTACAAGGATCTACTTATAACTTCCTTCCCGGGGGACGGACAACAGAAAAGTGGGTGAAGGGCGACGTCGGGCAGTGTAAGATATGATAAAATAATAATAATTTATAAATTATCAAGGGTTCATGGAGGAGGCAGTGGGGGGAGAGGGAAAAAAATGAAAAATGAGGAGCTGATTCCAAGAGCCCAAGCGGAAAGCAAATGTCTTGAGAATGATGAGGGCAACAGATGTACAAATGTGCTTTACACAATTGATTGGATTGTGGCATATGGATTGTGATAAGAGTTGTATGGATTGTGATATGGATTGTATATATGGATTGTGATAAGAGTTGTATGAGCTCCCAATAAAATTATTTTTTTAAAAGCACTTGGAATCAAGTAATTCTCCAAGTCTTTTCTGAGAGACCCTGTGTACATTTGGGGGTATGCCTTCAACATTCAGTTAGCTTTTGACAACTCTGTGTTACCCTTCACTTTCTGCTTGTGCAGCACCTTGAGGTCAGCCAGAGTTAAGAGCTATGGACCTTCTGGTGTATGTCTGTAGCCCTGGGAATGTACCCCTGAGGAAAAAGCTGCTCATGCCAGTCAGTCTCTAAGGTAGGTCAATTCTAGAGACAGCCTTGCAAGTTGGTCTTCAGGAAACCACAGGAAGGGTCAAAGAATGGCAGTGCTCTGGGAAAGACACTTTGAAAGCCCACCCACTCTCTTTGCTTCCTCTGAGGACCAGTTAGGCTGCTGGTCGTCCCGTATTTCGGAGTGGAAGATGGGAAAGAAAACATGCTGAAGACTACAAAGCTCACAGTTCTTGCCAAGGCTCAGAGTTTGGTGTGTTTATTTGTTTTGTTTGTTTGTTTGTTTATTTGTTTTTAATAAGTGCTCTCCAAAGTGTTTTAATTTGTTGGCTGATTTCTAGAGTTCTAGGAAAAAATGGACTCTAATGACTTTTGCCAGTTTTCTCATTTATTTTATGGAGGAAAGAGATCCTTCCTCTACTCTTTTCTCTGCTGTCTCTTATTCTTCGGAAGGTTTTGGTTTCTGGCTCACAGCTTCTCTCACCAGCACTACTCCTTGCTTAAGTCTTAGTGAAGTCAGCAATCTTCAGACACCTCTATTTCCCATTCTGTCTCGGCTGCCAGGGGCATACGTCACTGATTGTGCTGCGCGTTGTTGTTCTTTGCAGAGATTGCATTTTTCAACTTGAAGGTTTGTTGCAACCCAGCAATGGGCAGTCCCTTGGCACCATTTTCTCACGGCATGTACTCACTTCATATCTATGTGTCATATTTTGAGTTTTGCAATATTTTAAACTGTCATGGTGCTACAATAGTGGTTCTCAACCTTCCTAATTCAGTGACCCTTTAATACAGTTCTTCATGTTGTGATGACCCCCAACCATAAAATTATTTTTGTTGCTACTTCATAACTGTCATTTTACTACTGTTATGAATTGGACAACCCCTGTGAAAGGGTCGTTCGACCCCCAAATGTCATTCTTTTAGAATCTCAGTTCACCCATCCTTAGCCTCAACACTGACTTCTATTCTTTTCATGTTTTTGCTTTCTTCCATACCCAACTTAATTCAATGTAATTACTTTCTTCAGTACATTCTTAAATTTGCTGACAAAACCCCAACCGTGCTTACACCCAACATTTTGCTCACTCCATGCATGCACTTGTGCACCTAAATGTGGCTAGAGAAAACCACACACCTGTTATTCCTAAAACCTTGTCCTCCCGCAGTCCACCTCATCTCAGTGAATAGCATTTCTATTTTTCCATGATGTTGGGCCAAGCAAGTCAGCTTTAAACTTTGCATTTCCTCCCCCTCCCCATATAATCACCCAGCAAAATCCCACTGACTCTGCCCTTAGTTTATCTAGATTCCAGCCTGTTCACATCCCTTTCACTGTCACCAATCCACTCTTAGCTTGCATGTTGTTGTAATGCAGTGGTTCTGAATCTTCCTAAGACATGACCCTTTAATACAGTTCCTCATGTTGTGGTGATCCCCCCCCCAAACCATAAAATTATTTTCATTGCTACTTCATAACTATAATTTTGCTACAGTTATGAATTAGGCAACCCTGTGAAAGGGTTGTTTGACTCCCACAGGGGTCATGACCCACAAGTTGAGAACCACCATATGTCCCTAACTCGACTTCCTGTTGATCTTTAGTGCTCTGTAACTTATTCTCAACATAGCAGCCTGTCAAATTGTTTCATATCTCCACATAAGCCCTTCTCCTGCCTTTCCATATCTTTCAAGAGACCCCCCAAGTCCTTATAATCACTTAAATCATTTGGCTTCTCTTTCCATTTTCTGTTTATTTACTCTCCCCTGCCCTTCTTTCTGTCAGGGGAGCATCGGCAGTATTATAGCAGCATAGAAGCATCTACTGATGGGCAGGTGGTGGTTGTGCCTGAGGGAAATTGGCCAGGCACTGAACCTGAGTCTCTTGCATTAAAAAGCAAAACAACCCTCACTGATGTTGAGTCAATGCTGATAGAGATACAATAGGACCAAGTAGAACTACTACATAAGATTTCCAACGTGGTCAACCTTTATGGAAGCAGACCCTCTTTGTTCTATGAGGGAGCTGATGTGTTTAGACTGCCCACCTTTAGGTTAACAGTCTAGGATTTAACCCACTGTGTTACCAGGGCTCTCCCCAGGCTAGGTAAGAATTCTGTTACTGAATAAAGAACTCGATTTTTTAATGAACAAAACATTTGAACAGGCATTTCACCACATACAAGTGTTAGACATCTTTTAATACATCAACCAAACATATTCAAGATTGAATTTTACATATAACTTGAGTTGTCTTACACTGCAATTAGAAATGTAAAATGGTAGGATCAATTTGGAAAAAACCACTTGGCCATTAAAAAAAAAAGGGTAAAGCATGTATGTAACATATGACCAGATCATTCTACTCCAAGGTATTTACCCAAAAGAAATAAATTGAAACAGGTAACAATTGTGCGATACTGCTTGATGTGAATGGATTATAGAATGATATGATAAACTGCAAAAAACTGAACTATGTCCATCCACACATAAAAAGGTTTTAAATTTTTTGGTAGGTTGGTGCAAAAATTGGGAGTTTTTTGGGGGTGGGGTAGGGGGCAAACACCAGTGACCTAATGATATACAAGGATCCCTGCTGGTGTAGCTGGTTGCAAATCCGGCTGCTAACCACAAAGTCAGCAGATTGAACCCACCAGCAGCAGCTCCATGAGAGAAAGAGGAAACTTAACACAAGCAAAGAGCTATAGTCTCACAAACTGATAGAGGCAGTTCTACCCTGTCTTGTAGGGTCACTAAAGACAGAATTGACTCAAAGGGTTAGCTTATGGTGATTAAATACTTTCTATGCAGATTATTTCACAATATAATAGCAAAGTTAGCATGCTGCATTGATTAAAACAGTATATATGTAGTTTTAAAAATTGAATACTATACCCATTCCTTAGTCCTCCTTGCTTTAGATTCGTTCTTCCCAGTGATACGGTTTCTTCTGATTTTTACTTCCATAGCTCAAATAACTTGGAACATATTTATTCTACTCTTTAAAAAAATCAAATGTATTAAAATTACCTGTCAATGTACTATGAAAGCTGAGGGGTGTTGAAGGATTAAAACCCAGCCTGTACTGGACTCACCACATCGCTACCATGGTTAGCCTGAAGGCAGGCACTTTCTCTCTAATTCACAAAGGCCTTATGTTGGTGGTGGCTCTGGTTGCCTTCTGCTAATAGCACAAATTAATGCATGAGTCTGACTTTTTTTAATTCTTGAGCAAATAGTTTATAGTGGATTTTATTACCCAAATTTTTGTTTTTAATATTCCTATACTCTTTTACTATAGTAATAACTTTGTTTTATTTCTAAATCTTTTTGACTAGGTTTTGTGTGTGTGTGTGTGTGTGTGTGTGTGTGTGTGTGTGTGAAGTTATCTTCCACTTAATTGGGTGCTCAGTACCTTTAGTAAATGATCACTTAACTTTGTCTTCATTGACCCTGTACTAGATATACTCAATAGATTCAAGCTATATTACTTCAGCATTCTGAATACTGAATTCTTGTCCCATAAACAATGACTTGAAGGAAGATTAAATATGTGACTGAATCAGGAGACTGATTGTGAAATGTATTTTAGTGTGTAATACAGAATTTGTCATTTTAGCAATTTTAACTCTGTAATTCATTGACACTAATGATGTTCTTCGTGCTGCGCAGTCATCACTATTCACCCAAATAGAAAATCTGTGTCCATTAAGTCATAATTCTCCAGCCCCTGCCTCCACTCAACCCTGGACTATTCCACATATTTCACTGAAGTGGGATTGTACATTTTTGTCCCTTATGTGTCTGTCATATTTTACCTAGCATGTTTTAAAGATTCGTTCATGGTATAGCATGTATTCGAACTTGATTTCTTTTTATGGCCAAGTCTTCAGTTGAACACATCTACCAGTTTGTTAATTGCTGTTTGTTGATGGACAGTCGGGTTCTTTTCACCTCTTGGTTCTTATGAGCAGTGCTGCCGTGATCATTGATCTGTTTGTGCACCTGCTTTGGGGTACAGACCCAAGAGTGGAATTGCTAGATTATTTAGTTTTTCTGTGTTTGGCTTTTGATTGCCTGTAAAACTATTTTTCTATAGTGACTGCATAATTTTACATTCCCACTAGTAATGAACACAAGTTCTTATTTCTCCACATCCTCCCTGATGATCGCCATACTACGGAGTATGAAGGGTCCTTGTGCTTTTGATTTCTGTTTCCCAAATGACTAATTACATTGAGCATCTGTTCATGAGATAGATTTATTAAGGTAATGAACAGAGGAAATATACCTTGTTAAGTCAAGCTACTGTTGACCCTGTTAAAAATTCACAAAGAAGTTAATTCCCTAAAAAGACAATAGAAGTAAAGGTCATTTAAGCGATGCTGGTCCTCTACACCTCACCATCGTTGGTGTCTTAACTTTGAGGTTAGGTTTACCAGAAGGAAAAGGGGCTCTGGTGTATTGGGTTACATGTGGGGCTGCTGTCACAAGGTCAGCCACCCAAAACCACCAGCTGCTTCACAGGAGAAAGATGAGGCTTTCTGCTTCCATAAAGATTTACAGCAACAGGGGAGGTTCTGTCCTGTAAGGTCACTGAGTCAGAATTGAGTAGGACAGTATAGAGCTGCCCTTATGGATTTGCAAGACTAACTCTTTAGCCTGGTCTCTCTCTCGGGCTGATAATTAGGTGTCTGTATATTTTCTGCTGTGTCCTTTGAAGGCCTGGTGGGGGACGATGTTGATTGCAGTATTAGAACAGAACTAAGGCAGTAAAAATGAGCCCTTAGATGTAGGGGGTTATGTGTCGGCTCCCAACCACAACATCTGCAGTTGGAACTCACCAACTGTTTTTCAGAAGAAAGATGAGGGTTTCTACTGCTGAAAAGATTTACAGCCTTGGAAACCCAAAGGGCAAGTTCTTTGTTCTGTAGGGTGGCTGTGAGTCATTAACTGGACAGCAGTGAGTTTGCCTTTAAAGACAGTAAAAACCTTGGGTTTAATGAAAAGAAACTGTTCTCTAGTTCAATAGACTCTATTTAATCTTTTCATTCATTGTCTCTAATTTAACCATTCTCATTTATGAGGGGGCTTTAAAAAGTTCGTGGACTCGTGGAATTCAAAGATAATGGGATTTCCCCACACACTTTTGAAGCCTCATCTTGCTGGCAGAGTGGCAGCTGTAATTGAAAACCACTTTTCTTTTATCTCCAAGATAGAAAATGTTTGCCTTCAGGATAATCATTTCTTTCCTTTGTAGCTTTTCTTCCTATCAGTTATTATCTCTGCTTTTGTTTTCTGGAAGAGTTTCCAGAATGAGAGTGCTTTGCTGTTTACATTTTAGGAAAGACTGCTCTGTTCTACAGAGAATGATATAGTCTTAACTCCAGGATGGCAAGGAATAAAGGAATTATTTCCTCTTCCAGAGCAGCTGAAGGAAATAGCAGCCTATTGTTCTCTAAAGTAAATCTTGTCACACACTAGTTGTTGACATCTCAGCATTATCGTTGTACATCCCAGTGCCCTGAGAGATCAGGGAAAAGGGTAGCTTACTTTTACATGGCGTGTCCCTTACAGAGAGAAATGAGACTATGTGTATCCTGTCAGTATCACATCTTCAGCACCTGGCTCAATGCCTACCTGTAGTCAAGCTCTGGTAAATTGTATTACCTCGAATGCTTGAAATGACCTCTAGGTTTGGGATAGTGGTTCAGAGGCTCTGATGACACAGATTGCAATGTTGAGTTCGCAGAAAATTAAGGGTTATTTTGCTTCATTGTGGAGACTGGAAAAGCTATCTCTACTAAATAAGATCCTCAAAGTTATTACTTATTGCATTCAAAAATATTTTTCGAGCACATGATTGATGTCATGGAATTGTGCACATGAAAAATTTGGAATTGACAAATATGTTATCCATATTTTCACAACAATGGAAGTGTTTGTTGAGGGCTTCCCAATTAGACACTGTGATAGGCCCTAAGGTAGACATTTACCATTGCCTTGTCCTTCATGGGATGTACAGTTTATTTATTGTAGGAGGGAGCCATTACAAAAATAGTCATTTTGCCTGCGATTAATGCTATTAAGGAAAATTATGCACATTAGAGACTATGGAAATGAGCTCTCTAGCATAATTTTTCTAAAACCTAATGTGGTTAGTAGAACCTCTGTACTACTTAAAGAGGTTATCAGGAAAGCTTGGCACGTTTCCTCACTAGAGCCATAGGTAAGCATCAGATAATGAATATCCTGCCTCCAGCAGAATTTGTTTTTTTCACTTAGTGTTAAACCAGGGACTATATGAGGGAGTACCTCCCAAAAGCAACAGAATATTTTCCCCAAAATTATGTATTTAATATTTTTTTAAAAACAACCTCATTGCCTTCAAATAACTCTCCATTACACTTAGTACATTTGTCAAATCTGCTATTCCATTCTTGGAAACATTTTTCAAACTCATCTGTTTGGATGGCTAACAGCACCTCCCTCGTCTTGTTCTTCACCTATTTTACATCAAATCGCTGTCCTTTCATGTCCTTCATTCACAGAAACAAGAAGGAGTCTTATGGAGCAAGGTCAGGTGAGTAAGGTGCGTGGGGCAAGAGAGGCATGCTGGTTTTTGCCCAAAATTGGCGCACTGAGATGGCTGCAAGTGCTTTGTCATGGTGGCAAAACCAGTCCCCCGTCTGCCACAAATCAGGTCTTTTTGAACACTTACGCTATCTTTTCAGAACCTCTAAATAGAAAACTTGATTAACAGTCTGACCTGGTTGAAAGAACTCCAAATGCACTGTAAGTTGACATTTTTGTCCATTCGGGAAGTTGACGGATGTCCAGAATGAGGTTTGTCATCAATCAGTGTTTCACCTTTTTTGAAATAAGAAAACCAGTCGTTCCCTTGAATTTTTCCCGTAGCGCTGTCCTTGTAAGCTGTGTTCAACACCGCAACAGTTTCTGTGGCATTTTTCCCGAGCAGGAAACGAGATTTCACAGCCTTACGCTGTTCTCTTAAATCGGCCATCACAAAAAAAGAGGTTCAAGCGAAACTGCTTTTACAAAAAAAAGTGACTGTGACCAGAGAGAACCTTCCCAGGCTACACTACTGGGTGCTTTGAGAGGGAGTTGCTCGATGCTCGCCTAGTGAGAGAAACGAGTACTACAGAAGCTCTGCTTCACCCAGCACAATTCCGGTTGCGGGGTGGGGGTACCTTCTCATGTATTAGAACTGCAGAATCAGTAGTTCTCTTCTGTACTGGTCTCCTCCTCCTCCTTGTGGTCATGGCTCGATTTATGTCGTTTCTAACTGGTTCCTACATGCATGCACTTGCTTTCTCATGCCAGTCTTTTACTCATTCACTCCAGACCAGTTTTGTGACTAGAAATACATAGACTCTTGTACCAACCCAAGCAAAGCCTACAAAGAAGAGCATCTTTAGACTTAGACTCTGGAACACTGGAGATGGGGAAATCATACCAAAATCTTTCATTTTAATATTTATAGACTGGAAAGAGATCTCTCATGTGTCTGAACCACTTCACCATGTATTATATATTAGAAATGTACATATCTCTATGTCACTCAGATTTATTGTAATTCTGCCAATTCTTGTCATGCTTTGGCCCCTCAGCCTGATGTCAGTCTAGGGCAGTTGTGGTTTAGGTGCTTTGCTGCCTTTATCCCACACATATCATTTTGAAGAAGTTCCAGCTGTCCGTGTTATTTCTGTCCTGAAGATGCTTGTCTGCATGTAGGGGCTCTCATTTTGATGGATACCTATCTAATGTAGCTCAGGTTAATAGCATTTAAGACAGTCACACCAGTTGGCATTTAGGGAAGATGAAAATGTAGAAAAGAGAATAAAATCCAAATATTTTATTTATCTCATAAAGAAACTCAGGTCAGGTGAATTAAAGCGACCTGAGCTAATGTCTAGAAATCTAGAAATGTTGCTTCTTTTGCTAGAAAACTGAATGAAAAGAGACAAGAAAGTTTCCTTTGCATAAGAATAAGGTCTGCTTGTTGTAGCATGAGCCCTACTTGCACAGTGGTTAAAAGCATGTAATTTCTAACCAGAAGGTCAGCAGTTTGAACCCACCAGTTGCTCTGCGGGCAAAAGGCATGGCAGTCTGCTTCTGAAAAGATTTACAGTCTCGGAAGCCGAAGAGTCGGAATATACTTGGTAGTGGGTTTATTAATAGAGGAGACTTGAGATGGAGGAACACTTCCTAAATCTTTTTAAAGACAACGAACATGTTTGTGCTGTGGGCGTCTAAGCTGTTCCACTTATTTGTGTTTTCAAAGGTTCTTTCCCCGACACGTGATTAGCCAACTGCTTCATAAAGTAGAGATTAAGTGCTTTCCCTTCAACTCTAGAGAATTATAGGATTAGTATCTACTTGTCACCCGCTGACCAGTTTTATCTGCTTTAGAGAAGAACCCTTAGAACAGTGGTTCTCAACCTGTGGGTGGAGACCCCTTTTGGGGGTGTGTGTGTCAAATGACCCTTTCACAAGGGTCGCCTAAGACCATTGGAAAACACATATTTCCAATGGTTTTAGGAACCGAGACACGGCTCCTTTATCCATCTCCAGGTGGATCCGTCCACATGCAGATACACCCACATAAGAGTACCCATCTGAAGACTGTGACCCATGCTACGCCATGCTTCAAGACAAAATTTCATTTATTTGTAGTTATAAATAAATATTTCACAATATATAATTGCATATTGTTTTTGTGATTTATCACTATGCTTTAATTATGTTCAATTTGTAACAATGAAAATACGTCCTGCATATCAGATATTTATATGACAACTCCTAACAGTAGCAAAATTACAGTTGTGAAGTAGCAACAAAAATAATTTTATGGTTGGGGGTCACCACCCCATGAGGAACTTATTAAAGTGTCATGGCATTAGGAAGGTTGAGAATCACTGCCTTAGAATATTTTGCCTGTTCTACAAGAAGGGGGGGAGGATTGTAGAGACTTTTGAAGATTATGACAGCCTCTTTCTCTCAGCTTTGATAATGCAACCTAATTTAATTTCAGCTACCCAGATACTACAGATAGTTTAACCACACATCAAATGTCATCTTGGGATATTCTCCCAGGCTAGTTGGTCTTGACTTGCTCAGATAAACACTACCAAGTTCCATTTTAAGTGTTCTGCTGTGAATCCCAGTGTGGAGTTGTGCAAGAATTGTCGAAGGTACACCCTGCTATGTGTACATGTTTCAACCTGAAGTGAGGATGAGACTTGAAAAGCCAAAAAGGAGAATAGCTCATTTGGTTGTTGTTGTTTGTTTTTTTTATTGAAAATTTTAGCGGACAGTTCCTGACCTGAAGAGAGCTACTGAGATCTGGTTTGTCAACAGTCATTTTGTTTAGAGATAGAAGTCAGTGATTGGGGCCCCTCTGGGGGATCCCTAGGGCACATTTAACTGGAGCAGCAGCAAGGACATTTAACTGTGTGCTAGGCAACTATGTTAAATGCTGTCTATATGATATTTAATTTTTGCAATAGCTCTGTGAGCTAGGTATTAGTATAAATTCTATTTTAGTAATGGAAAAACTCGAGTTTAAAGAAGTTAAGTGACTTGCCTAAAGTTGAACAGCCAATAGTAGGGGATCTATTTGAACCTAAATTGGCCATCTTCAAAATCCAGTTATTTCCATCTTTATCTCCTCCCTTATCTTCAACCCTAACTACTCTTTCGAGTGTTTAGCTCATCCAGTATTAAACCAAAATTCTTAAAATAATCTGTATCTATGAGACTTTTCCAGGATATTCTTTTTTTTTAACAATTTATTGGGGCTCATACAGTTCTTATCACAGTTCATACATATACATACATCAATTGTATAAAGCACAACTGTACAGTCTTTGCCCTAATCATTTTTTTCTCCTGTTTTCTTTTTTTACATTTTATTAGGGACTCATACAACTCTTATCACAATCCATACATATACATACATCAATTATATAAAGCACATCCATACATTCCCTGCCCCAATCATTCTCAAAGCATTTGCTCTCCACTTACAGGATATTCTTTTTGTGAGAGTTTTCTTTCTACAAGGATAAAAACATGAATAAAATGGCTAAGAAATTTTACCTATTAGGAACGAACTCAGATACTTAAAAGGTTTGTTCATTATATAGGCATGGCAGGGAAAATTTTATCCTATTAAAAAGCTCTTATGGCATTTTTAAATGGCTGAAAACTGAGATTGATTAATGCTGGTAAATTTGGTTCTTTGTGCTGTAATATTTTGTTCTGCCATAGTATTCAAATTTTGTTTTCCTCCTACATGGTGGCTTTTTGACAAATAACTTATGGAATATATGGTTGGTTGTACTGAAACCTTTCTAGTTTGCTAGAAAATTGAACAGAATTTGGGCTGGTTTTAGTTGGAATCAACTTAATGGCAGTGAGTTTGGTTTGATTGCCAAAGGAGTTAGAGATAAGAAGAAAAAAACACATGCTGCACATGGCCCTCATTTAATTTAGGAACTTAAATCTTCCGAGGCTGCCAGCACATGCTGACTCGGAATCTCAGCTTGCAGCTTGTGTCCTGGGATATCTAGCCTTTTATTGTTTTCCGCCTTTGGGACTTCTGGTCTACGTTACTTGAATAGTTGCTGTTGTTATTAGGTGTCATCCAGTTGATTCTGACCCATATCAACCCTGTATACAATGAAACTCTTCCCAGTCTGACACCATCCTCCTTACAGCCACTGTGTCAATCAGTCTCCGTAAGAGTTTTCTTTTTGAAGAGTGGGGAAGGAGGGGAAAAAAACGAGGAGCTGATCCCAAATCAAAAGAAAATGTTTTGAGAATGATGAGGGCAACAAATGTACAAATGTGCTTGACACAATGGATGGATGGATGGATTGTAGTAAGAGTTTTATGAACCCCCAATAAAATGATTTATATTAAAAAATTAGTACTGGAATTTTACAGCTATGTATGATTATGACTTTGGAGAGCATCAATTCAAATGTTTTCTTAATTTTTAAAAACAATGTATCATTAAAAAAATTTTAATTATTAAAAAAAGTGTGTGTGTGGGAGTCTTCTTTTTCAATGGGCTTCTACTTTACCTACAAGGACTGGTTCCTCCAGATGACTCGTCTAATGTTTGTGAGACGACATGGATTTTTAAACTTTAGAAATTCCAATCAGAATGAATCTCCAGATTTTTAAGTAGTTCCTAAGAACCTTTCTTTTTCTATTGGGCTTGGAGTTGTGAGCTTGTAAACCGCTGTTGGAGCCGCCTTACCACCTGGTTAGGAGCACCTATGTGAACATGGAGCTGGATCAGAGAAAGCAGAGTAGAGAGAGGAATGGAACCCTGTGGTGTCGTGATAGCCCTTACATAAGCCGCGCCTGATCATCTAGACGTTTAGCATTAACAAGAGCTACTAAACCCCCTTTTTGTTTTCTGTGCTTTTTCTTTAAGTGACTTAACAAATGAGAAAACAAAACATATTGTTGAGAATGAGGGTGGTTGGAGTAGAGACCCAAAACCCATCTGTAGACAATGGGACATGCCCACACAGAAGGATCACAAGGAAGGGATGAGTCAACCAGGGCACAGTACAGCTCTGATGAAACACACGCTATTCCTCTGGTTCCTTGAGGCTTCCTCACCCCACACTATCATGACCCCAGTCCTACCTTTCACTGTGGGCTAGACTGGAGCATGTGCACAGGTACAGATAAAGAGGTAAGAGTTCACGACACATGGAATCCAGAAATAGGATTGAGAATAGCCATACCAGAAGGGTAGGGAGAAGGTGGGGAGGAGAAGGGAGGAAGGGGGAACCAATTGCAATGAATTATGCATAAACACACACACCACACACACCCCTGAAAATAACCCCACCATCATGATCCCAAGTCTATCTTACAAATCTGGCCAGACTGGAGGATGTACATTGGTACAGATAGCAACTGGAAACACAGGGAATCCAGGGGAGATGACTCCTTCAGGACTAGTGGTGAGAGTGGCGATGCCTGGAGGGTGGAGGGAATGTGGGGTAGAAAGGGTGAACCAATTACAAGAATCTGCGTATGGTCTCCTCCCTGGGGGATGGACAGCAGAGAAGGGGGCAAGGGGAGATGTCAGACAGTGTAACATATGACAAAATAATAATTTGTGAATTATGAAGGGTTCATGAGCAGGGAGGGGTGGGGGAAATGAGCAGCTGATATTAAGGGCTCTAGTAGAAAGCAAATGTTTTGAGAATGATGATGGCAACACAAGTGCATATGTACTTGACACAATGGATGTATGGATAGATTGTGATGGGAATTATACGAGCCCCAATAAAATGATTTTTTTAAAGATATGAAAATAATTATATCTTACCAAGGGGTCACAAGTGGAGGGAGGAGCTCAATAGAAAGTAAATGTTTAGAAAATATTGATGGCAACTTATGTACAAATATGCTTGGTACAATTGATGTATATAAGACCTGTAAGAGTGGGGGTGGGCATAGGGAATGAGCTGATACCAAGGGCTCAAGTAGAAAGAAAATGTTTTGAAAATGATGATGGCAACCTATGTACAAACGTGCTTGAGACGATGGATGATGGATTGTGATAAGAGCTGTAAGAGCCCCAATAAATTGATTTAAGAAAAAAAAGCTGTACGATCCCCTAATAAAACAATCTTTCAATTTTTAAAAAAAGGTTTAAGTGACTTACCTAAGGGCATATGAGTACATCTAAATAATGGAAAACTAAAACAAAAACCTGGCCCTACTCCTTCATTTTTTACTACAGTATAAATCAGCTTAAGTGAGTTTGGAGTACAGTCTGTAATGGGTTTAGGAATGCTGTCTTAGCTATCTAGTTCTGCTATAACAGAAATACCACATGTAGATGGATTTAACCATCAGAAATATTTTCTTTCACAGTTCAGGAGGCTGAAAGTCCCATTTTGGGGCCCCAGCTCCAGGAGAAGGCTTCCTTCCTGTGTTGGCTTTGAGGGAAGGTCTTTATCTTCTTTTGGCATTCCGTAGAGATTTCCATGTGTCTTGGCATCCATCTTCCCCTGGGTGTAAGAGGTGTACAGTGCTGGGACCCAAGGGCTAGAGGGTATTCTCTGCTGCTCCTGGTGGTACTCAGGACCCTGTGTCTGAATTCCCTTTTCTCTGCTTTATCTCTTGTAAAATAAAAGGTAATGTAGGCCACACCTCAGGGAAATGCCCTTCTTTTATCTTTGATCTGGACTCTGACCTGAGTAAGGGTGTTGCTTGGCTAATCACATCAGATCACATAATGGAGATGATCACCTCATTATAATTCAATACATGACAGATGCCATTTAAAAGGAACTACATGAAGCCAACTCAGCTCTACTCTTACACAAATATCTTTTGGAATTATAGTGATGGTTCCTGTCAGAAAAAATAGGGTTCCTGACCCTATTGTAGCTCTTTTATTTTTCCACGCTCTTATTAAGAACCATGAACCATGGTATTTTCATGATTGATATCTTAATAACATTTAGCTAAACCTTAAAGACTGTATCTGTTCTTTCCCTGCTTCCTAACCTTCTAGAATTAGCAGATTCAAGCATTTTTCCATGAGTGTGTCCAGTAATATGAAATTGAATATGAACCTCAGACATCTACAAAATGCTTTCCTGCCTTAGAGTTCCTGCCTTAGAGGTTGCACATGATGTTCCCTCTGCCTGAGGTGTTTGTCCTTGGGCTCAACATGTCCAAGTTCCTTCCTAACATTCAGATCAAATCTCAAAATCTAACCCCTTCAGCGAGCCCATTCTTGACTCCCCTATGTAGTCGTCTCCCATTGTTCTCATATATTCCCTTTGATCCTTCTACGGGGCTCTTTCATTTACCACTCAGTACTCAGGACCTATAGTGGATACTCAAAGATTATATTTTACATGGTTGATTCCTAGGGACCAAGGGCTTAAAGAAAAATAATACAAAGCACTAAGAAGTTGGCCCTACCACATGTCCTACCCCAGTAGCCTGATTGTCATCATGTTCCCTGACTGAGCACATGGCATCAATCCTGAAGAGAAAGGAGGCCAAAAACTGTACTTAGCTAATCTTCCGCAAGTTGTCTTAGGCAGTTTTGAGATAATTTATTACCTTTATTCGCAACTTGTCATTACCTGTTTTTTTTCTCTGCTCTGTGACTTCTCACCTACACACTTGACTCTGACTCAGATTTCCTCACACACAGAGAAACAAGGTGGCCTTGAGAGTAGGGGAGGAAGGATGGAATAATAAGGGCCACCAGAAATCTTTCAGGACTCTAATCGCCCTAAGGTCACAGTTTAGAGCTGAGAATCAGAGGGACTTTTGAGTGCCTCTTTTTTCTTGCTCAGTCCCCTTAACTTCAGCAACATGAAGGTCAGGCAGAGAGAGACAAATGAGAGTGGCTCAGGGAAAGGAGGTTACCTTGGTAACAAGCAGGCAGGACTGCTGTTTGGAAAGGGGCCTGATTTTCCTCCTCCCACTCCCCCCTCAGCACAGGAAAGATGAGTATTGTTTAGCTGACCTGCATCCTTGGGGTGGGAATGGTAATCCCTTTCTGACAGATCCCAGTGACACTGGAGTGAGCTGCTTTGCATTTTAATTTGATAAGCTGCAGCCACAGTGTCCTCAGAAGTGTTGCAGACATGATTTTTCTTGGCCCTGTTCCAGGTATTATTCTGGTTGGTACAGACTGGGCTTTGGGATTATTGTTTACTCCTCAACTAATTTCCATGTTTGCACATGCGTGGAAGATGCCGCTAGGTTCTAGACAACTAGAATCAAATGAATAGGCAGTGCTCAGGTTATGCATATATGCCATAAAGAAATAAGAAGACAAAGTATTGTCCCTGTTCCCAGCTCTTAGGGATCACTTAGCCCTTTAAGGGCCACTCTTATGGCCTATTGACTCCTGTTGTAGATGTTCTCATTTAATGTCCTGATCACCAGGACTCTTCCAGGGCACCCCTGGGTGGACTTGAACCACCAACCTTTTGGTTAATAGGCAAGTGCTTAACAATTTTTGCTACCCAGGGAGTCCTTTTGTACGGAAAACCTTCACATGTGTAAGCCTTCCCTTCTTCCAAATAAAAATAGCTTTTTTACTAGGCTAGTAAATTCTCATTATAATAAAATCTAAAAATGAAATCTGAAAAATCTGTAATAAGATATTTTTTAATGGGGGCAAGAGGAACAAACTAAAAATCATTCCAAATCTTACTACCCAGAGAAAGATGCTACAGAGCTCAATCTCTATACATTGTATAAATATGTGCTGTATATATTTTTACATAGAGAATAATGAGCTATTAATACAGTCTGTATTGTAACCTTTTTCCTTTTATTTTTTTAGAGATTTTTGCTGTGATGAACATTTAGATTGTATCTGATCTATTTGGTTGGTTGATTGTGCTGTTAAGACACACATCAAGACAAACATGCTGTACATCATTCAGCTTTGTGCACCTGCCCTTATATCTTCTCAGTATAAATTTTTAGATTTGGAATTGGGAACAAAAAGTTATGTGCATTGTAAATTTCAGTACATACTAACAATTCTTAACAGTTTATATTCCCACCAACAAATACTGTTTTAGAGTATCTCTTTCTCCCCCATGCCCTTGCCAACCTGAGAATTGCTTAACTAAATCTTTGTCAGTTGAATAGTAGAACATCACGTTGTGTGTTTCGGAATTATTATAAAGTTCTTTAGTGTTCTCAGGCTGACCTTTGATGATTGTGTGAACTAAAGACCTTCTTATACTTCGAGCCTTCTCCTGGAGTGTTCACAGTTATGCAAAGTAAATGAAAACGTAGTCACACTCATCTTCTCTCCCCAGGTTCCCTCAAAACTGAAAGTTGTCCCTCTCTTTTCCTTTCACTGATAGAATACTGTGCACTCTAATTTAAGCTCCAGAGAATGGGAACTTTGTTGGTTGTGTTCATAACTGTATCCTCAAAACCTACACTAGTTTCTTCTATATACTAAGTGTTCAGTAAATCTTTGTGGAATGGATGATCTCCCTACCTTCTGAACCAGACCTTCTAATCATATCTGACTCCTTTTCTGGTGACGTGGGTGTCTGGTGCTTCCCCAAGGCAGATTGCGTTTACATTCTGAAGGTCAGTGGTGGCCTACTTGTTATCCCCCTACTTCTGACTTCCATTATTTACTGCGTTTATTTCAACAGTAATCAAGGGGACTTCAAAAAATGTATTTTAAACTTCCATTATCTTTTAATTCCACTTTCCATGAACTTTTTGAAGCCCCCTGGTATGTAGATCTGATAGCATCAATCCTTTTCTGTAATTGATCAATAGTTTCTTATATTTGCAGGGCTCAGATCAAAGTTTACTCTCCCTGTATTCATTGACCCAACCAAACAAACAACTTGCGGTTTTTAATACCTTGTGTTTCCTTGTGTTTGTGTACCTTTAGAACAGGCTTTTCTTTCTGTGTGGAGTCCCTTCTCTTCCTTTCCTGTCTTTTCTCCCTGCTCCTTCCCATTCTCTCCTCCTCTTCTAGGTCTGATGTTTTAAGACATCAGAATGCTTCCTCTTCTTTACTCCTCCTCCTCCTTCCTCTCCCTTTGCAACCCCACCCCATTCTCCTTCTTCTATGTCCAGTGCCTCATGAAACCAAACTGCTTCCTGCCTCATTCTTTCTCTTACTGCATCCTCCTCAAACCTCCTCTACCCTATTCTATCCTCCCTTCTTCCTTATTTTGGGGGGTGGGGGCAGGGACTTGACAAGCGCCTTCTTGTCCTTTAGCTTCATGAAGTTTCTGTTTCCCCAACATGAAGTTTCTCTGTTTCCTATGTTAATTACTTACTGGAAACAGTACTTGAACCCTTTGCTTGCCACTATAGTGATTATTTATTTACCACTTTCTTTCCTGCTCTAAAAGACAGGTTTGGAAGTAAGGAAATTTTAAATTTGTATTGACTTCAAAAGATAGGATGTCTGCTTTTCTGAGACTGTGGAATTGTGGGGTTGCCCATTTTTTTGCCCTGTTGAATGTATTGCCTGGTTTTGTGATTATTAAAATAAGAACCATGCTCAGTAGTGGAAACTTAAAAAAACAAACTCACTCACTGCCATAAAGTTTATTCCAATTTACAGCAACCTTATAGGACAAGATAGAGCTTCTTATCAGACTAGAAAGCCTTATTTTTCTCCTGCCGAGCAACTGGTGGATTTGAACTGCCTACCTTGTTATTAGCAGCCCACACAGGTAACCATTATGCTACCCGGGCTCCTGGAGTGAAGGCAGTAAAAATCTGCTAACTATAATATAATACCTGTTAACATTGTTGGAAAGAAATACTAAGGACTGTGTTCTTTCCAATATTAGAATGGCTTTCTAAATTAACAATGTTCAAGACACTTATCTTTTGCCTGCCCCATATGTAAAAATGTGTTCTATGAAGTTCTAAATTTCACATAGTATTATTATTCAGTCTTTTGGGTTGTGTTGACCCAGTTCATGGCATAGTGGTTATGAGTTGATAACAGATGATAACTACAAGGTCAATAGTTCAAAACCACCAGCCACTCCTTGGGAGAAAGATGAGTCTTTCTACTTCCATAGGAGCTATAGTCTCAGAAACCCACAGTGGCAGTTGTACCCTGTCCTGTAGGGTAGCTGTGAGTTGGCATCAACTTGATGACAGTGAGTTTGGTTTTGGTTTGAGTTGCTTTAAAAGAGTGGTTGATGAAACGTGGCATATAGTTTAGCAAAGCTTGACTGCTTTGTGACAAGTGTTTTAGTTCCACTTCAGTGGGTATTTATATTGAAAAATGATGCAACTTTAAGCAAATCAGATAAAGGATTTACCGAAACTAATCCAGATATACAAAGAGGCAAAAGGCATTGAATCATCTTTGATTGTTCTTTTTACCAAAAGACCAGTTTGCTTTACCAGATGCTTCCTGGATAGCAGAGGCCCTCTTTCCTGTTTAGCAAAGCACCTCCAGCGTTGGTTAAGTTCAACTGCCTAAGTCCAATTTAATCATTTCGGAGGACTAGGAATCCTATAAATAGAGAAGTATCAGAAGACGACAGGCGGGCAGAATATCTAAATTTTCAAAATTACAGACCATTGAACTTGACTCTGATCTTCAGCAAAGTCCTAGGACAGAATGTAGAACAGATGGTGTATGCACGACTTGTGTTCTCCTTCCTGATCTCGGCTAAGGTCCTTTTGTAGTAGCTCAATATGGTGGAAAAGAACATAAACTTCAGAGTTGGGTACACCTTAGTCCAGATCCTAGCTGTGTATAATTATTTGGCTGGTCAGTTAACCGTACTGAGACTCTGTTTATTTTCTGTTAAAATTGTCATTTGCTCAGAGGCGTGTTAAGAGATTTAATGAGATAAGATGTGGAGCTTACACACAGTAGGCTCAGGATAAGATAAATTCTAATGATCTACCTTTTGCCTCTATAGCTTTCTTTACCCAGTGTAGTTTAGAATCTGTAAGCCTAAATTGCCCTTCCCTGCCACTAAAACTGCTTGTGTTAAGTTTATTTAACACCAGCTTACTTTCTTCTTGAAACTATTTTCCTTTGGCCTCTTGTGACACCATTCTGTTTTGGGTCTCACTTCTCAAACATTGATTGCATGTGTTCTGTAGTCATATTGCCTGAAGTTGAATTGCATTGTCATCGTTTAGTAACACTGTGACCTTGACCAAGTTTCCAAACCTCTCTGACTCTGTATACCCATTTTAATATGAGATACTAATAATAATTACCCTAGAAGGTTATTTTGAAGAAAAAATGAAATACATATAAAATGCTTGGTACAGAGGAAGCTATAAATGAAAGTTTCTTTCAGTCGTCATGGTTATTGTCATTTTTAGATTCTTTGTTGTCTTTCCTCAGTTTACTCCTTTATATTCTTTCCCTAGTGTTCTTTTTACTTTCGCTCTCTGTGCTGTCCATGGGCTATTGCACCAAACTGAGCTCAAGACATACAGTGCCCATTAGCCTGACTTCTCCAGTCCTATATATTCAGCTACTTACTGAACATTCATGGTATCTAAAGTTGAACTTGTTTTCTGATACTGTTCCGTCCACAGTGTATTGTAGTTATTGGTGCTGCTGTTTTCCCCTTGAATCTCCTATCTGAGATAATGGCACTAGAAACCAGGTTATCTGGATTTCACTTCTAGCCCATCCCTTTGCACTACAACTGCCAAGCCTTGGTCATGGGTCATCACATCCTACTGGACTGTTCCGTTAGGTGAGCTTTTAGCATGCTTTTCTTGCCTTCTGATTAATTGCCCTCAAAGCCAAAATAGAATTTTAAGCAGCACATTGAATCATGTTACTTTGCTGCTTGATACTCCACAGTGAAATTTTGTTTTCTGCCATGACATGTCATCTCCCACTACTCTCTCCAATTCTTCTAGTGCCAAACTGTTTGTGGTTCCTTCCCATTCATACCCTTTCTTACCTTTTTTGACGTTATTATCCCTTAAGACCCAGCTGAAATGCTACACTTCATATCCAAGCGATTCTACCCTCTTTCATGACAGGGCTTTAATTACTTGTTCACATGTGGCTACCCCACCAGACCTAGGGACAGGAATCCTGCTAGACTCATCATTTAGTGTTGTACAGCACTTAGCACACATAAGCTATTTAACATTTCTGAATTAAGAATGGAATACAAAAAAAGAAAAAAATGACCATTAGAAGTCTGAGGCAGTTAGTTTATTGTGCCAACCTGGCCAATAAGCACATGTGGGATTAATTGAAGGGCGGAGAGATAAATGGCTCAGCAAGCCTCGCCTTTCTTGTCCCTTGCTCTTTGATCATGGGACCAGTGTGTGGCTGCCTTGCTTGTTTTGTGCCTCGGTTTGCAAGCTACACTACCTGTGGGACACCTAACTCGTGGACTGTGTCGCTGTAATTTGAGGTTCCTTCAAGACCTGCATCTCCACACTATTGGAATATACATCTCTTGAGCTGGAGACTGTCAGACCCTGTCATCTGGCTGACTGTTGGTAACCTGCCTTGCTTTTTGCTGCCTGTGCCCGGATAGCCTGAATTGCTCTACAGAGGGCTACCCGGCGGCCCTCAAGACTTGAAGGACTGCCAGTGTCTCACAGCTGTCTCACGGGAGTGAGTTGCACTGAGCCATTTGTACTGCTTTATAATTTAATTAACTGTTTATTTCTTATGTTATATATCTATCCATCTGTATAAATATATAAAAATTATTAGTATTCTGATTTTGTCTCTCTAGAGAACCCTGCCTAACACAAAGCCAAAGTAGGCTCTATATAAAACAAAGCATGCTGCATTTCCACCTTTGTTTTCCTTTGTTTCCTGTTGTGTTCTATCAATAGAGTTGTTACATGGGTAGATTGGAGTGCCGTGGGTTTGTTGGGTAGATTGGAGTGCCGTGGGTTTGTTGAGATATTTGAAAAAGTCTTTCATGATACTCTTAAAGACATGGCAATGAAATGTTGATTGACTTGTGATACAGTTGGGTGACTTTATATATAGCTGAAGAGATATATTTTAAAAGTATTGATTACTAGATGTTTGTTAGCCAAAACAGGAGGTATGCCACAAGAATCTCTGCCTCTGCTACAATCTGGTTAACATTTTTATTACAACCGCGGGGACTGAATAGAAAAGGTATGCAGATACATTTGTGGCTGATAATAGTGGTCACAACTCTCTGAACTGTAAGAAAGCTGGCTCAGGCTAGGTTAAGCAAGGGGAATTTGCAGCTCCCCAGGAATGAGCTATGTTAGTTACAGGCACTGAACAAATATCATCATTAGTTCAAATGATGGCACCAAGAACTGTGTTCACTCATCTCCCTGTTCAGTGTTCCCCTGACATGGCATTACTCTTACACAGTCTTTCTTGTGTGAAGAGATGACCACTGACAGTTCCATATTTGATTAATTATTCCAGTTTCAAGTGTCAAAGGAAAAGAGAGTATTTTGAGATCTCATTCCTTGTGTTTGTAGAACTGGGAGGGAGGGAATGGAGTGAAGTTGGGGAAATGGATTTAAAAAAAAATAATTTTATTGGGGACTCATACAACTCTTATCTCCATCCATCCATCCATCCATCCATCCATCCATCCATCCATCCATCCATCCATCCATCCATCCATTGTGTCAAGCACATTTGTACATTTGTTGCCATCATCATTCTAAAAACATATGCTTTCTACTTGAGCCCTTGGTATCAGCTCCTCATTTTTGTCCTTCCTCCCTGCCCACTCTCCCTCATGAACCCTTGATAATTTATAAATTATTATTATTTTGTCATGTCTTAACACTGTCCGACGTCTTCCATCACCCACTTTTCTGTTGTCCGTCCCTCGGGGAGGGGGTTATATGTAGATCCTTGTGACCGGTTCCCCCTTTCTACCCCCCTTCCCTCCACCCTCCCAGTATTGCCACTCTCACCACTGGTCCTGAAGGGTTTATCTGTCCTGGATTTCTTGTGTTTCCACCTCTGATCTGTACCAGTGTACATCGTCTGGTCTAGCCAGATTTGTAAGGTAGAATTAGGATCATGATAGTGGGTGGGGGGTGGGAATCATTAAAAAGCTTGAGGAAAGTTGTATGTTTCACTGTTGCTGCACTGCACCCTGACTGGCTCATCTCTTCCTTGCGACCCTTCTCTAAGAGGATGTCCAGTTGCCTACAGATGGGCTTTGGGTCCCTACTCTGCACTCCTCCTCCTTCACAATGATACGGTTTTATTGTTCTTTGATGCCTGATACCTGATCCCTTCGACACCTCGTGGTCGCAGGCTGGTGTGCTTCTTCCATGTGGGCTTTGTTGTTTCTCAGGTAGATGGCCGCTTGTTTAGCTTCAAGCTTTTAAGACCACAGATACTATCTATATCTTTTGATGGCTGGCATCATCAGATTTCTTCATCCCATTTGCTTATGCACCCATTGGTCTTCAGCAATCGTGTCGGGAAGGTGAGCATCATGGAATGCCAGTTTAATAGAACAGTGTTCTTGCATTGAGAGAGTACTTGAGTGGAGGCCCAATGTCTATTTGTTACCTTAATACTAAACCTATAAATATATGCACATAGATCTATTTGGGGAAATGGATTTGATAAAGAAAAGAGACTTGTCTAGCAGAAGGAGGGAAACTGATGAACAGTAAAAGCTGTGCTGCCATAAACCACTGCAGGTGGGAAGCGCTAGCACTGACTGAATAGAGATTAAGAGTGTCACAAGAAACTGGAAAGATGGGAGCATCATTATTACTGTATATGCTCATGTTTAAGGGGACTTTTCCAGGACATTTTTAATGCAGTTTTTTTGTGGTAAAATTAGGTTCCCTCGGCTGATGTTTGGGTCGGTTTATATATGGTACTAGCAAATATGTATTGAACTTCATGTGCTGGACACTGTACATGAAGCACATTGCATTCAATTAATAAGTTTAACAACCTTATGAAATGTAGGTACCTTGAGGGTTTTATTTTACAAAAGAAAAACGTAGGCTCCAAAAGATGGCATGTGTCCATGTTCACCCAGCTGTTACTAGGGATGAGATTTCAATCAGAATACTTTTTAAGGAAAATAACATTTAAAATTTATAAAGGCATGTACATATGCAAATAAAGGCATGTACATATGCAAATATATTTTTATATGAGGATGGGAAAATAGATCTATGTGCATATATTTATAGGTTTAGTATTAAGGTCACAGAAGGACATTGGACCTCCTCTCAAGTACTCCCTCAATGCAAGAATACTATCTTCTATTAAATTGGCATTCTATGATGCTCACCTTCCCACATAACTGCTGAAGACAAAGTGAGTGAATAAGCAAATTTGGTGAAGAAAGCTGATGATGCCTGGCTATCAAAAGATATAGTGTGTGGGGTCTTAAGGGCTTGAAGATAAACAAGCGGCCATCTAGCTCAGAAACAACAAAGCCCACATGGAAGAAGCATGCCAGCCTGTGCGATCATGAGGTGTTGAAGGGATCAGGTATCAGGCATCATCAGAACAAAATATCTTATAGTGAATGAGGTGGGAACCTGGGGAGTAGAGACCCAAAACCCATTTGTAGGCTACTGGACATCCCCTTACAGAAGGGTATCGGGGAGGAGATGAACCCGTCAGGGTGCGATGTAGCAACCATGAAACATAAAACTTTCCTCTAGTTCCTAAATGCTTCCTCCTCTCCCACTATCATGATCCCAGTTCTACCTTACAAATCTGGCTAGACCAAAGGATGTACACTGGTACAGATAGGAATTGGAAACACAGGGAATCCAGGGCGGATGACCCCTTCAGGACCTGTGGTGTGAGTGGCCATACTGGAAGGGTAGAGGGAGAGTGGGTTGGAAAGCGGGAACGGATTACAAGAATCTACATGTGACCTTCTCCCTGGGGGACGGACAACAGAAAAGTGGGTGATGGGAGACGTCGGACAGGGAAAGATATGACAAAATAATAATTTATAAGTTATCAATGGTTCATGAGGGAGCAGGGAGTAGGTGGGGAGGGAGGGAAGTGACCAGCTGATTCCAGGATTCCAAATAGAAGGCAAATTTTGAGAATGACGAGGGCAATGAATGTATAAGGGTGTTTTGCTCAATTGATGTATGTATGGATTGTGATAAGAGTTGTATGAGCCCCAATAAAAAGATTTATTAATTAAAAAAAAGAAAGCATTTCACCCTTGGATGGTTAAGTGATCTTGAAAGTTCTACACTGTAGTGTATTGCTTTTGCTTATGCATGTTTTTTATGAACCGTTGTAAGATATGAACATGTTCTCTTTGTAACTCAAATCTGCCTTGCTGTTAAGGCACTTTCTGGGTAGAATCACTTCTCAATGGAATCCATTCTAATCCATTAATCTTCTGTGGTAGTTTTACAAAATCATTGGGTCATCTTCTGGGACCTTCTTGAATATAAAAGTCATCTAGGAGAGACATGGACAATGGATCCTAACTCAGTACATGGTCATTTCCTCCTTGGTTTAGCAGTGCTGAGGTATCAGTAATTAGGTAATAACCCATACCATACAACACCATTCATGACACTTTGAAGTTTTTTTCTACACTGCTAGCATAAATGGCCAGGGCAAGGAAGGCTTCTGTAGAAATCATGGCATGCTGGGTATTTTAGGACCCATTTAAAAATTGCTTTTAAATAACGGTATGTTTACTTTCTGAACTACTAAATTATAATTTCAGAGGAGTCTTATTCATCCTTGGCAGCTTCTAAACAAACAAGCACTGGAAAGAATGATGCCCCCACCCTCTCTAAGGATGAGGGTTAATTTTGTTCATAAGTAAACCCATAGCTGCTGTTTTCATTCTCTCACATATTTGTCAATATCCATGTATTGTCCAGTTACTGAAATTATTAATGCACAGTGGAGTTCCTGGATACAGACAGTCACTGCATTTGACTGTTAACCAAAAGGTTTGGCTGTTACCCAGTGATGCCAGGAAAGAAAGGCCTAATAATCTGTACAGCCACTGAAAACCTAGTGGAGTGGAGTTCCACTTTGAAGCACAGGTTACCCAAGAGGTCCCTGTGTTAGGGTTCTCTAGAGAAACAAAACCAGGACACTTATTATTTTATATATATCTATATAGATATATATAGCACAAAGTAATATAACAGCTAATTAGTCCACACAGCAGTATAGAGGGCTCAGTTCAACTCACTTCCGTGGAACAGTTAATATACTGAAGTCCTTCAAGTCACGAGGGCTGCTGGGTCCCAGGTCAAGGAAACAGACAGCTGAGTCTTCTGTAGAGAAATGCAGGCAGTCCGGCCACAGGTAGAAAACCGCAGGGAGGGTCACCAATAGTCAGCCAGACTACAGGATCCAACAATCCCAAGTGTAAGTGATGTATACACCAGCAGCGTGGCAAAGCAGTTCTCGAAGGAACCTCAAGCTCTAGCGACACAATCCACAGGTTGGCAGTTCCACAGGTAGTGTAACTCACACGTTGAGGCAGAGAATCAGCAGCTGCACACTGGTCTGATCACCAGAGAGCAAAAGGGAGAGAGGCGGGGCTCGCTGAACCATTTATGTCTTTGCCCTCCAATCAAACTGCGACCTTACTAATCCCACATGTTCTTATTGGACAGGTTGGCACAATAAACTTACCTATCACAGATCACCCCTTGCCAACTTGGCACCTGTACACAATTCTTTAACCATATATAATTTCCAGACATTAAAAAATCACACTTATACCTAACATCAAATATTTATCATACATATAAATGAAAACACACAGACTCTAATTGTATCTGGTACGCCACACATGAACAAAGGAAAGATATTCAATAAACACATATAAGGAAAATAAACTGACAGTCACAAACCTTGCTTTTGCAATTGATCAGGTGGTCGTAACTGATAGGTAGAACTACCCATTCTGTATTACCTTTGTCCTTGGCCATCGCCTCAGCTGGCCATGGTTCTTGCCTGGTGGGGTGACCCAGACCTTCATTCCTGAGCGGTCTGAGTCATTAGACGTCCTGTCAGGATTGGGTTGCTGTAGTTTACCATTTACCTTAATCAGAGGGCATGGTTGTTCTAAGAGATGGCCTATGGGATCTCCTGGATTCCAGGCATACTCTTCTTTACCTCTATTATGTAGCACTAGCCTAATTTCTCCTTGGAAATCAGGATCAGTCACACCCCTCAGTACAGTGACACCCTTCCTGACCTGTTGATCCAAAGGGATGAAAAGCCCACAGTGCCCAGGGGCCATTCTCAGCTGCCGGTTCAGTGGAATCCGTGCTGTTTTCAGGTGGAAGAGTTCCTTCCTTCGGGACCAGGACCTCCAAGCCTGAAGCACATAGGATTGCTGGGACAGGAAGCAAAAATGCTGCAAGTGGATCACTAGGAGTAATAGTGAATGGTGCCATGCCAGCTTCCACCCCTTGGTTCCTGGACCCATGAGTCCTGGCTATTGGAGACACAGCACCATATATGGTTTAGAGCAGCGTATACAGCCTCCTGAGGAACATTGCCCTAACCCCGCAAATTGTTGCCTCCTAGCTGGTGCTGTAATTGGTTTTTTTGGAGGCCATTCCATCACTCTACCAAGCCAGCTGCTTCAGGATGATGAGGAACACGATACGGGCAGTGGGTTCCATGGGCATGGGCCCATTGCTGTACTTTATTTGTTGTGAAGTAAGTTCCTTGATCTGAAGCAGTACTATGTGGGATGCCATGCCGGTGGATAAGGCATTCTGTAAGTCCACGAATGGTAGTTTTGGCAAAAGCATTGCATGCAGGGAAGGCAAATCCATATCCAGAGTAGGTGTCTATTCTAATAAGAACAAAACGCTGTCCCCTCCATGATGGAAGTGGTCCTATGTAATCAACCTGACACCAAGTTGCAGGTTGGTCTCCCCGAGGAATGGTCCCATATCTTGGACTTAATGTTGGTTTCTGCTGCTGGCAGATGGGGCACTCAGCAGTGGCAGTGGCCAAGTCAGCCTTGGTGAGTGGAAGTCCATGTTGCTGGGCCCATGCATAATCTCCATCCCTGCCACCATGTACACTTTGTTCATGTGCCCGTTGGGCGATAATGAGTGACAGAGGAAAGAGGAGGACCAGTCTCCACAGCGCGTGTCATCTTATCCACTTGATTATTAAAGTCCTCCTCTTCAGAGGTAACCCTTTGGTGAGCACTCACATGAAACATAATTATCTTTACTTTCTTGGCCCATTCAGAGAGGTCTGTCCATATACCTCTTTCCCACACCTCCTTGTCACCAATTTTCCAAGCATGTTCCTTCAAATTACCTGACCACACAGCCAAGCCATTAACCCATGAATCAGTATGCAATCTCATATTTGGTCATTTCTCCTTTCAGGCAAACTGTACGGCCAGGTGTACTGCTCGAAGTTCTGCCTGTTGGGAGGATCTCCTTTCACCACTGTCCTTTAGGGAGATCCCAGAAAGGGGCTGTAGTGCTGCTGCTGTCCACTTATGAGTGGCACCTGCATATCATGCAGAGCCATCAATAAACCAAGCATGACTTCTGTTCTTCGGTTAAATTATCATAAGGCGCTCCCCAGAATGCCATAGGTGCAGACTGGGAGAAAGAAGGCAGTGTGACAGGAGTAGAGACTGTGGGCATTTGGGCCACTTCTTCATGCAGCTTACTTGTACCTTAAGGTCCCGCTCTAGCCCGATTTCATATCTACCATTTCCATTTCACAATGGAATGTTTCTGTGCACATCCAACTTTATGACTCTCAGACAATACCCAGTTCATGATGGGAAGCTCAGACCCATGTTGACTTGGTGGCCTACGGTAAGGCGTTCAGTCTCTAAGAAGGCCCAATAACAGGCCAACAGCTGTTTTTCAGAGGGGGAGTAGTTGTCTGCAAAAAATGGCAGGACTTTACTCCAAAATCCCAACGGTCTATGCTGTGATTCACCAATAGGGATCTGCAAAAGACTCCGCACTTCATCTTTATCTACAACTGACACCTCTAGCACCGCCGGGTCAGCTGGGTCATATGGTCCCAGTGGCAAAGCAGCTTGCATGGCAGCCTGAACCTGTTGCAGACCCTTTTCTTGTTCTGGGCCCCACTCAAACTTGGAGGCTTTTCGTCTCACTTGATAAATAGGTCGAAGTAGAACACCCAAATGAGGGACATTTTGCCTCCAAATTCCAAAGAGGCCCACTAGGCGTTGTGTCTCCTGTTTAGTTGTTGGGGTGGGGGGGCAGATGCAATAGCTTATTCTTCACTTTAATAAGAATGTCTCGACATGCCCCACACCACTAGACCTCTAGAAATTTTACTGAGGCGGAGGGTGCCTGAACCTTCATGGGGTTGATTTCCCACCCTCTTGGACACAGGATGTTGTACCAATGAATCTAGTCTTTGATACATCCTCCTTAGTGGGTCCATTCAGCATCATGTCATCAATATAATGGACCAGTGTGACATTTTGTGGAAGACACAGGCGATCAAGATCCCTTTGGACTGAATTATGGCACAGGGTGGAAGAGTTGCTGTACCTCTGGGGGAGAGTTGTGAAAGTGTATTGTTGCCCCTGCCAGCTGAAGGCAAACTGCTTCAGGTGGTCCTTCGAGACTGGTATTGAGAAGAAGGTATTAGCCAGATCAATAGCTGCATACCAAGTACCAGGAGAAGTATTTGCTTAAGCAATGACATCACATCTGGAACAGCAGCTGCAATTGGAGTCACCACCTGGTTAAGTTTACAATAATCCACTGTCATTCTCCAGGATCCATCTGTCTTCTTTATAGGCCAAATAGGTGACTTAAACAGGGATGTGGTAGGTAGGAATCACCACCCCTGCATCTTTTAAGTCTTTGATGGTGGCACTGATCTCTGCAATCCCTCAAGGAATGCAGTACTGCTTTTGGTTTACTATTTTCCTAGGTAATGGCAGTTCTAATGGTGTCCACATGGCCTTTCCTACCACAATAGCCCTTATTCCACATTATAGGGATCCAATATGGGGGTTCTGCCAGTTACTAAGTTTGTCTGTTTCAATGATGCATTCTGGAACTGGGGAAATAACCTCAGGATGGGTCCAGGGACCCACTGGACCCACGATAAGCTAAAACTTCATTGCTAACTTGACCTCCATATGCCCCCACTCTGACTGGCAGACCTTTGAAACACTTTGGATCTTCTGGAATTAGTGTCAGTTCAGAGTCAGTGTCCAGTAATCTCTGAAAATTTTGATTATTTCCTTTCCCTCAGTGAACAGTCACTCTTGAGAAAGGCCACAGGTCCCTTTGGGGAAGGCTAGAAGAAAGTCTAACAGTAAAAGCCTTTGGTGATGTAGCAGGGTCCTCCTAAAAAGGGACCTGGCTTTCCCCTCATTCAAGGGGTTGTGTAAACTGGCTCAGGTCTGGGAATTGGTTGAGTGGTAATGACACTCTATTCTCATGTTCACCTGATCTAGCATTCTTCTGCCTGTATAGACCATGTAAATATTTAATAGGTTTCCCATGTATTTCACTCCTAGGGAGTGAATGGCATAAAGTGAAGACGTTTACCATGAGTTTGCACGGGAAAAGTTTCAATCTACCAAGGTATACCAAACAGCACATAAAACCTAAAATAACTCTTGTTGTTAGATGCCCTAGAGTTAGTTCTGAGTCATGGTGGCCCGGTGCCATCCTCGCGATTGTTACGTGTGAGCCCATTGTTGCAGCCACTCTATTACTCTTGCCTTGTTAAGGGTCTTCCCCGTTTTCACGGACCGTCTACTTCACTGTGCATGTAGTAAATACTTCTAACTAACATAAAGTAAGAATTCCCAGCATGGAGTCAGTTCCAACTGAGTGATACTACAAGACAGAGTAGAACTGCCCATGGTTTCCAAGGCTGTAAATCTTTACAGGAGCCGAAAGGCTCATCTTTCCTCCCGTGGAGCAGCTGTGGTTTCTAACTGCTGACCTGGTTAGCAGCCCAATTAATTTTTTTTTAAGCATCTCAATTTTTAATCCCACTACACCACTAGTCCTGGAGGGTTCTAGCCTGAAGTCTATTTTGGGGACTCCTTGGGGGCTTTGTGCCCATTTCTGATCTGTTATGTTCCCTTCTTGGTTTGCCATGCTGTGGGGGTTTCAGACTGTACTCACTCCCTACTGTGTGCCTCAGTATTGTCCTCTGTCTTGGTATGGTCCAGCAAGTTGTCATCTTGTCTTGAGGTGTTGTCTGCCCTACAGTCCTCTTTGTGCCTGAGCAGCTCCGTGCAGGGATGTCATCCTTAAGGCTTGGTGTGCTCATATGGGGTCTAGAACCTCACTCTCTCCTTTTCCTTCTTGGTTTGCTTCCCTGTGTGCATGGCAGGCCAACCCCTCTCCCCAGCCTGTAGGTTTAGCGTTGTCCTCTGTAGGCACATACTTTTAGGGAGGGCGTCCGTCTCGCTCTGTTTGGGGCCGGCCCCATAGCCCACTCTGTGCATGCGTCGCTCCATGTGCTTATGTGGCCCTCCAGGTTTGGTGTGCCTTGGTGGGGTCGGCATGCACTAAACTAATGGAGTTTAAAGTAACAGTATGAAAGGGTTATTGGTAAAATTTGAGATTCCAAATTGCCACTAACCTCTAAGAACTACCAGTTGTTTATTGTTGGTGTTGTAGCAAATAATTTCCATCTGAAAAGGCTACTGAATGCATGTGTGCATAAGTGTATGAATTATATGTGCAGTGTAAGAGGCGCATTGAAAGTTTCTTGGGAAATGGAAATTAAAAATCATGGAAAGCCCCCTCCGTGCTCATGGAAGCAGCAATCAAGAAATCAAGTGGCCTATTGCATTAAGCAAACCTGCAGCACAAAACGTCTTTAAAGTGTTGAGTAGCAAGGACATTACTTTGAAGACTTAAGGTGGGCCTTCACACCCACCAAAGTCGTCGTATTTTCAGTCACCTCTTGTACATGTAAAAGTTGGATAAGGAATAAGGAAGACCACAGGAGAAGTGATGCATTTGAATTATGGTGTTAGCCAAGTCTATGGAAAGTATTACAGACTCCACAAGAACAAACTAATCTGTCTTGTAAGAAGTGCAGCCAGAATGCTCCTTAGAAAGAAGGATGCTGAGACTTCATCTCACATGCTTTAGGCATGTTGTCTCTGTATATCATGCTTGGTAAAATGAAGGGTAAGTAAAAAAGAGGAAGCCAATCAAAGAGATGAATTGACACAGCGGCTGTAACAATGGTCTTGCCCTTATCAATTGTGGGGATAACGCAGAACCTGGCAGTTAGTTCTTCCTTCAGTTACGCATCGGGTTACTGTGAGCCAGAACCCAACCATCTGTGACAGGCTGATTTTCTTCAGATGCCTCAGGAAAACATTTACCCAACAGATTAAGTGTAGAAGTAGAAATGTGTGATTCTAACTATCTTCTCTTAAGTCCAACACTAAAGACATTTGCAAAAATTTGGAATGACAGCATTCTTTTTCTTTTGAAAAAAAAAAGATGGCAATTTTATGATGTCATATAGATACATCTTTTTGCTGTTTTTAATGTTATTTGCATTTATAACATAGTATTGTTAAATATATCCCATAAATAAAAGCTCTTTGGGGTTCTCTTTTATTAACTAATAATTTCATTTTGAGGTAATTATAGTAGTAGTAAATAATAACAGGGATTTTTGTACACAAAATCTTTGCCTAGTCACCCCCCATACCCTCCAGTGGTGACCCGCCAGTAGTAGCGTTTTGCAAAGTTGTAGTATAATTATGACAACTAGGATGTTGGCCTTGGTACAGTTTACCTCCCCCTTTCACCCCCAATTTCCCCAGTGTTACTTGCATTCAGTTTTGTGGGTGTGTGTATTTAGTGTTCTGCACTTTCATATGCGTAAGTCCATATGTCTACCATACAGTCAAGTTACAGGATTTTTCCAGCACCATCAGGGGCCCTAGTTTTGCTGGTTCATAACCAATAACCTCCCTTCTACCTTTCCCACCTTTAATCCCAGGTAACCACTAATCTGTGCTCCATATTTTTTCCCTCCAATGTGCTACATTTTTACCATTTTCAAAATAGTTATTTTGAAAAGTAATTAATACAATAAATTGAAAACTTTAATTATGAATATTATGAATCTTAATAGATATGTTTGGCATAAATAAAAAGCTCTTTGAGCGTCTCAAATTTTCAGATCACAGAGGATTTCTAAGACCAGCTATGTCAGAGCTTTTTTACACTACCGTGGGACAAGAGAGACTTTTTTTTTTTAAGAGAGACTTTTTGATGCCTCAGCTCATTTGGTACTCTAGTGTTTTCTTATGGGACCAGCAATCTGAATGGGGGCTAGGTTCTTTTTTTTAAATCATTTGATTGGGGGCACTTACACCTCATATTACAATCCATACATACATCCACTGTGTCAAGCACATGTGTACTTAATGTTGCTATCATCATTTTTAAAACATTTTCTACTTGAGCCCTTGGTATCATCTAATCCCCACCTCTTACCTCCCCATGAATTCTTCATAATTTTTTTCTTTTATTTTTTCCTCATTTTCTTTTATGTTTTAACTCATTTTATTGGGGGCTCAAACAACTCTTCTCATACATCCATTGTGTCAAGTATGTGTACATTTGTTGCCATCATCACTTTCAAAACATTTTCTTTCTACATGAGCCCTTGGTATCAGCTCCTCATTTTTCCTCTCCCTCCGCCACCCACCCTCCCTCATGAAACCTTGATAACTTATAATTTATTTTATTTTTTTCATGTCTTACACCGAACATGGTCCCCTTTCACCCACTTTTCTGTTGTCCACCCCTTGGGAGGGAGTTACATGTCAGTCATTGTGATCGGTTCCTCCTTTTTCCTCCCACTTTCCCCTTCCCCTCCTGGTAGCACTACTCTCATTATTGGTCCTGAGGGGTTTATCTGTCCTGGATTCCTGTGTAGGGAGCTCTGATCTGTACCCGTGTACATGCTCTGGTCTAGCCGGATTTGTAAGGTAGAATTGGGATCATGGTAGTGGTGGGGGGCGGAGGAAGGGGGGAAGCATTAAAGAACTTGAGGAAAGTTGTATGTTTCATCGGTGCTATCCTGCACCCTGACTAGCTTGTCTTTTCCTTGTGACCCTTCTGTTAGGGGATGTCCAATTGTCTACAGAAGGGCTTTGGGTCTCCACTCCGCACTTCCCCTCATTCACTTTGATATTTTTTTTTCTGGGTCTTTGAAGCCTGATACCTGATCCCATCAGCACCTCTTGATCACACAGGCTGGTGTGCTTCTTCCATGTGGGCTTTGTTGCTTCTCAGCTAGATGGCTGCTTATTTATCCTCAAGCCTTTAAGACCCCAGATGCTCTATATCACTTGATGGCCAGGCACCATCAACTTTCTTCACATTTGCTTATGCACTCATTTTGTCTTCAGCGATAGTATTGGGAAGGTCAACATCACAGAATGTGGGGTTATTAGAACAAAGTGTTTTTGCATTGAGGGAGTACTTGGGTACAGGTCCAATGTCTGTCTGGTGCCTTAACACTTAACATACCAATATATGTACATAGACCTATATCCCTACCATTATATATAAATACATTTACATATATACTTGCTTGTATTTAGACCTTTACAAGTGTCCTTTGCCTCCTAGTTCTTTCCTCTATTTCTTTTTACTTTCCTCTTGTCTCAATTAAGTGGGATTTAAAAAAATTACTTGCTCTTCTTTTTAATAACCATAATATATCTTTTTAAGTAAACCAGGTTGTATATGATACATTGATAGGGCACATCGAAGATGTTTGTCCTTGAGTTAGTAAGCATTTGTTTAAGTCTCTATGGTCACTATGAGTTAAAATTGACCCAAAGACCCAACAACATGTTTGGATGACAATCACAATAAGATTCATGATGTCTGCTCTTCTAAGTTTAAGACACTCCTTTTTCTATTATTTTTATGTGTAAAGCTGAGCATGCATTTATTATCTCTGTTCTTGGTAATAAGCTTTTAGAGCAGTGGTTCTCAACCTGTGGATCATGGCCCTTTAGGAGTCGAATGACCCTTTCCCAGGGGTCGCCTAAGACTATTGGAAAACACATTTCCGATGGTCTTATGAACTGAGACACCGCTCCTTTATCTGTCTCCAGACAGGCCCACCCACATGCAGATATGCCCACATACGAGTACCCGGCATTATGACATCATTTTGCCAACCCCGTGATATACACCTTGTACAAATACAGGTGGATGTGACAGGGTTGGCTCCGTAATGTAATTATGCAGACAAGTCACACATGTGTACAGAGCAGCTTCAGTGTTGAAAGCAACTACTCTGTTAAAAGCAGCTGTGTTGAAAGCAGAGTATTGGAGAAAAAACACTTCATGAATTATAATTACAAGGTATGTGTAAAATCATGTACTGTATAATCACCAACTACTGCAAAAAAAATACATAGCTGACCATGGGAACTTATTCTGGATGTTGATCGGACTTTTTATATTCAACTGTGGTTGATATGAATACTGCCCCCTTGTGATAGTAACAGATACGTAAAACCAACACAGAATGGTGAATCATAGGAAACTTTAATGAGCTGTATTGACTGAACTATACAATGTATCATCTTTTGTATCATTAAAGCTGTTATGTTATTTTCACTAGCAAATCATCCCATGACAATGGATCATGTAGAGAAGAACATTAAGAAAATATAGTGAGGATATTTTACATTATGGTTTTACCTCAATAATTACAGCAGGAATTGAGAACCTGCAATGTGTTATTTGTTGTGAAGTTCTATCAGCTGAATCTATGAAGCCAAGCAAACTAAAACACCACTTGATAGCAAGCATCCGAGCTTTACCAGCAAGGACACCAACTATTTTAGAAGCTAAGCTGATGGACTCAAGAAAGCCAAACTTGACATTGGTACCACAAACAAAACGTAGCAGCCGTTGAAGCTCCATATTTGGTGGCACTCAGAATCACCAGAGCTATGAAACCTCACACCATTGCTGAGGATTTACTGTTGCCAGCAACCAAAGACATTGTTCGAGTTATGATAGGAGACGAATTGGCTATGAAATTGAGTGCAATTTACTTATCTAACGATACTGTCCGCAGAAGAATAGATGACATGTTTGCTGATATTCTTGATCAGATAATCCAGGAAATAAAATCTACTCCACTTCCACTAGTTAGCATCCAGCTTGATGAATCTACAGCCATTGCAAACTGTTTATAGTTACAGGTTTATGTGAGGTATAGTAATGATGATGACTTTAAAGATGAGTTTCCTTTTTGCTCTTGAAAAGACAACTACTCACGTGATGTATTTGACACGATTGGTTCATTTCTGAAAGAGCATAAGATCTCTTGGGAGAAGGTTGGTGGTGTTTGCACAGGTGGTGCTCCAGCTATGCTAGGGTGTTGATCTGGATGTCAACGTTTGGTACTGAATGAGTCACCAAAAGTCATTGGGACCCACTGTATGATTCGTCGGCAAATACTAGCAACAAAGATGCTGCCACAAGAGTTTCAAGACGTCATGAACAGCATCCTACGTTCTGTCAATTTTGTAAAGGCAGGCACTTTAAACAGCTGACTGTTTTCAGAACTGTGCAATGAATTGAATGCGCCAAATAATGCTCTACTATTTCACACCGACGTGAGATGGTTGATGAGAGGAAAAGTTTTAAAACGTGTTTTTGAGCTTCGTGATGAACTCGAGACCTCGGTTCGAAGAACTTTTCAGTGATAAAAGTGAACTGCAGAAAATAACTTACTTGGTTGGCATCTTTGCCATCTTGAATGAGTTAAATTTATCACTGCAAGGAGCAAATGCAACATGCCTCCATTTGTCTGCAAAGATCCGATCATTCCAAGAGAAACTTCAGTTATGGCAAAAAAATAATTGGAGTAAAATAAAATTTACCTTATCTGCTTTCTTTGAGGAACATGACATTGAACCAGACTAAAGGATTAAGTTGATAATTTCTGTGAAAGAACACTTGCACATGCTTGCAGATGAAATTTCTTCGTACTTTCCAAATCTACTTGACACCCCATTTGTACATACTAGAAACCCATTCACAGTCAGAGTTGAAGATGTTCCTGAGACAGCTCAAGAGGAGTTTATTGAACTTATTAACAGCGATACAGCGAGAACAGATTTCTCTACAATGCCAGCTACAAATTCTGGATCAAGTGTTTGCAGTCATATCCTGTTCTGTCTGAGATTGGGTGGCATCTTCCATTTCCAACAACATATCTTTGTGAAACAGGGTTTGCCAGCTTGGTTATCAAGTCTACATACAGAAGTTGACTTGTTGTGGAAGATGAACTTCGTTGTGCTCTTGCAAAGACTTCACCAAGGATTTCTGATCTGGTGAGAGAGAGGCTATTTCAACCTTCGCACTGACGTTGGCTTTTACAAATATTTTCACAACATGTAGCAATGTAGTTTACTGTTGTTATATTAAGACTATTATCCGTGCTATAAGATAAAATTTCATGTATATGTAACTATAAATAAATATTTCACAATATATAATTACATAATGTTTTTGTGATTAATCGCTGTGCTTAAATTATGTTCAATTTGTAACAATACATCCTGCATATCAGATATTTACATTACTATTCAAAACTATCAAAATTAAAGTTACAAAGTAGCAGCAAAAATAATTTTATGCTTGGGGTTTGCCACACCATGAGGAACTGTATTAAAGGGTCACGGCAGTAGGAAGGTTTAGAACTGCTGGTTTACAGCCAAAAGATTGTATATGTGTTCTTTAGTACATGGCTGTTTGTATCTAGGAGCCTCTGGTGATGTTGTTAGTTATGCATTGAACTGTCAACTGTAAGCTAAGCAGTTCAAATCCACCAGCTGCTCAGCAGGAGAAAGATGAGGTCTTCTGCTCCTGTAAATATTTAGTCTTGGAAACCCAGAAGGGCAATTCTCCTCTGTCCATAGAGTTTTCTGTCAGTAAAATTGCCTCCACGGCAGTATGTTTGAGTGACAGTATGTCTGTTCACCTATATTACCATTAGAATTGCTGCTACTGAGTCATTGTAAAATCTTGAAGGTCCTTTGGAATTATTGAAGACAGATAATACCTTGGTAATACAGACTATAGAGTATTTGAAGAAATTTTTCCTTGTAAAATTTCCTTAAGATTCTTGGCACTACATAATTTTCTGAGAAGTCTGAACACTTTATGTATTTTTCATTCTAGATAAAAAGGAATTTCTAGTAGCTACTGTTATTATCAGTAGAACCAACCTCCCCTCTGCCCCTTAAGCATGAGGGTAAATATATCAGACTCATATTTGTGAGAAAAGACAGGTTTGGGGAGGGTCCCAAGTATTTCTTCAGTGCGTTTTATGTCTTAAAATTATGCTGCCGTCTCAAAGATTTCACTCTTGTGTAGGAGGTAGTTGAGGTCAGTGTATAATTACTTTTTGTGGGGAGATTAATGACTCTGGCCTTTCTTTATTCTTCTCTCTTGTTCCCGTTTTTGTCACCTACTTAGGGACACTAGATTTCCTAATAGGTGCTATTAGTCTAATATCTGAAGGTGAATTGAAAAGAACTTTCACTAAAGATAAAGGACATGAACTGTTGGGTAATTTCAGAGATTAGCATTTTAAATTTCTCCGAAAATCACATTGGGGGTTTTGTTCTGTTTGATTATTTGCCCATTCAGCTAGTCCCAGGAGCAGTGAGGGTACTTGTTAGCATTTCAGAGACAGAATTGACCAGGCTTCTGATTGTGGTTAAGACATTTAATGATCTTATGTTTTTTTGTTTTTTATATTCTTATTCCTTATTTTCCTGTTGCTACCAATCTTCTGAAACTCCCTATTCTTATATCCTAGGTATATGGGAAAGATCACAAAATGAATCCTTTTCTGATTTTTATCTTCTCATAGAGAGTGATAAATGAAGCTTTGCTAATGCTAACGAATAATAGAAGATGAAATCCCATAAAGCTGCCTAGGTTATTAGATGAATATCACAGAGCTGCTTATTATGCACTATGGCTTAATGTAGATTATAGATGTGACCAAGCAGTAATTAGCAGCTCTGGAGGTGTAATTAAACACCATTGTGCTGCTCTGTGATTTCTCTTTAGATTTCTGTTGCACAGTGGAAGGAAGATGAACACAGGCATCCCTTGTTTTTAGGAAGATTGCTTTATGCCATTTTGCTTTTATCAAAGACCTAACTAGTACCTAATCTGTTTGGCTAACTGAAAGAGATCCAAAGAGGATTTTTGCTTTTATGAAAAAGGCTGAAAAGTAGAACCAATATTCAGTGTTTATTTTGCAACAAGTCTAAGAAGCAGTGTGAGCTCCAAGAAGCAAGAGTGGCACTGCCCTGCTCATTCCCAGAAATTCGACTGAGCGTGCTTGATTCCCACTTAAGACCATATTCCTACTTTTACTGTATGGTAGTATTGTTTTAGGTTGTTGTGTTTTAGATTTTGGGTGTGTGTTGGTAGGTTATTTTTTGGGTATGGAAACACTTAAAAATGCTTCCCATATAAATGAATAGTAAGTGCTTCTTCACTTTGGTAATTGCCATTTAGCTTATGAGGGGATTTATAGAAAGCTTTTATAGGAAAGTCTTTTTACCTTCAGGTAGTGGAGAGAAACTGTCATTCCAAATCTGTAGATAGATATCTTTTTTATTTTTGGTCTTTCCTGAATTTTATTTTTGGGTTGTTCATTGTTAGTATATGAACATACGACGGGGTTCCTAAAAAATGCGATTTTTTTCCAAAGCTATGTATTTCGAATTTTTTACAGAACAACCGTATCACCGTCAAAGTCCTCTCCTTTACACGTAGTACTTTTGTCAAATCTGCGATTCCATTTTTTACAAAAAATAAAAGATCGTTTTATTGGGGGCTCTTAAAGTTCTTATCACAATCCACATCAATTTTATCAAGCATATTTGTACATATGTTGCAATCATTATTTTCTAGACATTTACTTTTTAAAAAATACTTTTATTGGGGGCTCTTACATCTCTTATCTCAATCCATACATTCCTCCAATGTGTCACTCCTCCCCACCCCCACCCCAATCTTCTTTAATTAAGTAAATATACAAAGTCATCATCGTCACACAAACCAAGATCCTGAACTCTCTACGTAGTATTTCTGGTCAGTAGAGACAGTTTGGTGCATATCCATAGTAATAAAGCCCCCTCATGTATATTAGTTGATTCTGTTATCCTCAGTGATCTGTTTAGTTAAGTAAAATTCTTGCTTTTGGGTGTTCAGCTAGGTTTAATTCCACAAATTGTTTGCACCAATTATGTTTCCAGCGTTCATCTTAGACGTTCATGCAGCGTTTTCTAGTTTTGTCTACCAGAATTAGGAACTGAGCTTTGTCTAGAATGTAGGAACATCTTCCCTCAGCTTCCCACAGCACTGAGTAACCTTGTAGGAAATGAAACCACTCCCAGAAGAGAGCTGCTGCCCTTGATGAGTCAGAGTAGACTATCTGTCTTTTTCCCAGGGGAATTACCTTCTCCAGTGCCTTGGATTTCTTCTGCCTGTGAGGTGGAACAGGTTGGCAGCAGGACCCTTAAGTAAGGCAACCAGGAAGCTCAGCAGGACTGATCTAGAATATTTAGGCCAAGATTTATGTCTAAGGAGGACCTTGCAGGAATTTTTCTGGATAGTAGAAATAAAGAACAGGAAAAGGAGACTAACCCCGAGCAGAGAATGTGAATAGTGACAGTCTGTATGAAACCATGCCTGCCCAGTTCTTCCCCTAGAGAACATGAAGTGCGAGGCCAAGAGTAAATACATGCTGTACATCCTCTACCTCGAAAGTCACTGTTCTAGTAACCCTTGGTGTTAACCATCTCCAGCAACCTCAAGGGTCTTGTGATTACAACCAGGTCTCGGCACCACACCAAGCAGCAGGGAAATGCCAGTTTAATCTTTCTGTGTTGTTAGCCACCTCTTTCTAACATTTCCTGGTTTTGCCTTCAAATCCATGCATGGAAATGTAAAGGGGTCTTTGAAGGATCTTCCACATCCCAAGAAGGTTGCTAAATTAAATTATAAATACTGTTTTTAAAGAGCAAGAGAGTAAAAATGCCAAAAGGCATGATGCCTTCACTTACATTTCATTTTATGAAAACGACAGAGTTTGGAGGTACAAGGTGGAGGTGGGGCTGTATGACAGCAAGCAGATAGCGATCATGTTTTGGCAGCTCTTCAGTGACCAGAATTTGTCTGGATCAGAGTCTGAGCATTCTATGGGCTCGGACGCTCTCCAAACAGCAAGGACTTTTTAAGCCACAGCCCACTACAGAATATGCATGCAGGACCCAGGCCTTTGTGTCCGGAGGAGTTTGTGTGTAAAGAGTGTGGGAGCAGGGGTCATAGAGGGCATGTGGTGGACTCCCTGAAACAGTTCTGTTTTAGAGCTGGCCAGCAGCTCAGATTGTGGATGTGTGTGTGACTCCCGGGTTGTGTGGATCTGTTTAAGGATGCCATTTTACCCTCACTGCACGGTCTTTCCCAAGAGACCTCTCTGATCCTTGACTGTCGTTTTCTAGGTCTGTAGATTGGTAAAGGAGTCATGGTGAGAGCTAACCACAAAAACCAGCTCGATGGTGTAATACTTAGTTTTGAAGGAAACTAGCCAACATGTGCTCTGAGGATCTTTAGGTGTGCAAGACTATTCAGGATTTGGGTCTTACAGACTCAGAGTGAGTTCTTTTTCTTTAATCATTTTATTAGGGGCTTATACAACTCTTATCACAATCCATACATACATCAATTATGTCCAGCTCACTCGTACATATGTTGCCATCATCATTCTCAAAATACCCACTTTCAGAAACTTGAGCCCTTGGTATCAGCTCCTCATTTCCGCCCCTCCCTTCCTTCTTCCCCTTCCCTCCTGAACCCTTGATAATTTATAAATTATTTTGTCCTACAGAGTGAGTCATTTGTCAACATGAAAAACACCAGGTTTCCAAGAGTAAGATTCACTCCTTATGCTTCTTTTGCTACCCCTTGGTGTGCTGCAGTCTTCTTAGAGCCTAAGTAATTCCAGCCTTGTCAGAGGTCCTGGTTTGAGAGGTAGATTGCTAATACTTGTGTCTGACTGTTCATATTTATGTATCTGCAGCCTCCTGTGGATTTGTTTCTGGATAGTATAGGAATCTCCTGTTTCCTCCAGAAATCTTCTATTAAATTTATACTTCAAAAGGCCATTTTCATTAACCAAGTACTCTTAGAATCTCTGGGGGTGTTGGGAGCCTCCATCCAATCACTATTAACCCTTCTATAGCCTGCAAGTAGGTTTCCTTCTAGCTAAAGATGTGTTAGCGCTCCCACTCGTCTGGACATTTCCCTTCATAAATCCCCACCCGGCTCTAAAATGCATTTAAACCTACTTGAGATGCGCCTGATGGACATAGTTAAGTGTGTCATTACCAGCAGAGAGGTTGAGAGCCGGAACTCACTCAGTGGCACCTTGGAAGACAGACCGACTTTCTGAAAGAGCGTAGACTTGAAAACCTAATGGAGCAGTTCTATTCTGCACACATGGGTTCGCCGTGGGCCAGGGTCAACTCAACAGCACGTGATGCAACAGTTGTACTGTTTGTTGAGCGTCAGATTGGTGGCAAGAGGAGGGATGCCAGTAGAGCATGCTGTCTTTTTTCCTCTGTCAGTGTGCTTCGTTTCTGTTGAAATCTGGCCTGATTCCCTTGTGTGCAGAATGTTCAAATGAAAGGAGAAAAATTAGAGCTCTTACTGGTACTCTTGAATCCAGGCACAGTTTATGCAGAAAATCGTCAATAAAAACCAGAGCCGTTCCTAGTGCAAGGCGCACTCCTCTGTGTCTAGATTTGTAATGGTATCCTGACTTGAAAGGAAGGACTGAAATCTTCTATTTAGAGCTCTTTGCACTTTGGCAGGAGAGAATATTGGACAAAGTTAAATACAAAAAAGGTATTTTCCTTTAGACCAGGGGTTCTCAACTTTCCTAATGCCGCGACCCTTTAATACAGTTCCTCATGTTGTGACCCCCTAACCCTAAAATTATTTTTGTTGCTACTTCATAACTGTAATTTGCTACTGTTATGAATTGGGCGACCCCTGTGAAAGGGTCGTTCAACCCCCAAAGGGGTCTCGACCCACAGGCTGAGAACCACTGCTTTAGACGTTTCCCCTGCAACTCAGCTACTGCTCTCTCTTCTCCCACAGATGGAGTCCCCTGTCTCCACACCAGCAGTGCTGCCTCTGCACCTCTTGGTGCCGGTAGTCAGTAATGACATCTCATCCCCCTGTGAGCAGATCATGGTTCGTACCCGATCCGTTGGGGTCAACACATGTGATGTGGCTCTAGCTACAGAACCCGAATGCCTGGGCCCCTGTGAGCCTGGAACCAGCGTCAACCTCGAAGGCATTGTGTGGCAGGAAACAGAAGATGGTAAGTGTTTTATGTGCTGGTCCGTCCCTTCCCAGCCTCTTTCTGCAGGGGAGCCAACGAGGACTTATTGTTGTAGGTAATACCAGATATTTATTTGGCGTTTCATATGCTCCTGATGATACCTGCATAGATTACATCATAATTGCCCAGATGCTGGAGCTTGCCACTGCCGGTTTCTTGGATTCATTATCTCCCTTTCATAATTTGTTTCAACACTGTTGACCCTGTTGGATGTACCAGTTATTTCATAAGTGGTGGTCAGATAATTCAGACTATGTATATACTCTCCCAATCTCTGTTCTGTCCTATTGTTTGGGACATTTGGAATATAAATGATATTTGGGGTCAGACTTTTAAGAGAAAAATAAATAAAAGGAAAGCTGAGAGAGTAAAAGGAATGGGGAATAGCCCCTCTTAAATGGACTTCATGTTGGCTTATTGAATATGTTCCTCTTTTGTGTGTGTGCATATGTGTGTTTAATTTTCTTTTAATAAATCATTTTATTGGGGGCTCTTATAACAATCCATACATCAATTGTATCGAGCACATATGTTGCCATAATCGTTTCCAAAACATTTTCTTTCTACTTGAGCCCTTTTTCCCTCCCTCCCCCACCCTCCTACCCTCATGGTCCCTTCCCTCCTGGTATTGCTACTCTCATTATTGTTCCTGAGGGGTTGATCTGTCCCGGATTCCCTGTGCTTCCAGCTCTGATCTGTACCTGTGTACATGCTCTGGTCTAGCCGGATTTGTAAGGTAGAATTGGAGTCATGATAGTGGAAGGGAGGAAGCATTAAAGAACTAGAGGAAAGATGTATGTTTCATCTGTGCTACACTGAACCCTTACGGACTCGTCTCTTCCTTGTGACTCTTCTGTAAGGGGATGTCCAATTGTCTACAGATGGGCTTTGGGTTTCCACTCTGTGCTCCCCCTCATTCACCTTGATATGACTTTTTCGCTCTGGATCTTTCATGCCTGATATCTGATCCCATCGACACCTCAAGATCACACAGGCTGGTGTGATTCTTCCATGTGGACTTTGTTGCTTCTCAGCTAGATGGCCGCTTCTGTATCTTCAAGCTTTTAAGACCCCAGATGCTATCTCTTTTGATAGCCAGGCACCATCTTTGCTTATGCTTTCTTCAGCAAATTTGCTTATGCGGACGTTTTGTCTTCAGCGATCATGTTGGGAAGGTGAGCAAAGTTTTCTTGTGTTGAGGTGGTACTTGAGTAGTTGCCCAATGTCCATCTGCTGCCTTAATACTTAACATATAAATATATGTACATAGATCGATTTCCCTGTCCTTATATATATATAAATATATTTACATATGTAAATGCCTGTATTTAGACCTCTATAAATTCCCTTTGCCTCCTAGTTCTTAACTCTATTCCCTTTTACTTTGCTCTTGTCCCACATTTATGTTTGGCCTTCATTCGAGTTTTAGTAATTCTTCTCGATCACATTGCCCTTGATCAAGCCCTACCTGACATCCTATGCCCTCCTTGCCATTGATTGTAGACCACTTGTTCCCTTGTCCCTGAGTTTGTTAACACCCAATTCCTTTCCTCCACCTCCCCCTCTCCCATGTACCCCCAGAACCATTGGTCTTGTTGTTTTCTCGTCTGGATTGTTTATCTTGCCTACCTATTCTAGGTAGACAAGCAGAGACACTAAACAAGGCAGAGGAAAACAGAAAAACAAAAGAAAACACACAAAAAACAACAATAACAACAACAAAAATCAAAGACCAAAAAAGAAGCCTATAAATAGTTCCAGGTCTGTTTGTTAAACTTTAGGGGTGTTTTCTGGTTGAGTGTGGTGGGGTGCCATGCCCTGGCACCAAAGTCTATTTTTGGTATTCTCAGGGACTTCATTGCTTTGCTCCCCTTGCTGCTCTCTTGCACACCCTTAGTTTTTCACCCCGGTGTTATGGGGTCAGATCGAGCACAATTCCCACACTGTGCCTCCAGTGTTTTCCCTTGTAGCGTTATGGGTTAGTGAAGAGAAACATCTTGTCTCATAGTGGGGACAGCCCTATGGTCCACTCTGTGCATTGGCTGCTCTGAGCAGGAATGTCGTCCTTGGGGCTTGGTGGACCAGAATCTGTTCCACTCTCTTTCCTTCCCTCTTCCTTTGCTCCTGTGTGCTCTGATCAGACGCTCCCCATTCCCTGAGTCTTAGTTTCAGTGCTGTCCTCTGAAGTGAATTCTTCTGGGAGGAGGGAGAGGGTGTCCACATATTTGGGATTGGGGCCAGCCCTGCAGACCTCTCTATTGATTCCCTGCTTCATGCTGGTATGTTGCATTCATGTCTTGGAGCGAGCAGCGGGTTGAAGTTTGGTCCCACGCGCCCTCTCCTGTGTAGATGTAAACAACACCCTCCCCTTGAGTGGGTTAGTGTCCTTTCCCCAACTATCCATGTCTTTATCTCCCCTCCATTGTAGTTGACTGTCATATGTATTCCTGGATTGAGTCTGGCCCCTGCCATAGTACCTGGGACCTGACCCTGGGAATGTATGTATACAGTAGCTTTTTGCCTATGCCCCTTTTGTATTTTTAAGTTTGTCTCAGTGGGCTCATGTTGTACATGTCCTTTGTACTTGGCTTACTTCACTTAGCATAATTCCCTCCAGTTCTTCCCATGTGACGATGTGCTTCATAGCCTTCATCACTGCGTTTAGGGATGTGTGGTACTCCATTATATGTATGTACCACAGTTTTTAATCCATTCGTCCATTCATGGACATGGGGGTTGTTTCCAATTCCTTGCAATTGTGAACTGTGCCACGATGAACATTGGGGCACACATGTCTGGCCATGGTTTGTTTCTTGCCTCTTCTGGGTATATGCCCAGTAGGGGGATTGCTGGTTTGTATGGTAGCTCAATTTCCATCTGTTTTAGATATCGCTAAATCGATTTCCATAATGGCTGTACATACCTACATGTCCACCAGCAGTGGACAAGAGTTCCTATCTCCCCACAGCCCCTCTGACACGTGTAAGTTTATCATTTTATGAATTGGGCTATCTTTGAGGGTTAAGTGGTATCTCATAGTTGTCTTAATTTTCACTTCTCTTATGGCTAATGATCGGGAACATTTTCTCATATGTTTATTGGCCATTCGGATTTCTGCCCTTGTGAAACTTCCATTCAGGTCCTTTGCCCACCTCCTCAGTGGGCAGTTAGTTTTTTCGTTTTGGAAGCTAGCAGAGTACTGTAGATTTTAGTGATAAGGCCTTTGTATGATGTGCCATTGCTAAAGGTGTTTTCCCAGTCGGTGGGCTTTCTTATTACTCTCTTGGTGAATTCTTTTGATGTACACAGCTGTTTTATCTTCAGTATATCCCACTTGTCAATTTGTGCCTCCTCTGTGTTTGTGTCCTTCCCTGTTTCCAACAGCCTCTGTGCCAAAGTTCCCAGGTTTGTACCAATTCCCTCATTGATGGCCCCAATAGTTTGGGGTCTTACCTCAAGGTCTGTGATCCACCTTGAGTTTATTCTTGTGCATGCAATGAGGTAAGGGTTTTGCTTCATTTTTCTGCAGGTAGATACCCTTTTTTTTTTCCAGCACCACTTGTTGAAAAGGGCAACCGCTTCCCATTTGATATTTTTGGGCCCTTTTCAAAGACCAGTTGTCTGTATGCTGATGATTTTATTTCTGGGTTTTCAGCCCTTTTCCATTGGTCTGAGTATGTGTCATTATACCAATACCATGCGGTTCTGACAACTGCGGCTGCATAATAGGTGCTAAAGTCAGGTAAAGCAATCCGTCCCACTGAGTCCTTCTTCTTGAGTTCTCTGCTAATTCTGGGCTTCTTCCTTCTCCATATGAAATTGGTAATCAGTATTTCTAATTCTTTGAAGAAAGATGATGATATTTGTATTGAGAGAGCATTAAACTTATATAGTGCCTTGGACAGAACTGACATTTTTACTATATTGAGTCTTCCGATCCAGGAGCATGGCATATTCTTCCATTTGTGGAGGTCACTCTTAGTTTCTTATAAATTCTGTATTCTTGTAATTCCTTTTAAAAAAAAAAACATTTTATTAGGGGCTCATACAGCTCTTATCACAATCCATATATATACATACATCAGTTGTATAAAGCACATCCGTACATTCTTTGCCCTAATCATTTTCAAAGCATTTGCTCTCCACTTAAGCCCTTTGCATCAGGTCCTCTTTTTTTCCCCTCCCTCCCTGCTCCCCCTCCCTCATGAGCCCTTGATAATTTATAGATTATTATTTTGTCATATCTTGCCTTATCCGGACTCTCCCTTCACCCCCTTTTCTGTTGTTCATCCCCCAGGGAGGAGGTCACATGTAGATCCTTGTAATTGGTTCCCCCTTTCCAACCCACTCACCCTTTACTCTCCCAGTATAGGCCCTCACACCCCTGGTCCTGAAGGTATCATCCACCCTGGATTCCCTGTGCCTCCAGCTCCTATATGCACCAGTGTACAACCTCTGCTCTATCCAGTCTTGCAAGGTAGAATTCAGATCATGGTAGTTGGGGGGGAGGAAGCATCCAGGATCTGGGGGAGAGCTGTTTTTCATCGGTACTATATCGCACCCTGACTGACTCATCTCCTCCTAGACCCCTCTGTGAGTGGATCTCCAGTGGCCGACAAATGGGCTTTGGGTCTCCACTCTGCACTTCCCCCTTCATTCACTATCTTGTAATTTTTGTATTCTATATTTTTCCTCATACAAATCTTTTGTTTGTTTTTTTTTCAGTTAGGTGTATCTCTAGATATTTCAATTTGTGCTTGGCTATTTTGAAGGGTAGTACCTTTTTTATCCCCTCTTCTGTGGTCTTATCCAATGTTTATAACAGTCCTATAGACTTATGTTTGTTGATTTTGTATCCTGGCATTCTGCCACATTCCTGTATTGCTTCCAGTACTCCCCTTAAGGAGCTTTTGGGATTTTCCATATATAAAATCATGTTATCAGCAAATAACGATAGTTTCACCTCTTCCTTCCTCAGGTGAACACCGCTGATGTCTTTTCTTGCCTATGTTGTTAGCTAGGACCTCCAGTGCGATGTTAAGTAAGAGTGGGCACAAGGGGCATCCTTGTCTGGTCCCCTTTCTCAGTGGGACTGTTTTAGTCTTTTCTCCATTGACTACCACGTTGGCTGTTGGTTTTTCATATATAGCTTGTATTATCTTGAGGAATTTTCCTTCCATTCCTATCTTTATGAGTGTCTTAAACAGGAATTGGTCTTGAATGTTGTTGATATCCTGCCTGTCTTATATAGATAGACATGGGGGGAAAATGAAACTCTTATTTGTACCAGTGTACATGCTCTGGTCTAGCCAGATTTGTAAGGTAAAATTGAAGTCATGATAGTGGGAGTGGGAGGGAACATTAGACCAGGGCATGTAAGTTGGTACAAATAAGAGCTTGAAACACAGGGAATCCAGCACAGATAACCCCTCAGGTCCAATAATTAGAGTAGCGATACTAGGAAGGTAAGGCGAAGATGGGGGAGAAAGAGGTAATTGATCACAATGATCTATATATAACCCCCTCCCAGGGTGGTGGACAGAAGAAAAATGGGTGAAGGGAGACAGCAGTCAGTGTAAGGCATGAAAAAAATTATTTTAAATAAATGATCAAGGATTCATGAGGGAGTGGAGTGGGCAAAATGAATTGATAACAAGGGCTCAAGTAGAAAGAAAATGTTTTGAAAATGATGATGACAACATATATACAAATGTACTTGACACAATGGGTGGATTTACGGATTGTGTACGAGTCCCTAATAAAATGATTTAAGAAAAAAAATTAACCTATGAATTATTCCAGGTCTGTCTGATGACCCTTGTTACATTTTTCTGATCGGGTCTTATGCATTTCCAACCCCTGCCCCCCGTGCATGAAGTCTATTTTCAGAATTCTTCAGGGGAAATAGGCTCCTCTTGCTTTAGCACCTGGAGTTGCAGCCAACTCTTCCTTCCCACTGGATTCCTGCCTCATTGCCCAGCCACCCACTCTACATTATGCATCTGTCACTTGGTGCATATTTTATTGGCCTAGGTAACAGGGAAATGTTTACATGGTTTTGTTTCTAGGCATCTACTAAGTAATTCACTTGCTATAAGGTGCTGCTGCCCAAGGCTACCATCCAGACTGTATGTCATTTGCCCCTGAGATTGAAATCTCTTTAAAAATTATATACTGTAGAGGGAAAATGGAATAGGAATGCAAAGGAACTTAGGTATTTCAGATCCCTTGGTAACATCTGGTTGCAATCTGATTTCAGCAAATTCTTTTTCTAAAGAATCCAAGTCCTTGTCAAAGTATGTGTGGTGAGGGAGTGTGGGCCACTGAGTCCCATCAGGTCTCTGCATCAGTAACCAAGCTTGCAAAGCATACCCACTCTGAGGGGTTTACAGGCCCAGAGGAGCATAGCTAATTATCTCTGATTATCACAAGCTATCTTGACAGTCTGCCCGTGGAAAGGCAGACGTTTCACTCTGGTCGTTCTAATGAGATTCTGTTCCCCTGAATAGTTTCTGGTTTATCCGTATTTACCTAAAATCCCCCACTGAGCGTGCCCTGATACATCACAGGTTTAGAACTCTGTTCTTGGGTCCCTTACTATTAGGCTAGAGTGAAACATCAACTTCCAGAATCATATTGCTGGTGGGTTTTTGTTGTGTGTTTAAGGTCAAATACACAAAAACCTATCAGGTGGAAGGAAACTAGGCAGGGAGAGTAAAGTTGAGTCTGGGTGTGTGTGCACCATATGCAATATAGAAATCACAAAGAGGCCCTTCTGATTTAAAAATAAAAAGTTATTGGCCTATGGCCAAAGGACTGAACAGCCTGTTGGAATGACAAACATCGAGACCATAACTCGGTGCCACCAAGCAACCTTCAGGACCCTTTGCCTCACTCACTGTCGTGAAGCTAGAAGGCATCGGTTTCCTGCCTGTTCCTTGCATCTTTCTTTATGATGGTGTACATGTGAACCTGATTTCAAAAGCACGAGGCGAACCCTTTCATTTTCCTGAGGACTGAGTACCCTTGTCCTTAGGGTCCCTGTTCTCCTTCCCTGCCAGGGGCTGTTAGCACAGCTTTTTTTGTAGATCGTTTGCTCTGACAGCTCTCAGGTTGTCACTGGAAGCTCTCCAGTTATGCACTCTTCTGTACCCTGTACTTGATTTCACAGCACTTACCACAGTGTGTAATTGTGTGTGTAATTGTATTGCTATTCTATTCTTGTCTGTACCTCGTACTGTTTAGAAATTTATAAGACCAGGGATTCTGTTTTGTTCTGCAGCACATAGCACTGTGTTTGGCACACGTAACAGAAAAACAAAACAAAACCCCAAACTACCAAACCTGTCACTATCCGTTGATTCTGACTCGTGGTGAACGGTGTGTGTCTCAAGACTGGAATGGCCCCGTCGTCAGGGTTTTCTTGACTGATCGTTACAGAAGTAGACGTGCAGTCCTCTCGCAGTGCCACTGGGGGCAGTCTAGTGCTCCCTTCAAAGCCCCACAGGACACAGTAATATTTGTGCCCTCAGAAAACATTTATTTGAATGAAAGCATTGATGTCATTGTTATTTCTGGACCTATTTTTGTTTTGTTTCTTTAAAATATCATTTTATTGGGGGCTCTTACAGCTCTTATAACATTCAAGTGTACCAAGCACCCTTTTGCATATGTTGCCATCATTATTTTCGAAACATTTTCTTTCTACTTGAGCCCTGGGTATCAGCTCATTCCCCCCACCCCACCCCCGCCTTGGACCCTTGATAAATCATATATTATTTTCATATCTTACACTGTCCGCTATCTCCCTTCAACCATGTTTCTGTTATTTGTCGCCCGGGCCAGAGTGGTGGTGGTGGTGTGTGTGTTATACGTCTATCATTGTGATCGGTTTCCTTTTTCGCCCCTTTCTCCCCCAACCTTCCTTCTACCTTCATGGTATTGCTACTCCAATTACTGTTCCTGAAGGACTTTTCTGTCCTGGATTCCATATCTTGAGAACTCTTATCTATACATACTCTGGCCTAGACAGATTCGTAAGGTAGAAATGGGATCATGGTAATTGGGATGTGGTGCGGTGAGGAAGTTTAAAGAACTAAAGGAATGTTGTGTATTTTGTTGGTGCTATGCTACAGTGCTGACTTGTCCCTTCCTTGTGACCTTTCTGTGAGGGGATGTCCAATTGTCTACCGATCTGCCTTGGGTCTCCATTCCAACCCCTCTCGTTCACCTCGGTATAGTTGTCTGCTTCAGATCTTCTGATACCTGATCCCATTGACACTATGTAATCACACAGACTGGTGTGTTTCTTCCAAGTGGTTGGATCTATGTTAATATGTCTAACAAATGCCTTAAATATTGTTTGAAATTAGAAATCATATAAGAATAATTTCAAAAATTATGTGCTTGCTTTTATAGTCAGAACAATGTTGCTTTCACCAAGTTTGAAGTCATTTTCATCTATTGAAATCTGTAAATGTTTTAGACTTCTTGCTTCCTCTATCAGATTTTCTCCCACTAACTACCTTGTGTTTCGAGGCTTATTAGTACCTCTTTTTATTTTTTTTTTCTTTAATCCCCCGGGAAAGCAAACTGTTCTGCAGTGACCTGCTGTACCTTTCCTTTGCCTTCTGTCCACTCCACTGGGCAGAACTCTCAGGGGTAACTGTCTGAATTGGGATCAGAGTTGATTCACATTCCTTTTCACCTTCAATTAACAAAGATTTCCTGCAAAGATCATTCTCTACAGACCTACAAGATCTAGTGTACTGAGCGCTGTGCTTGCCTCTGAGGGGAATGGAAGACTCTGAGGTCCCTAAAGAACGTAAGGGACCTTGCTAGGAATAGGTGTGGTAGTTAAGGCCTCAATTCTCCCTCATCTCTCACTTTAATCCTTGCTTTGGAGGCATTTTGAAATTCTTGCAGATCCCATCTCTTACCTCTTTTGGCTCTTAATAATTAGCTAGCACTGCAAAGATCCTCCTTGGCTAGGCTCAACCTTGAAACTTCAGCTGTTAGGAAAACCCATGTGCCCCTTTGTGCCACCCAGTAGTTCCTTACAATATCATTGTTGTTATGTTTATTTGAGTCAATTTTAACTCATAACAACCTCATTTGACAGAATAGAACTCCCCCAAAGATTATCTTGCCTATCAGAAGGGTACTCCACCTCCCAAGAAAAACCACATACACAGAAAAAGGCTCCACTGGGCAGAGTTTTTGTAGTACACATTTTTCCTGCTTGGGCGAGCATCTAGCAACGCACTAAGAGTTAGTGTACCCAGTGGCATCACCTGGGAAAGTTCTCTCTGGTCACAGTGAATTTTTTTAGTGAAAGCAGTTTTGCTCGAACCTCTTTTTTTGTGATGGCCGATTTCAGGGAATAGAGTGCGGCTGTGAAATTTTGTTTCCTACTTGGGAAAAATTCTACAGAAACTGCTGTGATGTTGAACGGGGCTTACAAAGACAGTGTTATGGGAAAAACTCAAATGCATGAGTGGTTTTCTCCTTTCAAAAAAGATGAAATGTCAATTGATGACAAACCTCGTTCTGGATGTCTGTCAACTTCCAGAATGGATAAAAATGTCGACTATTAGTGCTTTTAGAGCTTGTTCCTCCAGGTCAGACTGTAAATCAAGCATTCTGTTTTAGAGATCTGGAAAGATTGCATAACTATATTACAAAAAAGGTCTGATTTGTGGCAGAGAGGGGACTGGTTTTGCCACCACGACAATTCTGCTCACACAGCCATCTCATTGTGCCAGTTTTGGACCAAAAAGAGCATGCCTTGCTTTAAAAAAAACAAAACATTTTATTGGGGGCTCATACAGCTTTATCACAATCCATACATCAATTGAATCAGGCATGTCTGTACATATGTTGCCCTCATTCTCTTCTAGACATTTACTTTCTATTGAGCCCTCGGCACCAGCTCTTCCCCCCTCCCCACCCTCATAATCCCCCGATAGAGTGTACATTGTTATTATTTTCATCTCACACCGACCACTGTCTCCCTTCTCCCCATGTTTTCTGTTGTTCTTCCCCCTGTAGAGGGGTGTATGGTGATGTGTCATTCATTGCAGTCGGTTCCCTCTTTCTCCTTTCCTCTTCCCCTCTGTCCTCTACCCTCCCAGCATCACAGTTCCCACTCCTGGATTCTGTGTGTCGTGAGCTCCCATCCCTTCCTATACCTGTGTACAGGTTCCAGGCTAGTCTGAACTGGGAAGCAGCACTGGGGTCATGGTAGTGGGGGGTGAGGAAGCCTCAGGGAACCAGAGGAGTATAGTGTGTCTCATCGATGCTTTACTGCACCCTGGTGACTCATCCCTCCCTGTGGCCCCTCTGTGGGGAGACTGTTCCACTGTCTACACATGGGCTTTGTATCTCTGCTCCAGCCCCCCTCATTCTCAACAATATGTTTTTGTTATGTGTCTGCTGAGAGCATGCCTCTCTTGCCCCGTGCACCTTATTCACCTGCCCTCACTCTATGCGACCTTTTGTTTTTGCAAATGCAAAGGGACATGAAAGGACAGCGATTTGATAGCATAGAAGAGGTGAAGAAAAAAATGAGGGAGCTGCTCTCAGTCATCCAAACAGATAAATTTGAAAAATGTGTCCAAGAATGTAATCACAGATTTGAAAAATGGATTAAGTGTAATGGAGAGTACTTTGAAAGTGATAAGGTTTTTAGTTTAGTTTTTTTTTAATTTAAATACATAGTTTTGAAAGGAAAGAGAAGTATTCTAGTTTTTTGGGAGTACCCTCTTATATGAGGAGGAGCCCTGATGGTATAATAGGCTATGAGTTGAACTCTTAACTGAAAGGTCAGCAGTTCACAACCATCAATGAAAGATGAGGCTCATTCACAGTCTTGAAAACTCAATGGGCAAATTCTACTCTGTCCTATATGGTCACTGTGATTCAAAATCTACTCTATGACAGTGAGTTTTTAAAAATCATTTTATTTGGGGCTCAAACAACTCATCACAATCCATACATACATCAATTGTGTAAAGCACATTTGTACACTCGTTGCCCTCATCATTCTCATCCTCTAGTTCCTAAATGCTTCCTCCCCCCCCCCACCCCACTATCATGATCCCAGTTCTACCGTATAAATCTGGCTAGCCCAGAGGATGTACACTGGAACAGAAAGGACCTGGAAACATAGGGAATCCAGGGCGATGATCGCTTCAGGACCAGTGGTGAGGGAGGTTTTTTAAGTATCATTATTGATGCATATCTCCACGCCTTTCTGTCTCAGTGCTGCTAGGTGGGTTCAAACTACCAGATTTTCAGCTAGCAGTCAAGCACAAATAGTGTGTGCACTCAGGAACCTAAATCCTATTTATGAGTGGTGTCTTTACAAAAAAAGGAGAGACACAGACACAGAGAACAAGGAAGCCATCCATTTAGAGACCAGTAGGGGGCGGCAACTTGTTCTGGATCAGGGGCCTGATTCCAGCTGATTGCACTTTGTTTTCAAATCAAAATAGAACCAAAAAAGAAGCAAAGAGCAGAAGCTGCAGAGCTTCTTGAGGCCAAGATGTGGATGCCATAATGTGTCACTTCTGCCACACTGCTAGTGGAAGGGAGTCACAAGGGCAGCCCATATTCCAGGAGTGGGGAAATAACTTCTACTGATTAGTAGGGAAAGCTCCAATGAATTTGTGTCCTTTAGAAAAAGCACACAATGAAGCTGACCTTATTTTATGTTAACAGTTCTGGGAGGTTTAACATTATGTGTACAGTAGCTAATCACTGATGTGATCAGAATGCAGAGCGGTGCTATTTGTGAGCTCGGTCATTTCCTTCATGTACACCAGTGGTTCCCAACCTTCCTCATGCCATGACCCTGTCATAGAGTTCCTCGTGTTGTGTTGACCCCCCAACCATAAAATTATTTTCGTTGCTACTTCATAACTGTAATTTCACTACTGCTATGAATCGGGTGACCCCTGTGAAAGGGTCATTCGAACCACTAATGTACGCCCTCCCACAACCCTAACTACTGTAACAGTTTATCTGTTTTATGTATTTATTTATTTTTATAGCTTTCTTGGGTTTTTTAAAATCATTTTTGGGAGGGTTCTTATAAGTCTTCCAACAATCCACCATTCAATTGTATTAAGCACACTTGTACATATACTGTCATCAACATTTCCAAACATTTTCTTTGTCTGTGAGCCATTGGTATCAGCTTCTCTTTTTCCTACCCTTCCACCCTCGTGAATTTTTGATCAATTATATATTATTGTTATTTCTCTGTTGTCTCTCTTCACCCACATTTCTGTTATTCATCCCTGTGTTAGTCCAGGTAGACTAGAGAAACAAATCCAGGGAGATTTGTGTGTATAAGGAAGAGCTTTATCTACAAGAACAATTGAATATTGAGAAAACATCCCAGAGAGTCCTCATCAAATCCATAAGTCCAATATTAGCCATATGTTCAATACCAGTCTATAAAGTTCTCTTCAGACTCACGAAACACATGCAGTGGCACTGAATGCAGGAAGATCACAGGCTAGTGGGTGGGAAGTCTTGTGGATCCAGTGGTGGTGTAAGCATCTCAGTGCTGGCAGGGGTCTCCATATTACTTCTTGTCAAGGATGTCTCACAGGGAGTGAGTCCTGCCTCCAAATGAGGTTATCAAACTGCAACCTGATTGGCAGGCTAAACTCCAGCTCTTTCCTCTTTAAGTCTCAAATTGACAACAGATTATGTAACTGCCATAACCTCCCTGGCGGGTGGGCTATATATCCAGCCTTGTGATAGGTTTCCCTTTATTCCTCCTCCCCCGCTTCCCCGACTAACCCCCTCCCTCATGATCTCGCTACTCCTACTGCTGTTGCTGAGGGTTTTATCTGTCCAGAATTCCATGTGTAGAGAGCTCTTATCTCCACCATTGTATGTATTCAGGTCTAGCTGGATTTGTAAGGTAGAACTGCGTCATGGTAGTGTTTGGGGGGTGGGGTGGGAGCCAGCCGTCAGGAAGTAGAGGAATTATGTGTTTTGTCGGTGCTGTGCTGCACCTTGGTTGAACTGTCCCTTCCTTGTAACCCTTCTGTGAAGAGATGTCCAATTGTCTACAGATGTGCTTTGGATCTCCACTCCAATCCCCTCATTCACATCGATAAATTGTTTGTTTTGCATCTTTTGATACCTGATACCTCATCCTGCCTACACCTCATGATCACACAGGCTGATGTTCTTCTTCCATGTGGGCTTATTTGCTTTCCTGCTAGATGGCTGCTTGTTTAACTTTAATCCTTTAAGAACCCAGATGCTATATCTATTGATAGCCAGCCACCATCCACTTTCTTCACTACATTTGCTTATTCACCCATTTTGTCTTCAGTGATAGTGTCAGGAAGGTAAGTATCAAAGAGTGTCAGGTTATTAGAACAGTGTTCTTGTGTTTAGGGAGGCCTTGAATAGGTCTGTCTGCTATCTTAATACTTAACATAAATATATGTGCATTGGCCCCTAGCCCTTTCTTATAAATTAGTATATTTATATATATCCATGCCTATAGCTATACCTCTATAAATAGCTTTTGCTACCTACTTCTTTCCTCTATTGCCTTTCATCTTTCTCCTGTCCCACTATCATGCTCACCCTCCACTTTGCTCTCAGTAATTCATCTTGGATACATTGCACTTGATCAAACCCCACCAGGCCTCCTTGCTACCATTTTTAGATCTCTTGTTTCCTTATCCCTGAATTTGTTGGCTCCCTGCTCCCTGCTCCCCTTCCCCGCCATGTCGCCCCCACCGGGGAGTCCCATTGTTTTCTCCTCAGAATTGTTAGTCCTGCCTATCTTACACAGATAGACGTAGGGTGAAAGAAAGAAAAACTGGGGGGGGGGGGGCGAGGGAATGATAGTTCCATGTCTATCTGCTGACCATTATGAATGATTTCCAGTTGGGTCTGATGAGGTGCCGAGCCCTGTCCTCTGAGTCAAAAGTCTATTTTCAGGATGACTTGGGGACTTTGCTCCCCTTGCTGCTCTGTTGCACTCCCTTTGTGTTTCACCCCACTGTGCATTGGGTGGACCAGGCACATTTTCCGCACAGTGTCTTCAGTACTGCTATGGGCCAGTGCGGGAACATTGTGCGTGTCTCGTGGTTGGGTAGCCATCCGGTCCTTTGTGTGCATTGGCTTCTCCGAGCAGGGATGTTATTCCAGGGGTTTGGTGGGCCATGATGAGGTCCACTCTCTCATTCCCTCTTTGTGTGCACCCATGTTGTATGGACAGATCCACCACTCCCTTCCAGCTATGTCTTCAGTGCTGTCTTCTATATTACATTCTTCTGGGGAGGCTTGCGGTTTTCTCGGTAGATAACCATGTTATCTATGAATAAACACTGCTTTAACGCTACTTCCAACCTTGGTTCTTGAGTGCTGCTAGAACAGAAATCGCACAAGTGGATGGATGCCTTCAACAAACAATTTTCTTTCAATTTAGGAATGTAGGAAGTCCAAATCCAGGTTTCCATTTCTAGGAAAAGGTTTTTTTCTTTTGGTCCCTACCTCCCCCCCCCACACACACACACACAGTTCTGGGGGAAAGCCCTCTTTTCAGCATTTGTGGGTCCACCACCGAGACCACGGCCCTTAGTCACCCATCAGGTCTAGAAATGAGTTTACCCGAGGCTCAGTTTTCAGCGGCCTCTAAGGGGAACAGTAACACTAGAGAGGTACATACACCTTAGAATCATCAGCCGTTTTAGATCAAAAGGGCAACATTTACCCAAGGACAACGCTCAAAAGAGTTAGGAAAGGAGTAATTGACATGGGAAAGTCAGGGTGGAAGTGGGATAAGTGGTGTTACATTGTGATTGCAGTCAAGGACATGAAACAAAATGTGTATGAATTATTGAATGGAAAACTGATTTGCTTTATAAACCTTTGTTCATTCCACAATAAAAGGGTTTTTTGGTTTTTGTTTTGTTTTTTAAGTATGGGCCCAGCATTCCATAGAGATCTACATGTGTCTTGATATCCATCTTTCTCTGGGTCTAGATGCTTCTTAGTACAGGGACCCCAGGCCTAAAGAATGTGTTTCCCTCTCACTTCTTCTTTCTTGGTGGCCATCATGTCCTCCACTTTCTGCTTGCTTGTTTAATCTATTTGTAATTTCTCAGAAGAGATAGACTCTATTCCTATAGATTGCACCCAGCCTCCTTAATACAACTGCCTCTAGACCAGTGGTTCTCAATCTTCCTAATGCCACAACCCTATAATAAAGTTCCTCATTTTGTGGTGACCTCCCCAACCATAAAATTTTCGTTGCTATTTCTTAACTGTAATTTTGCCACTGTTATGAATCGGACGACCCTTGTGAAATTACCCTAACACAGGATTATTACATTAGATCACAGACTGGAGGATATTTATATAGTGTTGAGAATCATGTGGCCCATCCAAGGTGACACATATTTTGAGGGGGCCAGAATTGAATCTATAAAACTTGATATTCAATCTGGGTTTCTGTAGATACTCAAATCCATGTTTTGTTGAGAGTTTTTATCTTGAATTTTATCTTTAATTACCTCAATGAAACAATTGTGCTGTCTTTAGATTGTTAATTAGACCATCTATTACATTGAGAAATTCATGTTTAATATTGAATGAACTTTTAATTCTTGGGATAAAACCCAATTTGTGGGTATCACTTTTTTTGTTTTCTGAGGATTTTTGCATCTATGCTTATAAGGAATATTGGCCTGGAATTTTCTTCCACTCTCTATTCAGTTTATGCGTTAGAGTAATGCTGATCTAATACAATGAGTTGAGAAATATAAAAATTATGTGAGAGAGGTAGGTGTCTGACCTCATCTAACTTCACAAGGCAGAAGGAGAATCAAACTCATCAACTTAAGGCCAAATCCTGGAGGCAGAGGTCAGACGTGCCTCCCCCTAGTATATTAATTCTAATATTAACTGTCCTTCCTACAGCACTCTGCTTCTCTGCTGGGTTCAGTAATTTTTTGCAAGGGCTTCTTAGTTGTTCTTTCAAGTTTTTGCAGTTACAATGAGCTCTGTTACCCATCGCTCACAACTGAATCATATAATCATATCAGCCACTTCCAAACCTTCTCTTAAGGAGATCCATCAGTAAGAAGGAAAATGCATGGTTCTACCCACTCATTTGGTGGATATTACAAAAGACTATGCCTAGAAGAGCCATATCAAGTAAATCACGGCACCACTACAAATGTTTCTAAATGTGACCGTGCGTGCTATCACTCGGGGGCGGGGATCCTTATAGACTCAGCTTGGCTCTTTTAAGTATTAGGTAAAATTCACCATTGAAAACATCTGTGTTAGTCTGGGCACTTTGAAGAAACAAATCCACAGCAACTCAATGTATAAGAGAGAGTTTTATATAAAAGTTAATTGCACATCAAGAAAACATCCCTACCCAGTGCTGCCCAAGGCCACAAATCCAACATTAACCCATATGTCTAACACTAATACACAAAGTCCTCCTCCATCTCACAAAACAGATGCAATGATGCCGACTGCAGGAGGAAAGTAGAGTCAGTTAATGTGTAAGCACCTCAGCACTGGCAGGGGGTCTCCACACAGGTGCTTCAGCACCAGGGCTGCATCAGGGTAGGACCATGTGTCTTCTCCTCAGGGTTGTCTTGCAGGAAGTGAGCCTTGCCAGCTGAAGCAGGGAACTGCTAAGGCAGCTGCTCCCTGGTGTGACCATCAGAAAGCAAGAGACCCGAGAACTAGAAAGGTGAGGCTCACCAAACCATTTATCCCTCTGCCCTTCAATTAACCCCACATGTGTTTATCGTCCAGGTTGGCACAGTAAACTAACTCACCATCTGATATGGATTTTTTTTCTCTTTTGAAGCATTTGACTATGAATTCAATTTCTTTCATAATTATAGAGCTAATCAGTTTCTCCTTTCCATATTTAATGAGTTTTGTTTTAAATGAGATGTTTCATTTCATGCAAGTTACCAAATTCACGCACAGATTGTTTGTAGTATTCTTTTATTATTATTTAACATATTTGAGATGTTAAGTAGTAATATTCCCTCTTGCAGGAGGCCCTGAGTGGTACAAGCGGTTAAGCATGTGGCTACTAACCAAAAAGTTAGCAGTTCAAACCCACCCATAAGCACCAATTTTTGGAGGAAAATCTGGCTGCCAGCGTGTAAAAGGTCACAACTGTGACCACCCTGTGGCGTGAACGTCTGCTCTGCAGCACGTTGGGGTGTCACAAATTAGAATCGACTCCCCGGTAACTGACTTGGGTTTTTATTTTTGACCCTCTTTTATTTTTGAAGGAGCCCTGGTGACATAGTGGTTATGCATTGGACTGCCAATTGCACGGTCAGTAGTTCAAAATCACCAGCTGCTCCACAGGAAAAAGATGAGGCTTCTACTCTTGAAACCCACCGGGGTCAGGTCCATCCTTCCTGTCGAGTCACCAGGAGCACAATCTACTCAGTGGCGATAAATGAGTTTATTCCTGATAGCATTAGTTTTTGTCTCTCCCTCTCCACCTTTCCCCCTCAATCCCTTCATCTTTTTAAATTACTCTTGCTTAAAAGTTATCAGTTTTATTGATATATCCCACCAAACGAACCAGGTTTTAACTTTATTTCGTTTTCTGTTTTTGATTGCATTGAGTTCTGCTCAGTTCTGCTTGCTTAGGGTTTATTATACTCTTGTGATTGTTGTTTCTCCTTAAAATAAAGGCATAAATTATTGACTTGAGACCCTTTTAGTTACAAAATAAGCACTTAAGTTAATATGATTAACTCTAAACATTGCCTTCCTGCATCCCACAAGTTTTGAAGTTATATTCCATTTTTTGTCCAGCTCAAAATATTTTAGAATTTCCTTGGAAATTAAATTAGCACACTTTTAAATAATTCATGAATCAAACCATGGATTATTTATAAATGTATTCTTTTAAGTTCCAAGTGCTTGGAAATCTTCTTACTATCTTTTTTTTTACATTTCAGTCTTTGAGTCTGATGGAATTTGTTGTGGTGTTCAGTGTGAGGAATGGCGTCAACTCAGTTTTATTCAGATGGTTAATTACTGTCTTAAGACCACTTGTCAAAGAGTCCGTCTTATCCATGGCTATTATTTTAAAACCCAACTTTATGAACTAGATGAGTAAAGCATTTTTTAAAAATACTTTTATTGGGGTACTCTTACATCTCTTTTCACGATCCATATGTTCATCTATTGTATCAAGCACATTTGCATATATGCTGCCATCATTTTCAACGCATTCTCTTCCCACTTGAGCCCCTGATATCATCAGCTCCCTATTTCTTCACTGTCCCCTCATGGACCCTTCATAAGTTATAGATAATTATTTTCATATTTTATAAGGTCCTCCATTGCCCCTCACCCACTTTTCCATTGTTTGTCCCCTTTCCTACTCTCTGTCTATAATTGATTTATAATTCCATTGTGGCCAGAGATCTTGACTGTTTGATTTTAGTTGCTTTACATTTCTTAAGGCTTGTTTTATTAACCTGAATGTGGTGAATATTTAGTAAGCACTAGAAAAAATGTATTTTCAGCTGTTGTTTGGTAGTGTTTTACAAATGCCACTTAAGTCTTGTTGGTTATGGTGTTGTTAAATTCTTCTATATCATTGCTTTTCTGTTAGTTGTCAATTCCTTGGCAGAAGAGTATTGAAAGTTTCTCAAAGTGTGAATAAATTTCTCAAGTTTTTGTTTTACATATTTTAAAGTTGTACTTGTTAGATAGATGCACATTTACTACTGTTATACATCTCAATTAATTGGCCCTTTTATCATTATTGCACTGTATTAATATAGCCATACTAGCTTCCTTTGAATTGTTTACATGTTATATCCTTTTCCTTCTTCACGTTTAATCTTCTTACATAATTTATATTCAAGATGAATTTGTTATAGACAGAAATTGATTGGGTCATTTTTATCCACTCTGACAGTTTGTGTTTAGACCATTTACATTTAATGTAATTATATGTTTGGATTTATGATTTCATTTGGTTGTTTGCTCGTTTGTACCCTCTGCCTTTCATTCTTCTGTTTTCCCTTTCTGCTGTTCTTTTGGGTTATTTTGACATTTAAAATATCTCACTTTAGTGTACCTATGTGTTTTATGCTTTTGTTACGGCATTTTTCATGGGTGCTCTGTTGGTAGTGCCAATGACTTTATGTACAATAAAGCAACATACTGTTGAGTCCTGCACCATGCTCACAATTGTTGGTGTGTATGAGCCCCATGTCGTAGAGAGGCTTCCTCTTTCTCGATGACTGACTTACTGTTAGTCTGGGTTGACCAGAGAAACAAATCCAGAGACATTCATATGTGTGCAAGAGAGAACTTTATATCAAAGAGTAATTGTACATTAAAAAAACCCAGCCGAGTCCAAATTAATTCCATAAATCTAATATTAACTCATATGTCCGTTACCAGTCTATAAATTCTTCTTCAGACTCATGCAGCACATGCAGCACATGCAATGACGCCGAATGCAGGGAGAAAGATCGCAGGCCCGTGGGTGGAAAGACCAGTGGCGGTGGAAGCATCTTAGTGCTGGCGTGGGTCTCCATGTGGCTCCTCCAGCCTCAGAGCTCTGGCTCCATCAGTATAGCACGTCTGGCTTGTCAGCAGGAAGATGAAGCAGAGAGTGTCAGTGTATCTGGCCTCCAGTGAACTATTTATCTCTGTGGCACCTCCAAATGATGTCATCAAGCTGATTGACAGGCTAGACTCTACCCCTTCTCAAGTTGACAGGAGATTATATAACTGCCACATCTACTTTACAAAGCATGATGTCCTTTTCGAGGGACTGGTGTCTCGTAATACCATGGCCAAATATGAGGGGGTGCCCCCCTAAAAAACGGGGGAAAAATCTCTTCTTGGTGGAGCTTTCATAGCATGCATCTTTCCTGCTAGGCGAGCATTGAGCAACTCACTCTCAGCGCACTCAGTAGCTTCGCCTGGGAAATTTCTCTCTGGTCACAGTGAGTGTTTCATAAAAGCAGAATCACTCCAACCTCATTTTTTGTGGTGACTGATTTAAGGGAACAATGTGTGGCTGTGAAATTTTGTTTCCTACTTAGAAAAATGCCGCCGAAATTGTTGTGACTTTGAACATACCTTATAAAAATAATGCTATGGGGAAAACTCAAGTGTATGTATAGTTTTCTTGTTTCAAAAAAGGTGAAATGTCCATTGATGACAATCCTCATTCTGGACATCCATCAGCTTCCTGAATGGACGAAAATGTTGACAAATGCGTGCACTCAAGCTCGAAGACCAACAACGGATCAGACTGTTGAAGAGATGGGGAAAGTCTCTGGACTATCCTGGAGCGCCCGGTTCAGCGAATTTTAATGGGAGATTTGGAAATGAGAAGGGTCACTGTGAAATTAATGCCTCGAGTTCTGACTGACCAGGAAAAAGCATCAACTGGAAACGTGCCATGCTTTGAAAGAACAGCTCTGAAGTGAACCAGACTTCTTTTCCAAGGTAGTGCTGGTGATGAGACATGGTGCTGTTCTTATGACTCCAAAAGCAAACATCAGTCAAGCCAGTGGAAGATCCCAACATCACCTTGCCCAATAAAAGCTCATCAAATGAAATCAAAGATCAAGGCAGTTTTGCTCATTTGTTTTTTGATGTGAGGGCATTAGTGCATTTGGAATTCATTCCACCAGGTCAGACCTTTAATCACACATTCTATTTAGAGGTCTGAACAGTATGTGACAAAAAAAGGACTGCTTTGTGGTAGACGGGACTGATTTTGCCACCAGGGCAACGCACCATCTCAGTGTGCCAGTTTTGGGCCTCGTTCTGTGCCACTTCTTCCCGCGAATGAAGAGGGTCATGAAAGGACAGCGATTGGATGAGGTAGAAGAGGTGAAGAAAAAAAACGAGGGAGGTGCTGTCAGCCATCCAAACAGATGAGTTTGAAAAATGTTTCCAAGAATGGAATTGCAGATTTGACAAACGTATTAAGTGTAATGGAGAGTACCTTGAAGGTGAAAAGGATGTTTTATAAAAAAATAAATTCATTGCTTTGAAAATAAAATCCAACCAAGGGCTCAAGTAGAAAGAGGATGTTTTGAAAATGATGATGGCAACTAATGTACAAATGTGCTTGACACAATGGATGTGTGTATGGATTCCGATAAGAGCTGTAAGAGCCCCCAATAAAATGATTTTTTTAAAGGAAAAATATGGGTTTTTTTGGGGGGGGTAACTCCTCGTATGTGAGAGAAAGTCTCACATCCTCACTTCTACGGAGTCCTCTTCTTCCATTACAGCCCTTGTGGTGCTATTGAGTAAGCATTGGACTGCTAACCACAAGGTTGGCCGTTCAAACCGATGAGCCAGACCAAGGGAGAAAGATGAGGCTATCTGTTTCCATAAAGATTTGTGGCCTCGGAAGACCTATGTATGTGGAAGGCTGTTATGAGGTGGAATCAGTGTAATTGCTGCTAGTGGTTGCCCTAGGGAGTCTACTATGCATGTAACTTTACATAGCCATCTTAAAATGAGTGTTTTCCATTTTGAGGGGAATGTAAATTCCTTCTCTCTCCCAATTCCTTTACTCTCCCTTCATCTGGTTGTAAGTGTCTTGTAAACCATAGCCCATTGTCTTTTTTTGGTATGGCCTATGAACTGAAATATGTATGAGATTAAAATTATGTGAAATTTCTATTTCATTCTCCATAGATAGAATTTCTTAGAAACACAGCCATGCTCATTTGTCTCATACTTTTGGCCATTGATGCACTGTTAACTGGTAAAGTGATGTAGTTGTTTCTTTTTTTCCCCCTTTTCTTTTCCCTTTTAAAAAATAAATCATTTTATTTGGAGCTCTTACATCTCTTATAACAATCCATACATCAGTTTTATCAAGCACTTTTGTACATATGTTGCCATCATCATTCTCAAACATTTTCTTTCTACTTGAGCCCTTGGTATTAGCTCCTCTTTTTTCTGTAACACCCCCCGCCCCCCAATCCTTTCACCCAAAGTAGTTGTTTCTATGTGGTCTTTGAAAAAATATGCCAACCTCTGGTCTTACATATTACATCTGCATGTAGAGAAAACCCCTTAGGTGATTCCATAATTTTCTCTTTCCAATGGCCAGACATACTTAACTCAAAAAGTAGTTTGTTTATTTACCCAGATACTTAATATTGCGTTTGCTCTTCCATTTTCCTGATGTTCTGAGTTTGTCTTATTGTTTGAAGAATCTCCTTTCTGTCTGAAGAATCTCCTTTAAGAGAAAGTCTACTGTCTGTGAATTCTCTGAGAAGGTCTTTATTTCATCTTAATTCTTGAAGAATATTTTTGCTGACTACCAATATCTGGGATCACAGTTCTTTTCTTTCAGCATTTAAAAATGTTTCTCCACTTTTAGTCCCATGATTTTTTTTATGAGAAATATATAGCCATTTCAGTTGTTCCTCTATATATGACTGTCATGTGTGCCCGGTTGCTTTCAAAGGTGGTGATGGTTGTTGTTTTCCTCAATTTGATTATAAAAGGAACCTACCACAGAGTTCTTTACAGTCTTGTTGGCACATAATTTACATATCATACAATTCAATAGTTCAGCTGTTCAATCATGTCAAGGAAAATTATGTAATCATTACCATATCAGTTTTAGAACATCCCCCCCAATGGTCGAATCACCATGAAAATGAGTTGTAAACATAATAAAATGAGTGGTGCAATCAGTCAGTTCTAGTGCTCCCTCCCTTGTTTATGGGAGAAAGTCTTCCCATCTGCATTTTTTAGTCCTGAAATCCCTTTCCCTCCCTATCACCCACTTCCCACCCCTCCATCCCTACTAACCCTTATATCAGTTATCATCACTGTGCATCCATTCCTCTGTGCATCTCAAACTGGGAAACTCAACAGAATCAATAAAAAGTGTAATTGAAATAAGGTGGTCAGGATAAAATAATAATGGTATAAAGACAAAAATACAAATAATGAGTAACAACAAAAAGACCCCATCAGCACTCAAAAAGGTAGGGAAGAAATTTCTGTCATAGAACAAGTAAGAGATACTTGTACCCAGAACCAACTCAGGGCAGATCAATATGGAGCTCATAGCCGAGTATTGAGTTCAGTTCAGCATATTGAAGATTAAAGTGATTTCTGCCTGGTAGTAAGGTTGGTCGAGACTCTTGCCTGTGGCTAGAGTACATCTTCTAGTGGTTCAGTCTGGGTGTTAATTATAGCTCTGATACTTTTCCATTAACCATATTAGAATTTTGTAATTTTCATTTTTGAATCTCACAAGCTGGTGTGCCAGTTATTTTTTTTTTAAGGCCTTTTTTCTTCACCTTATTTGCCTGTCTAGGACAGCTATGATGTAACTACTAGACCAGTTTTCTTTGTCTCTACCTAGGATTTGTTTAGCCTGGCCTTATTTCCCCAGAACATTAGAACAAAAGAAACTGTATACTCAGTCTAAGGCCATGTTTCTGAAGCTGAAGTGAGGGAAACGCCCTTGTATATCAGGGGACGATAACCTATAAACTAAGCTTGTTTGTTTCGTCCAAAGCTGCATTCTTTTAAAAAATTTTTAATTTTTGTATTAATAAATCATTTTATTGGGGGCTCTTACAGATCTTTAAGCAATCCAGACATCCATTGTATCAAACAGATTTGTACATTTGGTGCCACCATCATTTAAGAAACATTTTCTTTCTGCTTGAGCCCTTGGTATCAGCTCCTCTTTTTCCTCCTCACTCCCCTACCCTTCACCCTTATGGGCTGTTGACATATTATACATTATTTTCATATCTTACACCATCCACTGTTACCCTTTACCCATGTTTCTGTTGTTCATGCCCCCCCAGGGGGGTGTTGTATGTTTATTATTGTGATCTGTTCTTCCTTCCCCTATACTCATGATATTGCTACTCTCATTATTGGTGCTGAGGGTTTTTTTTTTTAAATCACTTTATTGGGGGCTCATACAACTCTTGTCACAATCCACACATACATCCATTATGTCAAGCACATTTGTACATTTGTTGCCCTCATCGTTCTCAAAACATTTGCTTTCTACTCGAGCACTTGGAATCAGCTCCTCATTTTTCCCCCTCCCTCCCCACTTGCCCCTCCCTCACGAGCCCTTGATAATTTATAAATTATTGTCATATCTTATACCGTTTGACGTCTTCCTTCACCCAATTTTCTGTTCATCCCCCAGGGAGGAGGTTATATGTAGAACCTTGTAATCGGTTCCCCCTTTTTACCCCATCTTCCCTCCACCCTCCAGGTATCGCTACTCTCACCACTGGTCCTGAAGGAATCATCTGCCCTGGATTCCCTGTGTTTCCCGGTCCCATCTGTACCAGTGTACATCCTCTGGTCTAGCCAGATTTGTAAGGCAGAATTGGGATCATGATCATGGAGGAGAGGAAGATTTAAGAGCTAGAGGCTCTTAAGAAAGTTGTATGTTTCATTGCTGCTGCACTGCACCCTAACTGGCTTGTTTCTTCCCCATAACCCTTCTGTAAGGGGATGTCCAGTTGCCTACAGATGAGCTTTGGGTTCCCCAATCCGTACTTCCCCTCATCTACAATGATATGATTTTTTGTTCTTTGATGCCTGATAGCTGATCCTTTCGACACCTCGTGATCACACAGGCTGGTGTTCCATGTGGCCTTTGTTGCTTCTGAGCTACATGGCTGCTTGTTTACCTTCAAGCCTTTAAGACCCCAAATGCTATATCTTTTTTTTAAAACTTTTTTTGTTATGATTTAAAACTTTACAGAGTAAATTGGTTTTCAGTTCAACAATTCATACATTGATTGCATTGGTGCTATATATTTTGATAGCCGGACACCATCAGCTTTCTTCACCACATTTGCTTATGCACCCACTTTGTCTTTGGCGATTTTGTCGGGAAGATGAGCATCATGGAATGCCAGTCTAATAGAAGAGAGTTCTTGCATTGAGGGAGTACTTGAGTGGAGGCCCAATGTCCATCTGCTACCTTAATACTAAACCTATAAATTTATGTACATAGATCTATTTCCCTATTCTCATATATAAATTATTTACATATGTACATGTCTGTATTTAGACCTCTATAAATGCCCTTTGCCTCCTAGTTCTTTCCTCTATTTCCTTTTACTTTCCTCTAGTCCCACTATCATGCCCAGCCATCATTTGGGTTTCAGTAATTCCGCTTGGTTACATTGCCTTTGATCAGTCCCTACCAGGCCTCTTACACACTCTTTGCCACTGATTTTGGATCACTTGTTGTTCCATTGTCCCTGGGTTAACACCACTTCCTTTCCCCCAGCTCCTTCTATTCTCCAATGTTCCCCCGGAACCATTGGTCCCATTGTTTTCTCCTCCAGATTATTTATCCAGTTTATTTTATCAAGGTAGACCTGCAGAGATAATAATATGCAAAAAAAAAAAACAAGGCAGAGCAAAACAAAGCAACAAAAGAAATCAAAACAACAATGATGACAAAAACCCATGACAATAAAAAGCCTGTAAATAGTTCAAGATCTGTTTGTTGACCTTTAGGAGTGTTTTCCAGTTGAGTCTGATGGGGTGCCACACCCTACCCCCAAAGTCTTACTTTTGGTATTCTCTTGGGACTTCCTTGCTCTGCTCCCCTTGCTGTTCTGTTGCACGCCCTTAGTGTTTTGCCTCGGTGTGGTGGGGTCAGATCGGGGGCAATTCTCACACTGTGTCTCCAGTGTTGTCCTCTGTAGGTCTATGGGTCAGTGAGGGATGTCATGTCTCGTAGTGGGGCCGGACATATGGTCCTCTCTGTGCATTGGCTGCTGTGAGCATGGATATCGTCCTCCAGACTTGATGGGCCAAGATGTGCTCCTCTCTCTCTCACTCCCCCTCCATTTGCTCCCGTATATTCTGTTCAGACATGTCCCTCTCCCTGCGCTGTAACTTCAGAAGTAAATTCTTCTGTGGGGAGGGGTGACTGTCCTCCTAGTTCAGATTTGAACTGGCCCCTCAGACCTCTCTACTGAAGCTGCATTCTAATATAATGTTTTGCTCATGTTAAAAGTGTACTTGTACACATGTGCAAGCAGACAGTAGCAGACTGGACATTCCTGCCACCACCTCAAGCTGTACATTTGACCCCCAACACCAAGGGCACGAGAAGTGTTTGCAAGAACTGTTTGAAAGGATGATGTGCCTTGAAGGCAGAATAATATCTCAGAATTAGATATTAAAACCTCAGAACTAGAGTTCAGCCAGTTGGCTTCTAGAATAGAACCCACCAGCTGCTTCTCCAGAGACTGATGAGGCTGTAGGTTCATGTAAAAAGGTTTACAGTCTCAAAAACACAGTTTATTGTTGTTAAGAGCCAGAATCAACTTGTTGGCAGTGGGTTTGGATTGGTCATATATTCAAATCTTGACACCCAAAGGAAATCCAGTGGGATTGAGGCACTAAATATTTTATTCCATTTATATTTATATAGCCACATGTGGTTAGTGGCTTATGGTACTGGACAGCGCATAGGCAGCATTATTAGAGTTCCTTTTCTTTCTGAAGTGTGTGTGTAAACACACTCTGAGGTAGAAAGAAGATTAATTGTGTGGGAGGCTGTGGGGGGAGTAAGCAGCTGACATCTAGGTAGTCCTAGTGTGACTTATGTGTAGTCTGACCCGTCACCCGGGAGAACATTTGGCCCTGTTTCAGACTCTGTGGCTGAGCCCTGTGCTTTGGTCTGCGGGTTGCAGTTTTCTTATTATCAGAGTAATAGGCAGTGGTTTTGCTTAGCAGGAAGTTAGTTTGCCTGTGGTCTCTGCTGAGAACCTGCCCTGGCAGCTCTTCATTTTCATCTGTTAGCAGATCCCTTCTGTGGCTCTTTGTATCTTTCTCACTAAAAGGAAGGTGAGTTAGTCTTGGTAGACTAGAGAAACAAATCCACAGAAACTCATGTATATAAGAGAGAGTTTTATATAAAGGGTAAGTATACATTAAGAAAACATCCCAACCCAGTGCTGTCCAAGCCCATAAGTCCAACATTAGCCCATATATATGTCCGAAACTGATCTACAATGACCTCCTCAATCTCACAAAACACACATAATGATGCCGACTGCAGGAGGAAAGCCAAATCAGTAAGCTTGGAAGCATCTCAGGGCTGGCAGGGGTCTCCACACAGGTGCTTCAGCACCCAGGGCTGTATCGGGGCAGGTCAGTGTGACTTCTCCTCAGAGATGTCTTGCAGCAGGTGAGCCTTGCCAACTGAGGCAGGGAACTAGCTAAGGCAGCTGACCCTGGTACAACTGTCAGAAAGCAAGAGACCCAAGAACAAGAAAGGTGAGGCTCACTGACCAAGCCATTTATCTCTCCACCCTTCAATTAATCCCACATGTGTTTATCGGCCAGGTTGGCACAATAAACCTTGACTATCTCAGAAGGGTATGCCCATTCATCTGTTTTCATGGAATTGATAACCTTGGTCATTAACCTTGGCTTATTCTGTGTGATTTTGATATAGAAAAGTGTGTCTATGAACTATGAAATAGCTGATTAAGATATTTGTAATGGAAAAAATAAGATGGTACTTCCAAAACCCAAAGAAACTAAACTTACTGCCATGCAGTTGACGCCAACTCATAGCAACTAGATTTTATTTCTTGACTTTACTAAGGTGACCAAATTTTAACATTGGTAAAGTGGTACACCAGTGGGACACCATTGATAAAACTCATATCCTGGCGAAATAGCCACATGGCAGCCAAAAACCACATACCCTAGCTTGTTGTGCATTGTTTCAAAAAATCCGGACTTTTTAAAAAACGCCGTGGGCAAAATCGTTAAAAATCAGGACTGTCCTGCCAAAAGACTGGTCACCTTACTACCCCTCTGTCCCAGTCTTGCCCCAGGCAGAGCTCACCTGGAGAGATGGATGGTACACAGTGATTGAGCTTTCTCTACTGCCTAACCAATTGCACACCAGCCTGACTCTCACAGAAACAGCTCTTCCAATAGCACAGTCATCCAGTGCTTAGCAGCCATTGTCTGGCATCACAAGTCTTCATAGCAACAGACAGCCACATGGCAACAGCAGCCACACAAAGAAAACATTAGGGAAATCAATACCTACTTTCTCCACCCTTCCCCCACCCCAAATACAGCCAACACATTCTTCCCACCCAGCAGCTTACCCCCAGGGAACCCCCATTATGTGTTTATATGCCCTTGCGGATTATGCTGTTAGTCCATTGATACATATTCAAATCCTGTAACCCCAAAAATTTTGGGTGCAGGTTTTTTGTTTTGTTTTTTTCCATTTTGCAAAATGTACTGGTCTCCAAGAAAGAAAGGGTTTTGGATTTTTATTTTTTGTCTTCTGTTTTGTCTTCTTTTCTCTCTCCTCAGCCAGGCAGGGGTCAGATAGGTTAGGTTGTTGCAAAAAGAGACTCCCTTGACATTTCAGGAGTCAAATCCTAGGGTTGGGAGGAGGGGCACTCACAGACACATTATATTATTAATGCTATTCTTTAACAAATAGTTTCATTCCTACTGCTTATCTCTGGACCCCGGTGAGTGATCACTAGACAGTAAATAGCATCCTGGTATGTGCTGGGGCTAAACACTAGCTGAGATTAAAGTTAGCTTTAGGAAGTGTGGCTCCAGAGGAAAAGGCCCTGCTGGAGAGTATAGTGTTTCCTTGCCCGGGCGAGACAGTCCTTTAATTGTTCTGGGCTTTTAGTTTCCTCATTTGCAAAGGAGGAGGCTGGGCTGCATGATCTCCATGATCCCTTGCATCTCTGATATTTTTGTAAAGATTATGTAATCGTTTGTGTAAGGCAGAAGAGGGACCTGTCTCTGTTAGTCATTGTTTGTGTGGCAAGATCTGCTGGAAGATGCTGTTGAGCTCTCTGGTCTCAGTGCTTACACTGCTAAAAACAGGTCCTGGCCCTGCCCCTGCCCTGATTGATAAAGCTCCTGCAACAGTGATGGGCTGAAGCTATTAACTGACTTAGCAACTAGCCTTTTCTCTCCCTGCAGCAATAGTTTCAGAGGTTGCTGCTGTCACTGCTACCCCTGCCTCTGCTGTTGCCAGTCCCCACCTCTTGATGGTACCAGTGAGGAATCTCTGCCTTTCCTCCTCTTTTCCTCTCCTCTCCCAGCCACACCTTCTCCCTCAGGCTTTACAGAACAAAGAAATCATAGGGCAGCAACTTTATAATTTAGGCAGCTGGAGATAATTTCCCTGGGATTGGGTGGGTAGGTAGCTGATTCCTCCTGGCATGAGGCAGCCTTGCTAAATGGCCTCATATTTTGTCTGCAAGGCTTAAGCTTTGTTGGACTTGTTTGTATTTGTGTTAAATTATAGTGGCAAACCTGGCCCGTGTGCTTTCAGAGGAGTAGGGGTTAGGAAAACCATGGAAAAGGCGTCGTTTATAGGCCCTGCTACTTGCTAATTGCTCAGGGAATTTTAGTTTAATCCACTATCCCTTTGCTTACCCCTGCAAGATCCTCCCTTCCTTTTAGTTGGTTCCTTTACCGCCTTCTCCATAGCAACAACCTATATGGACAAGAAGATTGCACTCTACTCTAGGATGTTCCAAAATAAAATAAAAAACCTAAAAGACTACTAGCAAGTCCTCTGGGAAAAAAAATAAGACTGGCTGCTCCTGTAAATATTTACAGTCTCAGAAACCTTAAAGTGCAGCTCTGTTTGGTCCTCTAGAGACCCTGTGGGTTGGCATCTACTTGATGGCAGTAGGTTTGGGTTTTTATTGAATTCCTACCCCTTTGTGGAGTCAATACTGACTGATGGTGCCTCCGTGTGTTTCAGAGCAGAACTGCATTGCATCGGCTTTTCAGTGGCTCTGACATTAGGAACTTTAATCTCTCCAGGCCTTTCTTCTACAGCCCCACATAGGTGGCTTTGAACTGCCAACCGTACAGTTAGTAGTTGAGGACTGGTTCCAGGTCTGGAAGTTTTAGAGTGGTTATTGTAACTTGGGGAGAAGAAAGAAGTCTAGAACTCTGCCTAATAAAGAAAGGAATTACTTCCCAAAGCTCGCCTTAGCAGAAGAACATCCAACCCTTAACCCAGTTGTCACTGAGCTTCTCTCTCTGCGTTACATATTTCCCTTTGCTCTGCACTGGGAGCTACACTGTAGTCCCTCAGACCCGTTGGAGGACAGGACTATAGTTTTAAAAAAAAACTATGAACAAATTTCCTATGCACACTACACATGTCTTATTTTGAAGTAAAAAAACAAACGGGGCAAAAACACCCGGCGGGCCGGATAAATGTCCTCAGTGGGCTGCATGTGGCCCGCGGGCCATAGTTTGAGGACGCCTGGTGTAGTCAGTCTGGTGACAAACCCTGACAGTGCCAAGGAGAGACTACCAGAAAGAAAACGAAGCTTTTGGAGTTGACTTAATCATTCAGCTTCTGACGGTAGTAGTGTCTCCCATAGGTCCTAGCTGTGTTCTTACCCTGCTTCTTCCTGTGAGATCAGCAGCAGTACACTCTATGGATGACTCCACCTTAACCCCAACAAGTATTTCCCAAAGCTGTCCCACTAGATGATGCCATCCTCCTCGTTCCCCATGGATTCCAGACAAGGACTCCAACTGACAACTACAAGCATGATGACCTTTGCTTAGCCACTTCCCTGGCCATGGGTACAGCATGCGGTTCCCTCAGCAAGAAGAAAGGGAGGGTGTGTGATTTGAGGGTGTGGTGAATTAGCCTTTGTTGCACATACGCAGTTTCCATGGCTGAGGAACTTGTAGATGGGAAGAGGAACTAGCTGATCTTTAGCAATCCTTTCCAGCCTCCTCCTGCCACCCCTGCCCCAAGTCTTGGGTGCAGAGTGGTTTATATTTAATGGATGTAAGATGGCCTTACTTCTTCTCCACTCTATACCAGTTCTTTTCCTGCTTACACTCTGAGATGTAGCAGATCTACCTAACCACTCCCAACATTGATGCTTCATAATGGTTCCACCTGGCTCTCTACTTAAAATTGAAACTCTTCACAGAGAAAATACCGTGCTCATGTTCCCATTGATGGATGTTACCTTTCATGCTTTCTTTGGGCCATTCAGCCCCAGAAGATCCCAGAAATATAAGGATTTAGGATTTCTGTTTCCTGTCAATCTCAGATTGGCCAGACTGTAGCAATGTTGTGATACTATTTCTTTTTGCAAGGTCGCATAGCAGTAAAACTTTATGTATGACTTCATATTCTTATTTATTGATTGATAAATCATTTCAGAGCTTACGGCTCTTATAACAATCCATACATCAATTGTATCAAGCACATTTGTACATATGTTATCTGTCCCCCAGGGAGGGGGTTATATGTAGATCATTGTAATCGGTTCCCCCTTTCTACCTCACCTTCCCCTTATCTTCCTGGTATGGCTACTGTCATTATTGGTCCTGAGGGCTTTATCTGTTCTGGATTCCCTGTGTTACCAGCTCTTATCTGTACCACTGTACACATCTGGTTTAGCCGAATTTGTAAGGTAGAATTGGGATCATGATGGGGGGCGGGGAGCATTAAATAACTAGAGGAAGGCTGTGTTTCATCGGTGCTACACTGCACCCTGACTGACTTATCTCCTCCCCGTAAGGGATGTCCAGTTGCCTACAGATGGGCTTTGGGTCCCTGCTCCACACTCCCCCTCCTTCACAATGATAGGATTTTTTGTTCTTTGGTGCCTGATATCTCATGATCACATAGGCCAATATGCTTCTTCCATGTGGCCTTTGTTGCTTCTAAGCTAGATGGCCTCTTATTTAACTCCAAGCCTTTAAGACCCCAGACACTATATCTTTTGAAAGTCGGGCACCATCAGCTTTCTTCACATTTGCTATGCACCCGCTTTGTCTTCAGCGGTCCTTTTGGGAAGGTGAGCATCATGGAATGCCTGTTTGATAGAACAAAATGTTCTTGCATTGAGGGAGTACTTGAGTAGAGGCCCAATGTACAAGGATAATTTTTAAATACTAGATTATGGAGCTAAGGTTGTCACATCTAGAAATTAGTAGGTCCTTTCACCAGAGCTCCAGCCTGGGCTTTGAGACTTGGGTGCTAATGCAGTATAGTGTATCTTTCTCTGTTAAAATGGTTTGGTATCAAAAGACTATTTTTTTTTCCAAAAGTCTACTTCTAAATCTAGTCATTTTTAGATTCAGTACAGGCACTCTGAAAAAGCTGTAATGCCATCTGGAGATGGTGAGCAGAATTGATTAGTTCTTGATCCAATGGGTAGTTTTTTAAATTATTTAAAAAATTGTGTGGTTAGGTACCACCGAGTTGGTTTCGACCTAAAGTGATCTTATGTACACCAGAATGAAATACTGTCAGGTCCTGTGCCATCCTCACAATTATTCCTATGCCAGAGCACATTGTTGTAGCCATTGTGTCATTGCATCTTGTTGAGAGCCTTCCTCTTTTTCACTGCCCCTCCACTTTGCCAAGTATGAGGTAATTTTCCAGGGGCTGGTCTCTTCTGACAACGTGTCCAAAGTTATCTAAGCCTTGCAAAGATAGCAAGCCTTTGTCTTATATTTAAAAAGTAATGCTAAGAGGAGCTGAAAACAAGTGCTTAATAGAAAGTAGATGTCAAGAAAATTGTGTTCATATAGGTACATTAGAGAAACAAATCCACAGAAACTCATATGTAGAAGAGAGACTTTTACATAAAGGTTAAGTGCACACCAAGAAAACATCCCTACCCAGTGCTGCCCAAGCCCACAAGTCCAACATTTACCCCTATGTCTGACACCAATCCACAAAGTCCTCCTCCATCTCACAAAACAAATGCAATGATGCCAACTGCAGAAGGAAAGCCAAGTTAGTGAATGTGTAAACATCTCAGCGCTGGCAGGGGTTTCCACACGGGTGCTCCAGCACCCAGGGCTGCCTCAGGGTAGGTCCATGTGTCTTCTCCTCAGGGATGTCTTACAGGAAGTGAGTCTTGCCAGTTGAAGCAGAGAACTGGCTAAGACAGCTGCACCCTGATCTGACTGTCAGAAAGCAAGAGACCCAAGAACCAGAAAGGTGTGGCTCACTGAGCCATTTATCCCTCCGCCCTTCATTTAACCCCACATGTGTCTATAGGCCAGGTTGGCACAATAAACTATGTCAATCCACCCCTTGCCACGATTACAATTAAGTAACACCTACACCTTAATCCTATAATCCTGTGAATATGTTCCCCCACGTATGAAAGTTTGTAAACCAACCACTTCCAAAATAATTATGGCAACATATGTACAAACATACTTGATATAATTGATGTATGGATTGTTATAAGAGCCCCCACTAAAATAATCTTTTACTATAAATAAATAAAATACCTGCTTATTGTTGAAAAATTGGAAACCAAAGAAAAAGAAATCCTAAGTTACAAAGAAGAAAACTATAATATACCCACAAACAACACAATTTGTTATATTGTGCATAGATTTTAATTTTATTTTTAATAAATCAGAATCTTTCTCTGTATATTTTCTGAACTGTTTTATTCCTACAGGAATATATCATGAGCCTTTTCCATACTGTTAAGTAGTCTCTAAATGACCATATAATATTCTAGCTTAAACATGTGTTGTGATTTACTCATTATTATTTTTCACGGTTTTAAAAGAGATTGCTGAAATTTTTCAATTTTTTTAAGAATTGAACTTTGTTTCTGATGTCATTAATAATAAAATACCTCATAGGCAAAGGAAACACACTCTGTGTTTCATAATTATAACTTTGCAGTTTTCAACATTGGATTTTCTGTCACTTGATCCTTTCCGTCTTTCTGTCCCCTTTTGCGTCTGCCCTCTCTGCTCTGTGTACCCCTTCTTTTGTCACCAGGATGCAGTTTCATTGCTGCATGTTTCATTCCTAGAAGAGAGAGATCAAACACAAAGTCAATAACTTGCTTTTCAGCCAAAAAAAAATGTAGAGGTATTGATGTCCTTCACTCTCGATCCCAGTTTTATTCTCAGGTGCAGCACATGAACTGGTTAGTGCCTTACACCTGGAAGAAATGTGTGCTCCCAAGAACCAAGAAAATGTATTTTCACTTTGCAAGTCCGCTTGGTTAAAAGTTAGGTTTTTGTTTAGAATCAGACCACTGTGGGTTCAGCTCCTAGCATTGTGCCTTATTTAGCTCTGTTCTATTTGAACACATTGCTCTGTGCTTCGGTTGCTCTGTGTGGAAAATAAGAATGCAAGTAGCCATTTCAGGGGGATTGAGTGAATCAAACATGAGGTGGTATATAATGGGTTCTTATGCACAGTAAGTGGTAGCTGCTGTCTTGAAAGCCAGAAGGATTCATAGACATAGTGTTCCATTCTGAAAATCCAAGGAAGCAACAGTATTTAGCCATGTGTCTGGAACTTAGGCATCTTTAGTTTTTGTAACATCTGTGGTATTGTTTGGTAGGGCTTGGGAAATTTGAACTTTAGTGGGAATATAATAGAATCTAATTCTTAATTAAGGAGAGGCCTGGTTATCTGATTTGAATATCAATTAGTGAAAACTGTGTGGCTCCTAAAGGTCCAGTCCTTGACTGATTGCTGAGATGGTGCAAGACTGAGCAGTGATTTGTTCTGTTGGGCATAAGGTCACTGTTGGAGCATGGCAGCCGCAGTGGGAGCAGAATAGTTCAGGCCTAGACTGCTTCTAATGGCTCATCTTGTGGTGGAGGAGGGAGATTGATGCTGATTCGCCACAAAAAATTTGCCTGGCAGCAAAAATAATTAGGAGTTAAGAATTTGAAATTGATTTGAGCTGTAATCAGACATTTACTTTTTAAATACGAGTCAGATGAACTAATATAGCTATGGTACACTTTGAAAAAGTAAGATTGTTATAACTTAAATGAAGCATTCAAAATCTAGGACCTAATTTTGTTGTATTTACGTTTTGCAAAAATTCCTAAATCTTTACACTATGGGGAAAATCTTTATACTATGTTTTTAATTTTAATATCATACACTATATTTTATTTTTAATGCCATAAATTCACCTTCACTCTACAGGATGCCTGCCATCCCCGAGGCATCCTCTCTCAGTACACACACATGCATGTGGGTCCACACACTGCTGCAAGTCTGGTGAGCTGCACTAGGTTGAGCCTCAGAAAGTGAGGAGTCTTAGAAATAGCTTCCTCCCTCCCCATCTTCAAAAGAAGAGAGGGTAAGTAGTTGAATTCCTGCTGTCAGCTCATCAGCCACAGATGAGACTTGGTCCTGTCCTAACTCTATCTGATGGGTTAAGTCAGTATTGGGGTTATTAATCCTGTTCAGTAGTTACTGAGGGAGTACCTTTTAGTGCTAACTCTACCACAAGAGAAAATCCTGGTGATATGCTTTTCCAGAAGGATTAGAGCCTAAAAACCCACCTGTGGTGGTTCTACTCTGTGCCACTGAGATAGCTAAGTCTACAACTCAACTGGTACTCATAACTCCATGGAGGAAGATGTTCTTTCTACTAGTAGAGCATAGCAGGGGGTTTGCAGGGAGATGGCACAGCATTCAAAAGGTTACAAAAGGGTAGAAAATTAAGTCTTCAGCCCCCTCACCTAGCCCACCTTTTCCACTACTTGGAGACAACCACAATTGCACTTTTGAAGAAAAAAATCTTACAACTTTAAAAAATTTGAACATTTATCCAGAAATAAAATAATATAGCAGGCATAGAAATACCGTTTGCGATATCAGATAAGCAAGAAATTGGGCATGGTAAATCATTAATTTCTAAACCAAGTAAGTTCAGCCAGGATAGACAGTATAACAGATTAGAGTTACAGGAGGTACCAAAAATTTGTAGGTGAAAAAATAGCTACAGTGAAACAGTATGTGCAGACAGTAAAACATTTGTTAAAAGATACGTGGTCCGCATGGGTAGAGATTCTGTTCTGAAGGAGGCCTTAGAACTTTGAGGAAAAACCTTGCACAGTTTACATGTTCATCTAAGACGAAGAATAAATATATTGTTTGATTCTGTCTTCGTAGAACCAGTTTGGCTGTCCAGACAGAAGCCCTGGTTTATAAGCAAACTGTGGTGATTGCATAATCTGGTGTCAATTTGGGACTTCAGAGGTTTAAGAGTGAAGGGTTGGAGTCTAGTCTGTCAATTGGATCATAGCCAATGATGCCTCTGTGTGAGCATAGCCTTCTGAGAATTCTGGGAAATCCTGTATTCCTTGGAGGTGAGAGACACTCTCTCTCTCGTTCACTCCCTTGGAGATGCTCTACTGACAAGATATGTGGAACTACGCTGGTGCCCTGAGCTGGAGAAGCCACATGGACCTACCCTGATGCAATCAGACCTCTGAAGCCGGAGAAGCCACATGGAGATCCCTGCCATTGCTGAGATACTTACACCACCACTAGATCCAAAGACTTTCTACCCACTGGCCTGTGATCGTCCAGCATTCGGCATCATTGCATGTACCTCGTGGGTCTGAGGAGGACTTTATAGATTGATATTGGACATATGGGTTTGGACTGGCTGGGTTGAGATGCTTTCTTAATATACCATTACTCTTTATATAAAACTCTCTCATACACATATGAGTGGCTATGAATTTGTTTCTCTAGTCTACCTAGCTAACACACAAACCAATGGAATGGGAAAGATTTTTCAGTAACTGGTATGAGAAAAACCATCTATAGAGGAAAAAAAAGAAATTTGGAACATACCTAAAACTGTTTATGTTTATATAAATTTATATAATGTTTATATAGACCATGTATATCAATGTAAATATAAAATGCTTATTTGTGTATAAATATACATCTGCACATACACACTAATAGCCAAATAGACATGTATTCTACCTTGAGTCAAGAAGTACATGCTTTTTAAAATTTATTTTTATTAAATACTTTTATTGGGAGCTCTTACATCTCTTATCTCATCACAATCTATACATTTATCCAGTGTATCAAGCACATTTGCACATATGCTGCCATCATCATTTTCAAAGCATTCTCTTCCCACTTGAGCCCCTGATATCAGCTCCCATTTCTTCCCCTTCTTTCCCCTGCCACCCTCCCTCACAAACCCTTGATAAGTTATAGATTATTATTTTTATATCTTACATTGTCCTCTGTCGCCTCTCACCTACTTTTCTGTTGTTCGTTCCCCTGGGAGGAAGTTATAGATTGATCCTTTTGATCAATTCCCCCTTTTTCCCACCACCCTCCCTAATCCTCCTGGTATCTCTACTCTCATTGTTGACCCTGAGGGGTTTATCTATCCTGGATTCCCTGTGTTGCAGGCTCTTATTTGTACCATCCTGTCTGTTCTGGTCTAATCCAATTTGTAAGGTAGAATTGAGGTCTTGATATTGGGGGGAAGGAAAGAGGCACCAAAGAACTGGAGTACAATTGTGTGTTTCATCAGTACTGCACCCTGACTAAAGCATCTATTCCCTGTGACCCCTCTGTGAGGGATGTACAATTGTCTACAGATGGGCGTTGGATCTCCATTCCAGGCCTGCCCACACCGCCCCCCACCCCCCGCCCCCCACATTGGGTCTGATTTTGTTCTGGTTCTTAGATGCCTGATACCTGATCCCATCAACACCTCATGATCACACAGGCTGGTGTGCTTCTTCCATTGGACTTTGTTGCTTTTCAGCTAGATGCCTGCTTGTTTATCTTCAAGCCTTTAAGACCTCAGATGCTTATCTTTTGATAGCCAGACACCATCAGCTTTCTTCGCTTTTGCTTATGCACTCATTTTGTCTTCCAACATCAAAGATGGGGTGGTGGTGAGAAACACATCACCGTGAAAGAGGGGGAGTGCATGATGGGGACCCAATGCCCACCTGTAGAGAGCTGAACACCCCTTCCAGAGGGGTAGTGAGGAGGAGATGGGCCACACAGGGTTCAATGTAACAACAATGAAACTCAAAACCTTCCTCTAGTTCCTGAACGCTTCCTCCCCTCCCAATCATCATGACCCCAATCCTACCTTGTCTTACGGACCTGGTTGTACCAGAGGATGTACAGCGGTGCAGTGGGGATCTGGAGGCACAGGGAATCTAGGACAGACGAACCCTTCAACACCAGCGGTGGGAGTGGCGACACCAGGAGGGAAGGGCATGTAGAAAGGGAGAACCGATCTCGGAGATCTATGTGTAACCTCCTCTCTGGGAGATTGTCAAGGGGGAGGCGGGGGAGGGGAGACGCCGGGGAGTGTAAGATAAGATATAATAATTATTTATAAACTATCAAGGGACCAGGGGTGGGATTGGGGAGGGAGGGGGATGGGGGGAAAAAAAGGGAAACCGAGCTGATTCCAGGAACCCAAGTGGAAGGTGAATTATGAGAGTGACGAGTGCAACGAATGTATAAGGTTGCTTTGCTCATTCGATGTATGTACAGATTGTGATAAGAGCCTTATGAGCCCCAATAAAAAGATTTAAAAAAAAAAAAGGTGAGCATCACAGAATGCCCGGTTATTAGAACAAAGTGTTCTTGTGTTGAAGGAGTGCTTGAGTCGAGGCCCAGTGTCCATCTGAGACTTTAATTCTTAGCTTACAGATATGAGTACATAGTTCTATACCCCTCTCATTATATACCAATATATTTACATTTATACATGCCTGTATGTAGACCTTTATAAATGTCCTTTGGCTCCTGGTTCTTTCCTCTTCTTTGCTTTTACTTTCCTCTTGTCCCACCATCATGTTTGGCCTTCATGTAGATTTAATAATTCCTGACTGCTGCATTGCCCTTTACTAAGTCCCACTAGGCTTCTTACACCCTGCTCTCCATTGATTTTAGTTCACTGGTTCCCTTGTCCCTGGGTTGGTTCCCACCCACCCCTTCCCTTTCTTCAACCCCCGCCTTCTCCTGTATCCGCGGAACCACTGTTCTCATTCTTTTCATCTCTGAATTATCCCAGCTAGACATGCAGAGACATTAATAAGCACAAAAACCGGGAAAAGCCAAACAAAACAACAAAGGAAGTCAGGACCAACAAAACAATAATAATAAAAAAAACAAAAAGAAAGCCACTCACAAAAAATGGAAAAGCCTATAAATAGTTCAAGGTCTGTTTGTTGAACTTTACAAGTGTTTTCCAGTCCAGTCTGATGGGGTGCCACACTCTGTCTCTGAAGGCTGTTTCTGGTATCCCCCAGGAGTTCATCACTTTGCTCCCCTTGCTGCTCTGTTGCATGCCCTTAGTGTTTCGCCCCACCATAAGGGGGTCAGATTGGGCACAATTCCCGCACGGTGTCTCTACTGTTGACCCCCGCAGCACTGTGGTTTAATGAGGGACGTCGTGTCTCATGGTGGGGCCAGCCCTGTGGTCCTCTCTGTGCATCGTCTGCTCTGAGCAGGTAGGAATCTCATCCCCGGGGCTTGGTGGGCCAGAATGTCCTCCTCATCCTCTCCATCCTTTTCATTTCTCCCGTGTGCTCTAATCAGACGCGTCCCTCTCCCCAAGCTGTAGCCCCAGTGCTGTTCTCTGAAGTGCATTCTTCTAGGGAGGGGAGTGTCCACACAGTTGGGATTGGGGGGGTTTATTTTTGTCTTAAGCCATTTAATTATATGATCATTACTTTCAAATGGGCTGGAATGAAAAGAAACTGTACCTGATCACATTTTTGCCAGGTGATGCTAAATAGCCTGCTTACTTCGAAAGATGGGTAGAGTTGCATTTTGTTGGTTTGCTTTGTTTTGTGTTCACATTTGCTTTTTATATTGGTGCTTAATTTTCAGGAAATATCATAGTCAAGATCTCTTCAGACAAATGCATGCAAAGAGCCAGGCCATCAGATGCATGTAATAAGAGCCTTATTGATGATACCATGAATAAATGTCATGAGTGAGACCCAGATGAACACTTCACAAAATTAACAAATTGCTTTAGTTGTCAGTTTTTCCTGAAAGGACTTTGGGGATAAGGCAGCTCTGTTTTTCCGCCTGGTTGTTTTGTTGACCACTGCAGTAAGTATCTGCTACTCTGAGCGGTTCGAGTGCATGAGTCCTTAGATCCTGTGGGATGTGGAGGCTCCCAGCCAGCTCATCACTAGCATTGCAGGGGAAGGATTACGACAGGAGCTATCAGGAGGACTGTGCAGAGAAGGCGTCTTTGATCGTAGCATCAATGTGCAGTGACCTGAAGGTTTTGCAGCTGCTCTAGCCGTGATGATAACTGATGGAGAATGCCTGGTTTTTCTTAGGGTTTTCTTCAGACCTCAACTCTGTAGTTACCTGCAGATGCTTCCCTCCGGGGGAGGAAGTAAAAGCTGTTTTGTTTGGATGTCTGTGCTAGTTGTTAGCTATGTTGCTTTGCTCTCTCATGAGCCAGTGCTGTCAGCACCATTCCCAAATCGTCCATGTCCCAGAAGTTCCGTTTTGAATAAAACAAAAAGGTCTGATGAGAAATCATAGAGCGAAGTCCACATCTTTCTTGTTGTGACACCACACACTACAAGTCTGTACAGAACGGGGCAGTGGCTGCTCATAGAACGAGCCTGCCAGCTCCGTGCCCTATTTGGCAGCCAGGGCTTCCATATGTCTCCAAGGGAGTGCTCTAACAGAGTCTTAGCAGTCATTTTATCTTAAGCCAATTCTAAAGACTTTTTAGTTAATCATCTAAAGACCTTATTTCCTACAGAGTAGTCATCACCTTCCATGTGAATGTCTCTAATTTTTTCATGATTAAGATAGCGATATAATACATAACATAAAATTTACCATTTTAACCAGTGGCTTCAAGTACCTTTGTAATATTGTGTAATCATCACCATGATCTATTTCCAGAATTTTATCATACCAAGTAAAAACTGCCCCCCTAAAAATTCTCCATCCACCCCCCAGCTTCTCATGACTTTTGTTATATTTTCTTCTCTCTGAACTTGCCTGGTCTACACCTCAAATAGGTAGAATGACCTATTTGACCTTCTGTTTGCCTCATTTTGCTCCCTATTAAAGTTCATGTTGTAGTATGTTTCAGAATTCCATGACATGTTATGCCTGAGTAATACTTCATTGCATGAATGACCACAGTTGGGTTATCTATTCACCTGTTGGTGGACACTTGGATTGTTTGCACTTTTTAAGCTATTAAGAATAATGCTACCCACAGTGCTTTGACCCTGTAATGGGTTTTGTTTTGTTTGTTTATTCCAATTCCCCTTCCCCAAACACATACAAATAACACATTGTTTTTTAATTAATCTTGGTAACTTAGGTGAAAAACTATTAGGACATGCATTCTCTGTGGTTTTAATTTTTCAGCTAGGTCTAAGATTCCTCACTCTGATAAAGACTGAATAAAGAACTATAAAATTGATAAAGGATCCAACAAGTACTAAGGAATCATAAAGAATCTTAATAACAGTATTAAGATTGAAGGAAACTTGAGTTATAAAAGTCATTCTGTTTGTTCCAGCACCACCTAGAGCAGTGGTTCTCAACGTGTGGGTCGTGACCCCTATGGGGGTCAAACAACCCTGTCACAGGGGTCTCCCAGTTCATAACAGTAGCAAAATTACAGTTATGAATTAACAAAAATAATTTTTTGGTTGGGAGTTCACCACATGAGGAGCTGTGTTAAAGGGTGGTGGCAATAGGAAGGTTGAGAACCACTGACCTAAAGGAAAGCCAAGAAATGTTTATAATCTTGTTTATGTCAACAAGTTCATTTAAATCTAGCTACTATATCCTTCCCATCTTTCCTTTTCTACTAAATGCCTCATGATAAGGTAAGATATCGTTCACTCAACCATTTAGCCAAACTTTATTCGATTCTTATCTCCTACTGCTTCTATTGCATGCGATTATGTTATCCACTCCAACTGGCAAGGCTCTCTGGTGGCACAATCAATCAAATTCTTGGCTGTTAACCAATAGGCTAGTGGTTCAAACCCACCTAGCAGCTTACAGGGGGGAAAGATTTGGTGATGTGTTCACATAAAGATCCTGGCGTGAAGTTCTATCCTGTTACTTGGGTTGTTATGAGTTGAAATTGATTTGAGGGTACCTAACAGACTAACTCCAACTGGATTATGAAATTAATGAGTAGGAAACATATCTTCTGTTTTGGGGTTATTTTTTGGCAGGTGGGGGGGGTGTATCACCAAATGATAGTTATAATCATAAGAGTTTATAACCTCACAGTTAGCAACATTTTCCATGGCTATACCACTGTGAGTAGCATATGCATATTTTTCTACTAATAATTTTTTTATTTTTATAAATCATTTATTGGGGGCTCTTACAGATATCATAACATTCCATATTTCAGTCACATCAAGCAATATTGTATAATTGTTACCACAGTTTGAAAACATTTTCTTCTTGACCTCCTTGTCATCAGCTCCTCATGATCTCCTCTCCTCCATACTAATAGTTTTATTTATATCTATCTTCTCCCACCCTAAATAAGTGGTTGAAGCATTCTGCTGACCGAAGGTTGGCAGCTCAAGCCCACCAGCTGCGCTGAAGGACAGAGATAATAGCAGTCTGCTTCTGTAAAGATTAACCCAAACCAAACCCACTGCCATTGAGTTGATTCTAACTCATATCAACCTGATAGGACAGGATAGAACTGCCCTTGTGAGTTCCCAAGGCAGTAAATATTTACCCGTTGTGTTAGTCTGGGTACTTTGGAGAAACAAACCCATAGCAACTCATATGTATGAGAGAGAGTTTTATATAAAGGTTAAGTGCACATCAAGAAAACATCCCTACTCGGTGCTGCCCAAGCCCACAAGTCCAACATTAACCCATATGTTTGACACCAATCCACAAAGTCCTCCTCCATCTCACAAAACAGATGCAATGATGCCGACTGCAGGAGGAAAGCCAAGTCAGTGAATGTGTGAGCATCTCAACGCTGGCAGGGGTCTCCACATGGCTGCTCCAGCACCCAGGCCTGCATTGGGATAGGTCCATGTGGCTTCTCTTCAGGGATATCTTGCAGGAAGTGAGCCTTGTCAGTTGAAGCAGAGAACTGGCTAAGGCAACTGCACCCTGGTCCGACCATCACAAAGAAAGAGACCTAAGAACTAAAAAAGCAAGGCTCACCGAGCCGTTTATCTCTCCGCCCTTCAATTAACCCCACATGTGTTTATTGGCCAGGTTGGCACAATAAACTAACTACCTCACAGGAACAGAAAGCCTCATTTTTCTTCTGCAGAGCAGCTGGTGGTTTTAAACTGTTGACCTTGCAATTAGCACCCAAATACATAACCCACTACCTCACCAGGTTCCTTCTGTAAAGGTTACGCTCTTGGAAACCTCAAAGGACAGTTGTGCACTATCCTACATGGTTGCTGAGTCAAAATCAACTTGACAGCAATGGGTTTAGTTCTTGTGATCTGTCACCCTATCTTAAAATAGAATAAAAACATTCAGTTTAGTGACCATATCTCTAGTCGATTTGGAACTCCAGTACTACTTGGAACTATGAATAAAGCATAGTAGACTGTGTGTTAATTGCATGAAAGTTTAAGGTAGGTTAATCTGACAATGTTTTTTTAACCAGCTGAATTGACAACAAGAATTAAAGAGAAGGATTAGGGAGCACAATTCAAAGACTATTGGAATAATTTGTCTACAGGTGAGTTTAGTGAGGGTCAAGCTCTGGTGGTTGCTGTGGGGATGGAGAAGAAGACATTATTCAGAAAAAGTTCAAAGGCAGAATGGACAGGCTGTGGTGACTGGCTCTTAGCCAAAGGCCACAGAAAGTCTGCTGTGCTTCCTCCTTTCTTTGCCCACAAGCCTTCCTGATTATGTCCCCAAATCCTTGCTTCTGTTACAGATCACCAGTTGTTTCTCTTCAGGATCTAGAATTCTCATAACTTACGAGTGTCTCAGTTGGGCAGAAGGATCTCCAGAAGACAAAACTAGCAGCAGGGGTAAAACTAACTGGTCCCCAGCTTTCTATCTCCAAGCATGGAGTTAGCAGCAGTCTAGTTAACTTCTCCATAAAACAACAAAAGTAAAAACTCAGGTTTTATGTGCTAAAGTTGTCAAGCTTCTCAAACTTTTTTATCTCAACACCCTTTTCACTCCTAAAAATTATCAAGGACCTCAACGAGCATTGTTTTGTGAATTATACCTATCAATACTAAGACTTAGTTGTTAAAACTAAGTTTGTTTGGAAATAATAATAAACTTAGTAATAAGATAATAAACAATGTTAATAAGCTATTTTATGGGGGAAATATGACATATTTTCCAAAACAAATAATATATAATGACTTTTTTGCATTTTATGAATCTCTGTAATGTGTGACTTGATATAATACCAAGTGGTATCTCATGCTATGCTTCAGCATTCAACTTGTTGAAACATTGCATGTCATGCGCTTGCTAGAAAACTTCTATGTATAATCATTAGAAAATAAGAGTGAAAAAGACAAATTTATCTTACTGTTATTATAAAAAATAATTTTGGCATTTCAGACTCCTTGAGGGTGTTTTGGGAACTTTCTGAGGTTCTTAGGCCACATTTGGAGAAGTCAAGCAATGGTTTTCTATGGCTAGGAGAGCCTTAAAGATGTTTAATTTCATAACCATGTCTAGGTGTTCTTGCATCTATACTGACACCCTCACTACCAAGAGGTAGGAAAAAAATGCTCTAAATAGGAGTGAAAACAAGCCTTTGGATTTTATTTTTTTGTTTATTGGACATTGACCACACATCCACACACTGCTTTTGAAAGCTCATTGACAAGCTCTAGCTATGGGGAGTTTGCTGGCTACTAGAATTTTCACTAATGGACTTTTGAGTTCAGAACAACAGAATCTTAAGAGATTAATGGGATAAAAGACCGTGGAATGAAAATATTGGTGAAGTCGGATGAGAAGACCGATGGGGCCTGGTGGTAGAGCTACATTAGTACTAACACCGGTTTCCTTGCCGAGACCAGCTCAGAAGACGGGGATTGGATGCCATGCAGAGGGTAGGGAAAGGGATGATGAAGAGTAGACGGTAATAACAAGGAAAAGTGACTGCTGACAGCAGAGAGGAGACCTAAAAGCAAAATGCAAAAGTTCAACAAAACATTTTGGTCTCAATTAATGGAGGGCCATTAACCCTTAACACCCCAGGAACCTTTAAAGAACGATCGCTCTACTGTAACTTAGAATAATCATGTCCAGAATAATGTCTCTAAGTCATCAAGGGAAGATTGAAATGCCCTCTGAATAAGAGGAGGCCTCCACTAGTGAATGGCTTGTGTTCCAAAGTTAATTTAAAAGTCAACAGGTCAATTATTTTTAACTTAAAACTATGGAAACAGAAAGAACTGGACTCAAAGGATCCAGACAAGCTTGCTCTCCAACCCCCAATCAGCTTAAGAAACAGCTTTTGCACGCCTAATACTAATAGAAGTATTTTATTATACTTATTCTCAGTGAGAGAAAAAATTTGAGGTCAAAGCCTTGGCCTCCCTCATCTGCTCTGCAGGGTTAGATAGCTTATTTCAGAGGCTGGTAAACTATGGCCCAGGGTTCAGATTGAACCCACTGCCTGTTTGGGGTAATACAATTTTATTGGGACATCCACACCCATTTATTTATTGTCGTGCCACGACACTATAGTTGAGATGCTGTGATAGAGACCATGTGGCCTGCAAAGCCTCAGAGACTTAGAAACTCAAAGGAACAGTTCTGCTCTGTGCTATCAGATTGTAATCAACTCAAATACCATGGGTTTTTGATCTCTCACATTAAAATGCCTGCCACCTCCCGGTCTACACGATCAGGTTTACCCTCTTCCTCACTCTCAGACATGCTCTCTCTTCTGCGCCATAGCTACACTATCCCCTACTATTCCTCAGAATGTGTGAAACATATTCTTGCCTGCTTTCTTCTCTTCCTAAAATGCTTTTCCTTCTAATGTCTACATGGCTTACTACCAGGCACCTCAAACTACGGCCCCTGGGCCACATGCGGCCCGCCGAGGACATTTATCCGGCCTGCCAGGTGTTTTTGCCCCATTTGTTTTTTTTTTTACTTCAAAATTAGCTATGTGCAGTGTACATAGGAATTTGTTCATAGTTTTTGTTTTTTTTTTAAACTATAGTCCAGCCCTCCAACAGTCTGCGGGACAGTGAACTGGCCCCCTGTTTAAAAGTTTGAGGGCCCCTGGCTAACTCTCTTACTGCTCCCAGGTTTTTGTCCAACAGTTTTATTGGCACATAATCCACACATCACACAATTCAATGTTCAGTCATATCAGAAAGAGTTGTACAATAATTACCACAATCAATATTAGAAACCCCCCCTCCAAAACATTGTTAAATCACATTTAAAACGAGTTATGTAATCACCATCACCTCTAGTGTTCTCTGCCTCCCAGTTTTTCTTTAAAGCTACCTTCTCAGTAAGTTTTCTTAACAACCCATTATAAAATAGATACATCTCTTAGCTGGCCGTCTTTCCCTACTTTACTTTTCCCCATAGGACTTATCACTCCCTGGCATATATTTTCCTGTCCATTAATTTTATTATTATTTTAAATCATTTTATTGGGAGCTCATACAACTCTTATCACAATCCATACATCCATCCATTGTAAGCTCACTTGTGCATTTGGTACTCTTGTCATTCTCAAAACGTTTGCTTTCTACTTGAGCCTGTCCATTTATTTGTTGTCCCTCACCTCAGTTGAATATAAGTTGTCAAAGAACATGGACATAGTTTTCTGCATTACTAAAGTCCAGCACTTAGAATAGAATATATCAAGCTTATTAGATATTGGCCCAGAGTAGATGCTCATTTGAATGAATGAGTTCATGAATGTATGTGTTCATATGCCATCCTGATCCCTTTATTGAGTGTTGGTGAACATCAACCAGAATTGAAGATTGAATTTGAAACAACATTTAAAAGCAGCATATAGGAAAATGCTGATGTTTCCATTTGAAAATAAAAAACTACTGGGGTGTTGAAACACACTTGACCTCTGTCCCCTGCCCCCTGCCCTTTTTTTCAGTCACTTATGTCAATGGCAGGCATCTTTATTCTCCAAAACCTAGTCCAGCATCAACAAGTGAATTACTGGTTCCATTTATCCATCCATTGTGTCAAGCACATTTGTACATTTGTTACCATCATCATTTTCAAAACACTTTCTACATATCAGCTCATTTCCCCCTCTCCCACCTTCCCTCCATCATGAACCCTTGATAATTTAATTTTTTTTCATGTCTTACACCAACAGCTGTCTTCCTTCACCCACTTTTCTGTTGCCAATCCCATAGGGAGGGGTTTATATGTAGATCATTGTGATCTGTTCCCCCTTTCTCCTCCCACCTTCCCCTCCTGGTATTGCTACTCTCATTATTGGTCCTGAGGGTTTTATCTGTCCTGGATTCCCTGTATCTCCAGCTCTTATTTGTACTGGTGTACATGCTCTGGTCTAGCCAGATTGTACGGTTGAATTGGGGTCATGATAATGGGGGGAGGAAGCATTAAAGAACTGGAGGAAAGTATGTTTCGTCAGTGCTATACTGCACCCTGACTAGCTTGTATGTCCAATTGTTCATAGATGGGCTTTGGGTCTCCACACTCATTCACTTTGATATGATTTTTTGTTCTGGGCCTCTGATGCCTGATATCTGATCCCATCAACACTTCATGATCACACAGGCTGATATGCTTCCTCCATGTGGGCTTTGTTGCTTCTTGGATGGATGACAGCTTGTTTATCCTCAAGCCTTTAAGTCCCCAGATGCTATATGCCTTGATAGCTGGGCACCATCAGCTTTCTTCACCACATTTGCTTATGTACCTATTTTGTCTTAGATAGTTGGGAAGGTGAGCATCACAAAATGCAGGGTTATTAGAACAAAGTGTTGTCACATTGAGGGGGTACTTGAATAGATGCCCAATGTCCATCTGCTACCTTAATACTTAACATATAAATATATACATATAGATCTATTTCCCTGTCCTTATATATAAATATACTTACATATGTACATGCCTGTATTTAGACCTCTAAATGTCCTTCACCTCCTAGTTCTTTCCTCTATTCACTTTCACTTTCCTCTTGTCCCACTATCATGTTCGGCCTTCATTTGGTTTTCAGTAATTTCTCTCGGTTGCATTGCCCTTGCTCAAACCCCACCAGGCATCCTATGCCCTCTTGATTTTAGATCACTTGTTGTTCCCTTGTCCCTGAGTTTGTTGACACCCTCCTTCCTTTCCCTTGCCTCCCCCTCTCCTGTCCCCCCCCCATAACCGTTAGTCATGTTGTTTTCGCCTTATTGTTAATCCTGCCTATCTTATCTAGATAGACATACAGAGACAATAATAAGCACAAAAACAAGACAGAACAAAATAAAACAACAACAAAAAAAAAACAATGGAAAAAAAGAGAAAAGTTTGTTTTCTTTAGGAGTTTGTTTGTTAATCTTTAGGAGTGTTTATAGTAGAGTCTGATAGGTGCCATGTCCTGGCCCCAAAGTCCATTTTTTGTATTCCCCAGGGACTTCATTGCTTTGCTTCCCTTGCTGCTCGGTTGCATGCCCTTAGTGTTTCTCCCCAGTGTGGCAGGATCAGATTGGGCACAATTCCTGCACCGTGTCTTCAGTGTTGTCCCTGTAGTGCTATGAGACCCAGTTGTTAAAGGGAAGCATATCAAAGCATTTGGGGTATGTTTTTAAACTACTACAGATAGCCACCAGGAATGGAATGCAGAGGAGCTGCCCACTAAGGAAGATGATGAGTTACAGAGGCAGGGCCTATTCTGCTCCGGCGCACCCCTTTCAAGTGTACTATTGTTTGTATTCTTTCCTAAAGGAAACATTCTAAAAACAGTCCTAATAAAATAATTATTTTTCTTTAATTTTTAATAGATAGTCCATACAAATGTATGTACTACATGTAATATAAAGTGAATATACAGTGATACACTGGCTTCCCTCACCCAAGTCCCCGTTACCTGGTTTCTCTCCTTTAGCTCATCCTGCTAATTGTTTGTTCTTCCAGAGACAGAGACTCTATGTATTTTAAATGCGTATTTGAGAGGCTTTTTTTCTACACAAATACAGGCATGCTATACGTACTTTTTAAAAAACGTTTTATTTGAAATAGGTGAAGTTTTACAGAGCAAATCAGCTTTTCATTCATACGTGTTTTGTTTCACATCATAAATTGCAATCCCTCTGATGTAAAATTGCTCGTTCCATTTCCTTCCTGTTTCCCATTTTCATTCTTTCTCCTTTCCTAACCTTCCTGCCGTCTGAATTTTGTTCTTGAGCAAGTGCTGCCCTTTTTATCTCCAGTTGTTGGTTGGTCTAAGGCGTATGTACCTCCTATTTGTGTGCCTTATAGATACAGCTCTGCCACTTAGCTCTTTTATTGGTACTGTAGGGTAAGCATTGAACTGCTCACCACAGGTTGACGATTCAAACTCACCGACTGATCTGAAGAAGAAAGATGAGGCCATCTATTTCCTTAAAGACTTATAGCTTCAAAAACCCTATTTTAGGTTTGCTGTCAGTCAGAATCAACTGTGTAGCAATGGATTTGGTTTAATTTTGGGTTGCTTAGCTGAAAATTGCCTTTAGTTCCAGGAATGAAGGTTGACGAAGGGCCATAATCCCTGGGGTCTCATCAGTCTCTATGTATGACTTTTAATTTGTTCTCCATTTTTCTCCCACTCAAAGGTGACCCCTCAAAGAGCTATTGGTAGTGGTAGCCAGGCCATCTAGTTCTTCTGGTCATAAGTTATGAAAGCTGAGGTTCATGTGGACCATTAGTCCTTAGGAATTTTTGTTACCATGGATCATTGATTTTCCTTTTTCTTCTTTGTTCCAGATTGAAAGAGACCAGTAGTTGCACTAACAAGTTAACTACTAACAAGCTTTTGTTTCCTAAATCACAAATTAGATGAAGGCACTTGCAAGCATTTAAAATTCCAGTCACTGCTCACCAGAATAAAATATGTAGATTATTTTCTTCATAAACGATATTGTGCCAATTGACTTTGAAGTCTTCCAAGACTCTGGTCCTGAGCCCCCAGCCCAGATGCGCATCCCCTCAAGTGTGTTTGGTTATGGCTAAGAGGGTTTCACGACTTTGCCCTTGCACGCACTTCTCTTCTCATGGATATATTTGTGGCTTTAAGTAAATCTGCTGCACAAGACCTCTTTAGAGTACTGAAAAGCCAGATTGTTACTTTGATGATTAAGTGCGTGTGACTCTAATCCTGGTATTTTCGGTTGGCCCATATGAACTGACATGGATTAAAGAACAGGGGAAGACTGTTGAAAGTACCGCAGACTGCTTAAAATACGAGCTGCTCTGTCCTGGAAGAAGTATGACCAGAGTGCTCCTTAAAGGCAAGGACGGGGAGACTTCAGCTCACATACTTTGATCATGCTCTCAGGAGAGACCCGTCCCTGGAGAAGGCCATCATGTTTGTTAACGTAGAGGAGCAACAAAGGAGAGGAAGAATCTCAAGGAGCTGCAACAATGAACTCAAGCTTCGGAGCAACTGTGAGGTTGATACGGGACTCGGGCAGTGTTTCCTTGTGTTGTGCACAAGGTCATTATGGAATGGAACTGATTCAATGGCAACGACAACAATATGTTTCTGGTAGTTATAGATAAAACCATACACAAAACAGACAAAAGCCCTTGCCTTCGTAGACCTTCCATGCTAAAAGGACAGAACAGACTCAAAGCGTGGTAAATACATCAAATGTGTTTTAACTTTTCAGTGGTGTGTGGTACAAGTTGTCAGTGCAAATTCCCAATAAAAGGAAGTTTGTTGTTGATGGCATCTTCAGAGCTGAACTTAAGCTCCCAAATGAGATGGTTACCCTGGAGTTGAAGTTCAGGTTACCAGTACACAGAATGTTCTTGGTGAGAAGGGTAAATGGATCTGGGAATTGATTGCTGCAGTGTAGAAGACATTGGACTTTCCTAAGGGTGCTTTATGCTGAAAAAAATGACCACAAGAGGTCTGTGTGACACTGCCCAGACAGAGTCTGTGGTACAAACTGCTTGGAGGGCTCGCTAGGCCGAGGACGTGCTATGGGGTGCTGCAGTTCATGGTAGAGAGCGGGACCAAACACGGAAAGGTCATGGTGTCTGGGAAACTCCAAGGACAGAAAGCTAAAACAATGAAGTTCACGAATGGTCTGATGACCCACAGTGGAGCCCTATTAGCTAGTATGTTGACATGACCATGCGTCACATGTTCAGACAGGGTTGTTGGACTTCAAAGTGAAGGTCATGCTGCCCTGGCACCCCCAAGTGGCAAGATTGGCCCTAAGAAGTTCCTGCCTAACCATGTGGACATTGTGGATGTCAAGGATAAAATCCTACCTACTGCACTCATCTTGGAACAGAAGGACCAGAAACCAGAGCCATCTGCCATGCCTCAGCCATCCCCACTGCCTGACAGGTCCTCCTCGGCAACTGGGTCTGGGATGTGTAAGCTACTCAGGAAAGAACTTTAATAAATGCTCTTTTAATGATTAAAATATATATTTTTTATTTTATGATAAATACTATGGGAGTGGGTAGAAATTAAGGTTGGCCCCACTGAAGTGAGTCTTTTTTTTTTTTTGAAGTGTTTTTTGAGGAAAGATTTTTAAAGAACGGAATGAGCCTAGAATGCATGGACACTGGAGAGAGGAGACATTACAGGCAGCTGGAGCAGCAAGTAGAAAGGCCCCAAAATGGGACTGTGCCTCTTATGTTTCAGGAATGACAAGTGGCCGCCGAGTGGACAAGAGCCCAGGGAGAGAAGGGGAAATGGTAGAACATTAAGTCAGTTTCAGAGGTGATGCAGGGCCCAGGGCCAGGCATGTCCGTCCTTGAGGGTCACAATAAGAATTTACGCCTTTATTCGGAATGACATGGAAAGCCTTTGAAAGATTTTGACCAAAGGAATTACAGGATCTGACCTGGTTTGGGTAGATCGCTCCGGCTTCTTTGTTGAGAACAGATTAACAAGAGAGAAGGCTATGTCACATTAGAGGGCTCTTAGGGTAATCTAAGGAAAAGAGTGATAACTAGGAACAGTGGAAGTGGAGGTGGGGTGGTGAGACACAGCCAAAATCTAGATATAATTTAAGTGAGAGCTAACAAAATTATTTGTTTGTCAGATGTGGGGCAGAGAGAAGTCAAGTCAAATGCCAGGGTTTTGACCAGCTAAACAACTGAAAAGTTGGCAGTGCCATTAACTGAGAAGGGAAAAACTCAGAGCAAATTGCTTTTGGGAAATTGGACGGCTGTCTGGAACTCAGCTTGGGCCATATTAAGTTGGAAGTTTCTATTTAAACATCAAATGGAGATGCATTTAGCTATATAAATGTAGAATGGGGGGGAATGGAGTTTGAGTAGAAATATGAGCATTTGCAGCTAGACATGAAGTATCCATTGCCATTGAGTTCATTCGGGCTCATACTAATCCTATAGGTCAGAATTGAACTGCCCCAGATGGTTTCCTAAGCTGTAAGTAAATCTTTATAGAAGCCGACTGCCTCATCTTTCTCCCACAGAGCAAAGCGTAAGGTCAAACCCATTTACCACCAGGGTTTGCAGCCAAATACGTGAACATTGTGCTATGAGGGCTCCTTAGACATCAAGCAGTAACAGCAAAAGATGCTAAGAAGTGACCAGAACAATAGGAGAAAAGTCGGGAAAGCGCGGTGTCTTAGAAGCCAAACGGAGGCAGGCTTTCAAGGAATTTGATCCTCAGGGAGGACCGTGTCAGGTTCCTGAGGGGCTGTACGCTTGCAGAGATGGTGAAAATGAGGGCCCACAGGCAAACTGTACTCTTCCCACTCTTGTGCTGGTGTCTCCCTTGGCCACACAACTGCTTTGAGGGTTAGAATTGTTTTCTGAAGCAAAGCTGTCCTGTTGGGGGATTGGGTTCTTTGAGACTTGGTGGAACCTGGCTGTTGCCTCACAAGTCATTTCCTCTCTGCCCTGCTCCAATGATGTAATGATAAATTTAAGAAGGGAGGAGGTGAGGTCCTTAACAAGGGTTAATTATAGCTGTAAGACCCTTGAATGAAAATAAAAATAATTTATCAAGGTTTCATGGTGGGGGGAGGGTTAAGCTGATACCAAAGGCTCAAGTAGAAAGAAATGTTTTGAAGATGATGATGGCAACATATGTACAATGTGCTTGATACAATTGATTGTTATAAGAGCCCCCAGTATAATGATTTATTTTTTTAAAAACTCTTGATAAATAGGAAAATAACCACTTGGAGATGCACAGACTATTTTACTATATTATCATCATACTCTTCAAACATGTCAACTCTTTCCTGATTTTATGAACTCTTATTAAAATAGGGAGCATTCTAAAATGAGGACTGGTTTTTCTTTTTCTTCAGTCTATTTGCTCCCCTAAAGCTAACTGTTACAGAGAAACGACGTCTGTGAAGCGAATTTTCTGCTTTTCCTTCCTGTCTTCTTGTTTTCCTAGCTGTCTGAACTCAGAACCTTGTAGGAATAAAGTTGCACTTCAGAAAAATGTGTTTGGTTTTATATTTAAACAAGCCTCCATTCTGTCTTTCCATATTAGACGTTTCCCATCTTTATCTCCCATTTCCAGCACTCTGTCTGACCTGTTTTCTCTGTAGCTCATTCATTATTGCTAAGAGGTGCACATTATACTGAAGAAGCCAGATTTACAAACGGGTTCCCACCCAGGTGTTTCGAGAACAGGACTAACACCCATCTTTTGCCTGCTCCCTCTGTGTACAGCAGGGCTCACCCGCCCTTATTAATGAAGTGCCTATCTCCAAGTCAGACCTTGTCTAGAAATAAATGGACTCTATTCCCCGTCAAATTAGTTCTGCAGTTATCAGAGTAGCCCATCACAGGAAGGAGACGTCCACATGAATTCATTTTGTTAATAACCACAGAGAATTTAGCCTAATTACTTTCCTTGGAGGTTTGCCATTTTCCTTAAGCTAGGAGGGCTCTGGAAAAGATAGGGATCCTTCCCCGCGGCCCCCACCCTCCACCCATGCCCCCCTGAAATCCTATCAGTGTCTTTAAAATGAAGATAAAGGAACCTTCTAAGAAAATTATCCAAAGGGGATGGTCAGAATCCATTAGAGTTTAACTGTGGCATGTCTTAGGGTCTGAAAAATTGACCACTAACTAATATGCCACCTTCGGTAAATTACCTGACTCCCTGAGCTTTCATTGCCTCATTTGCCAAGTAACTAACTATCCCTACCTAGCAAGACTGTTGGAAGAATTGTACTTTGTAGCTCCTTGTGGCCTGCCCTGTTCAAAAATTTATCCAAAGCTGTGAATATTCAGAGAGATTATGAATATGAAAACTTCTAACCACATAATAGATGTTCAGTAAAAGTTTGATTTCAACTGAGTAAGTAATCATCTTTCCTGCCCCTAATTTTTCATTAGAACGAGACTTCCTTCTGGGTGTGGCTCCCTTTGTGCTCTAGGTTTATGAGAGCATCTACATTCCAATTCTAAAGAGAGAACACTAGGGGGCTATTTGTTTAAATCCATGCCTATTACCGTAGTTCAGAGCTCTAGTCTTGATATGCCATGGTTTTTATCTAAGCCCTCCCTTTGTATTCATTTAGGGCCAACAGTGACTACTTATCTAATTTAATATTATAATGCATTCTGTTTAGAATCCATATTGATCAAAAATCTGAGGTTTATCAAGGCTAAATTATCCAAGATTACACTGCTACAGTACAAGGATTTGGATTAAGGTTTTCTGATTATTAAATCCACTGATGTTTAGACAGTTTATAGTAAAAAAATGAATATAGATGAGTTACTAGAGATAGGTCTGGGTATGCTGAATCAAATAATATTTTTGTAATATATTACCAAAGACAAGCCATCCCAATTCTAGATTCCTCAGACATACATACTCTAGATGCATTACATAGAAAATGTGCTTTGGGACTTCCAATCACGGTGACTTATTTCAAACTTTTGACATATCCCCTCTGCTCAAAACAAAAAACAAGAAGTAAAATATAAAAAAGAGAAGGTCAAAGAACACATTGGGCTCAAAAACAAAATCCTATGCCTGGGGACAAAAATCAGAGATGCAAGTCACTGAGTAAGGCTGGAGTAAGCCTCCAGAGCTAAGAGCAGAGCAGTGACTGAAGTGAGTTCATGGGGAGTGAAAATGCCCCATAAAGAGACTTGAGAACTTAAGCTATAAGAGTGAGATGCCAACCCTTATCCAGACATGAAAGGAGTATTTTAAAAGTTAACTGACAGGGAGAGTCTTAAAACCGTTCATTGACAGGGAGGAAGGAAACCTATGGTATTAGGAGGAACTGTATCAAGCGCCCTCCTGATTCAGTGATTAGAGTTATGACATCCTCCATTTCACTGGGGAACAGGAGCCCCAGAAACCACTGAAAGACCTGTTCAGATGAAGCGGTCAGAAGACTGAGTGTAAGAAAATGTAAAGCTATTAGAGAATGAGGGAGGGAATTAAGAGCAAAAATATCCCAAATGTAACCTGCAAACCAAAATTTTATTAATTATAATAGAAATTTAATATAAGAAATAATAAAAATTAAAGAATCCGGCAAATATGGATTTTTCTAAGTGTAACTATAAACCCTGAGTATTAGGTAGAAGACAAATGTAAAAAGACTGTATGATAAGTAGATAAAAGAAACGGACCAATTAGGAGCCTAGAAACTTGAGGACCACTGCAGTGAGTACACTAGGTTTACTCTTTGCTTCATATGGCACAGACTTAGAGTTGACATTTTACCTATTGGTTAAGACTGAATGTGAGATAGAATCAGAAACAAAACAAAGATGTTTGGTATCACCACTTTTATTCAACATAGTGTTAGAAATTCAAGCAATAAGAAAAGAAAATAAAACACATACAAATCTGGTAGAACAAAATAAATGGTCATTATTTGCAGAAGACATTATTATTTACCTAGACAATTCCAGTGAATTTACAGCAAAACTAGGATAAGTGAGTTATGCAATTGCAGCATACAAAAATGAATTATATCCTGTACACTAGCAATGAACACATAGACACTAAAATTCAAAATACAATACTATTATGGTTGCTCAAAAAAAAAGCTGTAGGTGTAAATATAACAAAGCATTTATAGAACTTCTATGTTGAAAACTATAGTACACTGATGAGGGCAATATCAAAGAATATAATAAATGGAAAGAGCTACCATGTCCATGGTAAGTGTCATTTATCCCCAAAACTAATACACACGCTTAATGCAGTTCTAACATGGTTTCAGAAGATTTTCTTTATAATATTGACTATACTAATCAAAAATTTATGTAGAAAAACAAAGGAATTTGAATGAAGTGTGAGTAATCTGTGTACTCGATATGAAGCCTTATAGAGGTACAGTGATCAAGAGTCTGTGGTGTCAGCAAGAAACCTAAATCAGTGGATCAGAACAGAGAACTTAGATAGACTAATATACTCACACAAATAATGTCCAACTGATTTCAGCAAAAATGCAAAACGAATTCAGTGGGTAAGAGAGTTTTCAATAATCCTTAAAAGAAAAATTTGATAAACCGGAGTTCATCCAGGAGCTGTGGAGGCATAGTGTTACCAGTTGGGCTTGTTAACTCTGGGGTTAACAGTTCAAAATCACCAGCCATTCCCAAAGGGGAAAGAAGAGACTTTCTATGCCCATAGAGAGTTTCAGTCTTAGAAACCCAAACGGGCATTCTACCCTGCCCTAAAGGATTGCCATGAGTCAGAATTGACTTGATGGCAATGGGTTTTTTTAGAGGATTCACCAAGATTTAAATTTTGTACTTTCTAAAGCACACTGTTAAGATAAGGATAAAAACAAGCTGTAGGAGAACTCCCAGCAAAAGATGATCTCTAGAATTAATAACTCCCAAACAGTGAAAAGGATCCAATGGGAAAGTGGAGGGAAAAAACATAGACATTTCACCAAAGAAGATATACAGATGGCAAATAGGTACACAGAAGATGTTCAACATTATTAACCATTAGGGAAATTCAAATGAAAATACCGTATATACTTGTGTATAAGCCGAGTTTTTCTGCACAAAACTTTTGCTGAAAAACTGGGGTTTGGCTTATACACGGGCATCTTGCTGCCCCCCCCCCATCTCCCCTGGATGAGCGCCCGTTAGTTATCTCACGGGTGATTGCCGTTTTTCTGCTGTTCATTCAAAGTCCCGCTGACACTGCAGGGCGTTGAATGTTTGCTTACATCTAACCAATCAGAGCCGTCCTATGATGTGGACAGCTCCAATTCGCAGAAGCACCCCTAGTGATTCACTTACGCGGACAGTTGAGCTGGTAAGGATGTGTCTGTGGCTGCCCTCCGTCTATCCCCTCTGGTCTCTGTTAATTCACATCCTGCATACCCTGCCCACACGGACTTCCCCCGCTCTCCTCCTGGCTAACACGTGGGAGGGGGGGGATTGGATACTCTTGAAAAAAAAAAAAAGGATACTCTTGAACCAAAACAAAAATGCTGGTCATATGAGGCTGGTTTCAAAATGAAGGTTGTGTCAAGAGCAGAAGAGAGCAATAACAGTATTGCAAGTAGGGAATTCTGTGTTGACGAAAAGCAAGTGAGGGAGTGGCAGAAAATGCAGGCTGACTTGGAACAGATTCCAAAAGCTAAAAAGCTCATTGTGGTTTAACGTCTTTTTATGGGGCTCTAGAGAGTGAATTGCATAAATGGGTTATGGAGTGTCGTCAAAATGGGTACTGAATAACATACACGGGAATCCACATACATGCTCTACAAATAGCTAAGGATGACAGATATAAAGCACCAGGCATCGAAAAAATTGCTGCGTCAGCAGGATGGTGTACCCGCTTCATGAATAGGTTTGACCTACTATGTTTGACACAAAGAACAAAGATTTCCCAGAAATTGCCACAAGACCTTGAAGAAAAAAATGTCATTCCAGTCATTTATTATAAAACAAAGAAGGATTTATAATTATGACCTGGCAGATATTGGAAATACGGATGAAACCGCCATGCCTTTTCATCTTCCAAGCAACAGAACTGTGGCAAGTTTAGGAGAAAAAAACATTTTTCTCAAAACCACAGGAAATGAAAAATAAAACACTTTACTATTGTTCCATCATGTTTGGCTAATGGAACTAAGCTGCGTCCTGTCATTATTTTTAAAAGAAAGACCTCGCCTAAAAAAGATCAATTTCCCACCAAGAATTACTGTGAGTGCACATGTTAAAGGCTGGCTGGATGAAGACGGACCCAAAAAATGGCTGGAAGAAATTTGGAACTGAAGACCAGGAGCAGCCTTAAAGAACAAGCCATCGTTACTTGTTTGGGATATGTTCAGAGCCCACCTATCGGATGACATAAAAAAATTGGCAAAATTTAGTAAAGTTACTTTAGCTGTTATTCCAGGTGGGCTTACATCTGTACTGCAGCCTCTGGATGTATCTTTGAATAAGTCTTTTAAAGACCATGTGCAAAGGATGTGGCATGAATGGATGTCATCTGGTCAAGCTTGACTAACAAAAGGAGGAAATCTCATGAAGCCTGACATAGAGTTAATAGCAAAGTGGGTTCAAGGTGCATGGGAAGGCATTCCAGAAGACATGGTGCGACGTGCCTTCCAGAAATGTAGTATTAGTAATGCTATGGCTGGCAGTGAAGACTGCGCTTTGTATGAAAATGACAGCAGTGATGGTGGTGACGGCGATCTCAGTGAGGACAGCATCTATGATGACCTCACATCAGCTGAAGCTCTGCATTGGGATACGGATGATGATGAGGAATCCAGTTTTGAAGGATTTTAACTCGTTGCATTTTAGCTTGGTTGCTGATTGAGCTCAGGGAATAGTACTCTTAAGGCATCATTGTTGATACCTTACTGTTTTATTGAACCTATTTTCTACTTACTGTGGTGGTTTAAATGACTTGTTGTCCTTATAAATAAGTTTTTTATTTAAAATAAGTATTTAAATACATTACCTCACTGATGTCTCAATTTTTAGTAATTTTATTTTTATTTGTTTTGATTATTGAAACTCACCAATAGCTTCTGTATTTTCCACCCTAGGCTTATACTTGAGTTAATCAGTTTTTCTGGTTTCCCAGGTAATAATTAGGTACCCCAGCTTATACTCGGGTCAGCTTATATTCGAGTATATACGGTAATATATCCCTACATACCTACCACAATGGCTAAAATATAAAATAGTGACACCACCAAATGCAGGCAAGATTGCTGAGAAATAAATCTTAACTATACATTCCTGGTGATTATATAAAATGATGCAGCCACTCCAGAAAATAATTTTAACTGTTTCTTTAAAAATGAAATAAGCAATTTCTATACAACCGAGCCATTGCACTCCTGGGCATTTATCCCAGAGAAGTAAGAACGTTGATGTTCACATCAAAGTTTGTATACAGATGTTTCTAGCTGTTTATTCAGCATGGGTTCAAACTGGAAACAACTGAGATGTCCTTCAGTGGGTAAAAGGTAAAACAAACTGGTACAATACTCACAACACAAAGGAATGAACTATTGATTGATACCTTTATACATTTATTTAAGAGATGCCAATAGGTACATTTAATCAATTGGCTGATACAATTATTATTGATAACCTTCAAACCCCAGAGAAGCATGCTGATTAAAAAAAGGAAGGACCAAAGCTTACATAATCTGATTCCATTGGTGTAATTTGCTTGAAATGGCAAAATTAGAGTGATAGAGAACAGCTGCTTGGGTTGCCAGGGATTGTGGAGAGGTTTTGGGGTTTGGTGGAAATGGGTGTAGTTACAAAGGAAGGTATCTTTATGGCTGTGGTAATGTTAAATGTTAAATTACTGTATCAGTGTTAGTAGCCTAGTTGGGATAGTATACTATAAGGACACACAAAATCTCTCGATTACTTCTTACAAGTGTATGTGAATCTGTAATTATCTCAAATTTCTAAAGTTAATCTTTAAAACTTAACCATCAAGACCTGAGTAGTCACCTAGTGAAATTACTTTTATGGTACTATATCAAACAAAGACAATACTACGTACATTTAGAGTTCTTAAAAGTATAAATGGAATAATAGTCTTAAAATTTTTAACTGTAAACTGAATACCAGAAATTAATAATGCCAACTAGATAAGAAAAACTAACCATTTCAAAATCATGGAAATGAGAAATAGTAATTGAAATAGAATGATATATAATAGTCATTGAAATCTTAAAATACACTAACTTTAATAATGTCTAAACTGTTGACAAAACGAAAATTCTAAGTTAGAAAATTGAGGGTGAGTGCAGAGTGGAGACCCAAAGCCTATCTGTATGCAAATGGACACCCCTTACAGAAGGGTCGTGGGGAGGAGACGAGCCATTCAGGGTGCAGGGTATCAACGATGAAACATACAACTTTCCTCTAGTTCCTAATTGCTTCTTCCCCCCACTATTATGATCCCAATTCTACCTTACAAATCTGGCTAGACCAGAGGATGGACATTGGTACAGATAGGAACTGGAAACACAGGGAATCCAGGACAGATGATCCCTTCAGGACCAGTGGTGAGAGTGGCGATACCTGGAGGGAGGGTGGAGTAGAAAGGGGGAACTAATTACCAGGATCTACATATAACCTACTCCCTGGGGGACGGACTACAGAAGAGTGGGTGAAGGGAGATGCTGGACAGTGTAAGATAGGACAAAAATAATGATTTATAAATTATCAAGGGTTCATGAGGGAGGAGGGGGCAGTGAGGAGCTGATTGATACCAAGGGCTCAAGCAGAAAGCAAATGTTTTGAGAATGATGATGGCAACAAATGTACCAATGTGCTTGACACAATGGAGGGATGGGTGGATTGTGATAAGAATTGTACGAGCCCCAATAAAATGATTAAAAAAAGAAAAATGAAGCACAGAGAGAAAATAGCTGAGACACATTTGAATTACAGACGATGGTTTGAGAGGCTCTGGGATACCTTCACTGTGAGTGCTGGAAATGAAGAACGAAGCAGTGGTAGTGATGTAGGAAGTGAATCTGTAATAGGTGATACTTCTGAATTAGAGAAAGACAAGTGATGCAAGTGGTACACTCCAACTACTAAGCAGGATAAATCTAACAAGCAAAAAAATTTAGTGAAAATTCAGGTTTATCTCTTTTCCCCCTTACATCCCAGTCAAATATCCACAGAGGGATTTTGTTTTAAAGGCATAAATTCAAAAGTTAAAACAGATGAGGATACCACAGATAAGCCAAGACACAGATTTTTTGCACTGCATATTTCCCCCCAAAAGTGCAGGAATAGAAAGCTATAAAATACAAAGAATAGGGGGTGAGGCTGAAAACAGAACTGATTGAATGGCCCCCTAAAGCAGAAGCTATACATAATTTCCCCTATATATTATACAGCCATACATATATAAGAGCCCTATGGGAGTAGTGGTTACAAGTTAGGCTGCAAACAGCAAAGTCAGTAGTTCAAAACCCCCAGCCATTCCTCAGGAGAAAGAAGAGTAACAGTAAAAAGTGGGTGTCAGAAACCCCAAGGGTAGTTCTAGGTTCGCTATGAGTTGGAATTGACTTGATGGCAGTGAGTTTTGTATGGTTTTATGTCAACTTGATTTAGCATCTATAGGATATCTAACTATGGAATACACCTTTAGTATTTTTTTTCAGTTACGCACGCGATATTCTTCAACATAGACCACATATTACCAAACACCAAATGAAACTCACTGCCATCAAGTCCATGCCGACTCATTGCGGCCCCCTCTCTGGCTTGCCGAGACTGTAACTGTTCATGGGAGTAGAAAGCCCTTTATCGGTAGGAGTAGCTGAGGGTTTCTAATGTCACCGGGGCTCCTGTAGACTGTGTATTAGGCCATAATAATAATAAGTTTAAAAGGATTAAAATCATAACCGGGAGGGCTGGGGGGTGGAGGTTAAATACAGTAAAACGATACAGGGAGCCCTGCTCGCAGAGTTGGGTTCCACAGGTCAGCAGTTCAAAACCACTGGCTGCTTCTGCAGAGACAAGAGACTTTCCCCTGCCTTACAGAGTTAGTCTTGGGCGACCACAGGCAGTTGTACGCGGTCCTGGAGGTCGCAATGAGGTGGCACACTTGTTTTTGTAAAGCTGTGCAGAGTGTACTTCTGACCTCAGTAGAACTGCATCATTAACAAAAAGATAACTAGAAAATCCCTAGGTATTTTCAACAAATTTAATTCTAAGTAGCTTAAGGATTAATTTTTTTTTGGCCAGAGGAAATAAAATATTTTAATCTGACTTGTCTTGGAAATGGATAAAAACGTAAAGATTTCAGATAATGCAGGAGAATTTATACCTTTAAATGTTTCTATTAAGGAGGAAAAATCCTAAAGCAGAAGTTAGCAAACTTTTTCCATAAAGGCCTGTATAGTAAGCATGTGAAGCTTTGTGGGTCTTATAGTCTTTTACAACTGTTCAACCCCACAGTGTAGTGTAAAACAGGCACCGACAATGTGTAGCTGAGCACTGTTAGGTTCTAATCAATTTCATTGATCATTGAATCTCATAATTCCTTAGGTCACAAACCATTATCCTTTTCATTTTTTTCCCTTCCATCAAATTATAAAGAACTCAGGTTCAATGCTGTCAGGTTTAGCTTTCAACAGTAGATTTTCTAATAACAAAACCACAAATAGTAAATAATAAAATTAATAAATCGGACCTCATAAAATTAAACACTTTTATTAAAAGACTTTACCAAAGAAGTTGGGGTTGAGGGTGGGGAGCTGTCATCTAGGAGAATATCTTCAGAAACTACATAACCAAAAAGAATTCAATAATCAAAATAGATGTAAAACTTAACAAAAAGGCAAATAATCCCATCATAAGGGCAGAGGACTTGAATGAGGTTTCACTAACATGGGCATGTAAGTGGCTGCTGAACATATGAAAAGATGCTATGCACAGCGAGCATCAGGCCAGCCGTTCAAATGCACTAGCCACTTTGCAGGAGAAAGGTGGGGCAGTCAGCTTCTGTAAAAACATTTAACCTCTGTCCTATAAGGTTGCTGTGAGTTGAGAATGAGTCAATGGCAGTGAGGTTAGGATGGCTAAGATGAAAAATAATACATGTTTGGGAAGCTATGGGGAAATCGGAGCCATTCTCCATTGCCCATAGGAATATAGAGTGTGCACCACGTCATACAGAACAGTATGACAGTCCTCAAAAACTGAAACTAGAGCTACCATAGGACCCAGCCAGTCCACCTCTAGAGAGATACCCAGGAGGCTTGATAACCAAGACTTGTATGTATTTCTACACCAGGGTTCATTGGTAGGCTACTCACAATAGCCCAAAGATGGGAACAATCTAAATGCTTTCAACAGGTGAATGCATGAAAGTCTGCTCCCGTCAAGACAGCCTTGGAAACCCGGCCCTATAGGTCTACATGTAGATCCAATTGACTCAGTGGCAGGGGGTTTGTTTTTTGTGGTTTGATTTTTACTATAAAAATCACTACACCCATACCTGCATAGTTATGTTGCTTTTGAAAAGAACTATATAGACTTCATCACAATCGGTTCTAGTGCACCTCCCATACATTATTTCATTCCCCAATTTCCTTTATCCTCCCTCCTCCTCCTTGAAAAACCATTGCATCAGGTATGGTCTCTGTGCATCCACTCCTTCTGTGCTTCATAAACTGGAAACCCAACAGAAACGATTTCTAAAAAATGAAACCCAAAGAAAATAATAATGAAAGCAAGAACAAAAAGACCACTAGCAGTATTAAAATAGGCTAGAAAGAAAATTTCTGTCATGGAACAAGCAAGAAATATTTAAATCTAAAGCAAATTCCGTTTGGGTCAAGAGGAGGTCAATTAACCAGGTATCATATTACACCATACTTCCAACCATCAAATATCATGTACAGTCATCTCTGTTAGCAAGACTGTTTGTGCCCCTCAGCTATAGCCAGAGGGATCTGCATGGCTGTAGGTTTTGATGGGTGCATGCAATTGACTGCTACTCAGCCCATAAAAGAAACAAAATCTTGATCATGCCACCGTGTGGATGGAGCTGAAAGACATTATTCTGAGTGAAATAAGTTGATCACCAAAGGACAGATGCCTGACCTCATTTAGGAATAAAAGACAAGAACAAATATAAAGAAAGTGGAGTGTGGTTAGTGATTACCAAGAGTGGATGGAGCAGAGAAGGGGGCGGCTGAGTTTTGGTGTATAGTGATGGAAAAGTTGCATTGGTCAGGGTAGAGTTGCACAAGCAATTAATAGAATTACTCTCAGTACATCGTACACATGTAAAAATCGAGTTGACAGAATTGTGTACTATATTTATAGCAATGACTCCCCCCCCAAACAAAAATAATGAGTAGCTGCTTAGGCTGCGTGTGTACAACCACCCACCTCAAGGGGGTTGGTTTCCTGGAGGTTTAGGGTCATGGTCTCATAGTTCTTCCCAGGTAATTGGCCTAATAGCATGTTTACTCCTTCTATTTTACTTCTTAGTGTATTGCCAGGTACAGGTGTCTAACTGTGACTCTTTTAGTACTTACATGTGGCTCTGAAGTAAAACTGAAAAATTTAAAAGATATTATTCAGATAATGGTGATTTCATGTTTATAAATATATATTTATGGCTCTCGGTTAATTTTTAAGTTGTTATGAGGGACAGGATTGGCTCTTCAGTCTCAAAAGTGTGCTGACCCCTGGTCTAGTGCATGGGGTCTTCAGAGCTTGCAGGTGACCATCCTGCAACTGGTCTAACAGTTGGTCCCTATTCTCCTGGAAGAGCAGAGGGTGTAGGAGCGCTGGAAATTGGTGGGAATGGCTGTATGGCTAATTGCCTCCATAGACAGCTGCCTTCTTTGCCATGAGATCGGAATAACTAGATGATGCCCAGCTACCATTACTGAATGTTTTTTGATCAAAGATTCTATGGAAGAGTTCTAATTGGAAAATTTTAAATTCTCAACTGCAGGCTTTCTAGAGCCAGGGAAGCTGCAACCATTGCCCTGAAACGATTTTTAAACAAACAAGTTGCCTAGAGCCTTCTTAAAACCAGAGTGAAAAATATCTGCTTTGAGCACTATACTCGTTTAAGATCAGTCTCTATGGAATCACAGTAACAACAGCAACTCTAAAGATTAGATAGAAAACTTAGAGGGGAAATCCACTCAGAAAAGGGGACCCAACTGGAAGAATGTGATCGGTGTCACTGAATGCAGAAATTGTTGAATTGGTGAATGCTTTGCTGTGTATATTCTTTACCAATACCACAAGTGTTTCTAAAACTCAATGTATATGGTTGTTTATTGCAACATTATTTGTAATAGCAAAAGAGTGAAGCGATGCCCACCAGTAGGAGACCAATTAAATACATTATGATACAGTCCTTCAAATGCACTAATGAAAAGAATTGTACCGAGATAAGGTGATCCAGGACAACATGGTTAGGTGAAACGTGTGTGTGTGTGTGTGTGTGTGTGTGTGTGTGTGTGTGTGTGAGAGAGAGAGAGAGAGAGAGAGAGAGAGAGAGAGAGAGAGAGAGAGAGAAGAGGTTTTTAGAAGGGAGGACTGTGACACTTGTGAAGAGGGACATTTCATTTAATAGTGGAGTGGCTGGCTTGGGTGCCTTTTGAATTTTGTACCGTTACTATATTACCCATTCAACAGCATTTTTAAGTGAAACGAACATGTCAGGAATCTTCATTGTGACATCATTTAAGAGTAAAAAAGTACTAAAACCAAAATAGCCATCAACAGAATATGAACATGGTGGTCAAATCATGCAGTGTAACACTAGCGCAGTTAAAGTAAATGGATTGTTTTGATGTCAACACAACTTGATCTCAAATATGTGTTATGAGGAAGAAAGATAAATTGGAAAAGTAGTACCCTCGGCATGATCCTGTTCATGGAAAGTTTGAAACTGTAATAATTCATGCTCTTCAGCTATAATGTTTTATTATTTAAAAAGAGAAATCTCCTACAAGTTTGCCACAGCATCTTTGTCAATCTTTTATATTGGGTGGTGAGTCCTGTTGCTTTGGTTCGGTTTTGTTTTCCGTGGGGGGAGGGGTAAGGAAATGGGCCTTCACCAGAGCAGAATGTCTGCAGCTTTTGCCCCCCTCCCTCCGAGCTCAAGGAGCCTTGGAGGTCATTGTCATGGAACAATTCTGGCAGAGCCTGAGTGTCCCACTGGTACTCAGAGCTCCCAGCGAGGGGCTCAGGGGGAAAGCATTTCAGTAGCCAGCAGGATTTCTACTGTTTACATGTGAACCTTTTTGCATTTCAGGGATGTTGGTGGTGAATGTAACATGGAGGAACAAGACATATGTGGGTACGCTGCTTGACTGTACCCGGCATGACTGGGCACCCCCAAGGTGAGTACTCAACAGCTTTTTATTAATGCTTCATGTGAACTACCCCAATTCAGGTACTCTCCTGCTGGAGCTGCACCCCCAGCTTTCCAAGGGGTTCTTTGTAGGCAGTGATTTGAGCTCCAAGAAAAGCTGTTTTAGGATCAGCGAGAGGATATGGCTGTAGCTGCTGTGTAAGGGCCTGTCCGTCTACACGGGCACTTCGTTCTACTAGCCTGGACATTGGTGGTGCGGTGCATAGAGGAAAAGCAGTGAGCTTACAGCAGACCTAGATTCTAGGCCGTACATTGTCATCAATTAATATGTGACCTCGGCCAAGTCACTCAGTATGCATCATAGGGGAGCTTATAGTTCCATGCATCCAAGTGTTTGCTTCATAAATCTTGTTCATTAAAGATGATAATCTGAGCTGTTCTAGAGGCTGTTTGAGGATGTGCTCCACTCTTAATGATACCCTGTTTGTGTTTTGTCCTTTGTCAAGGTTCTGTGACTCCCCAACCAGTGACTTGGAAATGCGTAATGGTCGAGGTAGAGGCAAGCGAATGCGTCCCAACAGCAGCACACCTGTCAATGACACAGCTACGGCCTCTGACAGTAAAGGGGCCAGCAGCAGCAGCAGCAAAACCCGCGCGGGAGCTAATAGTAAAGGCCGTCGGGGCAGCCAGAATTCTTCAGAGCACCGCCCGCCTGCCAGCAGCACCTCAGAGGATGTCAAGGCTAGCCCGTCCTCAGCTAATAAGCGGAAAAACAAACCCCTCTCAGACATGGAGCTAAATTCTAGCTCAGAGGACTCCAAAGGGAGCAAGCGTGTTCGTACAAATTCCATGGGCTCAGCCACAGGTTCCCTCCCTGGGACCAAGGTAGAACCCACTGTCCTGGACAGAAATTGTGCCTCCCCCGTCCTGATTGATTGTCCTCACCCAAACTGCAACAAGAAGTACAAGCACATCAATGGACTGAAGTACCACCAGGCTCACGCCCATACAGATGATGACAGCAAGCCAGAAGCAGACGGAGACAGCGAGTATGGAGAGGAACCCTCCCTCCATACCGAACTTGGGAGTTGCAATGGTGCATCCGTTTCACAAAAAGGTTCCTTGTCCCCTGCCCGCTCAGCTACTCCCAAAGTTCGGCTCATAGAGCCCCATAGCCCTTCTCCTTCAAGCAAATTCAGCACAAAAGGTCTCTGTAGGAAAAAGTTGAGTGGGGAAGGGGACCCAGACCTCGGGGCTCTATCCAACGATGGCTCCGATGATGGGCCTTCAGCAATGGATGAAACAAGCAGTGATGCCTTTGACTCTTTGGAAAGGAAGTGTATGGAAAAAGAAAAGTGTAAAAAGACCTCTAATTTGAAACCTGAAAAGATTCCTTCCAAGAGCTTAAAGTCAGCCCGGCCCATTGCCCCTGCCATCCCGCCACAGCAAATCTATACCTTCCAGACAGCCACCTTCGCAGCAGCAAGCCCAAGCTCCTCCTCAGGCCTGACCACCACAGTGGTCCAAGCCATGCCCAACAGCCCCCAACTCAAGCCGATTCAGCCCAAGCCCACCGTGATGGGAGAGCCCTTTACAGTCAACCCTGCCTTGACGCCAACCAAGGATAAGAAAAAGAAAGACAAAAAAAAGAAGGAATCTTCAAAGGAACTTGAAAGTCCGCTGACCCCTGGGAAGGTTTGTCGATCAGAAGAAGGCAAGAGCCCCTTCAGAGAATCGTCAGGAGATGGGCTGAAAATGGAGGGGCTGCTAAATGGCTCCTCGGACCCCCACCAGAGCCGACTGGCCAGTATCAAGGCTGAAGCCGACAAGATCTACAGCTTCACAGATAATGCGCCCAGCCCTTCCATTGGAGGCAGTAGTCGCCTGGATAGCACCCCCCCTACGCAGCCCATGACCCCCTTACACGTGGTAACCCAGAATGGAGCGGAATCCAGCTCAGTCAAAACCAACAGCCCTGCGTACTCCGACATCTCTGATGCTGGGGAGGATGGGGAGGGTAAGGTGGACAGTGTCAAGTCGAAGGACTCTGAACAGTTGGTGAAGGAAGGAGCGAAGAAAAGTCTCTTCCCCCCTCAGCCTCAGAACAAAGACTCGCCGTATTACCAAGGCTTTGAGAGTTACTACTCGCCGAGCTACGCCCAGTCCAGCCCGGGAGCTCTGAACCCCAGCAGCCAAGCAGGAGTGGAGAGCCAGGCCCTACGGACGAAGAAGGACGAGGAAGCCGAGAGCACAGAAGGGAAAGGGAAGAGCGACGGCTGTGAGGAGAAGAGAGCAGAGCTGAGCACCCCCAGTCAGCAGCCCTCGGTCATCCAGCAGCGCCCCAGCACGTACATGCAGTCGCTGTACTACAGCCAGTACGCCTACGTGCCCCCCTATGGATACAGCGACCAGACTTACCACGCTCACCTCCTGAGCACAAGCTCGGCCTACCGGCAGCAGTATGAGGAGCAACAGAAACGGCAGGGCTTGGAGCAGCAGCGGGGCCTGGACAAGAAGGCAGAGATGAATCTGAAGGAACGGGAGGCAGCGCTCAAGGAAGAGTGGAAGCAAAAGCCATCAGGCCCACCGACTCTCACCAAGGCCCCCAGCCTGACGGACCTGGTCAAGTCGGGACCCAGCAAGGCCAGAGAGCCAGGGGCTGACCCTGCTAAATCGGTCATCATCCCCAAGTTAGATGACTCCTCAAAACTCCCCAGCCAGGCCCCAGAGGGACTTAAAGCAAAACTGAGTGAAACCAGCCACCTAGGCAAGGAGGCCTCTGAGGCCAAGGCAGGTGCTGAGTGTGGCCGGCCGGCCGAGGTGGATCCGATACTCTGGTACCGACAGGTAACTGTTGTCCTCGCAGGAAGTGGAATGCCATCTGAGTCTGTGTTGTAGCTCGCATGTTAGGGCCGTTTGCATTGGGCCCCAGCTACATCGAGATGAGCAGGGGAAATCTTTCATCCTTTACCTTGCTAGGTCATTTCCATGTTTTTAAAAAAGCCTTTGTACTTCAGCGTTTTAACCATTTGACACACAGGTCTTGGGTAAGTTAGCTGTTGTTTAGGGTCATGCGGGACCTCCACTAGAGGCGCTCCCTCTCGAGTTGAGGGTGTCTCCTGCTCCTTGGCCCCTAAGGAAGAGCGGGCGCTCTTGGGATTGAGGGACTTTAAGCAGCTCTAGGAGGTAGAGTCGAGACTAAGCTCCTGGGCTCTCAACAGCTTACTGTGCGGAGAGATTCAGAGACCCTTCTTTCCCTGTTGGTTCCACGAGTCCTTGGCCCCGCCCTTCCTCCCTGCCTGGGGCTGCATTGGCCACTTTCCACTCACGTGTGTGCTCTGAGGAACCTGAACATCCATGCAAAGGGAATAGCTTTTCAGCTTAGAGAGCCGTTTCCACAGCTGGCTTGTCTCCCAGGAAACTCAGGGATGGCTCTGTCCTTGATTGCTCCACTGTGCCTCCTCCTGGGCCAGGAGGGGAAGGGGACTTTTTTTTTTTTTTTATTTTAACAATTTATTGGGGCTCATACAATTCTTTTCACAGTTCACACATATACATACATCAATTGTATAAAGCACATCTGTACAGTCTTTGCCCTAATCATTTTTTTCTCTTTTCTTCTTTTACATTTTATTAGGGACTCAAACAACTCTTACCACAATCCATACATATACATACATCAATTGTATAAAGCACATCCATACATTCCCTGCCCCAATCATTCTCAAGGCATTTGCTCTCCACTTAAGCCCCTTGCATCAGGTCCTCTTTTTTTTTTCCCCCTCCCTCCCCATTCCCCCCTCCCTCATATGAGGGGACTTTTTTTTTTTTAATCATTTTATTGGGGCTCGTACAGCTCATCACAAGCCATACATCAGTTGAATCAGGCATGTTTGTACATATGTTGTCCTCATTCTTCTCTGGACATTTACTTTCTGTTGAGTCCTTGGTGTCAGCTCTTCCTTACCCCCCTGAAGCCCCCTGATAGATTGTGTTGTTATTAGTTTCATCTCTCACACCGACCGCTGTCTCCCTCCCCCTTGTTTTCTGTTGTTCTTCCCCCTGTAGAGGGGTGCATGGTTCTGTGTCGATCATTGTGATCAGTTCCCCCCTTCTCCCTTCCTCTCCCTCTCTTCCCCCTACCCTCTGACATCACTATTCCCACCCCTGTTCCTGATTCTGTGTGTCGTGAGCTCCCATCCCTTCCTATACCTGTGTACAGGTTCCAGGCTAGTCTGAGCTGGGAAGCAGCACTGGGGTCATGGTAGTGGGGGGTGAGGAAGCCTCAGGGAACCAGAGGAGTATAGTGTGTCTCATCGATGCTTTACTGCACCCTGGTGACTCATCCCTCCCTGTGGCCCCTCTGTGGGGAGACTGTTCCACTGTCTACAGATGGGCTTTGGCTCTCTGCTCCAGCCCCCCTCATTCTCAACAATATGTTTCTGTTTGTTATGTGTCTGCTGATGCCTATTACTCGGTCCCTATGATTCCTCATGATCTCACCGGTGGTGTGCTTCTTCCATGTGGACTTGTTGCTTCACTGCTGAATGGCGGCTTATATAACTTCAAGCCTTTAAGACCCCAGCCACTGTATCTTTTAATAGTCGGGCACCATCCGCCTTGTTCACCACGTTTGCTTATGCACCCGTTTTGTCTTCAGCAGTTGTGTCTGGTGGGTGAACATATCACACTGCTGATTGGTTAGAACAAAGTATTCTTGTATTGAGAGAGGGTACGTGCAGAGGCCCAAAGTCCATCCCGGAAGAGGCCTTTTTAAGTGCAAGAGAGTGGGGTTGGATCAGAAGGGGAGCTCATCTGACAGAGGTCAAGATTGGGCTCTGCCCTGGGTGTCTGGTAATCATCTGGTATTCCTACCGGGACCTTGGGCTTTTGCCGTCTTTTGTCTGTGCAACACTCAACCGTGGTTCTGCGATCATTATAGGAGACAGAGCCCCGCATGTGGACTTATGTGTATCCTGCCAAGTACTCGGACATCAAGTCAGAGGATGAGCGATGGAGAGAGGAGCGGGATCGCAAGCTGAAGGAGGAGAGGGGTCGGAGTAAGGACTCTGTGCCCAAGGAGGATGGGAAGGAAAGCACAAGTAGTGACTGCAAGCTGCCCCCGTCGTCAGAAGAGGCCCGGGGCAAGGAGCCCCGACCAAGTGTCCATGTGCCTGTGTCCTCGCCCCTCACCCAGCACCAGTCCTACATCCCCTACATGCACGGCTACTCTTACAGCCAGTCTTACGACCCCAACCACCCCAGCTACCGGGGCATGCCTGCTGTGATGATGCAGAGTTACCCAGGTACAGCACCACGGACCTGGCGGGGTGGTGGGCATAGTTGGCAAAGCCAGATTTGCTCACATGCACAGCCTTATGGTTTATTATTGAAATTCAGTTAGATGGCACTCCTCTTTGGAAAGTGTTTTCCTGAGGCGCCGAGCTGCAATGAGCACACTCCTTGGGTGACCCCCAGTGGCCGGCTGTAGGAACAACAGTCTCCCTCACTCCAACCAGAGACTGGCTCCTCCTGTCTTCCCTCAGTTGGCATTTTCAAGCATATACTCTACATTCTTCAGTGTTCTAGACACTGAGTAGAAAAGAAGTGAAAACAACTAGGTCCCTCCCCTTGAGGAGCTCACAAAGTAATTGTAGCAAGGGAGACACATGCAGCAATAGAAAGTCATGCATACACCCAGGCCAAGTGTATGCATGCAACTTCCAGCTCCTGTTCAGCAGTGGGAGGAGCAGGGGGATGTCAGGTTGGGGGGAGATGCAATGAAAAGGGTCCCACCAAGGAAGCAGAAATAGCACACCCATCCGTGCTGACGGTGCCCTACGATGTCGGGGGTTCAGTGTTAAACGTGTGAGGAGATGCTCTTAACTAGTTGTAGGCACTGATGGCTGCAGCCTGGCTAGCAGGCAGGGAACTTCTGAGCTGAGGGCTGCTCTGTAACACAGAGCTCCTCAGGGCTCCCGGCTCCTGTTTGAGCACAGCCTACGAGCCTTTATGTGCTGGTATCACAAGTAAATGTTACAAAGAGGGATGCCCAGCTGACTCCCTGTGGTATTGCTTTCGGCCTGTCACTTCCACCCATTGGTATAAAATTAATACATGTGTGTATGGAGCAGTATGGCGAGGGATTTGGTGTCTTTGTTGGCGGCTACAGAAAATGGAGCTTAGAAAGGGGGTTAATTTGCTCCCGGTTACCCAACTAGTAAGTCTCAAGGGATTTGAACCCATGGCCACCAGACTCCCAATACTATGATCCTTGCACTTGGCCAGACGCTGCTCCAAAGTGACTGTGGTTCGGAGATCTGCAGCGGGTGTGGGGAAGTTGGCTGAGAAGGTGGTTCCATTGTAGAGCTTGGGTTCTGACCAGGGGAAAGAGGACAGCAGTAGTCTCAGTCCAAGGCTCCGAGGCCAGAAGGACCTCACCCTGTTCCCGGGAAGCTCACTGACGCCCTCCCTGCTTCGTTTCTCATCCGCAGGTTCCTATCTGCCTTCCAGCTACTCCTTTTCCCCCTATGGCAGCAAGGTCTCCGGGGCTGAGGACGCTGACAAGGCCCGGGCCAGCCCCAGTGTCAGCTGTAAGTCCAGCGCGGAGTCCAAAGCCCTGGACATCCTGCAGCAGCATGCCAGTCACTACAAGAGCAAGTCCCCCACGGTAAAGGCACTCTGGGAGCTACTGCAGGGCACCTTGGTGGGGCACCCCCTGGGTTCTGGGTGACGTGCCGTTTTGGGGAGTTTTGGCATGGGCCCTGAGCACCTTGCTCTCTCCAAGGGTGGTATGCCTCAAGGCAGTGCCTTATGTCTGCTTTCCTTTCTAGATCAGTGACAAAACTGCTCAGGAGAGAGACCGGGGCAGCTGTGGGGTGGTTGGGGGTGGTGGCAGCTGTAGCAGTGTCGGGGGAGCAGGCGGGTCTGAGAGGAGTGTCGACCGGCCCCGCACCTCCCCTTCGCAGCGCCTGATGTCCACTCACCACCACCACCACCATCTGGGCTACTCACTGCTCCCCGCACAGTACAACTTACCCTACGGGGCAGGTAAGCCCCTCTGTCTATTCCAGGAACAAAGGGCCCCAGGTAAGAAGCCCCAAGCTTCAGTATTTAGGCCCCAAGGTGGCACCAGGGATTAGAAGTTGGTGGTGCAAAACCCACCTCCACCTTGCACCCCACAGCACTATGAGAGGGAGGACCTGGCAGCCTGCTGCTGTGAGGGTCACGGCCGAGGAGACCCTGTGGAGCAGTTCTGCTCTGTCACCAGGCGGCCTCCAGGCAGCGGGATAGGCTCAGGGGAACAGAACACAGTCTGTCCAGAGCCCTGGCCCCCTCACCCATCACCAGTAAGGCATAAGGCACTGATTTCCACCTTTGGAGCTTGGAGATGCCCAAGACTCCTCCAGAATAAATAGGCTTTGCTAGTCTGGAGAATAAGGAACAGGTGTTGCTTCCCCCAAAGAGCAGCACACTCTGAGAAGTACAGCCTTACTGCCCACGCCCAGATGCTCTGCTCTTGTCTGCCCTCCTTCCCGGTGCCCGCCCCTTCCCCGTGCCCGCCCCCCTGCACGGGAAGCACTTGACAGGAGAGTTGCCTGTTCTCCTCCTCAGGGCTTCCCTCCGCGGCTATTGTCGCCAGCCAGCAGGGCTCAGCACCCTCACTGTACCCACCCCCTCGGAGGTGAGAATGGTAAGTAACTCTGGGGTCAGGGGATGGAAATGGGGGTCCCTCCCCAAGCCTCTTGGACAAATTTCCCATAAAGCCAGGTGCTTTCTTGCGGAGACGCCTGCGGATCACCCCTGTTCCTGGACCCTGCCTGACCGCTGTGCACTTTTTTGTTCTCAGAGCACCACCTTACGGTTGTCATACCAGCCAGCTGCATGCTGTGACCTGTCCGTGTTTCCCTTGCAGACCACCAAGTGCCCAGATAAAGTCAGCTTCGCGGGTCCGGACTGGCTCACCCATGTCGCTGCTGGAGGTGCTGTGTAGACATCAGTTAAATGGTGTTGATCATCCTGTTTGCTGTTCCCACCATGGCCGAAGGCAGCCCCTTGGCGCCCCTCGCCTCCATCAGGCCCTTAGACTCTCACTCCCCACCCCCCCTCTTCCTCAGGAGCTGCTGGAGAGCTGGTACTTGGCAAACATATTTATTCTTTTGGCCACAGTGTGACTGGAGTGGCCTCTGTGGAGATGAAGGCACAGGCAACAGCCAAGGGGCGTGACCTCAGCCCAGAGAAGTCACTGCTCTGTCGCCCAAGCCCCTGGTCAGCTGCCAGAGCAGGACCAGCCCCCAGGGAGGGACCCCTGCACTGGATGAGGTCTGCAGACAGCACGGCAGCTGTCCCCTCACCGTCATTCTGCCGTCACTAGTCTCCCCAGCAGCCTGGGTCCCAGGGACTGGCAGCACGTGGAGGAATTCGAATCTCAGGAAAGAAATTGGGGGCTGTTTTTTCTGTAATTGTGAAAACGAGGTCTTCACACATGGAGACTTCTCCCCCTGCACAGGAGCACATGGAAATGCTCAGCACCCAGTCTGGAACAGAAGACCCCAGGCATCTGCCACCAGGCAGAGAGCAGGGGTCCCAACACTAGCGAGGGGCTCCGTGGGGATCCTAGGAGGGGTGGGGTCAGGGCTGGAGCAAGAATGGAGTCTGTGAACTAGAGTCTGCAGCCCCACCAAGTCCAGCACTGCTGCTTCCCAACTCCTTGCCCTTTCCTCCCTTCCTTCCTGATCCCTCGGTACCTGCCTCAGGGGGCCCTACACTGGCCTCTACTCCTCTTTCCCACTGCTTGGCTCTGAAGACTCAGATAAAATGGTAGGCCCCCAGCATGGGAGCAGGCATCTGCCAGGACACTGAGGACACGCCCGGGTCCGACCTTAACAATGCCCTGTCCGTGCGTTAGCCATCTAAGTGTACTGCTCATTTAGGGCCACAGACAAGGGGCATCAAAGGTTCGTGGGGAAATTCCATTTCTTCACAAACTTTTTGAAGGTCCTCTCCCCATCCAGCCCGAGTTCCCGTATGCACAAGTACAAGGTTTTATATAGCTCAATCTGTAACTTCCATGTGTGCCAAGATACACGGTTTCTCTGTAAGACTGCTTCTATTGTCGAGGCCGTTGGCCGCAGGAGGTTTTTTCTTAGACCTGGGATGGCACGCTTTCCTTGGTGCAGTATCCTCTGTGGCATTTCCTGGAATTCTCCCATCTGAGCTGCTTGGAATTTATGGTGATTCGGTAGCTTGAACAGAGTCCTAGCCAACCTAAGCCTTTGTTCTTACCTTGCTTTAGGGGTACCATCCCTGTGTTCTCTGTTCCTGCCTTTCCTCGGCCCTCTGCGTCAAGAGCCGAACAGCTTAGGCTACAGAGAGGCGTTTATGAGGAGAGGGCCAAAAAGGAGCAGGGACTTGGCTCTGACTCAGTTGGAGGAGGGGGGTGGGGGGCACAAAATACAATGCCAAGAGGTGGCTTCCCCGAAGCTTGGAGCCCAAGCCGAAGGCAGGCGTGGGGGGCCCAGTGCCCACAGGGAGTCACATATGCCCTGTAGACCTGTCCTCTTCAGTTTCCTATCCTTTTTTGTTCAAGCTGAGTTATCTCCCCCTCTCCCAAAGAAGCCCGTGTTGAGACATCTTGGCCCCCATCTCACTCATCACTTTCCTCCTCCAGCCGCCCTAGCAGGCAGTGGTCTCCCTGTCACCCATGGAAGCAGCTGGTGTAGACATCTTCACCCACCTAGCCTGAGTCACACCTCCATCTTGCCCTCCCTGCTCCAGTGGGGCAGAGCTGAGAGCCCCCTCTGTCCCTGTCCATGTTTCATGTTTGGTGTCTGTGGCACAGGCCGACAGGACAGCATGCTCTGTACATATTGCAAAGAAATGGTGTGGTGTTGTTTTCTTTCCACTGGGCAGGCCTGGCCTCACATTCCTGCTCATTTCCACTTTGTTCTGTAACTGACAGAAGGAAGCCTGCATTCGCAGGGCAGCCTTGGCATCTGCAGATGGGAACAGCCTTTTCCTTCCTTTCAGAAACATTTGGCTCTCTGACCCTTACATCCAGTTACACCTTGCAGAGCAGGGGCTGCTCCGAGGAGCAGGTGACAGCTGGCCCCCCTCCCTCCCTGACAGAGCAGCTGGAGGCCATGCAGGCCTTGGCAGGTGCCAAGCAAAGCTTTGCTGTCCCCCTCCAGGAAGGAACACAGGTGGAGGCACATGTTCACCCATGATCTGGTCAGAAGTAAGATCAGAATGCCCTCCACCACTAACACGCCCCTCAAAACACACACACACACTCTCTCTCTCTCTCTCTCTGTTCCCCCTACCCCCTCCCTCCCCTCACCCAACCTCCCAAGCCTTGGCCAGTTGCCAGGGCTTCCCCAGAAGAGGGCAGGGGAGTCTGAGGTTTGGAGACCTCACTTTGGGACTGTCATCTGCTTCCTCTTCAGGGTGGGTCAGCACCCTCCCCTCCCTGACTTAGGTTTGGAGGTTCCTTCTCCTTCCCACCCTTCTCCATACATCCTGAGGTCAAAGGACCACATGCAGAAAGGGGAGAGAGCACCGCATGACAGGAAATGGTGACTCTTAGATCTCTTCTCTCTAGGCTCCAGGGGGGGAGGACTTGAGTAGGGCACTGGGGATAAGACTACGGAAGAGCTAGAGAATTACTGTCGCCAGGCTTTCGGGCCGACATGTCTGTAAACCCATTCAGCATCCCATTGTCTACTCTGATGCCCTCAAGATTCAACTGGGCAGCTAGCTGGCTCCATGATGCCGAGCCGTTATCACTTGCTTTATTTCTAGGGCATCCCAGGAAGCTTTCCAATGATCCTCTGCCAGGGCCCCTCCCGGGACCGGGCCTCTCTCACCCAGCCCCGCCCCTCCACAATGCCTTGGTGCTCAGACCCCCAATGGGAGCAGGTTGGGGTGAGCCGGAGGCCCCGGGCTGAAGGGGCAGTGTTGCTGTTCATAGCTTTTGTTCCATTGGCGTTGCTGTTGGATTTAATTTCAGTCTTCCTGATTCTTCCCTTCTATAAAGTGTACATTACCAAGTTCCTTGTTTTTATATACATATATATATATAAGTATATATATATATACACACACACACACCAACTGTACTCTTTTTGCCTGTGTACATTCAGGCAAGAAGAGAAAATAAATCTTTTTAAGAGACAATCACAAATCTGTGAGGGCTGCTGGTTCTTTCTCCTGGAATTTGCTGCTGAGCTGCCCCCTCCCCACCTCCTCCCCTCTTTCCTGATCCTGCTCCATCCCAATCCTCAGCTTCACCTTCCCTGGTTGACGGCAGCTGTTTGAGCTCAGTATCCAGACTCACCCGAGCCCAGCCACCATGCCTCTCACCACCCTATAGATGCCAAAATGGCTTTGGGATTAGGCCACTCACCTCGGAAACTATGCATCTGGGAGCTCTCTGCCTAAGAGTCTGCACTGGTAAAACTTACCTGGCCCATGGCTTCTTAGGTGTGCAGCGGAAACTTGCCCCCAGCTCCAGGCCTCTGAGTGCTCAGCCCAGAGCCTTCATGCTGCTGGCCTGCTGTGACCACCCACCACAACAAGGGCTCTGGGTTTGAGTTGAGAGCATTTGATCAGCATTTCAAAGAGCCCAGCCAACATTCTGAAACCCCCAGCCAAACCACTGTTCTGCCTCAACTTGCTCTTTTTCCTCCTACTTCCTTTTCATAATTGGCTTTGGAATTGAAGTATATTTTTAAATTATTTGTTGTATTTATTGAATAAAGTTTTTAATGTCCCTGTTCTTAAATTTAGATTTAGTTTGCCTTTCACGTTTCATACCACCCCCAAAAAAAGGCACTTCAAGTTGCTTTGGTTTTTAATTGGCGTGTAGCCTTTCAGAGCCCTATTTCTGCCCCACCAGGGGTCTCCAGTACTAGTTGTCTGTTGTAAAGGGGAGCTCCTGAGTCAATCCTTGTAATGCTGGCTGTGGAAGGCCTGGTGGTGCAAGCTGTTAGAGCACTCGACTGCTGACCAGAGTTGGAGGCTCCAATCTACCCAGAGGTGCCTGAGAACTTAAGGCCCAGCAGTTGACCCTGAGGAAATCATCCACAGAAAGCTAGCCTGTGAAGTAGCTCTGGCTGTGTGGGTGGTGAGCTACCCCTCCTAGTAACAGGTGGAGTCCAAGGTTAATGGGTTGGCTCTGAATAGAAATACAAGGAAGCGCTAAGATTATGAAAGTGGGCTCAACCCCCCCCAAACACTAAAGACAGCACAACTCAGTCCAGCTGGGGACTCGGGGGGACCATGCCCAGCACTGCACTTAGGGCAGCAGCAACACAGGAAATGCTCATAAGCCCCTGAGAAATGAAAAACAAGACCCTCTGTGTAGGTCTCCCCTACAGTGCCGAGATCCTCAGGCCAATGGTACCAAAGGATGGAAGCTGTCCAGGCACTGGAAGGTATGTACTTCCTTTAAACTGTTAGGTCAGGAGGAAGCTCCCTGTAAAAGCCAGTGTTGTGTCTCAGAACTCAGCTTCTCTTTGGGAGGAAGACGGTCTGTGTCCCAGCCTCCTAGCAACCCCACATCTCCCGGTGGAGTGTGGCCCCGGGTCCTAATCCCACTGCACCGCGGCTTGCTGCCGCATCCCTATAGGTTCGACTCTGAGCGGGCAATAATGTCAGGGGGAACCTGGTATGAGAATCAAGGCCAGACCACAACTTTAAATCAGTTTATTGACACAGTAACACAACACACTTGCCTCCCTAACAGACCCCACCCTCTCACCCAAACTAGATGTCGCCCACTTCGTGGCTGTTCAGTGACAACCAAAAGGCAAGCCACCTCTACACCGAGTCTCCCCTGGGCCCTGTTGTAGGCACAACTCAGCCTGTCCGGGAGGGCAGGAGACTGTCACTGCTGAGGCAGCCGGTCCTTAAGAACAGACTGCGCACCCCGGGCCCGGAAGGGCTCTTCCTCTTCTGTTCTCCAGGACCCTGGGAAGGAGGCCTTGGGGGCCTGGGCCACAGCTGGGAGCTAGAACACCTGGTGCGAATTTGAGAATTGTTATTTGGCAGGGTTTGTTTTTTTTTAAGACCCAGGCCCCTGCTTAAAAAGCTCTGGTGGCGGGAGTGAGTGTCAATGTCCCTGTTTTAAAATGCACTGACAATACGAAACGGACAAGCCAGCTTTCACTGGGGCCAGTACACCACCAAGCGATACTGGAGGGGTCAGCCCTGCTTGTTCCAGGCAGACAAAAACAAGTGCACAGAGAAGCCTGGATGGAGTGTCAAACAACTCCAGGACGCTGCCAGGGGCTGGAAGCCTACATCAAGGTGTCCCTGGGGTGTGAGAAGCATGGAAAGAAAAATACACAAGTTTTAAAAATCAAAAAAAGCCCAACTGGACAGCAGGGGCACGAGGTCTGGCAGTGCTGCTCTCCAGGTGCCCTGCCCCCTCTAGGCACTGCCCTCCCCTAGGCTAGATAGAGCACATCACACAGCGCAATTTAAAAAGCTAATGCCAGTTCATAAACATCTTCATTTACTATTGGTGATTACATGTGAATAATATGTTTATACTGTTCTTTATGGAAAACAATTTCAACGAGCAACTCCGAGAACACAAAAGGCAGCCCTCGCCCTGAGCCCCTCGGCGTCCTTCCCAAGACAGCAGGGAGCACCACCGCAGTCCCAAGGCTGCCTGCCCTGCCCTGATTCCCCAGCTGGCTCTCGGGCAAAGGGCCTCCATGACCATTAGTCCTCATCGGACAAGTTTGGGTCCAAGGGATAGACCATGAACATCACGTCTGGCCGAGAGGGGACACAGGGATGGCCTGGACGCACAATCTCAAAGCCCAGGAAGCTGAAGGTCTTCAGGAGTGGAGCTGTGGGAGAGAGGGTGGAGAGAATGCTGACCACACTACAGGTGCACAGCCAAGATGGGGGGAACGACTTCTCGGGAAACTCAGCCCACCCTCCCACTTGCTGTGCAGGAGCCCCGTTCCGCCCTAGACGCCACTGGCCACCTCACCTCTGTCTTCCCGGCCCTTCCTGAAGCAGACAAAGATGTAGTTCACGCTCATCTTCTCTTCAGCAAATTCCAGTAGTGCTAACAATCTAAGAGGAGCAGAAGATGGCTCAGCCCCCTGGGCTGCCATCCCATTTCCAGCCCCCCCTCAAAAGGCAGGCTTCACATGACACGGGATTAGAAAAGGGGGAGTGTGTCCGGGAGAGGCTCGCAATTGAAAACCTGAAACCCTAAACTTAGCCACAAACCCTGAGAAAGGTATAATGAATTTTCTTCTGAAAACCAGTTCTTCACCTGAAGTTAACACGACCTAACTTCCAAATGTAGCTCACAAATAAGCATTTCCCAGGCTCTCCCAGGAGGCCCTCCGAGAGTGCCAGGCATGGCCAGAGACAGAGTGTGGGCCCTGCTGCTGCCCACTGGGACTCCCTAGGGCGGCCAGGGGTGGTTCTTAGGCCCTGGCTGGTGAGTCTGGCCAGCCCCATGATCACCCCCTGCAGAACCTAAGCTTCCTGGACTGGGAGCCGCACTGTGCGGGGGATATCGGGGGAGTTAGTGTCTGCATAAAGAATGAGCCATCAACTGGCAGAGATTTGATTAATGTGATAATGATCTACTTTATCACTAGAGCTGCCCTGGTGTACTGGCGAAAATTAACCGGTTACAAAATGGTATCTGCTTAGGGAACCGAGCACTGGGGTGGAGTGGGCCCAGAAGCCCCCCCTCCCTCTCCTCTCCTCCCCAGTCTCCACGCATCCCCTTCTCCGGAGTAGCTTCCCCTCCCCCTTCCTGGCCTGGGGCTCCTTACCCTTCTTTGCTGCCGTCAGCTAACAGTCCATCTGGGATTTCTACAAACAGACTCTGGCTGGACAGGACTGCGTCCCAAGAGGAGGCCTTCACCTCGGTGACCTCATACTGAAAGTGGATGATGTGAGGTTTTTCATCGTTCACAGGGAGGTCCTGGGTCACAGTAAGCTTCTCGTCCTGGGGAAAGAATCGGGTCAGAGGACTGGGTCCCTCCTGCCTCTGGGCACATCATATGCTCACTAACCAGGGTGGTGCTGAGGATCCCCTGGACCCAATCTCACAGCAGCAGGGAATCGAAGCACCCTGACAATGTCCAGCTGCCCAATGGCTAGACGGAGCCATCAGTCACCACACTGAGGCATCACGGGAAGGGGAGATTGACCTGGTGTCCCTAAGGTGCCGGGTATGGTGCAAGGTGCCTCTCCACATAACTCGTCACTGCAGGCACATGCAGTAGGCATTGATAGCCCCATTTTAAACATGAGAGACCAAAGTCCGTTAGGTAACTGACCCAAGGCTCCACAGCTCATAAAGGCCACAGGTAAGATTCAAATCCAGGTCTCCCTAACTCCCAAGTCCACACTTTTTCCACAGCACCACGCCATTCCCCTTCCCTCTGTGAAAGGGAAACAAGCAAATAAGGACATGGGAGCACCTAGGGGGCCAGAGTCAGGTCAAGGCTACCTCCAGGTGGACAGCAGGACCCACAGATCCCGCCTGGGGTCTGAGTCTGACACCCTGTTATCCTTCCACTCCAGTCCAGGAAGAAGCTAAGCCAATGTCTGAGCCACAATCACACGACGAAAAAGCAGTGAACACTCTCAGGGAGAAGCAAAGGGCTGAAGATGGTCCCCGAGGTTCCTGCAAGCGCTGGGCCCTGCCCTGTGCTGCCGGGCAGCAGTAACTGAGCTGCCAGCCCTCGCCCCCACCCTGACCCAACCCCTCCCAATCAGAAACCGGTCCCAGTGTCCTGGGAAATCGCTCCAGGTGCTTCAAGGGAAACAGGAATGCTTTTAAAAATGCTCTAGGGCAGTGGTTCTCAAGCCTTCCTAATGCTGCGACCCTTGAACACAGTTCATGTTGCAGAAACCACCAACCATAAAATTATTTTCGTCGCTACATCATAACTAATTTTGCTCCTGTTATGAATCGGGTGACCCCTGGGAAAGGGGTCACGACCCACAGGTTGAGAACCGTTGCTCTAGTGCCTTCATACTCAGAACCCTGAGTACACACTAACCACCTGAATACTGGCCCCAAGCTGAGGCTGGCAGGTGCCCCCCAAGTCACCCCAGAAGTCATATCTCAGGCTCAGTCCAGTATTTCCAATCTCCCTGCTGGCCCAGAGACTATAGGAATGCCTTGTCTCCAGCCTCCTTTAGGCCTCCTTACCTTATATATTAGAGCTGAGAGAGAAGGATCCCTGCTGGCCCCTCGCCCACCGGGGATCTTCGACAGTGGGTGAGGGGCATCAGGAGCACCACAGAGGCCCCGGAACAATGTGCCTGCAGCACTGGAGCTGGGGACAGCTACTCAAAGGCAAAATGCTGCTGTAAGAGACAGAGAAGGAGACAGTGACCACAATGGCCTCATGACTAACGCAGCACCCCACCCCTGCCTCTCTACAAGTGATCGGCTCGCCACCACTCTTCCTACACGTAGTTACTTCAACTTTAGTGTCCAGACATCTACACTCCTAACAGAGGAAACTATGCTCCCTGCAGAAACTGAGCAGCTCCATCTGACCGGACGGGAGTGCCTGTCAGTGTCAACTGTCCTCGTGCGTTGGGCAGAGGCTGGGAGGAATAAGATCCAGGCTGGGCAGCTGCCTGGGCAAAGGCTACCTGCGAAAGCACTGTTCCCATCCCTTTTCCAAGCCCCCAGCGAGGGCCAGGCTGGAGAGCATGGGCATATGGAACCCCAGAGGCCACCTTCCTAATGCTGGCTCATTCCCCATCTTGCAAAGAAATCATGTACCCAGATCCCTCTAAGGTCCCAGGGCAGAGGTGCACGATAGTACACCAAGTGGTCCATGGTTGGTTTGTCCCTAACCTGCCACCAAGGCTAGACTTGCAAACAGTTCTTTGGTAGAATCTGGCATGGGCTGGACACAACGGACAGCTTTGGGGACACAGGTGCTCTGATCTGAGTGAGGATGCCAGGAGTCAGGTGGGTGAAAGAGACGAAGGAGCTGTTACTCCAGGCTGTGCTTTTAGAGCCACCAGGGCCGCACACCTGCTCCATGGCGGCCTGCGAACCCCACAGGGCAGCTCCTTGGATGGCGAAGTCACTGAGTGAGTACACGCTCACACCCTAGGCACAGGGCAGGCACGACGGGGACCCTGGCTCAGCCTGTCCCAAGTCCCCAAACCAGCAGCCAGAGTGAAAGCATTTACAGCCTCCAAATCTGCAAATTCTGTAAGCGAGGGCCATTTCCTGAAACCCAGTTGTAAAATAGTGCCTCGTGGCACCATTGTTCGCACGGTTGCCTCCTGCCTGAACTCATTTGAGGGGCAATGGTACGTGGGCCCTTGGTCCTGCGAGGTCTGTCCTGACACCCCTGCTCCAGCTCCTCACTTCTGCTCAGCTTCTGAGGGGCTGTTTTCTCAGATTTCAACTAGGGGCCTAAAAGTTCATCTGTAATTTGAGAAATAGTTCTCAAGAGTTGTGTGGGGCCTGAAGCAGCCCCACCTGGGCTGGTGACCAAATAGCCCACCTCGCCTCCTCTGGAAGGGCCCCCAGGTTCCCGGAGCTCCTGCCTCGGTCTCACCACTGCTGCTGGCAGAAAGGGCCTGGCAGAGAAGGCTGTGTTGTTGCTGATGTTTCAAAGACGGGGGGGATTTTCTGCTAGGGAACCTGGGCGATTATAATGTGGAATGAGCCAAATGAGCGCCTGGGCAGGAAACCGGCTTCTCCCAAAAGGCTGGCCCCACAGGATTCATTCCTATCCACCCCCTTGTGGCCAGTGTGAGGTCCGGCTGGGCTTCAAGGAGAAGGTGGCTGGCTGGTATTGGTCAGAGGAGTTCCCCGAGGGCACAGGAGATGCACATGCCAGAAGAGGTGCTTAGGCTCACAGAAAAACAGACCGCCAAGTCCCTGGCAATTCTAGAATTCTGACGTCAACTCACTTCGAATCCACCCCAACTTGCAAAAGAATTATAATCCTAATGGTCTGTAGATGGGAAAGGCCCTTCCAACCCCTGCCTGTACATCCAACCATCTTGACTCTCAGCCAATCATTACCTGCAACCACCAGAAGCAGTCAGGTCAAAATGGGGTGGTTTTTAGATCCAGCATCTCTCGTCCTACAAATAATCCTGCCCTGGGCCAGCGCGAACCTTTGATTTCTTGGTATTTCTAGCTTCCAGATCCTCTTCAAACAAATGCACAAGGCCCATGCCATGGGAACCAAGCGTGGGCTCCTGTACAGGGCTCTAAGCCTCTCTCAGTCTTTCCTCACAGTCAGCACCAAAGCTAACTGGGAGGAGGGCTATTTCAACCCCCCAGCCCTAGAATCTAAGAGAACATCACCATGTTCGGTGCCATTGTGGGCCACACACCAAGCTGCCGAACCACACAGCCAGTGGTTCAAATCCACCAGTTGCTCCAAGGGAAAAAGATGAGGTAGGGTTAAAAGTTTCCGAAACCCCAAGGGGCAGTTCTACTTTCTTCTACAGGGTCATTTATGAGTTGAAACTGACTGACTCAATGGCAGTGAGTTTTAAGCGAAACAGCTGGGGTTTAGGAGACGGCAGATCACAGTAATCAGCTTATCCCGACGGCTCTGATTTCAGCTAGTTCTGTTAGTGACAAGTTGCTTTTCTTTTCAAGAAATCAAGGTATTTACTTCTGGAGTGAGAGAGGAAGGTGCACAGGTGGTGATGAAATTGCCCGGCAATGGCACAATCTGGTCAAAGTGGTTTTGCAGCAAAGGGCCTGGGTAGAAAAGACAGCTCCAACTATGTTGGGCTTCCTGGTCATTCGTCCTATCCTAACTTGTTCCAGTGTCCCAATTTCCCCCCCTCTCCTCACACCCTGCCACCACACTGGTGAGGCAGGCATGTGTTACCCACTCCCACCACCAAGATGGTTTAGGAAGCTGAGTGCAGAGATTTTCCGGATCAGGGTGATTAAGGTGATTAAAAAGGATCAAATAGATCCAGTCAAACCCAACTACCCACTAGGCTAGCATTGCTCTGGGAGAACACTATACCCAACACATAGCACAAGGCGTGTCCGGTACCTGAGCCCAGAGTTCAGAAGGGGGAGGAGGGCTGAGAGCCAATCTGTCTACAAGCGGCCTCTTATTTTCTCAGGGGTTACCAGCCCTGCCCTCAGAGGCCTCAGCATTGGAGTGCTATTGAGATGCATACCAACTGAGAGGGTTCCATGGCACTGCTGGCTGAAATACCCTTCGCACTCTCATGGCCAGAGAGCCCATGCCCACTCAAAGTGACCCCACAGGACAGGGTAAAACTGCCCCTGTGAGTTTCCGAGCCTGTGTAACTCTTGATAAGAGTAGAAAGCCTAATCTTTCTCCTGGAAATGTCCTTAGCGGGTTAATTTCATATTCTGACTACTGGCAGACATACAATAGATGCAGCAGATATATTCCTGGGACATGTTGATGGCAAATCAAATGTTTACCATTCAAATCCGATTTAATATCTCTAGGGTGCTCATCTTTACAGGCACGCACCTCAACTCTCGATACAGTAAAGCATCTCCACCACACGAGGACAGCTTTCCAGCAGTCTCTGATGTCCGCTTGGAGCGTTCTCTTGGTGGGGTGCAGCCAGACGGAGGTTTAATAGGAAAGCAGTGTGGTGGGGGAGCATCCACTTAGCTACCAATCTTGGACTTCATTGCTCTTGGATACACTCGTGAGCAAGTTTCCCTTGAATTAGGAGCCTCCTGGGCCCTCTGGTTCCCATTACCCATCAAGAGGGGCAGGGGTCCTGCTCTTACTGGCTCCAGTCCTGGTACTCCACAGTCCCTCTGCAGGGGCTGTGCCTTGCCCACTTCTCTGGGTCCCTTTGTCTCTGAGACTAGGAATGTCTACAGTGATTAGTCCCTTCACATAGGGGACCAGGCCAGGGCTGCGGTGTCGTTTAGCTGAAAATAGGGAGAAAGGTGGGAGGCAATGGCCACCCTCGTGAATCCGATTTCCGTTTGCCTTTAGTGGGGCCGCTGTGCATTCCAGAGGGAGGCTACATGCTAAGCACGACTATGCTGAGTGACCTTACCACTCTAAATCACAGCCTGAAGCAAACTAGAGTTTGGCTGCTTTTCTACAAGATGAATACAGATGGTGACAGCTGGAGGATTGAGCCCCAGGCTTCTCTTTTCCTTTAGAGATTTCATTACACAGCTGAGCTGACACTGGTCCAAAGGTTAGCCCACTCATATACGCCGCCAGAGGTGGCTGGACAGCGGTGGTGCTTGGGAAACAAGCTGCCGTTTTTAATGCTTGCATCCATCCATTTGTATCGCAAGCTCTCACCATCCAGGCTCCAGCCCTTCTTCCCAGGGTGGATGACTTCATTGTTTACATAGTTTCAAAGACCTGGGGACTTTTCTTAAGGCTTAGTTCATCCCAAGTGTCTTATTCTGCTGCGGCAGCGGCCGCCAAGAAGCTCCGTTTTGATTGCTGCAGGTAACTGAAGTCTTGCTCGCCCACTCAGCCATCTCTGGCCTCTGGCTCTCACCTAGGTATCACAGTCTTCTCAATCACGGCGCTAACCTGCACCGACACTGCTTACTGTTTCAAAACGGGACGCCTTACTCCCCCCCCCCTCCACCTCCAGAGATACATATTTGTAACATCACTCTCCCACTTCTCAGTCCTCTTTTTGTATTTCTGAGCGGCTCCAAGGCTAAATTTGGATTTCTTGGCAGAATAGGGTATTGCTATTATTAGTCCACACTGCTTTCTGGAGCCTGCAGCCAATTTGGGGGGATTCCTGACTACATTGAGACTAACTTTGTGGGGATGACCTTGAAAGCACATCTCTGAAGGAACACTGGCTTGCCCTCACTTAGTCCCCCAAAAGCCATCGTTGTCAATAACCGGGGACTAACCAATACCAAAGTCTCTGGAGCAAGACAGGGAGGGAGTGCCCTGCCCAGGACCTGTTTTCTAGGATATGTGTGTGTGTATGTGTGTGCTTTACCCATCCCCAAATGCTCCTTCAGGCCCCTCAACACACAGCCTGTAAAAAAAAAAAGCCTACCAAGCCAGGACTAGCTCTGTACACACTGTCCAGTCTCCCACTGCTGAGCAAGCTCTAGACAGAAAGGGTCTTCCAGTTCCCACAAGCCCAGGGAGAGAGGGCCCAGGCAGCTTGCTGCAGCCATCAGATCCTGTATTAGGACTTGTGAATCTCCCCCCCCCACCACCACCACCCTCAGGCACTGTTGACATTTTGAAGGTACCAATCTGAGGCACCAGGAAAGGAAGAGTCTTGTTTTCAAAACACTGCCTTGTCCCAGACTACAACTACTTCTTCCAAGAAGTCCAATCTCCAGCCTCCCGAGGTTCACTGGAGCCAGGAAAACCGGAAGTCCCATCCCCCACCCACTGGGAAACTCAAGCTCCCAGCCAGCTCTCTGCTGAGACAAAACACCAAGGGTACTGACCGAGGAGGACATCCGGCTCTTATCAAGAGGCCCTCAAGTCAGGGGAGTTAGAGGCCAGCCAGAGAAGGCTGGGAAACCTGCTAAGGAGGCCAGAATGCCAATAACTCAGAGAGACCAGACATTCTGCACTCCCCAGCCCACCCTCAGACCAAAGTGGGGGAGCCTGGTCCCTGACTATGGGTCCTGGCAGGCCACCTGACTCCTCCCTCCACCTGCCTGTCACACAGACACCCCTCAAGTTACCAACACACTGAACAAGAGCCATGGAGACAAGCAAGCCTGTTTTGCTACTTAGGAAGCTGGAAGGAATTTTCGAGCAAAGCTAACCCAGCCCCCTCTTTTTTCACACCAACTAAACTAGAACATGGGTCACCCTTTTCAACCTGTGAAGACGCTGGTGTTTTGCTCTTAGGTGTTCCACTCCTCCAGGCCCCAACCGGGCAAGAACTAGGCATCAAAACCAGCTCAGTCCAGGCCACCCCACCTTCCAGCCTCACTGTGGAGACACCCAAACAGCAGACCATCTCACAGACCCCTTCAGAGGGTAGTCCCCAGCTTCATCTGCCTCCCTGCATTTCATCCTCCCTCTCTCCTATCTGCCTGCCTCTCTCACCTCGGCCACACAGCCTTCTTTCCCACAGTAACACCTTTTGCATCCAGCCCCACAATATCCACCACCAATTCCCGAGCTCTGAGCCACTGACTCGAGTGAGAGAAAATGAGTTGAGGGTAAGAAAGGATAGCAAAGCAGGGGGATGGACAAGGAGAGTCACAATAAAGGAAACTACAGCAGCAGCATGGGATTGTGGGTAAGGAGGGGTCCGGAGGTGGGGATAATGGGTGTGACCCAAACAAACCAGGAAATGGGGAGTTTCTTTCTGGGGGGTGGGGAGATAAAAGGGGATAGGTGGTTAGCAGTCTGAGAATTGAGGGAAGAAAGAAGCTAAGGGCTAAGAAGTGAGTAATTTGGGGAAGAATTTAAGAGGTTATAACGGGAGGCCTATGTATGTCCGAATGGTACCTGAGGAAGACCAAGAAGGACCTGAAGGAGATAAGACTCTTGTCAATGAAGGACTGATGCCCCTAAAGGAGTACGACAGGAGGAACCAAGGCCTTTTTGAGGACTGGGGAGGGGCAGTGTTCCCCAAACCTAGATGCACATTACAAAGAATTACTTGAGCAGCTTTAAATATACTGATAACCAGGTGCCACCCCAGGTCAATCAGATGAGGTTCTTTTGACGGGGTGGGGGTGGGTATCCGTCGTGCAGTCCAGATGGACAAACACCAGAACGTCTCAGCATGGCGTTGCTGAAGGTTAGGCACTATGTTAGTGAGAAGGCAGGCCAAATCTGAGCAAAACCACGAGCGACGGAACTGTCTGTGAAAGGCCAGAGGAATAGAGAGGCCTGTGTGTGAGAGGGGCTAAAGTCTAGCTTGGGACAAATCATAGCACCATTTGAGGAGAGTTTGCAGGAAATGAGTCTGCTTGCCAAGCAACAACCCCAAGAGAGGAACAGAGGCCATGGGGCTGAACCTGGGACAAAGGAGCTGATGTGGGGATCCAATGCGGTTCAGACTCGATTTGGAGGGGACAGCCACAGGTCTCAGGACAAACAAGGAAGTGAATTGGCCCCCAATTGTACATGAATGCCACCCTGTTGTATAAGGGAAAACGAGTAAAATTGTGGGGACGGGGTGTTATACATGGCTATGGCGAAGAGTATAGGCAGCAGTATGGGGTATGCCCGAGGCACAGATGGGTGGGATAGGTTACCAGGATGAGGAGAGGCAGAAGGGCACGGGAAAGGAGGTAAGGTGGCAAGCCTGGAAGAGGGAAAGATCAAGGTGTGTAGAAACCCACAGCTGCCCCTTTTCAGAAAGATGTGTAGCCAGCTTTCCAATTAATTCGGGAAGGCTGAAGCTGGGTTTGGGGAGAGGAACCCACATCGTGGGGCCTAGTTAAAAGCCCCTGGAGATAGAAGGAAAAGGGGGTGGCTCTTAAAGGTCTTTGCTGGGAGGAATGTGGGCTGAGTTGGGGTGGGGGGGCGCATTGATCTAAAATTAGAGTTCCTTTACGATGGGAGGAATCTAGTCCACTGAGAGAGAAAGAGGTGAGGCTGGGAAGGAGGGAAAATAGGCCTATCGAGGGGGCAGGTCACTTGAGGGAGGGGGGGAGGGAGGAGCATCCCGTAAAGACCATTAGGCCTGGGAGAGGAGGGGCGTCCAATTGAGAAGCTGAAGGATGAAGCCTGCCTGAAACGGGGGGTGGGGTGGGGGGGTAGGTTGAATGGCCAGTTTAAATGAAGGGAGAGGTTGAAATGGGACGGTCAAGTTACTTAAAAGAAGAGAAGAACAGCTGTGGGGAATGGGACCCAATCTGGAGAACCAGATGAGAGAAGGCCATTTGGGGTACTGGGCACTATTCGGCGGCGCTGAAGGAAAGGGGGAATCTGATTGGACGACTGTTTCCGGGATGGTAGGGGCTTCAGGGGAGTAGGCCGGGATGGGGGTGCTGGGCCAGACCAGAGGGAGGGGGCTAAAGGATGGAAGGAGGCGCGGGGGTGGAGGCAGGCCCCCGTGGGGGGTGGATAGGGCCCTTTCCGGGGAGCCAGCTGGGTGGTGGCGGAGAAGGCCCTCTGGAGATGAGGGGAGATCTGAGGAGGAAGGCGAGGAGGCTGGGCCGGGCCGTTACCTGTCCTGGGTGTTTATCATCCTCGGCGGCTGTGCTCAGGGTGGGAGGAGGCGGCGCGGGGAGTGGGTAGGTGGATGAGTGGGTGAATGTGGGGTCGCACGCGCGTGGCCGATCACTGCAGGTTAAGTCCCTGTCAGGCCGCGGGCCGTGAGCCCTCCTCCTGCCTCAGCGAGCGCCTGCCTCCAACTGACCCTCCCCGGCCGCCGCCGCCGTAACCGCCCCGCCCCCGAGTGCCTCATCTGCATAGCCCCACCCCGGAGCCGCGCGGTATCCTGGGATACCGGGCCCCACAACAAAGGGCAACGCACCGCCCCACCTCCACGCAGGCGCACCAGGGGCCGGTGGCAGGTGGGGGAGGGACGAGGGCAGGGAAACCGGCCTGGAGGCGAAGAACTGCGTTTGGGGGCTTCCGAGAGAGCGAGCGAGAAAGAGAGAGAGAGAGAGAGAGCTCCTCCTGGCGGTCGCTGTGGTCGCTGCCATGCTATGCAATCGGCTCGAGGGCTATGTTGTATTTTGAGGACGGAGTCGACCTAATGGTGGTTCCTGCTTCTTGTTTATGTGGGCCCAGCAAGCTATTTGTCGACATTTTATTAAAAGAAAATCGAAAATCTAAGAGCACCAAGCCCAGTCTCATGTTAGGCCCACAGATGTCGGTTGCCTTGGCTCACAATGATCAATAACCTATGCGCCTTGACCACACAGTGACCACAACAGTGATCAAAGTCCTCAACACTGTTTGGGGTCGCCTCAGTCAGATAGATCCCTGTAGCTCACAGTGACCTCACAACAATCCTGGAAGACGCCATTAGTCAACTATTCACAGTCACCTCGGATCGTGTCAATGCAGAATGCAGGTTCCTTTGATCAATCACACAAGACTGCTGCTAGTTCATGGTCACCTCACTTCATTAGCCTTACTGATCTCTGTAGCAGGTTAGTGACAAAAAGACACAATCATCGCAGGTCACAATCAATGCACTCAATGGTCTCCCCTGTTCACAATCAATCACCCAGATGGCAATCAAGAGAAGTCAGAGGATCTCAGGTCACAGGGATTTGCTTTTACTTCAAACCACATTTATTCGTTCAACAGATCTGCTAGTTCCTAAATACTCCAGGCATTGTACTAGAGTCCACGAATACTCAGGAATAAAGTAGGCACCAGCCGCCACCATCTAGTGAGCGGGAGAGACACAGAGGCCTCTGCAATAGAAATACTCAGCCACAGAGACAGTAACTAACTACCCAGGGAGGTAGTGACAGCTTTGCAGAAAGGGTGATCACCATCATTCCAGCCGATCAGTTTATAGTAGCCTAAAATCACAAATATACTACGTCAGTGACATCACAGAATACAATCACTCCACTTCACAAACAGCATGGTTCTATTTTGGTTTTGTGATTTTACATTATGGAAATGCAAAGACAGGAGAAAGGTTGGAACTGTCAAGTGAAGGCTTTTCCAACAAAAAAGTAGATGATAAATGAGACTATAAATGCCCAGATTACCACTAAATATTAGGCAAGGCTGGTCCAATACTCTGGTTCACCTTAAGATCTTACCTTGTCTTCTTGACCATCCTCACCTAGTCTGCCACGTTCAAGCCAGACAACGAATCAGACAAAGTCAGCCTTGATTCACCCCATCTCAGAGACACTGGCACTCCTCCTGGCATGACCCACTTCGTCCAGCCCCTCCCTGAAGAAATACCTCTGTGGCCTGAAGGACAGTTTTGATCAGTAGATATTGAAAGCTTACTTTGTCAACAATAGTGACCACTTATTAAACATCATGTTCAAGCAACTCAGCTTTACAACCACTTCTCGTGTCCTGGTTTTGTTTCTCTAGAGAACCCTGCCTAACACAATTGGTACCAGGAGTGGTGCTTCAGAAACAGGATCATAAATATGGTTTCATGAGTTATTTCTCCAGTCTGACAGTACTGAGAATGTTGCCTCTACCCCTAAAAGTAGGGAGAAGTCCGCCACTCTTACTAGAGAGGGTGGTGTTCGTCCATGGTGTGAAGTGGCAAAGTTAATATCCACATATCACCACCAATAGATGAAGTGCCCGTGAGAGGAGAGGCTCTGGGTGAGCGTGTGTTGGATAGTTTCCAGTCGTTTTTTCCAGAGGAGAAGTCGAGGGAAGCCGGTTGGCTGGTCCTCCTTACAATAGAAAATGTGATCAAGGAAAAGGATGATCTCAGAAGCACGTCTCAAGTGCCAAATAAAAGACCCCAAAGCTTCTGGATGTGCCACAAATGAGAGCCTTCTCTCCTCTGTAATAGAGCTGACTTTGCTGAAAATCACATCCAGAGTCTCGTCATCCGAGTAGCTGAATTACAGCGTCAGCTGAATTGCAGGGCTAGAACAGTGTCCGATGTTAAAGTAAGGGCACTAATCAGAAAGAAATGGGACCCTGAAACATGGGATGGGAACATATGGGCTGATGATCCAGAAGAGGAGGATGCGGAGTCCCTAAAGCAGCGGTTCTCAACCGGTGGGTTACAACCCCCTTGGGGGTCAAACGACCCTTTCACAGGGGTCACTTGATTCGTAGCAGTGGCAAAACTACAGTTATGAAGTAGCAAAGAAAATAATTTTATGGTTGGGAGGGTTCACCACAACATGAAAGGATCGTGGCATGAGGAAGGTTGAGAACCACTGCCCTAAAGTGTATTGAGCCACCCATCAATAGATTCACCCCTCCCACCTGAGGGGATTAATCCAGTCAGTAAAGTAACTCACCCTAACCAAACTGTGCATGCTGAAACGCCACATGGGCTGCATCTGGAACACTGCCTGGGGGAGATGCCTTACAAGATGGTTCTGAGAGCCCCAGAGAAACACCCCCACTACCTGTTATTTTGTTAGGATGGGCACAAAAGACCAGCTTTAACGATCTGCCAAGGTATTTAGTTTGGAATGAGAGTACAGGGGTCAGGGTGAGGGAAGATCAGAAGACAGAGTAAAGAGAGATGAGAAGGTAGAGGATGTCAGCGAGCACGAGCAAAGGAACCAAGGAACCCGCGTTAATAAACTTGAACGGAGAAGGGGCTAGAGACCCTGAGAACCTTAGCATTACTGCCGGACCCTTTTCCCTGCCTTTTAATAATCCGAAGTATGGGTGAAGGTCTGTTTTCTTCTGTAATTTCTTCCTGCTGGACGTGGGCTGTGAACAACCTAAAATTGTCCTGTTTCAGCAGAGTCCAGCTAGTGCTTCAGGGGTTGGAATTCAGCCACATGCAGGTCTGATTGGTGAAGACACGTCTGCAAAACACTTGGAAAACAACCAAACCAACAGAGTCCAAAGCACATGCTCATGCATATTAAATAAACTAAGAAGTTCCATAAGTGGTAGGAGCCAGGAAGCTTAAGTTTGCAAATCGGTGATTAATGTTATTTTCGTTTAAAGACTCATTATTTGCAGGTCCTGAAATACCCTCCAAATCATGCGTGTGAAATCCACTTTCCTCACACCTTCTATGACTTACCTTCAAGCTCGGCCTTACTAATCCAGCTTGCAGTACAAGCAGACATTCTAAGACAAACTACTTTCTTTAACTTCTTAAAAACTCGTGATTTGGGGAGGGAGGGGAAACAAATGAAGAACTGATGCCAAGGGCTCAAGCAGAAAGCAAATGTTTTGAGAATGATGATGACAACAAATGTACAAATGTGCTTGACACAGTGGATGGATGTATGGATTGTGATAAGCGTTGTATCAGTCCCCAATGAAAATGATGTTATAAACCCCACCTCGTTACCTGCAGGTAGCATACACCCTGACAGACAAAGTTCACCTTCCCTCAAACCTTCTACAACTTACTGCACACCCTCACACTTCGTTTTGCCATTTTCACATTCTGGCACAGCCAGACATTCGACTTTCAAGTCAAAACTCCCTCTTTCCCCCCCTCTCAGCTTACCAAATATTTTCCCTAGCTGGCTTGGAACTTCACTTCCTGGTGCTTAAGATTTTTAGCTAACATAACATTTAAGCCTGTCTGATTAGCATATTGGGCAGAATCGTGGAGAACAGAGTGTAAGGGTTGGGAATAACGGGATGAACTAGGCAAGACAGCAGAGTTGATGGCTTTAGGACCTTGAACACATCTGTAGCTGCCACCAGGCTCCATGATGGGCAGAAGCGCTGTGTTGTAGGGAGAGTGGAAGGGCCTTTGCAGGGGCTTGGACTGTTTTTCATAAAAATCAAGGGCTTTTACAACTCTTAGAACATTCCACACATCAATTGTATCAGGCATATTGGTACATATGTTGCCTTCATCATTTTCTAAACCTTTACATTCTATTTGAGGTCTTGGTATCAGCTCTTTTTACCCTTCCCCACCCTCCCACTCTTGTGAATCCTTGATCAATTATATATTATTATTTCGTATCTTACACTGTCAGTTGTCTCCCTTCACCCTCATTTCTGTTACTCATTCCCTTCAGTGTATATATCCAACCTTGTGATGGGCTCCCCCTTTCTCCCCTTTCCCCTTCCCCGGTGAGGGGTTTAGAGATGATAGGTTTAACTTAAGGTTTTTTGAGTTCTGGAGAGTGATAGGTTATTGGGACACATTAGGACATTTTGAAGCATTTTGTAACCTGATGTAAACAGACTGAAGATGCTAAGCAACTGAAGGCTGAATGACACCCCACATGGGGGTGAGGGTGGGGGCGTGGTAAGTAGAGCAGGTCATGAAATAAAAGAATTGGTGGGGGGTGTTGGAACACTAGGGCTACTTTGGGAGGACGTGAAGGCAGGCAGCATGTCTGGCGCTGCTTTTAAGAGAAATAGTAGGTTTGGAGCCTGGGAGGCTTCTGTCAATTGCATAGATATTCCTGTTTTGAATTGAGTAAGACTCTCTCTGCCCAGTAAGGGGACGAGGTCATGTGGAACGAACAGAAGCTGCCATGAGAAAAGTATACAATGCAAGTGTTTGTGTAATGAATGACTGCTCTAGTCTGCTTGTGACTCCTGGAAAAGTGGTGGGTGCTAGTGAAGTCTGTCACAAGTGTGTAAGTAATGTAGAATATTCAGAAAGGAAAGAAATGGGCTTACCCGAGATGGCAGTAGTTACCCTGGGCATGAGATGGGTGATTTCCGTGGGGACCTCTGACCCTGACCCGCACTATCAGCTTTTCATTGCTCAGACTAGGAGCCCTGATGGGGAGGCATCTTGAGCAGGTCACTCCGGAGACCGTGTGGGGGGTGGGTGGGGGAAAAAAGGAGAGCCCATTACATGGTTGGATAGATAGCCCCCCAGGGGGATGAATAACAGAAACGTGGGTGAAGGGAGACAATGGACAGTGTAAGACACGATTAACAATAATAATATATACTTGATCATTGATTCGCTAGGGTAAGAGGGAGGGGGAGGGAGGGGATTAAAAAAAAAAGGAGCTGATACCAAGGGCTGAAGTAGAAAGAAAATGTTTTGGAAATGTTGATGGCAATATATATACAAGTATGCTTAATACAATTGAATGATGTATTGTTAAAAGATTTGTAAGATCCCCCGCAATAAAATAATTAAAAAAAAACTGTGCCGAATTTCTCTTGGGCTTAAGGTATGAATTTCATTGCTTCTTTACCCTGTGTGGGGGATACATCATAGTTATAAGAACTGTATAAATATCTTGCCAGGTAAGATTGTAAGACTGAGTGCGATTTTTAAACTTTTTAAGTCAGAGGCAAAGGTTCTTGCTAGAGCAGGTCACTCATACATTTGAGAACGGAGTGTGCATTTTTACCAGCTTCTCTGGATGGAGGCGTCTGATTCAAAGAAGCCGCTTGCGTGCAGGGAAGGGCTCAAGGTCACTGGGGAGCGGCTGCGACGGTGCCTGCCAGCAGGGAGATGGCGCAGCAAGGGGGACCCGGGCGGTACCGGGGAGGTGTCGAACGTGACGAAGATGGCCGCGGAGGGAGGAGGATTGGCGAGGAAAGAAACGTGGGAGGAGCTGTGGACAAAGCCTGAAGGGATTCCTCAGGAGGAGGGGAAGAAAACTGCATTGGGAATTTGGGTGGAGCTCCGAGGCTGCCGGGGCTCGGAGCGGTACAAGGCCAAGGGGATTTTCATTGTTTCGAAGGGCGTGTTTGCCCTGGGCTAGCAGGAATTGGGAGGGATGAAAGTGGAAAATCAAATCCTTTGATTTGCAGCAATCATTCGAATTGCTAAATCGGGGGTGACATCTAGTGGCCACTTAGAATGATGCGGTTTAATTTGTAGCCTAGCCGGATTGTCTATGATGAATTGTGTCCCCAGCGGTGGCAGGGTGCAATATCCCACGATCGAAGGCTCCGTGAGTGAAAATTCGAGTTCCGGAGAGGAGCCCCTGGGGCTGGGAAGGCCGTCTGATTGGCAGACGACCTTGGAGTGGCGAGCTTTGGCTTTTACACTCCCGAATCCTTTCGCGCTGGAAGGTCTCTAACTGCAGGCAGATGTGCAGGAAGCTCGCTCTGACGGTCCGCGAAGAGGCGGCCATGGCTCCTGCCGCGACGGCCCTGGCCTGAAGTGCCTCTTCCGACTTCAGCATCATCATGTCAGAACGGGAATAAAAGGAAAACGGAACCAGAGCAGGGGTTTTAATTAACGTGTTTTATTAGCGTTCACCTGCTGGGCTGTTTCGAATGGAATGAGAATAAAGGGGTCGGGGCGAGGGAAGATCAGAAGATGGAGTTCAGAAAGAATAGCGGAAAGTAAGAAGGGGAGAGCTAGTGAGAGGGACCGCCTTGCAGCCGCACAAGGAAGTGAAGAAAGAGAGTAAACAAAAGAATTCGTGTTAATAAACTTTTGGGACAGAAATAAAGTATGCTGTCTAAAAGGAGCCCGTGCTACCCGACCAAAAAATGAAAGGGGGAGGGTAGGTTTCTATGAAACGTCTTGCGAAGGCGAGGTGTCATGTTACACGGGGGTGCGGGGAGAGACAGAAAATGGGTTAGAGGCCCTGGCTATGGCAGAGAACCATCGCATTCCTGCTGGGCCCTTTATAGACCTGTAACTAGAATTAAATCTCAGAAAGTTCCTAAAGGAAGACAGGCGCTATATGCATGAAGATCTCCTCTCAAGTTTTCAAATACATCTAAACCGCAGCTGGGGACTATTCCTGGGCATGGTTCCTAGGGTAACTAATGTTACACTGATGTAAGGAACGTAACATTAGACCAGGCTGAGCCCCTTGAAATGGGTCCCCTAAGCACAGATTCTTCTTTCAATGTCTCAGCAAGAGAAGCTAAGAGAGGACCCAATTGTTTATTTGGTTGGTTCACTGAAACATGTGCTGCCAGATGGCCTAGATTAGACCAACCTGAGGCACCTGACTTATCTCCGTACACTGCAGAAGAAGGCATCCAAAAGTTTAGAGAAATTGGTATGTTAGAATGGATCTATCAGAATAATCCCATAGCCCCTAGGACATACCTTTCACCACAACTATCAAGAACACGTATGTAAAGCGGTCCCAGCATCTCTGAAGACTCCCGTGCTTGCTGTTAGTGTGCACCAGGATTAACAGTGGGAACTGCCCTAAGTGAACTACCATGTTTGTCTATAATGGGACAGATTGGACTCTGTGGGGGGGGGGCGCAGGCGTCTGCACTGAATCAGCAGAGATGGGTGGTCATGTTATTATAATGGACAGCAAATTTCCGTAGCAATCAGAGCAACCTGTCTCATGTGGGCTTATGGCATTGGCTACTTAGCCTTGGTGTCCCTAGGAATGAAATACATGGGACATCTACTAACTATTTACATGATCTATACAGGCAGAAGAAGGCTAGAGCAGGTAAACAGCAGTTCAACTCAAATCACCGTAATAGAGTCAGGACCCCTCAATCAAGTCCCAGACTTGAGCCCGTTTACAGACCCACAGCCCCTTGAATGAGGGGAAGGTCAGGTCCCTTTGAAAAAGGACCCTGCTACATCACCAAAGGTTTATACTGTTAGTCTTTCTTCTAGCCTTCCCCCAAAGGGACTGGTGGCCTTTCACAAGAGTGACTGTTCTTTGGGGAAAAGAAAATAATCAAATTTTTCGGGGATGATTAGACACTGGCTCTGAACTGACAATAATTCCAGGATAACCAAAGTGTTTTGAAGGCCTGCCAGTCAGAGAGGGGGCATATGGAGGTCAAGTGTGTTAGTCCTGGTAGACTAGAGAAACAAATTCATGGACACTCATATGTGTATAGGAAAGAGGTTTATATACAAGAGCCATTAAATATTGAGAAAACATCCCAGCTTAGTCCAGATCAAGTCCATAAGTCTGATATTAGTCCATAGGTCTGATACCAATTTATAAAGTCCTCTTCAGACTCACGAAACACATGCAATGATGCTGAGTGCAGGAAGATCACAGGCCAGTGGATGGGAAGTCTTGTGGATCCAGTGGCATTGTAAGCATCTCAGTGCTGGCAGAGGTCTCCACATAGCTTTTCCGGCTCCAGATGTCTGGCTCCATCAGCCTCTCTCCATGTGTCTGCTCCACAGGGATGTCTCACAGGGAGTGATCTGAGTGAGAAGTGTCTCCCGTCTCCAAGGAGTACTATAGGAATTCACAGAATCCTCAGGAGAAGGCCATCCCACACAGAGGCCTCATTGGGTATGACCTGATTGACATGCCTGATACTACTCCACCTCTTCACTCTGAATCCTCAAATTGATACCAGAGTATGCAACTATCAAATCAAGTTATTATTAATGGAATTTTAGCTCAGGTATGCCTCACTGTGGGTCCAGTGTGTCCCCAAACCCATCCTGTTGTTATTTCCCCCGTTCCAGGATGCATCATTGGAATAGACATACTTAGTAACTGACAGAACCCCCATATCAGATCCCTGAAATGTGGAATAAGGGCTATTATGGTAGGAAAGGCCAAGTGGACACCTTTAGAACTGCCATTGCCTAGGAAAAGTAAATCAAAAGCAGTACCGCATTCCTGGAGGGATCCCAGAGATCAGTGCCACCATCAAAGACTTGAAGGATGCAGAGGTGATGATTCCTACCACACCTCCATTTAACTCACCTGTTTGGCCTGTTTAAAAACAACAAATAAAACAACAGATGGATCTTGGAGAATGACGGTTTATTATCATAAGCTTAACCAGGTGGTGACTCCAATTGCAGCTGCTGTTCCAGATGTGGTTTCATTGCTTGAGCAATTAATACTTCTCCTGGCACTTGGTTTGCAGCTATTGATCTGGTCAATGCCTTCTCAAAAACAGTCTAGAATAGCAGTTCTCAACCTGTGGGTCATGATCCCTTTGGGGGTCGAACAACCCTTTCACAGGGGTCACCCGATTCATAACGGTAACAAAATTACAGTTATGAAGTAGCAACAAAAATAATTTTATGGTTGGGGGTCACCACCACATGAGGAGCTGTATGAAAGGGTGAAGGCCTTAGGAAGGTTGAGAATCACTGGTGTAGAAGGACCACAGAAACAGTTTTCTTTCAGCTGGCAGGGGCAACAATACACTCTCACAGCTCTCCCCCAGGGGTACATCAACTCTTCCACTCTGCCATAATTCAGTCTGAAGGGATCTTGATCACCTGTCTCTTTCACAGACTGTCACACTGGTCTATTATATTGATGACATTATGCTGATTGGACTCACTAAGGAGGATGTAGCAAAGACTAAATTCATTGTTACATCTGCTTGCCAGAGGGTGGGAAAGCAACCCAACAAAGATTTAGGCACCCTCGACATCAGTAAAATGTCTAGGGGTCCAGTGGTGTGGGGGATGTCGAGATATTCCTACTATTGCATCTGCCCTCCACTTCCCAACAACTACACAGAAGACACAGTGCCTAGTGTGCCTCTTAGGATTTTGCAGGCAACATATCCTTCATTTGGGTGTGCTACTTTGACCTATTTATCAAGTGATGTGAAAGGCTGCCAATGTTGAGTGGGACCCAGAACGAGAAAAGGCTCAGGCAGCCGTGCAAGCTGCTGTGCCACTGAGACCATATGATCCAACTAACCCGATGGTGCTAGAGGCGTCAATTGTATATAGAGATGCAGTGTGGAGTCTTTGGCCAGCCCCCTACTGGCGAATCACAACACAGACCCCTGGGATTTTGGAGTAAAGTTCTGCCACCCTCTGAAGACAATTACTCCCCTTTGGAAAAACAGCTGCTGCCTGTTACTGGGCCTCTGTTGAGACCGAACGCCTCACCATGGTCACCAAGTCACCTTGAAGCCTGAGCTGCCCATTATGAACATGGTATTGTCTGACCCACAGGGCCATAAAGTTGGACAAGCACAGCAACACTCCATTGTTAAATGGAAGTGGTAGATACAAGATGGGGCTAGAACAGGACCTAAAGGTACAAGTGTTAGGTAGTTTAGCTTAGGAACTGGAGTGTCCATTACGCAAGCCCAGAGGTCCGAGCTACTGGCCCATGAAGGAGTGGTACACTGCGAGTGTTCAGAGGTTCAGGTTTCTGGCCAGGAAGGGGCTGTACACCTGGGTGGGCGCTGCACCTGGATTGGCCCACCTAGGACAGGTAAATTTCAATTCAGCCAATAGGATCGACCCAGGTCGTCCACCATGCCTTCCCACGGAATAATTGAAAAGGCAGAAACTGAGAGCAGACTGCGTGACTTTCCCAGCAGCTTCTAGGGAGGCAGTGCAGGGTGAGGGGCCCTGCGGGTGCCTGTGTAAACCTGAAACTGCTTCTAACTCTCATAAAACTCACTTGGATCACAAACCAGACTTCGGCATGAATTCTTTCTCATGCAGAGCCAAAGACCGAGGTACACCTTTCCCCTGAGAGATCTGACATAATCTACATGAAGAAGTGGCCCAAATGCCCACAGTCTCCTCTCCTGTCACCGAGGCGTCCTTCTCCCAGGCTGTACCTATGGCCTTCTGGGGAGTTCCTTATGGTAAGTGGACTGAGGGACAGAGAATGTGTGCTTGGTTTACGGATGGCTCTGCACGACATGCAGGTGCCGCTTGTAAGTGGACAGCAGCAGCACTACACTCCCTGAAGGACAGCGGTGAAGGGAGATCCTCCCAATGGGCAGAACTTCAAGCATTCACCTGACCGTACCGTTTGCCTGGAAGGAGCAATGGCTAAAATTTACCTCCTGACCTTAATAAATCTGGATTCTCACCTTTGAGTTCACCTTCAATGCTGCCTCCTCAGAATGCGAACTGACAGGTCCCTCTGCAGTGTCATTGTGCCTGTGCAATGCCTTCATGGCGATGACCACATCTATGATGATATCATGAGTTGTTTCATTGATTCTTGTGTCTCACCCCCACAGACTGAAAACTCCAGGAGGGTAAGAGGCACAGAGCCTGGCTCATAGCAGGGACTCAATGAAAAAAAATTTTTTGAAGCATGACAGTGTACAGGATAGTTGGAAAATGTGGTTTGCATCTACGAAACAACTAGGAGGCAAAGGAAGACAACATGAGTGCCAAGTGGGTTACCCAACCTGAGTTCTAGAAGAATTTATAAAAACTTCCATCCATTTCTTTGACTCCCCAAGAAGAGAGGTGGTCAAATGACACTCTCTCAAGGTGAAGATAGCACCCACGGCACTGAACAAAGAAATAAAATCAAGGTTATAAAAGGTCCAAGTAAGAACATCAGGGGACCAAGAGAGGTCTTACCCTTTGTTTGCTCCCAGGATGATGCCAGGGCTGCCTTTGAGAACTGTAGCGCGTCCTAGAAAAATACTGCTTAGGAGCCAGCAGCCCTCAACAGTGCCCTCAAACATGAGAGCGACGGGGAGCACGGAGCAGTGTTTCATTCAGAATGGACTCCGGGACACCTAACAACCACGAGCCTTAGGTCTGGCTTTTTGCTGGCTATTGATCTTGGGCAATACACATGTGCTCACCTCCATGCCTTTGAGGCTGAGTGGACACTGGGCGCTCTTTCCAGCTCTGAAGAGTCTGTAAGCTTCCAAGTGACCGATTGTGTGTCGCCAGACTTCAAACTGGCACAGGGTCACATAGGGTCAAGGCAAACCCCAGGAGAAAAAGACTGAGGTTCAAGACTCAGTTCTCCCATGCCCTGGAGCTGTGAGGTTTCTGGGACGGTTTATCTTGGTTCTTGCTTCTCAACGCTTAAAGAATTCATGCGGCGGAAGCACTTTGGTAATCGCAGTAACTGTAATGAGGGAGAGGGGCGTTGCGGGGTGCAGAGTCTCAGAGTGCAAATGCTGTCTCTAGAAAGCGTGCAAGCCTGCATGGCCGGGGGCCGGGGGAAAGTTTGCCGCTTCAAGGGGGCTCCGAAAACCATGTAGACAATGGCCAGAAAGTAGAGTCCAGAGAACCAGAAGAGGAGTCCTGGGACCAGAGTGTGGGCCCTGGGGCGGGGTGGGGGAAGGGTGCTGCATGCACTGAGGCCGCACACAGGAGAGATCCCGCACTTTCACCTGCAAGAGAGCGCCTGAAAGAGGGGGCGTGGCCTGCCGACAATCCCTGTGTAGCACCACTGGCTAGGGCATGATTGAGGGTTTTGGTTGTTCTTAGTGGCTGTGAGTTAGGGCCTAGCCTTGTGTGCCCAGGTTGACCTCCACCTGGGCATAGGTGACCTGGGTCTGAGCATGCTCAGTTCTGGATTTTCCCATAGGTGTCTTAAGTGTGCCTGATCTTATAATCATTTGGTGGAAACAACCCCTTTTATCCCTAATCTATCTACCTATCAGAACCACGTGGAGTGTGGCAGGAAAGGGTGTGGGAGGAGCCCTGTGTGATCACCTGCACAGTATAGTTTTTGTCCCACTCCAAAATACTGAGTCACCATCCAGAGGGACTGGCTGTAAGAGGTGGCACAAGATTTGTGAGGAGCCCTGCCCCTTCCTGCTCCAAGGGCAGGAAATGTCTGGAGGAAGTGGGGAGGGTGCTTTGAAAGTCTAGAATTAAGAATGAGCAAGGAGTACTGACTGGGATGTGGGGTTCTGTTCCCAGGGGGAGCATTATTTTAGACCAACAGGAAGGACAAAACCAGTGGTTCCCACCAATTTCCCAGGCCCAGGAAGCTGGAAATGGCTAGAGATTCCTTTCAGTTCCTCAGAGACTAGCCTCAGAGGCCTGTGACTGCCCCCTTCTCCTGCTGAGTGGGCTCAGGGGAAGAGAAAACTGGAGCTCTACCACTCTGTTCTCATCTCATCTCCAGCTCCACTATTCGGACCTGCTTTCTGTGACCACTGAAGAAAAACTTCATGTAAAAAGACCTCTTCCCATCTGCCTCCATTGGCCAAACTCCCCATCAAAATCTAGTTTTATTCCTTTAGACTGGCAATTATACCCAAAGGAGTGTGGAGAAAGAAAAGAGAAGTTGGGGGTGCAGGGACACCTAAGAAGATGAGAGCACTATTAGCCATCAGAATTTCCACAAGGGTAGAGAGAAGGCAGGGAGACCAGTCTGAAGAAAGCAAGTCTTTGGGGAATCCAAGTCGGAGTGAGGAGGGGTGGGAGGTGGGAGTAGGGCAGCCAGGGGTCAGAGCTTGTAGCCTGCCAAAGCCCCATCCTGGACCCTGGGCTCTGTGCCTGTTTTCTGATCTGCCACATTGTTCAGCAATTTCCTTCTCTGGAAGTAGTAAGAGGGTGGAGGGGAGGGGCAGGAGGTGGGGTGGTGGGTAGGAGATTGCATGGCTAGGAGTAAATGGAATAGGGTGAAACTGGGGGAGGGGATCTCTGGTCCATTCCCATGACCTGCTGCCCTTCCGACTACCCTGGGACTGCGTGGGAAGAGGTCTTGGAGGTGCCTGGGACTCGTGTGTGTGTGTGTGTGTATGTGTGTGCGCGTGTGCACGCACGTGTGCCACAAGGCAAAGAAAGTCCTTTAGGAATAGTCTCCAGTCTATGTTCCCACTGGGTTCTGCCCTGAGGGAGACAGCAGACCACCCAAGGTCACTGGTAGAACCAAGGCCCTGAAGGGCTCTTGTCTTCTAGTGACTCATGATTGGCTGGCTTCCCTGGATTTATGGGGATGCTTCTGGAACCTTATGCTAAGCTCCCAGCTTTTGGGAAGCACTCTAGCTGGAGAGGAACTAGGCATGGGAACTGAAGTCAACCATTCCCACAGTATCACCCCAAGAAGTCCAGAATCACTCACATTCCTGTGGATCTTGGAGCCAGAATGCCAAGACATTATATGAAGGTCCAGTACTCTGCCTTTTTAAAAAAACTCATTTTATTGGGGCTCATACAACTCTCATATGATAATCTATACATATATCAATTGTGTAAAGAACATTTGTACATTCATTGCCCTCATCAGTCTCAAAACATTTGCTCTCAAATTAAGCCCTTGGCATTAGCTTCTCATTTTTTCCTCCTCCCTCCCCTTTCTCCCCTCCCTCGTGAACCCTTGATAATTTATAAATTATTATTTTGTCATATCTTACACTGTCCAACATCTCCCTTCACCCACTTTTTTATTATCCATCCCCCAGGGAGGAGGTTATATGTAGATTCTTGAAATCGGTTCCTCCTTTCCACCCTACCTCCCCTCCACCCTCCCGTTATCACCACTCTCTGGTGATGGTCCTGAAGGGATCATCCGCCCTGGATTCCCTGTGTTTCCAGTTCCTATCTGTACCAGTGTACTTGCTCTGGTCTAGCCAGATTTGTAAAGTAGAATTGGAGTCATGATAGTTGAGGGGTGGGGGAGGAAGCATTAAAGAACTAGAGGAAAGTTGTATGTTTCATTGGTGCTACACTTCAGCCTGACTTGCTCGTCTCCTCCCTGTGACCCTTCTGTAAGAAGATGTCCAGTTGCCTACAGGTGGGTCTTGGCTCCTCAATCTGCACTCCCCCAATCCAAGCCATGGTATTTTTAACTACCTCATATACATGTGAAGGTTGGACATTGACTAAGGAAGACCAAAGAAGAATCGATGTATTTGAATTATTGTTCTGGTTAAGAATATTGAAAATACTATGGACTGCCAAAAGAACAACTTTGTGTTGAAAGAAGTACAAACAGATTGCTCCTTGGAGGAAAGACTGGTGATATTTGTCTCACATACTTTGGGCATGTTGTCAGAGGAGACCAATTTTTGGAAAAGGACGTCATGCTTGGTAAAGTGGAGCAGCAGTGGAATAGAGGAAGACCCTGCACAAAATGGATCAACGGTGGCTCTAACAATGGTTTTAACCATAAGAACAATTGTGAGGATAGCGCAGGACTGGGTAGTGTTTCCTACTGCTGTACATCAGGTCGCTATGGGTTGAAACTGATTGGATGACACCTAACAACAACAACAAAAACGGGACAGGCTGTCCAGGTGTCACTGTTGCCACCACTGCCCACTGCCCCAACTCTGAACTTGAGTAGCAGTGCTGTCACTCATCATGTATTCATGATTATTTAATAGTTTTCTGTTTATCTGTCTGTCAAAAGTATGGGCACACTCTCCACACATGGAATTCAGGACAGATAAACCCTCAGAAACAGTATTGGGAGTAGCAATAACATGAAGGTAGGGGGATGGTCAGGGAGGGGGACAGGGGAGAAAGGGGGAAGGTGTTGTACATGAGCTGGACAAGAACAACTGAGACGTGAGATGGAAAGAAATAGAAAAGTATATTAACAAAAGGAGGAGGAGGAGTAGGAGTAGGAGGAGGAGGAGAAGAAGAAGAAGAAGAAGAAGAAGAAGAAGAAGAAGAAGAAGAAGAAGAAGAAGAAGAAGAAGAAGAAGAAGAAGAAGAAGAAGAAGAACTTGCACAGGGACCAGCGACCTGAAAAGAACAAAATGGATCGCTGGTCCCTCCTGCTTAGAGACTTGGGTTTTTATAAGGTTTCATTAAACTGCTGAGCTGTGCAAGCAAGCTGGTACAGAAGCAGAACTTGCAGTTAAGCAGTGCAACTGAGCAAGCAGACTTTGCAGTTGCACAATTTCCTGGTACAGGATAGTCTTTTGCTGGTTTTAGGAACAAGGGGCTATTTGGTTGTTTTGGTTTTTTTTGAAAATGCTTTAAGGCCTGAGGTTGCATTTTAAGACTGGTGCAGAATGATTGCTTAATATAAAATGGCTTTATTTAGGCTAACTATTACAAAGCCATCACAAGGTTGGACATATAGAACACCCCCCCCCAAGGGGGACGAATAACAGAAATGTGGGTGAAGGGAAACAACAGATGGTGTAAAGATACGAAATAATAGCAAGGTATAATTGATCAAGGATTCACGAGGGTAGTGAGAAGTCAACCCTGAGACATGGAATGGGGATAGAATTGAGACAAAGAAGGTGAGGTTAAGAGCGGCTTTATCAGGGTAGGGAAAGAGCTCCCGGGCGGGAAGGGAACATCGAGAAAGGGAAAGGAGCATCTTGGACTCCTGGGTGGGTTCTGAGACCCAAAGAGTTAGGTCAGGGAAATCACACCCTTCAGTGGGGCAGTGGGGTATGTAGGATTTGGGTCAGAGAAATATGCAAATGAGGTGAAGAGAGCTGATGGTGCTTGTGCCGATAAGGAGAAAGGAGGCTTCCTGGTGCTGCAGCTGCAGGGTCTGAGTCCTTCACAGACCAGCTTCTTGGAATGTGGGGGGAGAGGCTCCACAGTCCAGCTCTGGCCTGGAGAGACAGGGGGGAGGGGCTGCGTGGACCCTGCCTGGAGGGCTCCTTGGAATGCTGGAGGCAATGTTAATGCTGAGAAACCATCCATAAACAAATACATGTCAGTGGAAGAACATCCTGAAGTCACTGGATACTGTAGCTGGAGGCAGCTGTCCGCCCTTAATTCGGGATACCTTTGATGTACAATAGGATTTATGACCCAGTTTCTTGAGTTATTCTTTTTTACTTTATGTATTGAAATCACCTTTTAAAAATATTTCTGTGTTTGGATTCCCAGAGAGCTTTGTACAACTGAATAACAAACCAAAGTAAGAATTAGGATGGTTGAGAGCCATGCCCTCTGTAGAGTACAGACTAAATTATGCTGCAGTAACAAAACCAGTTGCCTTCAAGCCAATTCTGACTCCTGACAACTGCCAGGTGAGACCTTCCCCTATTTAGATCTCTGTGCATATATTTATAGGTTTAGTATTATGGTAGCAGATGGACATTGGGCCTCCACTCAAGTACTCCCTCAATGCAAGAACACTTTGTTCTATTAAAGTGGCGTTCTATGATGCTCACCTTCCCGACACAATTGCTGAAGACAAAGTGGGTGAATAAGCAAATGTGGTGAAGAAAGGTGACAGTGCTGGCTATCAAAAGATAGAGCATCTGGGGTCTTAAAGGCTTGAAGGTAAACAAGCGGCCATCTAGCTCAGAAGCAACAAAGCCCACATGGAAGAAGCACACCAGTCTGTGCGATCACGAGGTGTCGAAGGGATCAGGTATCAGGCATCATCAGAACAAAACAAATGTTACCATAGTGAATGAGGGGGAATGCCACTGGACATCCCCTTACAGAAGGGTCTCGGGAAGGAAATGAGCCCGTCAGGGTGCGATGTAGCAATGATGAAACATACAACTTTCCTCTGGTTCCTAAATGCTTCCTCCCATCCTATAATCTCAATTCTACTTTACAAATCTGGCTAGACCAGAGGATGTACACTGATACAGATAGGAACTGGAAACACAGGAAATCCAGGGAAGATGATTGCTTCAGGACCAGTGGTGCAAGTGGTGATACCTGGAGGGTGCAGGGAGGGTAGGTTGGAAAGGGGGAACCAATTACAAGGATCTACATATAGCCTCCTCCCTGGGGGATGGACAACAGAAAATGTAGTAGCTCTAGACAGCCTTGACAAGAGTGGAGCCATTTTAAGATGACAGAAGCCATTATGAACTATAAATGAACTGGCTGATATTAGGAAGGCAGGCTGTGCTGACAAGTGCAACGACTGTACCGAAGGAAATATATGTTCAAAAGGCTTGGAAGAACAACTGGAGCGATTATTGTTCAACTAAGAGCAGTGATTGTTCAACTAAGAATGACTAACCATAATATCCTGCTTCTGTACTCTGCTTGCTTACACATCTGTACATTGCAAAAGTATAAAAACCTGTGGAAAATTAGACGGGCCACTGCTCAGACTCCTCTCAAGAGGGCTGAAGTCCCTGCGCAGGTAATAAAACTTCTTCTTTTGAACTTGTCGGTGGTCTGGGTTGTTTTCTTTCTGGGAATGGACAGTAGGCTACAACAAAAAGTGGGTGAAGGGAGACATCGGATAGTGTAAGATATGGCAAAATAATATTTTATAAGTTATCAAAGGTGCCTGAGGGAGGAGTGAGCAGGGAGGGAGGGTAAAACTGAGGAGCTGATGCCAGGGGCTTAAGTAGAAAGCAAATGTTTTGAGAATGATGAGGGCAATGAATGTACAGATGTGCTTTACACAATTGATGTATGTATGGATTGTGCTAAGTTGTATAAACCCCTAATAAAGTGATTTAAAAAAAATTAGGGGAAGATGGTGACGGAGTAACATATACTAGAGGGACTCCACAGAATTCAGCCCAGGAGAGTTGCTTAGAGGGAAATTCAACTCAGATGGAATGCAGGAGGAGCATCATAAAGATAAGAAGGCACAGACCCACAGGGTTTTGAGGGGCTGGGGGCTTTTGACTATCCTCAGTGGAGGCTGGCTGGGGCTTGACCTTGGCCCCGCCACTGTCTCTGCCAGAGCTGGGACCATTTGGAACCCATAGGGGGCCTTGGTCTCAACACAGTCACAGTTTGCCACCACCCTCCTCAGGGCAGGGACTAGACCCTTGCAGCTCCATGGGCAGGGATCTAGGTTCAGCTACATTGATACTTTTATTTCCATCTCTTCTCTCTATCACCCCACAGTCTTGGAGGGTTGCACAGGGGCTTTTTCTGAACACAGCCACAGCTTGCTGCCGCCACCTTGGGGCAGGGACTAAACCCTTGCACCTCCACGGGGGTGTGGGTGTGGTGGTGGGGGATTGGAACTCAACTACATTGTTGCATTTGTTTCCATCTCTTCACTATATTCCTGGAACAGGCTCAGCAGGCTTACTTTTTAATCCCCCCCCCTTTGTCTCTTTCTTGTTCTCTCACACTCCTCTGCTGACCTCCAGACCACTCCCCTCAGCCTAGGGCATTTATGTCTACACCACACCCAGCTAGGTGAGCTCAACCCTGTGAGCTAGGTGAGCTAGGTGAGCTCCACCCGAGGCTGGGGAAAGCCCTGCTGACCTCCACCAGGGGATATTCTGCTCAACTTCGTACAGGGGAATTCTTGCCTGTGTGCCTGGAATCCTAAGGTAGCTTGGCCAATACTCCTCAACATTCCAAGCTGCTGCACAAACCTCTGCCCAACCTCCGCAACACCAAAGTAGGTAACCCACCAGCCTTCTGGGTCACTCCCCTGAGAGGGAAGCCACAGGAGGATAAAGTGGTAGGTTAATTCCACAGTGAAATTAGCTGTGGGCAGTTTGAAGAAGCATTCCTACAAGTATGCCAGAGAGAGCCAGTGCTCTTTGACTCCCTGGAAAATGGCACCTGGCTTCTCTAAAACAATGCAACGCAAATAGCCATCAGCGCCAACGACCTCAATGAAAAAAATGGGAGAAACAAAAGGCAGTAGCAGAAGATGTCCTGAACATAATAACATGCATAGAAGAAGCAGACATTGAGCTGTCACAGAAAGAAATTTTCAGAATGCTACTTGGAGTCATACACAATGTGAGGGAAACAATACAGAAAAAGGATGAAATGATAGAGGAGATAAAGGCCATACACCAAAGGGAAATACAGGAGCTTAGGGAGAAGATAACAAAAAACAGTAGCAGAAACAGGGACCTCGAGAATCAACTGGAGGAATCAGAGAACCATATCAGTGACTTGGAGGACAGTCGAGCAGACTTTAACAAAGGCGAACAGAAATCTAATAAGATCATCAGAGAAGCTGAAGAAAACTTAAGAACTATGTCTGATGCTATGAAGTGGAACAGAATTAGAATTATTGGCTTCCAGGAGGAAGTTAAACAAAGAAGTCAACTGCAACAATAGTGAGAGAATTCTTGGAGGAAAACTTCCCCAGCTTAATGAATGGAAACCAGGCAACCATTCAGGAGGCTGAAAGAACACCAGCTAGACTAAATCCCAAGAAGAAGTCACCAAGGCACATAAGAGATAAACTATCCAACTGTGAGGAAAGGAGAAAATCATGAGAGCAGCCAGGGAAAAACAAGGAATCACATATAAAGGTTCCCAAATAAGAATATGCTCAGACCTATCAGCAGAAACTATGAAGAAGAGGAGAGAGTGAAGTAACCTATTCCAAAAATTGAAGGAAAACAACGCAAACCCAAGAATACTCCACCCAGCCAAATTATCGATCAAGATAGATTGAGAAGTAAGTCTTCCCAGATAAGGAAAAACTAAAGGAATACGTTAGAAGAAACCCAGCCTTACAAAAGATCCTTGCCGACCCAGCACTCACCAAGCATAAATAAGAGACTGCCACATAGAACAACCTCACCCAGAGGGCAACAAAGACAAAACAGACCCCAAGATAGCATTGGCTTAAGGATGGAAGGAAGTCAAAGTCCGCTGAGGTAAGCTTTTAAAAAATGCAAAAAGGGGATAGGGAAAAATCTACTGTATACAAATATTCCTGAGGTGAGGATCAGGTTATATGGGAGGGACCAGACCAAATACAGGGACACACATATTAGACAACTAAAAAGGAGGTGAGGAAAGAACAAAACATAATAAAAAAGAAATGGGTAGCAGGGGCACAGGGCACTAACCCACCCAAGGGAAGGGTATTGTTTCTATCTCCACAGGGAAAGAGGGACCAGACTTCAACCCAGTGCTCCAAGATGGGGATGCAACATGCCAGCATGGAGTAGGGAACCAGTGGAGAGGTCTGGGTGGCTGGCCCCAACCCCAACTACTAAGTGGACACCTGCCCCTCGACCCAGAAGAATTTATTTCAAAGGACGGCATTGAGTCTGCAGCTCTAGGAGAGGGGCATATCTCATCAGAGCACACGGGAGCAGATGAAGGGGGAGGAGGAGAGAGTGGAACACATCCTGGCCCACCAAGATTGGAGGACGATGACCCCAATTAGAGCAGCCAGTCCACAGCAAAGGTCACATGGCTGGCCCCACTATGAGACAAAATGCCACTCACTGACCCATAGTCCTACAGAGGACAACACTAGAGACACAGTGTGGGAATTGCAACCGTCCTGATCCCGCCACACTGAGGCAAAACATTAAGGGGGTGCAAGGGAATGGAGCAGCGAGGTCCCCAGGGAATGCTGAAGGTGGACTGTGGGTCCAGGGCGTGATGCCCCAACAGACTGGACTGGAAAACACTCCTAAAAGCCAACAAACAATCCTTGAACTAACTACAAGCTTTTCTTTCTTGTTGTGTTTTGGTTTTTTTTGTCACTGGTTTGTTGTTGTTTTGTTGTATATTGTTGCTTGGTTTTGCTCTACCTTGTTTTTGTGCAGGTTATTATCTCTGCAGGTCTGTCTAAGTAAGATAGGATGGATGAACAATCTGGAGGAGAAAACAGCAGGACCGACAGTTCCGGGGGGACATGGGAGAGGGAGAAATGGAGGGAAAGGTAGTGGTGTTAACAAAGTGATCCAAATTAGTGATGAGGAGGGTGTGGGAATCCTGGTAGGGCATCATCAAGAGTAATGTAACAAGGAGGAATTGCTGAAACCCTGGTGGGTCCTGAGCATGATAGTGGGACAGGAGGAAAGTAAAAGGAAATATAGGAAAGAGCTGGGAGACAAAGGGCATTTATAGAGGTCTAGATAAAGACAGGTACATATGCAAATATATTTATATATGAGGATGTGGAAATAGATCTATGTGCATAAATTTATAGATTTAGTATCAAGGTAGCAGAAGGACATTGGGCCTTCACTCAAGTACTCCCTCAATGCAAGAATATTTTGTTCTATTAAATTGGCATTCTATGATGCTCACCTTCCTGACAACCGCTGAAGACAAAGTGGGTGAATAAGCAAATGTGGTGAAGAAAGCTGATTGTGCCTGGCTACCAAAAGATACAGCATCTGGGGTCTTAAAGGCTTGAAGGTAAACAAGTGGCCATCTAGCTCAGAAGCAACAAAGCCCACATGGAAGAAGCACACCAGTCTGTGTGATCACGGGGTGCTGAAGGGATCAGTTATCAGAATCAAAGAACAAAAAATCATATCATTGTGTGCTCACCTCCATGATACGATCGCTGAGGACAAATAGGTGCATAAGCAAATTTGGAGAAGAAAGTTGATGGTGTCTGGCTATTAAAAGATATAGTGTCTTGGTCTTAAAGGCTTGAAGACAAACAAGCGGCCGTCTAGCTCAGAAGCAACAAAGCCCACATGGAAGGACACACCAGTCTGTGCGATCATGAGGTCCCAAAGGGATCCGGTATAAGGCATCATCAGAACAAAAATATCTTACCATCGTGAATGGGGTGGGGGGAGTGTGGAGTGTAGACCCAAAGCCCATTTGTTGGCCACTGGACACCCCCTTACAGAAGGGTCTGGAGAAGAGACGAGCCAGTCAGGGTATGATGTAGCATCGATGAAAAATACAACTTTTCTCTAGTTCCTAAATGCTCCCCCCGCCCCCCGCCAGTATTATGATCCCAATTCTACCTTGCAAGTCTGGCTAGACCAGAGGATGAACACTGGTATAGTTAGGAACCGGAAACACAGGGAATCCAGGGTGGATGATACCTTCAGAACCAGCAGTGTGAATGGCGATACTGGAAACGTAGAGGGAGGGTGGGTTGGAAAGGGGGAACCGATTCCAAGGATCTACATGTGACCTCCTCCCTGGAGGACAGACAAGAGTTCATGAGGGAGGGGGAAGGGAGGGGAAAAATGAGGACCTGATGCTAGGGGCTAAGTGGAGAGCAAATGTTTTGAGAATGATGAGGCAATGAATGTACAAATGTGCTTTACACAATTGATGTATGTATGGATTGTGATAAGAGTTGTATGAGCCCCTAATAAAACTTTTTAAAAAATTAGGGAATGATCCTAAACAATTTTAAAGGTCCCTTACCTCAGGGGACCCTGGCTCACCTGAAACTTGAGCATTTCCAACCAAAGTCTGCCTCCCTATTTGTGAGTTAGGTATGATAACCACTCAGGGATCTCACCCTTTTATTTATTACCCAAACACACATATTGTCTCATTTCGGAATGTTTTTCAAACTATTGACCATGAACTCGGTAACACTGGTCTCTAAACATGCATTTTTAAAGTTCAATTCCTATTCAGATTTCTTTCTCATTTATATTCATGATCACAAATATTTTCTCGATTCTTACAGTTGACAGCACTCATGTAATGAATGATTAAACTGTATATCTCTAAATTAATATACATATTAACAATGGGGAAATTCAAGCACACAGTGATGGGCACCTGGACTTCTCTTGGCCAGAATTTGCTGAGGGTAATAAGCAACTGCTTTGCAAAAAAAAAAAAGATTTAGGAGGTTCACAAGAATCCAGGAATTCAAGCACATGGCATGATAATATTTCTCAGTTGGAGATCATTGAATTAGCTCAGTTTTCACATACAGACTGATATTGCATCACTTGAACTTGGTTATTCCAGCACACACCTATCTCATAACATTGGTTGCAGGTGGTTGGCAGACCAATTTATGTTTTACACTGTGATGTAGTTGCTACAGGTCACCTCTATCTCTAAATGTGAACGCCATGATTGTTTCTGCTTATCCCATGACGATGGTTAGTATGGCCCTTCTTAAGTGTAAATCTGTTGACATTAACCCTGTACACACAACTTTCCTACAAGATATGCTACCCATATCCTTCGTGAGCTCATAAATTCTCACTGCACTCAGAAAAAACATCACATTGATCTTTAGATTCAGATGTTCTTGGCTTATATTCCAGGGCCTCATCCAGGGTGTTTCATTAGTCATTCATTAGACTAGCACTAGACTAGCTAACGCCAACATTCTGAAATGCAAAAATTATAGAAAATATGGCTTCAGAAAACATACAAAAATACTTGCTCCAGTTGTGTACTTTTGAATAGTAAATAGGTATAAAACTTTGCAGCTTAAAACTACAACTCCTTATATTTTTCTTGTTTTTCTGATTTTGTGACTTAGAAATAGCATGGAGGAGAAGGTTTCATCCCAGAACTCATGTCGTGCCTGTTTGAAAATCTTTGTTTGTTTTAATCGTTTTATTAGGGGCGCATACAACTCTTATCCCAATCCATACATACATCAATTGTGTAAAGCACATCTGTACATTCATTGCCCTCATCATTTTCAAAACATTTGCTCTCCACTTAAACCCCTAGCATCAGGTCCTCATTTTTTCCCCTCCCTCCCTGCTCCCCCTTCCCTCATGAACCCTTGATAATTTATAAACTATTATTTTGTCATATCTTGCCCTGTCCAACGTCTCCCTTCACCCACTTTTCTGTTGTCCATCCCCCAGGGAGGAAGTCACATGTAGATCCTTGTAATTGGTTCTCTCTTTCCAACCTACTCTCCCTCTACCCTCCCAGTATTGTCACTCACCCTGCTGGTCCTGAAGGGATCATCTGCCCTGGATTCCCTGTGTTTCCAGTTCCTATCTGTACCAGTGCACATCCTCTGGTCTAGCCAGACTTGCAGGTAGAATTCGGATCATGATAGTGGTGGGGGCGGGGAGGGAAGCATTTAGGAACTAGAGGAAAGTTGTATTTTCCATCAGTGCTACATCACACTTTGGCTCGTCTCCTCCCCTAGACTCCTCTGCAAGGGGATCTCCAGTGGCCTGCAAATGGGCTTTGGGTCTCCACTTTGCACTACCCACTTCATTCACTATGGTAAGATTTTTTTTGTTCTGATGATTCCTGGTACCTGATCTCTTCGATACCTGGTGATCGCACAGGCTGGTGTGCTTCTTTCATGTGGGCTTTGTTGCTTCTGAGCTAGATGGCTGCTTGTTTACCTTCAAGCCTTTAAGACCCCAGACACTTTACCTTTTAATAACCAGGCACCATCAGCTTTCTTCACCACATTTGCTTATGCACCCATTTGTCCTCAGCGATCGTATCATGGAGGTGTGCACCCAATGATATGATTTTTTGTTCTTTGATGCCTGATAATCGATCCCTTCGGCACCTCGTGATCACACAGGCTGGTGTGTCCTTCCATGTGGGCTTTGTTGCTTCTGAGCTAGATGGCCGCTTGTTTATCTTTAAGGCCTGTTTGAAAATCTTAATGGATGGATGGTGACCCTTCTTCCAAGAAGACACTTTCATAGGTCTGGCAAGCTGCCCCTGGCTGGAAGCCTGGAATTCATCAATGGCTGAGTCTAAAACTTGTTCCAGCACCTTGTTCTCTCCTTTGGATCCGCTTCCTCCCAGCACAGTGCTTAGATTAAGCATGGTGCCCTAAGCTAAAAGATAAATAAAGCAAAATTTACATTATATTAATATTGAGTTACATTTATGTTTAAATTAAAATAATTAAATACAACTATTAAAATTAATATGCACCTATAAAATCTTACACGTGTGGTTTATAAACATCTGTGTGGGAGCAATCAAAACACAAGGCCAACAGTAGACAAGAAGTTTGCTTAAGTGAAAGCACCTCTCCTTACTCTACACAAGGTAGCACAATGCTCCAGGACCTCAGATGTGTCCTCTGAAACCCATCTCTGCCTTGTCCCCTCTGTATGTGTTTGACTCCATGTGTACTGTTCTGTTCTTTGGAAATGGGAGAATGTTTCCTCACATTACAATGCAAAGTTTCTAATTCAGTGGTTGATACAAACCCTCATATCTAGAAAGGCCCCAAGGGAAATTGTAAATGGAGAGGAAACCCCAGACACTGACAGGAAGCCAGCTCTTAACCCCCATTCCCCACTGTGTGCCAGAACTGAACCCTGTGGAACCTGAGTCCCGAGCAATCCCTGAATTCCAAGCCCCCCCTGGAGGGAGGTTTGTGTATAGACTCTTGCAGTTTCCTTCTACTGTGTGTACATTATTGAAATAGAGGTTAACTTCTCAATGTTGAGGCTGTCCATTTGAAGAGGTAGAATGCTCTTGGCATGATCTCTGCGGACCATCAATCAGCTAGTTACAGTGTATATGTAGAATATGGAATCAATACAACTACCAGCAACAGTAACTCAGTTCAGGCCCTTCATGGCTAATGCAGTCCATGTCATAACTGCTGGTGTTGGATCTACAGATTGGACAGGAGAATCCCGGAGGTGCCTATTCTGCCTCCAGTCTCCCAGAGCACATCAGATGCACTGGAAGCATTCAAACATAAAGACATCCTAATCAGGAAAAGCGTCACACATTGTTTCTACCTCTTGTTCAACACATTTTCCTTTCCTTTAAAAATATTGCAACAAGGGACTCTCAGGTCAGCACAAACTCCACTGCGGCTTACGTATAATCATAACTTTTCAGTGAATAAGGAGACCTGGGCCCCCTAGGAGTATGTCATTTCTCCTAGTTAAAAGAATTGGATTAGACTGGTTTTCATCAGGATCATAATGTGCCTGTGTGGCCTTTTACTGTATGAGTGTCCTGGGGGAAGAAGCTGGCAACTTTAATAGTTGGCAAAAATATGATTTCTGATGCCAGTTTACTGTACTGGTTAAACCACATAGAGACCAATAGGCACGCAGGACATCATATGACTTTCCCCCCTCCCCCAGAATGTAATCTCTCTCATCTATAAGATAAATGCCTAGATGTGCGAGCTAATGACACCCAAACAGGAAGTTATGGTCACATGTGGAAAACTACATCAACTGGGTGGGAAACAGATGAAATAAAAACTAAGGATGATCTATCCTGGAAAGGGGTCAGAAATTTCTCCTGGGCCCATATTTCCCCTGAGGGAGAGACATGGATATTTGTTTGTTCTGTTTAATCATTTAATTGAGGGCTTTTAAAAGCTTATTATAATTCATACATCAATTGTATCAGGCACACTTGTACATATGTTGCTATCATATGTTGCACATATGTTCCTCTCTAGACAGCCACCTTCCATTGAGCCCCTGGAATCAGCTCCTATTCCCCCTTCTCCCCCACACTCGTGGACCCCTTAACAGATCACAAATTATTATTATTTTCATATCTCACACTGACCAGTCTCCCCTCCCCCATGTCCTCCATTGTTCTTTCCCCTGGAGGGGTGTCTGTGGCTGTGTGTCGATCATTGTGATCGGTTTCCCCTCCTCCCCTCCCTCCCTTCTCCCTTCCCATCTGGTATCTCTCTTCCCATTCCTGCTCCTGGGCTGCATGTGTCGTGGGCTCCCATTACCTATGTACACCTGTGTACATGCTCCGGTGCAGTCCAAAATGAGAGGCATCACTGGGGTCTTGGGGTGTGTGTATGAGGATGCCCCAAGGAACCAGAGGAATATTGTGTGCTTTACTGCACCCCAGTTGACTCAACCCTTTCCTATGACCCCTCTGGGGGGATGTTCCATTGTCTCCAGATGGGCTTTGTGGTCTGTGCTCCAAGCCCCCTCATTCTCAACCATATGGTTTTGTTTATTTGATTGTTAAGGATCTTCTGATGCCTGTTACCTGGTCCTGATAATACCTCATGCTCACACAGGCTGATGAGCTTCTTCCATGTGGGCTTGTTGTTTCTCTGCTGAATGGCCACTTGTTTGACTTCAAGCCTTTAAAAGCCGGGCACTATCTGCCTTCTTCATCACATTTGCTTATGCACCCTTTTTGTCTTAAGTGATTATGTTGGGAGGGTGAGAATCTCAGATTGCCAATTTGTTAGAACAACGTGTTTTTTGAGGGAAGGTATGAGCAGAGGCCCAAAGTCCATCCACTACCTCAGTGTATTGCCATATAAATAGATGTACATAGGTCAATACCTCTATTTTTATGGATTAATATGTTTACACATGGACACACCTATGCTTATACCTCCATCAATAGCTTTGCATCCTAGGTCATTCCTCTGTTTCCTTTTACCTTCCTTCTGCTCCACCATCATGTTTGCCCTTCTTCTGCCTCGTAGTACTTCCTCTCAGCTAGATTGCTGTTGCTCCCATGCTCCCAGGATCACTATATCCTCTTCCTTGATTTTTATTCCCTAGTTGTTCCCCTGTCTATGGCACTGTTTGCCCACCGCACCCTCCCCCCACCCCCCTTTACCCCTAAATCCCATTGCTTTCTCCTCGAGCTTGCTTTCCATGCCTGTCTTATGTAAGTAGGCATATCAACAGTGGCATAGACCAAACAAATAGAAAACAAACAACTGAAAAAGAAAAGTAAGAAGAAGAAGAAGAAGAAAAACACAACAACAACAAAAAAAAAACATGTATAATTCCAGGTCTGTCCACTGACCCTTATGACTATCTCCCCACTGGTCCTGGGGGAATTCTGGGAACTGCCCCTCCTAGCCTGAAGTCTATTTTGGGGGGCTCTTTAAGGGCTTTGTGGCTTGGCTTTGCTACAATTACTGATCTGTTTTGTTCCCTTCTTAGTTTGCCCCACTGCGGGGGATTCAGACTGCACTTCCTCCCTGCTGTGTGTACCCAGTATTGTCCTCCGTCTCAGTATGCTCCAGCAAGGGGACGACAGAGACATGGGTATTTGCAAGGTCGTAGCTCAGACCTAGGTTTACAATGCCCTCTTAAGAATCATGCAAAGTCAGAGGATCAGATTAATCAGACCTCCTTTTAGCAAAGCCCTAGACAAACTCACAATCGTCAAATATAATAACCCTGGATTCACCTGAGAGTGCTGAAAGGCAAGCATAGGTTTGTTTGCGTTTTTCCTGATGAGCCCAAAGCCAAGAGAGAAGAAAAAACAACAGAACACCACTAGAGATCTGAAGTCCTTGATATCCAAAGCAAAGAGAACTTCAACACTGATAGTCACAGAATTGAACCTAATACCATTCCCTCTTCTGATCTTGGTTTTACCATTTGAAATCTTGGATGATACTCTGAAGCCCATGAATTGTGATAGTAGTCATCTCTGCCTCCCATATGACGGAATTCAGCTTTAAGTTCATCAGAGCAGTCCAGTTTCTTTCGTAACACCACTGTAGGAGACTCTGAAATTGAAGTGACCCTGGGACACTGATGGATGTCAGAAGCTACGTGCCGCTTCCCGTTTGCTGCTATAGGACAAAGTACCACCATGGCTTAGTTTTCTTTTTTAAATTTTATGTACAAATAAGACTCTGATAAATAGAACATCATCATTAGAGAGTCATGTCACAACATTCCCTGGGATAACATTAAATCACTACATAATCTGAGAACTGGTTTCAGGTTCTGTGTTGTTTGTGCTGACAGTGTTCTCATACATTATTTGCCCCTTTGTGACTATCTAGTTCCATTCAGAATAATGTTCTACAGGTCTACATCATGATGTGCTTTGTGGTTTTTCCAGTATATTTTAAACATATATAGTACTCCATGGTGTGTGTGTACATTTCTTTATCCAATCTTCTACAGATGGTCTTTTGTGTTGTTTCTAATTTCTTGATATTGTGAACAGTACTTTAATGAACATGGAAGTGCATATGTCTGCCTGTGGTATGTGACCTTACTTCTTTAAGCTATATACTCACTATAGTCATTGATAGATTGTATGCAATTTCTTATACCATTTGTATTATCACCATATAGCTTTTTAAAAATCACTTTATTAGGGGCTCATACAACTCTTATCACAATCCATACATACATCAGTTGTGTCAAGCACATTTGTACATTCATTGCCCTCATCATTCTCAAAACATTTGCTTTCCACTTAAGCCCCTGGCATTATTTGTTCTCCTCCCTCCCTGCTCTCCCCTCCCTCCTGAACCCTTGATAATTTATAAATTATTATTTTGTCATATCTTACACTGTCCGACATCTCCCTTTGCCCATTTTCTGTTGTCCATCTCCCAGGGAGGAGGTTATATGTAGATCCCTGGAATTGGTTCCCCCTCTCTACCCCACCCTCCCGGTATCACCACTCTAAACACTGGTCCTGAAGGATCATCCGCCCTAGATTCCTTGTGTTTCTGGTTCTTATCTGTACCAGTGTACATTCTCTTGTCTAGCCAGATTTTTAAGGTAGAACTGGGATCATGATAGCGTGTGTGGGAGGGGTGCAGGGGGTGGGCAGGAAGCATTAAGGAACTAGAGGAAAGTTGTATGTTTATCATTGCTACACTGCACCCTGACTGGCTCGTCATCTCCCCGAGACCCTTCCATAAGGGGATGTCCAGTTGCCAACAGATAGGCTTTGGGTCCCTACTCTGCACTCCCCCTCATTCACAATGATATGATATTTTGTTCTTTGATGCCTGATACCTGATCCCTTCGACACCTCATGATTGCACAGGCTGGTGTGTTCTTCCATGTGGGCTTTGTTGCTTCTGAGCTAGATGGCTGCTTGTTTATCTTCAAGCCTTTAAGACCCCAGATGGTATATCTTTTGATAGCCAGACACCATCAGCTTTCTTCACCACATTTCCTTATGCACCCACTTTGTCTTCAGCGATCGTATCAGGGAGGTGAGCACACAATGATATGATTTTTTGTTATTTGATGCCTGGTAACTGATCCCTTCAGCACCTCATGATCACGCAGGCTGGTGTGCTTCTTCCAAGTGGGTTTTGTTGCTTCTGAGCTAGATAGCCGCTTGTTTTCCTTCAAGCCTTTAAGACACCAGACGCTATATCTTTTGGTAGCCTGGCACCAACAGCTTTCTTCACCACATTTGCTATGCACCCGCTTTGTCTTCAGCAATTGTGTCCAGAAGGTGAGCATCATAGAATGCCAATTTAATAGAACAAAGTATTCTTGCATTGAGGCCCAAAGTATTCTTGAGTGGAGGCCCAATGTCCAACTGCTACCTTAATACTAAATCTATACATAAATGCACATAGATTTATTTCTACATCCTCATATATAAATATACTTACATATGTACATGCCTGTATTTAGACTTCTATAAATGCCCTTTACCTCCTAGCTCTTTCCTATATTTCCTACACTCCTAGCTCTTTCCTATATTTCCTATACTTTCCTCCTGTCCCACTGTCATGCTCAGTCCCCACCAGGGTTTCAGCAATTCCTCTTTGTTATATTACCCTTGATCATGCCCTACCAGGCCCCCCACATCTTCCTCAACACCAATTTGGATCATTTGTTGTTCCCTTGTCCCTAGGTTTGTTAACACCACTTTCTTCCCATCCCCCTACCTCCCCCTCTCCCATGCCCCCCTGGAACTATCGGTCTCGTTGTTTTCTCCTCCAGATTGTTCATCCATCCTATTTTAGTTAGACAGATCTGGGGAGATAATAACATGCACAAAAACAAGACAGAGCAAAACTGAGCAACAAAAGAAAACAAAACAACAAGCCAATGACAATAAACAAAACAAAACACAACAACAAAAAAAGACAAGCTTGTAGTTAGTTCAAGGACTGTTTGTTGGCTTTTAGGAGTGTTTTCCAGTCCAGTCTTTTGGGGCGCCAAGCCCTGGCCCCAAAGTGTATTTTTGGTATTTCCTGGGGACTTCGTTGCTCTGTTCCCTTTTGCTGTTCTGTTCCATGCCCTTAGTGTTTTGCTTTGGTGTGGTGGGATCAGATCAGGTGGAATCGATTCCTAAATTCTGAGGACCCGAAAGGACCTCATTTAATGCAGAATGCCTGTTGGAGGTCAAGCTGGTGTGTTGTGGTTCAAGATCTGAAATACTGTCCTTGGCTCATAGTCTTACTTTGCCCCGTCTATTCAACAATTATTTCCCAATCCCTCTCTGATGTTTTCTTTACTTGAAGTCTTGACACTTGACTGATTTTGCATTATTTTGAATATTCTCTGCCAAACAAAGGGGTCTTTCTATTCAGAATCTTGCATTTCTTAGAGGCTACTGGGTTTACACCTTGTCTTGTCTTGTCTGGGGCCCCACTTTTCTTGTGGCAACTTCTCCCCTGAGACCCTATGATGCTTCCATCAGTCTACTCTCACTGAGGTTTTCCATAACCATCAGGCACAAGGATGTAGGGAGGATGTCCTGTTGGAATTAGGGCTCCTTCTCTTGGTTCTCAGCATCCCCAGGGATGGTTTTCCTTTTTCTCTAAAATTTCTCCTCACTGCAGGCTTAAAAGGAGGAACTAGAGTCCGCACCGTCTCCCTGACTGGAGGGAGGATGGAGCCCGTGGCCGCCGCGTCGGATGGCGGGGAGCGGCCGGGCTCTCCTGCGGGCTCGGGCCTGTCGGCTTCGCAGCGCCGGGCCGAGCTGCGGCGGCGAAAGCTGCTCATGAACTCGGAGCAGCGCATCAACCGCATCATGGGCTTCCACAGGCCCGGGAGCGGCGCGGAAGATGAAAGCCAGACGAGATCAAAGCAGCTGGACAGTGATAAATTGAACCCCCTCACCATCCCTTCCGTTTCAAAGCGGGTAGTGCTGGGGGATTCCGTCACCACGGGAGCAGCTGACCAACAGGGTGGAGTGGCAGAAGCAAAGGTGACCCAACTGGGAGACAAACTAGACTCTCTCATTAAACCACCTGAATGCAGTGCTGATGTCAACATTGAGCTCCGGCATCGGAACCGAGGGGACCTGACCTCGGACCCAGTCCAGAGGGCTTCTCGCCACGGCCTGGAACAGTACCTCTCCAGATTTGAAGAAGCAATGAAGCTAAGGAAACAGCTCATCAGTGAGAAACCCAGTCAAGAAGATGGTAGTACAACAGAAGAATTTGACTCTTTTCGAATATTTCGATTGGTGGGATGTGCTCTTCTTGCCCTTGGAGTCAGGGCTTTTGTTTGCAAATATTTGTCCATATTTGCTCCATTTCTTACTTTACAACTTGCATACATGGGACTATACAAATATTTTCCTAAGGGTGAGAAGAAAATAAAGACAACAGTACTAACGGCCGCACTTCTGCTATCGGGAATTCCTGCTGAGGTGATCAATCGGTCCATGGATACTTACAGCAAAATGGGCGAGGTCTTTACAGATCTCTGTGTCTACTTTTTCACTTTTATCTTTTGTCATGAACTGCTTGATTATTGGGGCTCAGAAGTACCTTGAAGCCTACAGAACTTGGAAGGAGCTTACAAGAAACCATTTTTCTTCCATACTACAGTATCTCTAAAGGAGGCAAGCTGGTTACACCTTTATGTAATTCTTTTACATCTATGGGTGGTAAAATCACTCAATTAGAAAGGGAATGGCAGGTTCCGTGATTTAAAATGATCTCATTTGTATTAGTACTGATGTGAAGCATAGACTACTGAAGGTCATGAATTGATTTTTCTTGATTAGATTCCTAGTCTTTACCTTTCCCTCACTTTCTCAGAGTTGTAATCCCACTTTTGAGGGCTGAGCTAATGCTTTTAGGAGGGCAAGTGAACATGGTCTCAGCCAATCCTAAGAACTGTTTCTTGTATTGTGTCATGCTGTCCTAAGTAATGGAGCCATAATAAAAATAAGTGTCGAATGTTAAAATAAAAAAAGGAGGAACTAACATTGTCTGTTTGCAGTACAAATATTAAAAGTGACACTGATCCTTCATTGTCATCTACATAATACATTTTCCTTCTTAACAAACAGATTAGCATGGTCATTCTCATCATGTTAATAAAAAATTGTTGAAGGTAAGGTCTTGGAGTTGTCTCTTGCAATGCTCCCTGTGCACTGTGGGTAGTGATTGACTGCTTTTCTCTATATCTGAGAAAATAATTGTGGTGCCTTCTGGGGCTAAACTTGTGACATGACCTTAGTGATTCTTGCTACCCACTGTCTGTCTCCCTTTATGCAGAAACAGTGTTTCAGGCATAGAGAGACCCCTGACACTGGGAACAGGTGAACTGGAATGACCTGTGCGGTGGGCGGAGACATTAGTAAGATCATTCATTGGAGTCACAATGAGGCTGAACACTCATTGGAAGGGCACCTTTGAAAAAAAGCAAATGTGTCAAAGAGGAGGAAATTGCAGACTATCATCTCAGAATGCTCATTAGAATTGAGAAAAGTGAGACTTCTCACATATTCTGAACCCGTGTCCAGGGGGACCAATTCCTACAGAAGGACATCCTGTTTGGTAGTATCAGCAACATAGAGGAATACCCTGAATTACTTGCACAGACAGAGTGCCAGTGTAAATGTTTTCAAACTTAGCAAAGGTGAATGGTTCAAGACGTGGCAGTTTACGTATTTGTTCTGTTGTGCACAGATTATTTTGAGTAAAACTAACTCAAAAGCATCTATCAAAATCTCTGATATAGTGAGGTGTAGAAAATTCAAATTAATTCTGGTTATGCAAGGGTAATTATCTGAAAAAAGAATACATTATATCATTTTTATATTTAGAAAGTGTTAAAATTACTTAATATTAAAAATTCAATGCATATACCATTCCTTATTAAGTTTAACTCTATCACTGTCAAACAACCAAGAAAATAGTTTAACAAATAAATAATAAATACTATAAACAAATAAAGGTGATAGACAAATCTACTCTCCCTGACAGCAGAGTGGATTTTACATTGGGATGCTAAGTATAAGTTTGGCAGTTCAAAACCACCATCCATTCCAAAGGAGAAAGATGAGGCTCTAAAAAGATTTACCAGGATTGCAAATCACATCATCCAAATCCAAAGGTGGGTATTGCATCAGAATTAAGTTGTGATATTCTGGCGTGCAAAAGGTCGTGGATGACAGTGGTAGCTCAATATGCATTTCCAGGATCTACACAAGGAAGACACCTCCTGCGATTTCCCTCTAACCATAATTGAGGGATGGGAATAACCTGGGGATCAGACAGTGTTGGAGAGATGACGATAGACTAAAATGACAAATCTGACTTCAATGGTTAAAACCTTGTCATTTGACCTCCCCAGTGATACACTTTGTATTTAATCTGTTTTTAAAATATTTTCTGGGTTTTTTTCATATAGGGTTTTATCTCTATTTTATTTTGTCAGTGTACCCTTTCTTTACTCCCTGTTATGAATTTTTCTGTTTTTCAATTTATGAAACACAAGATGGGTGAATTTACAGAAACAAGAAATAGAACAAAGGTTCTTGGGGCTGAAGCAGGGGCCTTGCGGGAGGAAGGGGAGCTGATATAATTTCAAGAAGGAAGACAATGTTTTGAAATTGATTGCAGTAGTTATTGTACAATTGCTTGATAAGATTGAACCATAGAATGGTATGATGTCTGGATTAGATCCTAATAAAATGGTTTGAATGATAAAAGAAAGTGTTAAAGGATATTAGTTGCTGAACAAATGTTTTAAAATATATTTATTAAAATATTTTTATTTTGAATAATTTAAAAATTATTTTGACAAATAATGTTTCACATAAAAAGAAATATAACACTGATATACTGTTGTCATCTAATATATGTTTCATAATAAAAATTTTCAATATATCAGTTAAAGAAAAAAAGATTTACATTGTGTGAAGTCCTAAGGAACAGTTCTACTCTGTGCTAAAGGGTTGTTATGAGTCTGAATTCACTTGGTGCCAGTGGATTATAGTATTTGAATTTCTCAATTTTTATATTATTTTGGTTGATCATCTCCATTAGTTTGCTTTCTGTATATTCTGTATTTTGTTTAATCATATTTAACATTGTTGTCAGAGATTGCTCTGTTTTCCATTATCCTAGTCTCCTTAGAAATTCGTTCATTTTGTTTTTATTTTAATTATGCCCTTTTTTCTGTGACATCATTTATGCTGTTATTTATATTTAATAACATGTTAATGGTTTTCCTTTTATGTATATATTTTATTGGTTGTGCTTCAATTTACAAGGTAGATTGATAAAAATAAACTTATCCTTCCATTTGCATTATTCCCTTTTTTTGTAATATAAAGTCATCATAATATTATATTTCTGTTAAACCAAAGTCTGAGGTCACCAACAAAAGCATAGCTTACACACAGCACTGTATGAAACAGTTGTTTGCTCAAATAGAGAAGAAACAGATCTGGCTCATCATCAATAGTGGGCACCAGGCCCACAGCCAGCGGTTTCACTCTGTGGCCAGTGCAGGGATGGAGGTTTGCAAGCATTCCTTGTTTGTGCTGCAGTTGAAGAACAGTGTCCCTTCCCCCGTAGCAAGATAAAGAAATCAGGTTGTGCTATGAGGTGGAATCTACTGGAAGGCAGTGAGTTGGATTTGTTGTTGTTGTTGTTGTTTTGTATATCCCATGCAATGTGCATAGCAATCAGTTTGGGGAATATTGGCATGTGTTCAGCAGAAAGTAGAAGCAGTGTGCTATAGGACACCAGCTACTAAAGAGAGTTTTTGGATCCAGAGCATGGGAAAGTCATCCAGCCAGCAAGGTCATCATATCCCAGTAGCCAGACTGATGTTATTTGCTCCTATGCACACCTGGTTCTGTCATGGACTCCAGGGAGTCCAGCAGACTGCACTTGGATTGCCAGCGTCCTCAATTTCCAATTCCTATTGGGGTTTATCTCAGGTGTATTTAGTCTTTCGGGGTAACACTCTTGAATTCTTGTTATATGCTTTTCTGTTTTACAGTGGATGAAACTTGGGATTGAGGAATGTATAGAGAGAGCAAGCAGGTTAAGGGTTGGGAGGTACAGTGGGACGCAGCGTAAGTAAGAAGGAGCTAGCATCAAGGAGTTCAAGAAGGAAGAGGATATTTTGAGACTGATTGTGGCAGCAATTCTTCAACAGTTTGACGTGATTGAACTAGGAATAATGTGATATCTGCATATAGCTCCAAATACAGTGCTTTTAGAAAAATATTAAATAAAGACTATTTATTCCATTGCAAGCAATTTTTGTAAATTCAAGTCATGGCTTATATCAAAATCTCTTTTCCTGTTCATTAAATAGTTTTTTGAAATGTTGTACTGTGATGAATTTCTATCAGTTTCCGATTATGTGTGAAAAAATGATCTGTCATTTATGTTTAACTTATTTTTTTCTTTCTTTTTAAAAAAACGTTTTATTAGGGGCTCATACAACTCTTATCACAATCCATACATACATCAATTGTGTAAAGCACATCTATACATTCATTGCCCTCATCATTTTCAAAACATTTGCTCTCCACCTTATTTTTCAAATTATATATAGATATGCAACAAAATATTTTCAAAATTCTTCTCAGATATAATTCAGTAACATTAGATCATTGTATTAAACAATTGCCAATACCTTAAAAACTTCCTATTACACACATAACAAACTCAGAAAAGAAGAATTCTGACTTGATCATTTCCTCCTTAATATGTAATAAAAAGTTATAAATTTCTTGCTTCAACGAATTTAAATAGAAGTCTGATTTAATACTTTTCCTTTTTCTATAGGAAGAATGCAGCCTAAACTCTGCTCAATACCTTCATTGTCTTTCAGGCAGAATTTTTTTAGTGAGGATTTTTGTGGACTATATCTCAGTATCAGTATCTATCTATATTTATATCTTTAGATCATCCTTCCACAAATCCAGAATGTTTGCAACCTGCAGCACTCTCTACAAAGTTCTTCACAGTGAGGGAGAGTCAGTGCGAGCCCACGCATAAACTAACCCGAGGGAGAAAGGTGACCTTCAGGAGTGATAACCAACCACCTCGACAAAGTAAAGAAGGCAGTGAGGACAGGAGCATGGATAGGGACTGCAGTGTCTGGTCAGCGAGCACTGCTGACCGCTGTGGTGCCTCTATTGCCCTGGCAGGAAGTCTTCCGAGAGAGCGCCAAGTAACCCCCCTGACAATAAGCATGAATGCTTCGGCCCGGAGAAAATGGTGCTGTGTGACCCACAGAAGGCGGAAGAGAGTGTAAGCCCAGCAAACCCCTCTCCTGTGCGTGACAGGACGCGTCAGCAGGGGCTCGCAGAAACTATTGAGCCCAACACCAACCCTGAGTACTGATTCGTGGGAGGAAAAATGAGTGGCTTATTATTTCTGTGGCTTCTTTTAACACCAGAAGTAACCTGTTTGTTAGGAGTTTTTTTTAAATTCCAACTCTAATTCTAGAAGATAATGTTGAAGTATCTTTTACTGCTTTCCAAATATTCTGAAAGGAGCTATAGGGATGACATACACTTGTTTCCCTGTGTTCAGAGGTAGGAAAAAAATCAGGTAGGACTGGTCTTGATTCCATTACATGGTGAACACAGTGACTGTTTGCTTTCACAAGATCATCTGGGCACTTCTAATGTTAATGGACATAAAGTTACATGACACATAAAATATGAACAGATGTTCATAGGATGGTAGAGTGAAGCCCTCAGAGAGAGGATTGTGTTCTCCCAAGGACACCACCAGCGTTGCTTTTCTAATGTGAGTCCCAGAGTCAGGGACCCATTCAGCCCTTTCACCTTCATATAGCAATGTGCCTCCCACGTGCAAATGTCTAATAAGACACCAGAGGAAACTACAGCACATGTGTACTTAAATTCACATTCTTTCTCACCCTGGAGAGTATTTTATGGGTGTGCTGAATCTTATCCACATGAACATGAATTGAGTGGGGGTTTTCCTTTCTGGTGGAATCTCGGGAGGTGAGTGCTTCAGGGATTCCTACATGAAGTCTGAGGATGCAGCATCTGAGCACATGACTCACTGTGTTTCTATCTCCAGGTGTCCTGGTCCAGGTGCACCTGCAGGAGTCAGGCCCAGGACTGGTGAAGCACTCACAGACGCTGTCTCTCACCTGTGCCGTCTCTGGATTCTCTTTAACCAGCTATGATTTGCACAGGCTCCAGGAAGGGAACTGGGGTGGGTTGGGATAATGACGAGTGATGGGAGAACATACTATAAACCAGCTCTCCAGTCACGAGTCAGTATCACCAGGGACACCTCCAAGAGGCAAGTTTATTTCAAACTTAACTCTGTGACTCCTGAGGACACAGCTGTGCGTTGCTGTGCTAGAGACACAGCGATGGGAAGTCAGTGTGAGCCGACACCAACCTCCCTGCAACAGCCCATGGTTCCAGGACATGCGTGAGAGAGAGGAGTCAGGAAGGCTTTCCGCTCAGAAGCGGCGGTTTCCCCACGTTTTCAGCACATGTATACACTTGAGGGAATCTTCGTGCATCTGAAAGTGCCTTCTTTTCAGTGGAGTGGGCTTTGTCTATCTTTCACCATCTATACAAGAGTTCACAGGTACATGCCTTGATGCAATATGTTTGCAACTGTCTGTACAAACTAGTATTATTTGTTGTCAAAGCCAGAAACCTTTAAAAACACCAAACTCACCGCCTTAGAGTCTATGCCAACTCACAGTGATGCCATTGTGGGTTTCTAAGACTATAACTGTTTACAGAAGTAAAATGCCCCGTCTTTCTTCCGCAGAACATCTGGTTGTTTTTTAACTGTATACAGGTAGATCTCAGCCCAAAGCATCTACTTTACACAAGAGGGCTCCTTATTTTATTTTATTTTTAAACAATTTATTGGGGCTCATACAATTCTTATCACAGTTCATACATATACATACATCAATTGTATAAAGCACATCTGTACAGTCTTTGCCCTAATCATTTTTTCTCATCTTTTCTTTTTTTACATTTTATTAGGGACTCATACAACTCTTATCACAATCCATACATATACATACATCAATTGTATAAAGCACATCCATACATTAAGAGGGCTCCTTAAAGAACTATTAATGCAGGAAAAATTTCTCTTGTGAGTCCCAAATTTTCTCTAAGCAATCAGATGTATTCATTCCAGTGCATGCTCACACATGTACATTTATGTAATAATTTTAACTTCCAGTGACCTGGATAATATTGTATATGTTGACATTCTTAGGTATGCTTGAGTTGGCTTCAACTCACAGAGATCCTATGTAGAACAGGATGAAATGCTGCCCAGACACGCACTATCCTGACAATCATTCCTCTGTTTGGACTGAGCGTTGCAGCCTTGGTGACAACCCCTCTCCTTGAAAGTCTCTCTTGTTGATTGACATTGTACTTTACCAAGCACAAGACCATGCTCCAGGGACTAGTTCCTCATGATGACAGGACCAGATAAGTGCGATGAAGTCTTACTCAAATGCGTCCAAGAAATATTCAAGATGTGCTTATTCCAAAACAGACCTGCTTGTCCTTCAGGATGCCCATTCTATATCCAACATTATTCCCTAACACCATAACCCAAGTTCATCAATTCTTCGATATTTCTTACAGGGTTTGGGCCATTATTGGAGTCACTCTTAGTTGTCACAACTGTGGCAGCTGTGTCCGGCACTCAGCTAATGTCAAGGGATGCTTCTACACACACACACATATACATGCACACACATATATCTTTTTTTTTTTTTTGCATGATGCCTTATACCTGGTACCTTGGCACCTCGTGATCGCACTGGCCGGTGTGCTTCTTCCATGTGGGCTTTTTTGCTTCTGAGCTAGATGACCACTTGTTCACCTTCAAGCCTTTAAGACCCCAGACACTATCTCTTTTGATAGCCGGGCACCATCAGCTTTCTTCACCACATTTGCTTATGCACCCATTTGTCTTCAGCGATCCTGGCCCTTAGCCCTGTATGCAATCCTAGCTTACAGCCAGGACAGCATGCCAGACTTAAGACAAAGCCATCTTGGAAGAAAAGGCTCCATTCATCTGTTGAGCTTTTCAATCAGGCACTAGATAAGATCTGGAAGGGGATCTTCTCCTCCATGCCGTCTCTTAGTGATAGAATCAGAAAAATTAAACAATAACAAAGTAGTTAAAATTTTAACCTGCAAAGTTTTATTCTTGTTTACCAATTATCAGAACACAACTGCAGCCAATTGGATTGTATTTTCCTTTGAATCATATTTCCTACCATCATTTCCACATGTCAGAATATTGGGAGGTTTAGTGTCCCTTGAGGATAATTGACCTAATCTAAGTTCATGCAGTGTTTGTGACTATTGTATGTGGGTTCACAGGGAATCAGAACTGACGACAGGACCCCTAGCAATGACACAGCATCATCAAAACAAGACCTGCTATGTTTGAGGCTAGCATTGCAGCCACTGTATCAATGCATCTCCTTGAGGACTTGACAGAAGGAAAGGTCTTCTCCATGGTCATTTCAGTCAGCACAGGACATCTTCAGATTATCAGACTGCAGTCTGAGGACACTGCCGCCTATGACTATGTAAGAAACAGTGAAAACCCACATCCCGAAAATGCCAGCATCCCGGGACAGAGGGAACAACTTTGACAATTTGTTTGCTGTCCTTCTTTGACTCAAGTCATACAATTAGGCCATAAACACAGTCACTGAATCAACTTGAACTCACAGGGGCATTTTAGGGTCTGGATTGTAAATTTTTGGGAAGCAGATTCTTTAATCCTTCTCCCTAGAAGCTGGATTTCAGGCGGTCAATGCCCTACTCACCGTGCAGCCAGGGTTTCTATATGCTCACAGCAATTAAAGCAATCAAAACCAACCAAGTACTGTTTTAGATTCCATTGGGGTGACTCTGATTCACTGTGTCACATTGTGCAAAGAGTGGAACTGCATTTCTATTTTAAAGGCTGAGACCTTTGAGAACTAATTCACTATGCCTGACTTCCAAGGCCTTCTGGGTGAGTTTGAATCACCAGCCAGCCATTTGGTTCGCAGTGCAGTGCTGTAAGAATGTCTCTTGACTCTTGTGCCCCATTTTATAATTTTGAAAATGCTGTCCAGGCCTCTTCAGTCACTAAAGTATGTAACCTCTTTCTCTTCCACACCCAGTTTTGCCACTTTGCAGTGTATTATTACCCAAATGTCAACATCCTCCAGCTCTCAGTATGTGCCCTTTTTCCCATACCCCATTCCACCCTGCCTCACAAAGTTAAAAAGATTAATGCTTAGCTTCTGTAAACTGCTTGCTGAAAGGAATGTGGCACTCCCAACCCTTCCCTGCTTACCCACCGAAAGAAATGTAATATTCTCAACCCCTCCTGATTGCCAAACTGGCTTCAGTTTTTGTCCTTATAAACCCGCATGAATATCATTTTGGGCCTTGAGTCATTCTGGAGAGGCTTGAATCTTCCCCAAAGCCACCGGCTAGAATTAAGACTCCCAATTTGGACATAAAAGAAATTACACCATTTGTGCACATCAGAAGACAGCATGAGAAAAGTGAAATGAGAGCCCATGGACTGGGAAATTATTTTTACCAATGACACATCAGACAAAGGGCTAAATACAAAATTATACAGAACTCTACATCTAAATAAGAAATAACAAGACCCAATCAAAAAACTGTGAAGACAACAAAAAGTACTTCACCAAAAATGAAATACGCATGATTAACAAACATGAAAAAATCCTCACGGTCACTAGCCTTCAGGAAGACACAAATTCAAACCACAATGAGATAGCACTTACCCCCTACAATGCCATCCCAAACCAGAGAATCAAAACAACAAATGCTGGAGAGGACATGAGGGATTGGCATTCATATATACTGCTGGTGGAGTTCTAAACACATACAGCCACTGTGGAAATCAATGTGGCACTACTTAAAAAAACGAGAAATTGAAATCCCATATGATCCAGCAATATCACGATTAGGTATCATGGCATTCATAGAGAAATATATTTTAAAAAACAACAAAGTTAAACAGAGATAAAGCTCAACCGAAAAGAAGAGGAATATTAAAAACTACAATAGATTTAAAATGGGTCAAAAAGGATAAAGAGTTATATTTTAACTTAACTGTATCTGCAATAATCTACCTTCCAAAGAATGCTGCATGAGAGCAAGGCCATTCACATTCCTGTTCTATGGTCAAAGTACTTCTCCGGTTAATATAGTTAGCATGGGTCAAAAGAGAGATTAAATGTAAAATCAGATACTGATCTTGATATCAATGTACATATGTGCACAGGACGAGTCTATCAGGCTTTCCCAGTTTCTGTATTCATGTGATTTCCTGCAGGATTTACACTGCAGTCCTACAATGTGGCAGACATTTTGTTCAGCCCTTCTGTCCAATTAGTGCATCAGTTTATCCTATGGGCTTTGTGTAACATCAAAGAAAATGTCATTGGATACTGGAGGCGCTGCCAGTCACTAAATGCATTCACACTGCCACATTCCCTGTATCCATATGGTGTCTCTGCTGTACAAATCCTCTATTGTCACATGACTCCTTTCAGGCTAAAGGCCAGTCAACTAGAACTACCTTGGTTAAAACCCTAGTATAGTTTACTGACGCACTGAGAGAACCCAAAGAGGGTATTTGCAAAGTCACTATGTTGCCAGAGCTTTCCTTCTCCATGCGATCACTGGTATGAGATATCACATGGCTTCCTGTGGAGTTTCCCATCTTGACTGAATTTAAGGCTTGTCAATTTTGTGTCTTTATGTCAAGAAAATTTAGAAACATAGGTAAAAGTTTGTTACCCATACTCATTACAGCTACATGGTAACTGTCCTACATGAAATCATTTATGAGACATGAGCTCTTCATTTTAAAAAAACTTTATGATTTAAAACTTTACAGAGTAAATTGGTTTTCCATTCAACAATTCATACATTGATTGCAGTCCCTGGGATGTACCAGCCTTCTTCCCACTTGCACCCTCCTTGTGTTTTTATACCAGTCATCCTTCTTGCCTGTTCCTTCTAGCTTCCAAGTGTTCTTATCCATAAGCAAATGCTGTCTTTTGCTTTAGTATGGGTGATTATTCTAAGGAGTGTATACCTCTCAGATGTTATTCTTTCCCTCCGAGCCTGTATGTTATTGGGCTGAAAGCTGAGTCAGAGGAGTGAGTACAGATCCAACAGTGAAGTGTCGCTAAAGGCCATAATCTGGGGATTCCAAGTCTCCTTCAGACCAGTAAGCCGGATCTATTTTATGATTTTGGTTTTGTTCCATTTTCTTCTCCCACTTGACTCAGGACCCTCTTTTGTGATCCCTTTGAGAGTAATTAGCAATGGAAGCTGAGCATCTAGTTCTTCTGGTCTCAGTGTTGTGGAGGCTGAGGTTTGCTATGGCCCATTCATCCTCTGTATTAATTGTTCCGATACATCTAAGAGCAGGCAAATGGGGCAGGCACAACTGGCATCTGGGTGGGCACTGTACTGCTTGGTACATCTATGAGCCAGAAATGCCAGGTTCAGCTCTCTTTCGGGCACTGAAAGCTGGAAAAGCAATGAGGTACCCATGTACCCCGTGGAAGTCTGGAAGGTCCTCTCCCCACAAAGGTGGGCCATGTCAGTAGAAGGACATCAGTGCAGAACATGGGTCCCCATATGGTACGTCACAATTGTCTGTTCCCATGTTTGACCCAGGCCAAACTCTAGCACCTCTTCCTGTTTTGAAAGCTTTGTTACACTAACTCCAAAGGAAAGGTTTTCTTGTTAGGAATTTTCTCATGTTTAACAAGACCTGATTTCCACATATAAGATTTTCCACATTTAATTCATGCAAAGGGTTTCTTTCCTTTGTGAAATCTCTGATGTGCTATAAAGCATCACATCTGGCTGAAAGCTTTACCACACTCACCATATACATTGGGGTTTTTCTCCTGTGAATTCATAGATTAGTTTCAAGATTTCCTTTCTGAATGAAGCCTTTGCCACATTCACCACATACATGGGGTTTCTATCCAGTATGAGTTCGCTGATGAGCAGTGAGAGAAGCCATCCAGATAAAGGCTTTTCCACATTCAGGACATACATAGGGTTTCTCTCCAGTATGAGTTCGCTGATGAAAAGTGAGAGAAGTCTTCCTGATAAAGCCTTTTCCACATTCAGCACATACATAGGGTTTCTCTCTAGTATGAGTTCGCTGATGAGCAGTGAGAGAAGCCATCCAGATAAAGGCTTTGCCACATTCACCACATACATGGGGTTTTTCTCCAGTATGAATTCGCTGATGAACAGTGAGAGTGGTCTTTCTGATAAAGGCTTTTCCACATTCAGGACATACATAGGGTTTCTCTCCAGTATGAGTTCGCTGATGAGCACTGAGGGAAATCTTCCAGATAAAGGCTTTTCCACATTCACTACATACATGGGGTTTCTCTCCAGTGTGAGTTCGCTGATGAACAGTGAGAGCAGTCTTCCTGCTAAAGCCTTTGCCACATTCACCACATACATGGGGTTTCTCTCCAGTATGAGTTCGCTGATGAGCAGTGAGAGCAGTCTTCCTAATAAAGGATTTTCCACATTCACTGCATACATGGGGTTTCTCTCCAGAATGAGTTCGCTGATGAACAGTGAGAGCAGTCTTCCTGATAAAGGCTTTTCCACATTCACTGCATACGTGGGGTTTCTCTCCAGAATGAGTTCGCTGATGAACAGTGAGCTCATTCATCGTGAAAAAGGCTTTTCCACATTCACCACATACATAGGGTTTCTCTCCAGAATGAGTTCGCTGATGAACAGTGAGCGCAGTCTTCCAGATAAAGGCTTTTCCACATTCACCACATACATGGGGTTTCTCTCCAGTATGAGTTCGCTGATGATCAGTGAGTCCATCCTTCCTGATAAAGGCTTTTCCACATTGACCACATACATGGGGTTTCTCTCCACTATGAGTTCGCTGATGAACAGTGAGAGCAGTCTTCCAGATAAAGGCTTTCCCACATTCACCACATACATGGGGTTTCTCTCCAGTATGAGTTCGCTGATGATCAGTGAGACCATTCTTCCTGATAAAGGCTTTTCCACATTGACCACATACATGGGGTTTCTCTCCAGTATGAATTCGCTGATGAATAGTGAGAGCAGTCTTCTTGATAAAGGTTTTTCCACATTGACCACATACATGGGGTTTATCTCCTGTTTGAATTATCTTATGTGCTATAAGGTGTTGCTTCTGGTTTGAAGTTTTACCATGCTCACCACGCACATAGGGTTTTACTCCTGCATGAGTTTGTAGGCGAGTTTTGAGATGTGCATTCTGAATGAAGCCTTTGCCACCTTCACCACATACGTGGGGTTTCTCTCCAGTATGAGTTTGCTGATGAACAGTGAGATCACTCTTCCTGGTGAAGCCTTTCCCACATTCACTGCATACATAGGACATTCCTGCCACATGAGGTTCCTGATATCCCTCGAGGTATGATTTACTGTGAAAAGTTTTCCCACATTGCAAGCATTTTCCTAGCTTTTGTCCTTCATGAGCTTTTTGACAATGTTCATTGAGTTGGAACACTTTCTTGAATTTTTGCCCACACTGACTGCATTCATAGGTCTTATCTAGTTTATCAATGATCTGGTGCTCACAGAGCAAAGACTCCTCGATGAAGGCTGTCCCACATTTATTGCCTGTGTTTGGTTTCTCAATTTCATCAGACTCCTGATGCTGAATGCATTGTGACTTCATGAGCCTGGGTGGTTCACACTCAGGGAATTTCATTTCAGTACAAAATTGATCTTGTTCAACATGGAGAAGAGTTTTCTCATCTCCATTGAGCACAACTGACTTCTGTATTTTGTTGCTCCTGTTCTGCTTTAATTCCAGAATGATTAAATCTGATTTTATAATTTTTTCATGTAAACCAAACATCTCATAGTTTTCCTTTGGAAAAAAATTATTTTTGTGCTGCGAATTAATACTTTCCAATGTACTAAATTTGTAGCATTGTTCCATTCTGTCCATGCATCTTTCACACTGCAAGTTCTCAAGCAAATGATCATCATCTTTCTGGATTTCTATAAAAGAACAGAACATTGACTCTTTTCAACATCTTGAAATATAATGGACTCCTTAAAATATGCATTGATACAAAGTAGATCTTTAGTGACAACCCCCTTATATTAATACAAATAAAACACTATGCTTAATGTTTATTGCCCATCGGAAGATACAATAATGTAAATAATCCAAATGGTAAAAATAGTTATTGTAGAAATCAGGTTGGATATGAAACTAGTGAATGAACACAGAGTTGGTATTTGCTAAAAGAGGGACATGATATGTATGAACTGTGATAAGAATTGTATGAGCCCCAATAAATTGTTAAAAAAAAAAGAGGGACATGAAAATATTCAACAAATGTAATACACGGAAGACACTGAGACCAGTAGACTGTAGGCGTGATAGGCTTGCTAAATCTAGAGTTCAGATGTATTCACTCCATCAGTCTTTACTGAAAGACAACTAAGTACCAGATAAAATTGGGAATGTGAAAAATGCAGAATGTTCTACTTGGGAGGAAACAATTTTCACAGGTATATATGAAAGGGATTATGGTACAGAAACATATTCTTTATGTTTATGGAGCCTGTATTCTAGCTCACACCACTCACCTTTCAGTGTTGTGTTGAGGTGGCTTGCATGTTGCTGTGATGCCAGAAGCAATGCCACCCAGTATTTCAAAGACAAGCAGGATCACCCATGGTGCACAGGTCTTAGTGGATTCTCCAGAAATAGGGACTGGGAGGAAGACCTGGTGATCTACTTCTGGAACATGCACCCCTCAGGTTTAATGGCAATGAAACAACACTGAACAAGTACTAAATCCTCAATGTACAGTCACGGTAATGATGTGGATGGAGGGGAGCTTTGGAGACCTTCAATGGTTGACATGGCATGACTGAAAATGAGAAAAAATAACTGCAAACATCCTCTAATACTTGAAGACAGAATATATGAAGTCTTATCAAGAAAAAAATTGCAATTTTTCAAAACAAAATGGAATGTTTAAAAATTGATAGTGTATGAATTATTCAGCTTTAATAGACTGGCACTGGCTATTTTTAATTAGATATCAAGTGGTTTATAAGGCTGAGGCTGACAACTTCAAGAAAATTGGCATCATATTCATTATCAAAAAGTACATGGCAAGATCTTCCCTGAAGTACAATTCCGTCAGTGGTGGGTTAATATTCATATGCCTGCAAGTAAGACCAGTTACTACAAGTGTTATTTAGATTTGTGCACCAACTGTTTAAGCAAACATAGAGCATGGGATCCAGCCCCACAGTCGAAAGGGCCCTTAGGAATAACATATGCAATTAAGAAAGATAAAGCAGACTGCAAAAACAGGGTAGAGTGGCTTCATCTCAAATACCAGAATAAGATAGTGAGGTCATTTAACAGTGAGTTTATATAGCAGTGAGGCGTGGAAGCCTCCAGAAAGCACAGACATAACTGAACGGACAAGTGTGAATGTGGGAATATCCTGAATTCTTTTAGAACACTTCATGATAAGTGTCAGGCTGTGGGAAACTGAGGACCAAGAAGAGAGTGGATGCAGATAAATTCTTTATTCTCAGAATTGAAGAAGATTGCAAGGTCAGGTATCTGGTTGGAGGGAGGCATTCACATTTGTAAGCTGGAGAAGGGTCACATTCCTAATTAAAAATCATCCACAGAATATCCTCTCATTATCATGCTACCTTAATGATGCCTCATACAAGCACATGGCTAATTACTATCTGCCAGCAGCTTTAACTACAAGAGCAGACATGTTGTTATTGTTCTCCCTGCTCAGGAGACAGTTACTCCCCTCCACCTGCCCTCAGTCTTAGCGCTAGTCTTAGGTGGCTCACCCAATTAGTTCAGGGACCTCCAGGGTAAAGATACTGCCTACCTTGTTAAGTAGGTAGGTGTCTCTGTGTGTGTGGGAGGTGGAGGGGCGGGGGGAAGGGAGCTGGCTGCATGCCCTGGGATGATATAAATTGGTGAAAGAATACAAAGCCTTTCTATGTCTGCCCTTCAATTTCACAACCATCTCTTAGGACCCATCCAGAAGGCATTTAAGAGACAAAGGGATAGTTGATTCCTTGAGTGACAGCAACAAAGGGAAGCTGATTGCTTTTAAAGCTAGGCATCTCTCAGCTGAGTAGCCAGAAGTCAGGCGCCTGTAGCAGCTGTATACTAACATCTTACTGGAGGGCAGTTGTGGAGAACACTCTATCTGGAGATTGTGCATTATCAGCTCTAGCTTTATCCATGGGGCTTGTGGAGGAGGTTTTCTTCTAACACTAGCACTGGTCTTCCAAGGCCTGTGGTCAGGAGTATAGAGATAAGGCTGCTCACACTTTCATCCAGGTTCTGTTTTCCACAATAAAGAAATTGAGGGTGGGGAAGGGAGGGGATAAAGGAGAACTGAAAGAATTCAAGAAGAAAATGTTTTGAAACAGTGGTAGCAATTGTACAGTACTGCTCGATGTGACTGAACTATGGAATGTTATGATTTCTGTAAGAGCTCCTAATAAAATTTAAATAAGCATATATATATATAGATATATATATATATAGATATATATATATATAGATATATAGAGAGAGAATGTCACATAACTTTTGCAGCCTGACATTGATCAACCATACAATCATGTACACTGAAGAATGCAAAATTTGGGAACAGTATCAGTAGTTGGAAAATGTGGCCTTAGTGACAGAAATGACACACAAGTTTACTATTAAATTTTGAGACTAATGATGAATTCACAGAAAATTCCTTATTAAGCAACAGAAATGGAAACTATACACATGGATCTTTCGGAGTGGAACAAACAAAAAACCAATTCAACCACATCTATAGACAGAAATGATGGAGAAGCTCATTAATCAAAACAAGGCAAGACTGATGACTGAAGACTAATGACTGAGGCAAGATGAGTTGTGGGATGACACCAGGGACATCATCATACATATGGAAACGAAAAGGCTACTAAAAGAGAGAAAATAAGAGAGAGAGCAATATTGAATATACTGTGCGTTATCTGAATAACAACAACAACAACAAAATACCTGTTGGAACATACAGCCAAACTGTTCTTTGGAAGCAGCAAAGGTCAACCTTCAGGCTTTGGACTTGTTAAGAAGGGGTGGGCCTAAGGAAGGCATACTGCATAGTAAGGAATATATAGCAGACATGTATTTAATTTTAAAAAAACAACAAGAATTCAGGATGTTAAAAATCTCCTTTCCACTTAAAAAATTATCAGAGGAACAGACAAATTTTAAAAAATCTTACAAGCAGAAAAAATTTGGAGGTACAATGCTAAAGTATATCTTTAGCTGATAACAGTTTTCTTGCTAGAAAGATGATTTTAGATACCTAAAAATAACAGAAGTCATAAATGTGTTTCACCCAAAGGAGTCAAATATGAGAAAATAAAAGAATTCCAACAGAGAAGGCAATTTGACCATCTCTATTAGAAAACAGAAAGACATTATTATACCAGAATGAAGAAAGCTTTAAAGGGACAGAAAAACAAATGAGAAAATGGATGCCAACATTTTTAGAGAAACCCCAAGGGGGTCAGCTACGGAAGTACTAAGGAGACCCGTTTATGGTGGGAGCTCAAGATCCAAGATGTCTCAAAGGGTAATCCATTCTTTCTCAGCAGGGGAGGAATGTGCTGTATTCAGAGGACAGCTACAAATTCAGAGTTTTCTGTTTGGAGAGATCTTGCAAGATGGATTTTCATAGTAAGGTAGAAGTATATAAAAGAAGGGAAGTTTTGAGAATCTTAAAGAAATTATGGAAGCAAACATACAATAGTATAAATCAAATAAATGGAAATCTAATCTCTTAAGAGCTACAGGAGTACTTCTCTCAACTTCTTGGAAAAGTGAGCTATCACATTCAAAGAAGCACACATTTGTATGCATTTTCCAATACCTACCACGGATGTGAGGTTTTCTGCCAGTTGAATCAACTCCCCCAGCCAACTCCCCCTTAAGATATTTTGACCATGCACATGAAAAACATCCACTATGGCTTGTTTCTAATAGTGACCACAGATCTCCTTATTGGAAGAGAAAGCTTCTGGGATGTCAGCTAGATAACCTGTTTATGAGAAATCACAGACTCTTAGACACACCAAAATTAGTCTAAAGTTTGTAAAACCTGAAGAATGTTGTATATCTAGGAAAACCGTGTTCAAAGGAACAAAATAAAGGGTGTTTTCTCAAGGATAGAAGACCTTACCCATTAACTTAGGACCAGAGAATACAATGAGAACCTACCCCTTTGAGAACACCACAGACACTGCAAGGATTTCAACACTTAAGCTAGGAAAAGCCAATGACAGGGCCAATGACTTGAGAATTCTCCTCACCAATGGAAACTAGGTTGCGATAGTTCTCCAACATCACATCCTGATATAGGGTCTTCTGAGTAGGGTTCAGGAGCTGCCATTCCTCCCGAGTGAACTTTACAGCCACATCATTGAATGTCAGTGATTCCTGTAGTAAGAGGAGTCTATTTAATGATGTATTTTCCATTTGAAGATTTAAAAAATATCTTACAGTAAAGAAAGCGAAATAGTAATAAAAACTGTACATTCCATAATGTGTGGTAAACTGAGGACTTGGTAGAAAGTATTACCTTATTTCTATATTTGCAACCATGGGGATGGAAAACTAGCCCTATTTTCCGAAAGACCTCCTTTATTCTAGAAATTAATGTTTTCATATACACATTCTCCAGGCCAAATAATGTGCTCCCCCAACAATAGTTCTCCATTAAGGAGCAGTCTTAAAGGAGCTACCATAGTAGATGAATCATTTCTGTGGCTGGCTACTTCTCTATGCCTGAAGGTCATCTGTAGATCAGAGCAATCAGGTTCTAGGGCCAACCCACCATAAATGTAGCAAATGCCTGGGGAGGGCTCAGGGTGGGTTTGAAGTCAACTAACACTAGGTAAAGATGGTGATTCACCATCTTGCTTATTTATTATGTTACCCGCTTCTGATATTATCCATTGACTATGTATACGCTAATTGCATGATGTGCATTCCTTATGGCAAGATCTGTAAGCTCCATTATATATACCCATTAGAAAATACATTCACTTTCTCAGTCCTGACATGAGTTGAGGAGCCTCTGTTCCCCACTGTCTGCTCTCTGTCTTCAAAATTTGCCACAATTGCAATGTCACTCCTGAGGATCACTGTTCGAGGGTTGAGGACCACTGTGCCCCAAAATAATGCACCCACTCATAAAATTAGAATTTTGAATACTAGTGAAAGGATCTGAATGAGCTAGAAATATCTCAGATTTATATTCACACAAAGTACATAGAAATAGCTCAGATTTATATTCACACACTTATTTATATTAACAAACAAGTTGACAGTACATTGTGAAATGGAATGAGGAGTTCTAGCAGTATCACCATTTTAAGAGGCTCTGTACCTTCAGTGGCAATAGGTATCAGGAACAGTTCAGATGGGGGTGGTCAAACATACTTCAGCTCTCCCACATATTTGGTCAATACTCAAGTCATTCCTCCCACTCCACTCTGTCTGATACCAAATTACATGCTGCTACCAAATAAAACTTTACCAAATAGATCAGAGTTGTCTATAAATGAACCAGATACAATTTGGGATCAAGAAGAAGCTATAACTCAGAACCAAGATCATAATGTTCATAAGCAATATCTCCCTTCCTGAATGCAGAACAACTTTCTAGCTCTTAAAGGCCACCTTAGAACAAGCCACTCTTGACAATATTAAGACAAATTCTTCTCAGCCACCTTCGGACAGTATTGCCTTAACTTTAATTGCAAGATCCTCTTGAAACTGCTATCTTTCACCACATGCTCTCCAAGGGGCCCCTTCTAGTTCTGTTGGGTGGATCTCTGGAGCCCTGCTAATCTTGCTTAGGCAGGGAAGGTGCTAAGTTGGGCCAAGAAGACATCATATCAAGAGGGAGAGAGAAAACTGCCTGCAGGTATGATGTGAGAAGAAAGAGAGACACACATTTGGTTTTGTTAGCCCCTGCAGCCACATAGTTCAGAATGAACCCATGGATTAGGGATTTGCCAGCTTCCAGAAATTCATGAGCCATTTCCTTGAATGGCAACTGCAAGCTGCCTGTGTGACCTGATTTGAGAGCTTCCTCCACTCCATGAGCCAACAGCTTGCTGTCTGACCTTCCCATTTGGGTTCCTCAGCCCCTGCAACCTATTATCTGACCAGATTCAACAACTTCACCTTGTGAGGCACTGGACTGTTGTCTGACCTGATGATGTGGTTAATCAGCCTTTGCAAACACATTAATGAGGAGAACTCTCCAGACCCTGGCCTCTATATAGATCTGGGACATCTTGAAGAGGGATTTATTTACTTGATGACTATTGAGTTTTGTGAGATGCTGCAGAGCAAATCATGGACCATCTTGAACCTCTACCTCATAGGGACCAGTCTACTGCTGCTCCTGCAAAATGAACTGTACTATTTACAGGTCAAGAGCTGCACCAATGGAGACAATGACCAGGGCAGAAGGGACACAGTGACAGAGCCAATGGGGACAGGTCCAGAAAGGGCTTTTCAGCCAAGATAGTGGGACAGGCAGGCAAGATCAAGAGGATACCCCCAAGGAGCTGAGAGGAGCCTATAAAGATGGAACTAAGAAATGAGCCTATCTTCAGGGGTCTGAGAGGGAGAGAACAGCCCTACCCAGAAGAAGCAGAAATTTGTCTACATGGTTCTTTAATATGAATCCCAATGTATAGCCTATTGATTCTGATTCCAAATTACATTGTTACTTAATAAAACTTGTACCTGTGACACTGAACTGTAATTTGTCCATGGCCACTGCAAAAAAATTAATGAGCTGAGTAGGAGAGGACTGTGGGAAAGATACTGGTGTCATAACTTTAAAATATTGGAGGGTACAGGTCTTTGTAAGCTCTGCTTCATATAAATCAGCTGGTGTCGATGGTTGATACTTTCTCTTGCATCTATAGTTAGAGGAGGTAAGAATCTCTCAGCCATTTTTAAGCCATTTTAAAACTTGTATTGTTACAAGGCCCATTTTAGATGCATTAATGAGAATGCTGCTGTTTGGGAGAATATGTAACATATCACCCTCAGAAAGAAGCATTAAAGAAACTTAATCAGACAAAAATCCTATGGAATAGTGAACTCTCCTAAAGAAGTGATCTTATTTCTCCTTAAAAACTACACATAGCTTATCATTTGAATAATTCTTATGAGCTGGCCATAAAGTAATGAATTATGAGTTGGAAGATAATGTCAGCCAAAGAATCCTCAGTAATGTATTATGTTCAATGTCAATAGTTTAGTGTTAATTCTATGATCAATATATTCCTAATCTTCTTCAGCCAAATGTTGAAGTCAGAGTCAAAGTTTATCTCTAAATTCTACTATTTCAAATTTCCACCTTTCCAATGAACTGAATCAGTATTATACAGGCTTCTACAATTCCACTAGGAAATACAGAAAAGGATAAAACACATCGGAATCACCTGAGCCTTGGTCATTTTCTTTGGTCCTTAGGACACTGCGGGTATCCTATGGATGCTCTCTGGGATGCTCTATGTCTGTCCCATCTGGATCAGCTCTAATGATGTTCACAAATTTCAACCTCTCATGAGGATAGCCGAGAAATAATAATACCCAAACCAGGTACTTCTTCTTCCTTCCCTTAAGCTGCTGGTGATGCACAATCTGCAAGCTGATGAGAGAATACAATGTGAGTAATATACCACCTGTAGGTCCAGATGCTGTTACTGTTCTTTCCCTCTTCTTAACACACAAAGTCCCCAATACTGTTAACGGTGCCCTTATTGAGTGATGGAAAGCATGCTTATAACATGAACAATAAAATCTAAAACTCATAATTTTCAGACATGTGAATAAAAGATGACTTTATAACAAACAAAGATTGGGCAATCAAATATAAACGTCAGAAATGAAGAAATAAAAATGTTGGAGCCCTACCTCACAGCATACAGAACTATCAATTCTTTACTGTGTGACTCTCAAGGAGAATGGCAAAGCAATGAACCGTGAAGGTGATTATGTTAATTAAGCATCTGGAAACATTTTAAATGGGCTATATAAAGAGCTATTATAAACTAAAGATTATTCTATAGAGGAATTATACTTTGTACAATCACTTTAGAAATGCTTTAAAACTCACCATCAAGTAGAGTCAGACATATAAGCTGCTGACAGGACACAGAACTGCTGTACAGAGCTCCCGAGACTATAAAGCTAATGGGTGTGTACCTCTGACCTTAAGGATAGCAGTGTTAAAACCAAGGCTCCATAGTAAACACTTATATCACATTTACCAGATTGAAATATATATATATATAAATGCAGTAGATATCCCCCCAATAGTAAGTGCACTTTGAATCCCAATATAGATATTTTAAATGTAGCATTATTTGTAGTACTTAATGCAGTTAGATTAGTGGTTCTCAACCTGTGGGCTGCGACCCCTTTGAGGGGTTGAATGACTGTTTCACAGGGGCCGCCTGATTCATAACAGTAGCAAAATTACAGTTATGAAGTAGCAATGAAAATAATTTCATGGTTGGAGGGTCACCACAACATGAAGAACTGTATTAAAGGGTCGCAGCATTAGGCAGGTTGAAAACTACTGAGTTAGTTGGCCCATACAAGCATAAAGTCTTTCTATCTAAGGCCCTTCACTTCTTCCAAATATTTACGTGGGTTTGTTGCCCACCAACTTGAATGAGGCAAAGGAGCCCTAGTCGCATAGTGGTTACTGTTGGGCTGCTAAATACAAGGTCAGCAGTTAAAAACCACCAATTTCTCCTCAAAAAAAGATGGGCTTTCTCTTCCCACGAGTGACATGGCTTCCTCCTCCGCTACAGTTACAGTTTTGGAAACCCACCGGGCTGTTCCATCCTGTCATCTGGGCTCGCTACGAGTCAGTGTCAACTTGATGGCAGTGAGTTTCTTTTATTTGGTTTAAGAGGATTGGGCAGCTTGCTCAACAATAGATTAGTATCTTTGTGGCTTGTGGCTACGTAATAAGCTGTCTGAAACCTAACCTGAGGGTTAGTCACATTGGAAATCATGTTAGGACTAATTGAGTCATTTCAAAGACAGAAACTAGGATCTCTCTACCATCAATAAAGAAGAGCCAGAAGTAGGGGCCTTTGGAGCCTAAATTCTTGCATAGAAACTCTTCAATCCAGAAGATAGGCAGCTATGACACAAGTGAGAAAGTGATGGGGAGAAGCAGCAACAGAGACATGGTGGCAGCAGAACCAAGAGACTGAAGCAGAGCAGTGGGATTCCCAGGTCACAGAACATGAGACCTGAGTGCCTTTGGGCAAGGAGGTTAGGAGGTGGCATGGTTGTACATCTGAGTACATATCTGGGGAACTAGATTTGCCAACCCACACAGAGCTGAGTGTGTTTGGTGTGAGGCTAAGGTGCGGAGTGAGCATTTATCCGCAGAACTAAAAGACCTTTGTAACATTTGCCATTTAGGACAGAAGCCAGGGGATTGCAGGGCCTGACCTCACCTGCAGGGATGGCTGTCAAGATGCTGTCCCAAAGAAGAACTGTACCTCGAGTCACTGATGATCCTAAATTGTGGGTTAGGGTAGGAAAGTGACTCCTATGTCAAATATAATTTAAGGAGAACGTTTATTAAACTTTAAGAGACAACAAAAGACACACACACACATCATATGGAAAAGAGAGGCCATTGGCAGGAGCTCAAAATGTAACTCAGGATTCAGTCAGGACCCTGGATAAATAGGGCACGAACAAAAGGCATGTCCCAGATCGTGACTGGTGACAGATCGATTGATACATCACAGATACAGGTGGGACTGTAGCAGCAGGAATGGGACCATAATTAGGACATGCACATAATTAGATAGAAAGACTTGCAATATTGGTCCAGGGCCTTCAAACTAAGGCAGTCAAGGCCAGACTCATGACAATAGTCCCTGTGCTGTCCTCCGTAAGGTGAGCTCCATCAAGGATACATCTAGGCAGGTCCTTGGAAGGGGCTGGCTGGAGAGGAGTGCAGACAATCTATTTTCTAAGGCATTCCCCCAAAGGGGAAGAGGATCTACATTCTTGGTTAATGATCAGAAAGAATTCAATGGAGGCTTAATCAAAGTGGGGATGCAGCAAATGGACAGTGAACTGTTACTGTCATCAGCAACTCAACTCATTGCCACCGAGTAGATTCTGATTACAGCGACCCTTTAAAAGACGGTGGAATGACCCCTTGTGGGTTTCTGAGACTGTACCTCTTTACAAAAGTAAAAACCCTGTCTTTCTTCCCAGGAGTGAGTTATAATTCTGAACCACTGACCACTCCCACCTCTTGAGATCAAAATAATGCTCCAATCTAAGGGTGTCTGCATTAAATAAGAGCCTACTCTATCTTTACAGAGCAGTTTTATTAATCTCTCAAATATCATGATCAACCTTGGATTCACATCCTGTATATACAATATTTATATTTAGAATAAAATGGAAGTATTTAAGGCCTCAAAATTATCAAGTTCCACTGAAGGTAAATATCTTCTTTTCACCAGCAATCTAACTGAAGAAAGGAATATTTTATGAAGAATGTTCTTTACCAGCCCATACTGCACCTCAGACCATAACCCTTGACATATCTGGCTAACGTGATCAAGCTGAATCATGCTCATATGTGCCACTCCAGCCGAATGTAACCCAAGTTTAACCTGCTCCAATCCCCTTGCATCCTGGGTACTCTTTACAATATCTGTTGTGTGTGCAGAAATGGGTAGCCCGTTTATGCACAATAGAGTGTGGTAGTAAGTAGAGGTGGACAACAAGAGACAGAGGGACACCAACAGGACATCCGAGATGTACCTTGGCCAAGACTGGGATATCTTAAACAAGCCAGGGAAGCCTTATTTGCTATCCTCTTGAGCTCTTGTGTTTACAGATGTCCGATTTTAAAGCCTTTGGGAAAGGCTGAAGCCTACAGTCAAGGAATGGTAAGGGGTAGGTAGATGGGTCAATGCCAAGAGCCAAGGTGAGGGCAGAAGCTTAAAAGTACAAGGTGGATCCAGGAAAGATGACTGATCAACTGTTTTGTCATTTGCCCTAGATTCTGGACTCCAGGCTTTCTAGGTAATGCCGACAGATGGCAAACATACAAACTGTAGGAGTGGGCTTATTGGCTTGGGTTCAAGGACCCAAGTCCTTGAGTCTCAGGTGTGAGTGACTATTTGTCTGTCAAGAGTAGTGTAAATCATTTATCACTCTACACTGAGGGGTCAGCTAGGAGACCAGAGGATCCAGCCAAAGCAGTGATCTATGAGAGTTGAGCAGGTTTCAGGATGCTCAGAAGGTCTATCAGCAACTGAATCAAAATTAAATTCCAGGAGAAACATCAAGGCTAACTGTAAGACCGATTAAAGTTGAAGATTTAGCAGCTAGACATCAGAGTATTCACCTAGTATGAATAAACACTTTATGTTTTTTTGCCTAAGTTCAAGTGATTGGGTGGGACATAGCAATGAGTGTGAGAGTACAATTACTAACATTTTCTATGAGACCAGTAATAACCTGTTAACAAGGTCAGATAAAGATACTTCAAGAAAACTGCAGACCAATATTGATAATGGATCTACTTGAAAAAGTTCTTGAAAATATTGGGACTTGAGTCAGACAACACATTAAAATAATTACATACAACAATTAATTGAAATCTGTCCTAGAGTTGATTTAACATAAGAAAATAAACACTGTAATATACCAATTAATGTAAAAAAGTACTAATAATCTAAATAGACACATAAAACATACCAGAGTCGAAGGCATATAATGTTAAGGAAAAAAAACCTCTACAATCTAACATAAAACAGATATAGCTCAATATGTTCATATACAATCCTAAAAATAAAAAGACAAAATGTCACACTTAGAGGAAAGAGAAAAAACATCACCTCACCTTAAAAAAAGGACAAACATAAATGTCCACTTTTACCAGTGATATTAAAAATTGATTGTATGTTCTAACTACAGCAATCAGATGAACATTTTTTAAGAACAGCCTTCCAAAAAGAAATAAAAATTCCTCTAATAATAACTTAATGATCATATCCATAAAATATTCATGATATGCCATAAATAGCTAATAAATATAAATCATTGTAGGCAACATTTCAACACACAGAAATAACTCTTGGTACTTAATTAACTATTAATTGCTAATCAGGAGGGTAAGGGGAAGTGGAGGGAGAAGGGGGAACCAATCACAATGCCAGTGGGTGAAGGAAGACATCTGTCAGTGTAAGACATGATAAAAAATAATAATTTTCAAATTATCAAGGGTTCATGAGGGAGGGTGGGAAGGGAGGAGAATAAAAATGAAAAGCTGATACCAAGGGCTCAAGTAGAAAGAAAATGTTTTGAGAATGATGACGATGACTAATGTACAAATGTACTTGACACAATGGATGGATGATGGATTGTAGTAAGAGTTGCACAAGTCCAATAAAATGATTTAATTTTAAAAAGGAAAAAGAAAATGCAGCATGATCAAAAGTACAGCATTTATCTTACAGAAAAGTGCAAAATTATTCAGATTAGAACCCTGAAATAGGGAATTTTTTCCACCCATGTAGTGTTGAAGGTCCTCATATACTGATGAATTAATGAACGAAAGGAATTTCTGTGCACATATTAGAGTGACTATATAGTTTCATAAATAGACACACATATATGTATATGATACACACACATATATTTAGCTGGACAGCAGAAAGGATTGATGTTTAACTAAAAACTGAAGTTTGGAGACTTGAACACACTGAGCCATGGATGTTCCAGCTAGCATTGGACCCATGGGCTTCAGTTGGACTGGGCTGGGCTGTTCTCTTGATCAAAGTTTACTTCTTGATATAAAGCTCTTTATTATGCATATGTAAGGGTCTATAGTTTTATTTTTCTAGACAACCCAGCCTAACGCAGGGCCCCATCACATTAGTGTCCTGTGAGGGCAAAAAGGTGTATCTGACATGCTGCTCTTGGAGAAAGGCACATCCCAAGGAAAGTCTGAAAAGAAAATCAACAATTCCCTGACACTGAGCCAATCTTATGTTCCTCTAGGTCTGTGGACTTTGGGTGGGTGTAAATCTATTTATAATAAAAGTATCCTGTTAATCTTGTAAAAAACACAGAGCGTTGACAAGGCACAGCACACACGTATTCTCTCTGCACCAAAGGTCAACACTCACCTTTATAACACGTAAAGAAACTTAGGAGACTCAGAGTCACACTTGGGGAAGCATGACATGCATGCTCCTGAGAGGAAATTACTACACTTGTTTACATAGCAAAGTATTCGCATTACTCAGCCCACATACTGCAGTAGCATCAATGAATATGGCACACACACACACACACACACACACACATATATATATATATATATATTCTTCTTTTTTAATGAAAATATTCACACCTACAGAGGCCAGGTTTCTAAAAGATTCCATCATCACATGTCTCTACAGTTTCTTCTAAAGAAAGATCCAGCAAGGCCCATTCTTCCTAGAAGTCCACAGCCACCTTTTCAACAGCCACCATGTCCTAAAACATCCCATATATTCTGGTTTGGCAAGGTACCATGCATTCCACTATGTGAAAGGATGAAGATGACAGTCCTGGGAAACAGAGACTTCACATGGGGGTTAGACAAAGGGGTCTTGTTCTACTAAGGATTGCCATCAGGTTTAGCTTACAGCCTTATCCCTTCACTCACTAGACCAGCGGTTCTCAACCTGTGGGTTGTGGCCCATTTTGGGGGTCTAATGATCCTTTCATAGGGGAAGCCTGATTCATAACAGTAGCAAAATGACAGTAATGAAGTAGCAATGAAAATAATTTTTTGGTTGGGGGGTGAGCACACACGAGGAACTGTATGAAAGGGTCGCAGCATTAGGAAGGTTGAGGACCACTGCTCTAGGCATACTTCCTCACTAATTACATGCTATCCCAACAACTGCATGCTTCTAGCGTAATGAGTTTATCTCTGTACAGTTTGTCTTTGACCAACTGCAACCTTAGTCCTCTCTATAGTTCAGAATAGAGAACAGTCAGAACACATAACATAAATCAGACAAACAATAAAAAATAAAAGCCTTGGTTCCACATTCATATCTTCTCTTCCATTGGAGGGAGGGGAGAAATTCACCTCCTTGCACAGGACCAACCAGAATATTTATCAGAACATGAAGCACAGGGTGAAAGCAAGATAACAACTGGGAAACACTGCAGAACTTGTGTTTTTCCCTTCAGCCCCTCCTTAGCCATTGGAGAGCTGCAGGCATGAACTAGCCAAAGTAGCAACCCAAAGCCTGGATTCATAGTATCCTCTTGGAGAATTCTACGTGATCAAGAGCAGACATATTACCTACTGAAAGAGATGATTATTTGGGGAATTATGAAATTTTCTGCAGTGTTTCTATGTTACTCATCTAATTTCCATGGCTGCACTCGCGTGTCTTTGGTAGCTTCATGGAGCTAGGCCACGCTATTGAAAAGGAAAACAGGGAAAGAATGAAAGGTAACAATAAAATATAGATATCCTCAAAAATTTCCCACTTTGTGACACAAAGCGATAACTATCATGTTATTATGTACTGCTGCCCCCCCCCCAAAATACAGGATACTCACATATATACACACTAAGCTCATAGGCTATACTGACAAAAGAGCATGATATATGAAATATCATAATAGCATATCCTTCTTTTTGCTGATTGGGAAAATATAGTTGGATTCTAATTTTCTTATAAGTTGACTAACTTCAATGCATTTGACTGTTAAATTGTGCTAGGGTCCTAGGAGCTACACACCAGGCTTTAAGATAGTCCCCTCTAAGATTTTTTCACATTTGCAGGTCATGGAAGGCAGACTGGCTGAACATGATGACCACTAGCATCCTCTCAACTGTGGGACTGGCCTCTAGGACTTGTCATACTTTCGTTCCCACATTTTTTCAGGAGAGACCAGTCCCTGGAGAAGGACACCGTGCTTGGTAAGGGAGAGAGAGAGAGTGAGAGAGAGAGAGGCAAAGAAGAGAAAGGCCTTCGACAAAATGGATCGACACAGGGGCTGTCCCAATGGGCTCAAACATGGGAACATTTGTGAGGATGGTGCAGGACAGGGCAGTGTTTCGTGCTGTTACATAGAGGGTTTGAGGGGTTGGAATGGACATGATGACACCTAACAACGGCATAGAAGAGGCTGCACTTGGATGCTAATATTTCACGGCATCGCCAACTAGCTGTCACTTAAAGTCACATGAGCTGCCACGGTCACTCTACGATTCTTCTGCAACAGTGTAATGTAAACGTCGATCCAATAAGACTCTCAAAAATCTCTCCACAGCAGTGCATCAGGTGCCATGTTTTAAAGCCCTCCCATTCCTTTATGATGAACCAAACCAAATGCAGTGCTGCCAAGTACATTCTCACTCATTTTGACTGTATAACAGAGATTGCAACCGCTCGTTAGTGTTTCCAAGACTAAATCTTTATGGGCCCACGCAGCCTCACTGTCCTCCTTTCATGTGCCTGGTATGCTGGAGCCACTGAGGGTACGGCCTGCAACCAATCAATTAAACCAGTGAACACTAGGGTCTCTTTCACACAACATGTTCATGATAAAACATTGCATTTATTCAAAAACTACAATTTTGAAGCAATTTCTAAAAAGGTTTGGCCACATTGGCTCATTTAGTCCTCTGGTTTCTTTTAAGCAGATGCTGCTTCCAATGGGATACAGCTGAAGAAAGTAATGAACCATTAAGTCCATGTTCAGTATTGCTCAAATGATAAGTTGCTGAACCGGGTCAGCATATACCTACAACTAAATGCCTGGCAACTACATTTCTGCTCATATGCTGAGAGTTTGTTATTCTGTCAGTCATCGGTTACAGAGATGATCTAGAGAGCTTCTGTGTAGTACGAAGAGGAGATGAAGAAAACAATCTGTTCAATTCAGATAACTGGAACTCATTGCCTAGAAAAGCCAGGACTCTCAGACAATACTGCTTACCTCGGGCCCACATAACTGGTTCTTGCATTTATTCGATTGTTTGAGGTAATATAACACACAGGCAAAGCAGACACAGCAGTGAGCAAATCAAACAAAGCAAGACCAATCTGTTCTGAGAGGGCACACCATTCCAAAACCAACAGAGTTCCACCCTGGACACATGAGGTGGCTAGGAGTTGAAAATGACTCCACAGCAACTAACAATTACAAAAACACAACATCAAATGATAATAACTTGTATGAGAAATGCAACAGAAGTGGAGCCTAAGTAGTAACACATGCATATTTACATTTCATGAACTAGTGTAGGGAGAAATAAAATGATCACCTTAGGAAATACTAGCCAGTGAACCCTGGCATGCTAAAGACATTCGAACAATGTGGAAGGGTTCTATGATGAGCTTGCAAATGCTCAATTCGATTTCCGTTTCTCAAATGTACAGGCAAAGGAGTCAAAGAGCACCCAGGTCTTCATGGGCCGGAGAGGGAAGCTCCATGGTCACCCACCATATGAAAATCTCATTAGCAATAACTATTCGTGGATATTCCCACACTAGAAAGATAAATGGAGCACGAAGGAGCACTAGGAGGAAAGTAAAACAAAAGAGGCAATAGTTACAGTAAATGCAAATGAGGACTTTCAGGTTTATGACCAATAAATGAAGAGCCCAAAGTCACAATTCCAGTCTCAGAGAGAAAAAAGCTGACCAGGATGAACTCAGAGTACGGAGGTCACAGGGCATGTTTTATTTTTTGTTTGGTTTTTCTGTTGTACATTAAAAAAAAATCACTGTCATTGAGTCAATTCTGACTCAAAACATCCCTATAGAGCAGAGTAGAACCAGCCCTGTGTGTTTCCAAAACTGCAACTCTTTAAGGGAGTGGAAAGCTTCATCTTCTACTGTGGACCAGTTATGGGTTTTGAATGACTGAACATGTGGTTCCCAACCCAACACATAGCCCACTACATCACCATGGGTGCACAGTGTTGCTGTAAATTGGAGAAAACTAGATGGCAACTAACAACGAGAAAGGCATTCTTTTCAATGCCTCTAATTAAATAATCTAGTTAAGACCCAGAGCAAACATCTGTCCTCAAAACAGAGGGGAAGTGAACATAGGTACTTTCTCACCTGATTTCCACTGTGAAATTGTTCTGTGTATCTGCCTATGGGGCCCTTTTGTTTAGTGGTGGTTTTCTTCATCTGCCCTTAGTAGTCTAATTTATTTAATTCATTGAAAACAGTGATTTGAAGGATGTGATGGAACTAACTAAGGGATAGCCCAAAAGACTTTGCTCCAGGAGGAGAAAATACCAGACCACAGGGCATCAGGGCGTATACTTGTTATGTTTTAAGGATAGTCAAAGCCCAGGTTGACCAAATAAATTTTAATAAGGATAAAGGATGTCAGAAAGGGGTATGATGGAGACTTCAATGAAGAAATACAAAAAGATTGAAATTAATTAAAAAAGTAGCATGTTCCAAAACAACTCTCCTCCACATATAGATCAGTTCCCAAAACTGTCACACACACACAATTTTTTTGCACTGCACAAGAGTCCATAAAAATGTGAATCTATTTGCATTTAGCCTCAAATAGCCAATAAGTGGTCAAGAATAATGCCTGGACTTGTTCACCTGTAACTCCCTACCATCACATCTGGTCCAACTCACAGCAGAGCTATCAGACAGAGTAGAACTCCCTATAGGACTCCCATGCCTGTACATCTCTACTGGAGCAGGCAGACTCATCTTCTCTGCACATTTCTGGTGAGTGTGCACAGCTGCCCTTGCAGTCAGCAGCCCCATATTTAGCCCACTGTGACAAAAGGGCTCCTTTGTTCATATATCCCACATACAATAGAGTATCATTCCTGAACACATAAAAGACCAACAGGAAAAGAAAAGCAGCCCCAGAAAAGGCCCACCAATTTGTAAGGGAAGCTAATTCCTGACACATCAGGCAACACAGGGCTCTGCCTGCAAAGCTCTCACACTTCAAGATGCAGGTCCTTAAATGGAGTCCCTGACTAGTGTGAGCAACTGAGTGCTCAGCTACCAAACAAAAGATTAGAGACTGAAGGCAACATAGCAGTACCTTAGAAGAAAGCAACCAACTTCTGAAGTTAGCTATTGAAAATCATCATACGGAGTATAGTCTTACTCTGAAGCTACATACAGTCACCATATAGAATCAAATGGTAGGCAAAATGATTGATATTTATCAAATATTATCTAATTGAGATACATGGAGCTCATTGGTAGCCAATCTTTCATGCCATGAATGCAAAAGGGGCCTTCAAAAAGGTCATGGAAAAATGGAATAAAGATAATGGAATTTATCCATGAACCTTTTGAAGCCACTGCATATCTGTTCCTAATAGATTATGTGAAACAGTTCAGTATTATGCTAAATAGAATATAATAAATCTTTTTTAATTCCTCAAATATTGTACATCTTAAAAATCTTGAGGGTACCTGTTCATCTTCCATAAAAACTCAGAAAGAATATTAAGCTATTTACATATAACATCTCTCTTGAGGAGCTATTAAAGTTGCTATTAATTTTATTCTCTAGATACTATTAAAAAGTCCAGTTAGGTTATAGTATTTCTGTATGATTCACATAAAAACTTGATAGCTGAAAATTAGCAGAATGACTTTATTACTCTTAGTCCTGCAAATTTTGCAAATTTACAAAATATAGTTTTGAGTTTTCCTTCTCTGAAAGATTTCCAACTTATATAGGTTCTGGCTTTTCTAAGTGTGTGTACATGCATGCATGTGTGCCTTGCTTCATTTTTTATGTCCCTGAGCATTGTAGATGGTTACCATGGATAGGTGTTCATAGAGAGATTGGGAGTTGGTGTCTCCTCAGAGTCTCCAGGGAAGAAAGCCTGGGTGATGCACTTTGAGAAACCAGTCACTGAACCTCCCCTGCAACATCCCTGTGCTCTGACACACATGGACTCTCCAGGAGTTGGTGTGGGTTTGATGGCATCTGCTTGATTTGGTTCATTTCTAGGGGAAAAATTGAATTCTGGATTCGTTTGCTACCCTCAAGGCAGGCAGTTCAACCCCACCAGCAGATCTGAAAAACGAGGAAAATGAGGCTGGTTGCTCCTATATAGATTTTGATCTCAGACACGTTTAGAGGAACACTACGAGTCAGAACTGACCCTGTGGTAGTGAGTGTGTTTTGGGGGGTTGGGGACAATGAAGGTTTCTAGGTGGCATAAACAGCTGGAACTGGACTGTTCCACTGAGCATTGACAGGGTACCCTCAGCCGGCATTACTGTGGAAGAACAGGAGATATGCTTCCACAAACATGATGCTCCAGAAACACTATGGAACTGTTCTGCTCTATAGCCCATTACATAGCCACAAAATGGAACTAACTCCATGGCACCTAACCAAAGGGGAAATTGAACATGATGAGAGCATATTCATGTCTATGTATGCACATGGATATTACATTGAAAATATGACTAAATCAGAAACAAACAATTCTCATTAAGAATCACCATGTCTATAATGAAAAACATGTCAGCGTGGCCTATCTCAATTAGTCAGGGAAGAAGCCCTCTAGTGGTTAAAGGACTGACAGCTCCATGAAATGAAAGCAGTTGTGTTCCCTGAGGTGGCCATCTGGTAACACATAGATTATAGCCTACAAACCCCAATGAGGAATTTAAGGTGCTATGGCATCACTCTCAGAATCCACTGCAGCGCAATGGACAAAACAAGCCTCTTACCAAGAACACTGGGATAAAATGTTAGAACATTCAAACATTACCATGCAGTGGGGTGTAGAAAAAATGGTAGCTTATTTTAAATGAGATCCTATCTTACTACATATAAGAGTTATATATAGTATATATGTACGGATGTTGCCTTGTATTATAAATAATTATGACACAATTTTTCAAATGAGGAGTTATTAGTAGGGCACAGTTCTTGCACAGTAAATTAAACAAATTGAAGAAACAGTTGATATATTAAAAAATAAATTAAAAGGATAAAAAGAATTTACATACTTAGAATTTGGTTCCAAGAAATTGTTGTATCCAGTTCTCAAGATTAATCAGGGCCATACCAAATGAAAAATTAAATGAAAAGCTTTACTGAGGAAATGAGCCAGTCAGGGTACAGGGTAGCAACAAGATGCAACATATAACTTTCCTCTAGTTCTTAAATGCTTCCTCACCCCACTATCATGATCCCAAATCTACCTTACAAATCTGGCTAGACCAGAGGATGTACAGATAGGAACTGGAACAGGGAATCTAGGACAGATGACCCCTTCAGGACCAGTGGTGAGAGGGAAGGTGGTATAGAAAGGGGGAACCGATTACAAGGATCTACATATAACCTCCTTTCTGGGGGACGGACAACGGAAAAGTGGGTGAAGTCAGATGTCAGTGTAAGATATGACAAAATAATAATTTATGAATTATAAAGAGTTCATGAGGGGGGAGTGGGGAGGGCGGGGTAAAATGAGGAGCTGATATTAAGGGCTCAAGGGGAAAGCAAATGTTTTGCGAATGATGATGGCAACAAATATACAAATGTGCTTGACACAATGGATGCATGTATGGATTGTGATAAGAATTGTAGGAGCCCCCAATAAAATGATTTTTAAAAAGAAAGAAAAGCTTTACTGGAGCTGGCCGCACTCCAAAGCCACACTCCACAGCCCTCTTGGCCTGAGGGCCATGTTACCTACAACCTTGCTTCCTGGGCAGAAAGCACTCACCCACTGGAAGCTTACTCTGTGTGGGGCTCTGCAATGTATGTGAGGACTTAGTCTGTGCGGGGGTTCTGGGGCTGTCACTGCTATGGCACCCTTTTGAAAAGCAAAGTGCTGAGAAGTTAAGCTCTGCTACAGACCTCAGTCATCAGTGGGGTGGCCTGATGACTGCACGGATGGCCTCTCCGTTCAGTAAAGGTCACTCTGGGTCCCCTGCTCTCATGTCCGCGGGCTGACACGGAAGGGACGGGCCCCAGACAAGAACCCACTCCCAATCGCGCCTTTCTGGAGGGAGGGGTGAGGGTGCAGGAGGAGCTCTGAGCAAGAAAAGCGGCCAAAGTATTCCCTGGGCCGAAGGCAGAGGCCAATAGCCAGCTCAGAAAGGATTTAACTGGAATTGTCCCAGGGGGTCGCGGAGACCTGGAACACTGTCAGACAGGGTGCGGGAACTGTAACGTCCGCAGGAACGCGGACACAGCAGGGGACGCCAGGCCTGCGGGGATTCCACGCCTGGGATCAGCACAGAAACATAGAGACTCACCCGTGGAAACTCGGAGACGTTCACTCAGATCCTTCTCAGCCAGAGGAAGTGCTTTCAGCAGGATATTGCATCGACTGGGGAGGGGGCCGGTGGTGTCGGTGCGAAGGGGCGGGGCCTGGAGATAATGAGGGAGCCGTGGGGGGAGGGGCCAGGCTCAGGGCCTGGAGTGGCAACTGATTTATTCTTAGTTACTTAGACTTAGTAGTTTCTTCTTAGTCTGGAAACCCTGCTGAAACCTGTGCCCTTTGGGTGGCCCTGCTTGCATTTGAAATGCGTTTGCATTTGAATCACAACAACACACAAACCCAGACATAAAGACAAACTGGAAGAAAAGTGGTGGGTGGAAGGCATGCTTCCTTAGTGGGATTTCCCCAAGAGACACTGCAGCTGCTAGGACCACAGAGACTCACACACTTGACAGCATCTGATGCCATCTGCTCCACTTGACCACGTCTCTCTTGGCTTCCACCTGAACGCCTCTCAACCACCCAACTCGAAGAGGCAACAGGAAGACCCTTCACTACCTGCTTCATCTTCAGACACGGATTTCAGCACCCAGACTCGAGACAACATTGGCTTCGTGCATGCTCAGGTGAGCATCGAGATGGGGAATTCCTGAGAATGCCACAGATGTCCAGTTGACATCTCCTCCTCTTCTTCTCCTGCTCTGCTCAATCCCTCTCCTCACTGCTAAAGATTTATTCCCCCCAATCTGTGGGTTCTGTATTAATCTTTTGATGAAACCTTTCTATGGGAAAAAGTGTCTTATTTTCAGCAAGTTCCAGTCAACTGATTGTCCTTAATGGATTGTGTTTCCGTTAATACATTTCATATGTTGAGGTCTCTCCTTTCTATTTCTATGTTGTTGAGTGTTTTTATCAGGAATGGGTGTTAGATATTGTCAAATGTCTTTTCTGCATCTATTAATATGATCATATGGTTCTTATTCTTCGTCCTTTTAATGTAGTTGGTTTTTTCTAATAGTTTTTCTAATACTGAATCATCCTTGCATCCCTGGTAATAATCCCATTTAGCCAAGTTGAACTATGAACTCAAAGGCAGGGATAGGTGCTCTCTAACTCAATCCATCCATTTCCACAAATGCAAAGAGAAACTGTTCTGATGGATGATCCAATCACCCTCCTAAACCAATAGAGTTATTTAATAAATACACTACCCCGTATTCTCCGTAGTCATAAAACTTTACCCTATATTCTCTGTAGTCATAAACTTTTCTTTTAAAGTTTTTCATGCATTAAAATAATAAATAAAGTTCTCCTACAAATCTACAGTTGTTCAATTTTGTCCTTGACTGTTGATTCATCTCGCAGGTATATAAATTAAAACCATGATTATATATTTTCAACAATGATTCTGGAAAGATTATAACTTTACTGCTTATTTTAAAAAGAAACACTCTAACATTTCAGTACTTATTGTACATAGAGCCAGTATGCAGTGAGGTGGTGTTGTTAGGGGTCACTAAGTTAGTTCCAAATCATGGTGACCCTATTACCACAAGGAGCAACTCTGGCCTGTCTACACCATCCACATAATTGTTCTTATATTTGAGCCCGTTGTTTCAGCCTCTGTCAATCTAAAAAGTTTTCCTCTTGTTTGTTGCCCCTCTACTTTACCAAGCACCATGGTTGAAGTGATGTTTCTCTTGTATTTGGCTCTGGTTTACAAATACACAAACACTCTAAGGTTTCACTTATATGAATAAGAAAATGCATTTAAAAGAAGAACAATAAAGTCAGAGCTGTTGTGTGAATTCTGACTCACAGAACCATAGAGAGCAGAGTAAAAGCTGCCATGTGGCTATTTCGCTAGGATATGAGTTTTATATTATTTTAGTTAATTTTATAACATTAAACTTTAATAATAACAAATAATTGTTGAGAACTGATTATCAAGACTGCTTATCAAAGTTTGCATTGTTCATCAGTTGTTAGAATTCGACCACCATTGTTTGGACTTAATGAACAATGGCATTTTTTTGCATTGGCAACGACGAAAACATTTTGTAGCTGTGTCTCAGATGATACACATTGTACTGCGTGCTAGTGCTAGTTAAACAAGTGATGTCAACAAATCAGCTATTCAGATAATTTAGGTAAGTAATTATGTATTTATTTCATAAAAACATAAATTTTCTTGAATTTAGCAGACAGTACTAGTATTATTTATATTTTATAGTGGCGGCAAAAAGTCTAGCTCCAGCCTTGAAAGTGACAAGACTTACATTACGGCAAATTCAGAGAAAAAATAATACAAGTTAGTATTGTTATTATTTAGAAAGAAATATAGGATTAAAATTAAAATAATTTAAAAATAGTTACTTTATAACAATCAAATTAATTTAATTTATAAACTAATAATAAAATATGTTCATGTAATTATGTACCTACTTGCTGTGTTTTAAGCAATATGTATATAATTATAATTTTAAAATTTTTAGATTTTTAACATAATGAGTAAGAAAAGAGGATGTAAATTCAACAATGAGCTAAGAAGTGAATTTCCTTTTATTAAAAAAACCAAAAGCGATTGCATGGTGAAATGTAATGGTGAATTTTCTATTTTGCATGGCAGGAAGAATAATATTTCAAAGCACTTGGAGACACAGAAACATAAAAGATATTTAAATACTGCTGCATCTTCCTCCAAAATACAGGAATTTTTTTGGAAAACAACTTACGCAGAAGAAGAAAAGAAATTAGCATTAGCAGAAGGACTTACGTCTTTTCATACTATTAGTCACAATCATTCCTTCAGATCTATGACTGTACATCACAAGTTGTCAAATAGTTAATCAACAAAGAATGTGCCTGTGCTAGAACAAAATCCGAGGCAATTGTGTGTAATATGCTTTCCCCATATGCATTTTCAAAATTAAACAAAAATCTAGAAAAAAATAATGTTATATCTATATATTCTGACGCATCTAATCATAAGGATATAAAGTTATTTTGAGTCATTATTAGATTTTTTTATTCAGAAACTGGAATAAAAATTAGAATTTTAGATTTCATTTCTGTGCCCAGTGAAACTTCTGAAATAATTTTCAGTTCCATTGTTAATATTTTGGAAAAAACAATTTAAAACATAAAATAATTGCACATTGTGCAGACAACACGAAATTAAACAAAAACCTTAATCAAAACATTATTGGTGTTGGTTGTGCAGTGCACATAATACATAACGCCATTCAAACAGCTGCTGATTTGTTGCCCGCAGATGTGGAAAATAGTGTTATTAAAATAGATTCTTATTTCTATGTATATATAGATAGATACACTGTGCACGTTGAAATGCTTAAAGAATTCTGTGAAACTGAGGACGTCAAATATAAGAAAATACTTGGATACAGTAAAATGCGCTGTTTAGCTTTTTTGTCAGCAGTCGAAAGGATTTTGAAAATATATGATCCTTTGAAATCCTACTTTCTATCACAGGATAAATGTCCTAAAATTTTAGAAGAGTTTTTTGAAAAAGAATCTTCAAAAATTTGGCTAGAGTTTGTACACAATCAAGCAGCTTTTTTTTCAAAATGCTATAACACTTATTGAAGGTGACAACATTTCGGTAATTGAAGTAGCAAATGAAGTTAATAATTTAAAATTTCAGTGTCAAGAGCAGTTAGAAAATAATTTTCTTCCGTTAACTATCCGTAAAAGTATAAGCCGGCTAGAAGAACAAGGTGCAATAAATCTTGCAGATATCATGAATCACTTTTAAAAAGTTCTATAGTAACTGCACAGATTATTTAGAAGAGTGGATGGTACATTACAATGATATTGAACATTTTCATTTGTAATAGTTAGCCTAAATAAAGCCATTTTATATTAAGCAATCATTCTGCAGCAGTCCTAAAGTGCAACCTCAGGCCTGATAGCAAAAAAAAAACAAAAAACCCCAAAACTCAAATAGCCCTTGTTCCTAAAAACCAGCAAAAGACTATCCTGTACCAGGAAATTGTGCAACTGCAAAGTCTGCTTGCTCAGTTGCACTGCTTAACTGCAAGTTCTGCTTCTGTACCAGCTTGCTTGCACAGCTCAGCAGTTTAATGAAACCTTATAAAAACCCAAGTCTCTAAGCAGGAGGGACCGGCCATCCATTTTTTTCTTCTCAGGTCGCTGGTCCCTGCACAGGTGGTAGTGGTGGTTGTTGTTGGTGGTGGTGGTGGTGGTTCTTCTTCTTCTTTCTTGTAAATAATAAACTTTTCTATTTCTTTCAATCTCACGCCTCATTTGTTCTTGTCTGGCTCATGTACAACACATTGGGTTACATTAAAACAAGAACTTAATTGGAATAATGTGCAAAAATCATTCGATCATATTACTCAAAATTTCCCATATTGTAATATTTCCGAAAATGATCTTTTTAATGACGTATCATTATTAACAAAATATACCGATAAGGAAAAGGTTAAATCTTGGGCATATGCAAATATCACAATAGAGAACAAATGGTTAGAAATATTTCATCATTTTGAAACAAACCATGTTCCATACAATAATGCACTAAAAATTGTGGAATTCACGCTGTCCTTACCAGTAACTAATGCTGCTACTGAACGCGTTTTTTTCTGCGGTAAATAAAGTGTGGACATCAGAAAAATCACGATTAAGTGATGAGACTTTGAAAGTCATTTTATGTGTGAAATAGAATTTAACAAATTTTTGTGAAAAATTTCATGACCTTTTAAACGACAGCAATCTACTAAAAAAATTCACTCAAATGAGAAATATGCCAAAGAATAAAATAATGCTATACATAATTTTAATGTATTATATTTGTAAATTGTACTTATGTTGAAATTAAAAATATTACTATACTAATTTTACGTTCTATAAACATTTTTGTTGCTGCATATAGACCAAATTTTTAATCAAGAACCCCTAGACCTCCCCCCGCCCCACGTCAATGGTATCTCGCTTTACTAATGTTAAAACTGGTCACCTTACTCTTGACTGATTTTTCACTTCCGTGTTTCCAGATCACGCCCATTGCTGGGCTCCTCCCATTCCGAGTCGCGCCGAGATGGGCCGGAAGTGGCGGTGTCCTAGCCGGAAGTGAGGATCACAGCGCGGTCCCTACTTGCTGTGCACGGGCCTTGGTGCCAGAGAAGTGCCTGCAGCCTGAGCACTATGTAGTCGAGGCGCAGGTGGGGGTCTGGAGGTGACCAGTTTGGCCCAAACAGCCTTCCTGGGGTGCAGTCACCCTTCTTCCCCTCACCCCTTGCCCCATGCTGCGCCCCTCTAGTGGTGAGATGGGGGAGGGTGCCCCAGAGGCTGGCCCCATCCCCCCCATTTTGGGATTGGTTGGGGTTCGTGGGGAGAATCCCTGTTGGAGAAAGGGGGATCCTAAGTTCTAGATTCTTCTCTTTGCTGGTACCCTTCTCCATTGTCTCCATACAGCGGTGCCGCATCCCGAAGACCCCTTGCACCTCTTTCGCTCCAAGGTGAGCCCCGGGGTCTGTTGCTTCTCTCACCACGAAGAAGTGAATGCTATTCAGAAAGCGAGTGGCTGCAGCTGGTGCACAAAATGTTAGGGCTTCCTCCTGAGTTGCCCAGTCTTGTCATCTGTGCAGTAGCTTTCCCTGGGATGCGGGGGTGGGTGGGTGGGAGGGGTGGGGGTGTGAATGGGGAGGTGGGGAGCCAGGGTCCGGGTCTAGAAACTCCCTGGCTCGTTCTTGCCAGCCGGTAGGGTGGCTGCAAGGAGCACGCTCAGGCTTGATGGTGTTGAAGTGAAATTCCAGTGCACCCTCCGTGCATTGAGACATTAAGGCACTCCCAGGTTGCTGGGCTAAGTCCTTCCAGGACTGGGGGCCTCATGGAGGTGGCCCAGTTTTGTGGCTATCGGTCAACAGTCTGGCAGGTGGCAAGTAAGGAGAAAGAGGAGGGCCCAGCTGTAGAAAGATGGGGTTCAGTGAGCAGGAACTCAGCCAAAGAGAGGGCCAGGCTTTCTTTGGGAAAGCATATCGGTCTCCATAGAAGGGCAAGACCCCTCAAATTCAGAAGATCCCACGTCCCCACTAACACTCCTCCAAAATGTTGCCTGTTGGGTTTTTTTTAACTTTTGAGATACCCTGTTTTTGTAATAGGACAATAAAAGCTGGAGGAAAGCTCTCTCCATGGAGGACAGACAGCTGGAGGGAAGGTTTCTTTAAGAGGGGCAGGAGAAATTTGCCATCAATAATTAATTGCTTTTCATGCAGAGAAAGTAGGCAGTAAAATACATCCAGGCAATTGAACTGGATCCATTATTTCTGCAATTTTGTTAGTGTGGGGGAGTGGGAGAGCTGCTCCTGCTTATTGTCCAAAGGAAATTTCTGTTTCGGTTGCTTCTAAAGACATTTCTAGTAGCTTGTCGTATGTTTAGACTTATGCCAACCCCATTTCAACTGTGTATTCCCACCTGAAATCATTTTATCCTTATTTTAACGAAAATTCCCTGAGTATGTTGCTTAGTTTGGGGGCTTATTTTTTATTTAGTTTTGTTTTTGAATAAGAGGTTTTAGAAAAAGCTCCAGCTTTATCGAAGCCATGGCCCAGATCTGGAAGCTGAAGGAGGCCATAGAGTTGCTCAAGATCATGCAGGTGCGGTGTGGCTCTGGCCAATGAGGGCTGAGGGGCTGGCCCTGGTGCTCCGCACCACTCCTTTGAGCACCTGCTGGCATGACAAGAGGCAGCACTCCCCTCCAAACACACTGCCATCGATTCCGACCCAGTGACCTTGTGGACAAGGTAGAACTTCCTCTGCGGGCCTCCTAGACTGTAACTCTTCAGAGAAGTAGAAAGCCCCATCTTTCCCAGCCAGTGGTTTCCAACTGCTGGTTTTGTGGTTAGGAGCCCAGCCTGCAACCCACCAGGCTATCAGGTAGTCTGATCTCTACTGTAGTCTTAATTCCTCTCCTCCTGATCCAGCAGTTCTAGGGAAACTCATCTCCGTGCCCCACAAGACTGCCTACAGCCCCCTGGAGAGATCAAAGCTCTGTTCCAGTCCCTGCCTGAGTTTGCAGGGTGGTTTATGTGCAGAGACCTGGTCTTGCTCATTCCGTGAAGGTTCACACCACACTTTCTAGATACTAGCTCCTTTGTAGAGACAAAAGCCCTCAACATGTCTGTGTGGGCTGATGGGCCCTACAGTCAGAACTGAGATCACATTCTAGTGCTTCTATTCAGTAGCTAATTTCCTTGGGAACGTTTGTCAACCTCAATGGGCCTCTATTGGTTCGTCTCTAAAGCGGGCCAGATGAGATGGTTTCACTTGAGGGTTAAGTGACTCAGTGCAAGGTCTGGCGTGCAGTCAGCGGCTGCTGCTGTGATCTGTGCTGCTGAGAGGCGTGCAAACACATGCGAACAATACTGGGCGGAGTGGAAATGAAGGGTGTAGGGCACTTACAATTGAGGATGAAGGTGCAAGAGAAGTGCCTGTCCTCCCTTTCCTGGAGTGCTAAGGGGCACAGGTGTTTGAAAAGACAAGTAGGATTGGGGTTGGGCACAGACCAGCCTCGAAGAACTCACATCCAGCTTCCTTCTGAGGGCAGGGAGACTTTGGAGAGAGCTGAGCAGAGCAGGGACATGGTCATGGCAGCATTAGGTATATCACTGGGGCTTCAGTGTGGAACCTGGTGCAGGTACTTGGAGAAAGGGTGTAGGTGTGGATGCAGGGAGAGCAGGTAGGAAGTTGTTAGTATAGTTCAAGAATGAGTTGTGGCCGTGGCCAAGGGACTGGAGTAGGGGCAGACAGGAGATATCAGAGCCATTTTCAGGCGGGGCTGGATTTGGTAGTGTACTGGGTAAAAGAATAAAGCTGACGCTCAGCTTTCTGACATGGGCATCAGAACAGATGATGTCATACATGTGACAGAGGACAGGTTTAGGGTGGGGAAGAGGCTGGAATCAAGCTTGGGGACTTCCTGGAGGTAGATCAGGACGGAGGATGTGGGCATCTTATGGAGGCATTTGCATTGCTTATCCAAGGCAGGGCCCCAGGAATGATTTGGTAAGTTGGCTGATAGTTAATGAATTGGCTGTGTCCTTTACCTCTGTGTCGCAGCAATGGCCAACCTGGCTTGAGCTCTGAGGTGACCAAGCAGACTGACTATGACCTGGAGATCATTGTGAACAAAGCAGAATCTCCCCTTGCTGAGTTTACCAAGCACTTCTCAGTCCTTGCAAGGTGGGGCTGGCTGTCTGGGGGTTCGGGGGGTGGTGGTCTCTGATGGCTCCTGGGCAACGACAGGTGTTGACAGCTCTGCCTGAGAGAGTGGGGATCTGGGGGCGGGGCACTACTCACCCGAGTTGACCATGTCTTTCCTGGTGTCATCAAGGCCCTGTGCCTGACCAGGCAGGTGGAAGAGCAGGCCAGCAAACAAATCGGCAGCAAGCAATAGCCCCAGTGATAACTGCCAATAAATTTTAAAATAATGAAAGTTTCCCACAAATTTTCGAAATCCCCTTTATATCACACAACTTTTGCCTGTTCAGTTATATACAGGTTTAAGCCTTGTCAGCAATTATGAGTATCTGTTGGCAAGCATACCATTCCATAATGAATGTAGATTTTCCATAACCCCTACCCTCCACCCCCCACTTTCTCTATACTGACCCTAGTAACCACTAATAAACTTTGATATCTAAATATTTTCCTTTTCTTGTCTTTTTATATAAGTGAAGTCATGCAGTGTCTGTCCTTTTGTGATTGACTTATTTCATTCAGCATAATGTCTTTAAGTTCTATCCTTACTGTATCAATACTTCATTTCTCTTGGCAGAGCAGTAATTGTTGAATGTACCACATTTTGTTTGTTCATCTGTTGATGAACACTTATGTTATTGAAACCCTTTGGTTATTGTGAATGAACACTGGTATACCTGCATCTCTTTGAGGATCTGCTGTCAAGTCTTTTTGGTATATACACAATCAGACTGGAAATTATGTTCATCTGTAAATTGGTCAGATTATGGTGCTTTCTGTTTGCTACCTGGTATTTCAAATACCACCCATGGTAGTGGGGTTTCAGCAGGTTACTTCCAATATTCTCTCCAAGTGGAGTTTTGACGTTAATGATCTAGATGGATGAAGCAAGACATTTAGGACCTTCATGGAGCAGAAACTGTTGGAAGCATCCATTAATAATCAGAATGTGGAATGTACTATTTATGAGTCTTAGAAAATTTGAAGTCATCAAAGATGGATTGGTACAGGCCATGTTGAATCATGCATTCATGGTGTGCTAGGCTGGGATTGAAAAGGCGAAGAGAAATGGCACTGCCTTTATCGCCCTAAAGAACACTACTGGTACAAGAACACTGAGGGAGTACTATCATGTTCTAACTATCATGACCCCATTCCACCTTCCAAATCCCGCTAGACCAGAACATGTACACTGGTACAGATAAGAGCTGGAGACACAGGGAATCCAGGATAGATAAACCCATTGAGACCAATATTGAGGGTAGCCATACCAGGAGGGGAAGGGCAAGGTGTGGGGAGAAAGGAGGAACCAATTACAATGATCTACATATAACCCCCTCCCAGGAGGATGGACAACAGAAAAGTGGGTGAAGGGAGACATTGCTCAGTGCAAGACATGAAAATAATTTATAAATTAACAAGGGTTCATGAAGGAGAAAGGGAGGGAGAGGGAGGGAAATAGGAGCTGATACCAACGGCTCAAGTAGAATGAAAATGTTTTGAAAATGATGATGGCAACAAATGTACAAATGTGCTTGACACAAGATGTATGTCTGGATTGTGATAAGAGCTGTATGACCCCAAGTAAATTATTTTTTAAAAAGCACTGCTGCCTGAAATTCTGTAGCAAATGATCTCTTTAAAGTGTTAACGAGCAAAGACATCACTGAGGACTAAGGTGCTCCTGAACCAAGCTGTTGTATTTCCAATGGCCTCATATGGACGTGAAAACTGGGAAATGAATAAGGGAGACCTGAGAAGGAATGATGCATCTGAACTCAGTGTTGGCAAAGGATATTGAAATTACAATAGAGTGCCAGATGAACTAACAAACCGGTTTTGGAACAAGTACAGCTGAATGGTCCTTGGAAGTGATGACAAGAATCCTCTCATACTTTGAAGATGTTGTCAGTCCCTGGAGAAAGGATATCTTCTGTGGTAAAAGGATCACAAAAAAAGAAGAGACCCTCAACAAGATGAATTGATTTGGTGGCTGTAACAATGGGCTCAAACATAATAATAATTGTAAAGATGGTGCAGGACCAAGCAGGCTTTCCTTCTATTATGCATAGGGTCACTATAAGTCTGAAATGATTGGATGACATCTAATAATAACAACATGATAGGATGTTTACTACTTTGAGGAACTCCCAGACTGTTTTCCAAAAAGGATGCACCATCTTCCAGTGCATGAGGACACTGATTTTGCAACATCCTGGACAATTTTTCTTATTATCTGTTTTATTATAGCCTTCTTGTGTGTGTAAAGTGGCATTTCATTGTTATTTGGGTTTGCATTTGCCGACTGGTGAATTGTTTAATATTTTGTCTTCCTGAGCTGCCCTTTGAGATTTATTGTTCAGCTCCTTGACTTCATCATTTCTTCCATGTGCCTTAGCTACTTTACAATTAAGAGCAAGTTTTAGAGGCTCTTCTGATATCCACTTTGATTTTTTCTTGATTTCCTGTCTTTTTAATGACCTTTTGCTTCATACATGATATTCTTCATAATCTCTCACGGATCATCAGGTCATTGGTGTTCAATGCATTAAATATATTTTGAAATGCTCCCTAAGTTCAGATGCAATATCCTCAAAATCTTAATTTGGTGCTCATGGACTTGTTTTAATATTTCTTCACCTTCAACCTCAATTTACAGAAAATTTTAGCAGACTAAATCTACACTAGAGTTGTATAGTTTATTTTTTAAATATTCATCTTACATCATTAGAGTAGTGAGTCTTTAATTCTTTTTGCACAACTTTTAATTGGTTGTCCTAGTTGTTGACTCATAGCAATTCTTTATATATTCTACATACTAGATCATTAGATATCTGAGTTACAGAGAGTTACTGATGTAAGTTGTCTTTTTCAAATTCTTGTGTCTTTCCAATAACAAAGGGTTTTAATTTTGATGAAGTTGTTGGGTTGCTTATGCTTAAGATGGCATAATTGCTTAAAATGGAAGAGATATTAAGAAACTATTCCCTAATCCAAAGTCACAAAGTTTTATGTATGTTTTCTGTTAAGATTTTAATATATGTAGCTCTTACACTTAGGTCTTAAAATCTATTTTGAGTTAGTGTTTGCATATGGTGTAAGGTAGGAGACAAAAATTATTCTCTTTGATGTTGATATCTGTTTCAACATCATTAGCTGAAATCACAATGCTTTTTCTATTGAATTACCTGGACACTCTTGTTGAATTAATTTACTATAGATGTATGGATTGATTTTTAGACTCTATATCCCACCCATCTATATGCCTACTCTTATGTCAGTACTACCTTATCTTAATTAATATAGCTTTTTGGTAAGTTTTCATATCAGGAAATGTGAATTCTCCAAATCTATTTAATCATTTTTCAAGTTTATTTTGGCTATACTGAAACTTTCACATGCCCATAGAAATTTTACAATCAGATTTTCATTTTTTGAAAAAAAAAAAACAATGCAAAAAGAATCTTGATAGGAATAGGCCCCTCCCCCTCCAAAAGAATTTATTTCAAAAGATGGCATTGAATTACAGCTCCGGGAGAGGGACATATCTGATCAGAGCACACGGGAGCAGATGAAGGGAGAGGAGGAGAGTGGAGCACATCCTGGCCCACCAGACCTTGAGAACAATGATCCCAATTAGAGCAACCTGTCCACATGGCCAGCCCCACTATGAGACATGATGCCCCTCACTGACCCATAGCCTTATAGGGGACAACACCGGAGACACAGTGTGGGAATTGCACCTGATCTGATCCCGCCCCACAAAGGCGAAACACCAAGCGGGTGCAACAGAATAGCAAGGAAATGGACTGATGAGGTTCTCCAGACAATGCTGAAGGTGGACTTTGGGGCCAGGGCATGGTGCCCCAACAGACTGGACTGAAAAACACTCCTAAAGGTCAACAAATGATCCTTGAATTAACTACAAACTTTTCTTTCTTGTTGAGTTTTGTTTTGGGGTTTTTTTGTCATTAGTTTGTTGCTGTTGTTCTGTTTTGTTGTATATTGTTGCTCGGTTTTGCTCTGTCTGGTTTTTGTGCATGTTATTATCTCTGCAGGTCTGTTTAAATAAGATAGACTGGATGAACAATCTGGAGGAGAAAACAACGGACCCGACATTTCCGGGGGGACATGTGAGAGAGGGAGGTTGAGGCGGGGGGGTTAAGGAAGTGGTGTTAACCAACCCAGGGACAAGGGAACAACCAGTGATCCAAATTGGTGTTGAGGAGGGTGTGGGAGACCTGGTAGGGCATGATCAAGGGTAATGTAACAAAGAGGAATTGCTGAAACTCTGGTGGGGACTGAGTATGATAGTGGGACAGGAGGAAAGTCAAGGGAAATAGAGGAAAGAGCTGGGAGGAAAAGGGTATTTATAGAGGTCTAGATAAAGACATTTACATATACAAATATATTTATATATGAGGATGGGGAAATAGATCTATGTGTGTGTATATATATTTATATGTATTTAGTATTAAGGTAGCATAAGTACATTGGTCCTCCACTCAAGTACTCCCTCAATGCAAGAATACTTTCGTCTATTAAATTGGCATTCTTTGATGCTCACCTTCCCGACATAACCGCTGAAGACAAAGCGGGTGAATAAGCAAATGTGGTGAAGAAAGCTGATGGTGCCCGGCTATCAAAAGATATAGCATATAGGGTCTTAAAGGCTTGAAGGTAAACAAGCAGCCATCTATCTCAGAAGCAACAAAGCCCACTTGGAAGAAGCACACAAGCCTGTGTGATCACGAGGTGTTGAAGGGATCAATTATCAGGCATCAAAGAACAAAAAATCATATCATGTGTGCTCACCTCCATGATACGATCACTGAAGACAAATGGGTGCATAAGCAAATGTGGCAAAGAAAGCTGATGATGCCCGGCTATCAAAAGATATAGTGTCTGGGGTCTTAAGGCTTGAAGGTGAACAAGGGCCATCTAGCACAGAAGCAACAAAGCCCACATGGATGAAACACATCAGCCTGTGAGATCACAAGGTGTCGAAGGGATCAGGTATCAGGTATCATCAGAACAAAAAATCTGAATGAGCGGGGGCAGTGCTGAGTGGAGACCCAAAGCCCATTTGTAGGCCACTGGAGATCCCCTTGCAGAGGGGTCTTGGGGAGGAGATGAGCCAGTCAGGGTGCGATGTAGCAACGATGAAAATTACAACTTTCCTCTAGTTCCTAAATGTTTCCTGCACCCCCTCCCCACTATCATGATCTGTATTCTCCCTAGCAAGTCTGGCTAGACCAGAGGATGTACACTGATACAGATAGGAAATGGAAACACAGGGACTCCAGGGCAGATGATCCCTTCAGGACCAGTGGCATGAGTGGCGATACTGGGAGCATAGAGGGAGGGTGGGTTGGAAAGGGGGAACTGATTACAAGGATCTCCATGTGACCTCCCTGGGGGACAGACAACAGAAAAATCGGTGAAGGGAGACGTCAGGGCAAGATATGATAAGAATAATTATAAATTATGAAGGGTTCATGAGGGAGGGGGAACTGGGAGGGAGAGGAAAAATGAGGAGCTGATGCTAGGGGCTTAAGTGGACAGCAAATGTTTTGAGAATGATGAGGGCAATGAATGTACAAATGTGCTTTACACAACTGATGTATGTATGGATTGTGATAAGAGTTGTATGAGCCCCTAATAAAACAATTAAAAAATACTTTTCATTCTTCCAGTCCTAGAAAACACCAGCTCTACAAATGGTGCACTCTAGTTTGTCCTCCTTAATAGAGTTTATGCCTCAATAAATCTTTGATTATTAAGATTTTCCAGGGGCAGAGCACAATGATTACTAACAATAATTGTTTTGAATTTCTTTTGGCACTAGCCTATGCTCTGAGGGAGCAGGAGGGTGAGGTGGGGTGGGGTGCAGAGCAGGAACCACTTAGAAACATACTTCTGGTGGACCTCTGAGACCCCATGGAAGCATGCTCTGATGGGTGAGGGAACCCCATGAGAAGTAGGCTTCTGAGTGCCTTTCAGAAACCACATCAAAACATCCTCTCAGTGGTGGCTTGGGTTAGTGGTAGTGGTGGTGTTTCCAGAGGGGGCCTGGGCCCCCAGAGCACCATTCTGGTTTGATCTGGATCCCAAATAGCATCATTGTGGTTGGGCCCCAGACCCTCCAGAATCCCGTTCCAGCAATGCTTCCAGGGCTTCATAAATTTGTTGAAGCATTTTGATTATATTCAGTCAATACCTGGCACCTTGTTTTTGGCTAGTGTTGTCAGTGCAGCTTGGACTTCTTCCTTTATTACTTTTGGATCTTGTTTATATGCTACCTTTTGAAATGGTAAAATGTTGACTCGTTCTTCTTGGTAGAGTAATGTGTATTCTTCAATCTTCTCTTGATGCTTCTTGTATAGTTCAATATTTTTCCCATATAATCTTTCATTATAGCAACTCAAGTCTTGGATTCTTTTTCTTCAGTTCTTTCACTTTAAGCTATCTTAAACATCTTCTTCCATTTTAGTTTTCTAACTCTAGGTCTTCGCACATTTTTTTCTTTTCTTTTTTTACATTTTATTAGGTGCTCATACAACTCTTATCTCAACCCACACATATACATACATCAATTGTATAAAGCACATCTGTACATTCTTATAATACTTTACTTCTCAAGTGCTCTTTGAAAGCTTCTATTCAGATGTTTTACTTCATTTCTTATGAAGTGCCTTAACTACTCCATAATTAGAAACAAGTTTCAGAGTCTCTTCTGACACCCACAGCTCATCACATCTCCTGTCATTAGTGTTCAATAAGTCAAATCTATACCTGAGATGATCTTGAAACTAAGGTGAGAAAGACCCAAGGTTGTACTTGGCTCCCATGACCTTGTTTTAATTTTTTTCCAGCTTGAATCTGAACGTATATACAAGTATCTTCTCTTCCCACAGATATACTCAATTTGAGTACTGTGTACACCATCTGGGGAAATCCACATGTATAGTAGCCTTTTGTGTTTTGGCAAAAAGGTATCTGCTATGAACAAGTTGTTAGTCTTATAACATTCTATCATGTGATCTCCAACTTTATTTCTGTCACTAAGACCATATTTTCCAATTACTGTTCCTTCCTCTTTGTTTCCAGCTTTTGTATTCCAGTTGCCAATAACTTGTCATTCAATTTGATTGCGTGTTTGATCAATTGCAGGTGGAAGACACTGCTAAAATTCATCAGCTTCTTCATCATTAGTTTTAGTGGATGGTGCATGTGGTAGTTATATAATCCGGTGTCAATTTGAGGATTAAGAATCTAGGGGTGGAGTCTAGCCTGCCAGTCAGGATATAGCATAGCCAGTGAGGCCTCTGTGTGAGAATGACTTTCTCCTGAAGATTTTTGGGAATTCTAGTAATCCTCCTTGGAGGTGGGAGACACTCTCTCTGTCTGATAACTGCTGGTGAGACATCCCTGAGGGGAAGACACATAGACCTACCCTGATGCAACCAGAACCCTAGACCTGGTGAAATCATGTGGAGACTCTTGCCAGCGCTGAGATGCTTATAATGCCATTGGATCCACAAGACCTCCCACCGACTAGCCTGTGTTCTTCCTGCATTTGGTGTCATTGCATGTATTTCATGAGTCTGAAGAGGACTTTACAGATTGGTATTGGGCATATGGGCTAATATCAGAGTTATGGACTTGGTCTGGACTGGGCTGAGAATGTTTTCTCAATATTCAACTGCTCTTGTATATAACCTCTTCCTTTTAAAAAAATCATTTTACTGGGGGCTTGTACAACTCTTATCATAATCCACACATGCACCCATTGTGTCAAGCATATTTGTACATTTGTTGCCATCATCATCCTCAAACATTTTTTTTCTACTTGAACCCTTGGTATCAGCTCCTCATTTCCTCATCCCTCCCCCACTCCCTCATGAAGCCTTGATAATTTTTAAATTATTTTTTTTTCATGACTTACACGGTCCAGTGTCTTCCTTCCTACATTTTTCTGTTGTCTGTCCCCCTGAGAGGGGATTATTGTATTGATTTCCCCTTTCTCTCCCACCTTCCCCTTCCCCTCCCAGTATGGCTACTCTCAATATTGGTCCTGAGGTATTTATCTGTCCTGGATTTCCTGTGTTTACAACTCTTATCTGTACCCATGTACATGCTCTGGTCTAGCCAGATTTGTAAGGTAGAATTGGGATCACAATAGTGGGGAGGAGGAAGCATTAAAGAACTACAAGAAAGTTGTATGTTTCATTGGTACTATACTGCACCCTGACTGGCTCGTTTCCTCCGTGCAACCCTTCTGTAAGGGGATGTCCAGTTGCCTACTGAGATAGCTAATGTAGGTTGTGCCAACCTGGCCGATTAACACATGTGTGCGTGTGGGTACTTGTGTGTACGTGTGTGTGCACATGTGGGTACGTGTGTGCTCTCACATGTTACCACACGTGTGCGTGTGGGTGCCCGTGTGTGTTAGCATTTGTGTGTTTGTGTGGGGTGCTTGTGTGGCCACATGTTTTAGCGCACGTGTGCGTGCACATGTGCAGGGGTGTGTGGGCATATATGTTAGCACGTGTGCAGGTGCTCATGTGCATGTGTGCAGGTGTTTGTGGGCACGTGTGCAGGTGTTTGTGGGCACAGGTGCGCGTGGTTACGTGTGCAGGTGTCCATGTGCACGTGTTCATGTGCACGTGTGCAGGTGTTTGTGGTCATGTGTGCTGGTGTTCGTGTGCACATGTGCAGGTGTGCGTGGGCACGTGTGCAGATGTTCTTGTGCACGTGTGCAGGTGTGTGTGTGCATGTGTGCAGGTGTTTGTTGGCATGTGTGCAGTTGTTCGTGTGCAGGTTTTTATGGCCACGAGTGCAAGTGTTTGTGTGCATGTGTGCAGGTGTTTGTGGGTACATGTGCAGGTGCGTGTGGGTACGTGTGCAGGTACGCGTGGGCACGTGTGCAGGTGTTTGTTGGCATGTGTGCAGGTGTTTGTGGACACACGTGTGTGTCAGGGGAAGCCAGCCCCTAACACATCATTATGGGTCTGGTAGGCGGAATTGTACAGCAATAATAGGTAAAGATCTTAGTACAGTTATAGAGAGCATGAGAGATAGAAGTGAAGTAATGAAATAAATGGAGTCGGTCATGATGCATGGTGCATGCTCACCTCTGCCCCACTCGATGGACAATGTGGAGGGAGAGAGATCTTTAATGCTAGCCCAGGCCTTTTATATTCTCCGGGGACTGTAAGCCCCCTAATTACAGGTGAGGACATACATCACTGGAAGGGGCTGTCCTATGGATAATACAGTAATGAGAGGGGGGTGGTCTAGGGACATACACACAATAGGAAGGGGAGTAATTGGGGTTACACATGTGACAAGATGGGCGGATCCTAGGTTTAGGATGGCGGCTTAACTTTGACCTATTCTCTAGATCTCCATAGGAACCATTGTCAGTAGGGTGTAAACCCACCTACTAGAACCAAATAGATGACTACAAGCGTCCATTGTCTTTAACAGCAGGGAGTGGGGCCTGCCATATAGTCTGTCAATTGAGCGCCCTCTGGGAGGATGTCTGTGAGCATCTGACCTCCCCCCACAAGTCCCCCTTTAACTTTATATATAAAATTCAAGAGCCACATGGGCAACATGGTTCTTTTCTATACATTAAAAGCTGTCAAGACAAAACTCCATGATCTAATTAATATAGCCAAAAATTCAGGCTTAGTAGAAACATTTTGAATGCAGGCTTGGAGGATAAAGTCCCTGTATGTCCATCCGCTATTGGAGGAAGGTATGAGAGAAGCTGGATGCTGCGGCAGGAAGAAATAGAGCCAAATAGGAATGCCTGCTTCTATAGTTAAAGCTGCTGGCCACACAGCAACGAGCTATGTGCTTGTAAGAGACAACCTCAGAGCAGCACCATACAGGAGGGTAAAGTGAGGAACAATGTCATGAGCATGTGATTAGGACTTACCTACAACTCACAAGGGTGGAGGTCCCCCCCCTACCACTAGAAACCTAGCCTTCCAGGCTCCTTTGCGAGACAATGAAGGATTCATCCTAAAACACTCTCTTCCCGTTCTCTGCTCCTCACGGTATTTGCCTCATGCGCGAACTTCAAAAGTGCCCGTAGAGGCCGTGTGATTCTCCTTCATATGCCTTAGCTTTCTATAGAAGCAACACGTGATAGCCAGGACAAAAATTGTGATAATGAGCAGCACTGTTAGGCTGGAACCCAGGCTATGAGAAATATGTTGAACCCAAGCACGAGGGTCCAATTCTTCCATGCCCTTCACCAATTGCTTAATTATATCAGAGCCAGGAGATGCCTCAAGCCTGTCTTTGAATGTATAGAAAATATCTTTTTTAAGCTGATCAACATCTAATGAAATGTTTCCCTTAAACTCTTGCAAATGTTTCCTAATCAAATCCCAATCATGCAATGTCTTATTATATGGGTAAGGGGTTATAAAAAAATCATTTACCTTCCAATCACATTTCAGCATTAATTGATGTTGCAGATCTATAATTTGATCTCCCAACCACTGAACAGTTTGCTGCAGCTCCGCTACTTCCCCCCCGAGTTCATCATCCATCTTTGCCTGAGTGGCCCAGAGCTGATGTGAGTCCGCTTGCCACTTCTGCATGAAATGTTCAGTTTTGATAGTGTCCCAGGGTGTCCTTTAGACAGCGTCAGCCATGCAAGAAATATCTCAGCAGTCAGCAATAGCCATTCTCAGGAATCTGCCAGGTCTTCTTGACGTTTTGGATAACTTCAGTAACAGGACAGGGTCAGGTCACACATCAGCTTCTTTGCTTTCTTCTGGGCCTTGCTGGCTGAAGAGAAATCCATGTATCTCCTTTGCCTGTGAAAATATAAACAAATAGCCCCTCTCTTGGGGGTGTCATTAACCTGAAAAAGGAATGATGATTAATATTGGGTGGCTTCTCCATCTATTCCTTGTCTGTCTTTCTCCAAACATGGTTGCGTTCTTCTAAGGAGAGGCCAACAGCTTTATTCTGTAAAAACATAAATGCATAGCCTTTTCTTCAGGTGAATGGACCTGGATCCCAAACGCGGTTTCCATCGTCTTCGGATTTCTTAGGATTAATTTTCTCTGTAGAAGTGAAAACAAGTTTATCTGCCCTCATTTTGTTACATACTTTTAGTAAGGAGAAAATTTTTTTGGTTAAAATCACTAAATGAAATTTGTCACACATGAGATTCCTTTTTTCCCCCTTCTGTTTTAACAATGTAAATATTAAAACATTGATAGCACTCTCAGTTACCTGGCTAGGTCTTGAACCAGTGAAACTACTAGTTAGATAAGCCTCCATTGTTAAGTGAATTTTGGCTTTTGACTCTCAGAGAACTGAGAGAGCTAAATTGAGAGAACTTCTTACCATATTTTGAAAGACTGAAAAAATTCTTAATAAATTGCTCAGCTGCTCTTTAAGTAACTTACCAAACAGACATTTTTTCTCCAAGTTTACCAATAAGATTATAGGCTCAATTAAGCCGCTTTGCCCTTCAGGCTTCTTACACTGTATGATTTTACAATCTTGTAATCGTCTCTCTTGGTTAACTTCACTCATTTCTTCCATGCTGGATTTAGAGGAAGTTAATGGGAAGGTCTTAGGCCCTCCTGAATGCCCTTTAAAGAAATGACCCTGTATCCAAAGTTTAAAATCCCCTTTCCTTCAATTTCTAATTCCATGTGGGGGCGCTGTCGTTTCCCCACAACAGCATTCCAAAAGACCCCTTGATTTAAAGGGTGGTCAGACTTCTCAAGTACTCTTTCCTGATAGACATACAATTTTACTCTAGGAAAGCAAGGAAGCCAAACCAGGATATATCAGAATTCATCACTGCCTTAACTTTTTCATAATCTCATTCAATAATTCCAGCAACAGTCAGAACACCTTGAGGATTTACATTAGACTTTCCTAATAAACATCCCATAGTTCTTTTAGGTAGCGAACCCCAATTACTGCTCTTAGTAATTTCTGATGTAATCACAGCTTTTGGCTTTACTTCACAACTCTGATGACTCCAGTATCAATTTGAATTTCTTGAGTACTTAGGTTAAAACTTCCTGATAAAAACTGTATTACTCTTTCAATAAGAGGCTCCTGTCCTTTAATATCAGCAAACTGCTGTGAGGGCTCCTGAGCCTTCTCTTGGTTAATCAAGGTTATAGCAGCCAGAACTGGGGTTCTGCAAGTTTGACTAGGTCTGGTCTCCTGCTGTGAGGTTGGGGGATGCCTGCAGTTTCTCTTTAGGATCTTTGCTCTGGCCGGCAGACACCTTGCCTCCCATGTTCTCTGGGTGGGGTCTGTATCAAGCTCCTTCCTCTATTACCTGCGCTTCGGTTCAAAGGTTGGCTCTGTGATCATGTGTCCCCACGTCTTTGCAAAGCCTGATATAATCTAACAGCGTGCTCTGTTCTTTGAAAGGGCATATGGCAGCCTGGCAAATGTATTCGAGTTCTCCAACGCTAATGTAAGAATAAGATTATCCGCTGCCCCTTTGTCTGTTACATTCTTGTGGACAGCATCCTGCAACCTGGATATAAAATCTACGTAAGGTTCATCATTCCTTTGCTTTACTGTCACGTAACTAGGCCGTCTGCTTCCTGATGGTATTAATTTCTCCCAGGCCTTAAGACAGACTTCTCTAACTTGAGCAAAAGTCTGCTCATCAAGGTTTAATTGTGCCTCAGTTGTGATATAAATCTCATGTCCTAGCAACAGGTGAATCCCTATATCTATCCCATCCTCAGCATTCTTGCGTGGCTGCTTCCTTCCACAGCATTTGATATTGCAAGGATTCTGAAGAGGAAAGGCACACTTTCGTCAACGCTTTCCAGTCTGCTGGGATCCAGTGTTCCATATCTGCCATATTCTTGACCATATCAATTACAAATGGTGAATCTGGACCATAACTAGATACTGCTTGCTCGAGATCTTTCAGTAGCTTAAAGGGAAAGGCAGTATATTGCTCCCCTCCCCTTGTGGGTCCATCCTTGTCCTAGGCCTAGCAGCCCTGGCTTGTGCCAGCTGGTCATCCTCATGCCTTTTCCTCTCCCCCTTGCCTTGTGCTCCCCCCCCCCCAATGCTCTTCCCACTCTGTCCCCCTCCTCCGAGATCTCTCCCCATGGCACCCTTCTGGGTCCTGATGGCTGGTCCCTCCAGCCTGCTCAACCGAAGCCCCATGTGTTGCCTCCGTTGCTCCTCAGGGGCGCCGTTGGGGGGCCTTGGGCTGCGCAGGTAGAAGGGCAGGTGCGGTTGGCCGGCTGCTGGGACATCTCCAGGTCTGGTGTCGGTAGGTGGTGGTGGTGGTGGCGGCGGCGGTGGCCTCGCGGTCGGGGTTGGAAGATGGCGCGTGGGTCGAGCGTAGCCGGTGCACTGGGTGCGACGGGTGTCCCGGTGATGGCAGCGTGGGCCCTCCCTCCGCCTTCTCCTCGCCGTCACAGGCAGGCAGCGCTGCGGGTGTGTCTTGGTGTTTCCCAGCGGGGGCTGGGCTGTTGGCTGGGGTTCAGCATCGAGAGCCAGTGGCCGTCTGCCTGCGTCCTCTGCTCTGCCACCCTGTCCAGGTACCTAGCGAGTCCCGGCGCGGAGGTTTAAAGATCCTTGGGGTGGGAGGGCCCGCCGGGGAGCGACTTCCAGGGGGGTGTGCTCATCCCCTTCTTGTCCTCCCCCCCGCGGACCCTGACCCCAGGCCTTGACGTGTGCGCGCTCGTGTCCGCCGGCCCAGTGGTCGCCGGGAGTTGGGAACCTGGCGGCCGCCGCCGCTTAGGCCGCGTGAGGCACGTCTCGTGTCTCTGGTGCCGGGGAGCCCCACTCGGGCGCCTGTGAGGGCGTCGTCCAGGCTCGTCCTTCTGGGACGTGTTCCTTTTCGTGCCGTCCGACCTTTCCGAAAGTCTTGGTTTTTCGTTTTGTCTTCTGGCCGGCTCGAGGCGTGTCCCCCCCCCCGCCCTCCTGCTGCACGTCTCCCCTTCCCGCTCCGCTAACGGGAAAACGGGTGACAGCGATGGCGTGCCGCATCAGTGGAAAAAGGAAACAACGTTATGACTCGTAGAGGTTCCTCGCTGAAGAACGCAGCTAGCTGCGAGAATTAATGTGAATTGCAGGACACATTGATCATCGACACTTCAAACGCACTTGCGGCCCCGGGTTCCTCCCGGGGCTACGCCTGTCTGAGCGTCGCTTGACGATCAATCGCTCCCTCGGGTTGCCCGCCCTGGGGCTTGCGCGGCTGGGGGCTTGACTCGAAGGGCTCTGCCCTCCGTCCCCCTAAGGACAGACCAAAGGTGTGTGGCCCTGCGCGTGGCCGCTCCCCCTCCCCCGTGCCTCGGCTCTTTACCCCCGCGCCCCTGCCGCTCGCTTTGGCTTGTGGTGGGTGTTCCGGGGTTCGGTGCTCGAGGCTTTTGGGGCGTCGGCGGGGCCGGCCTTTGTGGCGGGGTGACGCCTGCGCCCGTGAGGAAAAGAGAAGCGGAGCGCGAGGAGCAGCGGCTCGCGTTGAGGCTCGCGGCCTGGGGGCTCGTCCTCGCGCCGCACGCGGATTCTCGGGGTCGCCCTGGCGCCGTGGGGGGCCGTGCGCGTGCGCGCCGCGGTGGTGGTGGTTGCGGAGGGGGAAGGCGGGCGTGTCTTCCCGGAAAGGTTGGTGCTCAGGAGGAGGTGGAGGCGTGTCCCCCGCGTCCGCGGCCCTCGCCGGCCTGCCGCCAGCCCCCTGGTGGCGGTCGCGGTGAGTTGCCCGGCTCGGTCCCTCCCTTCTCGGCCCCTTCTCTCCTCGCCACCTCCGCTCGCTCGCGCGCCCGTCGCGCCCACCTCTGGTGCCTTGTCGGGGCCGCTCCGGGCCTCTGCCGAGCGCGCGTCGGGCCGTGCCCCGGGTTACGGGTGCCCCGGCGGGCGGCCCGCGGGACGCCGCGGTGTCGCCCGCCGATGCGCGCCTCTCCCTCGGGTGTCGCGTCCCTGCGTCGTGCCGGCGTGGCTCGTCCCGGCGGGGGGCGCTCGCTCGGCCGCTCGCCGCGGCGGGCCCGGACGGTGGCGACGGGAGGAGCGGGTCTCGGTGAGTGGCATTGCGGGTTCGTCGTCGCAGCCGGGGGCCCCTTCACCGCGGTGGTGCGCCGCGACCGGCTCCGGGATGGCTGGGAAGGCCGGTGGGGAAGGTGGCTGGGGGGTCCCCGGTTTCTCCCTCGCGGGGGTCTGCGGGAACTCTCCCCCCCCCCCCCCCGCCCCGTGTTACTGACAGTCCTCCCGCCCCAGGAAGATTGACAGTTGCTGCGCTCTTCCCCCTCCAGGCGCCCACCCTTGCGGGGGCCCTCCGTCAGGGGGTCCACCTCCGCAGGGGGCATGCCGGTGTGAGGGTGGGGGGCAGCCGGGCCGCCCCTCCCACGGCGCGACCGCTCCCCCGAGCCCTCCGGGGCGATGTCGGCCACCCACCCGACCCGTCTTGAAACACGGACCAAGGAGTCTAACACGTGCGCGAGTAGTATTAATGCTCACATTTCTTTCTCACACGGGAATATGGAAAACAAAGCTAATAATATAAACACTTGCTCTACTCAGGTTTTTTAGTCTCCTTTTTCAAGTGAGAGTACTGTACTGTTATCTATAGTCTATCTATTGGCTCATTTACTCAAAAGTAAATTTATGTTTACCTTCTTCTACTCCTAAAATAGTCTTCCCTCTGTATACACGGAGAGGGGGACCAGGACTCCCAGCAGGTACCAAAATCTGAAGGTGTAAGTCTCTTACATAAAATGATATATTGTTTGCATGCGACCCATGCACATCTCCTGTGTACTTTAAATCACCTCTAGAGTAACAGTAACACCTAAACCACTATACATGCTATATAAGGAATACTTTAAGCTCCCTCAGTCTCTGAAGGATTGCTTGAGCACTCATCACTCAGTTGCTCTCCCCCACCAAATATTTTCCATCAGGAGTTGGATGTAACAATGATGCAAAACCCTGAGATACAAATAGTCAATTGAACTTAAAGATCAAGTTTAGTAACCTGTCAATACACCATCCAAACAAATCACATGTGTTGAGTGGGTGTAAGTACTTTGAGAATTTTCTTAAGGATTCCACATGACACTGTGGTTAAATATTGGGCTGGTGAAAGCACAAGGTCAGCAATTCAAACCCACCAGCCACTCCACAGAAAAAAGATGAGGCTTTCTGCTCCAGCAAAGATTGACAGTTTGGAAACCCTACATAGGATGACTATGGGTCAGAATTGACTCAGTGGTGGTGGAATTGGCTTTTTTGGTTACACCTGTGGTTCTCAACCTTCCTAATGCCGCGACCCTTTAATACAGTTCCTCGTGTTGTGATGACCCCCCCCAAACACAAAATTATTTTTGTGGCTACTTCATAACTGTAATTTTGATACTTTGATGAATCATAATGTACATATCTAATATTCAGGATATATTTTCATTGTGACAAATTGAACATAATTAAAGCATAGTGATTAATCACAAAAATGTGTAATTATATATTGCTAAATATTTTTTCTAATGACAAATGAATTTTTGTCTTGAAGTATGGTATATCATGGGTGCCAAAAGTAAAATAAATTGTTACATTTTGCAAAAGTATGCACAAAAGGCCAACATCAATGTGATGCTGTGATGCTTGAGATAGCTTTTTTCTCACCAGGTCAGAAGCATGTATTTTCCAATGGTCTTAGACAACCCCTGTCAAAGTGTTGTTCAACACTGAAAGGGGTGGTGACTCACAGGTTGAGAACCACTGGGTTAGACCGTTCTTATTTGAAAATTCTATATATATGAGCAACACAACTTACAAGAACATGTAACTAAATCATGTCATATATTAATCATTTTCCTTAATTACATATATATACAAATTCATTAAACCACAGTCGTTCTATTTTTAAAGTCAGGCCAAAACAAAGAGAAAGCTGATCATACTTCCAAACAAAGGTACACTAACATCAAATGCCTAATTTATTACTTAACTCTTATCCATAAAAATGGATCAATTAACCTAACAGTGGTGACAGAGAGAAAGTTGCTGACTGACTGGAAAAGTCCTTCCTGTTTACAAATACATATGTATCATAAAATGAAAATGGTGATTATTAATTACACTTTTTAAGATAACACTTTAAAAATAATAAAATTTTAAAAAATAACACTTAATCAGGGATTTGAAACCGTCTTCACAGTTCAGTTATAACCAAGGAAGCAAAACTGAAACAGACTGGAAAGAATTACAGTTGGAAAGTTAATCTGCCTCTTAGAAAATAAGGGCAGCCCAAGCAAGGCCTAGCCACCACATCTCTTAGCCTGCAATCAGAAACAGCGCTGCCCTGCTCAAAGATGGCAGCAAATGCACCATTTAGAGAGTGTATTATCCACCCACCTGGTAACAATACAATCTCCCAAATTAGGTTTCTAAAAGGACTCCCTAACCCTCTTCCAAATCCTTGAATCCAGGGATAAAATCTACAAGGTTTCCCGTTCCGGTTTTCTTTCTGCTTCATCCACATTTTAAAATGTTGAAACTTCTGATTTTGCCTTCTTTAGACATGATTGAATCAGATCAAAACCCTGATTTAAATTAATATAAACTTACAGCCATTGAGTCCATGCTGACTCACTTGGACCCTGTAAGGGCAGAACTCCTGCCCCTGTGAGTTTCTGAGATTGTCACTGTTAACGGAAGTAGAAAGCATCTTTACATCTTCTGCTGAATCAAAAAGAAACCAAACTTGGTGCCACAGACTCAATTCTGACGCATAATGACCCTACTGGGCAGGGTAGAACTGCCCCTGTGGGTCACACCACCACAAGCAGCTGCAATCAAGTAGATTCTGATTCACAGTGAGCTTCATAACTCAGCTCCATATGATTCTCAATCATTGTGCTCTGTTAAGTACCCTGCCAGGCCTTTTCCTGCAAGGCACTTCTGGCTGCTTTGATCCACCAATCTTTCCATTCTTAACCTAGTTAGTAGCTAAGTGGGAACATGTTTGTGCTGCCCAGGGCCTCTACTATAACCAAACAGAGCTCTCAAAGAAGTAGTTAGTATATAGGGTCACTGTGAACCAGAGCCACCTTGATGGCTGTGGTTCCAAGGATACATACGTGCACATGCACAGTTACACACATACACACACACAGTGAGTAATTTTTAGATGAAAAGGAGAAACAATGAAAGTGAACTAAATCTACCCCTGCACATATCTGAAAAGTTCCCAATAGGATTGCGATGTTGATCAAATTACCACATCCTAGAACCAATCAACTGTCATTTGATGCACCAAAAGATCAAAACTGAGAAAGCTTGTTGAGGCCCTTGTTGCCAAAATGCTAATAATCTAGTATACATGAGCATGATGGAGAAATTCACATTTGCTTTTGTAATCAATGACAGCGTCTAAATGCTTAACTTCTTCATGGATAGAGTACCTTTATGAAGACAAAAGTAGCAGCTGTTAATGAAGACTGAGTAAGAACATCTGAGAAGTTGACTCTAGGTCTCCTGGTTATTTCCTCAGTTGTACAAATCTGAGACCTTTCAGTACATGCTATATGTGGAATCAGAAGTTATTATTACAGATTTCATATATACATTCAGCTCACATTCAACATTGGTTAAATGTTTCAGGCACTATTCTGGATGCTGGGGATACTCTAGAGAAGGCAAAGTGCCTATATTCACATACCTTACATGAAGGTGGAAAAAAGAAATTATAAATTGTGATAAGAGCTGAAAGAGCCCTAATAAAATGATTAAACAAGGAAAAAAAAAGCAATCTTAAATAACTCCAAGACAGCAAGACCCAAGGAAAGGAGGCTCATTAAGTATCCTTTTCAGTTTGAATTAATGTTAAAAAAATATATCCAGAAAGCCAGAGAGATGGATTGACATTGTTTAAACTCCAGTCCAGAGCTTGAGCCAAGATCAGACTTCAGACACCAGTGTCTTTTATAATGCCTATTAATGCTTCTGCTGTGGCGTTTCACCTTTTACAGGATAGTCTGAACAACACAAAGAGGAGCACAGGATAGACTACAGGGTTCATATGCCCACCACCCCCTTCCCAATCGGTTTGGTTGATATTCATAGCAAGCTGGATCTAAAACTTTTATGGATAAGTCTCCAAGAAATACAGGCCAGCGGTGTAAAGCAACAATAAATGAAAACTCCCATATTCCCCACTTCTAAATGGCACCCCTGCCACTAGAACATCCCCATGTAAGGCAGAGTTGTTGATTTTGTGTATCATTTTTGCTTTGGAGAAGTAAATTCGGTTAAGGTTTAGATTTGCTCCACACCTGCCTTGGGAAACTCGGTTAAGATTCTATCCTATGCTACAGTATTCTGAAATACTTCTGCTTTTCCACTAAAACCTTTTACAATGTAGCTTTTGGAAGGAAAAAAGAAACCCACGATTAATGAACTGCTGAGAATTCTGACTCTCTGGAGAGGATTTTATTAGGAATCCTATTTCCAAACAGCCATTCAGTGCTTCAAAATAAGTACTCATCTAATTTAATTGTGATGACTTCACCAGACAGTAACAGCCCAAGATGATGTTTACAAAAGCACTTGTCACTCCCTCTAGAAGTACCAATGCGGTTGGGGGAGTGGGGTGCGGGGAGAGAGTGTTTCATACTTTCTGGGTGTTTATAGTCTGCAACCAGTGATAAAGCGAAACTTAAGATTATTTAAAGAGCAAAGCACTTCAAGTTTGGGACCTCCCGTAAATTATCCTACGTTCACTGGGTTGCCTCAGCCCCCAGGTACCTGGGACAGGTATTCCGAGTCGCCATGTGCTTGTGCTAGGAAGCACTCTAGGAAGAGGCCCCGGGATGCTATTTTACCCGCCGCCGCCGACAGGTTTCAACATTAGGAGCTACTCCAGCGGAGCTTGCAGCCACACCACAGCAGCTGGGAAATAAACGTGACCCGCACGGCAGCCAGGCTTCGGCCAGCGGAGCGAGGTGCAGCCTTCCCAGTCGCTACCATTCACAAGCACTTGCGCTCTGGCCAGGCAAGCTTTTGGACACGCATTCTTACCCGCTTGGGCAAAGCAGGGCGTTGGGGGCGAGGCCGCAGGGCTCCTCGGCGGCGCTGGGATTTAAAAACACGTCCGTGGAGCCCACCACACAGGCTTCCCGCTCCTAACACACACTTCTGCGGGAAGAGACACCTGAGTGGCAGGCGGGTCCGGGGCGTCCGAGGAGACGCGATGGCGCGAACGCCGCTCTCCGCTGAGGCGCCCTCACGAGGCGCCCGCCCGCGACCTCCGGCCGCGCCTCAGCAAGGCGTCCCGCGGGTCGCCGGGCGCGCGTGCTCCGAGCCGGCAGGAAGCGCGGCACGGGCGCCGGAGCCGCCGGCCGGGACCTGCAGGAGCTCGCCGCCCGCCAGCGCGGGGCCCCGGAGCCGCCGCGACCCCCGCCCTCGGCCGCCCTCAGCCGCGCCGCATCCGGGTCCCGCGCCGCTCTCACCTGCCCGGCGCCCCGCGCAGCGCGCTCCGGATCCTGTGCGCCGTCAGTAGCCCCAGCCGCCGCCCCGCTCGTCACCTCGCGCCCGCCCGGCGCGCCACTACGCCACCCGCCGCCCACGTTCAGGGCCCGCTCCACCGCCGCCGCCCGGACCCACGGAGCACGCGCGCCCGCGCCTCCCAGCGAGCTGCACGGCCGGCCGGGGCCTCCAGCCGCCTTTCTGGAGCCTTTCCTGGCGGGTCCTGAGGGATCGCAGAGCCCCGGGACCCCTGCCTTCCGGAGCGGCCCGCAGCCGCCTCGCAGGGACCCCTCGCAGCCCTTCGCCCCACTTGTGCCCCGCGCCGCCGCAGACACCAGACCCTCCTTCCTGAGCGTGGGAGCGCGGGGATGTTGCCCCGCAGAGTGGATGCCCTTGAAAGGCTGAAATTCCCACTTCCAAGTTCAAGAATATTATTCTGTGTGTTCATTTTTATGATAACAGCTAACACTTTGCTGCAGTTTCATCGTTTAACCCATCCTTTTCGTATCTGCTCTCCTGTTCGCTTTTGTCTCAACCAGGAAATGTCACACCCCTCATTCTTGGATCACAGTTGAATTTTTTATTGATTATAAACCCTAATGTAGACTTACTCTAAAGCTCCTGTATGAGGAGGCTTCAAAAATTCATGGGAAATTATATTTTTTCATTCCATTCTCCCACGAACTTTCCGAAGCTCCTGCGTATTGTGATGTTAGTGTACAATTAGTAAAGCCACTCTGGCAAATAATTCAGTAGTCTGGGATATAATTTAGAACTATATGCTATGCAAAGCAAAGGTGGCAAAACAATCCAGTGGTAAAAGAATACTTTGGTTAATTAGTAGTTTAATTGGCTGAATTTACAAGAAATCAAAGGAAGGAGCATACTACATTCAAAAATAAACTTTAGGAGGATTAGAGCGATAAACTATTCAAAGCATTAAAAACGGATTTTTTTTTCAAGAGTAGCAATTTAGCTTTAGTAAGGTGGAAACTTTAAGCAAGACAGGAAGGCTCATGCCTTTAAAGGAAAGATAAAGCTATTTGACTATATACAAATATGTTTACCTTTTAGCATGGTATCACAATGACAAGAAAAGTGTTTTAAAAGAACAACTGGCTATGCAAAACGCATGGCAACCTAACAAAGAGTTTCTATAAATTATTTTATAAGACAAATAGCTCGGTTGTATGTGTTTTTAATACAGGCAATGCATACAAATAGACAACTAACAGAAGAGAGGTTCATAAGCATGATTCATAAACATTGAAAAGATGCCCAATGTCATTGAAAGCCCTGGAAACATAAATGGTTGAGATATAAATATTAAAGTCATCGAGAGCATGAGCGATAGAAGAGATATTACAATAATGCAGTCACACACATATCATGGTAGCATTGCTCACCTCAGCCCCGTTTGGTGGCTTGGTGGTCCACGTGGAGAGAGGGGGAAGGGAAGGAGGACAAGGGGAAATGGAAACGGGAGGGTAAAGACATACATCACAGGAAGAACTTGCACTATGTTATACAGCAGTGAGAGGGGGTGGTCTAGGGGCATACAGGCAATAGGAAGAGGAGGGATTGGGGTATACACGTGACAAGATGGGCGGATCCTACATTTAGGATGGCAGCTTAACTTTGACCTGTTTTCTGGATCTCCATATGAATCATTATCAGTAGGGTGTGAACTCCACCTACTGGAACCAAGCAAATGGTTCCAAGTTTTTACAGAGAAGCAATCCATTGTCTTCAGCAGCAGGGAGCAGAGACAGCTGTCTGGCAGCATTGCCTTGAGGGACTTTGCAAGCATCTGACCCACACACATTATCCCTCTAGTAGGAATCAACCCAGTTAGCAACTTAAATTGGGTTTTTTTTATCTCCAGCCTATATATTTTTATTGGAGTAGAAAGCCTCATCTTTCTTCCCTGGAGCTGGCTGTTGGTTTTGAAGAGTGAAACCTTGTGGTTAACCGCCCACCCCATAACCTCCTATGGCACTAGAGCTCAATGACTGAACTAGCAAGGAAAAATGCTTTGCCCTCAGGTAGCATTTGTTTGCTTCCACCCACTCCCCTGGCCAGCCCTGTGAGGAGTAGTCTAGCCCTCAAGAACTTGCCTGACTATGCCCTTGATGGGAACTGGGGTACGAGGTTGCATGTTCATGCCCTGGCCAAGATGGTTGGAGGGCCCTGGACCAGTCCTGTAAACTTTTCTAATCTGCAATAATGTATTTACTCCAATCACGGTCCCTCTCCCATTTCTGTAGTCACATTTCCAACTGTGATGGTCTGATCTGCTGGGAACGTGACTTTTAAAGGGGCTTCCTTTGTTTTCCATGTGACCGAGCTGTTGTGGATCCCTCAGTCCCCATTATGGCCCCATGCTTACGGTCTCCCTCAACCAGATGATTTGTTTTGTCTGGACTTTGTCCCAATAAAGATTTAACAAGGGGGTCTCTGTAAATTATATTTGAACTTGGAGTCTTCTCCCTGCCCTAAAACAATGAACACAAAAATATATACCAATTCAATCATTTCTACGTGTACAATTTGCTAACATTCATTATATTTATGAAATTATGTAGCCATTCTCACTGTCCTTTTCCAATTCCAAATTTCCATCATACACATAAGCTCACTGCCCCTTAAACTTTTCACCTAACCTTCCAAGTTCCCGTGTCAATATGATCACAGACAGATTATTCTTTAAAAGAACACAATGTCTAAAGCAGATCTTCTTCACTGATTCAGCTATTGGTTGGCTTTAAAAAGGCTTTCCAAAAATCAAACCTGCTGCTATCAAGTCAATGCTGACTCATAGTGAATACCCACTATGGGCTTCTGAGACTGTAACTGTTGGCGAGTGAGACCCTCACCCAGACCACTCACTGAAACAGAGATGGAAACAGTTAAGCTTTATTGAAACAGATTCGAATCTGGGCTCTCACCTGCAACCGATGCAGGCTCAGTCTGTAAGGCGAGAGCCCCGAACAGCATCAAAAGAGAAGTTATTATACTTCCTTGTGGGGCGTCTTGCCAAGCAAGGGGAGGGGGAAGGCAAATTCTTGTGTGAATCTGGCAAAGCACTCTCAGGAAAGTGAAACAAAACAGTTTTTAAGTCTAATAAAGTAAGTTCTACATTTAAGGTCAGTTTGTCCCCTGCGGTCTGCCAAATGATACTGTAGGTAGGCTAGGCTGCTTCTTGGAGCGTAAACATCCTGGGCTGGGCTACACCTGTTTCAGGCTGCACTTTAAAAATTTTCCATTTCTGACCAGGGGTGGTGGGAGGTGACCTGCCTGTTACTGTTACGGGCACAGTGTCACAGTAACTGTTTATAGGAGTAGAAAGGCCCACCTTTTTCCTGCAGAGCGCCTGGTGGTTTCAAACTATTGACCTTGTGGATCGCAGCCCAACATGTAATCACTACACCAATAGTGCTCCTCAAAAGGACTTTAGGGGATGTTTTGGGTTTAAGGTTTTAGAATCTCCACTTTTTCTTTTTTCCCCCTTTCATTTCACCCAATTGATATTTGATTCATACTATTTCATACCTTGGTTTTATACATAAGATAGCTCTTGTTCATAACAGTTCATACAGTGCTTCTACATTCTCCTCCTAGAGTATATGTGCAAAAATGTGGACATATCATAACACTTTTACAAAAGGAGCGCACATGCATAACCAGTTCACAGATCAAAAAAGAGAACCTGATGACATTGCAGATTCCCACTTGAAACCCCTCCCAGTCACCGACTCTGTCCGCAACTTCTAACATCAGAAATCTATTTTTCCTAGTTTTGATCCTTAATTAAGTGAATTCGTACAATGTGAGCTCTTTTTATGTCTGACTTCTTTTGCCATATATTGGTCCTGAGCTCTTGGTGATATACCTATACAACTGTGTGTAGCGATACCTTGTTCATTTTCAGTTGATAGGTATCATTGTGTCTTTTTTTTTCATTCTCATTGTTTTATAGTATTTCATTACATCTATAGCTCCAAGGGATCCCTAGTGCCAGAGAGTTTCTACATTGGGCCTCTAACCTCAAAGTAGGCAGTTCCAAACCATGGGAGAAAGGTAGGGTTTCTGCTCCAGTAAAGAGTCACAATCTCAGAAACTCACGGGCAGTTCTACCCTGTTCTATAGGGTCACAATAAATCGACATGCACTTATGGCAGTGAGTGAAATTTGTGTATTCTGTTCTATACGGTATCATGTTTCCCTTTAGGAATAGTTGTTATTTATTTGGTCCCTATATGTTTGTTTCCAATGGTTTGAAAAGCAAAACAATTGTAAATTAAATCTCTAAAAGACTGTTTAAAATACAAACTGTCCATTCTTACATCATTGTCAATTGCTCTTCCATGTGGACATTGAACTGCTAACACCGAGGTCAGTGGTTCAAGCTTACCAGCCCCTCCGATGGAGAAAGATGAGCCTGTTTGCTCATGTAAAGATTCACAGCCTTGGTGTCTCCATCTAGGCTCACTATGAGTCCTGAGCACCACCTGTCTGTGGAAGCCAGTCATCCTCTCTCCCCAGCCACTGCTGTCATTTCCCAGTGGGCACAGGAACAAAGGGGCCATGGTGGCAGGTATCAAGGTCGTCTCTTGGAATTACCATGTCCTGTGGTTAGAGTCCATGGTAAACTACAACAATACAATTCTGACAAGATTACTAATGGCACAGACTCTTCAGGAGTGACAGATTCAGTCACTGTGTCAGGCCAAGAACCAGGACCAGCTGCAGGACTTGTGAGGGCAAAGGGAATAAAGAGTGGGTGGTGGAAGAAGGCAGCTCCAAAGAGCAGCCCAGCCACATGATCCGTTACAGAGACGAGGACTACAGTTGTTATGAGGGTTTCCTCTTTGCATGTACACATCCAATATTTGGGGTTCATTTATACAATATAAGATGAAAATGGGGTTGTGTGCTGTCAGTCATACTCGTGTTAGTTGTGTCATGTTACATGCGAGTATGCCTTTGTTTGGAGATTCTGTTTGGTTTACAGAGACGTGTGTAGGTGCCAAATAGACAAGAAGTGGAGTGTGACCGATAGGTTTGGTGTCAACTTGGCTGGGCCAGGGTTCTCAGTAGGATGTAATCTAATTGCATGGTGATTAGCTATGCAGTTGTGGTCAGATGAGGGTGGAGGGCAATGGACAGGCAGTTTTCTCCTATTTTAGCAAACTCTGGGGGAAGCCATGCCTTTTCCTCCTGGTATGAATCCTGCAGCTGTCTCATCGACCTCTGGATCTTTGGACTTCAACCACTAGCCTGCCACCTTCCCTGCTCATCCTATCTTCTCTCAGTGCCTGCCAAGTTGCCATCTTGCTGGAGCACATAGCTGTGGGAGAACAGCCTGAGGAGCAGGCTCCTGGGAGGAAACGTGGGGATTGGCAGGCAGAATGCCCAGGCCCAACTCAGAGAGCTGTTTAATTTCATCCAGGCTGACGCTCCTCCCTGAGATGACACGGAGGACAAGCTGGAAGCAGTTTGTAAATGACCAGGCACCTCACACCATGAGCTTTCTCTGAGGGTCCGGGATGGTGGGACCGTGGACTTTGATGCTTGGGCTCTCAGTCTAACCTGCCCAACGTGACTCTGAGGGACATTCCACTCAACCTCAAAGGTTCCTTGCCCCTGACCCTCACCACCATAGCCCACTCTCCTGATTTCCAGTCTTAAGAAGTTGCCACAAAGAGCTACATGAGGCTGGGCCTATTTGAGCTTCTTCAAACATAATTCATTGTGGCGCTCATGTTCAGTGTCCACCTTCCTACCCAGGGGTCCTGAGTGTCTCGAGGGCACAAGGTGGCGAGGGCTGATGTGCAGGCTGTCTGAGGCAGGGAATGTGCAGGGAGTCCTGGGGAAGAAGAGCAGAAGCTCAGTGATGTCAGTGCTCGGGGAGAGGAGCAGTATGGCATGGCAGGCGGGGGGGTGGGATGGGGAGCAGGTGATGTGTTTAACAGAAGGGCATGGGGAGAGGAGCAGTATGGCATGGCAGGCGGGGAGGTGGGGGTGGGGAGCAGGTGATGTGTTTAACAGAAGAGCATGGGGAGAGGAGCAGTATGGCATGGCAGGCGGGGGTGGGATGGGGAGCAGGTGATGTGTTTAACAGAAGGGCATGGGGAGAGGAGCAGTATGGCATAGGGAGGGCAGGTGATGTGGTTAACAGAGGGCATGGGGAGAGTAGTAGTATGGCATAGGGAGGGGAGGTCATGTGGTTAACAGATGGGCATGGGGAGAGGAGCAGTATGGCACGGGGAGGGCAGGTCATACAGGTAACAGAAGGGCATGGGGAGAGGAGCAGTATGGCATGGGGAGGGCAGGTGATGTGGTTAACAGAAGGGTATGGGGAGAGGAGCAGTATGGCATGGGGAGGGCAGGTCATATAGTTAACAGAAGGACATGGGGAGAGGAGCAGTATGGCATGGGGAGGGCAGGTGATGTGGTTAACAGAAGGGCATGGGGAGAGGAGCAGTATGGCATGGGGAATGGCAGGTCATATAGTTAACAGAAGGACATGGGGAGAGGAGCAGTATGGCATAGGGAGGGCAGGTCATATAGTTACAGAAGGGCATGGGGAGAGGAGCAGTATGGCATGGGGAGGGCAGGTCATGTGGTTAACAGAAGGGCATGGAGAGGAGTAACTCAGTGGGATAAGGACAGCTGCCATCAAGGTGAGGGGTGGGTATGGGGTGGGGGTTCAGGAGGCTGTGGATGATGTCAGGGGTGAGGAGGGGCAGGGGTAACAGAGCCTGGGAAAGGATGTGACCATGCACTGCAGATGTCCCTGCCCCAGCCAAGGCTACTGTCCAAGTTGTTTGCTCCTGGCCACAGCGTGGCCTTCTGTCTCCTACAGCCACCAGGGACAGCCCCTAACAGGGGTCAATTTTGTCAGCAGACATGTCTAGAAGCTATTATTCCTGTGCAGGAAAGAGCACCCAGTGAAGCCCATTGGCAGCCACCCGAGGAGCAGTGATCAGAACCCAAGACTGTGCTGCTTCCCTGCTGTCCACCCCAACAGCCGTTCGCCATGTGGCTCCACTGCTTCAGCAGCCACCAGATGAGCCTTCTGAGGGGACAGCCACTGATTCATTGGGCTGGAAGACGGTCAGAGAGGTCTTCTTCAGGGAACTCATATCGTTTGGGCCTTCTGTCCCAACAAGCTCTGACCTTGACCCATCAAGCCAACCCAGTTCAGCTTCCTCTTGGGCAGCTTTCCCATGTGGAAACGCTGTGAATTCCCAGCCAGCGGACACTTCCAACCTCCCAGCAAAGGCTTCTTTCCATGAATATCTCACAGACATGAGCTCTGAAGCTAGGGCCACACTTTCCTTGACCCTGACATCCAAAAAGTTCCTGTAAATACACATTGTCAAGAGAACAAGTGAGTTCTGACTGCCCCCCGCCCCCGAGTACTTTGGGGATGTTGCAATCACTCAGGCAGAGCAGACCACCTCAGTCCCCAGTCCTCTGGAGCAAATCGGCGCAGCTGTCCAGCCCTGAGCAGCTCATCTCTTCAGGACCTGGGCCATTCACACTAGAAATGGAGCCAGCTCCTCAGGGGCATCTCCTCTTCACAGGGAGTCCCTGGGGACTACTGCCTGGGCCCCGAGGAGCTCCTCCCCACTGCAGTCTCCCTCTGTTCAGTCAAAGAATTTCCAGTGCTGCTCAGTTCAAATCTATCCATCGTAGCTGAGGGAGTGAAATGGAACAGTCAATTGTGTTTCATTTGAGTGATTAACTAGAGATAATAAGCTCCTCTGTCCTGCAGATAGCAGGGCCACATTAAGCACAGCTCGGTTGTTAAACGGGTCACATGGAGTCCAGATGAAAAGTGGCCCAAATTCATCATATTGCGGAACCAGGGGTTCTGTCAACTCACCCTGGTCACGTCCTTTGTCTAGGAAATGATGTTGGCTATAATGGCCATTTCTCTTAAGAATATGTTACTTTTTCTAGGAAGCAAGTATTTGGACCTTTCCATCCTGGAACATAGGAGGACAACGAAAAACAAAGATTCAAGGAAGCAATTAGCCCCAAGGAATAACAGTACCCTTGGACCACAGCTTCCTGAAACCTGAGAAGAGAATAATTAGGTGGACCCCAATACCAGCTACCAACCGAGATCATAATCGAGGATCTCTAACCAAGATCATAATCAAAGGACCCGGTTAAAATAGGTGGGAATGTAGAATAAAAGTTAAAGACCAGACTTACTGGACCGAAAGACACTGGAGGAACCTGGAAGACTGTTGCCCTGAGAGCACAGCTTCTAACTTGAAACCCAAGGCTCCTCTGTAAGTCAACTTTCCTAAAACGCACCACAAACCCAGTGAAAAATGTGGTCTGGGGGACATTCCACACTACAAAACTAAAAGGGTAACATTTTCCGAAAACCCAAGAGGAGGAGACAGGGAAAGTGGACAAAAGAAAATAGGGAGCCCAGGGAGTTAACAGGCAGCTGCTACCTCACTGCAAGAGTGTGTGACCAAGGTCACTCAATAACGGTGTAGGAACTGTTGATTGGAAAACAAACTTGCTGTGTAAACCTTCACATAAAACACAACTATAATACAGGAAAAATGTTTCTATCAACTCTGTGGAAGGAGGATCAAAAGCTTGTTGCCTGTACCTGGGTACGTAAGCAGTTCAAGTCCACCTCTTTCTACGACCATGACAACATTTCTCGTCTATGAAACAATATCAACCAAAGGGATCGTCAGTAGTTTGTGATTCCCATTTAGTTATATTTGTAATTCTCTATTTAGTTTCTTTGATAGTTCTATTTGTGTTTCTCTTTCACTTTTATTTATGAAAAATCTTCTTATTGGGGGCTTTTTTGGGTATTTTATTGGGGGCTCTTAAGGCTTTTACCACAATCCATGTATCAATTGCATCAAGCATATTTGTACATGTTGCCATCATAAGTTTCTAAACATCTACTTTCTATTGAGCCCTTCTCTTTTACTTTTATATCATAAACACCTGAGTTTCTAAGGTTTGTGAGGGAGTGTAGTAGGTACATAATTTCATGCCAAGTTGAAGATACATAAACGTGTAGGGGTGGAATGGAGCCTGTCAACCAGGTTACAGCCTGATGGTGCTTCCTTGTGGGTGTGGCCTTCTCCCTCCCTCTCTGCCTTCGCCTTCCTGCTGGCTGACCCTGGTTGCTACCACTGCCCTGTAGATGCTTCCACCACCATTGGATCCATAGGACTTAGAATCCACAGGCCTATGATCTTGCATTCTGCATCATTGCATGTGATTTTATGAGTCTGAAGAGGGACTTATGGATTAGTATCAGACTTTTGGACTTGAGTTGTACTGGACTGGGATGTGTCTTTGATATATAAGCACTTATTGATATAAAGCTCTTTCTTACACATATATGAGTGTCTCTGGCTTTGTTTTTCTAGTCAACCTGGCCTAACACAGGAAGTATATGGAAATGGAGTTCTTGGGTGGCACAAAGAGTTGAGTGCTCAACCACCACTCATGAAAAGATTTACAGTTCAAATTAGAGCTTGGAATTGGTTCCAACTGGTTCGGTCATGGCAGACAAATCAAAGCAGAACATACACAAGTTTTTAAAATTTGGGTGAACCTAAACAGTAACTAAAATGGGAAGTTTAGAGGCTGAAGTCCTGTCATGAGAGTCCCTGGATAGACATAATGGGTCCTTCAAGGAGCATGGTGCAGTAGCTGGGTTAGTGACAGGACTGTGGAGACCGACATGCATTCAAAGCCCAATGTTTGGCCACCATCTTTGAGAGGGCCGCCAGAGCTGTTTCTGAATGTTCAAGTTTGAAACTGCAAGAGATGTGGTTGCTATACAATGCATACGGTGTCTGTGGTAGTTATGTAATCTGGTGTGAACTTGAGACTACTAAGAGTGAAGGGGTGGAATTTACCCTACCAATCAGGTTGCAGCTTGATGACCTCATTTGGAGGCGCTCCGGAGATAAATAGCCTGCTGGAGGAGGGACACAGACACTCTGCTTGGTATTCCTGATGGCAAGACACATGGAATTATGCTAGAGCCCTGGAGCTGGAGGAGCCATGTGGAGGCCCACACCAGCACTGAGATGCTTCCACTGCCACTGGATCCACAAGACTTTCCACCCACTGGCCTGTGTTCTTCCTGCATTTGGCATCATTGCATGTGTTTGAAGACAGATGATTGATAGTAGATGATAGATAACCTCAACAGGAAGGCCTCACAAGGCTCTGAGAGGAAAGACTCACATTCTCTGTGATAGGGCTATTTTGCCAAGTAGGCCAATCAGAACACGTGGGCAGAGTTTAATCATGTTGAAACTTGATTAGCGGGCAAAGAGAGAAATGGCTTTCCTAGGCCCCTTCCCTTTTCTCTTCCTGCCTGGTCATGGGACCAGCTTGAGCTATGCTTTACCCCAACCTGGACTGCACTACCCGTGGGCCAAGCCAACCCATGGATGGTATGGCTAGAGCTTGAGGCTTCTTTGAGACCTGCTTTGCCAGGCTGCTGCTGTGTACATTGCTTGAGCTTGAGGCTGGTGGATCCTGTGGCAGTATAGGGGGCTTTCCTAAGCTCCCATGCTACTGACAATTGCTGACTAACCCTGCTGTCTGCTGCCTTCAGGTAGACTTGGCCTGTCTTGCCTGAGGGAAGATTCCAATGTCTGCTTCATTGACCTTGGACTGGCATCCCAGTTCAGTTGAAGGATGTCCAGTATGTTAACGGTTCCATGAAAGTGAGTTCAACTAAGCTTTCTACACTGCTCGGTTAATCTGTTAATCTTCTCGATGTATAAAACTATCCTTTTATATATAATCATAAGTTTTGGCTCACTCCCTGCAAGACATTCTAGAGGAAGAGCCAAATCGACTTACCATGATATAGCCAGAGCCCTGGCAGCTGGAGAAAACATGTGGAGACCCCTGCCAGCACTGATATGCTTACACCACCACTGGATCCACAAGACTGCCCACCCACTGGCCTGTGATTTTCCTGCATTCGGCATCATTGCATGTGTTTAGTGAGTCTAAAGAGGACTTTATAGATTGTTATTGGACATATGGGCTAATAACGGACTTAACGACTTGATCTGTACTGGGCTGGAATGTTTTCTCAATATGAAATTGCCCTTGATTATAAAGCTCTTTCCTATTAAAAACACCTAAAATAAATGCAAATGTCCTGGTTCTGTTTCTCTAGTGAACCCTGCATAACACACTGTCTAAGCTCTCATAAGCCATAAATCAAATATGGAGCAAAACAGTCAAGCAACTGAATGGTCAGCAAGAGAAAATTTCCACTGGTTCAGGTCAGTAGATGTTGTCTATCAGGGTCTTCCAAGGAGATCAGATCATTCATCGGTTCTGGAAGGGTACTGGGAGCTTTCTTCAGGAAGGGAACCCTGCACAGTAGCGGACTCACACATCTACATACAGGGCAGTAAACTTGCTGGGAGGAGGCAGGCATTAACCACTTTACTCAAGAAAAAACAACCATTTTATTCATTGAAGAAGAATTATTTTTCCTGTGGTTTTAGGGAGGCTGGTACCAAACATGGGATATGGAATCATCCTTTGTCTAAAGCATCCCCTTAGGTGGAGAGTCTGCTTGTTCTGTGCCATCAGCAAGGGCTTCAAGTTTTTCTGGAACCCAATCTGTGAGCACCTCAGAAGCATACATGTGCCGGAGTACACACCCAACTCATGAAGTGCTAGCCAAGGATGCAAAGAGACTCTGCTCTGACAATGACCCCAGTGGGTGCTGCTGGCTGGTAGTTCCAAGGCACCTGTGTCTCTGCAGGTAAAGGGTACGGCTGCCTGCTTCTGTAAAGATCTGGTCTGTGAAACCCTACATTGGGACTCTGAATCAGGCTGAAAGGACCACAGACCTGCTGAACAGCAAACCAGTCGCCTTGGAAGCAGGACTGCTAGAATGCTCCTCAGAAGCAAGGATGGTGAATCTTTGTCTCACAGTCGGACACGACATCATCAGACAAGTGCCTAGGAAAGACATCCTGTTCGGTAAAGCAGAGGGCCAGTGAAAAAGAGGAAGACCCTCAAGGACATGGACGGACACACTGAAGGCCACAACGGGCTCAAACCCAGTAACAGTGAAGACGGTGCTGTGCAGGCCGAGTTTCACAATGTCGAACATTGGAAGTCGACAGGGGTCAAACCCACTCAAGAGCACCTGACAACTTGGATGGGGTGACTGGATGGCAGCGTGGATTGCTGGATGGTAAGCTGTGCACGCACATAGGGGTGAGATGGAAATGAAGAGGAGAGTTCAGATCATGAATGCTTTCATAACTTTTCATTTAATGCTAGTGAACATTTTAATCATAAACTCAATGAACTACAACCGGAAGTGGAAACCCCTTATCCTACTCTACCTGGGCCATCACCAAAGGGTTTGCCTCTAGGTTTCTCAGAGGAGAAGCAATCAAAACACACAGATGTTGAGCGTTGACAACCACAAAGAGAACTGGGGGAGGTTTGGCCTTGCACCACCGTGTAGGTGGGAAGGTGGCTGGCAGTGCAGTGTGAACTGATCAGATCTTGTCCAAAGAGTGGACTCTGGTCTGTCCCTGCCTGAGTGAAACTAAATTGCCTTTACCTTGTGACCTCAGGAACAGTCTCAAATAGCAAACTAGTCCAAGATCAAACTATTCCAAAACAGCCGTGTGCAGGAACATCACTACGTTTCTCAAGGAGTCTGGGAGTTGCTTCTTCTGTGGATCAGAAGCTGCAGCTTGTCTTGAACATCCAGACGAGGCACATGTGCTCCCCATGAAGTGCCAGCCACCTCCCCAAGGGAAGCTCAGTCCAGACTGCTGCTGGAGAATTCACAGAGCATCTGCACCCCTCAGAAGGCATCACTGGAGGCTTGGCCAGCAGGCCGCTGCACCTGTAACCAAGCACAGCACCTTCCTCTGCCTCCAGGTGTCCTCAGAGTCCTGACTTTCCAGCCCAGAGGACATCCTGGATGCCAGACTTCACCAGCTTCCTGAGCCCAGTGGCTCCCACACAGTGCACTCCCTCCTCTCCTCAAAAACCCCTCCTCCACTTCCACCTGCAAGCCCTCACCACCACCAAGTACTAAGTCCCTCTGCACCTCAGGGGCGCTATGCACAGGCAGGAGCAGTGTCTCTCCTCTGGGCCAGGCACTGGGACTTCAGGAGAGGTAACACAGGGCCTGGGGGAGGCCTCACCTGGCTGGTTAGAAGGGGTGGGCTCAGCTCCACAGCAGACGTGACTCCGGGGGAAGAAGGACACAGCCTGGGCCAACTCTGGTCTGAAAAACAAACAGGCAGGATGTCAGGACAGGCTGTCTCAAGTGTCTAGGGAGGCTTGGGAGTAGCATCCATGCACTCAGTGAGATGGCAAAGAGTGGGTTTGGAGATTAGTTTTATTATAAACTGAAATTTACACAATTTTATTATTTCCATATGCTTCATCCAAGTTTTCTTTTAGCAATGAAAATTTAAATAGTGGAGGGAAGGTAGGGTGTAAAGGGGGAACCGATTACAGGCATCTACATATAATGTCATCCCTGGGAGACCGACAACAGAGAAGTGGGTGAAGGGAGACATTGGAAAGTGTAAGATAAGACAAAATAATAATTTATAAATTATCAAGGGTTCATGAGGGAGGGGGGAATGGGGAGGGCGTGGGGAAATGAGGAACTGATGCCAGGGGTTTAAGTGGCAAGCAAATGTTTTGAGAATGACGAGGGCAACGAATGTACAAATGTGCTTTACACAATTGATCTGTATGGATTGTAATGATTTGTATGAGCCCCCAATGAAACGATTTTTAAATAGATCATTACTTTTTGATTTTCAAACAGAAATAAGAATGCTTAAGAAAAACTTCACTAAAATTGATGCTCTTGAGTCAGAGAGAACTGAGAAAAACCGCTACACTGTGCTGTCTTGGTGGTCTCACTGCTTGGACACGAGGACCACTGCCCAGGGATGACCCCCAGTACTGAAAGCGTGACACTGACTGACCAATGCACAAACCCCACTTCAACGTTCTCCATACTCTCTCCCCAGTGACTCAATTTCCCTCCTGTCTGCATTCAGGAAGGTGGTTTGAAGAATCCCTCTGTGTCCTGTGCTAGTCTGCTCCCAATAAAACGCTCTCTTCTCACCAAAGCCTGCACTGGAGCAGATCTTTTGGCTTGACTTCAGCAGCACGCAGAGACCCAACTTCTGTGGCAACACATGTGGGGGTTCATCCAAGCCCCCCTTCCTACCTGTGATACATGGACCATGCAGCTGGAGTGGGCCAATGCCAGCCCCAGCCCCAGGGAGTTTGTTATGTTCCAAGACCTGGACAGGCATTTCCAAGGAAGAAAAAGAGAAAGAATAGGCACAGGGCTGTCACACACTGGGGGTTGTGTGTGTGTGTGTGCGTGCACACACCACAAGGGGGGACTGTCACACACCACACAGGGAGTTGTCACACACCACCCGAGCTCCAAAATGTCAAGACACCTCAGGTCCTGGGCAACCACTGGGCCGATGCGCTGGCTACTGCCTGCCTCTGCCTGAAGCTCGCTGTTCAAGTAGCAGCAGAGACCCTCTAGCTCAAAGCCTCAACTCTGGACCCCAACTGAAAATTAGACTTGTCTGAACTTGAATACACCCCTGAAGAGCTGACAAGCAGACACTCAACGGGACACTGTCTGCGTACCCCACAAGGCAGACCACCTGCCGTCTGCATGGAGGACTTGTGGTCCCCACACACTGAAGACAAATCCCATCTGGTTCTCGGTCCCTGCACCCAGTATAGAAGGGATGCGCTGCCTCCCCTGGATCAGGTCCAGGAACAACTGGGCGGTGCCCTGCTGGATTTGCCAGTCAGCATCCCTATAATAGAAAAGGCCACCGAAGCGTCCAAGGCAACGCTGATGGCGCTCATCCCACCTCTGAGCAGCATCTGAGCAGAGGCGCAGCTGGGGTGAGCACATTCCTCACACAAGTGCCCTGGGGCATCCGCCAAGTTTTAGGGGCTCAAGCAATTTCACTGCTGGAAGAAGAACCACACTGTGAAAAAGCCTCTGGCAGAGCTGTGTCTACAAAGGGAGTAACCGGGGACCAAGAACTTCCCTCTCCTGTGTAGAAACCAGAGCCACGTTAGGGAGTGATTTCACCAGGGACTGAGTACTTCCCTCTCCTGTGCAAAAACCCAGAGCTGCCAGAGAAGTTGGCTCAAGCCCCTATGAGATAGTATTTTTACAAATGTTGCCACTGGGTCAACTCTGACCCAAATGACACTGTGTCAGACAGAGCAGAAGTGTCCCAATTAGGGTTTTAAGACTGAACATATTTATGGCAGCAGACTGCCACATCTCTCTCCTGGGGAGCAGCTGGTGGGTTTGAACCTCTGACCAGCAGAGAAGTGCATTCTGCAGGCAGGGCCCCTCAGGAAATGCCATGAGGAAGGTGCACATCAAACCCACCCTCCATCAACAGGAAAACTTTTCCAGGTTGCCTGCAACCCCCTGAAGCCCTTTCAAAACCAAAGTCTGAAATGCAGAACCAGGATGCTGCTGCTCAGAGCCCCACAACCTGTGTGGAGACAGGAAAACACCAGGAAGAGGCTGCTGGGAACCTGGGCAGCCTCATGGGCAAGTGAGCCCAAGCTCTACTCAGACACAGGCCAGGGATGGTGCCCACATAAGTCTGGGTATTTGTGGGTGCCTTTCCTGTTTACCAGAAAGCCAAACTCTTTGTAGAAGCAACCTGGGATGAACGCTGTTAACTTTCAGAAATGTCGAATCTGTGTGCTCTGAGGGGTGAAGAGAAGGCTGGACCCCCTCCTACTGGGCCTTTGTTGCCTTTACTTTCCAGGGTCCATGGTGGAAAGGGTATCCTAGACTGTGGGGCTGTACGAGGCCACCTTTGCGGAAGGATGAACTCCCACCGTGGGTTTCTACAGGACTATCTTTGAGGAAGGAACTCTGAATGTTGGGTTCTGTGGCACCAGCTTTGGGGAAGGATGGACAGCGATCTTTGGGGAAGAATAAACTCTGAGCATGGGGTTTTTCGGGACACTCTTTGAGGAAGGATGGACTATGACCATGGGATTCCGTGAGACTACCTTTGGGGAAGGATGAACTCCAGAGGTGGCAATGCAGGCTGTGTCACCTGTAGCTCCACGTGTCCACCACTGGTACCTGGGCCTTCCTCCAGACACATAGTCTGGGTGCTCCCACGGGGCATGTCAGTGAATCCTGGGGAAATAAGGGTTCACAGATTACACAGGGAAGAAGCAGGGAATATGAGGCAGCGGCTCCACATTGAGGCTGGCCACGCTGAGCCAGGCTCACTTCCTGCAGAAGCCTCTGAATCGACACAGTAGCAACACCTATGTTCGAGCAAACAAACAACAGGCTAACTGGCCTCCCTAAACCTCCTGACCGAGACCACCTGATCAGGCTGGTTTATGAGGGCACATCTGCTTTCTCCCATTCTCTCTCCCCTGGGGACCTCTCCAGTGCAGGACATAAGGCTTAAGTGCCAATCAGACCACCTCTGTCTCAGCAGTGTTATACTTCTCCCTCTGAGACTGAGAAGATCAAAAGGCCATGAACCAAACCAGCAAGGTGGGGGGGTGGGGCAACAGAAACAGGACAAACAGGGGCGGGGCGACTACAGGCCTGCAGCATTGGGAAGCCAATGGAGCACACTAGATGATGGTGCGGGGCACAAGGCAAGGTGTCAGGCACCAGGATCCCTGAGAAAGGGGAGCATGAAGGAAAAGCAGGGGGTACTGGTCAAATCACCTCCACACAGTGGAAAGAAACCATGCCAAGTCCTGTGCCTTCCTCACACCTGTGGCTGTGTCTCAGCCCACTGTAGCGGCCAATATGTCACTCAGTCCATTTTGTTGATGGACTCTTCTTTTAGGATGACGCTCTTCTTTCCTGGGCATAACGTCCTTCATCAGAGACTGGCCCCTTCTGATGCGACATTCAAAGTATGTAAGACGGAACACCACCCTTCCCTCTTCCAAGGAGCTTTCTGGATATTCTTTTTCCTCTTGTTCAAACTTCTGAGAGTCCATGCAGTTGGTATGACATGCCAGTACCACAACCCAGAGAAATTAATTCTTCATTTGTCTTCTGTTATCATGTAAATCAATAGAAAATTCCATGAATTGGGTCAGGTGCACATCAGTCCTCAAAATAACATCTTTGATTTTAAAGAGGTATTTGGCAGCAGGTTTGCCCATGCAATCCATCATCTGCTTTCTTGACTTCTGCTTCCATGAGAGGGAACTGTGGATGCCAGCAAGCTGAAATCCTTCAGGTTCACATTTTCTCTGTTAATCGTGTTGCTGCCGAAAGGTGTCCAGTTATGAAGAATTTTTGAGATGCAACCCATCCTGAGTGAAGGCTGCAGTCTTTATCTTCTTCAGTCAGCACTCCATGTCCTTGTGACTTTCCACATGCAGCCACGGCTGTGCCACCTGCATGCTGCAGGTTATTGATGAATCACCCTCTAATCCCGACGCTGCGTTCTCCTTCACAGAGTCCCTCTTCTCAGATGATCTGTTCATGTACAGAGTGAATATGTGCAGGGACACCGCCTTAGCGAGCACCTCCCCTGACTGTAAGCCATGTGACTGTAAACTGTGTGACTGGCTGACTGCCTCTTGGTCTATGGGGAGTTTCCAGATGAACACAACTGTATGTTCCGGCATTCCTATTCTTGGCAATGTTATCCATAGGCTATTATGACCCACAAAGATAAATGCCTTTGTGTAGTCAATAAAAAAACAGGTAGACATCTTTCTGGTGTTCTTGCCTGCAGCCAAGATCCATCTGGCATCATTAATGATATCCCTTGTTTTGTACCCTTTGACAAATCCAATTTGAAGGTCAGGCAGTTCCCTTTCAGTACCATAACAACTGTTTTTTTTGTATTACAGCCAGCACACTTCTATTTGCATGGGCTATTAATAATGTTCTTCAATGAAACCCAGTATTGATGGACCTATAGGGACAGAAAGTAGAATTAGGGGTCCGTGGGGACAGGGATACAGTAGTGGTCATGGGTAAAAAAGATGTCAAGGAGTTAGTGTAGAAAGATTGTTTGGGAACTGTCTGTGGTAGCAATTCTACTCTCCATGATTGATATGTGGAATGATATGAAATACACATCTGCACTAAATCCCAATTAGTAACAAATAAATAAAATAGAATAATGTTTTTCAATAATTTGAACATTCTACTAGAATACCCTTCTTGGAGTGGACATGTATATGTACAGCTCTGTTCCAATGCATGGCCAAATGGGTAGGTAGCTTTTTCCCAAATTTCTTGGCACAGACCAGTCAGTCCTTCCTTCTCGTTGCGCCCACTCAGAAACCTACAGGGGCGGTTGGTTGGTTGGTTGTTTGGTCTTCTGCCTCCTCTGCTTCCTGCCCATACATAGGTCCGGTCAGGAGGTGGTGATAACTGGGCAACAAACTTGTCTGTCTTCTTCCTGTTCCTGCAGGGATCGTTTCATCATCATATCCACCGGAAGTGCAGTGGTTGGCACTGGCTGTCGGATTGAGTGTCCGGAAGCGGGACACCGGAGGGTGTCAAAGAGAAAAGACTATCAGAAAGCAGAGGTCAGGCAAGCATCCTCTCTCCGCCTTCATGATTTCTTTCTCTAGTATTCCACTCCCTAGCTACCATATTGTGTAAGGCCAGGTTGACTAGAGAAACAAATCCAGTGACATTCATATATGTGTAAGAAAAAGCTTTATATCAAGAAGGAATTGTGAATCAGGAAAACATCCCAACCCAGTCCAACTGAAGTCCATAAGTCTAATACTGGTCCATAAGTTCTTCTCCAGCCTCATGAAGCCACATGCACTGTTGCTGACGGCAGGAATGTCGCAGGTAGGTGGGTGCAAAGTCTTGTGGGTCTAATGGCTGTGTGCACATCTCCAGAGGTCTTGCAGCCATCAGGGTCAGGCAACAGGAAGCTGAAGCCAGAGACAGAGAGGAGGAGGTTCCCAGAACTCTCCGCAGCAGGAGGCCAGGCACACAAGGAGATACCATTAGGCATAATTGGAAGGCTACACTCCACCCTGTACTTTGATAAATCTTCAAGTAGACATGAGATTATGTGCATTTGTATTCGTACTGGGAAGTGAGCTACTAATAAGATGATGTAGACATCTAAAGAAGACAGAGTAAGTTTTAAAAACACAGCTATGAGGTTACTAGTTTCTAGGCTTTGCTAAGTTAATTTCCCACGTAATGTTCAGAAAAATATGTTAAATAATATTGTTAACTAATCTACAGAATTATTTTATAGACCATGCTCACTTGTGCACGTGACCACGCCCACCAGCGCACATGAACAGGCTCAGCCATGCAGGTGATCCCGCCAACCAGTGCAAGTGACCATGCCTACCTGCACAGGTGACCCGTCAACCAGTGCACGTGAGCCTGCCCACCTGTGCACGTGACTAAGCCAAACTGCGCACATGACCAAACCCACCTGCTCACGTGACCAAACCCACATGCGCACGTGACCACACCTACCAGTGCGCATGAGCAAGCCTACATATGCATGTGACCGTGCCAACGTCTGCATGTGACCACGTCGCCCGTGCACGTGACCACGCGCACCTGCACACGTGACTAGGAGCACCTGCGCACGTGACCAGGAGCACCTGCACACGTGACCAAGCCAAACTTCGCACGTGACTAAGGGCACTTGTGCACATGACCACGCCCACCCGCGTATGTGACTATGCCAACCTCAGCACATGACCATGCCCACCTGCTCATGTTACCTAACCCACCTGTGCAGGTGACCAGGCTCGCCTGAGCACTTGACCATGCCCACCTCGCACGTGACTAAGGGCACCTGCGCATGTTACCAAGCTCACCTGCACATGTGCCCACGGACACCTGTGCATGGGACCACGCCCACCCACGCACGTGACCAAACCCACCTTTCGCAGTGTGTTTCAGTGGTTAGTTCATCATATATGGCGTCAGTCAACTGTCCAGGAGGCTAAACAAATAGAGACGCACACAATAAAAGGGATTGGGGATGTGGTGATTGAATCAATTCGAGGCCAGTGGGTTTAGGGTGGAAAAAAACCACCCCCCATGCCCAGCACTTTCCCTTCCCAAGGCAAGAATCGGATAGCCTCTCCTCCTCATTTCTTACCGCCCGGACCATAACCGGTTACTGGGGAAACTTGAAAAAAAAAAAAAGAATCAGACACATTAAAAAGAAAGAAAAAGTTCAGCCACCACCACAGGATCCCATTGCCATGCAGAAAGCAGTGCCAGAAGCCCAACCTCGGTCGCCCGTGCAGCGGTGTTGACAAAGCCCGCATGGAGCCCGAACAAATAAAATGTTAATTGCAGCTTCGCTGAGAAAAAAACTACTATTGTTCCAGCCAGAGATGCGCAGCCCTTTGCTCGCCCAGACATGCCCCGCCCAGCAGATGGGATCAATGCCTCCGGATCCCGAGGCTGGAACCACAGCTCTCCGCTGGGCACAGGTGGGTCGGTGCTGTGAGAAGCCACCAAGTCCTGTTTGGACTCCCCACCCCTCTGAGCGAGTCGCCTCCCCCGTCCTCCTCGCCCCCCTGCCTCGCCTCCCCGCGGGCTTCTCCTGCCCCTCGGCCGCCGCCAGCCGCAGCGGTGGGAACGGAGGATGCACCCAGCTCCCAGACGTAGAACACGCAGCTTTCAGGACCTGCTTGGTTCTGAGCAGCCGTGACGTGTGGGCGCTCCGCGGCCCTCGGCTGGAGCTCCGCGGAGACCCCGCTCCCGCCCCTGGTCCCCCGCCACCTGCCCCCCTTTGCCCTCCGCCGCCGCCTCCGCGGCGCTCGCCCGCCCGCCCGCGCCCTCGGGGGCAGCGCTCAGGGACAGGTGCAGTGACCGCGCCACGCGCCTCCAGCCTCCGGCAGGCCACCCGGCGCTCCGCGGCCGGTGCGGGGCCCGCGGCGCGCGAGGACGCGCGCGCGCACGAGCACGCGGGGGGGCCGGCCGGCCGGCGGGCGGGCGGGCGAGCGCGTCCCTTCTCTCGCGCGCACCCCGGGGAGAGCGAGCGCCGCGCGCCGGCGCGCACTCCCGAGACAGAGCTTTACTATCTCGCTCCCTCGCGCGCCTCCCTCCTCGCCTGGCGCACAAACCGCTTCCAGACACAGCACGGGCCGAGGATTTTCCTCCCCGCGCCCTTCCTCTCCCCTTTCCCTTCCTGGCGTAAGGTCCTTCCGTACCCGAGGTAGGCAGGCGGAGTAGGGGGCGCGGCGGAAACGGGGAGCAGCCAAAGCTGAGCGTTCGCATCGGACCGCGAGCACTGGTGTGAGAAACCCAGCGCCGGACAAACCAGCCTGCAGGCGTCGCCGCCACCACCGCCGGGCACTTCGCGTCTGGGCGCGTTTTCCCTCTTTCCCCCCTTCTTCTGGGCTCATCGGGTTGTTGTGGGGACGGATTTGGGAAAAACAAATCCTCCACCTGAAGCCACTTCTTGCTTTTTTTTTTTTTGGTTTCCTCAGAGTCTCTCTTCGCGGGGGGTGGGGGTTTCCCTCAGGACTTGGAGGTTGGTTCCAGCGGCGCCGGGCTCTGGGCTCCCGGGGCTTTTTCCCCTCGCACCTTCTTTTTTTGGTCACCTCATCTCTGCCGTCGGCTCCGTGCATGTGTGCATTTTTGAGACTAAACCCTGATTTGGGGCGCTGAGCCGGGGGTGTCTCTGGGTCAGTGTTGCTGGGACGCGTGCCTGTGCTGGTGGTTTAGAGCGAGAGCCTCCGGAGCTTTGGGAGTGGAAGGTAAGGACGGGGTCCGGGTCCCCTTCCCTCCGCCGGGGCTGGGGGGTGGGTGAGGGTCGTCGCCAAGGGGCTCTGAGCTCGGCATAGGGGGAGAGAGGACGAGGCGAGGAGGGGCTGCCGCCCGCCCGGGGGCGGAGGGGCTCCTAGCATCCCTGATGGGCTGCATTCACTTCCATGCCACAGTGGAAAAGTTGGCGAAGTCTGGTTTCCCAGCGAGGTGCTGGGTTCCGAAGGAACAGGCAGAGAGACGGGGAAAATCTGGCGGTTGTGTGTGATTGAGGTAATTTTATGGGGTGGGGGTGGGGGGGATTTGAGGTTAATAGGAAGTTAAAATAAGGGGAGGCAGTGGGTCTTCGATTGGGGAATATTTTTGGTGGAGTGGTCGCGCCGTCTATGTTTGGCTAAACTAAAGTGTCACCCAGAAAATCAGTTTTGAGAACAGCTCAACTAAACGCCCGTTTGCTCCTCAACAGGAGACAAATAAATTAATAAATAAAGACGCCCAGCCTCCCAGAGACTTAGGTGGCCAACACTAGAGCCACCCGCCCCCATTCTTCCAGCATCGCTGTCACTAGTAAAGAGGGAAACAGCAGTGGTTTGAACTGGCCCTGCAGTCCTGGGGGGTGGGGGTGTGGCGGGGGCGTCTCAGTGATGCATGTTGGATTGTTTAAAGGAAAGGAGACTGGACGCCAAGGCTGCTTAAAGAATCTAAGATACCAAGCATGATGTCCAGAGGCGTGAAAGTGAAATCTGAGCGAGTTCCTCAATCTTTGTAATCCTGGTCGAGCGGAGCACAGCACTGCAGACATGCCCTGTCAAATACATGGAAGCAAAAGTACCAGGATTCATTAGGAAACGAAATACGACCTCTCACTGAGCTCTACCGATTCTAAAATGAAGCCTCCTTTCATGGATGGAATTCCTAATTTAGACACTTATTGTCACATTGGCTTTCAACGCCTACACTCTATCCTGAAGAACACTGCCCAGACCTGCATTGCCTGCAAAGTGCTACAGCAAATGGGGTGGGGTGGGGACCAGAAATTCCTACAACTTTCCTTTTTAAAAAAAACTTTTAAATGTGCACTGACTTAATTCCCTGAAGCAGAAAATGTATCGTTCATTAAACTCTATGCCTGACACCAGAGAACACTGCGCAGACCTGCATTGCCTGCAAAGTGCTACAGCAAAGGGGGGGTGGGGTGGGGGAGGAATCCCAGAAATTCCTACAACTTTCCTTTCCTTTTTAAAAAAACTTTTAAATGTGCACTGACTTAATTCCCTGAAGCAGAAAATGTACATTCATTAAACTCTATGCCTGACACCAGAGAACACTGTTTTGATAGTTGCAGTGATTCTGATGTTATTTCAGACTGCTGCTCTATAGAGATTCAGAATTTGGGGCTGTTTTTGCCTGTATCAAGACTAGAATTTGAATTACCATCTCGAAAATGCAGCTCTAGCTTCAGAGACTTTCCATACTGGATTCTATGTGCATGTGTTGGTGTGTGTTATGCAACGGGAAGGACAGGTTTTATCCTCTGCTTCAAAGAGGCCCCAGGCAAAGGGATGGACACTCTTTAACTATCTATATGTCTGTGTGTCTGTCTCTGTTTACAGAACAGTGGAAGAGACTGCAGCCTAAAGACTTAACATTAACTTGACATCGCTTTCCTCAGCTCAAAGGCTAAACAAAAAAGCAGTGTCATTTATTCTAAGAAATAACTTCTTAAAGGTTAAAGCAGGAAAGAAATTGAAGTTATTTTTGGATAACAAGTTTTAGAGGTAAATATAACCAAGGATTACTTTATTATGCAAGACCAAGACTTAAAAAAAAAAAAAGGAAGGAAGGAAGGCAGGAAAAGAGGAGCTTTGGAACTGTGATCAGAAAGGGAGCAATTCAATCAATGAAATCTGCTAGGAAAGAAAAGGCTAATATCTGGTATCTACCATGTGTACATCTCAAACTACAGTAGATAAACCCAGATATAATAACACTGATTTTTTTTTAAAAAAGAGACAATTTAAAAACTCACGGCAGCTCCATGACTGTGGTTCTGGGATTTTTCACTGACATTGCTTTTGGATACAGATACTAATACAGTGATTCACTTTATTTATCCCAAGGGGCATGTCACATCGAAATGACTACCTCCAGGCCTGGTTTTCAGTGGTGATGCCGAACAACAAGTATCTGCTCTGTACCTAGCCATCTAAGCCCTCTCCCAGATGGTAGTTTTAAAATCCTGCCAGTCCAGAGGGATGCCCAGTCTTTTGCACAGGAATTTTCTCATCAGTATACATGGTGGCCCCTGCAAAGGCAAGTAGGGGCATTTGGGAAATGATGTTCCATCTGCAACAAATTTTAATCTATGCTTTTAAAATTGTGCCTATAATTTATCATAATTGCTTTTCACATTTTAGAGAAAAGAAATAATGTGATGAAAGCTGTTCCCAGATTATCAGATTAGATTTTGTGTGATGATGTTTACTGCTGACAGAAGACAGAAGAAGGCGGGTGGTGGGTGGGGGGAGACTATATAGGTTGATCAAAAAATCCCAATAATGGACATTTGGGTTATGATCTAGATCATCCTACATTTTATTCTCTTCATCCACACATAGTGAACTTGTAGGATATCCTCCTAGATAAATTAGGACATTCCTATGAATAATCTATTAAATGTTCTTTTTAAATTAAATGTGGAGAATTTGGCCATTGTGTATGACCACGTGAGGGCGCTGTTCACACAGCAGCGGATAGTTTCCTGGCATTATAAAATAAAAATCACCTGCCCTTCTTTTTAAAGGGGGTTTTTACTGAAATCTTGAAAACAGCTGGCTGTAATATTGGAAGCAGTTTCTTTTTTTCAATGCGCATCGACTTGCATTTTACTTTCATTGCCATGTTTACAGGCCAAATGACATAGGATGAAGGCTGTTCGTAACCTGCTGATTTATATATTTTCCACCTATCTCCTGGTTATGTTTGGATTTAATGCTGCCCAAGACTTCTGGTGTTCAACTTTGGTGAAGGGAGTCATTTATGGATCGTATTCTGTAAGTGAAATGTTTCCCCAAAACTTTACAAACTGCACTTGGACGCTGGAAAATCCAGATCCAACCAAATATAGCATTTACCTGAAAATTTCCAAAAAGGACCTTAGCTGCTCTAACTTTTCCCTCCTGGCTTATCAGTTTGATCATTTTTCTCATGAAAAGATAAAGGATCTTTTAAGAAAGAACCATTCTATAATGCAACTCTGCAGTTCCAAGAATGCTTTCGTTTTTCTACAATATGATAAAAATTTTATTCAGATACGCCAGGTATTTCCAACTGATTTCCCAGGATTACAGCAAAAAGGGCAAGAAGATCAGAAATCTTTTTTTGAGTTTTTGGGGTTGAACAAGGTGAGCCCGAGCCAGTTTGGTTGCCATGTCTTATGCACTTGGTTGGAGAGCTGCCTAAAGTCGGAAAATGGGAGAACAGAATCCTGTGGGATCATGTATACAAAATGCACCTGTCCTCAGCATTTGGGAGAGTGGGGGATCGACGACCAGTTAAATAACGTGGTGTTACCCCTGAATGAGCAGACGGAGGGCTGCCTGACCCAGGAGCTGCAAACTACCCAGGTCTGCAATCTTACCAGGGAGGTCAAGCAACCGCCCAAAGAAGGTAAGTGCCCAAAGGACAGTGGGGGGACAGGGTGGTGGTGGTGGCTTGGATCACAATGTTCTGGGTGGGGAATGAGGACTGTGCTGATTTGGGGGGATGGGGCAAACACAGGCTGTTTCAAAGCCCAGGGGTAATCTTTGCTCCATTACATTGCCATCTTTGAATTCAGTCGGTTTGTGACCTTTCCGGATACAGAAAGAACCTTTAAACTTGTTTGAAGGTTCCAGGTTTTAATGGTGGGACTTTGAGAATGGGATTGCTCCATCACAGGACCCAGAAGGAAGTGCAGACTGAAAGGCTCTGAAATGTGGCTGACAGCTTGCATTGGAGGTGGGAGGCGGGGTGACTTGACTTGGCGTGCTGAGTCCCTTGCTCAGGCTGCAGACCTTGGAGGGGACCTACACGCACAGCCATGCACACAGTGCTGAGGAATGAAGTTGTAGGCGCCCCTTGCTTCTTGCCTAGCCCTAGATTCTCTATACTTCCTATCCCTGTGCCCCCCTTGCCTTCCCTGGCTCCCTCAAGCCTCACCACCCAGGCAAGTCTGATCTTAAACCCCAAAGACTAAAAGGGACCTTGAACTTCTTAACTAGCCTTTTAGGTTCCAAGTGACCTTCAGACAGGAGACTATAAATTGCCTCCCCACCCCCACCTGGAATTTGTTTGACATGCTTTGCCCTATAAACCTAGTGAGCTCGCACTGCCCTGGGTCAGCAGAACCCCACAGGGGACCCAACTGGAAGCACAAACTCTCTGGGGTCTGCCTGGCCTGTGAAGTCATGTGCAGGCTGGAGGGGGAGGCCTGACAGGAATTAAAACACACAGATTTAACTTGCTGTCTTTGTGGGGTCAAGTTCATGAGACTATTGTGGCTTGTGCTAAAAAAAAAAATAGCAGATCCTTTCAGACCCCATTTACCATTTGTGTGCTTCCTGGTCCTCTGCCCTTACACCAGGAGAGAGACAGGCCTGCCAGAGATGAGCTTGTGGGGGGAGGGGGTGTACCCCCAAACAAACTGCAATGGAAATGCGGAGGAAAGAATGAAAGTCCTGGAGTGAGTTTTAGCTTTTGCCCAGTCCCTGTGGGAAGAGATGCCAGAGGATTTAAGATTGTGGATTAGGCTTAATAGAGCAAGAAAGTGTGACATATTTTGAGAAAATGACTTTCCTGTTTGGAAGGCTAAAGGATGGGTTTCGTTCCTGTGAGGACCGAGCTGATATGTATTCCTTCTTGCTCCCAAAAGCTGCAACCAGGGAATGTGTTGATTTTTATGCAGGAAATGTTTTCTGATTGCCACAAAGATCCCTGTCTGTGCAAAGGGACAGCCAAGCTCCAGTCCCGCTCCCCTGCCTCCCCCAACAGAAGTTGCCTTTGTGGGCAATATAAAATTGACACGTTGTTGGAGCATTTTCTTTAAGGGTAGCCAAGGCTTTGTAAGGGGAGGGAGAGAGGCAAGAACTCAAACTAAGCTTCTGCGGTTTCCCTGGTGGATGCAGTGTGGGGGGAGGGATTTTGGTGGCACCCTGGTACTGGGGGGGGCAAGATATGCCGGAAAATAAGTGTAAGCTAATGGCAGTGTGAGGGGGTTGAAACATCCATAAGATTCTACCGGACATCCCTTCACTAACATCTGTGACTGAAGAAAACAAAGTGGTTTTAAATTACAGCAGATCTTTTCTCCAGTAAAAATCCCAGAGAAGCTCTTGCAACTGCAGGGATGGTATTTAACACCATTAAAACTAATTAGTGTCCCCTAGAATAAGAAGCTACAGTACACACAGAAAATGCAATCTTACAAACTGGCTAATAAGACAATTAACACCAGAAACAAGTTTTGTTGTTGTTTTAATGAAATCTCTTCAATGGTTATAATGCTATCATGGAATTGGCTGGTCAGAAAGTGAACCCACTTTCACAGCCTTTCTGTGAAAGGCAGCAAATGAGAAAAACAATGTCACTGGGACCACATTGAGAACAGATATTTCTTCTGGTCATGAGATGTAGGTTAAGGCAGGGCTGGGATTTATGGTAACCATGATAATTGTTCATATCAGTGGTGGATATACAATGATTTTGAAAATGGTTAATGCCACATCAAACATTTCCAGGATGCTATGTATAAGGCTTGACTTTAAAATCACAGAGTTGTGCTGCTTATCTAATCTTATTCCCTAGTGTGTTCCCTCTCACCCCACCCCGCCTTTTTTTTTTTTTTAGTGGTCTTCCTTCTCATTTTTTTTTCTTTCTTTCTTTTTTTTTTTTTTTAACAGTTTATTGGGGCTGATACAATTCTTTTCACAGTTCATACATATACATACATCAACTGTATAAAGCACATCTGTACAGTCTTTGCCCGAATCATTTTTTTCTCTTTTCTTCTTTTACATTTTATTAGGGACTCCAACAACTCTTACCACAATCCATACATATACATACATCAATTGTATAAAGCACATCCATACATTCCCTGCCCCAATCATTCTCAAGGCATTTGCTCTCCACTTAAGCCCCTTGCATCAGGTCCTCTTTTTTTCCCCCCTCCCTCCCCTTTCCCCCCTCCCTCATATGCCCTTGGTAATTTATACCTCGTTATTTTGTCATATCTTGCCCTATTCGGGGTCTCCCTTCCCCCCTTCTCTGCTGTCCCTCTCCCAGGGAAGAGGTCACATGTGGCTCCTTGTAGTCAGTTCCCCCTTTCCAACCCACTCACCCTCCACTCTCCCAGCATCGTCCCTCACGCCCTTGGTCCTGAAGGTATCATCCACCCTGGATTCCCTGTACCTCCAACCCTCATATGTACCAGTGTACAGCCTCTGTCCTATCCAGCCCTGCAAGGTAGAATTCAGATCATGGTAGTTGGGGGGAGGAAGCATCCAGGATCCGGGGGAAAGCTGTGTTCTTCATCGATACTACCTCACACCCTAATTAACCCATCTCCTCTCCTAGGCCCCTCTATGAGGGGATCTCCATTGGCCGACACTTGGGCCTTGGGTCTCCACTCTGCACTTCCCCCTTCATTTAATATAATATATATATACACATACATATATACATATACACATATATACACATACATACACACACTTATATCTTTTTTTTTTTTTTTTTGCATGATGCCTTATATCTGGTCCCTTGGGCACCTCGTGATCGCACTGACCGGTGTGCTTCTTCCATGTGGGCTTATTTGTTTCTGAGCGAGATGGCCGCTTGTTCACCTTCAAGCCTTTAAGACCCCAGACACTATCTCTTTTGATAGCCGGGCACCATCAGCTTTCTTCACCACATTTGCTTGTGCACCCATTTGTCTTCAGCGATCCTATCATGGAGGTGTGCAGTCACTGATATGATTTTTTGTTCTTTGATGCCTGGTAACTGATCCCTTTGGGACCACTCGATCACACAGGCTGGTGTGTTCTTCCATGTGGACTTTGTTGCTTCTGAGCTAGATGGCCGCTTGTTTATCTTCAAGCCTTTAAGACCCCAGTCACTATCTCTTTTGATAGCCGGGCACCATCAGCTTTCTTCACCACATTTACTTGTTCACCCACTTTGGCTCCAGCCATTGTGTCGGGAGAGTGAGCATCATAGAGTTCCAATTTAATAAAAGAAGGTACTCATGCATAGAGGGAGTATTTGAGTAGAGGCCCAAGGTCCTTCCGCCACCTTAATACTTGACCTATAAATATCGACACAAAGATCTATTTCCCCAACCTCCTATATATATTTGCATGTACATGTCTTTGTCTAGACCTCCATGAATGCCCTTTGACTCCTAGCTCTTTCCTCCATCTCCCTTGACCTTCCTCCTGCCCTACTACCATGCTTCATCGCCACCTGGGCTAGAGTATACCTCTTCTCTAAGCAACCTTACCCTCGATCATTTCCCATCAGGCCTGCCACTCCCCCTTCTCTACCCTTTGGGGTCCCATGTTTTTCCCTTGTCCCTGGGTTTGTTAACACCACTTCCTTAACCCCCCCTACCCCCCACCCCAAGTCCCCCCGGAACTGTCGGTCCCGTTGTTTTTCATCCAGATAGTTCATCCAGCCTGTCCTATTCAGACAGACCTGTGGAGTCACTAACATGCACGAAAACTAGACAGAGGAACACAAAGCAACAGTATACAACCAGACAACAAAACAACCAAAACAAACCATTGAAAAAGAACAGAACAAAACAGTTCACAAGAGAAAAGCTTGTAGTTAGTTCAGGGATCTTTGCTGGCCCTTAGGAGCGTTTTCCAGTCCAGTCTGTTGGGGCACCACGCCCTGGCCCCAAAGTCCACTTTCAGCATTCCCTGGGGACCTTGCCACTCCATTCCCTTGCTGTTCCGCTGCACTCCCCCAGTGATTTGCCTCGGTGTGGTGGGATCAGGTCAGGTGCAATTCCCACACTGTGTCTCCGGTGCTGTCCCCTGTATCGCCCTTAGTCACTGAGGGGCATCATGTCTCATAGTAGGGCCAGCCATGTTGTTCTCTCTGTGGACTGGCTGCTCTACTCAGGAACATCATCATCACGGCCTGGTGGGCCAGGCTGTGCTCCACTCTCTCCTCCTGCTCCTTCATCTGCTCCCGTGTGCTCTGATCAAATATGTCCATCTCCCATAGCTGCAGGGTCAATGTCGTCCTTTGGAACAAGTTCTTTTCGGGGGAGGGGCAGGAATCCACTTAATTTATGGTGCTGGGGCCAGCCTCCCAGACCTCTCCACCGGTTCCGTCCTCCACGCCGGGATATTGCATTCACACCTTGCGACACTGGGTTGAAGTCTGGTCCCACTTTCCCTGTGGAGATATAAACCATACCCTCCCCTTGGGTGGATTAATGCCCCATTTCTGTCATGCTGATTGTACTTACCTCAGGGGACTCATGTTGTACCTGTCCCTTTGGGACTGGCTTACCTCGCTTAACATAATTCCTTCCAGCTCTTCCCATGAAATAACGTGTTTCATGTGCTCATCGGTGCTTTTTAGTGCTGCATAATACTCCATTGTGTGTATGTGCCAAAGTTTGCTAATCCACTCGTCTATCGATGGAGACTTAGGCTGTTTCCAAGTCTTTGCTATTGTGAATTGTGCCGCAATAAACATTGGAGCGCATATGACTGGTCGTGTTTTATTTGCTGCTTCAACCGGGTATATGCCCAGTAGAGGGATGGCTGGGTCGTAAGGTAGATCAATTTCCATTTTCTTTAGGTATCGCCAGATTGCTTTCCACAGTGTCTGTACAAATCTGCACGACCACCAGCAGTGGAGGAGGGTTCCTATTTCACCACAGCCCCTCCAACACTTGTTGCTCTCTGATTTACTGATCTGAGCTAGCCTGAGGGGTGTTAGGTGGTATCTCATGGTTGTTTTGATTTGCATTTCTCTTATGGCAAGGGACTTCGAGCACTTTCTCATATATTTATTGGCCATATTGATCTCCTCTCTAGTGAAAGTTCTTCTCATTTCTTTTGCCCACTTCCTTAGGGGGTTAACTGTTTTCCTCTTTTTGCAGGTCATGATGGTGTTGTAGATTTTAGTAATGAGCCCTTTGTCTGACGTGTCATTACTAAAAATCTTCTCCCAGTCTGTGGGTTGCCTTGTCACCCTCTTGGCAAAGTCTTTCGAGGTGCACAGGTGTTTTATTCTTATTAGATCCCATTTGTCGATTTCCAGATCACCTGTGTGTGTCCCCTTCCCTGTTGCAGTGAGCCTATGTGCTCCCTGGGCCAGTGCTCTGAGATTAGTCCCAATTCCCTCCTTAATGGTCCTGATGGTTTGGGGTTTGACTTCTAGATCTGTGATCCACCTTGAGTGTATTCTTGTGCATGGGGTGAGGTAGACGTCTTGTTTCAACTTTCTACATGTGGATATCCATTGTTTCCAGCACCACTTATTAAAGAGGGCATCTGCTTCCCACTTGACGTTTTTGGGACCCTTGTCGAAGATCAGTTGTCTATATGCTGATGATTTTACTCCTGGGCTTTCTATTCTTTTCCACTGGTCTGAGTGTCTATCATTGTGCCAGTACCATGCTGTTTTGACCACTGTAGCTGTGTAGTAGGCATTAAAATCAGGTAGGGCGAGTCCTCCAATTGTGTCCTTCTTCTTGAGGAGTTCTCTGCTAATTCTGGGTTTCTTCCCTCTCCATATGAAGTTGATGGTCAGTTTTTCCAATTCTTTGAAGAAGGTTGATGGTAATTGGATTGGTATAGCATTGAACTTGTAGAGTGCTTTAGGAAGAACTGTCATCTTTACTATGTTCAGCCTACCTAACCATGAGCAGGGGAGCTTCATCCATTTGTGAAGGTCACTTTTGGTTTCCTGTAATAGGGTTTTATAATTATGCTTATATAGGTCTTTAGTATTTTTTGTTAAGTATATTCCTAGGTATTTCAGTTTGTTCTTGGCTACTGTGAAGGGTACTTCCCTCTTAATCGCCTCTTCCATGGCCCTGTCCGATGTGTATAGAAACCCTACCGACTTCTGTTTATTGATCTTGTATCCTGCTACTCTTCCGTATTCCTCTATTGCTGTAAGTATTCCAACTGTGGAGTTTTGGGGGTCTTCAATGTATAGGATCATGTCATCTGCAAATAACGATAGTTTCACCTCCTCCTCTCCCAACTGGATCCCTTTGATGTCCTTCCGCTGTCTTATGTTGTTAGCCAGAACCTCCAAAACGATATTGAATAGAAGAGGGGACAGGGGGCATCCTTGTCTTGTACCCTTTTTCAGTGGTATTGTTCTTGTCTTTTCTCCATTGACTATGATGTTGGCTGTTGGTCTTTCATAGATAGCTTGTATGAGCTTGAGGAACTTACCTTCCAATCCTATCTTCATGAGTGTTTTGATTAGGAATGGATGCTGGATGTTGTCAAATGCTTTTTCCGCATCTATGGATATTATCATATGGTTTTTATCCTTTTTCTTCTCGATGTGGTGTATGATATTGATGGATTTTCGGATGTTAAACCATCCCTGCATCGCTGGGATGAATCCTACTTGGTCGTGGTGAATGATATGTTTGATGTTCCTTTGTATTCTATTGGCCAATATTTTGTTAAGGATTTTTGCATCTATGTTCATTAGAGATATTGGTCTATAATTCTCTACACCTGTGGGGTCTTTTCCCTGTTTGGGTATCAAAGTAATGCTGGCTTCGTAAAATGAGTTTGGGAGCTTGCCGTTCTTTTCTATGTTATGGAATACTTTGTGGAGGATCGGTGTCAGCTCTTCCCTGAATGTTTGGTAAAATTCTGCTGTGTAGCCATCTGGCCCTGGGGCCTTTTTCCTTGGTAGGTTTTTGATGACACTCTCTATTTCTTCCTTCACTATGGGTTTGTTGAGGTTCTTGATCTCTGTCTCAGATAATCTAGGGATAGATTGTTTTTCTAAATATTTATCCATGTCTTCCAGGTTTCTGAATTCATTAGAATACAAACCTTCATAGTACTTTGTGATTATCCTTTTTATCTCATTGGGGTCTGTTGTTATTGCCCCCGATTCATCCCTCATCCTGGCTATTGATGATTGTTCCTTTCTATCTTTGGTAAGCTTTGCCAGGGGAGTGTCAATTTTATTAATTCGTTCATAAAACCAGCTTCTAGTTGCGTTAATCCTTTGCATTGTTCTTTTGTCTTCCCACTGGTTTAACTCCGCCCTGATTTTTATTATTTCTTTTCTCTTGCTATTGGAGGGGTAGTTCTGTTGACTCTGTTCTAGTTGTTGGAGGTTTTGTGTTAACATATCTGTCATACGCCTTTCTTCTTTTTTCATGTATGCATTCAGTGATATCAAGCTACCTCTGATAACTGCCTTTGCAGTGTCCCATAAGTTTTGATATGTTGTATGCTCGTTCTCATTAGTTTCTAGAAATTTCCTGATATCCTCTCTGATCTGGACCTTAACCCATTCATGTCGCAGGAGATCGTTGTTTATTCTCCAATTGGTGGCCCTTGCTTTTCTGGGTGCCCTTCTATTAATCTCCAGCTTTATGGCATGGTGGTCTGAGAAAGACGTCTGGATAATATCTATGTGTTTGAATTTACTCAGGCTGGCCTTGTGCCCCAGCATGTGATCTATTCTTGAGAAAGATCCGTGTGGATTGGAGAAGAATGTGAAACCTTTTGCTTTTGGATGAAAGGCTCTATAGATGTCTATCAGGCCCTGTTGCCTAATTACATTGTTTAGCTCTCTGGCCTCTTTGCTGAGCTTCTTTCCCTGTGACCTGTCTTTCTCTGATAGTGGAGTGTTGAAGTCCCCCACTATTATTGTTGTTTCCGTGATTTCTTCTGTCATTTTTTAATAGTTTGTTTGACGAAATTTGCCGCACCATTATTAGGTGCGTAAATATTCAGTATGCTTATTGCTTCCTGGTTTACTGAGCCTTTGAGCATTATGTAATGTCCCTCTTTGTCTCTTTTTATGTTTTGGATCTTGAGATCCATTTTGTCGGAGATTAAGATAGCCACTCCTGCCTTCTTGGAGTTACCATTTGCTTGGTAAACTTTCTGCCAGCCCTTTATTCTCAGCATATGCTTGTCTGCTTGCTTAAGGTGTGTCTCTTGCAGGCAGCAGATTGATGGGTTATGTTTTCTAATCCAATCCTCCAGCCTCTTTCTTTTAACATATGAATTGAGCCCATTTGTATTCAAAGTGATTATTACAATCTCTGGCTTCATGGTTGCCATATTCTGTTTTGTGTTTTGGGTCTTTGCCTATCTTCCTTCATATCAGTGTACTGCGTTTGAGTGGAGGGTTTCTATCCTGTCCTCTTTTCCATCTGAGACCGTGTTGTCCTGGTACGTGTTGCTGGCATGTTGGCTTCTAGATGGAGATGGGCTATATGGTGGTCTCCTGGTGGTTCTAGTTGGAGCTTGATCTTCTGGCCATAGTGAGTCAGCCAGTATGTTCTGCAGGGTCGGGTGACTTGCAGTATATTTTTTGAGTTCTTCCTTGTCCTGGAAGACCCTTATCTTACCCTCTATCTTAATGGATAACTTGGCAGGGTATAGGATTCTGGGGGAGGCATTTTCATCTTTCAGTTTTTGGAAGATGTTGCTCCATTCTCTCCTCCTCTTCATGGTTTCAGCTGATAAGTCTGAGCATAACCTTACCTGCGCTCCTTTGTATGTGACTGTCTTCCTTTCTCTTGATGCTCGTAGAATTTTCTCTTTTTCCTCTAAGTTGGATAATTTTACAATTATATGCCTTGGCGTGTTCTTCTTGGTGTTTACCTTAGCCGGCGTCCTCTCTGCTTCCTGTATGAGAGTCGGATTCTCCTTTGTTAGGTTGGGGAAATTTTCTTCCAGGAATTCCTTTGCTATCTTGGCGGTCGATTTGTGTGTTATGTTGTGTTCTGGTAGACCGATTATTCGAATATTATTCCTCTTCATAGCATCTGTCATTGATCTCAGGCTGTCTTCTGTTTCTTTAATTTTCCTATCTGATTGTTTTTCTCGCTTGCTTCGTTTGGTTTGAGCGTCCTCGAGTTCACTGATACGGTTCTCAGCCTCCTCAAGCCTAGATATAGCTTCTGTGACCTTTTGTGTGGCCTCTGCTACCTCCTCTGTTAGTTTCTGCAGTTCCTTTTGGTGGATAGTATTCATCCCCTCTATTGTGGACTTCATCCCCTCTATTGTGCATTTCATCCCTTCTATCGTTGCATCCTTATTTTGGTTTGCTTCTCTTAGCTCCTGTATTACCGCAAGCAGAGTTCTGAAGATTTCCTTTTGTGGCTGATCTATATCTGTTTCTTCTATGAGTGACGTTAGGTCTGTTAAAGTGCCTCGTTTTTCTGATTTTTTTGTTGGGAGTGATGTGGTCTGTTGATTTTTCCTTGATCCTTTAATAGGCCCCATGCTTCTGGGAGACAGGAGTAACCTTATTGTGTGGAGGCTCAGGCCACTGTGCCATCTCCTGGGGTGGCTGGGGCGGGCTGCGGCAGGCTTAGGGCTGGCACTGGGGACCCAACAGGGCCCCAGGTGGTGAGAGCTGGCTGGAGCTCACTGACGGCTCCTCAGGGACTGCAAAGCCGAGACCCAGGCTCCACTGCAGGTGGAGTGTTTGATCTGCCCGGGCTGTGAGCGGGAGCGGGGAGGCCCCTTGGATAGCTGCGCAGGCAGCTGCGGGACACTGCAGGGAACAATGGTGTTCGCTCTCTGCCCTTTTGGCGCGAAACCGCAGGGGGTAATGGCGCCGGCAAAGGAGGCTTGGCGTGAAACCGCAGGGGGCAATGGCGCCCTTCCTCTGCTCAGGCTCAGAGTCGCGGCCGCCGGGGTCCCCGCAGCACCCTGGGGAGGGCACCTACTCTTGTGCCTTGTACAGGGGGGGGGGGCCCTTGGTGGGCAGACTCAGCAGCGCGGGGCGCGGCGCTCCGCTGAAGCTCAGGGTCCGGGACAGGCGCGGGTTGGGCTATGGCTCCTGTTGGCGGGAAGTGCTCAGCGCAGGGTCCCCGCCAGGAGTGGAGCTGGCGCTAGGCTGCCAGGGGCTGGCGGGGGCGGGTGGGGGTGGGAGGCCAGCGCACGGAGGGCAGGTGGAGAGGTCCGCGGCAGCGGTGCGGGTGGATGGTCCCCCGTGGGGGTCGCCAGACAACCCGCGGGTCCGCTCCCCTGAGCTTGGATGAATGGAGGGAGGGACGTGGGCCCGAGGGCAGATCGCTGCCCTGTGGGGAGAGGGGAACTGCGGGAGAGGAAAGCTTCTCTCCCAGTGGGGATCCGCGATAGGGAGTGGGGAGTGGGCCACTGGAGTAGGCAGGGCAGGCAAGCGGCTCTGGGCTGGCGTCGGGTTTGGGGATGGAGCCTAAGCCGGTCGCCAGTGAGCTCACGGCAGCTTAGTGGCCAGAGATGTCCCACTAGTCCGGTCCTCTTTCACCTAGACCCCTGCTCCGGACAAATACGTGGGGTAGGACTGGGGTGCTGTCCCAGGGGGATATTTCACTCACCAGACTCTTACTATTCAGCTACCTGGTCGCCAATCCCGCTTTGTTTGGAGGAGCTCTCAGAGTATGCGGGTGTCCCTGTCGGCCATCTTCCCCCTCCCCCGCCTTTTTTTTTTAAGGATCATTTTATTGGGGGCGCTTACTTCTACTTTTTATGATAGCATTTAATCCTTGGTTTGAAAATGAGACTTTAAACATACGTATGTTTTATATTCCTCAACGAATTCTGTTTACTAGGGAAACAGTCAACATATCCTGTTAGTGATGAGGGGAATGAATCAAAGATTATTTTCTCTAGTTAATGCCTCCCATTGTATCCCTTGTAATCAGTCCCTAAATCCTCAAGTAGAAATGTTTTTCATGTGGATTACCTCCTAGAAATGACACAGATTTGGCAAAATATAAATTGTGCACCGAGTCAATGCAAATCCACACGGTCTGGTGTGGCACTGATGATAATGGCAAAGGTATATCAAATGTTAAATATTGTGAATGTGCCCATTGGGATTACAAGGTCATATTTAATTAATCTGTGTGGAAACAAGAGGCTCTCAGGAATATTTTATGATAGGACTCCCACTAGACTGTTCTTTAATACCATTCATGACTTTCCCAATCTGAAAACAGTGAGAGGAAAACTGTGACTGTAGTGATGACATCAAATGCAATCTTGAATCTGCGATCAAAGTAAACTATTGTACCGATGGTTCGTTAAAGAACTAACATGCTTGTACATTTAAGTGTCTGTAATTGAACATCGTAATTTACGTACTTTGAGGTAGCATGCAATCTTGGTTGTCAATCCTTTCAATGTCCCATAATATGAAATTGTGAAGAGGTGTAAATCAATACTATAAGGGCTTTTGAAATAGATACCATGATGTTTTGCTTCAGGCAGTTAATTAAACAATATAACACAAAACAGAGAGACTTCTTTGCGTATATAGATATTTCTACTTTTTAAGGAAATCAAACACGATTCCTGGTTTTTTTCAGCTGTGTCGACTCTGGGCAGAGGCTGGCAAACATTCATGAGAACATCTTCATTATTCTTGAGAGCTTTTCTACACTTTATAGAACTATTAGCATAGATGATTCTAGACTAGCTAAGATATAAAATGAGATATAAGATCTTATTTATTACAAGTTCACTTATAATACATAATGAAACAGTTTGAACAGAAGAAGTCCACACCAGGATATCTAAATAGGCATTAATAGAGCCTTTGTTCCTTATTGACATCAATGGCCCTACTTATGTGAAGGGAAATTGGTACCCCTGTATGGAATCCAGGAAATCTGAAAACACACACTCATTTGTCTCTCTATTCCACCCCTGCTAATTCTTGAGTTCTACTACCCCAGGGAAGTCTAACCATGCGCCTGTGTAAACTTGACCCGTTTCCGTACACATACACATGTTTAGGCACACATAAGCCCTTTAAAGCAATTTACAGCCTTTCCAGTTTACTTGTCCTTGGTTCTTTCTACCTGTACTATTCTTGCCCCCACATGACTTTTTAGCCCCCTTTCATCCTCCTCTTTACCCTTGCTGTCTTCCATCCTTTCCTTTGTAAGTAACTGACGTGAGTCCGCATTCTTTATCAGGACGTAGGAAGGAGTACTGAGACAGAGGTAGTGGCTCTTGGAAGAAACAGAGTCAGGTTGTTCCACCTCTTTGCCATTTACACAGGTTATACTTCTCCTCCGGCATTTAGTATAGTAGACTGTTTTCTTCCTCCCACCCCATTCTTGACACGTTCCTCTCCTTCCAGCAGACATTGACTTCTTCAAGAATAGAGGCTGGGAAATAAAAGAATAAAAACTGGTTCTTGAACGTGACTAACACAATATAAGTAGGGTTTCAGCAAGCATTTGCTTACACAAAGCTTAAATGACCAAAGTTAAAAGGAAAAAAAATGTCTAGGAAAGACGAGAATCCGCTGATTATATGCAGTAGAGGAAAAAGTGTGTTACACTGAGGCAGCAGCCATCTCTCACTTTCCTTTATTTCTCAGGGCACAAGGGCTACCATTATAGAATATCCAAATTCATTAATCTGTTACTCATGCATGTTTCTGATTTCCAAGGTACGACTTAATAAAATTTTAAGAGGAATGGATTCATTAAGAAATATTGTTGAATCGCTTCTCAGCCTTTTGGCTAAGATCAAGTGTAGTAAGAAATGTTGTTGATTTTGAATACAAGGAGACTTCAAAAAGTTCATGGAAATATGGAATTATGTCCATGAAATATTGAAGCCCCTTCATACAGTTTTTTAAAATGTAATGATCGATATAACATGCTATCTATGAGGGGTTATAAAAAAAAGTTGGAAAAAAGCGCCACTGGTAGAACTTTAGTAGGGCACATGTTCACACTAGGTAAGCATCAGCAACTCACGCAGAGTTAGTGTACCCGGTAGCATCACCTGGGACTGTTCTTTCTGGTCACAGAGAATTTTTTTGTAAAAGCAATTTTGCTCAGCCTCCTTTTTTCTGTGCTGGCTAATTTAAGAGAACAACAGACAACTGTGAGATTTATTTCCTTGTTGAGGAAGATGCTGCAAAAACTGTTGTGATGTTGAACACAGCTTACAAGGACAGCACTATGGGAAAAACTCAAGTTTGAAAATGAGTGGTTTTCTCATGTCAAAAAATGTGAACTTTTGACTTACAATAAACCTAATTCTGGACATCCATCTACTTCCCAAACAAAGAAAATGTCAGCATGTAGTGCATTTGGTTTCACCAGGTCAGAGTATTAATCAAGCTTTCTATTGAGAGGTTCTGAAAAGACTGTGGCAGATGGGGAACTGGCTTTGCCACCACGACAACGTACCTGGTCTTGCAGCCCTCTCAGCGGGCCAGTTTTTGGCAAAAGCAGTGTGCCTCTATTGCCCCACAGACCTTACTCACCTGACCCCACTTCTTGCAGCATTTTTTGTTTTTGAGAATGAAGAGGGACATGAAAGAACAGATTTGGGGACTAGAAGAAGTGAAGAAAAAACAAGGGAGGTGCTGCCAGCCACCCAAATAGATGAATTTGAAAATGTTTCCAAGAATGGCATTGCAGTTTGACAAATGCATTAAGTATCATAGAGAGTACTTTGAAGGTGATAAGGTTACTTTGTAAAAAAAATTTAAATACATAAGTTTGAGGGGCAACAATGCTGGTTGTTTTGGGTATTGCACATAGCTCTCTAGAAAGTTTGCAAATTTCTGTTTGGTCATCTTCATGTCTCTCAACGTTTCTCATTTTTTTCTGGTCTATCATTACTTCTATAGCAATGATAGTTCCCAAATCCTTCCACAATTTGAGGACAAAGAGGAGAGGAGTTCAAAAAGTTCCTGGAAAAATAGGATTAAAAGATACTGGAAGATTCCTACAGATTTTTTAAAGCCCTCTCATATGCAATCTCTTTCCAAGAAAGAGGAAAGGATACAATTTCATGTCAAGTTTAGTGCTTCTGTTATGCACACTGTATAACTATAGTAATGATTGATTATTACTAATATTGTAGGCTTAGTCAAGAATGTTCTTTTCTCATTTTTGTCTTGTTTTCCCCAAACAATTTAGGAAATAACTTGCATATAAAGTGTTTAATGTAGAAAAATTCTATTAGGATTACTTTTTAAGGTAAATAATTTTAATAAACTAAGAGAAATATGAAAACCTGAGTTAAATGTAAGTATGCATATGTGCATTCTGGCACACATGCACCATTGGGCCAAGAGATGTGTCTGGTAAGGTTTTATGATCACTGTAAGCAAACGTGTTAAAGGTTAGTTTACTTCTGAAAGTGACATGGGGGATTGTACTTGGGCTCTAGCTTCAAGCATGCCTTTACTTCCTGATAGAAGCAATTTTATTGTTACATGAAAGAGAACTTCTTGAGAGAGCTACTTTTATTACACTTTTTTAAAAAATGAATTCATCTGGCATATATTAGGAAAGGCATCCATCTCCTGAATCAGAAATACATTTTCATTAAAAAAATTAAATTTTCTTACTGTATTCAAAAGATCAAATGCTGAGTTTTAAGATTTTGAACCAGAGGGAAACGAGTTTGAATGATTCTTTCTCTACATAGTAACTGTTACTCTATGTTAGCATTTTTCTATTCTTAGACTAGGTTATGGAGAACAGGAAATAACATTACAAGTGATAAAAACCCAACTAGTAAAATTAATAGCTTGGGATATTTTACTGTCTGTCTCGTCTTGTGGAACGTTCTTCCCAATCAATTAACTAATAAGAAATCGGAATGCTACTCAGTTTTTCTGTGTGCGTCACCTCATTGAAAGGAAGCCTGTTTTAGTGTCAGAGAGACCTGAGCTCCTAGGATGACTTACTAGATAGTACCATCTTTGTCAACTGGCTTCACCAGACTGACCAATAAAATGTGAATAATACCCACCATAGATTGTATGTGTGAACTACTTATCAAAGTTTTCAAATCATATTCAGCCCTCAGTAAATGTCAGTGCCTTTTCTTTTCCCTTACCATCTGCTCCCAATATTTGTGGGATTTTTGGTGGATAAAAATAATTCCTAATTTGAGTGAATAAAAGCAATTCCTCATCAACTGACATTATATATCTTAGACCTCTGCATCATAACAATTCCTTATAAAATGTTTAACACCATTTTTATTGGTTTTTTTAACCAATATAGAATTTTCTATGAACAAATATTGTAGACATGATGACATGGGTAAAGCCAGAATTAAAAATAATAAACTGCAAAAACAGCTTGTGTAGGGCTTCATCATTTTTGACTATTTTTCTTTACTCTCTACTCTTGATTCCATTTTTGTTTTAGATTTAAGGCTAGGTGTTTGATGTAATTGCTTTTGGCTGATGAGGGTGAGGGCAGGAATGGGGCAGCAAAGAGGACTGACTTTGGTAACTGTGAAGCTAGATGTCATTTGGGGTGGGTCTTCAGGGTTTTGAGAACCATGTCAGTGTGGCAATTACTTTGCAATGTGTGGTGGGTTGGGAGAAAAGGTTGCCATCATAGGTGTTAAGACTCTTTTTCTTGGTCGATCCACCATTATTCAAATGCTCCTCACTGATTACGCGCATACTGAGTACTTGGCTTGGGTAGTGGCATTTTGTGGATAGACACTCTTTACTCAATGAATGCCAATCTGAGGGACACGGTGAGAATTTGAGTTAGAAATATCAATAAAGAATTTCAATTTTTAATGCTCGTCTGTGAAATTCAAATGGACATATGTTGCTGATCGTGAAATTGTTTGAAGTATAAGACATAATGATGCTTTAGCGCTGTGAGTCTTTCGGTTCACTCTTTAAGCACAGAATACTCCAAGCCTATGTGTGGTAGGGGAAATGAATTCAAACAGCTGCATTTTTCACTAAATAAGAAATTGCAGATAGCATTTCTTTGTGAAGCAAGCATTTATCACAGATAGACTCTATAGTTGCAACAATGAAGATTCTACGTATTTTCCTTAGTGTATCTAGTTGACTTTGCCCAGCCTTTACAGTTTATTAGACTATGTAAACGTAAAAGGTTGTTCTCTAATCAAGTCATCTTTTAAATACTCTTTCATTCATGTGTTTTGGCTGACAACCATGGAGAATTGATATTCAATCATGATGTTGAGGGTGATTTATTTTTTTTGAAATCATCTAGGAATGTAGGGCATTTAGCAAGAAGATTGTAAGCATTTTGAGTACTTTGTATTACATAAAGAAAAGGTAGCATCTCAATACCTTGGTGTTGATGGAGGCATGACTAATACATCAAAACAGATCCAGCCAGTGGTGTCTGAGTCATCTCAGCCCGGGGGGAGTTGTCCTCTGGGTGGCATTGCAGATAGACTTGGAAATCATTTGAGTTAAACAGTTTCAAATATTTCAGTGTTTGCTGTATTTTTCAAAATGAAATTTCTGTTTTGAGATCCATTTTGAAAGTGAAATGCTTTGAAATAGTGCATATTCATCCATTTGGAACCAAAATGACTGCTGGAGCTTATTTGAATGCATTGTGATCAATTATTATATATCAGTGAGCTCCAAGAGTCTTCCGAAGGTGCTCACATTTCAGAATAATCTACCGGTGCTTATTTGAGGACCCCTGGCCATGTAGTGGTTATGCCTTCTGCCAACAGAAAGGCCTGTGGCTTCCCCGCAGTGGGGACACCACAGAAGAAAAGATCTGGCCTCCACGGTGTGCTCCGGTCAAGACTGCAGCCTAGAAAGCCCGCAGGCCACTGCTACTCTGCATAGAGGCCTGCTAAGCATTGCCATCCACTGTAGGGCACCCTGGAACAGTTCTCATTCAGAGATCCTGCTTTTGCTTAAAGCAGGACAATTGTGTAAAATGGTGTAGCTGTATGACTCTATACGATGCTCTATTCAGTTATCTTTTAACTAACTTCTTGGGCTTTAACTCACATGAAGAGAATGGCCTAGCTACCTTGTTACAAAAGGTTGATGAAGAATACATTTCTGCATTTCACAGGATGTAAGAAATGCATAGTAAATACAGGGACATGCATGAGACTGTTTATCTGAAAATTAATGAAGGAAAGTCTGAATTTCTGAAACCTGAAATATGTCTGCTTATGTTCATTTTTCCTCACTCCCAACTTCTCCTATCTCACATTCATTCTGTTGAAATGCATTGTCAAATCGGCAGACAAATGCTTACCATTTGGTTTCTATTTATCAAATGAAAGGACTAGGGTTTTGAATTGGTTCTTCACGTATCAGTCATGGATGTTGAAGGTAGACGGTATACAGTCAGTAAAATATGGGTGTTTCAGAACGATACATGGGAATGCAGAAAAAGTACCGTCAATGTCCCCCTAGAAGTGTAATCTCGATTCTAGAAAACAAAGGCGCCACGGGCATTGCTTAGCAACTACCTATCTTGACCAGCAGAGTTGCAAAAAATAGTACCCTGCACAGAGATGACAGCTAATTTTACCACTTTGAACATGGTTGGTTTTCCACAGTCCTGGTAATAATGTGGCCTTCTGAAAGGGTTCTGAGTTTCCCATAGCGAGGCTCTGCCTGCCATGTTTCCAAATCTGGTTGTGGGTTCAGTAGACCTACAGCTTGCACATTGGTGTCTGTTCCTAGTTCACCTTGAGGACCCGAACTGAACCAGTTCTAACTGGTTCCAAGACATTGACAGAACTAATCCTAGATGTTATATTCTCAAATCATCTCTTTGGGGTGATTTAAGTCCTTTTCGGGACTGAGATTTGTTTAGGAAAAAAGAATGTAACTGTACATGAGAAAGACAGGACAATACTCGTGCAAACAAACTAAAACCCTTTAAATACAATTTAAATGGACTCATACACAATGAAAGCTTTGAGAAAATTGAGTCTATGAGAGAAACTTACTTTTTTTAAACAATAATTTTGTTAAACTCACTTAAACACTGTTCTGCTAAAAGGCTGGTGGCACAGACACCCCCAGAGATCCCTCTAGGGAAAGCCCCGCCAGTCTCTCCCATAAAATACAGCCTGGAAGACCCTGGGGCATTTCGTACTCTGCTACCTGAAATGACTTGAAGGTGCCCAGTAACGACATGTTGACGTGATAGAAATGTCACAGAAACATTTGCTCTCTGGGGTAATTTAAAAAACCAGAAAGAAAAAATATCTACCATCAAGTAATTTCTGATTCACAGCAGCTGCAGAATTTTAAATATGCAGTGTTTATTTAATATTTCTACTGATGTGCTTCCCTTTTGAGGTGTTTTTCTTAATGGAAAATTAAAAAAATAATTTCTATGCTTGCATATCAAATACTAATAATTTGTTTCAATAAAACATATTTTAGAGGGAAACTTTATCCACATAGCCCACCTAAGAAAATAAAAGAAAAAACACCATCTTCCTTTCTCTAAGAATTTTTTAATATAAATTGTTTCAAATGAAGCTTGACAATTTTGGCGATGTTGATTCTTCCCCTATTTCTGGATCATGTGAATCTGAGTCATAGATGTGCAGATTTATATGGGACTTTGGTTATTATCTAGTCCAAAATTTACCTGATTAATAGAACTCTAATCTGCATTAAAGTGTTGGAAGGTGGTTTCCTATGAACATAACTTTATGGGATTTATACATAATATGTCTCTTAATGTAAAATGGGCATGGTCATTTAGGACTGTTTGATTAATCAGTACAAAAGCAAAAATTTTGATATTCAGTCAGTGCACTAATGAGATCCAAGACTATACTTTGCTGTACTATTTAATGCAGAATGTCATTATAAAGCAGTCAGCTTGGTTTGGTCTAGTGTGTCTGTATTGACTGCTCTTCAGGTCGTGAGAGAAATAAGAGGACAAGAAATGCACCTGCCCACCCCCATAAAGACATGGTTAACCGTTTCTTTCTGAACGCCTGTTGAAATAGATTATGTTAGGATTTTTTTGAACAGGTAATTCATAACGAACATTTTGTGTACCATAAGTGCTTTTAGAGACATTTCTAATGTTTGATATTCATAATTATAACATGGAAAATAGGATCCCTGCAGAAGACAAAAGTCTATTTACCTGATGGAATCTTTTCCCTTTCTCTGGCACGTTTTCAGAGATCAGTTTCTACACTGTTGACTGAGATTTCAGTGTATTTTGCCAGAGAGGTCAGCTTCCTTTGCAGATAGATCACCCTGTGGTCAGCACTCTTTGGCTGGCCTTGGTTATTATAATATAGAGAGCAAGGTGCAGCTATTTTCTTTGTGTGTGTGTGTGTGTGTGTGTGTGTGTGTCATTTGACTTTATTTCACACTAGGTGGTGAGGGCACAAGCAATCCCCTTAATAAAGTTGACAATGAGCTTCACTCAGAACATTTTTAATAATGCACACTAAAAAAGAAAGTATTCATCTTACAAATTGTTTTGCAATCCAAATATACAACAGCTTGGAAAACACCAGGTAGGGAAGAAACGCCCATGTAAATGACAGGTTAAAACGACGACGAGAACGGCACAGGGGGTATGGCTCGGGCCTCACAGTTTTCTCACTGCGTCATCAATGTCAGAAATCTGTTCCTTCAGCTGGCTCCACTGCTCGGGGTTTAAAGAAATACCTTTTCTTCCTGGTTTCATTTCACCTTCTTGGTCCATCCAATATTCTCTAATATCAATTAGGACTTTCCCCTTGAAGTCCCGAACACTGACATACCGCATTTTCCCAATCTGGAACATGTTATCGTCTCGGCTGCTGCTCTGCTTGGAGGACGACAGGGCTCTGGAAGTCTCCCCCGTCTTCTGCTTCTTGATGGGCTTTTCTGGAGCAACCTGCTTTTTCCTCTTTAGCTTTTTGTCGACTTCACTATCAGAATCACTGCCAGATGAGCTTGAAGAAACAAGTTCCTTTAACTTAGGCATTGCTGTGTCCGTGCCGCCGAACGGTCTCCTGCCTGCTCGCTCGCGACTGACAGAGAAACGGAAGTCGCAGCTATTTTCTTAAGTGATGCCTGATGAATTAACCAATTACAGTGGCCTTTTTATTTCCCCATAAGCTTTACTTTCAAGTCTGAGGATGCAAAGTAACTGTAGAATGCCACTGTTTCACTTGCACAGTATTTTAATACCTTAGTGCTTGTATATGTGAAGAATCTACTAGTGTAGATTAGTGGTTTCCCTGGAATTTTCTGCTGGCCATATCTAGGTGCTGAATGGATTATAAAAGGTATAAATGAGTTCTGGGCATAATAAATATGAAATAAGCTGTCCTCCTGAAGCCACAGAAAGCACAGACATGAAGTCGTGGAGTTTGGGAGCAGGGCTGACATTGATTCACTCAGTAGTAAGAGCTAAGGAAGGGGAAAGAAATCAGTAAAAGGCGCGGCGATGTAAGTTTCACCAATTTTTTTCCTCCTGCTTCTTAGAAGTGGAGCATTTTTCTTCCTAAGTAAAAGCCAATATATTAAAAAGATTTACAAATGTGCTTGACACAACGGATGTATGTATGGATTGTGACAAGAGTTGTATGAGCCCCCAATACAATGATTTAAAAATAATAATAATTTAAAAAATATTTACAAGATTAGAGTTGCTTCTGTTGATGTGGACAGAAGGACCAGAGTTCTATTTAATCAGCCTCTCCAAAAATTTGTCCTCTGTTGGTCTCAGAGGTAGCCCTGGAAAAGCACTACAGAACTATAAATCAGAGAGCCTCTCTATATGGAGCGACATTTTTAGAATTAACTTGATAGACTTTTTCTTCCTCCTTGGAACTAATATTTTCAGTATTGTGATCACTAAGAATACATCAGAACAGTCCTTTTGCTTTTCTGGTGTTTCCTCAGGACAAAATTCACAATTTGTCAGTTCCTACGGCCCACGTGGTATGCTTAATTTTCTTCCATGCCCTGTTCCCGCTTGACGAAATGGCCGAGTGTGCCGGCTCTCACTTCCACCCTCATCCAGACCTGGGTCCTTTTCCCGGTTTCTCGGGGAGGGGTGTGGTTGTGTTCTGCAGTGTCTCTGGCATGCCTCATCCGAGCTGGTGGGCCTCGGTTGTCTCCTGCTAGGCTCAAGGGTCTCTTCCCTGGCTTTCCAGAGACCATAGTGTGATGAAACCATACTGGGGTTCAGGCCAGAGGTGAGAGACCACCCCCTCTTCTCCACTCTGTGTCAAACCTGCTGACTAAGACATCTATGCCTGGCTCACTTCGAAGGCTTAATCATCGGAACACTTCTTTCAAAGTCTATCTGGAGCCAGTTTGTAGAGGGTCTTCCTGTGGACATCAGGGTAAACACCACAATTCTCCCTCTCTCCTCCTAACCACTTGGATTCCTTTTCAATTTTTTCTAACTTTTCCAATTTCCAATGTTTTCAACTTGGTTTCCTAGCCCCAAAGCACTACTGCACACTGCCATGTCACTCACTAGTGCACATTGGGCTCTAGGGCAGTGGTTCTCAACCTTCCTAATACCATGACCCTTTCATACACTTCCTCATGTTGTGGCCCACAACCATAACATTATTTTCGTCGCTACTTCATGACTGTCATTTTGCTACTGTTATGAATTGGGCGACCCCTGGGAAAGGGTTGTTCAAACCCCACCCCCCCCCCCGCCCAAAGTGGTCACGACCCACAGGTTGCGAACCACTGCTCTAGGGCCTCTGTGTTTAAACTTAATGGAAACAACCCACATTTTTGCATAAGCCTAATTTGAATTCATACTGAAATTGCTACAATAATTCTGTATTTACATGACAAAGGACCACATCTTCAACATTTTTTTCCTCAAAAGGGTACTTAGGTTTCCCAGTATTTGCAAGTGTACCTAGATGCAGGGGCGACTAATCTTTAGCAGCGCCAACCTTACCACCAACCTAAGTGCATTCATCATATTCATTTAGTATTTCCAGTGGCTCACACGGAAAAGTAAAATCTTGTCCTACATTCCATTTCTTCCTTCTTCTGCCTTCCCTTCCTTTAATATTTTTTAATGTTTGCGAATACATAGACTTCCCTATGCTTTCCTATATGATTTTAGGACCTATAGATTATATGTTGCAATAGTTTACACTGAATCTTGATATTAATATCCATGTAGGAGGTTTTATTGTAAATCTATTTCTATGGTAGTTCATGGGGAGCTTGTAATCACTTAGTAAACAGTGCTTCATTAATCCTAATAATTTTCTTGCAAGGTTAATTATGTAGCAATAATTAACCTCCCCTTTGAGTAGGTGGGCTTTTGTTTCAATGAGAAGTATTCTTACCTCCCATGAGAGAGGGAGGGGAGCGAGTAGGCTGCTGTGAACTTCAAGAGTGCCTCTGTGTTACTTAGTGGCGAGAGAATAATTGTTCCCATTGCTTGTGGCATGCCGGTAAATCTGGTCCACTGGACTGTGCCTTCCATTCATGCCCTAGCTTTATGATTCTCAAGAGTGTGGATTATGGTTTGCTTGTTAATTTTAGGAAACATACTCTGGCATTCAAAGAAAAATAAATAGGTCATTGACCAACTGAGAAAGTTAAATAGAATATGGAACTACCTCATAGGGTGTTCAAGGCTATCACCTTACTAAGAGCACCAGTTCTTAGCCAGTGTCTCTTGGTGGCTTGGAACTGCCAATCTTTTGGCCAGTAGTTGAGTTCTTAACAATTGGCACCACCTTGGCACTCTAGAAAATGAATCTACTTTTGTCTTTCACCCATTATGTTGTGTTCTGGAGAAAAAACTTAGGAATGGAATTAACTACACATTAGGCCCCACAAGTTTATCTCTAATTTATAGGGGTGATATACATACTTAACACATGTACATATGCCATGAAATGTTCACAGCATTATGCACTTATATAACTTGAACAAGTAAATGCTGGCCATTAATTTGAGAAGATATACCTGGTTACACTATGTGTACTAACTAAATATGTACTAAATATAAATTCGATTGGTGTGACTTATTTAAAGGTCATAGGACAGATGAATAAAAAGACCTTTTGCAATGGAGGCTTTACATTTTAAGTTGATTGCCTTGAAAAGTACAGTCATTACTTTCAGAATAGCATCCACTGACTTTTCTTGTATATCAGAAATGAAATTTTTTCTTAGGTTTTGAGAGTTTGTAATTTGCCATAGAAATTACTTGATATAGTATCAGTATTAAAAGAGAATAATTTACTTTCACATTTTGGAAATAGGAACAATACGTTATGCTATAAAAATTAATCATCTTTTCCCCCATCTGTTTTGTTCCTTTAGAACATCGTTACATATCAGAACCCCAAGCTATAATTTCAGTTTCATTTTTAGATATCTCCTGGGCGAAGGTAATTTTAATGTAAAATGTTAATTTGCTGCAAGAGTTAGACTTGTTAGGTTCGAGTCCCAATTTTCTAACATTTAGCATTGTGGCCTTGGCAAATGACCTACCTCCTAAATTTTAGTTTCGTCGTGTGTGAAGGGATAATGATTTCAGTGAGTTAACTGGGAAACTGAATTATGTAATGCCTGTAAAATACACAGCATAATGCCGGGACGGTTTAGTATAGGCTCACTAATGGTTAACATTTATTAATTGAATGACCCTGGAACCATTTAGAACAGTAGATTTTTTTAATTCAACAAATAAAAATTTGATTCACTCTGGAAAGAAATATATCTATTTAATTGACTTCAAAGTAAGTCAGAAGACTTTCCAATTGTTTGGTCTGCAGTCATGCACTATATCTTTACATCTTTCTCCCCTCTGTGTGTTCAAGTTCTTTGAAAAAGAAAAGTATGCTGCCATATTTGTTCTCATTTACTCCAAATTCATTTTTTTAAATCCCTGTTTACATCATGAATTGTTTGCCAAAGTTGAGAAACCACAACTGAGAGTCCCCTAAAGGGTGGCGTCGACTCTGAATTGGAAAAAGCAGCAATTCCATTTCCACTGCCTGAGCAAATGCCTCCTTTGTGTAGTTATCAATAATTTTACAGTACAAATCACGTCACACATTCTTGATTAGGTCAAATTAAAAGCTGCCCTCTGATTTCTTTCGAAAGAGTGCAGTGCATGGTAAAATGCAGCACATCACAAATGGGTATCTCTTAGCCTGCCACGAATCCCCTTTCCCTCTGCCTCCCTCGGAAAGGACTCAGTTCCCCTGGTAAAATATCTTGCTTGCTGTCTTCTTTTATAACATTTGTTCTTAGGCTTAATGCAGGAAATTGGCAATAAAATATGATTCTATATTCTGTTTTCAAAAGATTATACTTCCTTGCTTTCAATTGCATAAAACTTTTGGACATTACAAACAAGAGAATTAGCGCAGTGGTATTAGAGCTTTAACTCTCTCTAGTCCCTTGTGTTTGAAAAGGCACTTCAGTTAGAACACTGGATACTGACGTCTCCAAGTAATTTCAGTCAAGTCACATACTCCCTCAGAGAGAGCTCCTGGTTTCTCCCTTATGGAAAGAAGAGCAGCCGTCGGTAACTCTAGGCTTGTATGGGAAGTAAAAGTGGAATATGCAAGAAAGCCATTGAGGAAAGAGCAAGTGGTATCAGAAGATGTTTTTGTGGTTGTTACTGTTTTTGTCAATAGCTACTTGTAAAACCAAGTTTTCCTAGTTTACTTCATCACCATGTATGTATGTAAAATAATACTGAGATCCAGTGAAGAAGAAACAAACCTGACTAGGAAGAAGTCCAGCCAGAATACTCCTTAGCAGCGTAGATGGCGACACTTCCCCTCATGTACTCTGCACACGTTGTCAGGAGAGACCAGTCCTTGGAGAAGGACATCCTGGTCAAGTAGAGGGGCAGGGACAGAGAGGAAGGCTCTTAAGGAGATGGATTCTCACAGTGACCGCAACCTTGGGCTCGAGCATAAGAACAGTTGAGAGGATGGCCCAGGACTGGTCAGTGGCTTCATTCTGCTGCCCATGAGGTCTATAGAAGTTGGAACCTAACAGCAGCAACAGCAGAAAGATTCATATGGAAAGGAGTCTTTGCAATTGTCATGTTTTGAGAAGACTCTAATGTCCTCGGGAGAAGCATGTCTATTGTTTGGCTTGTCTGTTTTTTTCTATATCAATCACCACATTCAAATAGTTCCGTTTCCTTTTCACCTGTTATTCATCAGCTTTGTGACCATGTGCCAATTTGGTTCACATTAACGGACCTCGCTTTCTACAGTTGTAAAATAGAGATTATTCCTATTCCATGTGTCTTTATTTTTTTGTATATAGTTTGCACAATAATAATGATCTACAAATGAAGTGGAAAGAAGCGGTTTTCTTAATTTGTGTGTTTTTAAGTAATAGCACATCTTAAGTTTTAGGCTGCTCACAGTAAGCTGAAGTGTATGGGCTTCAATTTCACTCCGCTCCAGTCATCCTACACTGTTGATGAAGATAAAAAACATAATTAATCTCCTCATAATAAGCTTCTACTCTCATGTCAATCAGTTAGGCTGCTTAGAAATAAACACATGCTTTCCTTCTTGAGGAAGCCAAGAGTTAGCTTTAGATGAGATGGATTCACATTAATGCTCACTGAAAACTTTGCCTAAGTCTTGAAAAACTGTCTAAGCAAAATTGGAATTTCATAGAATTATTCATTTTCTCCAACAGCCCATGGCTACATATAAATAAGTAAAGAATCTGTATCACCCTAATGAAAATTGGAATGTGTTAATTTTTAAGGAATACAAATTAGATATACTTTACATAATTATATAATTATAAATTCTTAAGCAGAATAAAATATGGAGACCTTCACAGTTTCATAGGGTGTCTTTGAACTCTTGAAAAGACTACAGATTCGAATTTAGCCTCTGCGGTTTATAGGTGTGAATATTTCGGAACACAGAGCCACTCATAAACTTGCTTGCATGGAATAATGCCTCAAATTTAAGGTAAACAAGCCCTCTGCCTGTTACTCTCTACTTGAAATACTTAGAACTTGTGCTGAGTTCTGACAAACTTAATACTAGGCAAAACCTTTTTAACAACACTCAATCTTGTGCTTTTGAACAAGTGGAGCAAACTAGATAACCCAGTGCCTTCTAGCTGACTCTGACCCTGGACAGTCCTTTAGAGGTTTTCTGAGACTGTGAGTCTTTAAAGGAGCAGGCAGCCTCGACCTTCTCCTACATAGCAAGCTGGTGGGTGGATGTCTGTCCAGTCATCACCAACCTTATGTTTAGTGGCCCAGTGCCTCACCCACGGCTCCAGAAGAAATAGGTAAAGCTATATTGAGATTAAAACAAACAAACAAACAAACCCAAACAGATCTGTTTACCTCATGCTAAATCAGGCTAATGTCAAATTCTTAAACTCTTTTTATTCTTTATAGCTTCTTATAGTTGGCATTACACAACTCAGACCTGGTTGTCATAAACTCTTTTGCAAACCTTGCATCTGTGGGGAACGTCACAGGTGGATCGTCACAATGACTGCAACAATGGGCTTAAACATAAGAACAATTGTTTAGCTCTTAAACACAAATCTGTAGTAGAAATGTCTTAGCTCTAGTGGATATTTTGAAGAGAATCCTAATTGAACAAAACAGGTTATTAAGTGTATACTTTATATGTATTTTTCTGTGTATTATTTTTTAAATATTCACAGATACTCTTGTATCACTTAACTATAGGTCCGGTGCCATTTGAAGTGCACCTGGTCTTCAGGCGAACCTTAGGAGATACCGTCAAGCCCTGAGAGACACTGATTATTCTTAACCGCATTTTCCTTGGTGAGGAAACAAAGGCACAGAGAACTCGAGTGAGCTTGTCCAATATTACATTGAGAATTAAAAAGTTGAACCAAACTTCAAGCCATGGAACTTCCAGCCGACCTTCAAGCCATCTTAACTCTTCACTGTACTACTCTTCAGTAAAGATAAATCAGGTCTAGAGCAGTAGTTCTCAACCTACCCATTGCGTGACCCTTTCATGCAGGTCCTCATGCTGGGGTGACCCCCAACCGTAAAATTATTTTTGTTGCTACTTGATAACTGTAATTTTGCTACTGTTCTGAATTGGATGACCCCTGTGAAAGAAAGGGTCGTTCGACCTCCAAAGGGGTCGCGACCCACATGTTGAGAACCGCTGGTCTAAAGTTTTTCAACAATTCAAAAGATCCTTCACTCATGCAATCCCTTTGGATATAATCTATTTTAAAATAGGGTAAAATTCTGTTTTAAATCCTCTGAAGTACATTTCCTCATATGCTCAGTAACCTCTGAATCTGTTATCTATTAGCCCTTCCCAAACTGTGGCCTGCATCTTTCTTCCCTAATAAAGGGGCTTTCTTCTTTAACCAAGTCTATTAGTCAAATAATTCTTCATCTTGTCTTTCCCAGGGAACCTTTCCTAAGTGATTAAAATAGAGTCTTGATTTCGTCCTGCTCTGAGACATGCAGCACTTATGAAATACTTGCTACAGATTAATATTAATGTATTTAATTTTTAGATTCAAAATTAATGTAAATATTCATTTAAATAGCAGTATAGCCTGTTTTTAATATTTAGTTCTATAAAAGTGTGACTGTCTTAGGTTATAAGGGCATAGATGGTAAAGACTTGGCGGTTTAATTACCTTGAACTTCACTTAGCACCACATTAACACAATGAGGTGCTTAATCTTTTCTGTAATTATGATCATAGAAGATAAAAATAAAACTAGAATTACAGTGAACCTTTCTTGTAAAGTTAATGAATTTAAGTTGGTAAGATGTCATTTATATTTAGACAAAATAGCTTCTGGTTAGAATGAGCATTTCTAATATTAGGAAACAGTATTGTATACAAAGAATTGAGGTGAAAAGTTAATTTGCTAGGTCAGAGGATAATTTATCCTATTTTTGTATTTAAAAACAATTTACATAAGTACTTAGTAATATTTCCAACTATTATTTGCATGGCCACTGAACATGAATATTGTCTAATAGGAAAAATAACAAATCCTGATACATTTCAGCTAAAATGATACACCGTGGGATTTTTTAAAGTGTGAGAGCACTCTGAGGACCCTGATGGGAGGGCCATGTGTGACCTCTTCTTGCTACATCTGTCCAAGAATGAGTCCTGTGTGCTGGCCATCAGACATTCCTCCAACCGCCTTGTTCTTTTGCAGATTCTGACACCAATTATCCCTCCCAGGACACTGTCCTTCTCTACGGGGCTTGGCAATCTGTTTCAAGAGCTACACAGACCTCACAGACAAGACTCATGATTGTGGGCATTTCTTGGGGAACCTACAAGGTTACATCAAGTCAGGACCAGAAAATGTTAAGGAGACAGTTATTTTGTCTCCAGGACTTCTCAGCATGGCTGGTAGTCATCTCTCCCTCCTCCTTAGCCTCTTGCACTTGTGGTCACTAGAACAGTGTTTCAAAGATTCTTTCACACTGATAAATGCCCACAGGGCACTCTCTCTGTTAGCTGTTCTTTGCCTGAAGGCACTCAGCTTCACTAACTGTGGGTCTGGAAGTTCACTGCTGTGCATTAAGGCACTGCTCCTTTGTTCTCATGAGACTCTTCTGCTCCATCTCATTGTCTTGGTGCTGCTGGGTCTTGTGCCTCTGCTGACTAACATTGCTGGCAGTGATCTCAGTGAGCTTCACTAGTGGCTTTTCTTTCTCAATGGTTGTGGGATTCCTTCTGCTGAATCTAAGGTGACTCCCTTCTATACTCAACAGAATGGCAAAAACGGTCCAATCCTTGAATGAGAGACCTTCATGTCCTTTACCTGCTCTCAAGGTGGGAGTTACAAAGACTGTGGCCGGAAGAGCCATAACAAGCAATTTCACTCTACCGCACACTTTCATTACTGAATATTAAGCTACTACAAGCTTATCAAACATATTTTCATAGTAGTGCTTCAAATTTGTGGAATAGAGAGGTTCCCTGAGAGGAAAAATCAAAACAGATCTGTTTTTCTTTACAGAAAAGAACAGATTCTCTATGTATTCTAAGAAGGGGGGTCCAAAGACCTAGTGTAGGACAATGCTAATCAGAATACAGCAAAGAGGAAGGATCACGTAAAATATGTATATATCTACAACGTTCATGGGACCAGAAGATTTAAGGTATATCTCCATTTTCTCTTATTTTATATTTTCCTGAATTTCTTATGCATATGTGATAGGAAAGACTATTAGACTTTTGGTCTGTGTTACCATTTTTAAGTACTTTGTATTTAATTCATTTTTCTTACAAAATAAATATATCATCTTTCATTTAATCCCCTATGCAATTTTCATATATCGCCATTTCAAAAAAGGCAAGAAAGCAAAATTACTCTTGATTCTGATATCATGATAGTCACATCTAAAGGCTGCAGGTACATGATTAAAATATGCTAACATTTTCATAATTTAACAGACTAAAGAACAAAAAGATTTAGAAAAATATTCCAAGGCAATTTACTGGTTTGGAACGTGTGGTAAACAGCTGGAATAATGGAAGTTAACACAACAGTAACCATCTTTTGCACTGAGCCCCCCCACACAGTAGGAAGGATTAACTGCTATCAGTTCTTGCTTGCATTTGCCATGGGGCTTCACTTTGAAAATGAAGAGAAAACTGGAGAATTCTTACCGGCAACTTATTACCTAAACTTCATATGCAAAATGAGGACAGCATTGATTAAAATCAGATTTCAACTCTATCAATATCAATTCAGAAAGGAAAGCTAGCTCTTGAAAATTGATGAAGATAAGAATGTGGATCATTGACATTCATATAGCATATTTTAGGTAATAAGGAATGTTACAGTACAATTTAAAAAAAGAAAGCCTCATCATCATTGAGTTGGTTATGACTCATAGGGAACCCACAGGACAGAGTGGGTTTCTGAGACTACCTCTGTACGGGAGTAGAAAACTTCATCTTTCTTTCTAGCAGAGGTTGGGGCTTCGAACTTGCTGGCCTTTGGGTTAAGAGCCAAATGCTAAAGGGCAGGGTAGAAATCCCCTGGAGGTTCCCAAGGCTGTGTAACGCATTAAGGGAGAAGAAGGCTTGGTCTTTCTTCTTTGGAATTTAGGACTTGCAGATCACAGCCCAATGAAACCACTATGACCTCAGGGCTCATAGTGTATAACAGAATCTTTTCTTTTGCCTTTTTCTTAAATCATTTTATTGGGGGCTCGTACAACTCATCAAAATCCATCCATCCATCCATTGTGTCTAGCACATTTGTACATTTGTGGCCCTCATCATTGTCAAAACATTTGCTTTCTACTTGAGCCCTTGGAATCAGCTCCTCATTTTCCCCCCTTCCTCCCTTCCCTCATGAACCCTTAATAATTTATAAATTATTATTATTTTGTCATATCTTACAGCGTCTGATGTCTGTCTATACCCACTTTTCTGTTGTCCAACCCCCAGGGAGGAGGTTATATGTAGATATTTGTAACCAGTTCCACCTTTCTCCCTCATCCTCCATTTTCTCTTATTTACATTTTCCTGAATTTCTTATACATATGCGATAGGTGAGATTGAACTGCTGACCCTGTGCTTCACACTGCAATATGCTAAATCAGCTAATGAAAATTTTATGGTTCATAATGATCTGATCTGCAATTACTTGTTGGAAGAGCAAAAAAGAAATAGGATAAAGCTGGAACAGGATGAATTGTGGTTAAAATAACCAAAGCAAAGCAACCAAAAAAAAAAATCCCTCCTACAAACTCACAGCCATCAAGTTGATTCAGACTCATAGCGATGTTGTAGAACAGAGCAGGACCTCCCTCGTTTTCCCAGACTGTAAATCTTCAGAGGGACAGAGGTCTCTCTCCATCTTTCCCACTGGGATTGAGTGGTGGATTCAAACTGCTGACTGTGGGGTTTGTAGCTCCAATCAGAAAGTATTGTCTAAAAGTTTTAGCCTACTGGGAAAATATTTTAACGTGAAATAAATAAATAAACATGATAAACAGATAAAAGGAAAAATTACAAATAAAACAATAATGGGTCTCACCAATTTAATCAAAGTGAGCAGCAATTTGAAATACATATAAGGTAAAGACCTTCAGATATTATTCATTAAGGTATGCCGTATGGGAATTTTAACGGAAAATAATTCCATAAGTTACATTCTATGAACAGTAATAAGTAAGATGTTCTCTGAGAATATACCTTAAGTTATAATGCGGTCACGTGCTCAGGTGGGCGTGGTCACGTGAGCTGGTTTGCGGGTCGCGTGCGCAAGCGGGCGTGGTCACGTGTGCTGGTTGGCGGGTCACGTGCCCAGGCGGGCGTGGTCACGTGCACTGGTTGGCTGTTAACGTGCACAGGTGGGAGTGGTCACGTGCGCTGGTTGACGGGTCACGTGCCCAAGCAGGCATGGTCACGTGTGCAGGTTGGCAGGTAACGTTCTCAGGTGGGCGTGGTCACAAGGGCTGGTTGGCGGGTCACGTGCGCAAGCGGGTGTGGTCACGTGCGCTGGTTGGCGGGTCACGTGCGCAGGTGGGCGTGGTCATGCGCGCTTGCGACAGCAGTCACCTGAGCAGTTTGGCACGGTCACGGTGCCAAGCTGGGCGCGGTTACGTGCACAGGTGGGCGTGGTCACGTGCGCTGGTTGGCCACCTGCACAGATGGGACTGGTCACGTGCAGGAGTAGTCATGGTCGCTCGCAAGCGCTGGTCACGTGCGCAGATGCGCGGAGTCACGTGCCCTGGTAAGGGTGGTCCGTTCGGGGGTGGGCACTTGTTGGCGGGTCACGTGCGCGGGTGGGCGCGGTCAGGTGCATTGGTCCGCGTGTTCACGTGCGCAGGCGGGACGGTCACCTGTGGATGTGGGGGTGGTCACGTGAGCAGGCGGGCCTGGTCACGCCCCCCTTTTCCTGAACACTTAATAGTTTATAAATAATTATTTTCTCTTATCTTACAGTGCCCGCCGTCTCCCCTCACCCACCTTCCCATTGCCCATCTCCCAGCGAGGAGGTTCCCCATAGATCCCCAAGATCGGTTCTCTCTTTCTACACCACCCTGCCTCTCGGTGTCGCCACTCCCACCGCTGGTCCTGAGGGTTTCATCCGTCGTAGGGAGTGACCAAGGCCAAGGTAACTGAGAGCAATTACTGAAACCAGAATGAAGGCTGAACATGGGATAGGTTGTAACTCTTAATGGGAGCAGAAAGCCTCATTTTTCTTTCATGAAGGGTTGGTGAGTTTCAACTGCTGACCCTGTGCTTCACAGTGCAATATGCTAAATCAGCTAATGACAATTTTATGGTTCATAATGATCTGATCTGCAATTACTTGTTGGAAGAGCAAAAAAGAAATAGGATAAAGCTGGAACAGGATGAATTGTGGTTAAAATAACCAAAGCAAAGCAACCAAAAAAATCCCTCCTACAAACTCACAGCCATCAAGTTGATTCAGACTCATAGCGATGTTGTAGAACAGAGCAGGACCTCCCTCGTTTTCCCAGACTGTAAATCTTCAGAGGGACAGAGGTCTCTCTCCATCTTTCCCACTGGGATTGAGTGGTGGATTCAAACTGCTGACTGTGGGGTTTGTAGCTCCAATCAGAAAGTATTGTCTAAAAGTTTTAGCCTACTGGGAAAATATTTTAACGTGAAATAAATAAATAAACTTGATAAACAGATAAAAGGAAATATTACAAATAAAACAAGACTGGGGCTCACCAATTTAATCAAAGTGAGCAGCAATTTGAAATACATATAAGGAAAAGACCTTCAGATATTATTCATTAACGTATGCCGTATGGGAATTTTCACTGAAAATAATTCCATAAGTTACTTTCTTTTTTTTTTTTTAACAATTTATTGGGGCTCATACAATTCTTATCACAGTTCATACATATACATACATCAATTGTATAAAGCACATCTGTACAGTCTTTGCCCTAATCATTTTTTTCTCCTCTTTTCTTTTTTTACATTTTATTAGGGACTCATACAACTCTTATCACCATCCATACATATACATACATCAATTGTATAAAGCACATCCATACATTCCCTGCCCCAATCATTCTCAAGGCATTTGCTCTCCACTTAAGCCCCCTGCATCAGGTCCTCTTTTTTTTCCCCTCCCTCCCCTTGCCCCCCTCCCTCATGTGCCCTTGGTAATTTATACATCGTTATTTTGTCATATCTTGACCTATCCGGAGTCTCCCTTCCCCCCTTCTCTGCTGTCCCTCTCCCAGGGAAGAGGTCACATGTGGATCCTTGTAATCAGTTCCCCCCTTCCAACCCACTCACCCTCCACTCTCCCAGCATCGTCCCTCACACCCTTGGTCCTGAAGGTATCATCCACCCTGGATTCCCTGTACCTCCAGCCCTCATATGTACCAGTGTACAGCCTCTGTCCTACCCAGGCCTGCAAGGTAGAATTCGGATCATGGTAGTTGGGGGGAGGAAGCATCCAGGATCTAGGGGAAAGCTGTGTTCTTCATCGGTACTACCTCGCACCCTAATTAACCCATCTCCTCTCCTAAATCCCTCTATGAGGGCATCTCCATTGGCCGACACTTGGGCCTTGGGTCTCCACTCGGCACTTCCCCCTTCATTTAATATGGTATATATACACATATACATATCATAAGTTACTTTCTATGAACAGTAATAAGTAAGATCTTCTCTGAGAATATAACTTAAGTTATAATGCAATCAAGTGACTTGAAGGAAAATGAAATGTATGTCACCTGGAAATAATTCTCAGAGAATTCTAAGATGGAGAAATCCAAAAATCAGAGCGAGAACCTTCAGAACATTTTTGTTGCGTATACATAAATATATTTTATTGATGGGTCATATTGCACATCTCATTTGTATGATAGTATAATTACTTTATCACAAGTTGCAGCTAATTCCCCTTGCCTAGAGTAGCATATGTCATTTTCAAATAATCCCTTCCTGGGTCAAGTCATCGTCAAATTCACAGAGAGCCTTGTAAAGTGATTTTGGGTAGACACATGGAGAGTGCACAGCTTAAACTTTTTTTCACTGAACAGATAAAGCAAGGTAGGGATATTGTTTTACAAATGTTTCCTTGAAAGAAGTATATCTTTCTGAGCCTGAAAAACATTAAATTGATATATTTAGGGAATAATATATAAGGCTAAGCAGAATAAATCTGAAAAGTTAAGTAGCTCTACAAAAAAAAAAGATGAAAGTGAGTGTGCTTGGCCAGGTTGACTAGAGAAAAAAACCCAGCAACACTCATGTGTGTATAAGAAGGAGCTTTCTATCGAGAAGCATTATATATCAAGAAAACAGCCCAGGCAAACTCAAGTTCCTAAGTCCTACACGAGTCCATAAGTTCCTCTTTAGACTCACAAAGCCCCATGAAACAATGCCGAATGCAGGAAGATCACAGGCCAGTGGGTGCAAAGTCGTGTGGATCCGATGCCATCGGGGTCAGGCGGCAGGAATGAAGGCAGAGAGATAGGAAGAGGTTCCCAGGGCCTTCCTGATGACAAGGCCATGCCCACAAGGAGGTACCACCATGCTGTGACCCGATTGACAAGCTAGACTCCCCTCCTGTCCTTTTAGAAATCTTCAAGTTGACACGAACTTATGTAACTAGCACAGACCACCCCTGATGAACTTAACACCTTTCCACAACTCTTTAACCATAGACAATTTTAAAACAAAACAATCATAAAATCATGGTTGCATCTAACAGTATCAAACTAAAATGCATACTACTCAAAATGTGCCAGCCTCATTGACATACTATAAGTAAACAAAACACTTTAAATACTAGAAGTAGACCATTTAAATTCTATAAGTAAACAAAACAAAAATATTCTATGCCTAACATTGCAATTATGGGAACACCTACATCATCATTCTATCATCCTATCAACATTTCCCCCCACCCATCCACGTTGGTAAGCCACCGTCTTCGTGCCTTTATCTTCCACATTCCGGGTGTCCAGTGTCTCTACTGCCCCTTCTAGCAAGCCAGTACTCTGAGGATACAAGCATTTTCGTTGATGCGAAGAATCTCATTCTAGTTGGCACCTGCGTGTCTGCATCCATCGTCAAAGTGAAAGCAGGACAGGCCATCCCTAAAGTCAGCAGGAAGATGCACCGATTCACAAGCTCCAAAATCTTTTCTTCATTTGGTCGACTCGTTGTGGGCCACCTCACTTGGCCTCACTCAGGTGCCCATGGGCTGTCTTGACTTTTGACCGAGAGTCCCTGTCACAAATACTCACCCACCTTAGCCCCCTTGTGCTAAGTCATGTCATAGGCTCAGGTTCCCACAGCTCTTTCAACTTGAGACCAGGCAATCTGCTCTTGTTTGCAACTCTAGTCCCTGTGAACTAGGTCCACAGGTGTCCGTGGCCAGATGCGCTATTCATATTTCCCACGAATCATTTCTATGATGCGTTATAGCAATAAAAATAGATAGAAAAGATCGATGTAATCCTAATACAGTCAGATAGTAAACACATTCTGAAAACATTCCAATTGAATCCTTTCTGATCTAAACGGTCCCATTCACATGCATTATGGTCTTAGGCCTCTGGTGGCACCAAGCTAGGACCAGGCCTTTGGTCACCCAGTTTGGCTAACCAGCATGGCCTCAGAGACGTTCGAAGGGTATTTTTGCCCCCACGCACTCAAAATTTACACCCGTCACATTCACTTTTACAAAGTTTCAGGCAGAAATAACCAAATACAACTTCTGGGCATCAGAACCTTCACTTCCCATGTCCTTCTCCTGAAGAGAACAAGTAAGATACATGACTATATTTGACCTCCAAGTAGTCAAAGAGAAAAGACTACCAGAAAGCAGAGGTCAGGCAAGCATCCTCTCTCCGCCTTCATGATTTGTTTCTCTAGTATTCCACTCCCTAGGTACCATATGGTGTAAGGCCAGGTTGACTAGAGAAACAAATGCAGTGAGATTCATATATGTGGAAGAAAAAGCTTTCTATCAAGAAGTAATTGTGAATCAGGAAAACATCCCAACCCAGTCCAACTGAAGTCCATAAGTCTAATAGTAGTCCATAAGCCTAATAGTAGTTCTTCCCAGACTCATGAAGCCACATGCACTGTCGCTGAATGCAGGAATGTCGCAGGTTGGTGGGTGCAACGTCTTGTGGATCTAATGGCTGTGCGCACATCTCCAGAGGTCTTGCAGCCACCAGGGTCAGGCAACAGGAAGCTGAAGCCAGAGAGAGAGGAGGAGGTTCCCAGAACTCTCCGTAGTAGGAAGCCACGCACATAACACAAGGAGATACCATTAGGCATAATTGGAAGGCTGCACTCCACCCTGTACTTTGATAAATCTTTAAGTTGACATGAGATGATGTGCATTTGTATTCGTACTGGGAAGTAAGATGCTAATAAGATGATGTAGACATCTAAAGAAGACAGAGTAAGTTTTAAAAAAAACCAGCTATGAAGTTATTAGTTTCTAGGCTTTGCTAAGTTAATTTCCCATGTAATGTTCAGAAAAATATGAATAATAATATCGCTAACTAATGTATAGAATTATTTTATAGAGTGGCATGAACATACTGATAATGAAATTAATGTTAATTACATTGGCGTGGTCACGTGCCCTGGTTGGCTTGGTCACGTGCGCAGGTGGGCGTGGTCCCGTGCGCGGGCGGGCCTGGTCACGTGCGCGGACGGGCGTGGTCACGTGCGGAGGTTGGCGTGGTCACGTGCGTAGGTAGGCTTCGTCCCGCGCACCGGTAGGTGTGGTCACGTGCGCAGGTGGGTTTGGTCACGTGAGCCGTTGGGCGTGATCACGTGAGGAGATTGGCATGGACACGTGCGTGGGTGGGCATGGTCACGAGCTTAAGTGCCCGTAGTCACTTGCTCAGTTTGGTGTGGTCACGGGCGCAGGTGCCTGTGGTCACGTGCGGAGTGGGCGTGGTAACGTGCTCTGGTTGGTGGGTCACGTGCGCAAGTGGGCGTGGTCACGCGCGCTGGTTGGCGGGTCACATGCATAGGAGGGCGTGGAGACGTGCGCTGGTTGGCGGGTCACGTGCGCAGGTGGGCGTGGTCACGCAGGCAAGTGCCCGCAGTCACGTGCGCAGTTCGACGTGGTCACGTGTGCAGGTGGGCGTGGCCACGTGCGCAGGGGTGCGAGGTCACGTGCGCCGGTTGGTGGGTCTCGTGCGCAGGTGGGCGTGGTCACGCGCGCTGGTTAGCAGGTCACGTGCATAGGCGGGCGTGGTCACGTGCCCAGGCGGGTGTGGTCACGTGTGCTGGTTGGCTGGTCACGTGCTCAAGCGGGCGTGGTCACGTGCGCTGGTTGGCGGGTCACGTGCCCAGGCGGGCGTGGTCACGTGCGCTGGTTGGCGGGTCACGCGCGTAGGTGGGCGTGGTCACGTGCGCTGGTTGGCGAGTCATGTTCTCAGGCGGGAGTGGTCACGTGCTCTGTTTGGTGCGGTCACGTGTGCAAGTGGGCGTGGTCACGTGCCAGGCGGACATGGTAACATGCGCTGGTTGGCTGGTCACGTGCCCAGGCGGGTGTGGTCACGTGCGCTGTTTGGCGGGTCACGTGCCTTGGAGGGCGTGGTCACGTGCGCTGGTTGGCGGGTCACGTGCTCAGGTGGGCGTGGTCACGTGAGCTGGTTGGCGAGTCACTTGCGCAAGCGGGCGTGGTCACGTGCGCTGGTTGGCGGGTCACGTGCGCAAGCAGGCGTGGTCACGTGAGCTTGTTGGCGAGTCACTGCGCTTGCGGGCGTGGTCACGTGCGCTGGTTGGCGGGTCACGTGCATAGGAGGGCGTGGAGACGTGCGCTGGTTGGCGGGTCACGTGCGCAGGTGGGCGTGGTCACGCAGGCAAGTGCCCGCAGTCACGTGCGCAGTTCGACGTGGTCACGTGTGCAGGTGGGCGTGGCCACGTGCGCAGGGGTGTGAGGTCACGTGCGCCGGTTGGCGGGTCTCGTGCGCAGGTGGGCGTGGTCACGTTGGAGATTGGCATGGACACGTGCGTGGGTGGGCATGGTCACGTGCTTAAGTGCCCGTAGTCACTTGCTCAGTTTGGTGTGGTCACGGGTGCAGGTGCCTGTGGTCACGTGCGGAGTGGGCGTGGTAACGTGCTCTGGTTGGTGGGTCACGTGCGCAAGTGGGCGTGGTCATGTGCGCTGGTTGGCGGGTCACGTGCATAGGCGGGCGTAGTCAAGTGCGCAGCTGGGCGTGGTCACGTGTGCTGGTTGGCAGGTCAAGTGCTCTGGTGGGCGTGGTCACGTGCCCAGGCGGGTGTGGTCATGTGTGCTGGTTGGCTGGTCACGTGCTCAAGCGGGCGTGGTCACGTGCGCTGGTTGGCGGGTCACGTGCGCTGGTTGGCGAGCCACGTGCCCGCGTGGGCGTGGTCACGTGCGCTGTTTGGTGGGGTCACGTGTGCAGGTGGGCGTGGTCACGTGCGCTGGTTGGCGGGTCACATGCATAGGAGGGCGTGGAGACTTGCGCTGGTTGGCGGGTCACGTGCGCAGGTGGGCGTGGTCACGTAGGAAAGTGCCCGCAGTCACGTGCGCAGGTCAACGTGGTCACGTGTGCAGGTGGGCGTGGCCACGTGCTCAGGGGTGCGAGGTCACGTGCGCCGGTTGGCGAGTCTCGTGCACAGGTGGGCGTGGTCACGGGCGCTGGTTAGCAGGTCACGTGCATAGGCGGGCATAGTCATTTGCGTAGCTGGGCGTGGTCACGTGTGCTGATTGGCAGGTCACGTGCTCAAGTGGGCGTGGTCACGTGTGCTTGTTGGCGAGCCATGTGCCCAGGTGGGCGTGGTCACGCGCGCTGTTTGGTGGGGTCACGCGTGCAGGTGGGCGTGGTCTCGTGCCCAGGCGGGCGTGGTCACGTGCCCAGGCGGGTGTGGTTACGTGCGCTGGTTGGCGGGTCACGCGCGTAGGTGGGCGTGGTCACGTGCGCTGGTTGGCGAGTCACGTGCTCAGGCGGGCGTGGTCACGTGCTCTGTTTGGTGCGGTCACGTGTGCAGGTGGGCGTGGTAACGTGCCAGGCGGACATGGAAACATGCGCTGGTTGGCTGGTCACGTGCCCAGGCGGGTGTGGTCACGTGCGCTGTTTGGCGGGTCATGTGCCCTGGAGGGCGTGGTCACGTGCGCTGCTTGGCGGGTCACGTGCTCAGGTGGGCATGGTCACGTGAGCTGGTTGGCGCGCCACGTGCGCAAGCAGGCGTGGTCACGTGAGCTTGTTGGCAAGTCCCGTGTGCAAGCGGGCGTGGTAACGTGCACTGGTTGGCGGGTCATGTGCGCAAGTGGGCTTGGTCACGTGCGCTGGTTGGCGGGTCACGTGCGCAAGCAGGCGTGGTCACGTGAGCTGGTTGGCGGGTCACGTGCGCAAGCAGGCGTGGTCACGTGAGCTGGTTGGCGGGTCACATGCACAAGCGGGCGTGGTCACGTGCACTGGTTCGCCGGTCACGTGCGGAAGAGGGGAAGAGGGCGTGGTCACGTGCGTTGGTAGTCGGGTCACGTGCTCAGGTGGGCGTGGTCACGTACGTTGGTAGGCGGGTCACGTGCCCAGGCGGGCGTGGTCACGTGAGCTGGTTTGGAGGGTAACGTGCGCAAGCGGGCGTGGTCACGTTCGCTTCTTGGCGGGTCACCTGAGCAAGTGCTCGCAGTCACGTGCTGAGGTGTGCGTGGTCACGTGCGGAGGTGGGCGTGGTCACGTGCGCAGGCGCCGGTGGACACGTGCTCTTCTTGGCGGGTCACTTGCCCAAGCGGGCGTGGTCATGTGCGCTGGTTGTTGGGTAACGTGCTCAGGTGGGCGTGGTCATGTGAGCTGATTGGCGGGTCACGTGTGCAGGTGGGCATGGTCACGTGCGCGGGTGGGCGCGGTCAGGTGCATAGGTCCCCGTGTTCACGTGCGCAGGCGGGCACGGTCACTTGCGGATGTGGGGGTGGTCACGTGAGCAGGCGGGCTTGGTCTAGCCCCCCTTTTCCCTGAACACTTAATAGTTTATAAATAAGTATTTTATCTTAAAGTGCCCGCCGTCTGCCCTCACCCACCTTCCCATTACCCATCTCCCAGCGAGGAGGTTCCCCATAGATCCCCAAGATCGGTTCTCTCTTTCTACACCACCTTGCCTCTCGGTGTCGCCATTCCCACCGCTAGTCCTGAGGGTTTCATCCGTCCTAGGGAATGACCAAGGCCAAGGTAACTGAGAGCAATTACTGAAACCAGAATGAAGGCTGAACATGGGATAGGTTGTAACTCTTAATGGGAGCAGAAAGCCTCATTTTTCTTTCATAAAGTGTTGGTGAGTTTGATCTGCTGACCTTGTGCTTCGCAGTGCAATATGCTAAATCAGCTAATGAAAAATTTACGATTCATAATGATCTGATCGGTGTTACCCTCAATTCATTGAATGTCTTTCAGAGTTTGCTTCCCCTTTTTATATTCGGGAATATTCTGTGTAGATTTTGTGATAACTCTTCCCTGAATAATTGGTAGAACTCCCCTTAGAAGCCTTCTGGTCCTGGGCTTTTCTTGGTTGGAACTTTCTTCATAGCCTATTCTATTTAATATTTTGTTATCGATCTGTTATTTTTCCATCTTTTCTGCGTCGATTTGGGTGTATTGTGTATCTCAAGATATCAATCCATTTCTTCTACATTTTCAAAACTACTGGAGTAATCCACATTGAAGCCAAAAATCCGTGATTATCATCAAGTGTTTCAGATCCTCCTTATTTTCAGCAGGTCAGTTTTGTCATCTGCATATGGAAGGTTGTTAATAAGCCTTCTTCCAGTCCTGATGCCACATTTTTCTTCATATAAGCCAGCGTCTCTGATGATTTGCTCAGTATACAGATTAATTGACGATGGTGAGAGGATTCAACCATGATGTATACCTTTCAAAATTTAATACACAAAATTAACCATGCAGTATTTTCTTGTTCAGTTCAGAAACAGCTGTCTCAATTAATGGAAAGCTCCCGCATGACAACAACGAAGTGTTGTTGAATTATCGTTCTTCTCTAAGCTATCTGTAGTTTTTTTTAATGATCCATATAATCCCAAGGCTTTGCCAGTAGAATTTTGCCCCTGAAAAGCTTTCAATATTGAAACGTGAGGCTTTCACTACTTTTTTCATTTTTTCAGGTCGATAAATGGTGTGCATATTCTTCATGTTGGGCTTTCCAACTCCAGCTATTTGCACATTTCACTCTAGTACTTTATTTTGTCTTCATATGTTGTTCTTTGAAATTTTCTGTTCACCTCTTTTCTTTCCTTTAAAAAAATCTTTATTTATTACATTTTATTAGGGCCTCATACAACTCTTATCACAATGCATACATATACATACATCAATTGTATAAAGCACATCCATACATTTTTGCCCTAATCATTTTCAAAGCATTTGATTACCACTTAAACCCTTTGCATCAGGTCCTCTTTTGTTTTCTCCCTCCCTCCCAGCTCTCCCCTCCCTCACGGGCCCTTGATAATTTACAGATTGTTTTTTTGTCATATCTTGCCCTATCCGGAGTCTCCCTTCCCCCCCTTCCCTGCCGTCCCTCTCCCAGGGAGGAGGGCACATGTGGATCCCTGTCATCAGTTCCCTCTTTCCAACCCACTAACCCTCCACTCTCCCAACACCGCCCCTCACACCCCTGGTCCTGAAGGTATCATCCACCATGGATTCCCTGTGCCTTCAGCTCCCATATGCACCAGTGTACAATCCCTGCCCCATCTAGTCCTGCAAGGTAGAATTCGGTCATGGAAGTTGGGGGGAGGAAGCATCCAGGATCTGGGGGAAATCTGTGTTCTTCATCGGTACTACATCACAACCTGACTGACTCATCTCCTCTCCTAAACCCCTCTATGAGGGGATCTCCAGTGGCCGACAAATGGGCCTTGGGTCTCCACTCTGCAATTCCCCATTCATTCACTATGGCATATATATATATATATATATATATATATATATATATATTTATATATATATATATATACACGTATACACACACACACATATATGTAGATATACTTTTTTTGTTGTTGCATGATACCTTATACGTGGTCCCTTTGGTACCGCGTGATCGCACAGGCTGGTGTGCTTCTTCCCTGTGTGCTTTATTGCTTTTGAGCTAGAGTGTCATCATTTCTTACTCATGTTTTAGCTATGGTGTAGTCAAGACTAGGTTAAAGAATCCCTTTTGACATCCATTTTGATATATTTTTTCTGTCTTTTATAATAGTTTTCTCATCTGGTATCATTGCACAGATCATTTGGTCTCCTGTCATTAGTGTTCAATGAATGAAATTTATTTTTGTGAGAAATTTAAGTGAGATATACCTGTTGTATTTGGACTCTAGTGGGTTTGTTTTATTCTTCTTCAACTTGAATTTGAACATGCTCATGAGCAACTGATGCATTACACTAAGCCCCTGCCTTCATTTAAGGTGCTGATAGTGAGCTTCTCCATGGTGTCTTTTCAGTCAGTTTGGTTTCTTTGCATTCCATCTGGTGAAGCTCTGTCCCTCTGAAGATTTTTTATAGTCTGGGAAAAAGAGGGAAGTCCTGCTCTGTTCTACAAGATCACTACGAGTCTGAATCAACTTGATGGCTGTGAGTTTGTAGGAGAGATTTTTTTTTTTGCTTTGTTTTGGTTATTTTAACCACAATTCATTCTGTTCCAGCTTTATCCTCTTCCTTTTTTCTCTTCCACCAAGTAATTGCCGATCAGATCATTATGAACCGTAAATTTTTCATTAGCTGATTTAGCATATTGCACTGTGAAGCACAAGGTCAGCGGTTCAAACTCTCCAACCCTTCATGCAAGAAAAATGAGGCTTTCTGCTCCCATGGAGAGTTACAACCTATACCATGTTCAGTTTCATTCTGGTTTCAGTAATTCCTCTCAGTTACCGTGGCCTTGGTCACGCCCTACGATGGATGAACCCCTCAGGACCAGCTGTGGGAGTGGCGAACCTGGAGGCAAGGGGTGTAGAAAGAGAAAACCGATCTTGGGGTTCTATGGGGAACCTCCTCTCTGAGAGATGGGCAATGGGAAGGTGGGGGAGGGGAGACACCGGACACTGTAAGATAAGATAAAATAATTCTTTATAAACTATAAAGTGTCAGGGTCAAGGGGGGACGGCCACGCCCACCCGCGCACATGACCACGCCCACACGCACTCGTGGCCACGCCCACCCGCGTGTGGCCACGCTCAGCCGCAACCGGGGCCACGCCCACCGGTGACCGGGACCACGCCCGCCTCAGCACATGACCATGCCCACCTGCGCACTTTTCCATGCTTGCCTGTGCACCTACCCACAGACACCTGCGACCGTGACCACGCCCACCTGCGTACCTGACCACAGACAGAAGCGCACGTGACCACGCCAACCTTCGCACGTGACCACGCCCACCTGGAGCCGAGTGACATTACCAGAGAGACTGCAGGCGGATGTCGCAAAAGAACAGGACGATTCACAGTGGAGAAGATCCAGGGAGAGAGTCCGAGGCAACTGGACTCTGCCCCTGCTGCGAGAGAGGTAGTCACTGGGCAGAGGGTGGTCATTCAAAGTTTAGCAATTGAGGCCATTTACCTGGAAGTAACGCCAAGCCCAGAAACGGGCAGCGGGGCGCAGGTAATAGAGGAAGGAGCTTGATACAGACCCCACCCAGCAGAACATGGGAGGCAAGGTGTCTGCTGGCCCGAGCAAAGATCTTCTAGAGAAACTGCAGGCATCCCCCAATCTCACAGCAGGAGACCAGACCTAGCCAAACTTGCAGAACCCCAGCCCCTGTTCTGCCTGCTATAACCTTGATTAACCAAGAGAAGGCTCAGGAGCCCTCACAGCAGTTTGCTGATGCTAAAGAATAGGAGCCTCTTATTGAAAGAGTAATACAGTTTTTATCAGGAAGTTTTAACCTGAGTACTCAAGAAATTCAAATTGATACTGGAGTCTATCAGAGTTGTGAAGTAAAGCCAAAAGCTGTGATTATATCAGAAATTGTTAAGAGCAGTAATTGGGGTTTGCTACCTAAAAGAACTATAGGATGTCGATTAGGAAAGTCTAATGTAAATCCTCAAGGTGTTCTGGCGGTTGCTGGAATTATTGAACGAGATTATGAAAAAGTTAAGGCAGTGATGAATTCTGATATATCATGGTTTATGAAAGAAGATCGCTTAAGCCAATTTTGGCTTCCTTGCTTTCCTAGAGTAAAATTGTATGTCTATCAGGAAAGAGTACTTGAGAAGTCTGACCACCCTTTAAATCAAGGGGTCTTTGGGAATGCTGTTGTGGGGAAACGACAGCGCTTACCACCCCCACCCCACCCCCCACCCAACCACCTCCCACGGAATTAGAGATTGAAGGGAAAATGGTTTTAAACTTTGGATACAGGGTCATTTCTTTAGGGCATTCAGGAGGGCCTAAGACCCTCCCAAGAACTTCCTCTACATCCAGCATGGAAGGAATGAGTGAAGTTAACCAAGAGAGACGATTGCAAGATTGTAAAATCATACAGTGTAAGAAGCCTGAAGGGCAAAGCGGCTTAATTGAGCCTACAACCTTATTGGTAAACTTGGAGAGAGAAAAAAAATGTCTGTTTGGTCAATTACTTAAAGAACAGCTGAACAAAATCTCTTAAAAATTCTTCCAGTCTTTCAAAGTATGGTAAGAAGGTCTCTCAATTTAGCTCTCTTAATTCTCTGAGAGCTGAAGCCAAGATTCACTTAACAATGGAGGCTATCTAACAAGTAGTTTCACTGGTTCAAGACCTAGCCAGGTAACTGAGAGTGCTAGCAATATTTTAATATTTACATTGGTAAAACAGAAGGGGGAAAAGACGAATCTCGTGTGTGACAAATTTCATTTGGTGATTTTAACCAAAATTTTTTTTCTCCTTACTAAAAGTGCGTGACAAAATGAGGGCAGAGAAACACGTTTTCAATTCTACAGAGAAAATTAATCCTAAGAAATCCGAAGACGATGGAAACCGCGTTTGGGATCCAGGTCCATTCACCTGGAGAAGAGGCTATGCAATTATGTTTTTACAGAAGAAAGCTGTGGACCTCTTCTTAGAAGGACGCAACCATGTTTGGAGAAAGATGGACAGGGAAGAGATGGAGAAGCCACCCAGTATTCATCATAATTCCTTTTTCAGGTTCATGACTCCCCAGAGAGAGGGGCTATTTGTTTATATTTTTCACAGGCAAAGGAGATAGATAGGTGGATTTCTCTTCTGCCAGCAAGGCCCAGAAGAAAGGAGAGAAGCTGATATGTGACGCGACCCTGTCCTGTTACGGAAGTTATCTAAAACGTCAAGGAGACCTGGCAGATTCCTGAGAATGGCGATTGCTGACTGCTGAGATATTTCTTGCATGGCTGACGCTGTCTAAAGGACACCCTGGGACACTATCAAAACTGAACATTATTTCGCTATCATCATGGGTTCACGGTGAGATCTCATCTTTATTTTAATTTACATCTCTCAGATGATTAGTGATCACTATTAGCATTTTTACATGTGTTTGTGAGCCACGTGAGTGTCATCTTTGGTGTACTATGTCTTTTGCCCACTTTTGAATTGGATTTCCCCCCTTATTGAGGTGTTACACAATTGTATAGATTTTAGTAATCCGGGCCTTGTTTGTTGTGTCTTTGCTCAAGATTTATTCCCAGTACATTGGTCTCTCATTTTACTCTTTGGGTAAAGTCTTAATGTGTGCAACTTATTTTCAGTAGGTCTCGGTTATCTATTTTGTCTCCCACTTTGTGCGCTTTCCTTTATATTATATTTGGTAGTGTGTGTATGCCCTGCAATAGAACTGTGTAGGATTTCCCTGTGTTCTCATTGATGATCCTTATAGCGCTGGGGTTGAACTCATGTCTTGAATCCATCTTGAGTTCATTTGTGTGACTTGGATTAGGGAGCGGTCCTCTGGTACATGGAGATGGAGATCCAATTTCTCCAGCCCCATTTGTTGAAGAGGCTGTCACGTAACAATTTCATGGATTTGGTCCTTTGTCAAAGATCACTGGCCTGTATTTGGATGGGTTTATTTCTGTGGGCATTTTTTTTCCTGGTGCATTAGTCTATGCATCTATCATTACACCATTACAAGCCTGTTTTGAGTAATGTGGTTGTCATAGGTGTTGAGGTAGGTAGCGTAAGACTTTCTGTGTTGTTGTGTCTAAGGAGTTCTTTGCTTATCCTAGGTCTCTGATATCTCCAAATGACGTCGGTAATTATTTTTTCCATTTCACAAAGAATGACATTGGGATTTGCATTGCAATTGCATTGTATGTATTAAAATCTCTGGGAAGCATTGATATTTTCACAATGATAAGTCATCATATCCATGAACATTGGATGCTTTGGCATTTGTGGAGGTCTCTTGGTTTCTTGTAATAAAGTCCTCTAGTTTACTTTGGATAGTCATTTGTTTCTTTAATTAGGTTTCTCACGAAGTAATTCATCTTTGTATAACTTTGATAAGTGGTATTGCTTTTTAATAACCTTTTCAGAGCTCTCTCGACTAGTATACAGAAATCCAATATATTTTTACTTATTAATCTCACGGGTTTTCCAAAATACCTCCATTCATTCCAGCCATCATTTTGGAGAATTCATGTTTCTTTTTATATATTAAATCACATCATCTATAAATAGTTAGGAGTTTTACTTCATTTTTTTGACCAATTCTTTTCCTTTTATTTTTTAATGGCTTAATTCTTTTTTAATTGTTCTGGCTAAGCCTTCGAGCCAAAAGAGTAGAGTTAAATAAGTGTAGTGATGTTCACAGTCTTGTTTGGTTCTGGTTCTGAAGGGGAATGTTTTCAATATTTTTCTCTTTGCGCATGATTTTGACCTTTATTTCTTAGTATATATGGCTTTATGGTTTATTATGTTCATGAATTTCTCTCTGTTCCTATTCCCTAGGGTGTTTTTTATAACAGAAACGCCTATTGCATATTTTCACATGCTTTTCCGGTATTTATTGTTATTATCATGACTTCTTACACATTGTCTCTTTCTTTGGTCTTTTACATTAATTCTTTTTCATATGTTGAACCAACATTTTGGTCCCTGATCTGAATCCCTCCAGACTATGGTAGAGTTTCTTCCATTAAAACAAAAACAAAAGCTCTTGGATTTTATTTGCCAACAATTTACGGAGAAGTTTAGAGTCTATGTTGATGAGGGATATTGGTCCATAGTGTTCTGTATTTGTGGGGTCTTCGCCTAGTTTCTGGATCGGTGTTACCCTCCATTCATAGAATGTCTTTCAGAGTTTGCTTCCCTTTTCTATATTCGGGAATAGTCTGTGTAGATTTGGTGATAACTCTTCCCTGAATAATTGGTAGAATTCCCCTTTGAAGCCATTTTGTCCTGGGCTTTTCTTGGTTGGAACTTTCTTCATAACCTATTCTATTTAATATTTTGTTATTGAGCTGTTATTTTTCCATCTTTTCTGCGTCAATTTGGTTGTATTGTGTATCTCAAGATATCAATCCATTTCTTCTACATTTTCAAAACTACTGGAGTAATCCACATTGAAGCCAAAAATCCGTGATTATCATCAGCAAGTGTTTCAGATCCTCCTTATTTTCAGCAGGTCAGTTTTGTCATCTGCATATGGAAGGTTGTTAATAAGCCTTCTTCCAGTCCTGATGCCACATTTTTCTTCATACAAGCCAGCATCTCTGAGGATTTGCTCATTATACAGATTAATAGACGATGGTGAGAGGATTCAACCATGATGTATACCTTTCAAAGTTTAATACACAAAATTAACCATGCAGTCTTTTCTTGTTCAGTGCAGAAACACACAGCCATCTCAATTAATGGAAAGCTTCCGCATGACAACGAAGTGTTGTTGAATTATCATTCTTCTCAAAGCTATCTGTAGTTTTTTTTTAATGATCCATATGATCCCAAGGCTTTGCCAGTAGAATTTTGCCCCTGAAAAGCTTTCAATATTGAAACTTGAGGCTTTCACTACTTCTTTCATTTTTCAGGTTGATAAATGGTGTGCATATTCTTCATGTTGGGCTTTCCAACTCCAGCTATTTGCACATTTCACTCTAGTACTTTATTTTGTCTTCATATGTTGTCCTTTGAAATTTTCTGTTCACCTCTTTTGTGTCATTTCTTTTTTTAATCTTTATTTTTTTATTACATTTTATTAGGGCCTCATACAACTCTTATCACAATGTATACATATACATTCATCAATTGTATAAAGCACATCCATACATTCTTTGCCCTAATCATTTTCAAAGCATTAGCTCTGCACTGAAGCCCTTTGCATCAAGCCCTCTTTTGTTTTCTGCCTCCCTTCCTGCTCCCGCCTCCCTCACGAGCCCTTGTTAATTTATAGATTGTTATTTTGTCATATATTTCCCTATCCGGAGTCTCCCTTCCCCCCCTTCCCTGCCGTCCCTCTCCCAGGGAGGAGGTCACATGTGGATCCCAGTCATCATTTCCCTCTTCCCAACCCACTAACCCTCCACTCTCCCAACATCTCCCCTCACACCTCTGGTCCTGAAGGTATCATCCATCCTGGATTCCCTGTGCCTCCAGCTCCCATATGCACCAGTGTACAATCTCTGCCCCATCCAGTCCTGCAAGGTAGAATTTGGATCATGGTAGTTAGGGGGAGGAAGCATCCAGGATCTGGGGGAAATCTGTGTTCTTCATCGTTACTACATCACAACCTGACTGACCCATCTCCTCTCCTAAACCCCTCTATGAGGGGATCTCCAGTGGCCGACACATGGGCCTTGGGTCTCCACTCTGCACCTCCCCATTCATTCACAATGGCATATATATACGTATACACTCACACACACACACACACACACACACACATATATTCTTTTTTTTTGCATGATGCCTTGTACATGGTCCCTTTGGTACCGCATGATCGCACAGGCTGGTGTGCTTCTTCCCTGTGGGCTTAATTGCTTTTGAGCTAGAGTGTCATCATTTCTTACGCATGTTTTAGCTATGGTGTAGTCAAAACTAGGTTAAAGAATCCATTTTGACATCCATTTTGATATATTTTTTCTGTCTTTTATAATAGTTTTCTCATCTGGTATCATTCCACAGATCATTTGGTCTCCTGTCATTAGTGTTCAATGAATCAAATTTATTCTTGTGAGAAATTTAAGTGAGATATACCTGTTGTATTTGGACTCTCATGGGTTTGTTTTATTCTTTTTCAACTTGAATTTGTACATGCTCATGAGCAATTGATGTGTTACACTCAGTCCCTGCCTTCATTGATGGTGTTTATATTGAGCTTCTCCATGGTGTCTTTTTAGTCAGTTTGGTTTCTATGCATTCCATCTGGTGAAGCTCATGTGTACAGTCTCAATTATATGTTAAAAAAGGGATTTACAGTGAAATATTTGTAAAAATATATTATGTGATCTTCAGCTTTGTTTCTATCACCATGGTCTTATTTTTTAACTACTCTTTCTTCCTTTTGTTTGATCGTTTGTGTTCCAATCGGCAACTATTATCAATGCATGTTGATTCCGTATTTGATCCTTTTTAGACTGAAGAAATTGGTAAAATTCTACAATTCTGATATTGCTTCATCAATAGCATTAGTGGTTATTGAAATAAATTTGAATACACTTTGTATTAACCGGATTCCCTTAAATCTGTTTCGATATCATCTTATCACTTGCCTGTCAGTTTGTCATACTATAGTGGTGTGTATGTTGCTGTGATGTTGAAAACCATGTAGCTGGTATTTAAAATACAATTAGAGTTACCCAAGATGTATAGTTTTCAGCACAGCTTCCAGACTAAGAGCAGACTACGAAGAAGGAATAGCTTTCCATTTATGAGGAATTAGCAACATAATCCATGAACGCTTTATGAAAAAGTGTAATCTACAAAGCACCACGACATTTTAGCGACATCCCTTCTTCAGTCAATATAAATAACAATGATTTTCATTATTTCAATGAGGACAGCAAGATATTTACTATTAACTTACCCATCACACTGAAAGTTTCTCATGTTTCAGACCTAAATTTTGAAGAGATACTGGCCCATTCAATTTGGATACTCTAATAAAGTATTTAAAATAAACTATATGAAGCTGAATTTTATAAAGTCTCTGGTCTCCCAAACAGTTCTCCAGCTGACTATGTTTCCCTGGTGCTACTGACATCAGTATTCCTGACACTCTTTGGGCACCCATGAATAATAAGTACCTTTCCTCTCCCCAGTGTCCTACAGTCAGTCATAGCTCCTGTCCATCACCTCTATCTGAATACATGTGCCAACAACTACAATGTACCGAATGCTAGAGAAATTAGTGAGTTGTGTCATTAATTCTCCATTATATCTGAAAATAAAATGATTCCAGAAAACAGTAACAGAAGGAAAGCTATTTAGGAAGGTTATTAATGCTACCCTTTCCTTCTCACACTCTCCTGAGACATAAGTAAACCACACACAAACATGTTTCACACACATTCATCTTCACGGACTCGCAATTCAAAAGAAATCTCAATCAGATATATTTTATATCCATTTATTTAACAACTATGAGTATCTACATGGCAGGCAATAATTCTCTGACCTTTAAAAAAAACAGCATTGATTCCTGTTATTGAACTTATTTTCTTCCTGGTTAAACAGGGAAAACAAAACTTGAGAGGTAAATGATTAATGTAATTACCAAGTTGTAATAAATCATTTGATCAAAACAAAAATGAACAGAGGTAAATACTGATGTAGAAAGGGAAGGCAACTTTGATGATTAAGACTCATTAGGGAAGTAAAGTTTCAGATGACACTTGAACGATGAAAATAAATAATTCAGGAGAAGAATTGAAAAAGAATGCTCAGGGGAAAAAGCCCACTTTGCGTCTAATGCTTCTATGAAAAATAAGGGTTTAACACACACACACACACACACACACACATATATATTTTTTTTCCCCAAAAGTTAAAACAAAACTATAAGCCTTCAATAACATCCTTGGGTATGCGTGTGTCTATGTATATGTGTGTTTAAGGGCGAGCAATTAAGTTATGTAAAAATATTTATAATTAAATATGTGGATAATCTGTGTATGAATTCTTATATGTGGATATGTAGAGAATAGGTGTCCGGATAGATACATGTGCATATGAGTGTTTGGCGGCCACACATACATGTGTGTTGCCAGCATACACTCATATGACATGAGTGTATTGACCCAACAGAATGCTCAAACTGCTTAAGTCCTCAAAGTAACATCCTTAGGTGCACCTGATTCAAGCCATGGTATTTTCCAATTTCCTCATATGCCTGTAAAAGTTGGATATTGAATAATGAAGTGCTAAGAAGAATCGGTGCATTGTAATTGTGGTTCTGGAGAAGAAGATTGAAAGTACCAGGGACTGCTAAAATTCAAACTAACTTGTCTTGGCAGATGTAAGCAAGAGAGTTCCTTAGAATCAGGGATGACAAGACTTTATCTTAAATACGTTGGTCTGTTGGTCTTCCTGTCAGGAGAGATTCGTCCCTGGAGAAGCCCATCATGTGTGCTAAAGTGAAGAGGCAGAGACAAAGAGCAAGTCCTCAACGAGATGAGCTGGCCCACTGGCTGCAACCCTGGGTTGAGACATAGGAACAATCATGAGGAGAGCCCAGGACTGTGCAGTGTTTCCTTCCGTTGTGTGGAGGCCAAGATGGGTCAGAATCCACAACAGCAACATGATTGGATGGAGCATGGTTGCTTGGATATGAGTAGTACATACGCCTGTATATGTAGGCATGTGTGTGTGTGAGGGGGGTGTTGTTGTGTGTGTATCTGTGAGAGAGGCCTTTGAAAAATGTAGACTGTAAAGACAAGTATCTTAAATTTTTATCTTAAGGAGTCCTCAAAGTATTTCGTATGCCGACTAGTTTGAGAAGTTCTAAGGGTGAAAAGAACAAATGGGAGATAACACTTTTGAAGGGAGTTGAACTTCTTTCTCCAATATCAGAGGGTGAGAGGAGAAAATGAGCACAAAGATGCACCAAATTGGGGGCTGAGTCGTGGCAAAAGAGGACATGTTCCATCTGCTGACTTATATTTTCAATGTGAATTAAGCACTACTATGTCATGAGACATAGTGCACACCATAGAAAATGTGTGAATGTTTGATCATAACTTTTTAAAAAATGCTATACATTTATTCTGTTTTCTTCAGTAAATTTCAGGCAAAGATCTCTTCACTATCAGAGTTCACTCAGCTTTGAATTTTATGAAGGAAATGATATTTAAATAAAGAAAAGCAAGTTAGTGGGGTTTTTTACTAAAAAAGAGTAATAAAGATAAGGAGCTGTATATTTTGTACCAGAAAGGAATGCAATTAAATACAAACTGATTTGGGAATGAAGTTGACAACCTCTTTTCACATCTGTGATACGTTCCTAACATGGTTTTCTGAATTCTGTCAGTTAACTGATTGCTCACATGCCTCTAGTTTTCTTTCGAGAATACACAGAACATGTGATTATCTTTGACTTACTATAAAATGTCTCCAGTTTATATTTACACACAGAACTGTAGTTTGGACTATGTTATGCACTCAATGAAAATATAGGATTTTTTCCTGATATTGTTCTGACCATATATTATTTAAACTTAGCTAATCACATTAATCATATGTGACAATATCACTAAATGTACATCATGTGTATTAAAACATGTAAATGTGAACAATATGAAATATAAATCAAAATAGAAAAAGGAATTTTAAATCAGGCAGCAATAAAAGGATATGCTTATTCAAAGAATTAAGAATATATTATATAATAACATTAATTTCATTATCAATATGTTCATGCCACTCTATAAAATAATTCTATAGTTAGCAATATTATTATTCATATTTTTCTGAACATTACCTGGGAAATTAACTTAGCAAAGCCTAAAAACTAATAACTTCATAGCTGCTTTTTTTGAAACTTATTCTGTCTTCTTTAGATGTCTACATCATCTTATTAGTATCTTACTTCCCAGTACGAATACAAATGCACATAATCTCATGTCAACTTGGAGATTTATCAAAGTCCAGGGTGGAGTGTAGCCTTCCAATTATGCCTAATGGTATCTCCTTTTGTGCGTGGCCTCCTACTACGGAGAGATCTGGGAACCGCCTCCTCTCACTCTGGCTTCAGCTTCCTGTTGCCTGACCCTGATGGCTGCAAGACCTCTGGAGATGTGCGCACAGCCATTCGATCCACAAAATTTTGTACCCACCAACCTGCGATTCCTGCATTCAGCAACAGTGTATGTGGCTTCATGAGTCTTGAGAAGAACTTATGGACTAGTATTAGACTTATGGACTTCAGTTGGACTGGGTTGGGATGTTTTCCTGATTCACAATTCCTTCTTGATAGAAAGCTTTTTCTTACACCTATATGAATGTCACTGGATTTGTTTCTCTAGTCATCCTGGCTTTACACAATATGGTACCTACGGAGTGGAATACTAGAGAAACAAATCATGAAGGCGGAGAGAGGATGCTTGCCTGACCTCTGCTTTCTGATAGTCTCTTCTCTTTGACTAGTTGGAGGTCAAATATAGTCCTGTATTTTACTTGTTCTCTTCTGCGAAGGACATGGAAGTGAAGGTTCTGATGCCCAGAAGTTGTATTTGGTTATTTCTGTCTGAAATTGTAAAAATGAATGTGACAGGTATAATTTTGAGTTCAGGGGGCAAAAATACCCTTTGAACGTCTCTGAGGCCATGCTGGTTAGTCAAACTGGGTGACCAAAGGCCTGGTCCTAGCTTGGTGCCACCAGAGGCCTAAGACCATAATGCATGTGAATGGGACCGTTTAGCTCAGAAAGGATTAAATTGGAATGTTTTCAGAATGTGTTTACTATCTGACTGTATTAGGATTACATCGGTCTTTTCTATCTATTTTTATTGCTATAACGCATCATAGAAATGATTCGTGGGAAATATGAATAGAGCATCTGGCCACTGACACCTGTGGACCTCGTTCACAGGGAGTAGAGTTGCAAACAAGAGCAGATTGCCTGGTCTCAAGTTGAAAGAGCTGTGGGAACCTGAGCCTATGACATGACTTAGCATCAGGGGGCTAAGGTGGGTGAGTATTTGTGATAGGGACTCTCGGTCAAAAGTCAAGACAGCGCATGGGCACCTGAGTGAGGCCAAGTGAGGTGGCCCACAATGAGTCGACCAAGTGACGAAAAGATTTTTGAGCTTGTGAATTGGTGGGCATCTTCCTGCTGACTTGATGGATGGCCTGTCCTGGTTTGACTTTAACGTTGGATGCAGACACGCAGGTGCCAACTAGAATGAGAGTCTTCACATCAATGAAAATGCTTGTATCCTCGGAGTACTGGGTTGATAGAAGTGGCAGTAGAGACATTGGACACCTGGAATGTGGAAGATAAAGGCATGAAGAAGGTGGCTTACCAACATTGATGGGTGGGGGGAAATGTTGATAGGATTATAGAGTTATGACATAGGTGTTCCCATAATTGCAATGTTAGGCATAGAATATTTTTGTTTTCTTTACTTATAGTATTTAAATGAGGCTGGCACATTTTGAGTAGTATGCACTTTAGTTTGATGCTGTTAGCTACAACTATGATTTTATGATTGTTTTGTTTTAAAATTATATGTGGTTAAGGAGTTGTTGAAGGGTGTTAAGTTCATAAGGAGTGGTTTCTGCTAGTTACATAAGTTCGTGTCAACTTGAAGATTTCTAAAAGGACAGGAGTGGAGTCTAGCTTGTCAATCAGGTCACAGCATGATGGTACCTCCTTGTGGGCATGGCCTTGTCATCAGGAAGGCCCTGGGAACCTCTTCCTATCTCTCTGCCTTCATTCCTGCTGCCTGAACCCGATGGCTGCAAGAGCTCCAGTGATGTGTACACAGCCATCGGATCCACACGACTTTGCACCCACTGGTCTGTGATATTCTTGCATTCAGCATTGTTTCATGTGGCTTTGTGAGCCTAAAGAGGAACTTATGGACTAGTGTAGGACTTTTGAACTTGAGTTTGCCTGGGCTGGGATGTTTTCCTGATATATATAATGCTTCCCGATTGAAAGCTCTTTCTTATACCTACATGAGTGTTACTGGGTTTGTTTCTCTAGTCAACCTGGCCTAACACTCACTTTCATCTTTTTTGTAGAGCTACTTAACTTTTCATATTTATTCTGTTTAATCTTATATATTATTCCCAAAATATATAAATTTAATGTATTTCATGCTCAAAAAGATATACTTCTTTCAAAGAAACATTTGTAAAACGATATCCCTACCTCGCTTCATCTGTTTAGTGAAAAAAAAATTTAAGCTGTGCACTCTCCATGTGTCTATCCAAAATCATTCTTTACAAGGCTCTTTGTGAATTTTACGATTACTTGACCTAGGAAGGGATTATTTAAAAATGACATATGCTACTATATGCAAGGGGAATTATATGCAATTTATGATAAAGTAATTATACTATCATACAAATATGATGTGTAATATGACCCATCAATAAAATATATTTATATATATGCAACAACAAGTTTATGAGGGTTCTCGCTCTGATTTTTGGATTTCTCCATCTTAGAATTCTCTGAGAATTATTTCCTAGGTGCCATACATTTCATTTTCCTTCAAGTCCGCTCTTGGGGACAGGACCGTCACTCCACCTCTGGACTGTCAGGGATGGCGCAGTCGGCACGCGGACACAGGTCTGAGGTGCCTCTGCATTTGGAATGGCTGAGGCCATGCTGTACTTGTACATTTAACATGTAGCAAAACCACCAAGCTATTTTCCACGGTAAATAAAAAACAACAGAAACCCAAACCCTAAACCCATTGCCATCAAGTCAGTTCCAACCCAGAGTGGCCCTGTGGGCCCTGTGGCACAGGGCAGAGCTGCCCACCTATGGGTTTTCTGAGACTGTGAGTCTGTGTGGAAGTGGACAGCCATGTCTTTCCCCCAGGGAGTGACTCATGGGTTCTGACAATTGAACTTGAGGTAGCAGCGAGCACCTTAGCCATGGGACCACTATAAGGGTTCAGGATTTTTCCCCCGTCTGCTGGCAAACACCTTTTATTTCCTATTGTTGTTGCTTTTCAGTGATTCCCATTCTATTGTTGATCTTGGAACAAGACACAGTAACAGCCATTCATTCTCCTTAAGTTTTACGTACTCGCTGACTCCACGGAAGTGAACTTTTTAGCTTTTCTCTCCCTAAGGATCTTTATGCGTCTGTCCCAGTCAGCACGCACGCTGAACTGTTGCTCTTCCCAACGGTCCCTGCCTCTGTCTGTTGCTAATGACTCCGAATTCCTTGATGACACAGCTGAGTCTTAACCATGGTCAGGCCCTGCGCATTAGCCAGGAGGTCAGCCATTCAAACCCACCAGCCAGCACTCGGGAGAAAGCGGAGGCTCTTTGCGCCAGTAAAGATTCATCATCTTAGAAACCCTATGTAGAGCCACTGTGAGTTAGGACTGACTGAAGGTAGTGGCTCTTTTAATGCTGGGTTTATCGATATTTCTTATAGACCTATCTATCTCAAAGGACATGTTTCCAGTTGACACATGAATGAAACCATACATTTTCTTTTTTAAAAAAGACTTACTTAAAAACAACATAATTATACCATTAACTTATCAAGGAAACGATGTGACACTCTAGCTCTCTGTACAATTTATACTGTGTAGCATTATATGGTATTTGAGGTGTTATGTTCCACACACCCTAACATCCTCTGGGTGGGTCAGTATGGCAGTTTCCACCGCATTGTTTGTCTTTGCATTTGATGTTTGCTCTACAAGAACTTTTTGACTGCACATAGTTATTACTGAAGTAATGTTCTCATGAGTGAAACAAATTTACTGAGGTTAACGCTCATGATGTTATGTTCATGTCAAATTGACATGTATCTGTAGAGTTGGATATACCACACAAAGAATTTCGAGCTTCGAAGGCTTGGGAGAAAATAAATGTGGATTTGTATCCATCTCATTAACTGGATAAAAGTCAGTGGTAGGAGGTCAGTGGCAACCATTTCTGTCATTGTCATTGAGAAAATCTGTGTCAAAAGAATGTGTTCTAGAAACCGAGTGAGAAGAGCCAGCAGCTCATCGGTGATGTGGTGGAAACCAGGTGTTTGTCTGTGCTAACTAAAGACCTCAGCAGTTCTCCCTAGGCCAGGCATGGCCATTACAATCACAGGTGTGTGGCTTTGACAAATCCGTCCATTTTTCTCTATTTAGAAAAGCAAGCCTAGTAGCCCAATTACTAACTCCACGATCTGTAGTTTGCACCCCCAGCCTGTCCGTGGGAGAAAGACACATCAGCAGCCTCTTCCATCCAGACCAGAGCCCCAGACACCGAGCCTTCGGCTCCACTGCAGAGGCCCGGTGCCAAATCAAGGTGACCACAGGGGGCCTGGCTTCCCCCAGCGCAGAATGTGCTGATTTCCTATGAGCTAGAGCAGGAGGCAGGCCGACACCTTTGGAGAGGGCTACACACGCACGCGGCCACTGCAGAGGGTCAGCCTCGAGGGACAGTGACACAGATGCAATGTGTCCAGGTTGCCACTGCTTCCCGCGGTGGGGGAGGCTTTTTGTGGCCCCAGTACTGTCCCCATGACATCAGGACTCGGGTCTAAGGCTTGCCCCTCCCAACTGAGGTGGGCGGTGCCACCTTTCACAGTAAGAGCCAGGATCCCATTGGGGGAAATGTAGCCTAAGGAGAGACCGAGATGTGAACAAAAGGCCTTCCCTGACAGGGTAATCATCACCAGGGGGTTTATGATCGCAAATGCCAGCGACATTTAAAAATAAATTATAACCCATCCACAGACATGCATGCAGTTCTGCTTCTGAACGCTTTTTAATAAAATGGAAAAATACTCACGGAAGTATCATGTCACAAGAAAAACGAGACGCAACACTGCATATGCCACAGAGATATGTATAAGGTTTATTTGGACACGAAAACAGAATCAAAGACCCAATTAGCGGAGTTTTAGAAGCAGGCTTTATTGAGAAGCTTGCGGGTGGGCTCAGCAACTCATGGTATTGAGCTATTGAAGCTGCGCACCTGGAAGAAATCCTGGTGGCGTTTTTATGCCCTCTGCTGGCAGGCATAACTGGGGAGGATCATAGCTGGGGAGGATCTACGCACACAGGTGCTTCAGAAGGGAGAAGGTTGTTAATCTTATCTGTATGTCAGGGACGGGTGGAGTGACTATATCTTCAGAAAACATTCTGGCTTTGGGATGAGCTGCTGGTTCCAGGAATTTGGGGTTGAGCAGGGGAGGGGAGGTCAGTTAGGGGTCTGTCTTGAGAGCTAAGATGGAGGTGTAGGACTCAAAATGGAGTCTGTTGTGCCAAGACTGGACAATATCTATCTTGGGGGGAGGGGCAGGACGTGGAACTAAGTACAGTCCGCAGTCAATGTGGCGGAAGGTGTCCAGTGAGCAGAGACCAAACTGGGGACATAGGGGGACAAGACTTTCCTGTCCTCAGAAGAACCCGCCCCCCCGCACCACCCCCACAGCGACAGAACTTTTGTTTGAAAATATGCAATGCTCAAGATGTAGGAAACCTGAGAGTCGGCCTATAGGGTACTGACTGCTGTCTATTCATTTTACTAGCTTTCCCCCAATTTTTAAATTGGGGGTGAAAAATTATATACCTGTTGTAGGGGATAAAAGGGACCCCACATTCAAAAAGAACTTATGGAGACACACTTACTAAGTCTTAAACAGGACAGAGACAAATCATATAGATGAGGGAGACAGTCAGCACAAGGCCCAAATGGTGGCCAAGATTCCCAGAAACTCGGCTACTTAAATAGGACATGGAGAAACCTGTCCGTCAGTCACGATGGTGGCAGATGAAGACACTGCAGCTGTGGGCAGGAGCAAGCTTTCAGGGAAGGGGCTGCACGGGGACAGTAAACCCCTGCAGATGGATGGCACATGGTTGGTTCAGGACCCTCCACCTAAGGCAGGTAGACTGGGGCTCATGCCTATGTGGCACTCAAACATGCTGCCATTGAGGAGGAAACACCATCTAATTAATAGCGACCTTATAGAACAGCTAGGACTGCCCTGCGGGTTTCCGGGGCTCTAAATCTAAACAGGAGCAGAAAGAAACTCTCATCTTTCTCCCTAAGAGCAGGTCGTGCGTCTGAACTGCGGACTGTTCAGTTAGCATACTTCGCTGAAATCGTGTCATCCCGTCTCATCAAGGACAAACGCAGGCAAGTCCCCTTCCCTGTCACAGGCAGGACTACAGAAGGAAGGGCGGAGATTAGGGAGAGATTCACTGTTGCAGATTAGAAAAGTTTACATAATTGGATCAGACCCCCCCCACCCCGCACCCTGATCAGAGGAGTATGACTCTTAGTGCCCCAGTTCCCATCAGGGGCACACCAGGCACGTTCCTGAGAGCGAGGCTGCCCCTGAGTGGCCGGCCACGTGCGGCACAGCAAACTCTCTGCGCCTGAGAGCAAAGTGTTTTTACATTGCTTGTTAGAATGAACTCCGTGGCCGTGAGAGGTCAACGGTCAGAACTTAAGGGAACCGGAACCTAGCGGAGACGCAGATGGATTTCCGGCTCCTCCGCCCTTAACCTGCGGCCCGCCACAAACCGAGCGCTCGGAACATCAGCTCTCAGACGCTGCAGCACCGGGGTCCGTGGAAATGGGATCCTCCACACCAGGCTTTGAGTCCTGGGAGGTAAGGGGTCCTCACTACGTGGGTGATGTGGGCGGACTGTCACAGGGAAGCCGCTTCACAAGACGGGACTGAGGAAAAGTGAGCCTATTTATGGAGGAATCACAAAACTCTCGCTGCCACTGAGTTGATTCCGACTGACAACGACCCTACAGGACAGGGGAGAGCTGCCCCTGTGGGTCTCCAAGACGGTGACTGTTTACGGGAGTAGAGAGCCCCATGTTTCTTGGGAAGAGTGGCTGGTGCTTTCAAACTGCTGATCTTGTAGTTCGTGGCCCTAGGTGTAACCATTGCACCACCAGGGCTCCTAGTACCTAGGAAGACCAACCTGACTGTGTCCACCCGCTTCTTCCAGCTACGAGGGAAACCAAACCCACAGCCAACTAGCAGATCCTAAGTCACAGTGACCCTACGGGACCCAGCAGAACTGGCCCTTGGGGTTTCCAAGGCTAGACTGCTTGACAGGAGCAGACAGCCTCATCTTTCTCCCGAGGAGCAGCTGGTGGGTTCGTACCTGCAACTCTGTGGTCAGCTGCTCAATGTGAGACCCACTGTGACACCAAGGCTCCCTGAGAGATGAATTTGGAGCCTTTGGCAGTCAGGGCATTGGGCGAAGGGGTCTTCAGGAGCAATCTGGCCCATGTGATAAGCCTTCTGGTTCTGATTGTCCTTTTGGCTTAGAGGTGAGCTTCCCCTCCGACCGCAGGTCTTGTCAGCTGAGTTCTGCCCTGCAGGTGGAGATAGTTGAAGGTTGACTTCTAATTGGAAACAGCAGAGCTGTATCCATTCATCAGGAGGACTGAGGGGACTGCAGGATTGAAACAGGAGGAGAGCAAAGGACGGGGAGCTGCAGCCAAGTGCTTTGGAGCAGCGTGGCCTTGTGCCGGCTCCAAAGACCCACGCAAGGCACCTGGTCTCTGTGGACTCTGAATTCCTCATTTTCAACGCACATAACAGCCAACCACGTTACGTGACTGGCAGAGGGGAGGGTGCCTGTGCTTTGGTTTCCCCTGGTGATACTCATGGCAAACAAACACCAAAACATATGGCTGTTTCTTAGGGGACTGAAAGGTGCCGAGGGAAGTGGGCTGGTCATCTCCCATGGTTCGACTTTTCCTAACTCCCTTTTCTCACTGTGCCAAGGGGCTTCAGTGGGGACCCAAGGCAAACATCCCTGTCCCCTGCCCAGCTTTGTGATCTAGCACAGGCACATGCTATTTTCTCACAGTGCAGGCTTTCAAGAAGTCCAGATCCAGGGTGCTGGCTCTCAGGGAATGTCCTTGTCCCTTCCCAGCTGTGTCCCCAGGAGTGGTATCCATCTGCTTGCTTGTTATTGTCTGTTCTCGGGACCTTACACAAGATTGCTTTAAACCGCACCTGATACAAATCCTGCCTCCTTACTATGATAAAGGAACCCTACTCTCCAAGCGGACTCATGGCACAGGTTACATAGGATTTGGTAACACTTGCTTTAGGGTACACAGCTCCATCCGGAACACACACACATAGCCTTTAGACAGTGAGTTTCTGTTAATCAGTTGCCAGCTGGGGTGCCCTTTGCTTCATCCCAGCCATTTTGCACCTCCTTCCCCCTCTCTCAACCCCCGCTGTACACCCCCCCCCCCCCCGCACACACACACACACACACACACACCGGTGAACATTCGCCTTATCTGGAGACAAATAGCTGTGGTCACAACTAGGGGAGAGTGCTGCTGGCATTTAGTGGCCCAGGCCTACAGGACAGCCCGTGCCACAGAGTGATCCACCGCAGACATCCTCAGTGCCCACTCCAGGTACAGAACCCGCACCAGACACGGTGTGGGTGGCCCCATGGGAAGGGCAGGGCAGCCTTCACACGCCCTCTCTGGGAGGTAGTCCGGCACCTACACGCCCACACACCTGGGCAAGCAGTGGCCAAAACTGTAGCAAAAACAACCAGAAAGGACTCTGTGGCATTTTGTCTCCCTGTTTTCCATCTTCAGAAGTTTTTCTTTAAGGCTTTTACAGCTCACCACCACCACACCGAGGGACCTACTTCCCACGGACTGTTGCAAGGCCTTGTCACGTTCATGGTGCCCATCAAGGAGGGCTCCCTTTCATGGGTGCTCTTCAGATCCCCGGAGCACACAGAAGTGTGCCTACTGGTAGAACCTGCCATCAGTGCTCAGCCAAGACCTGTCCCCTCAGCTGCCTGGGTGAGGTGGTCACACTGCCTGCCCTCCCTGCAGTCCCTGAGCAAAGCCGACTGTTTGACCAAAATTACCTGCCAGCCAGGTCTGTAGCGCCCTGCTGAGTGTGGAGCTTGCCTTTCCTCCTGATGGTGAACAGCCATGCCTCCTGCTCCGCCCAGCGAGTCGGCTCTCCCCCTCCCCCCTCAGTGGGCTGCTGCCCTCTGAAGGTCTTGTAGAGCAGGGGGCCTCCTCCACCCAGTGCCAGAAGGGGGCCGTCTGAACCAATGTGAGGCCATTGACCCGCAAGGTTCCTTCTAAGTGTACCATGCCCCGGCTAGAGAAAGCCCGTGAGCTGGATGCGTGTTTTGTTTTAGCTGAAAATGGAATCCATAATTACACTGTTTATCTGCTTCGTTTCCCTAATGAGGGCACTGGGGGAGCGCATTTCTGCTGGCTGATCACAAAGGTTTCATCTGGTGGAAGCTGCACAGAGAGAGGAGCTGGCTGGCCCCTACCTGTGAAAGGGGGTGCCTTTGCTAAGACGGAAGGGGGGGGTTCAGCTAGGAGTGATCCACTCAAGTGTCTGCTCAGCATGACAGCGAGCCCCGTTGGTGCTTCTGCTCTGGGACATTTTTGCTAAGGGAAAGTGAAAGAAATGTTGCGTGGACACTCCCCTGAGTGCTCTCCTCACAAGGCTCTCGCTCCAGGCCTCCTTGTGGTCAGTCAGGTGTTTCACAGTGGTGAGGAAGGTGCTGGGCTGGAATGGCCCAGGCCCATGGCAGGCACTGCCACTCAGAGCACAAGGCAATTCCGGGGCAGTGTCTTCAGTTCTCTGAGCCTTAGTGTCTCCGTCCGTAGCGTGGGGGTCCTGGCTAGGTCTTGCTCTGTGCGTGATGCTGATGACTGACCATGAAAGGCATTTGGTCCACAGTAGGTGCTTCGTGGAGTGAGACCATGGGGGTACATCAGGATGCTGGCCAAAATGTGGGAGATTCAGGTATGTCCAGGGGTGCCTCAGAAACACGGGCCTCAAAACAGCCACTGAAAACCTGATGGAGCAGAGCTCGCATCTGGTTTCCCGGACTCAGAACCAACCTGAGGGCCCCTGGCTGTAAGTGCTTCCTATGCAAATGGACGTGGTGGTCACAACAGGGACCTTCTGAGCCACTCCAGGAGGAGTATGTCTGTTGTCGCAGCCCCCATTTCCACTCCAGGGTAAAACAGGAATCGGCCCAGCCGAACCCCAGTTCCCCCTGCACCTGTGCTCGTCGAGAGGCAGGCAGTGGATCTGGCACGGCCGTGAGTTGAAGCAGTGCCCACACTCTTGCTGGCTGCCTTCCTTGTTGGCGTCAAGTCCCATAGATGCACTGGCATGGCCGGCACCGACCTCGCGTTTCCCACAGCGCTCCAGACCAAGGAAGGGCTTTGTGGGAAGCCACCCTGTGTAGACGCGAGGTGACCGGCCACAGCTTGATCTGAAAGTTCATGTGTCTTCCCAAAGGACAGCAGGGAGGGCACGGGGTCCTTTCAGTATTCCCTCCCAGCACTGTGATTCAGGGACGGACGTCAGTTCTTCTTTGGCTTTCCTTATTCAATGTCCGAATTTCGAATGTGTGGGGTGATTGAAAAGGCCACTGTTCAGGTCAGGTGCACCTTAGTCCTCAAAGCACTGGCGTCCCTGCTTCTTGACACTTTAAAGAGGTGTTGCACAAAAGTTAGGTGTGCCCTCCTCCCCCGAACCATTTTAATAGGAGCAGTATTGTACAATTGCTACCCCAATAAGTTTCAAAGCATTTCCTACCTTTCTTGAACTCCTTGCTAGCAGCACCCTTTTACCCCCACCCCGAGGAACATTTATTATAATTACTATTTCTAGAGATTCTTCATTCCTGGGTTTCATATACCAGAACACAGAAAATGCTTTAAAAATATTCAAAAAAGCTACCCACATGAAAAAATACATAAAAAATAAACTCCAATCTGAAAAAAACTCCCAGAAAATATTGAGAGCCCAATCAAGGCCAGTTGTCTCAGAGGGGAGGTCAAATGACAAGGCTTTAAGCCTTAAAGTCAGGTTTGACATTTTAATCTACCACAGTCTTCCCTCCAACACTCTGCTTGGTACCCAGTTTATTCCTGTCCCTCCATTAGGGGAGGCTTATTCCCTGTGTAGGTCTCAAAAATGTATCTCGGGCTTCCACTGTCATCCGCAGCCTTCTGCACACCAGCATCTCAGCGTTGTTGGAACTCTAATCCTAGTCCCTCTTGGGCTCTGGATGGCACAGCTTGTGATCCTCAGGGCACAGATGCTCAGTGCAACGCAGTGTGTCCTTTGAGCTCTGCACCGCTGTTTCCTTGCACATGGGTTTGGATCTAAGCGAGAGGAAATCTTGGTAAATCCTGCCTTTGCTCCGCTTATGCTTCAGTCTTGACAGTCTTTGCAGTGCCCTTTGACTTATTGAGGTCCGATGGTCTATATGTCATCCCACCGCTCCTCAGTCCTCAGGTCTTCTCTCATTAGTGTTCATGGCATAGTTTGGATCTGTGGACTTGGTTTCCTTCAGCCTGACCTTACACTGATCCACGGTCGGGCCTGGCCACCTTAGTTGGCTGCTGATAGCGAGCTTCCCCATCGTCTTTTCCCCCGGACATGGTCAATAGGACATCTCTCTGTTCCCTCTGGAGAAGTCCTCATATATTGTTAAAAGTATATCTTCTAGGAGCAAGTCATTGGTTCTTGCAAAATCCTGTCACCAACCCAAGCTTCACTTCTATCACCAAGGCCATATTTTCCAACTACTGTCCCTTCCTCGTTTCTAACGCTTGCGCTCCAATCACCAGTACTGATCCATGCATCCTGATTGCTTGATCAATTTCAGACTGAAGATGATGGTAAACTTCTTCACTTTCTGCATTGCTACTTCTAGTAGTTGGTGCATATGTGTGAGTAATAGTTGTATTGACGGTGTTTCCTTGCATGGGGATAGATATTATCTTGCACAGACAGCACTGCACTTCAAGATAGATCTTGAAATATCCTTTTTGATGGTGAATGCAGTTCCTTTCCTCTTGAATCTTTCATTCCCAGCCTAGTAAGCCATCTGATTTTGTCATTCAAAATGCCATTTCAGTTCCCTAAGTCCTAGAAGGTTGATGTTTATGCATTCTGTGGTGCTCTCAGCCTTCCTATTTCCCAGGGGAGAATACTGGGGATTAACTGAAGGCGGCAGATGAGGGATTTGTACTATCAACTTCCCCACTTCAGAACCTTCCTGCTTACCACCATGCTGTCCTGTCTCACCACGATCAGTATCTTCGCCAATTGAATGTTTGTGACATTAGTAGAGAGCTCCAGGTGTTGCTTGTGTTTCCTAGCTGAGGTGCACGCTGCGCTCATTAGGTCTGGGCCCAGAACTAATGACTGTGACATGCCTGGGTCCATGTTGCTCATGGGCACCCCCACCCTCGCCAAAGCCACCGTCCAGAAATGGTGTCCAACTCATAGTGACTGCACCCAGCAGAGTGGAGCTGTTCCTGGGGGTCCTTGAGACCCGACATCCGTATTGTCCTGTACTGTGTTGTCGAGTTATACTGCACCGCACTGTATTGTAGTTTGAGACAGCCAATCATCATGGAAGCAGACAGCCTCATCTTTCTCCTGGGGAAATAACTGCTTCTGCTTTGAATTCTCGGTCTTCGTGGTCACCAGCCCAGACAGAGCTTCACCCGTGGCCCCGCCAGGGCTCCATAACCTCTGATATATGGATTTTCATGATCCCCAGTTTAAAAATAATCAACTTGTTTTGTTACTTCCTTCCTGGGTGTAATTTATTTCAATCATTTCATCACAAAGATTTTGCCCAGCACCTACTTACTATGTGTTCCTCCATCAAACTAACCACAAAGCAAGTCACCCAGGGGAGTCCAACCCCACAGCCCCGTGGGACCGGCAGGAACCTCCCCGTGGGGCCTCGAGGCACCCCGAGGCTGTCTGTGATCATCATGGAAGCAGGCTGCCCGCGGCCTCCTTTGGCCTCCTACAGAACAGTTGTGGGTTTGCACCACTAACCTTGGAGTTAGCAGCAGAGTGTTTGAGCTCCTGGGCCAGCAGGCCCCAGGCTTTTGACTGTGTGAAAACTGACAAGGTGTGTACACTATGGGACAAAGAGCTTTATAGTAGTAAGATTCTGTCGGTCCGTGGCTGTGGTTCAAAGGCATTATGTATTTTACTATTTTCCTTCTATAATAAAACCATGCAATTGTATCATGACCTCTGTCTCACCCTAAATAACGTGGTCAAGCTTATATTTTACATATTTATTAAGATATACATCTTCATTGTTGCTAAGCTCTAGCGAGGCTGAGGTCAGAGCCCTCGTGACTGATGTTGTCCCAGAAAGTAGAATTCTTCTGCTGCATAAATGATAGCTGATAATGCAAGACCACTGCATGAGGAATTATAGGTTAGAGCTTAGCTTGGCAGGCACAGTGACGTGACTACAGGCCATCCCCAGATTACAAATGAGTTTTTGGGTTTTTTTACTGTCTTTTTAAATCCAAAGACACTTAGGAATGGTTCCTATCTAACATCAGTCAAGTGTCTATCATGATCTGCAGTGTACCTTTCTGTGCATAAAAAACACTTTAAAATAGACAGGCTAAGACCCCTTTGGCCAAATAATACAGTAACAATACTAATGAAATGTGGTGATGCCTGCAACAAAGTAACATAACACCTGTTTGTGGATATGAAGCACTGTAGGCACCTCGGGTTTTTAATAGGATTGGCTGGGGGGGTTCTAAGCACAGGTTGTAGGAGAGTCAGGCTGACATACTTCTGCAACTGCCAGTTAGAAAATTCCATGGGATCCAGCGGGGTTTAGAACCAAACCCAGAGCCTCCGGAGCCTCACTCCATCCTCAGCTCTCTGGGCGGGGCTCACAATTGGGAGTGCACATGCTGAGTTCTTGATCCCGTTCTTCCCCACCCCCATATCCCCGCAGCCCAGAAGTTGAAGCACACCCTGGAACCTTGCCACATGGAGTACCCCGCGTTTGTCTGGGAGCGCACCATCAAGGAGACCACCAGGAACATTGCCTGTGAAGCCTGCTCCAAGTAAGGCCCCCCACCCCTCAACACACACATCCCCCCACGGGCAAGTGGGACACAGGCAGTTGGCTTGCAGAGACACGGAAAGCATGGCTGCCCTGTCGTGTGGGCACGTGTTTCTGTAGCTGGGAAGAAGCGTTGTTGGGTCTGTGAGAACCTTCCAAGGGTGGCCCCCATTCAACTGCATAAGAGCATTTCCTGGATCGGGGGAGACTTCTCTGTCCAGGTGCTTACTGGTTGGAGAAGTCCCAGTGGATCTTTTTACAAATGGATGGTTGATCATTTAAAAGCTGGCTCAAGGAATTCTCAGATCACATCCTTAAAACTAACTGGCCTTTGTGTTTTCCCAAATCTGGTAACACAGTGTTGGTCTCCCGTGTCTCCATGTGCATTTCACGGATGACTAATGATGCTGATGCTATTTTAACAGTTTTATTGATTACTTGGACCTCCTTGCCTCTTTGGTCCCATGAGACTCCTGTGTTGGTTGGTTGGGTCTATATTTTGGTTTGGATATTCCTTGTGTTCTAGATTCCATTTGTTTATAAGTAACAGACATGGTGCATGAGTCTTCCTAGTCTTTGGGGTGTGTCTTCAATTTTTAGAGGCGTCTTTTGTTGAGGAGAGTTTTCTGTGCTCTTATTTTAATGTAGTCTAATTTATCCCTCTGCTTTCATGACTTGGTGTCGTGGTTTTTATCCCCATTTATAGGAAACGATCATTTTATTGGGGGCTCTTACAACCCTTTTTACAATCCGTACGTCGATTGCATCAGGCCTGTGTGTACATACGTTGCCATCATTCTTTTCTGGACAGTTACTTTCTATTGAGCCCTTGGTATCTGCTCTTTTTTTGCCTCACGCCCCCCCCCCCCACCTCATGACCCCTTGATAGATTATAAATTATTTTTATTTTCACATCTCACACCAACAGCTGTCTCCCTTCCCCCATATTTTCTGTTGTTATTCCCCCTGGCAAGGGGTGTATGGTTTTGTGTCAATCATTGTGATAGGTACCACCTTCTTCCATCCTCTCCCCTCTTTCCCCTTACCCTTCTGGTATCTCTATCCCCACTCCTGTTCCTGGATTCCGTGTGTCATGAGTTCCCATCTCTTATCTGGACCTGTGTACATGCTCCGGTCTGGGCTGAATTGAGCAGCAGCACTGGGGTCATGAGAGAGACACTCTCCTATAATGTCCTTCTGAGTGCTTTGAAGCACTGCCTTTCCTGTGCAGGACTCTAATCCCTCTGGAAGTGATGTGTGCGTGTCATCAGGTGGAGTTCTAGTTTCGTCCTTTCCTGTGTTGTTGGTATGTTAACCAAACTGTGCATTCCCTACAAGTGGTTACGATGCCCCCGTGTCGGGCTGAGCTCCGGTCTGCGTGCAGGTTTGTTGCTCGCCCTGTGGTGTGTCAATGGACCTAAGTATCATCACTTTAACTAGGACTTGCTAGTTAGGAAAGCAAGTGCCTGCTTCCTTCTCATTTACATGGCTATTCTTGACTTTGTAATTTTTATATTAATTTTGGTATACTTTTGTTAAACCTGCATGAATTCTATGATTTTGATTAAAAGCAATATGTTTGTTGTAGATGAATTTGAAGCCAACTGCTGTTTTAAATATTGGACCTTTTCATTCATAAACTGAGTATCTCTATATAAATCTTTTTCAATGCCTTTAATACAGTATTATAATTTTATTTATGAAAGGCTAAAACATAGTATATACCTTTCTTGTCATCATAAGTGCTACCTATTAGAATTACATTTTCTAATTGGTAACTGCTATTAGTATATCACTGATTTATGTACATTGAATAACTTACAGCAAATTGCTAACTGATCTTTTAGATTGAATTGCTTGTGTATACATTATCTTGAACTTCTTGCACAGGCAATAATATCATTAGTGAAAGTTTACTTCCTAATTGTCATTCTTAACTGTGAGTGTGTGTGCGTGTGTGTGTGTTTTTACTGTTCTGGAGTTCTGATACATTGTTGAATGGAAGTAGTGAGAATATCAACTATTTTCAGGTTTAAAGAAAAGCCTTCTGTAGTTCCATGTTGCATATAATATCTGTTTTATGTTTTTCAAAATAGCCACTTAGGTAAAAGAAAACCTCTATGAGATCTTGTTGCAGCCTCTGTGGTTTGAAACTTGTATGAATATTGAACTGTAGTAAACATTTTTTCTACGTCCATTACTAGAATCACCTTCCTTTAATTTGTTAATATGTTGAGTTACACTGGTGTCGTTTTCAAATTTTAAAGCCAGTAAGTAGATCATGTATAATAAACATATCTATAATAGTAAATACAGTGTTTAACTTGAAAATAGTTATTTTCCCAGGATGAATCTCAATGGTACCAGGGAAAGAGAGACACACACCACCACCACCACCACCACCACCACCACCACCACCACCACCACCCCAGCTCTTAGCTACCCTCTATACGGTTTCTGAGACAAAAAGTCTTTACATGAGCAGACAGCCTCGTCTTTCTCCTTGGGAGTGGTGGTGGATTTTGAACCACCAGTCTTGCAGTTAGAGGCAGGATTCTCATATTCATATTCTCTCCCTTTCTCCCTCCCTCCCTCCTCCTACCCCTCCATATGTACCTTAGATTTGTTTTGCTCATATTATACCATGGGCTTTTGATTTATGTTGAAAATATAAATTGTGTAATGTCATTTGGTTTTCTTCTTAAGGTTACTTCATTGTACCAAATTAGCCTCGTTAGTTTTCCTCATTTTCTATTATCTGTAATATTTTGTATACGATTGAATTATCTGTTTCATATATGTTTACTAAAGCTTACCTATAAAGTTATCTATCGATGATTGATGGGATTTTGTGCATGTAGCTAGACTAATTTCTTTAATTTGAATTACTCTTTCTTTTGGAAATGGCTTTAGCTATGATATTTCTTAGAAAGTTGCTCATTTCCATCTCAGTTTTCAAGTTTATGGGAGTGCATGTGTTAATTACATTCTATTTTGGTTTTAAAACAGTGGTTCTCAACCTTCCTAATGCCGGGAACTTTAATACAGTTCCCCATGTGATGGTGACCCCAACCATAAAATTATTTTTGTTGCTGCTTCATCACTGTCATTTTGCTACTGTTTTGAATTGAGCGACCCCTGTGAAAGGGTCGTTTGGTTGAGACTCACAGGTTGAGAAAACCGCTGGATTAGAAGCTGCTACTGTAGTTGTACTTTGTTCCTGTTTAAATTCTTGGTGGTCCTCATGGATTCCCTCTCCCTCCCTTTCCCCTGCTCTCTTGTGCTCCCCACCCCCTCCCGTCTTCACACTGTCAGCTTCTTGTCTGTATGATTACCATGTGTCTGGGGGTTACTCTTTCTTATTTGCTAACTTTTTGCACACACACACACAAAAGTTAGCCTGCAGATGTCTATGTGTATGCTCCAGTCTATCCCCATAAAGGGTTTTCATTGTTGTTGACTTCTCACATTTTTCTATTATCATCATGTTCTGATCTGTATTTTTGAAAAGAGTGCTTCAGAATCTCCTAACTCGTATCTTTTTATTATTGATCTCTAAAGCAGCATTGTATTCGGCTTAATATCTCCTTTTAGTTTTGTGGAGACTTGCTGTGTTTTCTGTATCCGTGTGTGTGTGTGTGTGTGTGTGTTTAAACAAGCTGCATTCTGTAGTAGCTAGTCCTGGGATCGGTATGTATCCTCTGGGGCAAATCTTCCCATTCACTGTTGGTGTCGAGCTACTTAATATGCCAATTCCTCACCAGCATTATGGTTGGTTGATTTAGCTCATCATGTCATGCAGTTCATCTTGCATTTTATATTTTGAAGATGCACTGCCATGTATCTTGTACATACGTAGGAGCATGGACTCTGTCCCAGTGGAGCAGCCCTCTTTGTCCATGGAATTGGCCCTGGGCCTGCTCCCCCTTTGCTTTGTTTGCTGAGAGAGCAGGAACTGTGGCTCTGCTCTCTGCGTATGTGTCGCCGCCACCTCTGCGTAGATTCAAATCCACGGTGAGGACTGCCGGAACTCAAATCCCCGCTTCGCAGTCTGCGGGGCATACTCCTTGGAGCGGAATTGCTGGGCCATGCAGTTGTTCGACGTTTCAAAGGGCTGTTTTTGTTAACGTGGTTGCAGTATGTTAAGATTCCATCGCTTCAGAAGAGGGCTCCAATTTCCCCACATTGTCACCAGCACCCCTCCCACACGTCCAAAGGAACAGCCGAACTCGTGGTGAAGTCCGAACTCGCACATGCCTGATCTTGCTGAGCAATGTCTCTGCACTCCCGGGCCCTTCTTTGGACAAAGTCTACTCAAGTCCCTTGCCCATTTTATAAATTGTTTGACTTTATGTTATTGAGTGGCTAGGATGATTGATTTTTAGCAATTAAACCCATACACATACAGCTTCCACATAGTTATCAGCTGTACGTTGCCTTTTCAGTTTATTGATAGCTGTACTGTGTTTTCACCCCACTAAATAATTTATTATCGTTGTCAATTTGGCCACCACTGTTTTTAGTGTAGAGTGCTTTAGGGGTGCTTTCCGGAACGGTGGTTAAATTTTCTCCTTCGTCTAGAGCAACGGTCTCAGCCTGTGGGTCGCGACCCCTTTGGGGCTCTAATGATCCTTTCACAGGGGCCCCAATTTATAACAGTAGCAAAATGACAGTGATGAAGTAGGAACGAAAATAATGTGATGGTTGGGGGGGTCACCACCACATGAGGAACTGTATGGAAGGGTCGTGGCATGAGGAAGCTTGAGAACCACGGGTCTAGAGTGTCTTATTTAATATGTACTCGGCATGGGCCATTTCACTCCGTGGTCTCCCAGAGGTTGTCCTGTGGGGAGAATGTCCCACTGCCTTCTGGCCTTTGACTTTGCATCTTTGTCAGTAGCTTGACTTTTCCGCCTGATGGTATTTTAGAAATATTCACCGTATCTTCATTGTTCTCAAATTTCCTAAAGTGTTCTTGAAATAAGTTTGTTTTTATGAGTTTATGTACTTTTCTCCTGATTCATTCCTTTCGAGGTGTATTTCAGTTAACTTCCTTCTGCTTACAGAATCCATTAGATTTTTAGTATTGCCGACCTTTTCATCGAATCCATGTAAGCGTTGTTTGCAAAGCTGTGCATAATTCCGTGCAGCCTGTTCCTCTGATGCCACTGTCCCTGACTGGGATGCCCTCAGACTGCTCGAGTGGCTTCGAGTCTCGGGGTCCAAGCTGTGTTTCCCCGTGTGTTCACTTCCGTTCACGGTGGGTTGTTTGCTCCTGTGTTTTGTCCGTTTTGACTGAACTGGTCTGTAATATTGTCATTTCTGATGTAATGGAAAATAATTTGAGTTGCTGGTCACAGTGGATTGGCATCTGGGCTTCTATCAGGCATCTGATTAGTACTGACTGCCTGAGAATAAGTGTCATCAGAGACTTGCAACATATAATAACCATAAACATCTTACCCAACTAGTGTCTAGTTCAGGCTTTAAAGATGGCTCTCTCTGTCCGGAGCTCTCCATCAGCAGCAGAGTATTACTCTTTCATGCTTACCTATGAATGTTTGGGTTGACTTCTAGTGCCCTCTCTACTAAGATTTCTTGGGGGTGTATCTAAACAATTTTGTCTTATGATTTCATCCAGCTTATCAAAGTGTGTAGCCCAGGATGGCCTCCAGGGTGGCCGTCTCCTGTGCTGGAACTGTGTGTCCTGACTGTGGCTACGCCAGCTCTGCCGCAGGTGAGGGCTGAAGGGCAGTGCATGCAGGAGCCCTGAGGGCGAGGCATTCAGAATGGGGACCTGAGTCTGCTGTTCGGGCAGTGCCGCCTTTGGCAAGGATCTGACGCATGGACGCCCAGCTTCCTCAGTCATTTGGGGCTAGTAATGGTAAACGACTCCTTAGCTGGGGTGAAAATTAAATGAGACAATGTGTGTTATGAATGTGGCGTAACGCCTGGGCCACAGTAAGGAGTCACTAAATGGCCGCATGTTTTACATGTGTACCGTCATATGTATAACAGGTTTTTAACTTCCAGAGACTAACCTGTCAAACATTTAATGTTCCCATGAAGTAGTCTAACATCACTGCACCACTGCTGAAATCCCCATTGGCTCACAGCACAAAAGACACCTATGAATGATGAGAGCACTGTGAACCATGGTCCGTGGCTCCGGGGTTCTGAGAAGTAGACTCCAATGATTCCATGATGATTAGGGACCTTTTGGCTAGAGTGATGCTATACCCTGGACCATCCTCACTGCGAAGTCCATGAGTTGGCCAATAGCTACTATTGAGTGATAGACGGGTATGTGGCATGGAGAACAAGTCAAGGTTCGTAGTTCCAGACTAAGTAAAAGCTATCAAGGAATCAAGATGGAGGATTGGGAGGGAAAATTGGATGCTCCCTTACTGGCTCATAATTAGAAACCCGGGGTAAGAGTGAAGATTAATTCAAGCTAAATGACACGAGCATTTCAAACTAAAGAGACGACCATCTTCTATCCGTTGGGAGATGGTTACAGTCTCCCAAGGCAAGAAACCATTCTGTTTGGGAGAACACACAGACTGAAAGGCCTGCCATGGAGAAGGAGGCGTCTCCACCAGCCACAGAGGCTCAGTGCCATGCAGGGCTGAGGGCTCATGGGAGACGGGAAAGTTGAGCAAGGCCCGGGACAGTTTGCTGGCAGCAGGGAGAACAAGGTAGTGCAGACTCTGAAGAGGACTCCTGTCAAAGTGTTCTTTCCGGCCACCAACAGCTCAGTCACGTACCAGAGTCAAAAATATCAAAGCCTACGTGCGGCCCTTGTGCATTTTCTTTGCTTTTCCTGTCATCTTTTTGAAGTGACTCCATAAATCCTACATTCCGCGGGTGTTCTGATTACCGACTGAAAGTTACCCAGCACCACAGACGAGCGAGAGAGGGAGGCAGGTGCCTTCCTCTTTTTGCTTCGCTGGGCTGATGAGATGGTCTGGAACCCAAATTGGGGGTGGGGGATCTGCGTCCTGTGGAAATATACAAGCATACCCTCGCCCCGCTGTTATTAAAAGGTCGGGCCCTTTCCATTGACCGATAAGTGGGTCTTTCCATTTGACCAGGGATTTTTCCCAATGTCTTAAAATAGGAGTTTGCCCTTTCTCATCAGAGTTCAAAGAATTTAACACAAAAAGGGCATGATTTAGCACATGATGAGGAGAAATATGTTTGAATTCCCCAGCCATTAATTTCACAATTTGAGTTTTTAAAGTTTGATGAGCTCTTTCCACAATAGCTTGCCCTTGAGGATTATAGGGGATTCCCGTATTATGATTAATGTCAAAAGTAGAACAAAAAATCTTAATTGCTTTGCCAGTGTAAGCAGGAGCATTATATGTTTTAAGAGCTCTGGGTATGCCAAGATAAGCAAATACATGAAAAGATGTTGAATTATGTCCTTATATGCTTCCCCTGCCTTGCAGAGGCCATAATTACATGAGAATATGTGTCTATACATACATGCACATAAGCCAATTTTCCAAATTGTGGGACATGAGTTAAATCCATGTGCCACAAATCAGTGGTCTTACACTTCGGGGGTTCACTCCCATAGGTAAAGAAACCCCATTCGGAGGACACGTTGGACAATCTTTGACTATAGCTCTGGCGGTTTCTCGGGGAAGGTGAAACTGATACCTAAGTGCAGAGAAGTTCTGGTGGTGTAAAGCATGGCTTTCTTTAGCTTCCTCAACTGCAGAAAAAAATGAGAGGCCTTGTATAAAAATCTGCCAATCTATTACCATCATGTATAGGACCAGGAAATTGGGAATGAGCTCTCACATATCCAATAAAAATGAATGCTTTCTTTGATGAGTTGAAGCCTGTAAATTTCTCAAAAGGGGAAAAAAATTGTGGTCTTATCTCCTGGAAGCGGGGCAGTTTCAATACGAGGAAATAGTTTTACAATATAATATGAGTCCGTGTAAAGATTAAAAGGAAATGCAGACAATCTGTTAAAAGCCTCCAAAACAGCCATCAACTCTACCTTTTGAGCAGATGTTTCTGTGGTTTCAGTACCTATTTTCTCAGTCTATAATAGTCACAACTGTGCCGTTAGAAGACCCATTAGTAAGCACTAGAATAGCTGGTCCTGGTAATGGCTGCTTTAAAGTACGCTTTGGAAAAATGACTGGGTGGAGGTTGAGAAAATGCAATAAGGGATTATTAGGAAGATGATGTAATATATTTCAAAAATAAAATACCCTGTTACGGTCACTAGCCAATCATCATCATTTTCCATTAGATAGGTTAACTGTTCAACTGTGTAGGGAATGATAATATTAATAACATCCTTTCCAAAACTGTTTTTTCACTTTTTTCCCTGGATTATTGTGGCCACTAAAGAAGAGTATCCTGGAACCTTTCACTTCTGTGAAATCATCCAAACTCCCTATACTTCCCACTAACTGCATAGTGTGCGGAGACGTGGGTCCAGTTTCTTTAACAGCACTTTTCAGTTCTTTAAGTACTTTTAAAGGCAATGGTTCCCATTCAGACTCCCCTTCATCTATAGCATCTGTAATGGGGAAACACCTCAGGAAATCATCCCTTCTCTTGGAGCCTGTTGGACAGCTCCTAAAAACCCTGCTTTAGTGGGAACCATTTTTGGAGCAGCCTTTTTCTTTTTAGTTTCTTCCAAACAAGGGGCAGTAGGTTTTACAAACAAATCCCAATCCTTGTTGTTCTATTTGGCTGCCTTGTTTAGCATCCTTTACTGTTAGATTCAGGGAAGGAAGGCGAGCTCACCTAGGGCGCACAGAATAATCACGACCAGCTGAGATGCAAAAATGGCAACAGGAGCTTATTTGCTAGCTCAAGCTAGGGCTTTCCTCCCGCAGCTGCCCAGCGCAACAGGGATCCAGTGTCCAAAAGGGAAATAGCCAGGAGCTCTTTGTTCTCCAGGCTTTTATAGGGCCAGGGACAAGAGGCGGGACAAGGGGCAGTCCAGGCTTGCTGTTCTTTAAACTTATTGGAGAAAACTTCTGGCACCAGCATTGTCCAGCGGTGATTGGTGAGTAGGTTCGCATGTGCTTTCCTGATTGGTCGGTCACTGGTGGGCTGTCACTCGAACTCTATTGGCTAAGGCATCATTGGGTGATGTGTCCCATTGGTTAGGTCGGATCAGGCGATGGGTTGCATCAGTGACCAGGAACCTGAAAACGAAACTTAGGCTTACCTCAAACTTTGATTTTCATACCGCCTGTTTGAACTTTTACTCTGCTGATTCTAGCAGTTGCACACCTGTGCCCCACATTATCAAAGGAATTTCTTCATGAGTCTCTATTGGTAATAAGTGGTTCTTGCTTGTGGGACTTGGATCTAAACTATCTCTTAAAAGACTCTATAAAGAAAACATTTTTACAGGAACTTGTTCAGGACCATTTTCTTCATAATACTTTTTCAGGTCTTCTCTCACCTTCTGCCAGGTGTCTAAATCCAAAGTTCCATGCTCAGGAAACCAAGAACACTCCTGGATAAAGGAGAGAGAACTTGCTAAAGTCTTATGGGCCCTAGCCGCCTTCTTTTTTAGGGTTTGCTGGATGATGTCAACAAATAACTCTCTTTCACGAGATTCAGAGTTTCCCATTACTACTCACCCTTTCGTACTTAGCCTTACCTCTGCTAAGGGGTCTGCAACACCCAATCGGTGAGAGTCTAGCCTGACCGAAATCTACTTAATTATCAGGGGGTTGTTACCTGAGGGTCCCTGTTCGGGTGCCACCTGCAGCAGTCCAGCTGCAGCAAGGTCTGGGTTCCCTCAAGGTGGGTCACGGCATCAGCGAGTGGGAGACAGAAACCACATGACTCAAAGATTGCGGGTGGCTGGTCCAATTTTATTCATGCAAAGCTTCAACTTACATGTTCTTTTTCTTGGCTTAAAGTTTATGGCCTGAGGTCATACATCAGGAAATTCTCAGGCCACAAGGCCATGACAAGTTAAATAAATCACATCACGATTCTGGGTTAAAAATTAGTACATCTTGAAACCAAAGCTTTCTCAACTACAAGGGTGATAGACATAAACCTTCTAACAACAACTGAGCACACTTCATCCAACTAGGGCACATTGCTCTAACTATGAAATCAATAGAGCATTAATACATTTCATTATCAAAAATTACTTGACAGGCTTTAGCTGTTCTTTCTTAGGCTGTTCCTCTAGGGCTTTCATTTCTTGTTCTACTAAGTTCACATAAATTAAACTCCCAAAAGTCTTTCTGTAACAAGGTATGAGTTGCCTCCCAATGGGTAGCTTTGCTTCAGTGGACTTCAAACATCATGGAGGCCCTCTTCTTGCTAACTTTTCCATAAAACTTAAACTACTAAAAGGAACTTGTACACCTTCTTTGTTAAGTATTCTTATGCCATTTTTATTATGAGCCCTCGTATAAGGTAAATCAGGGTCAGGAACTCTATTTCTCTTTGGGAGGGGGTTAGCATATTCTACCCCCTATGCAGTAACCAATATAAGCAGGGGGGAAAGAAGAAGATGATAAACTTTTTTAGAGTCTTGCACAAAAGCTTCCAAACGAGCCTCTGAGATTTCCATGGGTTTCGGTTGCAATAGCTCAGCCTGCTCAAGATCTAATGTAAATTCCTTAAGGGGCGGGTTTCTGGCTTCCAGTTTCTGGTTTTATTATACAGTACACTTTGCACGCAGTCAGGACATGGATCTTTCAAAGCCATAGGAAGGGGAGTAAGCTCAACCTCTAGGGAATATTCCTCAGTTGACATCAGTTGTTTCCTAAAAGGGGAAGTGATCAAAATTATCAAGAACCAGAGAGCAGCTACAATTATCAATAGTGATATCAGACCAATAATTCCAAAAGGTTCACGGGAGAGACTTCCTTGGGTGGAGCCTTCTTTGAATGCTCCTCCTCCATGCGCAGACTTTGTCAAGGCCCGTGGTTGGAAGTGGTCTCGGCGTAAAATGGTTACATTTTTGTTTCTAGTGTAAAGGACCCGGCTGTGTAATGAGTTACGTGTCAAGGTTGCTCACTGCAAGTTCAGTAGTTCAAACCCACAAGCCTCTCTGTGGAAGAAAAATTTGGTTTTCTGCTCTGGCAAAGATTTCACAACGTTGGAAACCTGAGAGAGCAGTTTCACGCTGTCCTGTTGGGTCACTGTGGGTTCACTGTGAGTCAGAGCACGCTGCAGTGCAAGATTTGATCTACATGACAAAGATAGCCTCATGGAACAGAAGTCATCTCTGTGAGTGCCTGATTTTGAAGGACCAAGTCCTTTTATCCATATATATAAATAATATATTTGCTCCATTTTAATAAATAGAACCTACAGAGGTTTATCTGCGTGTGAAGGTATTTATGAACATGCATGTGGCAATTTGCATGACTTTTGCCATGCTGAAATACAGTACATTTAGGAAGAAAATAATGCTGCTAGGTTATCTTCCTTCCCTCTTTTGGAAGTCTGCATATTTCACGGTGCAATGGCCAGAACATGTGGTGGCCTCTGGAACGTCAGCCGTGCACCTCTACTTCACATCTACCGTATATACTCGAATATAAGCCGGCCCGAGTATAAGCCGATGTACCTAATTATTACCTGGGAAACCAGAAAAACTGATTGACTCTAGTATAAGCCTAGGGTGGAAAGTGCAGAAGGTATTGGTGAGTTTCAGTAATCAAAACAAATGAAAATAAAATTACTAAAAATTGAGACATCAGTGGGGTAATGTATTTAAATATTTATTTTAAATAAAAACATAAGTAAAAGGACAAGTCATTTAACATTAGTAAACCAGCACAGTAAGTGGAAAATAGGTTAAAAAAAAAGTAAGGTATCAACAATGATACCTAAAGAGTACTACAACCAAGCTAAATGTAAAGAGTTAAAATCCTTCAAAACTGGATCCCTCATCATCATCCGTATCCCAAAGCAGTGCTTCAGCTGGTGTGAGGTCATCATAGACGGTGTCCTCACTGAGATCGTCGTCATCACCACCACCGTCACTGCTGTCATTTTCATACAAAGCGCAGTCTTCACTGCCATCCAGAGCATTACTAATACTACATTTCTGGGAGGCACGTCGCACTAGGTCTTCTGGAATGTCTTCCCATGCATCTTGAACCCACTTTGCTATTAATTTTATGTCAGTCTTCATGAGATTTCCTCCTTTTGTTAGTGGAGCTTGACCAGATGACATCCATTCATGCCACATTCTTCGCACATGGTCTTTAAAAGGCTTATTCAAAGATACATCCAGAGGTTGCAGTACCGATGTAAGCTCACCTAGAATAACGGCTAAAGTAACTTCACTAGATTTTGTCAATTGTTTTATGTCATCTGATAGGTGGGCTCTGAACAAATCCCAAACAAGTAACGATGGCTTTTTTTTTTTTTTTTAAAGGCTGCTCCTGGTCGTCAGCTCCAAATTTCTTCCAGCCATTTTTTTGTTCTTTCTTTATCCATCCAGCCTTTAACATGTGCACGCACAGTAATTCTTAGTGGAAAATTGATCTTTTTAGGCAAGGTCTTCCTTTTAAAAATAATGACAGGATGC